>NW_024870775.1:15240000-16440000 GCF_019054845.1 Dipodomys spectabilis
GAGTTTCCCTATACCTTTTAGCCAGCTTCCCCCATGGAAACATATTCAGTTATAACACCTGATTAAATCAAGTAAACTGATATTAAGAAAACACTATTAATTTCAGTGCAGATCTTACTTAAACTTCATCACTCACTACAAGTACTGTGAGTTTAGAAAGACGGTACTATTCCATGAAACTTTCTAACAGGACCACAGGATACGGCAGTGTTCCATCCATGCCAAGAAATAACCCCATTACCATTCACTCATCAAACAGACACTGGCAGACACTGACCTATAATAAAGGTCTCTATATTGTTATAATGGCATGCCTGTCATCTCAAGAATATTTTGCAGGTGGGATCACACAAACTTTTTTTGTAAGCAAGTGTGTGTGTGTGTGTGTGTGTGTGTGTGTGTGTGTGTGTGTGTGTGTGTGTGTGTGTGTGTCCCCTGGGGCTTGAATTCAGGGCTTCTTGCTTTCATTCAGCTTCCTGCTTTACCACATGAGCCATGCTCCCAGTCTAGATTTTTGCTGGTTCATTGGGTATTGAGGTCATGGATTTTTCTGCCTAGGCTAGCTTTGAACAATGCTTCTCAGTTCTCAGTCTCTTGAGTAGCTAGGATGACGGGCATGCTCAACTTCTACTTTCACATAGTTGTAGATTCACATGGACTTGTGAAAATGATAAATAGATGATAGTAGGTATCCCATGCAAGTATCTTACATTATCAGACTAAAACTACATGCAATAAGTATACTGATAGAACTCACTTACTCAGACTTCCTTAGTCCCACTTACATTCACTTGTGTGAGTGTGTGTGTGTAATTCTATTTAATATTATTGTGCGTGGGTTTGTGTGCTTACTACCATAGCCAAAAGAGAATAATTGAACATGAGAATTTCTTTAAAAAATTTTTAGTTTTATTGTTATTATAAAGGTGGGATACAGTGGGATTCCAGTTACATGAGTCAGGTAATGAGTACATTTTCTTTCTTCTCATAAAATGTCTTCCATTCTCTCACTCTCTCCCAGTCCCTCCCTCCCACCTCATCCACTGCATCATTCACTTTCATCAATGTCTAACGAAGTCCAAGGATGCACTTTTCACCCTTTTCCCTCAAATTCTCTAGTCTCCTCCCACCCTCCTAAAAGTATGCATGCTAATACACCATACACAAATGAAATTAATTCCCCCCTCAAATTAATTCTCCTATCTTCTGTTCTATGTTACTATCACTTCAAAAATCACTTTTTGTGAATAATATCACCTGCAATACAATCTCTCAAGATTGGCTTTTCTCATTCCATATAATTCCCTGAAGATTCATTCAAGTTGTGATATACAACAACAACAACAAACTAGTTCTTTTATGACTGCTGAGTAATATTCCAAAGGATAGATGGATTCCAGTCTCACTACTCCCCCACTGAAGGACAATCAGGCTGTTCCTATGTGTGGCAGTTATGAATAGTTTCAATAAACATTGATGTGCAGATTTATTTGTGGATACAAGTTTTCATTGCTCTACAGTAAATATCAAACAGGGCAATTCCTAAGCTACATGGTATGAAGTTTCAGTATTTCAGCCCGGCTGCTCCAGTTCACTTCTCCCAAACAATGGATGAATGATGTTGTTTTCTTGTGTCTTTTCTGTCCTGATGTCACCACTTTTATTTTGGTCATTGTAACATGTGTGGAGTATGGGATATTGCTGTGATGTGATCTGCAATCCCCAATGGGTAACAATGTTGAAAACCTCTTCATGGCCTTATTGCTATATGTACTTGTTCTCTGGTAGAATTTTATTGAATTAATGGTTGAATAGGTTCCTTTCTTTCTTTCCTTCCTTCCTTCCTTTCTTCCTTCCTTCCTTCTTCCCTCCCTCCCTTCCTTCTTTCCTTTCATTCTTTCTTTTTTTTGTCATAATGGAGTTGAACTCACAACATCAACCTTGAACTAACCTTTCTCTGTTCTCCACCTCTCAAGTAGCTGGGATTATAGACATGAGTTACCATGCCTGGCTGTTAGTTGAGATTTGAGGGTTGATAGTTGAGTTTTATGCGTTCTGTTGGCATACAACCACCCCATTTAAGAGTTCTGACCAAACTCTAGTAATGCTTTTAACACCTGACCAGGAGGTTGCTAAGATGATTTCAACTCCTCATGAACATGGATTTCTGAGAAAGCTCAATGCCGCCAGGAAAATGTGCAAGTTGCTCTAGCCAATACACAGGATAACCCTATCTCCCTAGCTCTCTTCCAACGCAGAGGGTCTCTCTCTCTCAGTGCCATGTCCCTGTGTCCTAGCACTGTGGGCAAGCTGAGACATTCTCTCCATACTAACTATATGCTGGCCAACCCTTTGCACTTTTCCACATTTGTACTTATACTGAGAGCCATGTCCCTCTGCCCCTCATCACATTGTCCTTTAAATCACTGAAGTCACCTCTATACCAGTGAGTATGGAGCTGGCTTGTCAGAGAGAGAGAGAGAAAGAGAGAGGAAGAGGAAGAAGAAGAAGAAGAAGAAGAAGAAGAAGAAGAAGAAGAAGAAGAAGAAGAAGAAGAAGAAGAAGAAGAAGAAGAAGAAGAAGAAGAAGAAGAAGAAGAAGAAGAAGAAGAAGAAGAAGAAGAAGAAGAAGAAGAAGAAGAAGAAGAAGAAGGAAGAAGAAGAAGAACTGTTAGATACATAGGGATACAAATGACAGACAATACATGGTAGCCAACTTGTGTCCCATTATGGCTTATCTTGGTCCCAAACTCCTGCTCAAATACTTCTTCCCATAATGCTGTAGGTTCCTGCCCAAATATGTCTTTTCTTTTCTTCTCCTTCTCCTCCTCCTCCTTATTTCTCCTCCTCCTCCTCCCCTTCCTCTCTCTCCTCCTCCTCCTCCTCCTCCTCCTCCTCCTCCTCCTCTTCCTCCTCCTCTTCCTCCTCCTCCTCCTCCTCCTCCTCCTCCTCCTCCTCCTTCTTCTTCTTGAACTCTGGGCCTGGGCACTGTCCCTGAGCTCTTCAGCTCAAGGCTTGTACTCTACTACTTGAGCCACAGCGCCACTTCTGGATTTCTGGTGGTTAACTGGAGATAAGAGTGTCACAGACTTTTCTGCCCGAGCTAGCTTTGAACCGCAATCCTCAGACCTCAGCCTCCTGAGTAGCTAGGATTACAGGCGTGAGCCACTGGTACTCAGCTCCAGATATTTCTTGTTTCCCATGATGCCTTAGATGCCCATTCAACCAATAAAAAGACCAGAGGTGGAACATAAGCAATCAGGCAATCAGCACAAAGTTGAGGGAAGGAAAGATGGAAGAAGTTCCAGACTATAAAAAATATCCTCTAGGCTAGGAAAGTGGCTCAGTGGTAGATTGCTTGCGTTGCATGGATCAGGCCCTGGGTTCAATTCCTCAGCATCACATAAGCAGAAAAGGCTGGTAGTGGCATTGTGGCTCAAGTGGTAGAGTGCTAGCCTTGAGCTGAAGAGCTGAGGCACAGCACCCAGGCCCAGAGTTCAGGCCCCATGACTGGCAAAAAAAAAAAAAAATTCCTCCAAGACGGCACCCATTGGACTCCTCTTTGAAGTCCCTTTCTGGATAAAGAACTTTGCTATTTTTTTCATGGTTTTCTTTCACTTTCAATTATCTTACTCTGACTACCTTAAATACTTTCCTGTCTCTTTAATGGGTAGAGAAAACAAATCTATTCTTCTAGATGGTGTAATTCCCACTCTTAGTGCTTATGAACAACATCGGTATTTGCCTCATTAGTGCATTGTAGCTATGTTTATCTTTGTCTCTCTATAATCTAAATGCTAGAGCTTAGATACCTGGGTTGCAAATACTTTCCCTAGTCCATATCTTTCTTTTCATTTTCTCCTGTTAGCAGGCATTATTACTGAGGGAAAGGTTTTGGTATGAGAGGAATCTATTTATCATTCGATGTTTTATGTTCAGACTTACAGGGTCAAGTTTAAAACTCAGTGAATATCTTCTCATTCACTTTTAGTGTAAAACTCGTTTTATGTTACTCTTTTGAGTCTGTGAGCCAATTTCAATTGATACATGCCTGGAATGCAAAGTATAGGCTCAAGTTTCTTTCTTTTTAAATCTGTGACTTCCAGTTGCTCCAGCTCACGAGGAGAGCTTGCCATGGTGCTTGAGGAACTCTCTAGATACAGCCCCTTCTGGCTAGGTAGTAGCTGGACATTGGGTATGGCTAGTCCAAGGCCTTGAAGTCATCTCCTTGAAAATCCTAAAGAGGGCTGCTCCTGCACCAAGGCTTTTGACAAAACAGGACATGGTCGCCTGCACTGCCTGCTGGGAAAGTCTATGGGTTAACATCTTTCCTCGGTCCTGGAAGATTACACAGGGACCTCATCCCAACTACTTCCTTCAACCTTGAGTTCCTTAAGATTCAAGGGAGACACACAGGTTGTTTTGTCTTAGTCCTGAATAGATTACACCTGAAGAACTGTGTCAAGAGTTAGGCAATTAGAGCCGGCATTGGGCTAGGGGCCAAGGCTCTGATGACAATCAATCTGTAGGGAAGATAGCCAGCCAGGCTCACTCAGTAGGTGAAGTCTGAATGTTGTCTTTGACTCTCAGTTGTTACTAAGCAGCATCTAATATTTCTGGGTAATTTAAGTCTACTTTGGAGAGATAAGAGCAAAATATGTATATATATGTGCATACATATACATATATATATATATATACATATATATATATATATATATATGAACTACTTATACTTGGTTGAGGGAAGTGAGGTCTGAATGGAAATATAAGCCAGCTGGGTGGAGGCACCATCATGAAAGCTGGGTCCCCACACAAGGAGTACCATTCAAGAGGATGTGGGTATTAGTCAGCTTTCTGTTTCTGTAACAAAATATCAAACATAATCAACTTCTCAAGAGGAAAGGTTTGCTTTTTGGTAATCAACTTCTAAAGAGGCAATCAATTTCTAGCCAGGAAAGGTTTGCTTTGGGCTCACAGTCCAAGTTTAGCTGGCTGCACTGTTTTTGGAGCCTGTGGTACAACTGCACATTATGGTGGGGTACATGAAGTTCACACAGCTGTTTACCCTGCAGCCAGGATATACGGAAGGGAGAGACCAGAGTCCTCCATACCCTTTGAGGGCATGTCCCCAATCTCACCCAACTTCCTTCCACTCTGCCCTTCCCCTTACAGTTTCTACCACTTCTCAATAGCGCTAAGGCTGAGAACAACCTCTTAACACTAGGCTTTGGGTGGGGGGTCATTTAGCCAAACCAAAACAGCAAGCTGTCTCCTTTGGGCAGTGAAAGATGGTAATGTTGAGGTGCTGGAGTAGAATGCAGATGAGTGAGGCATTTGGGTAATGGAGTTTTTCAATGTGGCCTTTTATTTGGAAGTTTCTTGTCCTGAGCATTTCAATCTCCTCTGAATAATTTAGTCTCTGCTTTTAGAGGGACTGCCTGAGGTGGGCAGTCATAACCAGCCTCAACTGCTTATGACATCAGTGTGCTGGCCTCCGGGGGTGGGTGACCTTTGGAAATGCTCAGAGCCCAGGCCACTGTTTCACATTTGGTATTATAGCTGTGGGCATGGTGGGGGGGGGGGGGAGGGGCAGGACTGGAAGGAGGGGGAGAGACCATGGGAGAGAACTGTGTCTTTGCTTAGGATGAGAAGAAAACTTTTGAGAAGAGGTTTAAAAAGGAAAAAATCATTGATTTCTTTTTCCCAATTCTGTCCCTTCCTAAGAGCTGAGGGTTTGTGTTTCTTTTTTTTTCAATCTTTTTAGTAGCATCAATTAGTTGTACAAGGAGGTTTCATTTTGACATACCCATCTAAGTATATAAGGTCACCTTGATTAGCTACACTCCTTCTAATACTCTCCCTCCTCCCCTCCTTCCTCCTTTCAGACCACTTTCAACCAGCTTCATTATTCCATTTTCACACGTGGATAGGAAGTATTTTGACTGCATTCACTCTCCTTTGTCCACGCTATTCTTTCTCCCACCTCCCATTACAACATCCCAGATAGGATACGTTTCAGCTTCTTAATATCTATTTTTATTAAAGTGCATGCAAATCCAAAAGGGCTTCACCAGTTATTTCTGCATCCATATACCATGCTTTAATCACATTGACCTCCCCTCACTTTCCCCAACTCCTTACCTCCCTAATGTTTAAAAGCTTTCAATGAGTTTCACTTTGCCATCTTCATTTACAGGGATTAGAAAGTTGTTTGCTAGACACTTAGCTTGGAGGTGATAAGGAGAACAGAGTCCCTCCTACAGCCTATGTGGTCCAAGGATGTATCACATGAGCCAACTCTGGATTGTGATCAGAGACCAAAGTGTTTTAAAGGCCTGTGGGCTTGAGTCTTGCACAGGATATACAGCCTCAGCCAGGTTATGGCAGGTTCAGTAGCTTTCCTTACTAGCTCTGCATTTTCTGAGATACTCATGCCTTTCAGGCCTAGAGAGGGATTATGGCTGAGTTTCCATGGACCATCTTCATATGGACCCAGGGGATAGCTAAATGGACATTTGCTGGCTCCAGATCAGACCCTTCTGTTCCAATATTTCATTGATTGGTTGGTCTTGTCTGATAATTGGTATTTTCTCTCAGTATTATGGGATTGTCAATTATTATTTCCATGAGCAACAGGTTTATTAGCACTAGAAGGTAGTAGTGGTAGTGTGTGTGTGTGTGTGTGTGTGTGTGTGTGTGTGTGTGTGTGCTAGAGCAAAGGAAAAGCAAACTTTCTCTTTTCTAGATGAGAACTCCACTTCTCCTGTACTTGGACATCAGAACTCTAGATTCTCTGGAGTTTTTGGACTTTGGGACTGATAAAAATCAGGCCAGCAGAAACCCACTTGCAATTCTCAAGCCTTTGGCCTCAGCATCTCTGCTTTTGAGGCTTTTTCTCTCAGACTTAGCTTCACTAACAACTTCTCTGCTTCTCTTGTTCACCCACAGCCTGCCAGGAACCTCTCAGCCTCCATAACATCTCTCACACATCTTTCCCTCTACCTAAATATCCATCTGTCCTCTCCGTTCTGCCTCTCTGCAGGACTCCTACTAACACAGGAGAATACATTTCGGCTTTGCTGGGCCAGTACAGGCAGTATCTCCCTCAGTAATTTGGAGTAGAAGTACAGGACACTTTCTAGACTTTTTCTTGATGTTATAAGATCTCAGTCCATGTCTTGCATATGTTTGAAAGCATCATTTTGTTTACACTAGAGAAAAACTGAAGTGCCCTACCAAGAAATCTAAATCAGACCCACAACATCATTGAAGCTTTTGGTTTAACATTATTTTATAGCCGTGAGTCATATGCTGAGTGCTTTAGGAAGTGTATTAACAGACCAATCACTGTTCTTCACAAGTGTGAACTATTTAGTCATTTCTGAGAAATTCTAGATTCTGGCCCATGGGGATGTTTATTTTATATTTTTATTTTTGGCCATGGACACTTACTGATAAACTGGCACAGGAGCTTGGACAGATAATTGAGACTCATGGGAGGATGTCTGCACTGTCCATTGGAGGATAACACACTGTCTAGAAAGTTCCATTGGCTAGGGCCCCACTCAAAGGTATGGCCTTTCAGGTAACCCAGTAGGAAGATGCTAGAGGCTACATGGTTTACTCACTACTAGGCAGTCTTTTATATGTTGAAGCAGTGAGAAAGAGAAGCTTCACAATTACCTCTTCTAAAATGAAGCTGATGTCTCCTGGAGACTGGACACAGAAATCTACTTGGGTATTGACTCTGGTAGTCTGTTAGCATCAATGGAGCACCATGAGAGCCCTCATCCCTGATGGTATTTTTCTGTGTAGTACACTTCATAGAAGAAAGATTCTTGGAAAGAAAGAGAAAGAAAGAAAGAAAGAAAGAGAGAAAGAGAGAGAGAAAGAGAGAAAGAAAGAGAGAAAGAAAGAAAGAGAGAAAGAAAGAGAGAAAGAAAGAGAGAAAGAAAGAGAGAGAAAGAGAGAAAGGAAGGAAGGAAGGAAAGAAGGAAGGAAGGAAGGAAGGAAGAAAGAAAGGAAGAGAAAGAAGAAAGAAGGAAGCATTCTGCATTTTCAGTAGAGTGGGAAATGAATGCCAAGGTGCTATCAGACATCTCAATTCAACATTGCATTTGATTATTAAGCTTTGTCTGCTCTGTTGCAGATGTCATCCTAAGCATCCTTTTGTCCTTGGCATTCCAAACATGTGGTGGATAATCCTTCATGAATGAATAGCAGCCCATTGGTGACCAAGAAGGACTATACAGTGTGTCTTTCTGAGCAGTAGCTAAGGAAGAGCTGACTATTACTAATAGCCATAGAGCCAAATGCTACCCATGTGTGTCGTGTCCTCCATGCTGGAGAGCTCTGTTCCTTAAATAGTAAAACTGTGTGGCTCCTAGGCATCCCCTCTTTCCTTCCTGCTTTGAAGTTTGGGAATAAAATGTGCTCCCAGTCTTGGATAGAGGGATGGAGGTTTTGGATGTTTACCACTTAGTAATCCTGGACTAAACGCATTTGCTAACAGTAAACTCCTCAGTGAGGTGCTAGTGGCTGACATCTGTAATCTTAGCTACTCAGGAGGCTCAGATCTGAGAATCACCGCTCAAAGCCAGCAGGGACAGGAACGCCTGTGTGACTCTTCTAATTAACTACCACAAAGCCAGAGTGAAACTATGGCTCAAGGGGTAGAGTATTATATTAGCCTTGAACAGAAAAGGTGAAGGGACAGCACCCAAGCCCAGAGCTGAAGCCCTGGCACAAAAAAATGAGATAATAAAAAATAAATACTTTTAATTTTGTCTAAAATTCCTACATTTGACAGACACTCCTAATTTACATTTCAAACTGTTCCTGTTTCCTGTTCTAAAAAAAATTGTGTAGGCATCTCCTGTTTATATTTTTTTTAGTTGTTATTTGCTGGTTACAGACATTGGCAGGATGAATCATTTCCACTTTTCTATCTTAAATAAATCTTCCAAACATTATATATTTTAAACCTGAGAAATACATACTTATAAGGAAATTTTCATGAAAATTTAAGCATTTTTGTTGTGTCCTTTAACCTCTCCATGGTAAAGAAGAACAAATGAAAGAGATTTTGCAAAGAAAATAGCTTAATAATTATTTATAGAAACTTCAGAATTTGTAATCTTTGCTACTCAAGAGGCTAAGCTCTGAGGACTGCTCTCTGAAGCCAGCATGGATGGTAATGTCTATGAGACTACTAATCTCCAACCAGCCAGCAACACAGCCAAATGTGGAGGTATGGCTGAAGTTTTAGAGTGCCAGCCTTGAGAGAAAAAGCCAAGCAAGAGTACAAGACCCTGGTCCAAACCCTAAGATTCTCTCCTCAAAAATTATGTCTGAATAAATGAAGAGAGGGGGAATAATCTAGCAGCTATTCTTTCTTATGAACAATTATTTTTGTGTATGTACTAGTCTGAGGGTTTGAACTTGGTCTAGGTGCTGTCCCTGAGCAGTCTTTGTTCATAACTAGTGCTCTCCCACTGAAGCCACAGCTCCACTTCTGTCTTTTTGGTAGTTTGTTGGAGTTAAGAGTGTCACAGACTTTCCTGCCTAGACTGACTTTGCATCACGATTCTCAGATCTCAGCCTCCTGAGTAGGTATGATTATAGGCATGAGCCCTTGGTCCCTGGCAATTGTGAGCATTTAAAAAAATTATTGTTAAGTAGTTGTACAAAGGAGTTTCCATTTAACAAAGCAGTTTATTAATACAATACAATCTTGATCAGTGTCTCCCCTTTCAACATTCTCACCCACCCATCTTAACCCACCCCTTCCCTTACTTCCCTTAATTTTGTAGTATATACACTGAATTTTTGACTGCATTTGCCATATACCATTTCTCTCTGATGTGAATATTTGGATTAGCAAAACACACCACTGACAGGCA
Source organism: Dipodomys spectabilis (assembly GCF_019054845.1). Lineage (NCBI taxonomy): Eukaryota > Metazoa > Chordata > Mammalia > Rodentia > Heteromyidae > Dipodomys > Dipodomys spectabilis. The sequence goes on from NW_024870775.1 coordinate 15,249,905, forward strand.
GGGTGGGGCAGTGACATTAACACGAACAGAACCCTTAGCTTGCAAACCATACCATTCAGTGCATAAATAGATTGAGCCACAGCACCACTTCCGGTTTTCTAGTGGTTAATTGGAGATAAGAGTCTCACAGACTTTTCTGCCTAGCCTGGCTTTAAACCATGATTCTTAGATCTCAGCCTCCTCAGTAGCTAGGATTACAGATGTGAGCCACCAGCGCCCGGCAAAGTACTGCCTTTTGTTCTAAACTCATTGTTTGAGGGCCTTGGATTTATTTGGTGTCTGGCTCTCAGAAGGAATCCTCCATCTCTCTTAATCTTTAGATTGTCTTTAGTAAAACAAAACTCCAGGGCCATTTTTCTGCCCGCAGATTTGTACCTCAGCATGCTTGGCAATTGCTCATCATCTGGAGGCCTTCTTGAGATGAGATGTGTAGGTATATAGTCTTTTGCTACCCACGTTGCCATGAAAGAGCAGAAATTGGTACCTGTGTGTCGGGAGCCAAAAGGGAGTCTCTCAATATGATAGGCTTGACTATCTCACTGGAACATCTTGAGGCTGAGTTTACAGAATCCGACCCTCATCCTGCCCTAAGCAAACAGCTTACGGCAGCTGCTATGGCCAATGAAAAAGCTTCCTTATTCCAAGCATATGAATACCCCTGTGTGAAAAATAAAAATTTGCAGCTTGATCAGAATCCTTGTCTTGCTGTCATTCTTCGTGTCTCTTGTCCCTTCATTCCTTCTCATTTAGGTTCATTGCCCTCGTTGAAGTCCTGCGGGTCAGGACACCTGTGAGTTATCTCAAGCAAATTTGAGATTGATTTTCCTCAGGAATAGAGTTTGTCCTCAGGGATGTGGTAGAGAGGGTGGCAATTATATGGAGAGCTAGTGACAGCCACCCCACAGCCAGCCACGTTTCTGGGAAGCTTCTACTTGAAGAAGAACTCATCACTGTTCACCTGAAGGATCATCCCACAACTCTTCTGCTGTATGTAAGAAGATCTTAGAGCCCTTTGGTCATTCCATGTTTCCTCTGGCCTGAAGGAAGTCTTTCTAGGCAAACTCAATCATCTAAGTCTCCTTGTATGTGTCCATTATCTACTGCTGTGTAACAAACAACCCCTAAATTTAAGAGCTTAAAAAAAGACTTTAGCTTGTAACTATTTTCCCCCAGTCATGGAGGTCAGAAGTCAGAACAGGAACTGTAAAAACAGTTCTGGGCTTGGCATGGCATCAGTTGACGTAGCTGGAAGGACTCAGACTTATTGTCTCACTACACATAGAGGCCCACAACAGAGCCAAGCTCCTAGATTGTCCTTATACTGCCTGCTCTATGTGGGTTGCTTGGGCTTCCTCACAGCATGGGGTAGCAGGGAGGCTGTATATATTACCTAGCAAATGGGTTTAGCCAAGGCTTAGAACAATAACTTAGGACCCAGACCTATAACTGATACGATGTCATTGTTACCACAGCTGTTGGTTAAAGCAGGTCACCAGCTAAGGAGATATGCTGCATCTGAAGCCTTCAATATCCATGTGATCCCTTGTCTCCAGAAAGGCTATGCTAGATTGTCTGCAAGCTCACTATCTCCAGACACCTTGAACACTGTCACAGAGCCTAATGTCATACCAGTTAGATGTGGTCTTCTCCCATTTTGAATTCTCTTCCCTTCCTCCTTTACAAGGATTGAAATGTTTCTTGACTTTCCTATTATAGTCACATTGGAGGATTTGGCTAGGCAGAATTGTACCATAGTTAATTATGTTAGCAGAATATGAGCAAATATAACATTTACATCTGGGAGGTAAAACCACCCCCCCAAACACCTAGACACCCAACACCTTTACTTACACTTTTTTTTTCCTATTAGCAGGGTCTGCAGGCCTTCAATACATGATGAGGGGCCAATATGTAGAGGATTTCAGGTCAAATGGATATAAAAATACATTCAAGTTAGTCTGCGGATGGCATGTTGTGTTAAACACAAAAGTCTGTTCTGGGATTGTCAAGTAGGAAATTAAAGATATAATAATCTGGTTAAATGTCATCTTCTACGTAGAACTGAAGTTATCACACATGCAATGAGAAGGATGGGTGTCATCCTCTGAAATGACCCTTCTAGATCTAAAATGCTATTTTTCAGGTCAGCATTGAGACTAAGTAACACACCAAAGGAAGAAGATACTTATAGCCAATTCTGTTCCTGACTTCAATAAGAATTTGAAAGTGTATTTAGTTTTGTAAGTCAAGATTATACAATCCTTCTCTTTAAGATAGAACTGTATGCTTACACACTCTTAAAAATTCTTCTAACAAAAATAAGCATTCAAGAGATAGGCAGTAGTACTCACATCTATCAGCCTAGCTATACAAGATGCTGAAATCTGAGAATACAAGCTTAAAGCCAACCCAAGCAGACAAATCCCAGAGATTCTTATCTCCAATTAACTAGCAAAGGGCCAGAAGTAGCTCAAGTGGTAGAATACCACCTTTGAGTGGAAAAAAGTGAGCGTATGAGGCCCAAAGTTCAAGCCCCTGTACTAGCACAAAGAAAAAAAAAACCACGAGTAACATGAAGAATTGGAAGAAAAAAATTGTTATAATAAAGGAAAATGTCAAGTGATAAAAAAAATTGTTATAATAAAGGGGAAAAGCAAATAAAGACACAAATACAAAATTAGTCATCTTCGCAGAAATAGATTTCCAAACTTAGTTCTGATATTTGATGTCTAAAATTTCAAAACCAGTGAAATAGTTAATAGCAAGCAGTCCTTCATGGTTTTAACCCCAACATTACTATAACTCATAAACTTCCTATATGCACTGTTACTAGAGATATCATTTATTTGCATATTTCTAACATAAATTTGTGACCTCCTATGGAAATATGTGAAAACTGTCTCTGTCCTTTGAAGATTCTTAGGAACTGAAACAGGAAGACGAGAAGGTAACACTGATGACTGCAGTCAAGCATGGGTTTGTTCTCTGTATGCCCTGGTTCCTGGCACCATGTGGTAACCACAGACTAAGTATTCCTATAAATATACTCAGATTTCAGAAACATTGACAGCAAGAAAGAACATGCCAAAATCAAGGATCTGCTGGGAACTAATGTCTCCACTCTATCATCTTAACTACTCAGGAGGCAAATATCTGAGGATAATAATTTGAAGCCAGCCTGGGCAGACAAATCCATGAGATTCTTATCTCTAATCAACCAATAAGAAGTCAAAAGTAGAAGTGTCACTCACAAAGCAGAGCACTAGCCTTGAGCAAGCAAAGCCAAGTGAGAGCACATGACCCTGAGATTAAGTCCTACTTCTTGCATGCGCGTGTGTATACACACACACACACACACAGAGTTAATGATAATTAACTAAACGAAATGAAATGATGTTAACTTCTCAGAACTTTCCAGTGGTACACGGTGGCATTGATCCTCCTCGAAGGATCCTCTTTCCAGTAAAAAGGTGAGTCTGGATCTACATCTGCAGCTGGGAACAGTATCTTTGTCCCCAAATTAGCTTCCTTCCCGTCATTGTGACAATCAAAAATCTGTTGCTGCATGCCTGTAATCTTAGCTAAAGAGGCTGAAACCTGAGGTTCATTCCCGGCAGAAAAATCAGACAGATCTATTTCCAATTAGCCAGCAAAAAGGTAGGCAGGGAAGCTGGGCACTGGTGGCTTACGCCTGTAATCCTAGCTACTCAGGAGGCTGAGATCTGAGGATCGTGGTTCAAAGCCAGCCTGGGCAAGAAAGTCCGTGAGACTCTTATCTCCATTAAATCACTAGAAACCCGGAAGTGGTGCTGTGGCTCAAGCGGGAGAACACTAGCCTTGAGCTGAAGAGCTCAGGGACAGCAACCAGGCCTAGAGCTCAAGCCCCACGACCGACAAGAAAAAAGGTAGGCTGAAGGTGTGGTTCAAGTGGTAGAATATAACTACTTGTTATGAGTGAACAAGCCTAGTGAGAGTATCAGACCTGAGTTAAAGCCACAGTAACAGCACCCCCCCCCCCAAAAAAAACCCAAAAACAAACCATCCTGGGCTCTCTGAGCAAAGGTAGTTCTATGCTCTGAATGTATCCCCACAAGGATCTTGTATTCAAAACTCAGTGCCCAGATTCATATTTTAATGGTATCTGGAGGTAGGTCCTTTAGGAAATAAAGAAGGCTTGATGAATTCACAAAGATGGAACCCACATGACAGCACTGGTGGCTTTAAAAGAAGAAAATAAGACCTGAGGTATCACAGCTGTGTCTTACCATGTGATAAAGCATCAGGAAAGCCTCACCTCATGCTGGCACCTCAATTTTTGGGTTTCAGTCTCCATAAATGTGAGAAACACCTTTCATTTCTCCATAGATTATCCAGTTTGTGGTATTTAGTTATAACAACACAAAATAACCTAAGATGGGTGACAGTCTTAGTTTGAGAATTGTAGACAGAGAAAGCAGGTGATTCTGAGATGGAAAAAGGAAATCCGATGTCTGAGTATCTATTGGATACTATTTTGGTCACATTGAAAGAGATAGCTTTAAAGATGATTTGCTAGGCACTGTGAATTAACTAAAATTCCCCTCACTTTGTATCTATGCCCTTTGATCTGAGTTATTCTCTTCGGTAGTCACTTCATAACCACCTTAGGCTCCAGGAAAGAGAAAATTCACAGATACATATCTTATGTAGAACACAAACTACCTCTCAAGTAAGCAAAGCCTTCTTTTCATCTTAAAGAGAACAGTCGAAAAACTCAGGAGATCACCAGACAGGTAAGCTGCTCCTGTTCCCATTCCAATGGGAATTCTCTGGAACTCCTCCAAAGACAAAAACTGAGCTAACGGCCAATCAGGCCACACCTGTTACTTGGGACTGTTTTAACTATGTACACCTTGCTACTTATCTGACCCCATTTCTCTCCATTTAATATTTCGTTCTGTCTGCCCATGACTACCAGGTAATAAATCCTTTCTTTGCCTTTCTCTATGGGGCAAGTGGCAGTACCTAACTTGGGACTCCTAGACGTTGAGCCTGGGGTCTAAAAACTGGTTTCAACACAACGTCCAGTGTTCTCATCTCGCCCACTTCTATGCATGAATTGCCCCAGCCTTCTGTAGACCTCTTTCCTAAAGCTAAGCAAGCAGCCTTGTGGAAATGAAGACCTGCTTCTCAGTTGCAGAAGAGTTTATTCATGTGAGGCTGTAGAGATGGAGCATAACCAGGGGAAGCTGTTGTTGTTTTTCTTAGTTTCTACACAGAAGATGATCATCAGGAGGATTGCTGTGAAGATGAAGTCTTCCCTTGTGGACCCAAAAAGATCCTGGGTTCTATACCAGGATTGATAGGGATATGACTAATCAGGGAATGGATGTAAGTGGCAAATCTATCTGGAATCATAACGTGGCCAATATTGACAGACCAGAGGTAGGAGTGGTCACAAAAGAGACAGGATCTCTGCCAGGGAGATATGAATGGACAGGACGGGGAAGGGACCTTTCCCAAACCAGTTGGTAAAAATCCCTCCAGTGTTGCCAGGGAAAGAGTTAGCAACCACTCATGGCTAGCAGGACAAAAAGAGGCAGGAGAATCAGGTCTCCTCAGGTACCACGGGTTTCAGCCACACCCACAGAGTACATGGTAGTCCAGTACAAACCCTTGGCCTCCCCACTCAAAGTGCTGTTAATTCAGTCACCAAGATTCTTGGGTTATCTACCTGTGAGCCATAGTGGGCTTGTGGCTTCTTTACCTAGACCAGAAAGAGTGAAATGAACATCTGCCAGAGAGCTTAACTGTCAGCCCAGGTAAGTAGGTGGGGAAATCCCTAGAAAGCTAAATCCACTGGGGAGGTGGGGGCAAACACTTACAGATACTTCCTAGGTGTCTGCTCTCACAAACCACACAGACCTTTTGATGTCTTCAAGCCCCACGTTGGGGGACAAGATTATACACAAGTGAGGGGTTCTTATTCTCTGAAACAGTATAGAATAAAGCCAGGAACTGCAAAACCTTAAACTAGAAAACATTTATTAGAAAGTAAAAGGAAAGCCATGAAAGAAAGTAGCAGAAACTCTCCATCTGCAAAAGGGACTAAAGTGGAGTTCACTGGAAGGGTGGTTTTGTAATATGAGGTTCCTCCAAAATCTCCCCTAGACTTTCTGTTGATTGCTTGCTCTGCCATGACTCTTTTCATTGGTTGGGCAGGCACCCAGAGCATTATAGGAATAAGCAGCATTTATGCATGTAAAAGCATTTGAGAGGATCTCAAGGCACCATGTGCACAAGAAATGCCACTTGAATTCAGAGCCTAGACTTTGTCACTTAGCTTTTTCCCCTCAGGGCTTGTGCTCTATCACGTAAGACACAGGTCCAATTTCACCTTTTTGGAGATATGAGTCTCATGGACATTCTCACTAGGCTGGGTTGGAACTGCAATCTTCAGATCTCAGCCTATCGAGTAGCTAAAAATCACAGGTATGAGCCACCAGTGCCTGGCAGTATGTGGATTTGGTGGGACACGTTCAAATCATGCTGTTCACAATCATTGAAAAGGGGAAAAATATCATTTAAAATTTCTGCCTGACCCAAAGAAACACAGGTCCCATGGTTTCCCTTATTTGCGGTAACTAGTATATGTCTGAGTCAAGCAGAAAAGGTCAGATAAGGTGATGTTAGGAAAATGAACCCTAAGATATGTATTCAAATGTTTTTTTTTTCTTTCAGGTGATTGTCTCTAACACATTTATAAGATTATTTCTTTGTTGCTTTGTATGTCTCTCCCCCATGGTATAACCCCTGCTTTCACTGTATTTGATGTTGGTATAATTTGTGGAGGGGAAGGGAAAAAACAAATCATTTAAATAGGGATACAGGTGGACCCATTGCAACAATGAGACCTACAAGTCGTATGTTGACAATGAACTTTACAACTTTGGTAGGGGGCGGTGGGGAGGAGGTTGTGGGGGGGATGGGATGGGAAGGGGAAACAAAGGAGGAGGCTACAATGCTTGATAAGAAATGTACTCATTATCTTGCCCATGTAATTGTAACCCCTCTGTACAGTATTTTCACAATAAAAAATAAAAATAAAATAAAATAAATAAAATTTCTACCTGATTATCATGTTCCAGTTCTTGTACTGGGCATGTATGTGCATTGTTACATTTGTCCCTATGACTCAGATACAACTGAATCATCCCATATTCTATACAAGAGCAACATGGGCCTTATATTTCCTAATTAACTTACCTACGTCACCAAATATGATATATGATGAAGTCAATAGCCATGCTCAAGTCTGTCCCTTTTTTGGGGGGGGGCACAGGGTCAGTTGTGGGGCTTGAACTCATGCCTATAATCCTAGCTACTCAGGAGGCTGAGATCTGAGGATTGTGCTTTGAAGCCAGCCCAGGCAGGAAAGTCTGTGAGACTCTTATCGCCAATTAGCACCCAAAAGCTGAAAGTGGAGATATGGCTCAAGTAGTTGAACAGTTGCCTTGTGGACAAAAGCTCAGGGATAGCATCCAGGACCTGAGTTCAAACCCCAGGACTGGCATACACACACACACACACACACACACACACACACACACACACACACAATTAGTTAATTTTATTCACAACATCCTTTGGCCTATTTTCAGGAATACCATGCTGTCATTTTTGGTATACTTGGGTACTTATCACTTCCCCAATGTGTCCCCATTTGATAGACATATGATTTAGCCAAGGATTGGATAAATGGCCTCAAATGATGAGTGAACTAGACATTTAATAATTTTTTAATCACTTAAGAATTTTTCAGGTGACTGTGGAAATTTGGTTCCTGCCACTTTGACCCCAGGATCCCTTGTATCTTTCCATCTTCAGAACTTGGACTTCTAGATGCTAGTTTATTCTCTGAGCTATCTATGATTCTTTTAGTTTATATCCCTTTTGTACGAATTAACCAGATATTCGTCATTTATAAGCACAGACCAGACATGCCTGCATTATACAGAAGGTTTGCTCTTACCTAGGAAAATTTTATTTTAGTCCATGAAAGAAACTGACAAGAGATAGATACTGGAAAAAGAACACAGAACGTTTGTGGCATACTTTGGAGTATTAGAATCAGCGTGGGGTATTGTAGCTGACCCATATGGGGACATTAAAGTGATTAGGGCTCCAGATTCTTGGGAGAGGGAAATAGTCTGCATTAGGGAAGGTTGTGGGGTCAAGTATTGACTTTTGTTGTAGTGTGGTCCCCCAGGTAACAAGTAGTGCTCATCTCTTTTGTTGGGTATCTGACCTCTGCCATCTTCTTCCTGTGGTAACATCCCTCAGAGGCCAAAAAGGAGGGGTATCAAACAGAAATGCTTCTGCCAATGTCTGTTGTTGTTTTTTTTTACTTTGCCAGAACAGCTAAATTTAAATTATTTATCAAAAGATAGCTTTCAGAGCTGTTTTTTCAATGACTGCAGAGGTCTATAGTTTCTCTGAATAGGCAACTTGAAAACTGTCAGATATATGTGGAGGTGAGGCTGTTTTGTGTGTGTCTCCTACACCTCCTCCTCATGCTCCTCTAAACCCTTCCAGCCTTCACGGTGACATCCGCCCCTGGCAGATCTGACTCACTCAGTTGCAACATAAATCTGGCAAAGTCAGTGCAGGGGTAACCCCCATTCCCCACAGCTTATCGAATTCCTCACCGCCCACTCTCACCCAGGTGGTGTCTGATCACCCTGTCCTCCCTTCCACAAGAGCCCTGGTAGCGTCATGGAACCAGAATACCAATCCTTGACCGTGCATCTCATAGTCTTTTTGTACCAAACTCTCTCTCCCCTCCCCCCCCTCCCCCCCCCGTGGCAAAATTTTCTAAAAAATTCTATTTTTACCACTTTATGGTCCAGATTTAGATTTTTCTTTTGCAATATACAATAAATATAGAAGTGAAGCTGGATAGCTAGAAAGAAGGTGATAGATGATGGGGCCATTAAAAAATATCAAAGTTAGTAAGCTGGATTCAGGGACTGAGAAAGAAACAGGACGTAATGTTAAAAATGACTCGGCCAGCAAGAAATCAGTACAGAAGCAGAAAGCACATACAGCAGATTGCTGGAGGCTCATTCCTCTAGTCCTAGCTACTCAGGAGGTTGAGAGCTGAGGATTATGATTTGAAGACAGACCCAGGAGGAAAAAAAATCTGTGAGACTCTTATCTCCAATTAACCACCAAAAAGCTATAAGTGAAGCTCTGGTTCAGGTGGCAGAGCATCAGCCTTGAGCAGAAAAGCTAAGGGAAAGCATCCAAGCCTTGAGTTCAAGATTTAGTGACAGCACACAAACAGACAAACAAACACACAATGTATCAGCATTACTTCTAGCACAATTGCAGATGTTAAATGAGATATACATTGTCGGGAGCCCTAAAGGGAGTCTCTCTGCATGATAGGCTTGACTATCTCACTGGACCATCTCGAGGCTGTTTACAGAATCCGATCTTTTCATCCTGCCCCAAACAAACACCCTGTAGCTGCTAACGACCACCTTTTCACACTGCCCTAAGCAAACATCCTGCAGCTGCTGTGGCCAATGAAAAACTTCCTTATTCTAAGCATATAAATACCCCTGTGTGAAAAATAAAAATTTGCATCTTGATCAGAATCCTTGTCTTGCTGTCATTCTTCGTGTCTCTTGTCCCTTCATTCCTTCTCGCTTAGGTTCATTGCCCTCATTGACGTCCTGCGGGTCGAGACAATACATCTCCTAGGTAAGAAATTTAGTCTGAGAATTTGAAGTATCTTGTTTTTAGTAAATATTTGAGCAAGAAAAATACCATAATAGTAAGTACCATGTTACAAGACCCTTAGATTGTAAGGGTCTTGTATTTAGATTGTAAGGGTCTTGTCTTGGGGTAACAGTACCAAATTAGAAAGTTATACATGTAGGTGATCATCTTTGCCTCTGCCCTGCTTAGATGCTGGAGCTTGAACTCAGGGCTCTCTAATTTGGCTTCTTTGCTCAAGGCTAGTGCTCTACCACTTGAGCCATTTCTCCATGTTCAACATTTTCATGGTTAGTGGAGATAAGAATCTCATGGACTTTCTTTGCCTGGCTGGCTTTGAACTGTGACCCGCCTGAGTAGCTAGGATTACAGGCAAGAGCTACCAGTGCCCAGAAAGGTGACCAATTTTGAACTGGAAACCCCTTAGCCCACTTAGGGGGACATAAATATCCCTGGGGAAAAAAATTCAGCACAGCGTTTAGCTCTATGTTAGTTTAGACCAGCCTTCTGACTACTTGTCAGAATGTGCTGGTTTAGTCTCCTTTTTTGTTTCTCCCTGCTTTGTTTTACTATAGAAAATGAACCTTTGCTGGCTGTTACCTTGCCTTCCTGCTTGATGGACAGCTTTGAAATTCTGTTCTTTGTTAGTACAAGCTCTTGGGTTTCTGGTGGGCAACTGGAAAAAAAATGAATAGAAAGTTTTCTTCTTCTATTGGGGAAATCTCTTTTCTGAATAAACTTCTGATGATAAAGGAAAAATGATGTATTGTCTTCCTCTTCCTATTATTTAAGTGGATTGATTCCACTTTGATTCCCAGCCTCATTTTTATAAAAGCATTTCTTCCATATCCTTCCTTGTCCTCATGTCTCATTGCCCTGCCTGTCAGAAAATAAGAAATATCAACTGGCTGTCACTCCATAACTTAACATTTTCCCATCAGCTAGGTGAATCAAATTATCCTTTGAAAAATCAAAAGTCCAGACTCTAGCCCTGGGTGTCTGAAGCACACCATTGCTGTAACAGCCCATAGGCACTGGGTTATTTTTGAGCCAGCTCCTTTCTTGAGCCTGATCTCTAGGGTTTTGTTTCCAAGCTGAAAGCAATTTAACACCACCCTAATTTGGAAAGAGAATCAACTGAAATTTGAAGGTACCTGAAGACATTTAAGTCTTTCCAAGCTTCAAAGTTTAGAGGGAAACTTTTGGAAATACAGAGATCAAAGTTAACTATGTGACTTTAAAGAAAGTGATTCTAAGAAAAGGGCAACCAGGTAGAATTCTCAGTTCCAAAACTGAGATATACAAAAAAATATTTCTCATCTTTCTTTAACTTAAATCAACTTCTAAGAGACTCAAAGTCTTGAGAAAGCCACATTTATAATACTTAGAGTCATTCCAGCTAATACATTCATACCAATACATTAATACAATAGGTCCTGATCTCTACCTTGTCACCCTCCCTGTCTGGGCAGCACCTAACTCCACAAATGGATTTACCTGCAGTGAAATGATTGCTCTCATGTTTGGTCACTCAATTCCACTAACCATGCTTGGACTAGGAAGAAGCCCCTCTGAGTCCCAAAGGAACAGAAGACACAAGTATATCATGGTCACCAGGTCCCTGAGACACCTGCTTCCCTCCTTCTCTCATCTGTCTGTGTCTGTCTGTCTGTCTGTCTGTCTGTCTGTCTGCCTACTTCTCTCATCTGTCTGTCTGCCTGCCTGCCTGCCTGCCTGCCTGCCTGCCTGTCTGTCTGTCTGTCTGTTTTTTATTTGGTGCTATATGTGGATCATTACCATCTTTGCCCAACCTGGAATGGAGTAACATTCATAGTTTTCTTACCTCACAAGCTCAACATTGCAACAGCATCCTTGACATCTCAGCTTCTCTCCCAAGCAACATAGAAAAACATCACAAGACCCTGAAGGCTGACAGAATTTCCCCCAGGTCTTTCTGCTGCTCCATTCCCATCTCCCTCCTCCTTCCACCCAAAATCAGCAACTCCCTTGGGGCTGAGGCTCATGGCTAAGGCTTCTACTGCTGTTTGTGGCTTTCTCTTGGACTATAGTTTGTTTATTTTATTTATTTATACATATTATTAATAAGTTCTTATTGTGAAAATACCATACAGAGGGGTTACAATTACATGAGCAAGGTAATGAGTACAGTTCTTATCAAGCGTTGTTGCCTCCTCCTTTGTTTCCCCTTCCCATCCCTGCCCTTCCATTCCCCCTCAATGTTGTGAAGTTTGTTTTTTGGCATAACATCTTGTACATTTCATTGTTGCAATGGGTCCACCTGTATCCCTAAACAATTTGTTTTTTCCCTTCCTCTCCCCAAATTATACCAACATCAGATACAGTGAAAACGGGTTTGCCAGGGAGAGGGACATACAAAGCAACAAAAAATCATCTTATAAATATGTTAGAAACAATAGCAAGAAAGAAAAAAAAACTTTGAGTCCTTATCTTGGGGTTCATTTCACCTAACATCAACTTATCTGACCGTTTCTGCTTGTCTCAGAAGAGGAAAGAAGGATGGCCAATAGACACATGAAGAAATGCTCAACCTCCCTAGCCATAAAAGAAATGCAAATCAAAACAACACTGAGATACCACCTCATCCCAGTTAGAATGGCTATAATCAAGAACTCTAACAACAGATGCTGGAGGGGGTGTGGACAGAAGGGAACCCTACTGCATTGTTGGTGGGAGTGTAAACTTGTTCAACCATTTTGGAAAGTAGTATGTAGGTTCCTCAAAAGACTCCACATAGAGCCTCCCTATGGCCCAGCAATCCCACTTTTGAGCATTTACCCGAATGATCACAAACAAGACCACACTAAAGCTACCAGCACAACTATGTTTATTGCAGCATTATTTACCATAGCTAAGATATGGAACCAAACCAGATGCCCCTCTTGATCCAGATGAATGGATCAAAGAAAATGTGGTATATATACACAATGGAATTCTATGCCTCCATCAGAAAGAATGGTGGAGTGTATTCAGAGATAGATGTGGCTAGCAAAAAGGAGTTTTCATTGATGGGAAACAATTGCATGGGACGGCAGGAAGCTCACTCCATTGGGAACAGAAACCTCTACCCTCTCCCTTGGGAACCACAGTCCAAGCATAGTTAGTGACCAAAAGTGGGAGCAATCATTTCCCTGCAGGTAAATCCATGTGTAGAGTTAGTTGCTTCCCAGACAGGAAGGGTTACAAGACAGAGATTAGGATTTATGAATCCACTTGCTTCGTTGTATTAATGTGATTTGCTTCACTCAGTGTGTACAAATCTCAGCCACGTGTTCATTAGTCTAAGGATGTCATGAAAGTTTGGCTTGGTTTCCAAATGCACTATAAAGCCCTTGCTACCTTCCATCACTCTGTCTTGATGTTTTGAGCCACTGCTTGGCAAGACTCCAAATACGGCTGCTCGCGTGGAAAAGGAACAGCTCAGTCCCTTTCTTCTTTCATCATTTCCAATGAAATCTAGGATGTGTCTCAACTGCATTAGACGTGCAGAGGTATCAGCACTCTGAATCCCATCTCTCCTAATCAGACACTCTCTAGTAATGAAAAAGCTAAAGATGTTAGAGTCCATCAACAACTGTGGTGCCGCTCAGCCTCCCTCTGAAGTCATTTAGTATGCTGGAGGGAATGTAGGCTTTCTAACTGCGGAGGTTGTCCTGCAAGGGCCCCAAGCCACTGGAAGATAAACACAGAAGAAGGGAAACACAGATTTGCCAATTCAAAAGGGCCTCTGCAGGCTCTAGGACAAATGTTTTATTCAAATGCATTGAATCAGAATTTTTATTTTCTAGTTTATAGGCTTCTTTCTCGGAATGAGTTATGCACATTTAGAAACAAATTGCAAGACACTGTAAATTAGTTCTCCTTTGAGTTTTGAACAGTCCCTACTATGCCCAGAAGTTGTGGAGTAGAACTTCTGGGTGTCGAGTCATTTTTGAAAATAGAAATTAAATGAATAGACTTCTCAAGGTGGTCTGAGCAGGATCCTGATTAATATACTAGGTGAATCTTAGATCCATTTGGTGCTTGTGAATTCAAACGAAACCACAACATCTCTAATTCCTAGGGAAGGAATCAATCCCAGGGCAGGTCTGCTCTGTCCATCCTGACCAGAAAGGACATGAGACAAGCTGCTATTTCTGTCTCATCTCTTAGATCCGATGAATCTTAGGTAACAGCAAGGTGTTGCTCAGATATACATGAATCTTGGATTTTAAAATGAAAATTTTTAAAATTTATTTTAAATTAGCTCTTCAGATCAGACCACAAATCACTGCTGTGTCAGATAAGGAGCTATTCTCTACAAAAACGAGAAGGAAGAAAAGAGCTCCCTTTGTGGACTTGAGGAGCTCTTATCTGAACCTACAATCATCCTTTCTCTGAAGACTGCATCACCTTCCTGGTAATTTCACTTGCCAGCAGCTCTGTCTGGTACAGAAAAAAAAAAAGCACAACTCCTGCAGAGGGCATGACTCTATTCTAGCATTTCTCCTTATGTTTTGCAGTTATTGTAGTTTGAGTCTATACTTTCCATATACATGAACCCCCCCCCCCAAATTCACACCACTTACACATACACACCCACATATACCCATGCAATCATGTGCACAATTGCATATGTACACAACTGATGGCATCTATACATATATGCCCACATTCATATAAGCATGATTGTGAGTGAATGTCTACAATTGCATAGACCTGCAAACATGTGCATGCACACATATGCATATGCATGTGCAGGCAACACATATACACACATGTATACACATGCATATATACTACACCTCTTCTGTCTCAGATACTACTGAAATGGTTCATAACAGATGAGATCCTCTTCCCCAATTCTGGTTCCAGAATTTTAAAAAAAAGATGTTTTTTTAAAAAGATATGTACCATTTTCTTTGTGGGGGGAAGAAGGGGTCATGTAGAAAGCATTGTCTTAAAAAAAAATCAAATTGTCTTTAAGTAGTTGCACAAATGAGTTTCAATTCAACATGTCAGTTTTATGAGTACAAACCATCTTAATCATCAATACCCCTCCATCATTCTCCTCCACGTCTACCCAGTCCCTCTCATCCCCTCAAATTTCCTAGTTCCATTTTTACATATATTCATTGAGTATTGTGTCTATTTTTGTCTGCATTTCCTCTCTCCCATGAGCCTCTCTTCCCCACTTTGATCCCAGTGGTATTTCTATCTTATATTTTTATACAGCAAGACTCTTACAGTAAGTTTTCACCCAAAGGCAAAAATTTAAATAGCATTAAAATGGTACTCTGACCCAGCAGGAAACACTGACAGCAGCAAGGAATGACTAAAGCAATGACACAGACAGTAGCTTTGCCACAGTAAATGCTGTAGCAACACCTCAACTGGCAATGAGGCCCACAGACTTCCACCAAGTGTCTAAACTATGTCATCAGTAATCACCAAGCCATGCTCCTGGCCTTGATAGTCTCTTATTTATGATATGTTAAATTTCTCTCACTTAATTATCACTAAAAATTGGCCTTCCTGAAGACATGTTTAATGTCACCTCATGTTCTTAGAGTCATATTAATTAATTTGACTAGAACTCCCAGTTAATCAGGCAGATACTAAGCTGCTCTAGTGATGGTATTTAAATCTCCTTTCTTGCCCTAAATGATTGAAATGACAGCAGGGCACAGGCTCTTTTGCTTTCCCAGATCGGAAATATATCAAGCTTGTCACAAGCTACTTGTGAATCTTAACAAAAGCTCTGTGACCCTGGCCTGGAGGACATAATTATCTTTATGGATTTTTGATTGAGAGTCTGTCTCTTTTTATTATTTGTTTTGTTTTGTTTTTAATAGGATTTTTATTGTGAAAATACTGTACAGAGGGGTTACAGTTATATGAGCAAGGTAATGAATACATTTCTTATCAAGCATTGTTGCCTCCTCCTTTGTTTTTCCCCTACCATACCTTCCCTCCCACCTCCACAACTACACTCCTCCCCGTCCCCCTCCTGCCTAAATTGTGAAGTTTGTTGTACATCTCATTGTTGCAATGTATCAACCTGTATCTCTACTTAAAGATTTTGGTTTTTCCCTTCCTCTCCCCAAATTATACCAACAAATACAGTGAAAACAGGGGTTATAGAGTGGGGGAGGGACACACAAAAAAAAAAACAAAAATAACATGGTACCTTATAAATATGTTAGAAACAATTGCAAGAAAGGAAAAAAACCACTTGGTTTTTCTTGGGGTTCATTTTGCTTAACTTCATCTTATCTGGTCATATGTACATAGCTTTTTACCTTTTCTACTTGTCCCAGACATATACTAGTTATGGCAAATAAGGGAAACCATGGGACCCATGTTTCTTTGGGCCTGGCTTACTTTACTTAATTTCTTCCAAGTCTTTCCATTTCCTAATAAATAGGGTGATGTCATTCTTTCTGATGGAGGCATAGAATTCCATTGTATATATAAATACCACATTTTCTTGATCGATTCATCTATTGAAGGGCATCTGGGTTGGTTCCATATCTTAGCTATGGTAAATAATGCTGCAATAAACATAGTTGTGCTGGTAGCTTTAGTGTGGTCTTGTTTGTGATCATTTGGGTAAATGCCCAAAAGTGGGATGGCTGGGTCATAGGGGAGCTCTATGTGGAGTCTTTTGAGGAACCACATACCCATAGTTTGTATTTCCACACCACTACCACCACCATTATACTGTCTGGTATACAGCAGGCAGAATGAAAAGAAGGTTCTGTTGAAACAGAATTTGAGATTGGGAAAAAGACTTGTATGTGGCACAAAGAAAATTAACTAGAGACTAAAGAAAGGTTAACTTGGGAAAATGGGCCATGTCTGAGTTAATTGATGGTGACACTGGTTCTCAAGTCTTCCCTCCTCTGCAGATCCTGATGACTCATGAGACATTGAGCATGGTATATTCTTGCTCTCCAGAAGTATGAAAATAATACCAGAAAAGATGAGCACAGTTTTAAAAAGTTTATTTAATAAAGAGATAGTAAAGGTCACTCAAAAGAATGAGCAATGATACCAGAAACTGTTTGTCCTGCCTCATGGCCTTGGGTTTTTCTGTGTGTATGTGTGTGTGTGTGTGTGTGTGTGTGAGAGAGAGAGAGAGAGAGAGAGAGAGAGAGAGAGAGAGAGAGACAAAGAAAGAGAGAGAGACAGAGACAGAGACAGAGAGACACACACACAGAGACAGACAGAGAGACAGAGACAGAGAGACAGAGAGAGAGAGAGAGAGAGACTGGGGGCCTGAACTCAGGGCCTGTGCACTGGCCCTGAGCTTTTCAATTTTTTTCCTTAAGGCTAACACACTACAGCTCATTACAGCTCCACTTCTGGCTTTTTGATGGTTAATTCAAGATAAGAGTTTGACAGTCTTTCCTTCCTCGGCTGGCTTTGAACTTTGATCCTCAGATCTCAACCTTCTGAATAGCTAGACTGTAAGCCTAGCTCCACTGAGCCACTGGCATCCAGCATTTCCATATTAATCTTCAAAGAAGGCAATGCAGAGGGAGGAGAAAGAATTCCAGGCTTTCTCCTAGGGCATGAATAGGAGAGGGGGCTGGTTTGAATAATCTTTCCCTGCCTCTAACCTCCCTCAGTGTGGATGAAAGAAGAAACACCTACAATGGGAACACTGGGAACACCTGCCTTGGGGCTGGTATCTGCCACCATAGCAGGAGGATCTGTCACCAGGAAGCTTTAGTGCTTCAGTGGCCTTGGATACGCAGCTCTGGCTGTTTGCTCTTATCTGACCCAAATTCTCCTCCTCAATTGGACAATATGCTTGGCTGGAAATTTAGAAGAACTGGGACCCACCAGAAAAAAAGGAATTTTTTGGCTAGGAAGCCATGGTCAAGCCCTCAGATAAACTGAGGTTGTCCTGATCCAGGCCCCGCCCCCTATCCTAATGATCAAGAGCAGCTCTGGAATTGGGCAGCCACAGAGGTGTGTGGACTAGGCCATTTGAGATTACAGATCACCAGGAAATGTTGGACTATGAAATCTTTATGTCAATACGAATGAACTCACACTCATAAGGGGCTCCCCTCGACTTTCAAACAGGAGCACCTCATCAGGATGCTGTAATATCAGAAGACAGCAGGGACTCTTGCTGTGATGGAATTTCTAGCTCTTTGTGTCCAATTGGAACAAGGACCCTTTGACTGACCCTGACTTAGTGTTGTAGCAGCCTAAAGGTAGTGCCTGGACAATCTCCTGAGCCAAGTTTCTGTCTGTGTGAGTATTCAATTCATAGAGAAGGGCTTACAAAGTTTGCTGGTGTGTGTGTGTGTGTCTGTGTGTGTGTGTGTGTGTGTGTGTGTGTGTGTGTGTGTGTGTGTGTATCTTGGGACTTGAAATTAAAATTAGGGTGCTTTCACCTAGCTTCTTTGCTTAAAGCTAGCCTCTACCCCTTAAGTCACACCTCCACTTTTGGCTTTTTGCTGGTTAATTACATATAACAGAGTCTCACAGACTTTTTGTTCTGGCTAGCTTTAAACCTCAGTCCTCAGACCTCAGCCTTCTGAGCAGCTAAGATTACAAATGTGAGCTACCAATGCCTATCTATTTGCTGATTTCTATGCTTCTCTAGAGGTGTTCTAGAAAGATAAGTCATGAGAAAATTCAAGTTCCTGAGGTCTGGGAAATAGGAGAAGTTGTAAAATGAGACTCACAGCAGGAACATCTTTCATGAACTGGAATATAGGGAGACACAGTGATATGTCTGTCCAGTAGTGCTTTAGGGAACCTTCTAGAAGTGTGTGGCCAGGAATCCACACATCAAAGAACTCTGCACTACTTATTTGTTATGGGCTTGTGTACCAGAGAACACAAAAGATATGATGTGAGTGTTTTCAGACTTTATTATTTTTTAACCGTATCTTTATTATCATTAAGTAGTTGTACAATGCATCTTAAGGTTTTGCACCTGTGTGTGTATGTGTGTGTGTGTGTGTGTGTGTGTGTGTGTGTGTGTGTGCCAGTCCCAAGGCTGGTACTCAGGGCTTGAGAACTATCTCTGTTGAATCACAGTTCCACTTCAGATTTTTGGTCATCAGTTTGGAGACTTTGGGCTGGCGTTGAACCACAATCTTCCTGAGCAATTAGGATTACAGGCATGAACCTTTGGCACCTGGCTTGCACCTTGAGTTTTCAGATGTTAAGTCAAAAGCATACAGCATCCCCATGTCCTGTCCCATAAAATTTTACATAAAATTCACCCATAAATCCCATCATCAATTTGCAGAATTGATACCTGAAATTTAGTCTGCTGAACTCAATGCCGTTTTATAAATAATGAGATCTCTTGGAAAAAAGGAAATAAAGGTTTATTAACTTTACCAGACAAAATAAGGAGTTTGCACTGTTATTGAAAAAAAAAAAGTACAGTCTTAGCAGGAGAAGGTAAGGATTATTTTTTAGGTAGAAAAGTCCAAGAGCATGGGCCTCTAGATATTCATGCAGAGACCTGACTATAAACTGGATGGTGGACTTGGGATTGCTTATTTCTAAATGTGCTGACCATTTATTTCCAGAGTTGTCTTCCTCCTTGTTATCATGAATATTCCTTTACTCCTTGGTCAGCAAGATAAGGAGAAGATTGCTGTGACCTTGCCTGAATCTGTAAAGACATTCTTTAATTCTCATACTTGGAGAAATTGGGGTGGGAGATAACAGACAGAAAAAGATCAAGAAAGAAAAATAATGTACCTTTAAAATTCATATAACTAAAAAATCTTTATTAGTTATGGAATTAAAACTACAGTTGTGGGCATATTTAAGTATCTGTTACGATTTCAGAATAAACCTGGCAGGAAAGGAAATCCATTGCCATGGGTTGAAGAGCATTTTGTTGGGGCTACAGCTTCCTACCAGGGGCCAGAGGCTGGGTAGCTGGACTCTCAGTGCAAGCTGATCGCATCAGCCCTGACTTCTGGAGAAAGCCAGAGCTGGCATCTTGTGGCTATGGAGGAGGTTGCTCTGACAGGCACAGTACTGGCTCCTGAGATCAATAAAAAAAAAAAAAAAAAAAAAATGAGGGGCTGGGAACGTGGTAGAATACTTGCCTAACATGCATGGGGCCCTGGGTTTGATTCCTTAGTACCACATACACAGAAGAAGCTGGAAGTGGAGCTGGCTCAGTGATAGAGTGCTAGCTTTGAGCAAAAGAAGCTCAGGGACAGTGCCAGGTCCTGAGTTCAAGTCCCAGAACTGGCAAAAGAAAACAAAAAGCAACAAGTCCCAGGACTGGCAAAAGAAAATAGAACAACAACAACAACAAAAATATATGACTGAGAGAGAGTAAAGGAAGAGGTGTCATTGTCCAAAAAGAAATGTATTCTTTGTCTGACTTATGAAATGGTAACCCCTCTGTATATCATCTTTATAATATCAATTTAACAATATATTTAAAGAAATCCAACAACATGTGAACCAGATGTTTGGTGGCTGGCTCCTGCCTATATATAATATTAGCTACTCAGGAAGCTAAGATCTGAAAATTGAGGTTCAAAGCCAGCATTGGCAGAAAAGCCCATGAAACTCTGTTTCTTCCATGAGCTACAAAAAGCCATAAGAGGCCAGGGGCCAGTGGTTCATGCCTGTAATCCTTGCTAGTCAAGAGGCTGCTATCTGAGGATTATAGTTTGAAGCAACCTAGGCATAAAAGTCTGTCAGACAATTATCTCCAATTAACTAGTCAAAACAAAACAAAAACAACTGAATGCCAGTGACTCACACTTGTAATCCTAGCTACTCAGAGGCTGAAATCGGAGGATCATGGTTTGAAGCCAGCCCAGGCAGGAAAGTCCATGAGACTTTTATCTCTAATAAACTACTCAGAAAAAGCCATCAATGGTTCTGTGACTCAAGCAGTAGAGTGCTAGCCTGGAACATAAAGAGGCTCAGGGACAACACCCAGGCCTTGAATTAAGCCCCAGGACTGGAAAAAAAAAAAGCCCTAAGTAGAGGTATGCTGAAGTGGTAAAGTACTAGCTGTGAACAAAAAAAACTCAGGAACAGCACCAAGGTTCTAAATTCAATCCCAGAACCAGTGTGCAACACACACACACCAGAAGAGAAGGTATGGCTCAAGTGGTACAACACCAGTGTTGAGCAAAATAGCTAAGGGTGAGGCTTGAGTACTGAGTTCAAGCCCCCATTCCTGCACAAACACACATACACACACACACACAAACACAGAATGACATTGTATTTGACTGTCTATGGTATAACTCTATTCATAAAAGCATCCTTATTAACATTTACTCTGCCCCTGTACAGTAGCATTACATTTAAATGTGATGCTGTGTCCTAAGTAAGAGAAGAGGTAAATGAGAGAGATCAATGTTCATTTCTTCAAGGATATGCTCAAGTATTTGCGTTACTCTTGGGACTCTATCTTCTCTAAAATTAAGCAGTGCTATTAACCCTTAGCCTCGGCTGCTGCTGAGTTTGCCTTTGGGTGAAAACAACCAACCAGCCAGGGAGGATGTCAGCCAGCCTTCCCTCCCTCTGACCACCAGTCCAGCTCCTTTTAATCTGCCCCACTGGTAGGTAATGGTGAGTATATCGAAAGGGAGAAACTGCTTGCTGATTGGATCGTAAGAAGGAGAAATAGGATTGTTTTGGTTAGGTACTCATACCTCTTCAAAAGTGTCTTTTGGGGAAGGGAAAGTTATCATGTCTGAGCTTGTGAAACCAAAACATTGTTGATCATGCTTGTAATTCTAGCTATTCAGGAGGTTAAGAGGTGAGGAGTTGTGGTTTGAAGCCAGCCCACAAAAGAGTGTATGAAATTCTTATCTCTAACAAATGGGCTGAAAGCTAAAGGAAGCTGTGGCTCAAGTGGTAGAGTACACCAGCTGAGGGAAAAACAAAACAAAACAAAACAAAAAACAGTGGAGGATACAAAGCCCTAAGTTCAAACCCTAGTACTGGCATATACACAAACAATATGTCATTGAGAGAATGACCTGGCTTCTTCTGCACATGTCTATTATTTTTTATTTTTTGGCTAGTCCTGAGGCTTGGACTCAGAGCCTGGACATTGGCCCTGTGCTTTTTTATTCACAGTTAGCACTCTACCACTTGAATCGTAGCTCTACTTCCATCGTTTTGCTAGTCAATTGGAGTCTCACAGACTTTCCTGCTCAGGCTGGCTTTGAACCACAAACCTCAGACCTCAGTCTCCTGAGTAGCTGGGATTGAACCACCAGCATCTAGCTTGGAAGCTGGTTTCAAAGTCCTCAAGTGGAATTTAGGGACTCTTAAGCACTTGTTATATAAGGGAATCATGCCCCAGTGTGTCCAAGCCTTAGCTATTTTGTGATGTATTTCCAAGCAAACTACAGACCTCTGTTACCCTTTAACTCTTCACAGCTTGATCAGCACATCATTAACTTTGCCTCTGTATTTATTTGCTATTTTTGTGGCAGAAGGAGCAATGAACAACACACATAAATCTTGAGAGGACCATTTAGTGAATTTTGACAAATGCATAAATCCATGCAAGCAATGACATGATATGAAACTGCTCCATCATTCCAAGAAACTCCCTGTGTCTTTCTCAAGCACCCTCCCCTTCCAATTTGGCTAATTCCTCTTCTCTGTGATCCATCCCTTATTTTGTCTACTGATCAGTTCATTTCTATTTTTGCTATACAAATGAACAAGTAGAATTTTGCCAGACCTAGTAGTATACACATGTAACAACAACTATGTGGGAGGCATGAGTAGGAGGATCATGGTCTGAGGTTGGCCTGAGTTAAAAATGCAAGAACTTCTCTAAAAGAATACAACTAGAGCAGAAAGGACTGGAGGCCAGGCTAGTATAGTAGAGCACCTGCCTACCAAGAATCAAGCTCTGAGTTCGAAGGCTTTTCTTCAAAGTAGTAAAACTTGAATATTTCATTTCATTGGATACTCCCTCCCGCCCTTTTTTTAAAAAAAATACTTTTTAATCCCAACAAAGAAAATGCCTTGGAGGAAAAAAATGCTAAGGAAAAGCGCTGATGCTTTTGAATGGAGTATAAGCTCTTGAAGGAAGTGTTGGCAGAAGGCAGCAAGATATATTGGTTCCCTGGAGATAGCTTGACTCTTTCTCAGAGAGAAAATAGACAAATCCATCTGTTGAATATCCCCTGAGGCAAAAATCAAAACAACTCTCTTTTCATTTATCCATGGCTTGCTGGGGGTTTCTTCCATCTCCTCACAGGACAGCAGAACATTTTTCTTCCTGTTCTCTGCTTGAGCTCTTCTTCTCCATTTTCTTTTCAGAAGGTATTTACCCAGGCCAAGAGGAGGGTTCTCTGCAGGCTGCACGATTTAATCAGCAAGAGTGACATGCTCCAAAACCCAGCAGCTTTTGAGGCCCTGCTGCCTCAGAACACAGAGAACTCAGCATAGCTCATCTCCAGTGGGCTGCCCTAGTAAGGCCAGAAATAGAAGCTCAGCAGGCAGGCAGCAAGTACATGGCCCTCGCCTCTCTTTGCTGTTTGTTCTGCTTATCAAGTCAATTGAAAATGGAGCCTGGTGGCTGCCAGCACCCTATACCCACTGGCCTACAGCCAAGCTCCCATGCTGTGACCAATCTGCAAGGGCACCATTCTGTCATGATATATTCATGCAGATTCATTTATTCACTCACTCATTCGTTTACTCATGCCCACACCTATCACCTCCCCTAGCCTGAGTCTCTCCATCCCTTTTGTCCAATGACCCAAGCCCAGAAATCTACCCCAATGCCACTGTGGGAGATAAGGGCCTTCCAAAAACAAGGGGAAGAAGGCCTTTCAGAGATATAGCTACTCAGGAGGCTGAGATCTGAGGATCCCAATTCTGGCCAGGCGGGAAAGCCCGTGAGGCTCCTATCTCTAATTAAACACAAAGCAATCTGGAAGTGGAGCTATGACTCAAGTGGTAGAGCACTGGACTTGATAAAAAATACTCAGGGATAACACTCAGGCTCTGAGTTCAAGCCCTAAAACTGGCTTTAAAAAAAAAAGAAAAAGAAAAGGGAAAGAAAAGGAGATGAGAAAGAAGAGAAAAGAAAAGAAAAGGAAAAAACACAAACGAGAAGACACAAATGTAACTACTTGCACAAGCTGGAGACATGTCTAGTCACTGAAAGTAACTGTTCACCTTGAGCTGATAGAAGAGTTTCAGTCAGGAAGCTTTACTAACCTTTATCTGCCATCTGCCATCTTCTCTCAGAGTGCTGCCCAGAAGGACTCAAAATCTCTGTCTTTTGTCATGTCCATTTGCAAGTTTTGATCTTTTTGTAGATGACACTATAAGTCAGAATTCTAAACTATTGCTCTGAGTTAACTTCATGAAGGTTTATAGCAGGATGCTATAAACTTCTTATTTTTCTCTTCTTAATCTATCTTCAGTCATTTTCTGTCTCAAATATGTATTTATGAATGTTAAGTAGAAATGATGTTTCCCCCTAGATCTTTCTCAGTACTGCACCCAATCTGTTAATGGATTCCTGTCCATTTTCCCTCTCTAACATCTCTACACTGTATGTATGTGCCCTTGTCTATTCATAAAATAAATGAATTGGGTATCTGCCATATCCCCAGGCATTATTATGCAGTAGGATTCTCTGATGATCCCTGGAGATTACATCCTAGAAGAAAAGAAGAAATGAACTAAGAAACACTTTGGAGTAGGAGACCTTGGCGAGGCTATGAATACAAACCTCAAGGGGAAGGGTCAGGTAACAATGTATAGGAAGGATGAAACAATAAATGAGTGACTAAGGAAAAATGCTCTTTTGAAGAGAAGATAATAGAACTAAGATGGAATGCTGAGAAAGAAACCATCATGGGATAATGTGATAACATGGTTAAGACTTTCAGGCAGAGGGAGCTGAAGTGATGATGAACCTCCCTTTTACCTGCTGTCATCTCTTCCCTAGCCCAACCAACTGGTCAACTGGTTTACTGCAATGTACTCTTGCTTAAGTATGTTGACTACTAATATTTCTAAATAGCAAACTTAACTTCCATCAATTTCCTTGTCTCTCTGCCTTGCCTATCAAAATATCCTCTGCCCTGTACTGCTACTGCTCTTGAGGAAAGAGTACATATTCTGCAACAGGGAGCCCTCCTGGGAGGGCCAGCCATGATGTTCTTCTCTAGCCCCAAGGTGTGTCCTGCTTTCTCAGCCCCACCAACCTTCTTTCTGCCCACTGAGCTGAGAGACTCATTCATTCACAGTTATTTCCCCCATTGTCAGAGCACCCTTTCCTCTTTGTGGCCTGGTAAATTGATGTTCATTTTTCAGTTTCCAGATTCCGCAGCATTACCTCAAAACTGCTTTTGCTGGGCCCACAACTTGACTAAGATGATGGTAAAAATTAGTCTCTCGGTTCCCCAATTTCACATCTATGCTCTTTGAAGCAGTTCCCTCCTGCAGTCACTTTGCAGTCCACAGCAAGGTCCAGGAAAAACAGGGTTCACTGATAAGCAGCCAGTGACAAAAGATAAACTGTCCCTCCGGCAGGTAATGCCATCCCTTTTTCTTGTGGCAAAAGGCAGAACTGTTGCAAAGGAAAAGAATAGCCAAAAGCTACAGATCATACCAGGCCTCCAGAGACAAAGACTGTATTGAAGGTCAACCAGGCTACACATGTGGTTCGATACTGCCCCCCCATTCTTCCTATTTAACCTGGGGCCAATTTCTGTACCCCCTCCCAAAGATGGCTGAATATGTACTGAAGTGCTGTCTTCCCTTGGTTGCCATGTAATTAACCTCCTTTCTCTTCCCTACAGCATGTGTTTATTTGACACATGGTTGAAGTGGCCAGACCTAACTTGGAATTTCTGGACTCTTAGTCTGGGGTTTAAAAACTCAGTTTCAAAACTTAATTTTTGCAATAACATCCATAAGTCATGTATGTTCAGGGCAAAATAACCTCCTTCCCATAGTATTTCTCACTTGAGAATATGTCCATGTATTTTAGGATTTGCTCATTTACATCTATCAGATTTTAATGAGGCACTCCCCACTGGACCAGTGCATCAGATGTAATTTAAAATGACTGCATTGAGGAGTAAAGTCATTAAGTCATTTCTGTGACTTGGGGAGTTACCCATACAGGGAAGACATCACAAAGCCACTAGCTTGGGGGGAACAATGTTAGATTATAGAAAGAGGAAGTGCTGGTACCTGAACCATGAGCCAGTGTAGCATTTGTAGAGCTCACAGAGGAGAGAGGGTGGCAAAACAAAAACAAAAAATGGAGTATCTGGAGAGGCAGGATCAAACCCAAGAGGGAGTTGTACTCCACTACCATAGCTTAGATTGAAAATGTCTACTATGGGCCTGTGTGTTAAAGACTTGATTACCACCCTATGGTACTACCAGGAGAGTATGGAACATTCGGAAGGCAGAGCCTAGTACAAGGAAATTAGGGCATTGAGCGCATGGCCTTGAAAGGGCTATTGAACTTTAGGCTGTGCCCTCTATTACCCCCACTCTCTCTCTGCTTCCTAGCCCCTATGAGGGGGGCATTTTCCTCTCTCATGCACTTCCCAACATGATATGCCAATGTGACTAGATAGTGTGTGTGAAGCTCCAGATTGAATGACAAGGGCATCAGCACGGTCTAAATGCATCTCTTCAACTTTCTAGGTTTAGTTAATCTCCAGTGCAACTGTGTTGAGAGGTAGAACCTGTATAAGGGGAGGTTAGGGCTGCTTTCATGAATATGGAAGACCCATCAAGGGACAAGCTCCTGAAGACAAGATAAATTTCTTTATCTCTCTCTGACTCTATGTCTCCTTGTCTGTCTCTGTCTCTTTGCCCATCTATCTGTCTGTCTCTCTCGCTGTCTCTTCTCTGATACCCTCCACTTTCCATCCCTTGCCCTTCTACCTTCCATCATGAGATGATGGAGCAAGAATCCCCTTACAACTTGATCTTGACCTTGGACTTTATAGCCTTCAGAACTATGAGCTGGATCAACATCTATTGTGGATAACCCAGTCTGGGATAGTCTGCTTTTCTATAGCAGAAAATGATCTAAGAAAGTCCCTAAAAACTATTTTCTCCCTTCTACCACCAGCAACTATTATATCCTTTTAACCGTGCTACAGTGTATGGAAATAAAAATATAGAAGTAAAGATTAAATAAATGATTCTGACATAAAAGTTTTCTCCAATGTAAGTCCATATTAACTTATCCTTACTTGTTGATTGTTTTTCTATATAATAATTTTTATTGAGATTAAATGATTATTTAAATTTCACAAACTTCACATTATTGTAGGTTAGTGATACTTAGTTAAAGTTACAAACACATTTTAACCTTCACAAGGCAAATTGTCATTATCTTGGCCTATAAAATTTGTGAATTCTACAAACTTGGACAGTACAACTATTTCTTCCACGTTGGGTGACTGGTTGGTTTTTACAAGCATCTATATGAAGAGCATTGACAAGTCTATATGGGATGGGATCAAAACCACTGAGAGTGAGAGAGGTAGGAAACAGGGAAGGTGGTCCTTCCTGGAGATATGCAGAGCTCTACTTATTTGTAATGATGGAGAGGTTTTATGTTTGTCTGTTTGCTTGTGCCAGTACTAGGGCTTGGACTCAGTGTCTTATCTTCTCACTTGGCTTTTTTGCCCAAGGCTGATGCTTTGCCATACAAACCACAGCTCTATTTCGGTCATTTTACTGGTTAATTGGAGATGAGTGTCTCTCAATCTTTCCTGCCCTGTCCTTAGATCTTAGCCTTCTAAGTAACTAGGCTTAACACTGAGGGATTTTGATGGAAACATTTTAGATCATTTCTATAAAACCTTTAGGGCTAGAATTATCTGAAATACTTAGAGACTCAGATGAATAAATCAGAAGGTAGAAAACATCTTTTGCTTTGACAAATCTGAGCCCAAAGCTTTCATAAATCTCAGCATCTTGAGTGAGGATTAATTCCTGAGAGGAGGGGGTGGGCGGTGATTCCACATCCTTTGTCACACTCCATCTTTCTGGAGAAGGGAGATGTAAATCCACATGAGCCAAACATACAGAGGTCATTGCTCAGTCTGGATACAACACCTCATCTTTCTAGGCCCTCTGAGGACCTAGCTCTGGAGAGAGTTGGGTTGGGGGTTGGGAGACGTATTATATCACAGCTATAGGAATTATATGTTGTGTTATTGCCATTCATCATTAGAAGCAACCTAGCATTTCCCTAATGGGAAACAATTGCCTCAGAGTGGGCTCTGACTGCTTTATTTGCACTGAGGAATGGAGCTTGTGCTCACCCTATAATTACAGTGACACAACAAACCTTATACACAGCACAGCACAGCAGAGAAACCTTGTCATCAGCTACTCCTGAGAGGCAGGAGGACTCGCAGGCAGCAGCTTCCAGGCCTCTTCAGGCCTCCCAGGTACCTTCTGAACTGTGAGATCTGTGGCCTCTGAGGAGCTCTGCTCCATCATGGAGTGTTTAATATGATAAGAGATGCCAGAATCTTTCTGCAGTCGGGAGCTCTAGGTGCCACCCTGAGTCTACTTACCTCCAGGGAGGCTTAGGAATTTGAATGTGAACCTTCCCATTGTCACTAGTGTCTGAGACAGGTCTGATCATTCATAATGATCTCAGCTCGCTGTTTACAACGAGAGCCAAGGAACTGGAAAGCGGTAGAAAATGACACACAGACATGAATTCAAAGCAGATTCTTTTCTCCCCCTCATAACCGTGGGTTATTCTGAAAGGAGTTGAGTTCATATATGCTCTGAAGTGACCTACAGACTAGGCCCAGTTTGACAATTGCTCTCCTGAAGGAAATTGTGAGGAGGAGGTGATCCTGTGGGTTGCTTTTCAGTTAGTGTCATTACAGAGCACCTGGCATATATTTATTTACAGTACTAATTCTACTTCCAATCCAGTAAAACTATGATATCCAGTGTCCATGGATCATTCCTGTAATCCTAGCGACTCAGGACGCTGAGTTTGAGGACTGAGGTTCAAAGGTAGCCTGTGTAGAAAAGCCCATGAAACTTTTATCTCCAGTTAACCAGCAAAAAGTTGGAAGTGGAGGTACGCCTCAAGTGGCAAAGTGCCAGCCTTGAGAGAAAAAGCCAAGTAAGAGCTCTGTGACCCTGAGTTCATGCTCCAATACTAGTACACACACAAGAATCATTTTAGCTGAGCATTGATGACTCAGGCCTGTAATCTAGATACTCAGTAGGCTCCAGTTCGAAGCCAGCCAGGGCAGAAAAGTCCATGAGACTCTAATCTCCTACTAACCAGCAAAAAGCCAGAAGTGGAGGTGTGTGGCTCAGTGGTAGAGTCCCAGCCTTCAACAGAAAAACAAACCAACCATGTATATTGCAGGGTTTTAGGATCTATCTATCTATCTATCTATCTATCTATCTATCTATCTATCTATCTATCTATCTATCTATATATATATATATATTGTAAGATTCAAGACTCCTGATCTGATAACATTTAGAATCTGGACAGATAGACAAGGAAAATTTTATAAATTCAAATCAAAGTGGCACTGAGCAACAAAAGATTCTCCAGGAGATCAAATAGCAAAGCAAGCAGCAGGACCCCACCAGGTCCACAAAGATGGTACAGATGGAATACACACTGAGGGAAATGAGAGAGCAGACAGAATCAGAGGCAGAAATTGTTCTTTCAAGAAGATTAAATTTAAAAAGCATCAACCATTTGTTGGAGAATTTTATTTACAGGAATCTTGTTTCATTTTGTCAAATAACACTTTAAAAAAATTTTTGAAATGTGTATATATCCTTTGCACATATAAAGTTGGAATGTGTGCTATTTTGCATGAATGCCAACAACTGAATAACTCCTTAGTGTATGAGAATAATTATCTATACACAAAACGGATACCCATACATCCTTACAATGAAAACAACCATGACAATTGTTTTTGGTTTTGGTCAGTTGTGAGCCTTGAACTCAGGGCCTGGGTACTGTCCCTGAGCTCTTTTGCTCCACCACTTTGAGTCACAGTGCCACTTCCAGTTTTCTGGTTGTTAATTGGAGAGAAAGTGGATTTTCCTGCTTGGGCTGGCTTTGAATCATGAACCTCAGGTCTCAGCTCCCTGAGCCAGGATTACAGGCATGAGCAACCAGCACCTAGCTCATGACAAGTTTATAGTATTGAAAAATAGGAAGAAGAAAAAAGCTTAAGAGTCTTTTCCTTTCCTTCTTGATACTGGTTTGCACTCAAGGTCTCACACTTACTAGGCAAGGGCTCTACTGCTTAAGTCATGATCTCAATCCTTTTTTCTTTTCTTTTCTTTGTTTGTTGATGGTTGAGGAGCTTGAACTCTGGCTTGGGCTCTGTTTCTCAGCTCTTCAGCTCAAGGTGAGCGCTTTACCTCTTGAGCCATAGTGCCACTTCTGGTTTTCTGGTGGTTTATTAGAGATAAGAGTCTCACAGACTTTCCTGCCCAGGCTGGGTTTGAACCGTAATCCTCAGATCTCAGCCTCCTGAGTAGCTAAGATTACAGGCATGGGCCACTAGTGCCGGCCCAACCCTTTTTTTCTGTACTTATTTTTCAGATAGAGTCATGGCTTTTTCTTGGGGCAGCCTCAGTCTGCAATCCTCTTCCTTGGTCTCCTGAATAGTTGGGATTATAAACATGAGCCATCACACCAACCTTGAGAGGAGGTAGCTGCCTAAAGCCCCATCCAAAGTAAAGAACTAAAGTAGTGACAAGGGCACACAGGTTGCATAAGAACAGGGAATGCTGGATTGGCCAGAGGTCAGAGATCATATAGGAAACACTTTAGAGTCTGTGCAAAGAGGTGTCCCTCAAGTTTTGTACAAAACTGAGTGCCAAACACCCACAGATTCAGTATTTTATCCACACACAGCATCTTCTGGAAGGGAAGTCTCCAGTGAAGGACCAATTTGAAGGAATGATGTGTCAATACTTCAATCCGTTCATTCCCTAAAGACAAATTAGAAAGGAGCCAGGGAGGGGCACTTGCTGGGGAGCAGCACTACTCTGTCAGGCTCAGGACCCTGTTAAACATGAGACCAGGGTCCAGCATTGCAAGAATGTTGGAGACCTTTATATGCTAGCAGCAGAGTACAGCCAGTAAGGAGGAGGAAGAGATCTAAGGGTAGCCAGGAGGCCTCTATTCACTTACATTTTCTTGTTAAGTGTTGTCAGTTAGGAAGAAAAAGCTGGCCTCAGGATGGTCTCACCCAGAGCCTGGCCTCACCCAGAGACAGGCCTCTTCCAGGGAACAGCCTCACGTAGAGGTTGGCCTCACCTAGAGGCTGGACCCAGCTGTTTGTCTCATCTACAGGCAGCCCCTGCTCTATCCCCTCAGTGTCACATCCGGGTATCTCCAGTTTCCTTGAGCAAAACAGGCTTTCATCATGGAAAGAAAAAAAAAATCTTCTCCATCAAAATAACATATAGTAATATTTGAAAATAATTTGAAAGGATAAATACCCAACATGGCTCAGGCTACAAGGAAAGTGGTGAGTGTTTGCTTTTCTAGATTACTGGAGAATAAGATGACAGCAACATCATTCTGCTACTAAAGCCAGGCAGATTTTCATTCGCATTCAAAGAACTTCTCGGTTAAAAAGTGAATAAGCTATTTACTAGAACTGAGCAAGAATCTGGCTCTACATTACCACCCATGCCCCCCCCCCCCCCCACACACACACATGAGAGCAAACAGTCAAATGTTTAACCGTGAATATAGATTTAACACACACGATGTTAGCTGGCCTGGAGCTCCTTCAGCTTTGTTTCTCACTGCTGGCACTGTACCACTTGAGCTACATCTCTAGTCCAGCATTTTGAAGTTAAGAATCGTATAGATGTGTCTGTCTAGGCTGGCTTTAAATTATGCTCCTCTGATTTCAATCTTCTCAGTAGCTAGGATTACAGGTGTGAGCCAAGGACCATCAGATTATATTTATATATTTTATGAAGTTATTACAAATCCTTCTACAGGTGATTTAATTAAAACTTTATGACAATAATAACAGTATGAGCATATACTATTTTTTTTGCCTTTTTCATTCTTTTTCAAAGTGTGACTTCAGCAATTAAACACAGGTTATGTGTGAAAAGTAAATGTTTTATTTTAGATGTTTATAATTAATATCAAGATAACTGTTTTACAAAATTACCGAAGGTGTGTTAAGTTGCTGTCAAGAAGTAGGTCAGGCCTGCTTCTGGTGACTGATACCTGTAATACTAGCTACTCAGTGGCTGTGACCTGAAGATCTTTGTTTGGAGCCAAT
Organism: Dipodomys spectabilis; assembly: GCF_019054845.1. NCBI lineage: Eukaryota > Metazoa > Chordata > Mammalia > Rodentia > Heteromyidae > Dipodomys > Dipodomys spectabilis. The sequence continues at coordinate 15,281,995 of NW_024870775.1, forward strand.
CCAGGTTGAAAAGTCCATAGACTCTCATTTCTGAATAACCAGTGGATGTGGAGGTGTGGTTCAAATGGTAGAGTGCTAGCCTTGAGTAAAAAAGCCTACTGAGGGCATAAAGCCCTAAATTCAAGCTGTACTATCAGCACAAAAGAGGAGCAGGACAAAGAGGAAGAGGAAAAGGAGGAGAAGGAAGGAAAGAAGGAGAAAGAGGAGGAGGAGGAAGAGAAAAAGGAGAAAGTGGAGGAGGTGAAGGAGGAGTAGGAAGAAGAGGAAGAAAAGGAGGAGGAGAGCATATTCTGGGGTACTGAGGCAGAAGCAGCTGAAAAGCCAGGAGGACAGAGCCACCACCTTAGTCCTGCTGCTAGATAATCCAACCCCTTACACAGGCTCATCGGGTTAGCCCAGTAGACATACTGATTGATGTTAGTCTTCACCCCAAACCACGCTAGGAAACAACCTAAGTCTTTTTTTGAAAGCTGGTCAGTCAAGCCTGTAATCCTAGCCACTGAGAAGGCTGAGGTCTGAGGATTGACACTTGAAGCCAGCTCTGACAGGAACAGTCCTTCCTTGAGTCTCTTGTCTGCAATTAATCTGAAAGCAGAGCTATGGTACAAGTGGTAGAGTGCTAGCTGTGAGAACAAAAGCAAAGAAACGGTGTCCAGAACCTGAATTCAAGTCCCTATACTACCACCAAATAAAAAACTAACACCCATACAAGGAAGTGAATGTTACCGGAAGTGTAGTGGATTCTGGTCCCTCCATGCCTTTTGCAGGGCTTGAGACAAGCAAGCTCCAGAAAGGCACATCTCTTTGGCACCACCAGCTTTTCGTTTCTGTGAGGAGCCACAGATCCAGGAGACTTACTGGGGAACTTCTACAGTATTGGGTGCAGTGTAAGAGTGTTTAGTATCCCTGATCTGTTGATATTGTGGTCAATTTAAAAAAAGAGTTAAAAAGTACTGATGTGGAGTGCTTGCTAATTTTCATGATGAAAACCCTCATCATGACCATCTTTAAGCAAATAATGGTTTTATAATAGGAAAACAAAAATCAGTATTTAAAAATTAGCCTTGGTCAGCTGCTTCAGGCAGATGCAAAACTGAGTATCATCTTCTTCAATCAGAGGGTGCAGTATCCCACCCATCACTGCAGACTTTGAAATCCATGTTCATCCTTACAGCAACTGTAAGCTTAAAAAGATTAACTAGACTTTGCCAGAGAACCACTCAGACATCGAGGTACAGAGAACAAAGAAATGTTTATTGCTGGGAAAGGGGGCTGGCAAGATTCCTTCTCACAAGGGAGAAATGAGAAACAGCACCAGCTGTTGTCTGGGGTGACCTATATAACCTAGGAAGTTTAAGAGGGGCTAGAAAGGAGTAGAAGGCAGAGACCCTGGTGTGGACGTGTGGGCCAGTGGCTTCATCATGACCGACTAAGATTTATAGCTGCGATCCAAATAGTAGATAAGGGTCTTGCAACTGCCCAGACATGAAGGTCACTCTAAGGAGCTCTTGTTGCTTTATATGGTGGTAGCTGCCCAAGAGAAATGCCATCCCAAAGTAAAGGGGGTTGGAAGTTGATTATTTACTGCCTTTACTAAATGGGCCTAGTGCTGCCTAGGAAGGAAGCGTGCTAAGCTGTGGAGAAGGGAAGGAGTGGACTAAGCTATGGGTAGGGAGCTCATTTTGCTAACAGATAAATATACAAAGTGGATGACAGCTACAAATTGAAAAGACTCATAAGACCAAAGGGATAGCTGAGTTCTAATTCACACTCCCCACAGATCTGAGATTTTCAGCAAAGAGTGCTGAAGAAGTCAGTTGTAAAGTAGTGGTGTATGTGTGTGTGTGTGTGTGTGTGTGCATGTGTTGGTACTGAGACTTGAACTCACAATCTACTGCTCTTGCGTGGCTTTTTTGTTCCAGGCTGGCACTCTACTACTTGAGCTACAGCTCCAGTTCTGATTCACTAAATGAAGATAAAAGTCTCACAGAATTGCTTCTTGGTCTGGCTTTAAACTTCGATCCTTAGATCTCAGGTTCCTAAATAGGCATGAGTCACCAGCACCTACGATTAATATCATTTTTATTAGCTTTCAAGACAGTTGCAAAATTTAGAAAAGTAATGCCCCCAAACAACTTATAGGACATGAAGCACTCTTCAAATGTTACTTAGAAGTAATATTATGTGATTTGTGGATACATAGAATCACTCAGAAACTTTTTGTTAAAAAGTAGCCCAGGGGCAGCCATGTGAGAGATGGAAATTATCTGTACACCAAATTTGCATATGAACCACACTGTTTTCTCCAGGTGATTTGCTTAAGACTAACTGGCAGATCCTAGCAAACACTCAGCTTTAAGCTTGTTCCCTTTGGACTTCTATTCCATGACTAGCTCTGAGAGCCTCATATTAAGAAAAACATAACAGCTGGACAGCAGTGGCTTATAATCCTAACTACTGAAGAGGCTGAGATCTGAAGATCCATGGTTGAAGCCAGTCTGGGCAGGAAAGACCCTGAGATTTATCTCCAATTAACCACCACAAAAGCCAGAAATGCAGCAGTGGCTCAAGTCACAAGGTGAAGCTATAAGCCTGGGTGACCATTAACTTGGTCTTTCTCTCAGGGTAAATTCCATAGAGATTGCTATTTATTACTAGAGCAGAACAGCAACAAGATGATCCCCTGAATTTTTGTCTGTTTTCTATAAGATGAAAAGAGAATGCCTGTTTGAGAGGCAGTTTGCCTTCAACAAAAGACTGATATCTGTGCATCTGGTTTTAGAACCACTGATTATTGCAAAGCTGACTATAGCAGAGAATAGCTCTGATCAAAGAGCGCAGATTCGAAGTTGGGGGACTTTTAAGTTGCCTCTTAGAAAAGGATAATGTTAAAATAGAATTCTAAAGAAATTCTAACTATTATGAGCATGAGATGATCAGATGGTACCTTTAACAATATTATAAGTACAATTTTGTAAAAATATTAAAAAGATGAATTGAGACTGGCTTCAACCTGTACTTTGGAATGATGATTTGTAAACACATTTTATCCAAGTGATTTTGAAAGAAGCATTTAGCATGTGTAAAGCAAATGACATATATTTTGTTCTTCCATGAATAGTGTATTCTTTCTTGAGCACATTGTATACAAAGAAAGTTCTACCCTTCTTCACTGTTCCTTCCCCCATGTCTAACACCAAACTATGTATCATCTGCGTGCCCACGTGATACTGCACTCTTCAGAACATCATGCTAATGTAATACGATATCCATAGTGCCATCCTACAGGTCTATGACTTCTTTACTTCTTAATTATTTCAAATGTGATTTTATTTTCTTAATTGCTGTGTATTTGGGGGTCGGGGGATCCTGGGGCTTGAACTCAGGATCTAGTGCTGGCTCTGAACTCTGTTGCTCAAAGCTAGTTCCCTACCACTTGAACTACACCTCCACTTTTATTTTTGTATGATTATCTTTGTAGTATTATCAAGTGGTTACACAAAGGTATGTTTTATTTTTAATAATTACTATGCTATTATTTTTCCAGTCTTTAGTATCACTGATTTATTACTGCATAGGTTCATGCAAGCCAAAACTGACTTCCTTTGTGCCCTATTATATTACCCATTGCTCATTTTCTGCCAGTGCAGTTCAGCTTTATCCAAGAATGTTTCTTGACAGCAAATACAATCATATCTTTGCTCCCTGTGCTTTAAAAAGTTGCACACAGACATCAATCAGGGACCTGGGACTAGGAGCCACCAGAAATGTACCCCAGTAAAAGTATTCTACATCTACTTATGCTTGTTTCTCTTTGTTTGACAGAAATAAAACTAGAACGGCAAGTGAAACCAGGAGAGGGGTCGTAACCAAGTCAAAGGGCCATATTTTAGAAGCTGGTCTGTCCAGACCAGCCTTGAGACTTTCTACTGCCTAGAGGCTGCCAGGAGGCTGTGGCAGATGCAAGGCTACCACATCTGTGTAAATATTCTGGCTCTGTATACCCTAGCTTTGCAAAAACATCTGAGGAAAACAGGCCAAATAGACAAAGGATTTCTCTGTCTTACTTTACATGACTGCTACTCAACAATTATCCCAAGAATTCAATCAATAAAAAAGAGAGCAATCACATCAAAAATCAAGGAAAGGGTGAATGCAAGCTATCATACATCATGTTTGTTCTTCCCATGAAATATTTGCCTAAGCCAACAGTACAACTATTGTGCCATAAATCTAGCATCAAGAAATTTTAGAGTTTAGAATGATACGAAGTATGACTCTATAAATCAAAAGGGGGAAAAAAACCTTGAAAATCTTTATCTGTAAGAACAACAAGGGATGATATTTTAATTCTTCTTTGAGTCCAAGATGGCACAATAGATATTAGAAAATGTGTGAACTAAGATGAGCATGGTGGTGCACATTTGTAATCCCCATACTCCAGAGGCTAAGGTAGAAAATCTCCAATTCTAGGTTAGTCTGGACTCCATTGAAAGACCATGTCTCAAAAACCAAACCAAAAAAAAAAAAAAAACAAGAAAAAAAGCTAAGGAATAATAAGGACACAGGGGCCAAAATATGAAATTCATCACCAAATATGCCTAGAAGAAAAGACATATCTTTAATTAAACATATGATACTAGAACAGAAAGTCTAATTAATTCGTATTAAAGAAAATAGTTTTTCCCATAAGTTAGTAAAATTGATAACCTTACAAGACTGATGTCACCAAAGAGAAAGAAGTCACAAGTAAACACAAGTATACGGAATGTTAAAAACAAAAACATAAACAAAAAAATGCAAGGTTGCCACCAGTGGTTCATGCTTGTAATCCTTGCCAATCAGGAGGCTGAGCTATGAGAGTCACCGTTCAAAGGTAGCCCAAACAATAAAAGTCTGTGAGCCTCTTATTTCCATGTAACCAGCAAAAAGCTGAAAGTGGGGCTGTGACTCAAGTGGTAGCGCACCAACCTAAGGGATGATACCTAGGCACTCAGTTTAAGCCCCAACACTGGAACACTTACAAAAAGAGAGTAAATCTTTTTTTTTTGGGGGGGGGGGGGTCCGGTCATGGGGCCTGAACTCTGGGCCTGAGCGCTGTCCCTCAGCTCTTCAGCTCAAGGCTAGCACTCTACCACTTGAGCCACCTTCCCAGCCCCAAGAATAAATCTTATGATACATATACACACACAAAATGGTAACCTAGAAGTTCTTGACAATGATTTTGAAAAAACTCAAAAGCAAACACAACTAAACAAAGCTAAAGCAATATTAAGAAGAAAACATTAATAGTTCCCTAACAATTTTAAAAATCTGTAATTAAGACTCACTTCACAAAGAAATTTTCAGCACCAGATGGCTTCACCAGGAAACTGCAACAAAATGGAAAAAAATTAATGAAGCAATTACATTTAATTGCTTAATCTTACCCATAATATTTCAAAGAACAGAAGAAGTGGAAAAATCCCCAAATTGACCAAATGCAACAATATAACCTCATCATTAAAACCTTTAAAATGAAAAAAAAAAACACAACAGACTAACCCTTCCTCATCAATTCAGACACAAATATTCTAAGATATATACTGGCAAATTAAAACTTAAAAATATAAAACTGACACCTGACTATAACTTTTATTTATTCCAGAAAGCAAAGTTAGTTGAATTTTGAAAAACTGATCAACACATATTTCTATGGAAGAAATAAGAATAAAGTCACACTATGTTCTCAAAAATTCAAGACAGACTTAAACTCCAATCCCTGTTGTTATAACCCTTAGTTCTCAGTTAATAGAAGGGAAATTCCTGTGTCTGAGAAAGGATTGTGGAAAGCTTTCCATCCCTGTAATAAATATTAATTTGTGTAATCAACTTCCATTCAGAGGTTTTAATCCACGGTCTATTGATGTTGTTGCTTTAGATTAGCCCGTGGTAGAAGAAAGCCACTCACCCTGTAGCCTAGAAGCAGAAAGACAGAAAAAATAGAAAGGGACACCTAATTATTTAAGCCCTCTCATTAAGTTCTGCCTCTTCCACTACTCTTAACCGTTCCAAACAGGTTTTTCATGGATTTCAGGGGAAGACTTAACATTCAAACTACATCACATGCCTACAAGAAAGTCAAGAAACATCTCATTGTCAGCAGATGCTGGAAAATCTCCTGAAACTAGGAGAGAGAAAAGGATGTCCTATGTAAATAGGAAATTTCTACTTGAACTTCTGATCAATGTAGTTGTTAGAAGGAAGAAAGAAATCTATAGATAATAGAAAAAAAATAGAAACTTTTCACCGGTGGATGGCATAACTGTGTATGTAAGACATAAAAAAACACACACAAATAAATTAGCATTTAATGAAACAAAATTGTGTTTTTCTTTTGTGCTGGTACTGGGGTTTGAACTCAGGGTGTTGCCTTTTTTATTGTGAAAATACCGTACAGAGGGGCTACAATTACATGGGCAAGGTAATGAGTACATTTCTTATCAAGCATTGTTGCCTCCTCCTTTGTTTCTCCTTCCCATCCCTTCCCATCTTGTCTTTTTTTGGTTCTTTTCATGCAAAGCTGTCATTCCACCATTTAAAACACATTTCCATCTTTTGCTAGTTAGAAATGAAAGCCTCTCAACCTTTTTCTGTCTTGGCTGGCTTTGAACCATGATCCTCATATTTCAGCCTCCTGAGTAGCTAGGATTACAGGCATCAGTCACCAGTTTCTGGCTTATGAAGTAAAAGCCTGTACAGACATGTATTGCACAAACAGAAATTCTATTTCTATGTCTCACAGGAGAAAACAAAAAAAATTTAATTTGAAAATATTTGTCATAAACCAGTGTGATGGCCAAGCCTGTAATCTGAGGTACTTGGGAGGTAGAGATTCAAGACTGACCAGGGGGGAAAAATTGGCAGGGTTGAAACCAATGAGCTGGGCCTATTGGCACGTGCTTGCTTTTCAAGGGATGAAGGAAAGCACATATCTAGCTGAGACATGAAGCTAGAAATTAACCAAAACAACCAAGGTCCAGTGGCTCATGCCTATAATCCTTACTACCCAAGAGGCTGAGTTATGAGCATTTTTGGTTCACAGCAAGCCTGGACAGGAATGTCTGAGAGACTCTATGTCCAATGAAGCACTAAAAAGCTGGAAGTGAAGCTCTGGCTCAAGTCGTTGAGAGCTGGCCTTGAACAAAAAAAGCTCCAGGATAGTACCCTGGCCCTGAGTTAAACCCCAGCCCATCCTTCCCCACCAAACACACACACACACACACACACACACACACACACACACACACACACACACACACGACAAAAAGGCCTATATAGTACATCTGTTATGTCAGCACCATAGCTCATTGGCACACCACACTCATTCCATTTTACAGAATGAAGTACTGCCCTATGGTAGAAATGCTAATAAGAGCCAACTAGGAACCAGGACACTGCTGGGTCATGCCTGTAATCCTAGCTACCCTGGAAGCTAATATCTGGTCTGCCAAGATTCCAAGCAAAACTAGGCAGAAAAGATGGTAGACCTCATTTCCTAAATAATCACCAAAAAGACTAGCAGGAAGCAGGCCCTGCGTTCATTTAAAGCCGAATAGTCTAAATAAATAGACAATTCAATCTTCAACTATGTTTTGGTAATATCTGGTAGGGAATTTTTGGCAAAGTATGCTTTAAAACAATGGTTCTGGCACAAGGACAGTCACCTACTTCAAGAGAATAGTGACTCTTAACAAAACCAAGCATAAATAGGCACTTGATTTTTGATAGACCAGGCTAAATTAAAGATTTTTTTCCTTTAAAATTAACAGCTCTGAGTAAATTGGATACAAATATGGGAAAATATGAAAATTATCACTTTATGGGATACAGAAAGATTACTTTAATAATTCTTGAGGACTTATAGATTCAATTGTGAAAGTTAAACTTAAAAATTTTCTAGAAGAAAGTAGCATATGATTTTATGGTAAGAAGGTACTTGTCAAATAAGATAAAGTATGCTAATGGAAAAGATTAATTAAATAGCCTCATTAAAATTGAACTTGTATTTGCCAAAAATTATACTTGAGAAAGAAATGGCATGCTACAGAGAAGAAATTTGCAATGTATATTATATGTGCAATATATAAATGCATAATATCTACCAATGCCCAAGGTACATAAAGAGAAATTGAATAAAATTCATACACAAGAACTTTACAAATATCCAGCTAAGCACTAGTGGCTCACACCTTAATTCTAGCTATTCAGGATACTGAGGCATGAAGGTTCAGGATTCAAAGCCAGCTTGGGCAGAAAAATTGGAAAGACTCTATCTCCATTTAACCAACAAAAAACTAGTCTAGAGGTATGGCTCAAGTGGTAGAGTGTCAGGCAAGAAACAAATCCATCAAGCACAAGGACCTGCATTCAAGCCACTGAATCTGATATCTAAATGGTCCAATTGCCAATGCACATAAGACAAAATGTATAACTTTGTCATTAGTGAAGCAAAACCATGCCATACTGAAATATGTTCCCACATAAATAAAAATAGCCTGGTACTGGCACAAGAACAGGCCTGAGGACAAAAAGACCCAGAAAGGAACCCACAGACCTATGGCCACCTAATCTTTTATAAGGGAGCCAAAAAACAACAGGATGGAAGAAAGACAGTCTCTTCAATAAATGGTGCTGGCAGAACTGGCTATATACATGTAGAAAACTGAAGTTAGATCCGTATGTATCACCCTGCACCAGAATCAACTCCAAATGGATCATATACCTGAAAATATTATAGGAAAGAATAGGAAAAACTCTAAGACGCCTTGGCACAGGTCAAAACTCCCTTAATAAAGACCCAGAAACACAACAAATCAAAGAAAGACTGGATACACGGGACTGCATTAAACTGCAGAGCTTCTGTATGGCAAAGGACAGAGCTAGCAAGATCAACAGAAAGCCCACAGACTGGAAGAAGATCTTCACTAGCCATACAACAGTCAAGGGCCTCATCTCTAAAATTTTCTTACAGCACAAAAAGTTAAATCCCCCAAAATCAACCCCCCAAAGAAACAAACACCTCATTAACAAGTGGGCCAAAAACTTAAAGAGAGACTTCTCTGAAGAGGAAATGAGAATGGCCAAGAGATACATGAGCTCTCTATGTGTCCTGTAGCCATTGTAATTGGGTGTCCATCAAGCACATACCAATGGGGTCCAACTAGTCATTTGTTCACATTCAAGTCTTCCATGACTAATGTCTAGAGGCCTGCATCCAGGACTGCTCAAGGCCATGGTGAGGGATGTAGAACTTCTACGGGAGTAGGCCTTAGTCTTGATTGCATTGACAGGCTCTTTTCTGCTCTAAATCTCATAAGCAATGATGGCACCATTGACCATACCATCAAATTATTGATACGGATGGCCTCAATCTTAGAGTCAGATAGGGATATTTGGAGTACTTGAGCTTCTTTGTTGTTGTTGCCAGTCCTGGGGCTTGAACTCAGGACCTGGGCACTGTCCCTGAGCTTCTTTGCTTAAGGCTAGTGCTCTACCACTTGAGCAACAGATCCACATCTGGCTTTCTTGGTACTTAACTGGAGATAAGAGTCTTACAGACTGTCCTGCCTAAGCTGGTTTCAAGCTGCATTCCTCAGCGCTCAGCCTCCTAAGTAGCTAGGATCACAGGTGTGAGCCACTGTTTCCTGGATTTGAGCTTCCTTTTTAGGACATCCAAGATCCAACATATTGGTTAGCTTCCCATCATTGAGTAAAATGATGTCAAAAATAGCTATGGTGAATCGAAAGCATTGGTAAAGCAGGCAATGTCTCTATCCAGTCCAGTATATTTGAACTAAAAGTAGCAGCTTCATTTCCAGTGGGTTTATTCTTTAATATGTTATATATAGTAGATATATCATTTATTTTAATTTAATTTAGCACTGTGACCAAAGTTTATCTTGGCATCAAGCCAGATGACTTGTTATTATGGAGTTTCACCAAAAGGGATTCACGCTATCTGAGTAGCATCAGTATTTAGGAAGAGATGGTATAGCTGCTTAATGTGACCTGCAACCTGGTTTTCTGAAGGCCTTAGGAAATCCAGAGTTCTCAGGGGAATCTGCTGAGCCTGGCTGTCCTTTATTTCCCAAGAAATGTCAATATGCTACTAAAAAATAAGTTCTAAATTGGAAAACCTTCCATGGCAATGCTTCAGCATAGGGCTATGGCAGGATGTGTCCAACAGAAGGGTCAAGTGTGTTTCTCTAACCATGCCTGCCATTTCAGCAGTCATCACTCATTAACCTTCATGGGTCATTTTGGACCTTGTTGAGTTGCTCCATTTTACCCAATCATCTGGTTAGCCAACTATGTCATAACCTTAGAGTCTTTGGTTAAAAGAACATTTCCAGCCAGGTGCTGATAGCTTAAGCCTATAATGCTAGCCACTTGGGAGGCTAGGATATCTGAGAATCACAATTAGAAACCAACCTAGGCAGAAAAGTCCATGAGAATCCTATATCCAATTGACAATCAAAAATCTAGAGGTAGAACTATGACTCCAGTGGTAGTGTGCTAACCTGGAACAAAGAAGTTCAGAAACTCAGGGCTTGAGTTCAAGCTCATGACTGGTACAAATATACACACAAAGAGTATTTCCTTTCAAACTACCATTGAAGTAATTTTTTGGTCTTCCTTTAGCTAAGATCTAGGATTTTTAAAACAAATTCTTTTTGCACTGAGTCTTTTAGCATCGTAGGGCATCATTTGTCGTATTTACTACAAAGAATTTGAGCTTTCACTCTGTTGTCAGATATCAGCCTCTTGTTCTTGGTAATCTTGCAGGTCCAGCCAGGTTCTGGAAGTTCACTAAACTGCCTGGTACCTGACTGACCACCAGGAGACAGGCTGGAGAAGTGGGTCTCTGAGAAATTTCCCAGTATTCAATCCTGCAGGGCATGCCATCTAACCAAGAGCCTAGCAAGAACAGATGAATGTATATTTCACTGGCAAAACACATCCAGGTGATAAAGAATATATATTCTATATCCTGAAAGTCTAGGAGTAGTCTATGTTGCAAATGTTGATGATAAAGTTTTATTTGGCAGGACTAGGGTTTGAACTGGGCATCTCACTGGATTGCTACTCTGATACTTGAACCACACCACCCATCAGCTCAGCTTTTTGCTGCTCATTGTGGTGATACAGTCTTATGGACTATTTTTGCCTAGGCTGGCTCCAAATATTGATCCTCAAGATTACAGCCTTTTGTGTAACTGGGATTACAGGTATGAACCACTAACATCCAGCTTCATGATGTAACAATAACAACAATAATAATAATAATTTAAATATATTGAGCATGCAGAGTACCTGAATAATTGTACACTTGGGGCCAGAAATTATAGCTCATGATTATCCTGTTAAGTAGTCTATTTTTAGAATCTGTACTCTTTCAATCTATCAGAAGAGCAAGGTTAATTAGTATAGCTGACTTTTTGTTATGCAAAAGCCATATAATCATTTTCAGAAACTTGTGTGAGTTAAGTAATTATATTTTACAAAATTCATGACTATATCTTCAAATAGGTAAATTGAGTTATATAAATTGGAATATGTTCTCATTAACTTATTTTATATTTTATTTTGTTATGAATTATGCTTCGGGCTGGGAAGGTGGCTCAGTGGTAGAGTGCTTGCCTTGCATGCATGAGGCCCTGGGTTCGATTCCTCAGCACCACATAAGCAGAAAGAAAAAAGCTGGAAGTGGTGTTGTGGCTCAAGTGGTAGAGCACTAGCCTTGAGCTGAAGAGCTGAGGGACAGCGCCCAGGCCCAGAGTTCAGGCCCCATGACTGGACCCCTCCCCCAAAAAAAGTTGAGGCTTATAAATTATGTTTCAATAAATGGCATCTCTTACTATTTTAATTAGATCTTTCTACATTTCTAATTTTTAATTGGAACCTTTCTACATTTCTCTGTTTCTACACACACACACACACACACACACACACACACACACACACGCAAGCACTTATATGCCCTTTCTCTCTGGAAGATTATTTCTTAATGCATTTATAGACTACATATAAGTTCTAATTGACCTGTCAGTTATTGTCTGCAGTGTGTGCTTTCAAATTGTTAAAAAACAAAAAACAGTAAGATTGTGTTTTATTCTTAGATGGGTGAGACTGAAACAAAACATAAAGCAGTCAATAAGTCCAACCTCTTTGTTAGCAGGGAAAGGAGGAAACAGAAGCATGGGCTTGTCAAGATAAGCAGGCCGTCTGTGTTGAGAGGATGGTCCACACTCAAGAATGCAGTCTTGGTGAAGAGGAGTTCCGGGAAGATGGCGGAGGAGAAGCTGGAATCTGAACAAGCTCTTGCATAGAAAACAGTTTCAGAGTTCCAGTGAACAGTCCCAAGCCAGAGAATCACACCAAGTGTGCCATCACAGGACAGAGAGTTAGCCAAGAGAGGGGAAGCCAAGCAGACACATCTGAGCGTCTGCCAGCAGCTGCTGCTGCGGCGGCAGGGTCGCAGCGGCGACCGCAGCCGCGGCCATACCTGAGCGCTCACACAGAGAGTCCGGGACGAAGGAGCCAGACGCAGCGGGCGAGCGGATTCTACTCAACACCAGCAAGAACCGACAAGGAGCGGACAACTTCATCCTGCACTTTGCAGACCAGAGACGACCCAGGATCCAAGACTTGGCGTGAGTAGAAGCCCCACTTCCTCACTCCTTCCCAGGGAGCAGAGGAGGGAAGGCCACCCCTCCCCCTCCCAGCACCGGTGATCTCCATCTTGGATACCGACAAAGCTCGGAGGAGCGGCTAGCTCCAGCTCAGGCCTTGGAATAAAACGAGTCATTTAGCAGGTCACAAGAACTTAACGGCGAAGTGACCTCACAGACTCAGTTCCATCCAGGGAAAAGTCACCCAGCTCAGGCGCCAGCCATTGGAGTGGCTCTCCTCACCGGGTAACCAGAGCCAGAGGCTGCCCCTCCCTCTAGCAGCCTCCACAATCAATTGAAAAACAGAAACCCTGAGAATGGCTCCAGGCTGGGTGCTGTGAGTTTTTTTCACAAAATAGCCCCAGGGAAAAGCTACTGTTGGTTGAAAGGCCTCAACTCTACCCAGAACCTAGCCTCATCACTGCATCCCCCTCTTTTGTGATTCTCAAAGCAGATCACCCTCCCAGTAAACTAACCTGGGAGGGGGATCTCAAAATCTTGGGTAAAGCAGAGCATTTTTCTGCCTGTTCCAACAAACTGACTTAAGAAACCAATCAAGCCACAGGACCTCAAGCTGACCAGAGACTCCAACCAGACTCTGGTTACAGACAAAAGGGAGATACAGGACTCTTCCCACCCCTCCCCCCCCCCCAACAAAAAAAACAAAGAACTTTTTTTCTTCTTCTTCTTCTTCTTTTCTTTTTTTCTTTTTTTTTGTTATGTTTTTTTTCGTTTTTTGTTACCTTATATATATAAAAAAATTTTTTTTGCTTTTCTAAAACTTTTATTAATCTTTAATTTTTGCCTCTTCTGAAAAAATAATTGTTTTCCATTAACTTTTTTTTTTTTCTTTTCTCATAATTTTTATTTTAGGAATACGTGAATGTGTGTTTTCCTTTTCTTGTCTTCTTTCTCTTTTTCTTTCATTCTTAATTATCTTTTTGTTTTTTGTCTAGCTCTACTGAACTTCTGATCTTTTCTTCTCACTTTCCTATCCTTTCCATCTTTTCCTCTTTGTTCTTCTTTATGTGACTTAACTCTTGTCCTGCACATCCTCAGATAAACCCGTAGTTAACCAGTAGACCCTACTCCCCATTGTGTACACACTTAATCCACAAACTTATTACTCAATTCAAAACCTCTGAGACTTAAATTCATTAATAGCAGTACTACCTCTTTATACCTATATAATATTTTAAGCATTTTTTTAAAGTTTTTCACATCTCCTCTATGTCCCTCCCTTTCTCTCAACATATTCATATTCCTCTATAAATAGATGGTCTTTTAATCTCTAAAATAACATTAATTTTTACGTTTCTATTTTTTTTCTGGTCTCTTTTCATTCCCCTTTCCCTTTCTTCTTTTTCTCTCTCTCTCTACTTGCATCCTACCCAACCTATTTCCTGCATTGTGATTAGGACATAGTTAACTCTCCCTGTGCCTCCCCACACCAATCTATTCCTATTTTTTACCCACATCTCTCCCTAACACTAATAATTTCTGGTTTTCCAAATTCTTCTCTGCGGTTCGAAGCCTTTTAACATATAGTTGTTTGATGTTGAATAGATGTATCTGTTGAACTAGATTGTATCTGTAGACTATTGACTGTACAAATGCAAACTTTGGTTGATGGTTGCCTTAAGATAGTGTTCTAGCACAAAACTGGTGCTATCTTCATCTCAAATGGGCAGAGTAAGCCAGAAAAACACAAGAAAAATGGCAAATTCGGGTATCTCAATTCCCAATCTTGAGAATCAGGGGTTAGAACAGATAATGAATAATCCAGAGGAGAGTTCCCAAACAGCTCTACAAACACTGCTGGCAAACATGATAAATGAAAAGTTTGACAATGTACAAAGGACTCTGTATGAGCGTGACAGGGAGAGAGAGGAGGCATCCCAGAAGTTTATACAGGAATATCATAAGCGTGAGGAAGCTACTCAAAAACTGATACAGGATTTGCGTGAACAACTTGAGAATACTCAAAGAGAAAGGGAGGAATGGCGTGAGCAGGCTGAGAACACTCAAAGAGATCTGCAGGAATCCCACGAACGGGAGGAAGCTAATCAAAGAGTAATTCAGGAATTGAGAGACCAGGTAGAGAACACACAAAGATCACTAAAGGCATTCATGGAATCCATTAACAAAGAGCTGAAGGAAGTCAGGGAGACCACAAAGGGAATGCTGAATGGAACCCAACAGAAGGAATGGGAGCCCAAAGAAACCATAACCAATCAACTAAGTGATTTGAGGACAAACACTGAACACCAAATTAAGGAAGTAAAGAAATTCATACAAGACCTAAAACAGAGCTTCAACAAAGAACTTGAAGCCATCAAAGCTGACCTATTAGAAGGAAAAGAGATAAAAAACAAAGTAGAGAGTCTTGACAGCAGGTTAGACCATGCAGAAGATTGAATCTCAGGGATTGAAGACAGCCTAGATATTATAGAGAAAGAACATACAACCATCCAAGACAAGTCCAAGAAATATGATAGATCTATCCAACACCTGGAAGACACCATCAGAAGGCCTAATCTAAGGATAATGGGTGTAGAGGAGCACCTAGAAACAGAAGTTAATGGTCTAGGAAATTTGTTTAACAGGATCCTAGCAGAGAACTTCCCAAACATGCAAAAAGATAGGCCTGTCCAGATACAAGAAGCCTTTAGAACCCCAAATAGACCAGACCAGAATAGGACATCCCACCGCCACATTATAATCCACACAGGATCAACTCAGAACAAGGAAAAGATCCTTAAAGCTGTCAGAGAGAAAAGGGTAATCACTTATAAAGGGAAACCAATTAGAATCACCTCAGATTTCTCAGCAGAGACAATCAAAGCAAGAAGAGCCTGGAATGATGTATGCCATGCCCTAAAAACAAACAACTATCAACCAAGAATACTGTACCCAGCTAAACTCTCCTTCATAACTGAAGGCCAAATAAAAACCTTCCATAGCAAAGAAAAATTGAAACAATACATCTCCACCAAACCAGCCCTACAAAAGATTCTTAAAGATGTCCTACACATAGAAAACCAACAAGACCGCAATAAAGGCCAAGAAACTGCACCCAAACTGAGAATCCAAGAACCATAGGAAGAACCCAGTTTTCGCAGCCCCCAAGAAGGTAGATAACATGGCAGGAACTCCCAAATACCTCTCAGTCCTATCACTTAATGTTAACGGACTGAACTCTCCAATTAAGCGACATAGACTGTCACTGTCTAGTTGGATTAAAAAACAAGACCCTTCTATCTGCTGCCTGCAGGAGTCACATCTTGCCCGTAAAAACAAACACATTTTCAATGTTAAAGGCTGGAACAAAATCCACCAAGCAAACGGACCGCATAAACAGGCGGGAGTTGCAATCCTAATATCAGATAAAATAGACTTCAAATTAAAATTCGTGAAAAGAGATAAAGAAGGTCACTACATACTAATTAAAGGATCTCTCCTTCAGGAGGATATTACAATTCTAAATATCTATTCACCAAACAATGGAGCACCCAAATTTATCAAAGAAACACTACTTTCCCTCAAATCCCATATAGATCCAAAGGCATTAATTGTTGGGGATTTTAACACACCACTCTCCCCACTAGATAGATCAACTCGGCAAAAACTTAACAGAGAAACCACAGATCTAAACAGCTGCATAGATCAACTAGACTTAACAGACATTTACCGAACATTTCACCCAGCAGCATCAGAATACACGTTTTTCTCAGCAGCACATGGAACGTTTTCTAAAATAGACCACATTTTAGGCCACAAAGCAAACTTGTCTAAATTCAGAAACATTGAAGTTATACCTTGCATTCTCTCTGACCACAAGGGAATAAAATTAGAACTCAACACCAAAAGCCACCAAAGAAAGTCCGGTATCACATGGAGGCTGAACAACACACTGCTGAATCATGAGTGGGTCATGGAAGAGATTAGAAAGGAAATTCAAATGTTCATGCTATTCAACAAAAATGAACACACAAAATACCAGCTCCTCTGGGACACAGCAAAGGCAGTACTCAGAGGCAAGTTTATAGCTCTGAGCTCCTACATCAACAAATTGGAGAGATCTGAAACTAGCAATTTAATGATGCATCTAAACCTCCTTGAAAAAGAGCAGCAAGATAAACCCCAATCCAGTAGACGGAAAGAAATAATCAAAATTAAATCAGAATTAAATGAATTAGAATCCAAAAAAAGTATAGAAAGAATCAACAAAACAAAGAGTTGGTTCTTCGAAAAACTTAACAAAATTGACAGACCCTTAGCAAATCTTATCAGAAAAAGAAGAGAACACACCCAAATTAATAAACTCAGAGATGAGAATGGAAACATCACCACGGAAACAACCAAGATTCAGAACATTATAAGGGAATACTTCTCAAAACTGTATGCTAATAAGTTTGAGAATTTGACAGAAATGGACCTCTTCCTAGCAAATATTGACATGCCAAAACTAAACCAAGATGAGTTAAACTATCTTAACAGGCCCATATCAAGCATTGAAATAGAAACAGCAATAAGAGACCTCCCAGCTAAGAAAAGTCCAGGACCAGATGGTTTTACAGCGGAATTTTACAAGGCCTTCAAAGCAGAGCTCACACCAATTCTCCTCCAACTCTTAAATGAAATTGAAAGAGAAAGCTCACTACCGAACACATTCTATGAGGCCATCATAACCCTCATCCCAAAACCAGGCAGGGACTCATCAAAGAAAGAGAACTATAGACCCATTTCTTTGATGAACATTGATGCAAAACTTCTCAACAAAATTTTGGCCAACCGACTTCAACAATTCATCCAAAAAATCATACACCACGATCAAACAGGATTCATTTCAGGGATGCAAAGCTGGTTCAATATACGCAAATCAATTAATATTATTCATCACATCAACAGGAGCAAGAATAAGAACCACATGGTTATCTCAATAGACGCAGAAAAAGCATTCGACAAGATCCAACACCCCTTCCTGATGAAGGTTTTGGAAAAATTAGGAATCCATGGAACATTCCTCAATACAATAAAGGCAGTATATGACAAACCTACAGCCAGCATTATACTCAATGGTGAAAAACTAAAGCCATTTCCTCTTAACTCAGGAACAAGACAAGGATGCCCACTCTCTCCACTTCTCTTCAATCTAGTATTAGAATGCCTAGCTACAGCAATAAGACAAGATGCAGACATAAAGGGGATCCAAATTGGGAAAGAAGAAATAAAACTCTCCCTCTTTGCAGATGACATGATTTTGTATTTAAAGAATCCCATAGACTCCATTCCCAAATTACTCAAGCTGATTCAAAACTTTGGCAAAGTAACAGGTTATAAAATCAACACCCAAAAATCAATGGCTTTTCTGTATGCCAACAATGAGAAAAGTGTGGCTGAAATTAGGAAAGCAACTCCATTTGTAATAGCCCCACAAAAAATAAAATACCTAGGAATTAACTTAACTAAAGAAGTGAAGGACCTCTATGATGAAAACTTTAAAATCTTAAAAAAGGAAATCAACACAGAACTTAAAAAATGGCAAAACCTCCCATGCTCCTGGATTGGAAAGATTAACATTGTGAAAATGGCAATACTTCCCAAGGCTATCTACAAATTCAGCGCAATACCTATCAAAATTCCACCCTCATTCTTCAAGGAAATAGAAGAGGCAATCCAAAAATTCATATGGAACAATAAAAGACCCCGAATAGCAAAAACGCTCCTCAACGGAAAGAACACTGCTGGAGGAATATCAGTACCAAATTTCAAACTCTACTATAAAGCCATAGTAATCAAAACAGCTTGGTATTGGCATAAGAACAGACCTCAGGACCAATGGAATAGAATTGAAAACCCAGAAATGAACCTACAGACCTATAGCCATCTAATCTTCGATAAGGGAGCTAAAACAATAGAATGGAAGACAGACAGCCTCTTCAGTAAATGGTGCTGGCAAAACTGGTTAACTACATGTAGAAAACTAAAGCTAGATCCTTATATATCACCCTGCACCAGAATCAACTCCAAATGGATCAAAGACCTTGAACTCAAAGCAGACACTCTGAAAACATTGCAGGATGGAATAGGAGAAACCCTGGGTCTCCTCAGCTCAGGCCGAAATTTTCTGAATAGAGACCCGGAAACACAACAAATCAAAGAAAGGTTGGACAAATGGGATTGTATAAGGTTGCAGAGCTTCTGCAGGGCAAATGACATAGCTAGCAAGATCAATAGAAAGCCCACAGATTGGGAGAAGATCTTTACTAGCCATACAACGGACAAGGGTCTCATATCTAAAATATACTTGGAACTCAAAAAATTAAACCACCCAACAACAAATCCTCAAAGAAACAACTGCCCAATAAGTAAGTGGGCGAAAGACTTAAAGAGAAGCTTCTCTGAAGAAGAAAGAAGGATGGCCAATAGACACATGAAGAAATGCTCAATGTCCCTAGCCATAAAAGAAATGCAAATCAAAACAACATTGAGATATCACCTCACTCCAGTTAGAACAGCAAAAATCAAGAACTCTAACAACAACAGATGCTGGAGGGGATGTGGACAGAAAGGAACCTTACTTCATTGTTGGTGGGAATGTAAACTTGTTCAACCACTTTGGAAAGCAGTATGGAGGTTCCTCAAAAGACTCCACATAGAGCTCCCCAATGACCCAGCAATCCCACTTTTGGGCATTTACCCAAATGATCACAAACAAGGCCACACTAAAGCTACCAGCACAACTATGTTTATTGCAGCATTATTTACCATAGCTAAGATATGGAACCAACCCAGATGCCCCTCAGTAGATGAATGGATCAAGAAGATGTGGTATATATACACAATGGAATTCTATGCCTCCATCAGAAAGAATGACATTGCCCCATTTGTTAGGAAATGGAAAGGCTTGGAAAAAATTATATTAAGTGAAGTAAGCCAGGCCCAAAGAAACATAGGTCCCATGGTTTCCCTTATTTGCAATATCTAGTATAGGTATGAGTCAAGCAGAAAAAGTCAGAGAATGTGATGTTAGGAAAACGAACCCTCAAATATGTATTTTAATGTTTTTGTTTCTTTCATGCATGTGTTTCTAACGCATTTATAATATTATTTCTTTGTTGCTTTGTATGTCCCTCCCCCACAGTGTAACCCCTGCTTTCACTATATTTGATGTCAGTATAACATGTGGAGGAGACGGGGACAAACAAGTCGTTTAAGGATTCAGGTGGACCTGTTGCAACAATGAGAAGTACAAAATGTCATGTCAAAACCAGCTTTACAATGTCGGTGGTGGGGGGGGAGGGGGGGTATGATTGGGTGGGGGGGGAGGGGGGAGGCTGGGAAGGGAGGTGAAGGGTAAACAAAGGAGGAGGCTGCAATGCTTGGTAAGAAATGTATGCATTTTTCTGCCCATGTAATTGTAAACCCTCTGTACAGTATGTTCTCAAATAAAATAAAATAAAATTAAAAAAAAAAAAAAGAATGCAGTCTTCTGTCAGTCCATGCATCACACACCAACCATAGTGAGAAAGTAAATTCCATTAATGATTGTTGGCTTTGCAATCCTTAATATGGTTGATAAATGGAAGGAGGTTATTCAGAACCTACTAATTAGGACAGAGTCAGTCAGATCCTATCCATCGTAGGAAAGATGATGGTCAGTCCATAATCAGGCCTGGTCTTCAGCCTCTTATCCCCCTCATCCTCATCTCTCATTGGCTTTGCTGCCACTCTCTTGAGAAGTTGGCTCCATTTTCCAACTTCCTAGCAATTAGCCTCCATTTGTCACTCTTTTCTAAAGGTCAAGATCTTCATTCATTCATGTCAATGTAACAAGATGCCATACACTGAGTGGTCTGAAGAGATTTCATTTCTCACAGTTATGAAAGTTGTAAGTCCAAAGCCCCAAAAGATGACATATTTAATAAGGGAGCCACTTCCGGGCTCAGAGATGGCATCTTCCTGATATGTTCTTACATGGGGGATAGGACAATGAGTTTCTGGGGGTTCTATTATAACTGATTAACCCCATTCGTGAGGCTTCACCTTTGTGGATATAACCACATGCACAGCCCCACTTCCCAATATAAGCATGCTGGAGATTAGAACTTTAACACAGGAATTTTAGGAAAACATGGATATTCAGGCCACAGCTGTCCACCAAAGACCTCTTTTAGGTAAAAACTATGGGTATTTCTCAGCCTATTTCTTTTTTTTGGGGGGGATCCAGTAATGAGGCCTGAACTCTGGGCCTGGGCACTGTCCCTCAGCTCTTCAGCTCAAGGCAAGCGCTCTACCACTGAGCCACCTTCCCAGCCCCGCAGCCACCTTCCCAGCCCCTCAGCCTATTTCTTACAGGTGTCTGGACAAAGATAGCCACTCCCTCTTCCTGAAATGGTTCTCTTCAAATGCCCCTTGTGGTTCTCTCTTCTTACTCTATGCAACATCATCAGTTCTGTCCTCTTCTCTTCTGGACAGATGACAGGATTAGCTATGGGCTGCTTAGTCCCTCCCATCCCCAACCACCCAGCTGCATTCCAGCTTTCCCTCCAAATTCAACCATGACAGCCATTCAAGGAAGAGCAAAAACAACTTGACAAGCCAGGATGCTCATTCTTTCCCCTACAGACTTTATACCCTTCTTACTATGGATATAAAGTATAAACACTGTTCTCTCTCATAAGTGGTACTTATTTTCACTTCCATTTAATATTGTTTCTCAAGCAGAGCATTTGGTCATTTAGAGGTGTCTCCCTTTACCCTGTCACCTCTGCTTCCTCCACTCCTACTATGGAGCCACTCATAGGCAGATTTTTACTGAATTTGTTTGTAGGCAAACAGGACTGTGCATATGCCATCCTGTCTTACACAGATCGATTTTTTAAATTGTTTCTTCATGGCACTTATTCTCTGGTATATTTTCATGTCTAAAAGTCTCTATCATCTTGCTGGAACATAAGCAGGGAAGTATCATTTCTGTCTTTGCTGTATTTACACTGTTTATAACAGGTACTCAGTTCGTATTTGTTACACCATCCTTGGAACAGGCTAAAGAAGTCCTTGTAGGACTCTGATGTTTCTTAAGGGGGGGATAACTCAAAAAAACAATAAATGAAAGCTGGTGTTGGTAGCTTATGTCCAAATCCCGAGCTTCTCAGGAAGCTGAGATCTGGAGGATTGAAATTTGAGGCCAGCCTAGGCAAAAAAGTTACTAGACTCCACTTTGCAAAATAACCAACAAAAATAGGGCAAGTGGCTCAAGTGGTAGAGTGCCAGCCAAGCAAACAAGCTGAACAGTGTAAGGTCCTGAGTGCAGGTGGTCCTAGTGCCACCACAAATAAATGAACAAATAAAAGAATAATAAAATAATTAGTTGCATAAATTAGTTTATTGTAACACTAATTGAATAGTTAGCATTTTCCATAGTTTAGGAAGTGAGATATATTTTTAAATTTGGGAAATGTTATTGCATTTATATACTTCTATGAATATATTAAAATATACAGTATTTAGGCATCTTTCTACATTCCTCCACATTTTGTATAAGGTCCATTGTCCAACATAGAGCTATTTGATACTGTCTGGGAGAATGGATTTCTCTACTCATTAAAAATTAAAAGGCAGAAACGTGTTTAAGGTAAGCAAAATAAGTTTTGGAAGTGAAAGGAGAGCCATGAAAGAAAGTAGTAAGACTTTCCATCAGAAGAGGGGTCAAAGAGGAACCCAATAGAGTCCTCTTGGAAGGTGGGTTTTATAGCACTGGCTATAAAATACACGGGCACTGGACCTTTAAGATGTAAATAATGTTAATTGAGATGTTGACCTTGCCAAGAAGGGACTCCATTCTTTTATTTTTCTATTTGCTTTAATTTAATTATTGTATTACCATGCATATTTTGTAATTATGTTAGTGTGTTTCTAGTACTATTACAAAATATCCTGATGCTATATACTATGCAAAGAAATGGTGCTTTTTTCCAAGTTCAGGCAACTTCATTGAACCAGCCTCTTGTGAGGGGCCCTTTTGCCAATTTACAGTATGGCTGATAACAGAAGTACATGTAATAGAAGGACATCACATGGAAAGACAGAAAAACAAAGAATGAAGAGGGAATAGCCTTGTATGTGTTTAATTATCCATTGGAGAGAACTACCCAGTTGTCTAAGGTCTACTTCATCTGTTCAAAGAACGATGTAGCCATTACCTAACTACCTCTCCCTAGGCATGTTTGTAATCAGCTATACTGGGGACCATGTCTCTAACACAAAAGCCACATCCAGACCAAGGCACCATAAAAGCAATGAGGGAGCTGGGAGCTAGTGGCTCAAACCTGTAATCCTTGTAATTAAGGAAGCTGAGATCTGAGGAACGTAGTTCGAAGCCAGGCAGGATAGGAAAGCCTATGAGACTCTTAGCTCCACTTAATCACCAAAAAGCAAGAAGTGGAGCTGTGGCTGAAGTTGTAGAGCATGATCCTTGAGCTCAGGGTCAGAACCCAGGCCCTGAGTTCAAGCCCCAGGATGACACAAGGAAAAAAAAAATCAATCAGGGCTCAACCTGATTGTTCTAGGGGAATTTCTAATCTGTACAGCCCAGATCTGACAATTGTCTGATGGCAACTCCATGAAATTTGCCATCTTCTCAAGAGGTTTCCCAGGACAACGTGAAAGAATCTGAACAGCAATTACCCTGAAATCTACCATTTATTCTCTAAAAGCACTCAGGTGAGAAAGGTATGCAAATCTGGAATCTGCTGAGAAGAAATTGAGAATAAAATTAGCAGCGGCTCCCAGGTTCTCTTCTTGTTTCTGGGTTTGGTTTTGTGAGCAGACAGGCACTGGTGAACTGAGCACCTGGGTTTCCATCCCGGCTTCCATTTCAAACCACAGGTCCTCAAGATCCATGCATGAAAAGAATGTCAAGGTTTCTCACAAATAGAAATGTCCCATATGGAACACATTTTAGCAAAGGTTTTAGTATGACAGGAGAAAGTAAAAAGTAAGAAGAGGCAGAGACATCTCCTGCTCTACATGTAGTAAATGAGAGTTAAAGACTCAAAATGGCAGCTTTTATTTGGAGCCTCCCCCACCCCATTCCCCACCAGTTGGGGGAATCACATGGTTAGGTTGGCTAGCAACCCTGTACACTTAGTGAAAGATTGACCCCATCCTATTGCCCCAGGCCATACAGACTGCCAGGAAAAATCCCAGGTATGTGTGAACTTGTTTGAAGTGCAGGCAGGGCAATCCACCTAAACCCAGCTGTAAATATCCCATTGTGGGCCCAAGTGAAAGGCCCCCACCTTCCTTGACCTAGTGGCTTTCCTCCTTGCTTGGACCTCCTATAAAAACCAAGCTCGTGTCCCAACTCTCCAGGTTGTCCCAACAACCTCCAAACCTGTGCGAAGGTCTGTGCCCCTCACTGTTCCTCAGTAACAGTTCTGGCCTGTTGATGAAGAGTCCATCCTATTTCTTTTCTGTTCTCCATTTTCCTAACACTTAGGAAATGGTTCTCGGTGGCCAAGATGGGTGCTGCTTATTATTATAACCTATAGAGATGTTTCTGGGCCTACCTGAAACACAGGGACAATAGGCAAGCCTTTAGGGTTGGCTGTTTCCAGGTGTGCCTCCTATCTTTCTATCTGTGTCCATTCATGAAGAGTTTGCAGGTTTTCATATTTCAAAGGAGAGGGAAGATGAAGATGACTCCTTATGAACATGACAGATCCTTATTCCGTGTGTGTGTGTGTGTGTGTGTGTGTGTGTGTGTGTGTGTATGTGTGTCTCTGTGCATCTGTGTATCTGTGTATGTGTGCATGTGTGTGCCAGTATTAGGACTTGAACCCAGGGCTCGGGCATTGTCTCTTAGCATTGTCACTCAAGGTTAGTGCTCTATCACTTGAGCCACAGCTCCACTTTCAAATCTGTTTTAACTAGATTATTTTTTCCCCAGTCCTAGGGCTTGAACACCGGTCCTGGGTGCTATCTCTAAGCACCTTTTACTCAAGGCTAGCATTCTACCACTTGAGCCATAATGCCTCTTGCAGATTTTTCTGAGGTTAATTGGAGATAAGGGTCTCACGGACTTGTCTGCCTGGGCTAGTTTCTAAGTAACTATCATGACAGGCATGAACCAATTATTTGAATGTCTTAATCTTGTGTCTTAACATCTAAAGAAGCAGTAGAAGGGAGCATGGCTTGTGTTGTCCAATTTACTTCATGATTCTAGTTTTGCAATCTGGCCTTTTGGATATTTATGTCCTCATCTATTTATCCCCCCCTGGGGATACAATTACCATCTTTTTGGTGCCTGCTGGATTTGGACTGTATTATATGTATGTATGTATGCATGCATGCATGCATGCATATATGTATGTGTGGGTATTTGATAAATTACTCATCAGAATATTATGTGTGGAATAAATATATATTGAGTATCTGTGGTCATTGCTGGGTCAGAAACAGAACAATGTGTAGCTAGGTGGTAGTGGCTTACATAAGTAATCTTAGTTACTCAAAAGGCTGAGATATGAGGATCAAAGTTTGGAGCCAGCCTAGGTAGGACATTCTTATCTCCAATTAACTACACAAAAGCCAGAAGTTGAGGTGTGTGCTGGTTCTGCCCAGAGCCAGAAGATTCTGGTGTAATGTATGAAATACCCATGCAGTTTTACATCAGAACATTATTTATTAAATAATTAATATTCCAATTACCACCATGAAGTGAGAAATGAGATTAACTGACAGAGATAGTTAAGCTCAGATGACACCTTATTCATTTAAATTGGCCCAGGAAAAACTTAAGGGAGGTATAAGAAAACAGACCAAAGGGCACATTCCAACCAGTAGGAGACAAAAAGTCAGCAAGCACATAAGCAGTTTTGGTACGAGATCCAGGAATTTCCTTATTAAGGTAAGTACATACAGGGGTTCTGACTTTTGACAGGAATTAATACATTAGGTCAAACACTCATAATCCTGTCCCATAATCCTGTCTCTTTCAGATGTAGGATAAAAAAAATATTAGCCAGCCAGTGGTTTTTCCGCTACTATCATTCATATTTCAAGCACACAGTCCAATCTCCTGCAGCCAGGCACAGTTCCCACAGAGCTCTAAGATTCCCACAGTGTGGCTCAAATGGTAGAGTATCAGCCTTGAGCAAAAGAGCAATGCAAGAGCTTAAGCCCTGGAGTTCATGTCCCACTACCACTTCCCCCAAAAGAAAAACAGTTTGAGACTGATAACAGAGTTCAGTGAAGGAATAGCTCTGTAAGTCCCTAGGGTCGAAGTCCAGCATTGCCAAGGCCAGGCAAGTCCATTGCTAGCATTGGAGGCAGCAGTGAGTTATTACTTCAGCTTGATTTTTTATAGGAGTGGGAATTTTCTAAGCAATTCAAGAGGGAGTTGGTGCCTGCTGGAGAAATAGATCAATGAGAATCACTTCTTCTTTTCCTAGAACTGGTCCAAGTCACAGATATGTGAGAAAGAAGGAGTGATGTGGCGACAAGTTGTTTTTGATGACAACATCAGATAGAAAGTAAAGCACCTCATGTGGAGTGTAAAAGGCAATCGAAACAATCGTTTTGCTGGGCCCTCTAAATTAACTAAAAGTTCCTCAACTTTGGGTCTATGCCCTGTGATCTGAGCTATTCTCTGCAACAATCACTGTACAATAACCATGGACTCCAGGAAAGAGAAATTTGGTTGATAAATAGCTATAGGGAAAAGACAAACTGCCCCTCAAACAGGCAATGCAGTCTAATCATTTTACTGAAAACTCAGAAGATGTCAAACAACTTGTTCCTGCTCTATTTCAAAGGTAAAATGATAACAGTTCTCTAGAATTCCTCCAA
The DNA here is from genome assembly GCF_019054845.1 of Dipodomys spectabilis. Classification (NCBI taxonomy): domain Eukaryota; kingdom Metazoa; phylum Chordata; class Mammalia; order Rodentia; family Heteromyidae; genus Dipodomys; species Dipodomys spectabilis. The sequence goes on from NW_024870775.1 coordinate 15,308,565, forward strand.
GAACAAAGACGGAACTAATGGCCAACCAGCCATATCTGGTGGCCTTGGACTGTTTTAACTATGCATACATACTTTTCTCATCTCTTGATCCTAATTCTCCCTATTTAATCTGAAGCTGATGTTGGTATTCCTGAAGATGGCTGAAGATGTACTGAAGTGCTGTCTTTCCATGGCTGCCATGCAATAAATCTCCTTTTGCTGTCCTCTACCATTCTTTCTATCTGGCATATGGGGACATATGTTTGGACCTAACTTTGGATTCCCTGGGCTTCAGGCTTGGGCTCTAAAAATCCAGTTTTATCTTCACAAAAATTTAAAAATGTGGGCTGGGAAGGTGGCTCAGTGGTAGAGTACTTGCCTTGCATGCATGAGGCCCTGGGTTCCATTCCTCAGCACCACATAAGCAAAAAGAAAAAAGCTGGAAGTGGTGCTGTGGCTCAAGTGGTAGAGTGCTAGCCTTGAGCTGAAGAGCTCAGGGACAGTGCCCAGGCCCAGAGTTCGGGCCCCACGACAGGACCCCCCAAAAAAAAGAAAAAGAAAAATTTAAAAATGTATCATTTATATATTGTAACCTTTAAAAATATTCTTAGCAGCAAGAACCTAATGTATATCCTACAAAATTAAGAAAAATGAGGGAAGGGGGTGGGTAAGAATGTTGAAAGGAGTCACATTAATTGAAATACATTTATAAGCTGTTTTGTTTTTTTTTTTTTTTTTTTTTTAAATTTTATTTTATTTTATTTGAGAACATACTGTACAGAGGGGTTACAATTACATGGGCAGGATAATGCATACATTTCTTACCAAGCATTGCATCCTCCTCCTTTGTTTACCCTTCACCTCCCTTCCCAGCCTCCCCCCTCCCTCCCACCCAATCATACCCCCCCTCCCCCCCCCCCCACCGACATTGTAAAGCTGGTTTTGACATGACATTTTGTACTTCTCATTGTTGCAACAGGTCCACCTGAATCCTTAAACGACTTGTTTGTCCCCGTCTCCTCCACAAGTTATACTGACATCAAATATAGTGAAAGCAGGGGTTACACTGTGGGGGAGGGACACACAAAGCAACAAAGAAATAATCTTATAAATGCATTAGAAACACATGCATGAAAGAAACAAAAACATTAAAATACATATTTGAGGTTTTGTTTTCCTAACATCACATTATCTGACTTTTTCTGCTTGACTCATACCTATACTAGATATTGCAAATAAGGGAAACCATGGGACCTATGTTTCTTTGGGCCTGGCTTACTTCACTTAATATAATTTTTTCCAAGCCTTTCCATTTCCTAACAAATGGGGCAATGTCATTCTTTCTGATGGAGGCATAGAATTCCATTGTGTATATATACCACATCTTCTTGATCCATTCATCTACTGAGGGGCATCTGGGTTGGTTCCATGTCTTAGCTATGGTAAATAATGCTGCAATAAACATAGTTGTGCTGGTAGCTTTAGTGTGGCCTTGTTTGTGATCATTTGGGTAAATGCCCAAAAGTGGGATTGCTGGGTCGTTGGGGAGCTCTATGTGGAGTCTTTTGAGGAACCTCCATACTGCTTTCCAAAGTGGTTGAACAAGTTTACATTCCCACCAACAATGAAGTAAGGTTCCTTTCTGTCCACATCCCCTCCAGCATCTGTTGTTGTTAGAGTTCTTGATTTTTGCTGTTCTAACTGGAGTGAGGTGATATCTCAATGTTGTTTTGATTTGCATTTCTTTTATGGCTAGGGATGTTGAGCATTTCTTCATGTGTCTATTGGCCATCCTTCTTTCTTCTTCAGAGAAGCTTCTCTTTAAGTCTTTTGCCCACTTACTTATTGGGCAGTTGTTTCTTTGAGGATTTGTTGTTGGGTGGTTTAATTTTTTGAGTTCCAAGTATATTTTAGATATGAGACCCTTGTCCGTTGTATGGCTAGTAAAGATCTTCTCCCAGTCCGTGGGCTTTCTATTGATCTTGCTAGCTATGTCATTTGCCCTGCAGAAGCTCTGCAACCTTATACAATCCCATTTGTCCAGCCTTTCTTTGATTTGTTGTGTTTCCGGGTCTCTATTCAGAAAATTTCGGCCTGAGCCAAGGAGACCCAGGGTTTCTCCTATTCCATCCTGTAATGTTTTCAGAGTGTCTGCTTTGAGTTCAAGGTCTTTGATCCATTTGGAGTTGATTCTGGTGCAGGGTGATATATAAGGATCTAGCTTTAGTTTTCTACATGTAGTTAACCAGTTTTGCCAGCACCATTTACTGAAGAGGCTATCTGTCTTCCATTCTATTGTTTTAGCTCCCTTATCGAAGATTAGATGGCTATAGGTCTGTAGGTTCATTTCTGGGTTTTCAATTCTATTCCATTGGTCCTGAGGTCTGTTCTTATGCCAATACCAAGCTGTTTTGATTACTATGGCTTTATAGTAGAGTTTGAAATTTGGTATTGATATTCCTCCAAATAAGCTGTTTTGTTAAATGGCAACGCCTTACAGTACAATTACTTAAAGATAATAATAAAAAGAAATATATATATACTTGGAGGCAAACATATGGAGCACTCCTGTAGTGTTAGCATTTCAGGAGACTGAGGCAGGTAGATTCTGAGTTCCAGGACAGCCTGGACTACATAGGAAGCCCCTGTCTTATTTAAAGAAGTAATATTTATTTGTAGAGTTTATAATTATAGAGCTATAATATGTGACCTCATTTGATCAGTATGATGCTGATTGTAATATAGCTGCCAAACCTGAGCAAAAAGAACATGGTGCTAGAGAAATCACTTATGTCACTGTTACCATCTAGAAATCAGGTGCCTTGCTTCAATCCAACAAACAATTGAAGGAAGTGGCTATAGAGGTAAAGTTTATCTGAAAGTAAGACTCCAAGGTACACTGAGAAAAGGCCTCAGCTATTGATGAATTTGTATAAATCCCCAACCTAGATTCCCAAATGGGAGGGCTGCATTAGGCCATATGAGGTCCTATCACCTGCTTCCTGGGGAGAAGGAGAGGAGTGAGTAGGAGAGGAGAAGAGGAGGGAGGAGAAAGGAGGAAAGATATAGATTTCTCTGTGTAAGGATTGAGAAATCGGGTCCAGAAATTGTTAGCCCCACAGTAGGCTTGTGGGAATCTGCTTTCATAGTCCTGTATATGAGTCTCCACTGCTCTGGCACCTGGTTGAATTACCACACACCTCACCCCCAAGAAGAGGAGTTCCCTGCACAGGAATGCTCTGGAGTCATCAAGGTCTTTGCTTTCTCAAAGCTGTTATCTCAAGTTCCCAGCGGAGGGGCTACAGACTCCACCAGGCTGTCTCTGATTTTCCAAGGTCTTTCAGAAGAAGGGGAGATGCAAGCCCCACTAGCCTAGACATCCAATTTCTCCAGGGTCCCCAGGAAGAGGACATAGAATAACCTCCCCTAGGACACATCTCTCTCTATCTGCCTTCCCAGTTCTAACTCTCCCTCTGGTGTCTTTTAACAACATAAGCAAGAAATAATCAAAGCAAGGAGCCAAGCATGTATAAATCTTCCACAAGGGGGCCAAGAACACAGTGAAGGAGGATGGACTCTAGAAAAATGATGCTGAGGAAACCTTTCCATGTTGAAGGGGTAGTTGGATTCTTGTCCAACATCACACACACACACACAATATCAATCAATCAATCAACCAATTAATTCCAAATGGATGAAAGACATAGACATAAGACTGAATCTGTAGAACTCCTAGAAAAAAATAAGGGGAAAGTTCTCTTCCACGGTTCCAGACAAGAACTTCTTGAACATTCCTTATCATATTGATGTGCTTTGGCATATCACTCACACACACACACACACACACACACACACACACACACACACACACACACACACCTCCTTCCACATCATTTCTAGCTCCTTTTCTGTCTAGTTTTTAAGTTCCAGTTCAGTGGCCTTCTCACTGTCTTGCTGATAGTATTAACCAAAATCTAATCTCTGGATAAGAATGTGCAGATATTAATGAAACCCTCCTGCACTGCTGCTAGTGTTGCCAGAATTTCACACAGCTAATCAACCTCAGTTGTTGTAGCCAGCATGAGAAAAATTCAGGCAAGATAAGAACATTGTGAATGCAATAGAAAAGTTCACTGGGGAAGAAATAAGCCACAGGAAGATAGCACTTTAGTTCTACTTCAGCCATCTTTTGCTATTTTCAGGGGTACAGATATTGCCTTTTTGTTAAATAGGGAGAACCAGAGGCAGTTGAGAAGATATGCAAAATTAAGAGTTCCATGTTCCAGACAGGTTCAGAGGTAGAGTCAGGCTGCCTGAAGAGTCCATTGTTTCAGGATTAGTCAGGTGAGGCCTTGTTACAAGAAGTGTCCTTGATGCCTGGCAGATGATCCAGTCCTTCCTGGATTCCAAAATGTCTGCCAGAGAAACCAGCTCATGAGGTAGCCACCTTCCAAGAGGTGGGGAAGATTTACTGAATTATATTTACGTATGCCTGGGTATGTAAACTAAAGTTGCATTGTTTGTCCATCCATCTGAGGCTCGAAGAAAGCCTATCATTAATCTTTAGCTGGGTGACATTACTCATCTTGTGACATTTTACAATATTGGTGGCCAGGTGGGCTAGTTACCTGTAAGTTGGAAAGCTTTCTTCTCTGAGATCCTGTCATCTTATTCTCCATGTAGGCTTCCTTTGTATTTTCTGTCACCCATGATTATCTTCTCCCTGTCGGTGAGAACCAAAAATTATTGCCACACTCATTGTGTGAAGAGCCTGTTGTTACTCAAAAGCATGGAATTACCATTCAGCAATCATCCTCCTTAGAGGAGAATTATACAGACTAGATAATTCCATAGGAATAGAAAGCAGATGGCTGATTACTAGCAACTGGGGAGAGTACAAAGAAACTGTTCAGTGGACACTTGCACTTGATCCTAGGCAAAAGGCTGAAAAGCCATGGGAACTTTTATTTTGGAATGATGAAGCCTGTTTGAAATGGCACAGGGCAGCATGGCACCATGATAGTACTAAATGCTGCGTCTTTCAAATGTTTACGTTCATGTTGTAAGAATTTCACTCCAGTAGATTCTGTGTCATCTAAATGGGAACACTGTCACTTGCTTTTTCTATCTATCTTGCTCTCACCTTTCTAGCTGCATGAATTACGGTCTCACTTTATTTAGGTCTCAGCCTAGGTGTTATGTTTAATAATGGATTTCTCTAGCTGCTAAAAAAAAGTAGCATCTCTCTTCATTCTTTCTTGGGCTCATTTCTAGCTTCATAACTCAATGTTTATATGTGTGCCTCCCTATGTGTTTATAGATGACTTATTGTGGATTTTTATCTTGGGGGGTGTGTGTGTGTGTGTGTGTGTGTGTGTGTGTGTGTGTGTGTGTGCACATCATTAATGGGCTTGAACTCAGGCCTTCACACCATCCCTTAGCTGGAGCTCTACCACTTGAGCCACACTAATATTTGGAGTTTTTTGGAATGATGTATAAACAACGGGGGTTTGTTTCTCACAGTTTTAGATGTGATTGGGGAGGAGGCAGCCCTGGTATCTCACAGCAGAAACAGAAAGAACAAATCCACTCCTTCCAGCCCATTCATAAGCACATTAACCCCCTTAATTTAGATGTTTCTGCCCTCATGATTTAATCTCTTCCTCAAGAACTTCCCGCTAAATACCACCCAGTTGGCCATTAGGATTCAACTCACAGCAGCTGCAGAGAAAGCATCTTTTAGAGATTCAGGCCAAGCATGAGCTTGGAGCTGGCTGGAGGCCAATCAAGGAAAGGGCTCATGTTTTCTCTGGTACGTCTGTTGTATGGAGGTTTGAATATGTTCAAAGATCAAAGGAAAGGGAAGGAACAATGAGAGGTACAGTGGAGATTGGTGGAAGAAAATTCCAGAGAAAACAAAAGTAACATGAACTTAGGTAGCTTTGGCTGTGCCCTTACTGAGAATGCTATGGATATGGCTCCTCCAGCCCAGGTGACTCTTGGCCAACAGTTCTCCTGGTTGGGCTGAGAGAAAGGAAGAAATCTAGAACTCTGGTTCAGGTACAACAGGTGGTACTGAAGCAGAAGGTTGGGGGACAAGAAGAAATCTAACAGCTCATTTTAAGACAAATTTCTCAATGGCATTTTCCCAGACTCACTTTATTTCAAGGTTTTATACATTTCTGATACCATATATGATGTTATAATGAAAAGTTTCAAACATATATCTTCAAACCCCACAGTAAACAACATATTGAAATAGTTGCCTTATTGATCCCTGTGTTATTTTTATTCTTGAAATACTGTAAAGCAAAATCAAACATTTCCATCACATTGCTCCTACTGTATTTCATTCTACATTTAAAAAAAAAGTTTCTCAGCCAGGCACTGGTGGCTCATGCCTGTAATCCTAGCTATACAGGAGACGAAGATCTGAGGATTGACATTTAAAGGCAGCCCAGGCAGAAAAATAAATGAGATTCTTATCACCAATCAATCTGCAAAACAAACACACAGAACTAGAGCTGTGATTTGAACAGTAGAGGTCCAGCCTTGAGTGGGAAAAGCCAAGGAAGCTGGAGTTCAAGGCCCTGGAGTTCAAGCCCCAGTACTGGCACACAAACACACACACACACACACACACACACACACACACACAACTACTATGCATCACTAAAAAGAAACCAGTTATCCATCTATTAAAAGACATGGAGGAAACTTAAATGCATTTTACTAAGTGAAAGAAGACAATCTGAAAAAGCTTCAAGCCGTACAATTACACTATATGATATTCTGGGAAAGGAATACTCTATATAGGTAGTAGAAGGTCAAAGTTTTCCAAAACCTTGAGAATGGAAAGATAAGTGGACAGCATGAAGGAGTTAGGGGTCAGTGAAACTAGATTCTATAACGCAGATACATTTGTTCAAACTTACAGAATGTCCATCCCCAAGAGTAAACCCTATTATAAAGTATGGTGAAGGAAGTGTTGTACATTGAAGGGAGTAGAGTAGATATGGACACTCTGTCCTTTCTGCTCAATTTTTCTGTAAACTTCAAAGGTGCTATTAAAAAATTATAACACAAGCGGGGTGCTGGTGACTCATGCCTATAGTTTTAGTTATTCAGGATGCTGAGATATAAAAATCACAGTTTAAAGACTGCCAGCCCTATGAAACTCTCACCTTCAGTTAACCAGCATACAGCCAGAAGTAAGAGTGTGGCTCAAGTGGTAGAGCACCAGCATAGAGTGAAAAAGCTAAGGAAGAAATAGAGTCCCTGTGTTCAAGCCCCAGTGTTGGTACAAAAATTCATCTAATTAAAAAACAATAAGAGGGCTGGGAAGGTGGCTCAGTGGTAGAGTGCTTGCCTTGCATGCCAGAGGCCCTGGGTTCAATTCCTCAGCACCACATAAGCAAAAAGAAAAAAAAAGCCAGAAGTGGCTCTGTGGCTCAAGTGGTAGAGTGCTAGCCTTGAGCTGAAGAGCTGAGGGACAGCACCCAGGCCCAGAGTTCAGGCCCCACAACTGGACCCCAAAAAACAAAAAACAAAAACAAAATAGGAACAAATTATATCTTGCTTGTTTGTAATGGAATTTAATATAGGAAGCTTATTTTGAGTGTAAATTCTAGTTGATATTAAACTCATCTACTCTATGTGCATGTGTGTGTGTGTGTGTGTATCTGCTGGTACCAGGACTTGAACCTTGGGCCTTACATTCTCCCTTGGATTTTTTTTTTTTTTTTTTTTTATTGTAAAGCTACTATACAGAGGGTTACAGTTACATGAGTGAGGTTATGAGTACACTTCCTCTTGAACATTGTTACCCCCTCCATTGTTTTCCCCCTACCATCCCCTCCCTCCCTCCCTTCCCCGAGGTTCTTTTTTTTTTTTTTTGATTGTGATTAAATGATTACATAATTTCAAAGTCACAAGTTCATTCTAACTTCCCTGGAGCAAATTGTCTACCACAGTCTGTAATATATAACAGTGTTCACATGTTATATACCATATTTGTGATCAGCAGCATGAGGATATTTAGTAGTGGTTCAACCAGATGAGCGGGAGTTCTTTGTTTCTTAAGTCCTGTTAGTTTTGTCGTATCACCTAACCTTTTGGATTTAGCATCCACTTATGAGGGAGACCATGTACCGTTTGTCTCTTCGTTCTTGGCTTACCTCGCTCAACATGATTCCTTCTAGCTCCATCCATTTCCCTGCAAATGCCATTATTTTGTCATTTCTAATGGCTGCATAATATTCCATTGTGTATAGATACCACAATTTTTGGATCCATTCATCTGTGGTGGGGCACCTAGGTTGTTTCCATATCCTAGCTATTGAGAACAGTGCTGCAATAAACATGGAGGTGCACGTGTCCTTGTATATTGGTTCCTGTTGTTCAGGGTAGATGCCTAGAAGTGGTATGACTGGGTCGTAAGGGAGGTCAATCTTTAGCTTTCTAAGGACCCTCCAGACTGCTTTCCAAAGTGGTTGTATAAGTGTACATTCCCACCAGCAGTGTAATAGGGTTCCTCTTTCTCCACATCCCCTCCAGCATTTGTCGTTGGCTGATTTGTGGATGTGGGACATTCTGACTGGGGTAAGGTGGTATCTCAGGGTTGTCTTTATTTGCATTTCCTTCACCACCAGGGATGATGAACATTTCCTCATGTGTTTCTTTGCCATTTTTATTTCTTCATTTGAGAAGTCCCTCTTTAGTTCCCTTGCCCATTTAGTAATTGGTTTGTTAGGTTTGGGAGGGATTAGTTTCTTGAGTTCCCTGTATATACAGGATGTTAACCCCTTGTCTGATATATTGCTGGTAAATATTTTTTCCCAATTAGTTGGTTGTCTTTCTAGCTTAGTTGCGATAGATTTAGCTGTGCAGAAGCTTTTTATTTTAAGGTAGTCCCATTTGTCGAGTCTCTCTCCAACTTGTTGTGACCCTGGGACTCTGTTCAGGAAGTTCCTTCCTGTGCCTATTAGTTCAAGTGTCTCTCCTACTCTGTCCTGCAGTAGTTTCAGAGATTCAGGTTTAATGTTAAGGTCTTTAATCCATTTTGAGTTGATGTTGGTGCATGGTGATAGGCTGGGGTCCACTTTTAGTTTTCTGCATGTGGCTGCCCAGTTTTCCCAGCACCAGCGGTTGAAGAGGCTGTGTTTCTTCCATTGTATGTCTTTGGCTCCTTTGTCGAATATCAGCTGGCTGTAGGCCTGTGGATTTATATCTGGATCTTCTATTCTGTTCCATTGGTCTTCGGGTCTGTTTTTGTGCCAGTACCATGCTGTCTTTGTGATTATAGCTCTGTAGTAGAGTTTGAAGTTCGGCATGGATAGCCCTCCCATATTGTCTTTATCCCCTAGAATTGTTTTGGCTATTCTAGGTCTTTTGTTGTTCCATATAAATTTTTGGACTGTTTTCTGTATTTCAGTGATGTACGTCATTGGGATTTTAATAGGAATTGCATTGAATTTGTATATTAGTTTTGGAAGTATCACCATCTTTACTATATTAAGTCGGCCTATCCAGGAGCATGGGAGGTCTTTCCATTTCCTAGTGTCTTCTGCAATTTCTTTCTTTAACTTTTTATAGTTCTCATTAAATAGTTCTTTTACATCTTTGGTTAGGTTAATTCCTAAATATTTTATTTTTTGGGAGGTTATTGTGAATGGGGTTGCTCCCTTTATTTCCCTCTCTTCCTGTGCGTTATCAGTGTATAGGAAGGCAACTGATTTTTGTGGGTTTATTTTGTATCCTGCTATTTTGCCGAAGTGACTTATGATTTCTAAAGGTTTGGGGATGGAGTTTTTGGGATCGTGGAGGTATAGTATCATGTCGTCTGCAAAAAGGGATAGTTTCACTTCTTCTTTCCCTATGCGGATCCCTTTAATGTCTTTTTCTTGCCTTATTGCCCTGGCTAAGGGTTCTAGGACTATGTTGAAGAGGAGTGGAGACAGTGGACATCCTTGCCTTGTTCCTGTTTTTAGGAGGATTGGTTGTAGCTTTTCCCCATTAAGTATAATATTGGCTATTGGTCTGTCATAAATGGCTTTTATTGTTTTTAGAAATGTTCCTTCTATTCCTATTTTCTCCAGAGCTTTTAGCATGAATGAATGTTGAATTTTATCAAAGGCCTTTTCTGCATCTGTGGCGATAATCATGTGATTCTTGACCTTGGCTCTGTTGATATGCTGGATTACATTTATTGACTTACGTATGTTAAACCATCCCTGTGTCTCTGGGATGAAGCCTACCTGATCATAGTGTATTATTTTTTTTATGTGTTTCTGGATTCTGTTAGCTAGAATCTTGTTAAGGATCTTTGCATCTGTGTTCATCAAGGAGATTGGCCTGTAATTCTCCTTTTTGGTTGGGTCTTTGCCTGGTTTGGGGATGAGTGTGATATTGGCTTCGTAGAATGAGTTTGGGATAGCTCCCTCCTTCTCTGTTTCTCTGAAGAGCTTGAGGAGTATGGGTATTAGTTCTTCTTTAAAGGTCTTATAGAATTCTGCTGTGAATCCATCTGGTCCTGGGCTTTTTTTTGTTGGAAGACTTTTGATAGCTTCCTGTATCTCATTATAGGATATTGGCTTATTTAATTGGTTAACTTCTTCTTTGCTCAGTTTGGGTAACTTGTATTTCTCTAAAAATGCATCCATTTCCGCCAGATTTTCTTCCTTTAGAGAGTATAGCTTTTGAAAGTAATCTGTTAGAATTGTTTGGATATCTTGGGTACGTGTTGTGATGTTTCCCGTGGCATCCCTAATCCTATTAATATGGGTTTCCTCTCTTCTTTTTTTAATTAATCTTGCCAACGGGCCATCAATTTTGTTTATTTTTTCAAAGAACCAGCTTTTTGTTTGGTTTATTTTGGTTATGGTTTTCTGATTTTCTAATTGGTTAATCTCTGCTCTCAATTTGGTTATCTGGCTTCGTCTAGTAGCTTTAGGTCCCATTTTTTCTTGTTTTTCTAGCTGTTTTAGTTGCAACATAAGATTATTTACTTGGTCTGTCTCCATTCTCTTGATGTGGGCACTGAGGACAATAAATTTGCCCCTCAGGACTGCTTTTGCTGTGTCCCACAAGTTTCTTTGTGAGGTGTTTTCATTTTCATTGAGTTCTAGGAAATGCTTTATTTCTTCTCTGATCTCTTCTGTTACCCAGGCCTTGTTAAGGAGTGTGCTGTTCAATTTCCATGTATTAGAGAAATTTCTGCGGTATGCTTTGTTATTGAGAGCTAGCTTGATTCCACTGTGGTCAGATAGGATACAGGGGATTATGTCGATCCCTTTGTATTTGCTTAAGTTCCTTGAATGAACTATGATATGGTCTATTTTGGAGAAAGTTCCATGAGCTGCTGAGAAGAATGTGTACTGTGTTGTTTTAGGGTGAAATACTCGGTAGATGTCAGTTAATTCCGCTTGAAGTATGGCCTCACTTAATTCGGTAGCTTCTTTGCCAATCCTCTGGTTGGTAGACCTGTCCTTTGGTGAGAGTGGCGTGTTAAAGTCTCCTAGTATTATCGTATTGGGATCTATTTTATTCTGTAAGTTTGAGAGCATTTGTTTAACATATCTGGGTGCGCCAATATTTGGGGCATATAAGTTGATGATGGTTATATCCTCCTCTTGGATTGTTCCCTTTATTAATATGTAGTGTCCGTCCTTGTCTTTCTGTACTGATTTTAATGAAAAGTTTATTTTGTCAGATATCAGGATAGCTACACCTGCTTTCTTATTGGGGAAATTTGATTGGTAGATCCTTTTCCACCCCTTCACTCTGAGTTTGTTTGTATGTTTGGCTGAGAGGTGGGTCTCCTGAAGGCAACAGATGGATGGGTCTTGTTTTCTGATCCAGTCCTCAGTTCGTTTTCTTTTAATTGGCGAATTCAGCCCATTTATATTAAGAGAAAGTATAGAGAGATGCATTGTTGTCCCTGCCATTCCGTTTTCCTAAGTTTTTCTTCTTTCCTTTCCTCCTGTGCTTGCTCAGTTAGACTTTGAGTAATGCCTGTTTGGGGCAGGTCCCAGTTCCTGGTTGCTTTCTTCAGGTTGTGTCCCCCCTCTTAGAATTCTTTGTAATGCTGGCTTAATGTTTATGTATTCATTTAGTTTTTCTTTGCTATTAAAAGTTTTCAGTTCTCCATCGAATGTGAATGCTAGCTTTGCCGGGTATATCAGTCTGGGTTGGCAGTTATTGGCTCTCAGGGCTCGTATGGTGCTTTCCCAGGCTTTTCTTGCATTCATTGTTTGTGTGGAGAGATCTGCAGTGATTCTAATTTTTTTCCCGTTGTAGTATAGCTCCTTCTTCATTTTTGCTGCATGCAGGATTGTTTCCTTATTATTCAGATCCATCAGTTTTACTATAATGTGCCTAGAAGTGTTTCTCCTGGGATCTTGCTTGTTGGGTGTTCGATAAGCTTTTGTGATGTAGTTAAGATGGTCGTTTTTGAGGTGGGGAAAATTTTCATTGACTATCTTGTTAAATAGGTGTTGCATTCCCTTGCTCTGGAATTCCTCACCTTCGTCCACTCCGATTATGCGAAGGTTAAATTTTTTAGCATTATCTGCTTGCTCTTGAATTTCCCTTTGGTTTAATTTGAGTGATTTTTCCATATCTGTCACTTTTTGGTCCAGTTGGTGTATTCTGTCTTCTGTATCTGACACTCTACCTTCCATTTCATTCACTCTGTTGACCGTGGCTTCTATTGTGGTTTGCATGGTGGAAATGGATCCCTTTATGGATTCAATGTTGGTTCTCAGAGTACTGATCTCACCTCTCAATGAGGTGAGATCAGTATGCATTACCTCTAATTTGGCGTTTATCTCACTTCTTACTGAGGTTTGTGCAGCTTCTATTTTTGCATCCAATTTTTGTTTGATATCCTGTATATCTTTTGATAGTTCATCCTTGTGCTCTTTCAATTTCTGATCCATTTCTCGCTTTATTTCTTGAGTCATTGCCTCCAGCAACCCTTGGATGTAGTTTTTGTCTTCCATTCCTGCTTTGCTCCCACTGGGGCTCTCCCCTGCGTGGCTGCTGGCTTTTGAGGTGAGCTTGCTGTCCTGGGTAGAGGTAAACCTTGTGATTTTTCTCTGTGATTTTCGCATGGGGGTTCAGGAGACTGCTCTTCAATCTTGTTTTGGTGTGTCTGTCTTTGCTTGGTTGCTGATTCTGTATTGGTAGAGAGAGTCTGTGCCTGATCTGGATTCTGTTGGGAGCCTATTTCCAGCTGCTATTCACTTAGGATTCTCAGCTCTCTGCTGTAGCAATTCCCGCCTTTGGAAGGGTTGAGCAGCCTAGACTGCTTGTGTTTGCTCCTGCGGGTGCTCTTGGGAAGATCAGATGCTCTGGATGCACTCTCCCAAATACTGGAGTCTGCTATGGGCTCCTGATGTGTTTTTGTTTGTTTGTTTTGGGCTGGTTGTGGGCTTGAACTCTAGGTTTGGGTGCTGTCCCTCAGCTCTTCAGCTCAGGGCTGGCACCCTACCATTTGAGCCACAGCCCCACTTCTGACCCTTTTTGCTTTGTTCAGGCGCCGGTCCCCTGGCCTGGTTCCAGCCCCAGCCTGGAGCGCGCTCGTTAGGCCTGTGCTAATGTGTATACCACCTTGGTTATGCAGCCTGGAGGACACAGTTCAAATTTCTTCTACTGTTGGTAGTCTTGACCCAGGGGCACTGTTCCTGGCTTGAGCATTTAAGCTCCCTTCCAGGGGCGCTCTTGCTCTGGCCTGGCCAGCAGAGTGTGCTCCACCGGCTGGTGGAGCTCTCGAACAGGTCCCAGTTTTAGTGGGTCCTGTGGTCCGGGTGTTGGGGTAGGGAGTCTAGGTCAGGGTCTGGGGATTCCCTCCAGCTCTGGTCTCCCTTGATGGATTCCCTGTCCCCTGATGGGTACTCACCCTGTAGGTAGTCAGTTGTTGTTGCAGTCCGTCAGTTGTTGTTGCAGTCCGAGTTCAGTTGGGGTGGTTGCGGGCTGGGTTGGGCGGCCCCCCGCCGGGTCGTTGCGATCGCGAATGGGCGGGTGGTCTGCAGACAGGTCCCTTTGTGGCGCTGCTGGTGCCGGGCGGCTTTGGCGGGATGGAGCCTCTCCGCTCCGGTGGAGAGTGATGGGTGGGGTGGGATCCTCCTGGAGACTCCCGGCTGGTAGGTTTCTCTGTTCCTGGCGATCCGCTGTTCTGCAATCCGGTACCTGGTGATCTGCAAGCAGCCCCCTGTGTCTCTGTGGCTCCGGCAGCCCCCGCCGGGCCGGCTGGCCGGCGGCTTGGCGCACTGCCGCGCGGCCAGTAAAGGTTGGGGGAGGGGTCTTTGCTCTTCTCTGTTCTGAAATTCTTCTTTTCCTCTCTTTCTTTTTTTTTGTTATTTTCCACCTCTGGTTTTTCTCTGAGTGTTCGTCTTTTTGTTGTTGTCGGTCTCTTGAGGAGATTAAAGGTTGGAACTCGAACTCTCTTTTTGGTTGGAGAGAGCTGTGGCGTTTCCCTACTGCCCCGTCGCCATCTTGGTCCCCCCTCTCCCTTGGATTTTTGCTGAAGGCTGGCACTCTATCACTTGAGCCACAACTCCATTACTAGCTTTGCCAGCTAATTAGAGCTAAAAATCTCATGGACTTCCTGACTTTGAACTGGGATCCTCATTCTCCTGAGTAGCTAGGATTACAGGCATGAGCCACAGGCACCCGAAAGCTTTTATTTTTTGTAGGTGCATCAAATTTACTGACTTGATGCAAACATTTACACACACATGACAAGTATCTTCACACAGTCAATATGATCCTGTTACACTAATTGGCGATTACTCATGCCTGCTTAAGGCCTGTACTTGGACATGCTTGTGAAGGTGTCATTTGGAATAAAGCATGCTTTCCTCCTGGTCCTGTTGGTCATTTGTGTGCTCTGGAAAGAGCAGGAGGAAAGACTGAAGGACTTACGTATATACTTAAATTCCCTTCAAGGGATGATTCTGAAAAACTGGGCCAACATATGTGATTAAATTACAGTGGGGTTGTTGGGTGCCAGTGGCTCACACCTATAATCCTGGCTACTCAGGAAGCTGAGATCTGAGGATTAAAGTTCGAAGACAGCCAGGCAAAAATGTCCATGAAGTTCTTATCTCCAATTAACCAACAAAAAGCCAGAAGTGGAACTTAAGTGGAAGAGTGCCATCCTTGAGTAAAAAAGATAAGGGACAGTGCCCAGGCTCTGAGTTCAAGCTTCAGTACCAACACAAAACAAACAAATAAATAAAAGTATGGTAGGGCAAAAGAGTTCCTCTTAGCTGTTTTCATGTGCACCATTGTAGGTGCTTATAATATTGTGGATCTAAGGGACTCTCCTATCCTATCTCTTCCCCCTCCGTTTTATTATCCCTTCACATTATAGTCTGAGAGCTTTGAGAACATGACCAATTCACTGCATAAGTCTTGGTACATTCTTTAAATCTAGGGTAAGGGGTTAAAAATACTTAGAAAGTGTTAAGAAATAAAAGCCAGGTGCCAGTGGCACACACAGAAAATGCTAGCTACTCAGGAAGCTGAAATATGAGGATCTCACTTCGAAGCCAGACCAGACAAATGAATGGACAGACTCTTCAATTAACCAGTAAAAAGGCAGAAGTGGCGCTGTGGATCAAGTGATAGAGTGCCAGTCGTAACTGGAAACAAACCAATCAACCAACAGTGAGAGCACTAGGCCTTGAGTTCAAGCTCTAGTACTAGAAAGAAAAATAAAAAAGACTTGTTTGTGCTAGGACTTGAAATTGTTCAGCTGGCCCTCTACTAATTCAGCCATGTCTATGGCCTTGCTTTTTGCTGGTTACTTTGAAGACTTTCCTGCCTGGGCTGGCTTGAACCTCAGTCTTCTACATCTCAGCCTCTTGATTAGCTAGGGTTACAGATATGACCTACCAGTACCTGTAAGAATGATTCTTCATTTTATCAAAATCTATGTTCAATTATTAAAAGTCAGATCCAAATACATCTACAGAAGTATGTATAGTTACTGTTCATTTTAAATCTTGCCCATGTTTGCTAGCAAAGATTATCTATTTAAATTAATGAGCCTTTGCCTTCCTGAATTAGCAGTTCCTAAATTAGCAGTTCCTTCCTCTAAGGTCACATCCAAAGCTCTTGGTCATTCTAAATAGCTAAACTAATACTTAGGAAATGTTGAGACAAAGGAAAACCAAGATTTCTCTTTTAGCCAGGCAGTGGTGGCTCACTCCTGTAATCCAAGAGACTCAGGAGATTAAAATCTGAGGATTGAGATTTGAAGCCAGTTTGTCAGGAAAGTCTGTGAGACTCTTATCTCAAACACCAAAAAGCTGGAAGCAGAACTGTGTCTCAAGTAGTAGAACACCAGCCTTGAGCAAAAAATACCTAAGAAACAACACCCAGACTCTGAGTTCAAGTCCCAGTCTTCATTCTCTCTCTCTCTCT
This sequence comes from Dipodomys spectabilis, assembly GCF_019054845.1. NCBI lineage: Eukaryota > Metazoa > Chordata > Mammalia > Rodentia > Heteromyidae > Dipodomys > Dipodomys spectabilis. The sequence continues at coordinate 15,324,975 of NW_024870775.1, forward strand.
TACACACACACACACACACACACACACACACACACCAGACACACAAGATTTCTCTTTTAATTGAAAGCATCATCCTCTGAGACTAGTCATAAATTGGTGGCTGATAATGACATGGTAGTCCATTGTGCTCTACTTTTATGTCTGTAAGAGCCTGTATACTTTACCCTGCAAGTGAGTGTAAAATCAAGTCCTGTAAAGTGTTTACCTGTGTCTGGCGATTCAGCCTCAGATCACTTTTATGGCAGCAAAATCTGTCTGTAGACAGAAGCCCGAAACCACTTTTCAGAACAGACACTGCGGGGGACCCATGAACAAAACCTCAAAGAGAACACTATTGCTACTTTCATCATGACATTTGTCCTTGGGCAAGACGATCCTCTGCGAGGCTGTCATCTCTGAGTAGAGGAAGTAATAAATAATGGTTGTCTTGTTGGTTGTTAAGAAGAAGGTTGAGAGAATGGGTGTAAATAGCTGCTGTTCTGGTACATTGAGGAGATAATGATTCTTCATATAGTTTCTATTATAAAAGTCCTGTCTGACTGGCTGGCCTATTAATAAGTCATTTTGTAGACATGATGATGATGATGATGATGATGATGATGATGATGATGTGTATGTGTCTGTGTATGTGTGTGATTGTTTATGTATGCCCAAATTGGACTTGAACTCAGGGCCTTGTACTCTCTTGCTTGGCCTTTTTCCTCAAGATAGACACAGTACCACATGAGACATACCTCCACTTCTGGCTTTTCGTTCATTAATTGGAAATAAGGGTCTTTTTTTTTTTTTTTGGTCGGCCATGGGGCTTGAACTCTGGGCCTCGGCACTGTCCCTCAGCTCTTCAGCTCAAGGCGAGCGCTCTACCACTTGAGCTACAGCGCCACTTCCGGTTTTCTGGTGGTTTTATTGGAGACAGGAGTCTCACGGTCTCTCTTGCCCGGGCTGGCTTTGAACTGTGATCCTCAGATCTCAGCCTCCTGAGTAGCTAGGATTACAGGCGTGAGCCACCAGCGCCCAGTGAGATAAGAATCTTATAGACTTTTCTGCCCAAGCTGACTTTGAACCTTGATTGAAAGATCTCATCTTCCTGAGTAGGTAGAATTACAGGTATAAACTACCAGTGCCAGCAATGTTGTTTTTCTTTATGTTGGGTTTCTTTAATCCTGATGACATTTCTTTGGCCTACCCAGATTACAGTCACATTGATGTAAGATGACAGCTACTTAGAAACCCATTTCTAATTAAAATGTATTTTGAAATTCACTGGATTTGGCCACAATGTTAAGCCACTGGTTATATGACATCTTGCAAATACAGCAAAGGGTAGATGGTGTAGGACTTAGAACACCATGAATTGATTTTCCAGGAAATACATTAGAACTCAATTGCCGTGAGCCAGTCTTTATTTCAAATTCTATTTTTAGGCATTTCATCTTTCGCATAAAAATGGATCATAGAATGTGCAGCCACAATGCTATTCTGGGAAAAAATATCAGTGCAATTTGTGAGACACTTTTTTATTGATTCAAAGATGGAAGTCACAGTCTTTGAAATGACTTCTTCTTAGGTCAAAATCCTGGCTTTTAAACTAGAATGTGTGTGTGTGTGTGTGTGTGTGTGTGTGTGTGTGTGTGTGTGTGTATGCGTGCATGGATATATGGGTGTGTGTGTATGGGAGCTGGGGACTGAGCACTCAGGACCTCACACTCTGGCTTTGCTTTTTTTTTTTTTTTTTTTTTTGGTCGGTCATGGGGCTTGAACTCGGCCTGGGTGCTATCCCTGAGCTCTTCAGCTCAAGGGGAGTGCTTTACCACTGGAGCCACAGCGCCATTTCCAGTTGGTGGTTCATTGGAGATAAGAGTCTCACATACTTTCCTGCATGGGCTGGCTTTGAATTGCAATCCTCAGATCTCAACCTCATGAGTCGCTGGGATTATAGGCATGAACCATCAATTCCTGGCAAAAGCTTTTTTTTTTTTTTTTCTTTACTCAAAGCTGGTGCTTTGCCACTTGAACCATGCTTCCACTTCCAGCTTTTTACTAGTTATTTGGAGATAAGAATCTCTTGGATTTGTCTGTCCAGGCTGTCTGTTCAACAATCAGTCTCCTGGGTAGGTAGAATTACAACTGTGAGCTACTAGTGCTGGGCTCTGTGTTCAGTTCCTTAGTTTGAATCTCACCGGCATTTTGAGCTGAAGCTAACTACTAAGTGTGTTTGAACACCAGCTTTCATGTTGATACATGTTTTCCTTGATCTACTACTGTTAAATATTATACCTTTCTTGTCTGAGCCTAGTTAATGGCAATTACAATTGATTGTTTTTTCCACTTTCTTTTCAGGAATTGTATTTTGTGTATTAATACTGTCCTTTTAACTACCTGTATTATTCAAAGTTTTCAGGCAAGGTATTTTCTTGTAGGCTCATTCTCACTCATTTTCTTGCACAGATATTTCTGATCAAATGTGAAATTATTTTGCTGATTGCTTTGAGCAGTTCTATTAAATATTTAGGAAGTATATGTGCCAAAATCGATTCATAATTTGATATTATCAAAGAAATGTTACCTTTTTCCCCCTGCTATAGTTTTCTTTAGTTGCTTTTTGTTTTGCATTACCATACCGTGTTTCATATTCCTATGCAGGTGCTTTACTCCTCTTTTTAAAATTATCTTTATTTGTGAGATAGAATATCACTTGCTACCTAGTTACATGCTTAGACCATGATCCACCTATTTTAGGCTTCCTCGTAGCTTAGATGGTTGTCATGTGATAGCACTTCCAGAATCTTCGTTTCCCTAACTTTTCTGTCCAAGATAACCTAGCACTATGATCTTGCCGATTTCAGCCTCCCATGTAGCTGAGATTACAGGCTCACGCCACCACAGCCAGCTACTAGTTGACAAGGCATCTTGTATTCTTATCTCTCCTGACTGGCCTTGAATTGTGACCTTCCAGATCCCAGCCTCCCTTCCAAAGTAATCTAGAAGTGCAAATCACTGGCACTCAGCTTCCACTTGCTTCTTATTTGCATTATTTTTAAATGTAAATAGATGCTTTGATCATGCTGCCCTCTTTCTCTATACCTTTGACAGGTCTAGGAGAACAGATTCTTTTTCTCTACCCGTTAAAGAATAAAAGGTAGCCAGGCACTGGTGTTCCATTGTAATCCTAGGTACTCAGGAGGCTGAGCCCTGGATTTCTCTACAGCTGCCTGTTTCATCCAGCAGACACTGTGACAACAGAAAAACGAGTATTTGTGCAACAATATTCATAACACTAAGGCAAATATTTATATTTCCATGAAAGCAATGAAGAATTTAAGGAATAGACTCCATTAAACTGCAGAATATACTCCATCTTCTTCATGTAGTGGGTGAGAGAGTACATGTTTTGGTTATAGATCAAAGGGTACATTCTAAGGGGCAAGTAACAGAGTATCAGGAAGCACTAAGATAAGCACACACAGGCTCTCATCCTGTCTTAGTACAACATCATTGTAAATTGTCAAACACAAAATCATGTGTCTTTACAAACACGCAAGGTAAGGAAAACACACAAATCAGCAATTTTTCACTGGTATCAACCTTTCTACATATTCTCCGTCTCTCTCTCTCTTTCTCTCTCTCTCTCTCTCTCACACACACACACACACACATACACACACACACCACCAGGCACTCATATTCCTCATATTCCCCACACCCAGTCTTACCTCCCATGAGTCTCTAATGTCATCTAATGTCAGAAGAAAAAAGAAAAACAAAAATTTGAGGGTGGGGTGGAGAAGAACTCAAGATGCCCCTCGTCATGGATTGGTCTTGTAGGGTAAAGCAATCTCTAGTTAGGCTGTCCCACAGTAGGAAAATGGGAAGCAAGGCCTCCAGGGGACTTCTCAGCTCAATCACGTCCACAGGGAGAAAACCAACTGAACTACAGAGATTATGATTCCAGATGTGCATGTTATAAATCTCTACATTATGCTGGAAGGTTTAAATGAAAAAGAAAGTGAATGACTGATACATTGTCATATGCATCAAGCAAACATATGACATGTATTTTATTAACATAAAATTCATGGGTGAACATAGGAGATGTTACAACCAATTCAAAAGAAAAATGACAAATACATAGGAAACAAGAAATCAAGAGATGCATTTAAAGATAGATAAGAGCGTTATCGTAAAGGCAATAGTCAATCACCAGGTGCAAGCAGTTTATATTTATTAAGTACATTATATTTATATTCACTAAGTACATTATATTGACTCTATATTTACTATATTTACTTTGTAAGTACATTATATTACATTATATACAGCATATATTACATTATATATTTATATATAATATATGCTATATAATATATTATATAATTATAAAATGTAATATATATTACATTATATTTATTATATATTACAATAGATACAGTATATGTTGTATATTCCATTATACATGTAGTATAAATGACATTATAAATACATAATATTTACATTATATTATGTATTAACTATATTATATTTGTATTTATTAAATACATTAAGTACACTTACAGTATCAGTAGTTTTCTACAACTTACTAAATTGTAAAACAGCTCAAAGACACTGAGTGACAGTGTCTCATGCCTACAATCCTAGTTTCTCAGGAATCTGAGCTCCATGGATTATGATTCAAAGCCAGCCTGGGGCAGGAAAGTCCATGAGACTCATTTCCAATTAAGCAGCAAAAAATCAGATGTAGAGCCATGACTGGCCCAAGTGGTAAATCACTGGCCTTGAGTGAAAAAGCTAAGGGACAGCCCCCAGACCCTGAGTTTAGCCCCAGTACCAACACAGAGACACATAGTACATACATATATATGCATATGTATATATAAATATATAATATAAGACATAACATTATAATGTATAATAATATATAATATATGCATATATACATATGTGCAAGCAAGCACATATACGCATGCATATATACACGTGCATACGTGTATGTTAAATATACATATATATGTATACATGTATGTGTGTTTGTGTGCATATATGTGTACATATGTTAATTTATAATTTATATGTATATTTATATGTATATATGCAGTAAAGAATTCTGAGAGCCATTTAAAAATAGATGCAAAAGAACTATCATAAAGGCAATAGTCTATCTCTATCATACACAAGCAATTTACATTTATAGTTAAGTATCTTTGCAATATCCCTAGTTTTATACAATTTACCAAATTGTGAAATAGCTCAATGACTAAACAAGTCAGAGGTAAATCAGATGGATGAGTTGGACAGAATATCTAATGAGGTTTTTTGGCCATTACAGACTTTCATAGTTATTCCTGATAATCATAAAAGCTAAATTGCATAATACAAAACACAAATAATAGGAATGTGTGTGTATGTGTGCACATGCTATCTTTTCTTATTTTAACTTGAAGATTATGATTACTTCTAAGATACCTGGAAGTCCTCTAAGAATCTTGAGAAAAAAGAACAAAGTAAGATTGCTGAGGGCTGGGAAGGTGGCTCAGTGGTAGTAGAGCACTTGCCTTGCATGCCTGAGGCCCTGGGTTCGATTCCTCAGCACCAAATAAGCAAAAAAGAAAGAAAGAAAGAAAGAAACCGGAAGTGCCGCTGTGGCTCAAGTGGTAGAGCACTAGCCTTGAGCTGAAGAGCAGAGGGACAGCACTCAGGCCCAGAGTTCAGGCCCCACGACCGGACCCCCCCTCAAAAAAAAAAAAAATAAGATTGCTGAGAGAATTAGCTGTGTACGTCTGTCGGCATGGGCCTTGGGGTTCCCAGGTTAAATGTTGATGCTGAGTATGTCTGTGAGGGAATTTGTAAGTGACATTAGCATGTGAATTAGTGGATTCAGCCAGATGGTCCTCATTCATTCCATTGAAGGCCTAAAAGGAAATGATGTCATTCTGTTTTCTGGGTCTCCAGCCTGTAGACTATGGACTCTTCCAATCTTCCATCTATATTAGTGTGAACCAGTTCCATCTCTTTCTCTTAATCTTTCTCTCTTTTTCTTTCTCTCTCCCTCTTTCTCTCTCCTCTCTCACATATATACTCTCTCTTTTTCTCTTTCTCTCACACACATTCACACAAAAATATATGGATATAATTGGCTCCTTTTCTTGGGAGAGCACTACTTAATTCAATTAGGGATATAGATAGCCAGAATTAGAAAGACTCTAAGAAAGGATATTCAAAAGTATGAGAATAGATTGTTAGCTCAATATAACTTGTTACACCGAGTCAGCCTCCTGAGTAGTTAGTATTACAGGTGTGAGCCATCAACACTGGATACTTTCTATTATTTTTAAATTGACAGCAATAAATTAGCATCTTAATAAATACCAATAGTGACCAATAGGATTTTCTAAATGCTTAGTGCCATTAATAATAATATACTATTATTAATTGAAGTTCATACTATCTTCAGATTATGTATGTATTTATTTATCCAGCTCTGGTGGCTCATATCTGTAATCTAGCTACTAAGGAGGCTGAGATCTGAAGATCACAGTACAGAGTCATCCTGGGCAGGAAAGTCCACAAGACCCTTATCTCTAATTAGCCACTAGAAAACTGGAAATGGAGCTGTGGTTTGAAGTGGTAGAATGTACTAGCCTTGAGAAGAAAAACTCAAGGACAGTGGCTAGGCCCTGAATTTAAGTACCATGGCCAACCAAAAAGAAAAAAAAAAAGCTTAATCATGGATTTTTAAAATAATCTTTTTGTAAAGTTCATTTGCAAATAGTGTCTTATGGGTATCATTGTTGTAATAGGTCATCCTGTGTCCTTGTTTCAGCATTTTGTTATTACCCTTCCCCTCCCCAAATTAGACAAATGTGTATACAAGATACAAGGTACCAAAATCAAGTACAGGGATGACTGTGCCATCGGGGAAGGGGGAATGAGGGAGGTGGGGGAGGGAAGGGATAGTGGGAGAACAACAAAGGAGGGGGTAACAGTGCTCGACAAGAAATGTACTCATTGCCTTACTCATGTAACTGTCACCCCTCTGCACAGCATCTTTACAATACAATAAAATTTAAATAAAAGAATTAAGTGGGAAGAAGAATGACAAGTTCATCAAGGGTCATGCCCCCAATACTAACCTTTCCTTCAGTAGCTAAAGGATAGATAAAATATATCAAAATGTTCAAATTAATTTAAATATGTAGACTATTCAAATGCTAATATTAATTCTACCACATGCAATAAAATAATTTAGTAATAAAAATAAAATAATCTTTTTTGTTTTGCAATAGAGAGTATAGAAATTTTGTTAAGGTAGTTTACTTTTCATTTATTTATTGTGCTGGTCCTAGGGCTTGAATTCAGGGCCTGGTTGCTATCACTGAGGTTTATTGTCCAATAAAGAGTGACTAGCACTCTGCCACCTGAGATACAGCTCCATTTCTGGCTTTTTTGGTGGTAAATTGGAGATAATAGTCTCATTGGACTTTACTGCTTGGGTTGGCTTCAAACAGAGATACTCAGATATCAACATCTAGAGCAGCTAACATTATAGTATGAGCCACTGGCACCTGGCTGTTTTCTATCTATCTATCTATCTATCTATCTATCTATCTATCTATCTATCTATCTATCCATCTATTTATCTACTATCATCTATCATCTATTACTATCTTTCCATCTCTTACTTTCTGTCATCTATTTATTCTACTCCAAGTTGAATAGAGACTTTAACTTCTGCATGGGAGTCCATGCTGCTGACTTAAGGCAGATTTCGTCAGGGAAATGTCAGTTTTGCTTTGAGGTCTTTTGAAATGATTGAATGTGGCTCCTCACATTACAGAGAACAATCACTTTTACTTGAAATCAACTAATTATTGAAGGGAACCATATTTACAAAATAGTTCCACAGAAGCAAGTCTGTTAGTGCTTGACTAGATAACCTAGCCTAATCAAGAGCCCATAAAAATAACCATCATGGAAGAACAGCTGGGGAGATTTTCCATATACCACACCCAGTTTCTTTAGTTGTTGACATCTTCCATAGGAAAGGTGAGTTGGTTACAGCTAATGAAACAATATCAATGCACTATTATTAATGAAAGTCCATACTTTTTTCAGATTATTTATTTACTTATTATCTAGTATCTCTTTTCTATTCCAGAATTACTCCCAAATTATCACCTTGTATTTACTTGTTTTGTCTCAGTAGCTATAATCCTTCAAACTTTGTTTTTAATGACTTTGAAATTTTTTTCACAGTACTGGTCAGATATTTGTTTGTTGTTATTTGTTTTGTTTTGGGTGTTGGTACTGGAGTTTGAATTCAGGCAGTCTGTATACTGACCTTAGCTTTTTCACTTAAGGCTGATACTCTACACTTGAGCCATACCTCTACTTCCAGCATTTTGCTGGGTAATTGGAGGTAAGAGTCTCATAGATTTGCCCATCTGGGCTGGTTTTGAGCCTTGATCATATAATATCAGCCTCCTGAGTAGCTGGGACTACAGGTATGAGTATTGGCACCCAGCCTTCAATTGCAGTTTGATATTTGGGGAGTTTTTTGCTTTTTTAAAGTGTTCTTCCTTAATGATCCAAATATGATTGTGATTTGAGAAAGGAAAATCCTAGAACTGAAATCTCTTCATACCATATGGAGACATGTTATCCTTATCCTCATGGCTGAGGGGGTATGGTCAGTCTCTCCTTCTTCACCTGCACAAATCAGCCACCATGAGGCTGGGAGGGTTTTCTCAGTGTGGAGCTGTATCACCTTGGGGTGCAAGTGGCAAAACCAATGGGAAACTGTTCCCTCACCCACCCACTGGTTCCGGTAGGGCGAACAAAAGCGTCCATCTCTTTCTTCTAGAACACTCTCATTCAGAGCTAAGTTGTAGCCTCCCCAGCTGAGAGCCTCCCTTCACCCTCCTTTAATTGGGGGTGCAGAATATTAGGATACTACAAAGAAATTTCACCACTTTAGCTAGTTCAGTGAGCTCTGTCCTTGCTCACATGATCCTGGGGAGGACCCCTGCTTTAATTCTTCATCCTTGTTTCTCTATATGTAAGGCAATTTCTTTCCATCCTTATTTATCCTGCTTTTGTTCAAACTGGGTGACCTTATCCTTCCATGAATTTTGTGAAATGGAGGGTAGTAAACAGCTACCAACATTACATGAATAGACAGTGAGGAAAAACTGGGAGAGACTAGTCACAGAAGGACTTTTAAACAGAGACAACCCTTAACTCCATTCAACATAGGTCTGCTGACAGTGCTAAATGGACAAATGTATGTATTAAACTCATCATACATAACGTGGGAAATACCTTTGGATAAGCTGTACTGATAATTCCAAAGCACTTCCAGTAGCTTGTAGTAGCTCATTCTCCATCTGTTGGAACTCTCCAATCTCTTCCCCTTTGATGGTTTCAATGCTTTTCTTGGTAACCACCTACCTGAACTGAAGTGATCATTAGCAAAATGCAGAGTTAGAAATGAAGCTAAATCTGCAGTTTTGTTTCTTTCCAAATGAGTGGGAGTGAGAACCTTAAGTACACAATCTTTTCTAACTATACCAATGGAAAGGTATTTTCATCTTGAAAATCCCTTTTATTTTTAGCTTTGCAGGTTCTTTGGCAATTAAAAAAAAGATTAAGAAATCCAACTTACATTAAGTGGATAGAGATATTCAAATCAGTTCTTTATAGGTTGGAAATAGTATTGAATCCACATCTAAATAAAAAATGTTTGCGATGTTCTTAAGTAATTCTCAGTAAACATAATTACATGAGATAATTGGTAATCCCTTTGAATTACCTGATTCCTTATAAGGCAGAAAGGATTCACTTACATTATTTATTTATCCACTATCAGGGCTTGAACTCAGAGTCTGGACACTGTCCCTCTGCTTTTGTGCTCAAGGATGGTACTCTACCACTTGAGCTCCAGCTCCACTTCCAGCATTTTGACAATTAATTATAGATAAGAGCCTCACAGACTTTTCTGCTCCAGCTGGCTTTGAACCAGATCTCAGCCTCATGAAAAAGTAGAAGTACAGGTGTGAGACACCAGCACCCAGCTCACTTTTAAAACACCTGGCTTTAAAGGTCATCCTGACATTCCCCCTCCTGATTCTCCATGGCTGTTAAGACCTGCCAGAAAACCATGCAGACACTCAGGCACATAGAACAAAGAAAGGTTCATTGCCAGCAGTGGGACTGTCAAGACCAATTCTCACGGGGAGAAAAAGCGCCTGTCTTTGTCTGAGGTGACATATAAACTAAAGGAGATAGGAGGTGGGGATCTTGGTGTGGACATGCGGCCCAGGGACTTCATCATGGCAGGCTCGGATTTATGGCAGCTGCCCAAGTAGTAGATAAAGAGCCTGAAGCTGACCAGACAGAAGGTCACTTTAAGGGGTCCTGTTACCTTTTATGATTGTAACTGGCCCAGTGGAGAGTCAGCTCAAAGTGAGGTGGAAGGAGGCAGATTATTAACTGCCTGCTCCAAATGAACCTAGTGTTGGTAACTCTATTTGCTGCCTGCACCCAATGGGCCTGAATAGACTTTACATTTTAGCAGAGTTACTGCTGTTTATTTGTTTGTTTACTTATTTATTTATTTATTCATTCATTCATTCATTTAGCACCAGTACTGGGGCTTGAACTTAAGTTTTTGGCTCTCCCTTGGCTTTGATACTCAAGGCTGGCATTCTACCACTTGAGCCACACTTCTGGCTTTGTGTTGCTTAATGGGAGTTAAGTGTCTCATTGACTTTTCTGCCTGCATTGCCTTTGAACCTCGGTCATCAGATCTCAGACTCCTGAGTAGCTAAATACAGATGTGAGCCACTAGAGCTGGGCTAAGTTACCGTTGCATGTAATTGGACAAATCTTTCTTGGTTTTTTAATTTTGTGATCTAGTGCTGCACCTCAGTGATACTGACAAATGATGATAGATTTGGACCATGAGATTTGAAAAGTTAGCAGTTTGTACTCATTTTATTAAGGTGATCATGCAATATTCAAAAACAGCATCATTCTCTTAAAGGCAAATTCACCTCCACTACTTGACTATCAAAATGATATAATTAAATACCAATTAAATGAGTTGATGGACATATCGGACAACTCAATCCAAAACATCTCATTCATTCTGCAAAAGTGATAAAATTACAAACAATGAGGTTTCATGTGAAAGGTGATGGAATGACAGATCACTGCAGTATCTTCAGCAAAAGATTTATAATGTAGTTTCTACCTTGTAGTGTGTTTAAAAGTTAATAAGATAACTGGGTACCAGTGGCTCACTCCTACAAACCTAGCTACTCAGGAGGCTTGAGATCTGAGGATTGTGGTCCCAAGCCAGCCATGGAAGAAAAGTCTGTGAAACCCATATCTCCAATTAACTGCCAAAACCTGGAAGTAGAGCTGTGGCACACAGACACACAGACATACATGGACAGACAGACAGACATCTATAATTTTTTATAAGTTACAAAAGTATCAATTAAAAAATATTGATGAGGGCTGGGAAGGTGGCTCAGTGGTAGAGTGCTTGCCTTGCAAGCCGGAGGCCCTGGGTTCGATTCCTCAGCACCACATAAGCAAAAAGAAAAAAGCCGGAAGTGGCGCTGTGGCTTGAGTGGAAGAGTGCTAGCCTTGAGCTGAAGAGCTGAGGGACAGCGCCCAGGCCCAGAGTTCAGGCCCCACGATCGGACCCAAAAAAAAAAATATATATTGATGAATAGAACTGGAGGTATAACTCAGCCACACTGAACAAAACTGAGCCTTCCTTTCTTCCCACTCATGGAAAAGAGTGTGCTGGCTTCTCCTTTCTAGCTTGATGGTTTCTGGCCATCTTTCTGACTCCAGCATAAGAAACAGAGCCAGAGAAGGTCTCTAGAGTAGCCAATGATAAGCCAGGAGGAGACAGTATCCTTGCGCTGATTGAAGACAACCTGATGTTCAGGGTACAAGATGCTTGAATTCAACTACCATTCAAAATAAGTGGAAGATACACCCAGCTCAAGTGATTGCAGGTTCTGTTTATGAGAGCAAAAGAGTGAGACTTCAACACAGATCCTACAGAATGCCTGGGGACTGGCAAAGAGTGAAGGATGAATCACAGAAATGGGTGTCTTTCAACCAAGAGCTACAAGCAAGGGACCACCTACTATGAGCTCCCTGTGGCTTATGACCCCCTCTCCCCCAAGGAAACCTCAGTGCACGGAGAGCCTGGTCTCAGACATAGCAGTGCTGCGAAGTGCTGGAACTTTTAAGGATATGGTCAAAGTAACTTATTCACATACAGGAAAATACGACAATGAAACCCGCTGAAATTGTTTTAGAAGGAAGAAGATGGATGAGGGAGAATGATGGAAGGAGTAAAGTTGATGGGGTAAATTGTATGCATTGAACAAGTTTACACTCACACCAACAATGCAGTAGGGTTCCTTTTGGCCACATCCCCTTCAGCATCTGTTGTTATTAGATTTCTTGATTATAGCCATTCTAACTGAGGTGAGGTAGAATCTCAATGTTGTTTTGATTTGTATTTCTTTTATGCTAGTGAAGTTGAGCATTTCTTCATGTGTCTATTGGCCATTCTTACTTCCTCTTCAGAGAAGTTTCTCTTTAAGTCTTTAGTCCACTTATTTATCAGACAGTTGTTTCTTTGAAGATTTGTTGTTATCTGTAAAAAACAAAGCCAGATCCTTATAAATCACCCTGCACCAGAACCAACTCTAAATGGATCAAAGACCTCAAAGCCAAAGCAGACACCCTGAAAACATTACATGAAGGAATAGGAGAAACTCTAGGGCTCCTTGGCACAGGCTGAAATTTTCTTAATAAAGACCCAGAAACAGAACAAATCAAAGAGAGGCTGGACAAATGGGATTGCATGAAACTGCAGAGTTTTTGCATGGCAAAGGACATAGCTAGCAAGATCAATAGAAAGCCTATGGATTAGGAGAAGATCTTCACTAGCCATACAACAGACAAGGGCCTCATATCTAAAATATACTTTGAGCAAACTCTTTCAACCCTTTTACTGTGTCTTTCTATATTCATATGCATTTTTCTCCTGTCCTGAAGTTGCATGAGAGATCTAAGAGAGAGAAGTCTAGCTGGATTAAATTCAAAGAATTAGAAACATGATAATAAATTGCAGTGTTAAGCCACTGACTTTTTTTGCGCTGGTCCTGAGGCTTGAACTCAGGGCCTGGGCACTATCTCCAAGCTTTTGTGCTCAACACTTAGTGCCCTAGTACATAAGCCACAGCTCCACTTGCAGCTTTTGGGTGATTAATTGGAAATAAGACTTTCATAGACTTTCTTGGGTGGAAGCCTCCACTACATTGTGACTCATCTTCTACATGTCTGCAAATTCAGCATCACAGTACCAAAGTTTGCAACCATATTGAGTAGTCAGGTTCCCTAAGATCATGGCTACAGTAACCCCTGAGTGCTGGGTGGCTGAACACAGGAAAACCCTTCCCTAGGGATCCCTGGGAATATATTAGATAAGATGATGACTATGAATAATTACTCTTTCACAATACTTTGTTCACAGAGGTGTTCTAGAACAACAGGATCCCATTTATAGGAATTGGTCTCCAGGTGTCCTGAGACTGAGAAGGGGGCAAAGGAGGCAGACAGATCTGGGATTGCACAGAATGCAGTTTCTTGGGAACTTCCTGAGAGAAGTGGGCACCTGAGCAGCACCAACACCAATTGGATTTCTACAGTTTAGATCAGAAGGGAGGAGAAACATGTAGGTTAGAGCAGAAGTGACTTCATTCAGCTGGTGTGTACCTGCTTTACCCAGAGTTACTATCAAAAACTTCAGGCCCATCTCTGTCACAAACAACACCAGGGGCTGGTTTTAATGTATCCCATGCCACTCTGTCCCTTTATTTGTGATATTTTGGGAAACTGTGAAGAAAGCAATCAGGGTTACTCTTGGGGGCACTCACAGTAGCTATGACTCAAGATAGCTATAGTCAGGCCAAGCCAGATCCCCAAAGCAAGACACAAATAGCATGGAAATTCAGACGAGTTTCCAGATTTCAGGGATTCTTCTGAAGAAAGTTTTCTTCTTTGGCATCCATTGATCACAATGATGTTCAAATTTTATTTTCACATCTGGTAATAGAGCCTTTGATGATGGCCTCTATGTAATTCTCTGTGGCCAGGAAATTACTTTGATGAAATCCACAGCCTCATTAGGGATGTGACAGGTGGAGGTATGGCCCCTGAGGAAGAGCTAGAGGGAAAAGTTTTTCCATGTTTCATTTCCAAAGTCTGGTATCATCTAGGATGCTATTTTCAAAACTAAGGGGAGAGTAATTCTTCTTAGGAGTGGTTGGGAAATGAATCCATTGGTTGGAAAATAAAGAATTGATACAAAGTGGAGAAAATGATTTATGAGCAAGAAGTGTTTTTCAGGAAATGTGTGATTAAAATGCATTAATATAGGATGGATGCTGCTAGCTCGGGCTAGTATTCCTAGCTTTTCAGGAAGCTGAGATCTGAGGAGTGTGCCTTGGAGCCAGCCTGAGTAGGAAAATCCCTAAGACTTTTATCTCCAATAGAACTGTGGCTCAAGTGGTAGAGTGCCAACTATGAGCAAAAAAAGCCAAAACACATCACTCAGGCCTTGAGTTCAAGCCCCAGTACACACACACAAGCACACACACACACATACACACACAAATAAATGAATATATGATCTGACCCTAGTTAGTTGGTGATACATACTATGCTGCTAGAGGCATCATCAAAATTTATCAGCTAACTGATGATGGAAACCAGTGTTCCTTCTGTACTTCATGATACAGAAAGTGTTCTTTTCAAATGTTACCAATGGGTAATTATGCTCTCCAAACCCTTGGGTTTCACATCTATAATTCAACCCACTCATTGCTCACTGAAAATGTTCAGAAAAATAACATTCCATCTGTGGTAAACATCTACAGACGTTAATCTGGTCATTATTCTGAAATTATACAGGATAGCAACTATTCACATAGCAGGCACATTGTCTTATGTGTTATGTATAAGACATATGCAGACAACTTAAAGCACACAGAGGATGTATGTAGGTATTACATAACACCATATCATTTTATATGAAATTTGGACATTCTCACATTCTCACATACTTTCTAGAAGTAATCCCCCATGAATAATGAGGGATGATTATGATTTTAGCATCAGTGCTTTTGGTACAACAGGCACACAGCAATTCATTGCAACCCCTTTCCCACATGATCATTTAGAAAGGCCAGTTGATTGTGTGGTCCAAACATCTACCCAAAGATGTCTCCAAAATGCCATGTACTTGCTACGGCAGAATGTGATGTGCGGTTGGTCTGAAATAGTGTCATCTGCCACTTCTCACAGCATAAAACCCAATTGTGAGAAATAAAGAGAGTTACAATCTCAAGATGCCTAAATGCATGGAAGGTAGGAGACAGAATGTCTTTTTCTGATACTGAAAAGCCTAATTTACGGACTTATACTAGATGTTGGAAATGAGAAATCAAAGCCATCATTCCACAAAAATCTAAAGCAAAGAATGCCAAGTAATAAAAATTAGATGGAACTGGCACCAGTGGCTCACACCTGTAACCCCAGCTACATAGGAGGCTGAGATCTGAACATCATGGTTCAAAGCCAGCCTAGGCAGGAAAGTCCTCATGAGACTCTAATCTCCAATTAGCCACTTGAGAACCAGAAGTGGAGCTGTAGCTCAAAGTGGTAGAGTGCTAGTCTTGAGCAAAAGAACTTAGGGACCACAACCAGGACCTGAGTTCAAGCCCCATAACTGACAAGAAGTAAGTGGAGGAGGAGGAGGAGAAGAAGAAGAAAGAGAAGAAGGAAGAGAGGAGGGAGGAGTTAGTAATCTCAATAACAGTGATCTATCAAGGAAATTGGCAGCTTTTACCACAGAAAAAGGTAGACATTTCTAGGAATCCTCAACAATTGGGATAATGTCTTCCAGTCTCAACATTGCATTTGAAAGAAAATGGCAGAGAAAATGAAGGGCTGGGGGTAGCTGGGGCAAGAGGCAGAACTGGCTTGGGGTGAGTTCTAAGCCAGACTGAATGACAGGGAAAGACCCTATGTTAAAAATAAAAAGACATAAATTACCCCAACTTGGAGAAATGGATGTGACTTGGGCAAGACGGAGAGCTAATTTGCGAATGTCCACCCAGGGAAAACTTCAAACGATTGCAGTCTCTCATCA
The DNA here is from genome assembly GCF_019054845.1 of Dipodomys spectabilis. NCBI lineage: Eukaryota > Metazoa > Chordata > Mammalia > Rodentia > Heteromyidae > Dipodomys > Dipodomys spectabilis. Next base: position 15,341,218 of record NW_024870775.1, read on the forward strand.
GAGCAGAAAAGTAAAAGCAGTAAGGCAGTGGTAATTACACCCTAGAGCTATATTAGAATTAATCAAGCTAGTGGCACATGCTTGTAATCCTAGCAACTCAGGAGGCTGTGATCTGAGAATCATGATTGGAAGACAGCCTGGGCAAGTAAGTCCATGAGTTCCTTATCACCACTTAACCACCAAAGAGCTAACGTGGTGGTATGGTAGAGCACCAGTCTTGAGTGGAAAAAGCCAAGTGAGAATGCAAGGCTGGGAGTTCAAGTCCTTACAATAGCATTCACATACAAAGAATAATCAAAGAGGACATGTACATAAAAATTAAGCCAGTGGAAAATGAGAGAAGGTCAGAAAAGAACTAAGTAAGCCCTAATAAACTTGTGGGCATTCTTCAGGGCCCAACCCGCTTCTTCTCAAACATCTTTCTAGTGTTCTGAAGGGGACTGTTTGTTGGAGAAAGGTTGTAAAAGCAGTAACAGAAAACGGGGCGCATGAAATGAAAACTAAGACAAAAATCTCTGAAAATGGCTGAGGGAAATTTGGTTGACCAGAGCACATTTTATGAACCTGAGGAAACAAAACTCACAGAAAACAAACAAGAAGCAGAAAGGAAGCAGAAAAACCCATGTGCTGTCCTTTCCTAGTCTTGTGAGTGGGGCCTGGAGCTGTGAGGGAAACACCAGAACTAAAAATAAGGAGCAAACCACAAGAAGGCTGGAGGTGGAGGGGGAGAGAGAGGAAATGGAAGAGTGGCAATTTTCTCTTAGTCACAATGGAGTCAACAGATGCTCCGTTCAAAGCGCTAAATTCAGAAACAGAGGAATAAGTATAACATAAGTGTTATAAAAAGAAGAACTACGAAAACCAACGGCAGAATATATGACTTCCAAATTGCCAACAGGCAGACCCACACAGACACATATGACTACATAAAACAACCCGAAACACCAAAGATAGACCAAATCGCAAATGGTTTTAACAAAAGGAAAACTTAAAATAAGATGATACGTTAAGACATGATATAGGTTATATAAGTATTGTAGAGTGGGAACATCTATTTAAAAACATTTTATAAAGTTACATAGAAGTTAATCTTAGAGTCTCATGAATTAAAAAAAAAATTACAAAATTACGAGTGATCTAAGAGGTCTTCCTTGGAATAAGAGGCGATGGTCAAGAGAATCATAAATGACTTATTCTATAGGAAATCGTTTGCAATAAATCTTAAAACTTTCAGAACTGAGGTGATTTACTAGAAAAACATGAAATGCCCAGTCAGCCCGTCCCCATGGGTGTCATAGAATTGCCTACACCTCAGACATCAATCACAGGCAGTAGGTCTTCATATTATGCACCAATTCTATCTAACTTGACCATAAATCAGAGGCTCTCCCAATATTCCCGCCTCTTGTGAAGTAATGGGCTCTATTATCTTTACACTGGCCTTCTGTTTATTTATTATAAAGGATGTTACAAAGGACAGACATAAGAGCCACATGAAAAAGCACAGAGGGTAAGGCCTGGAAGGGTCCTGAGCTTCTCTATGAAGGTCTAAGATGGGACCGCATCCTGCTAGCAAATGGATGTGTTTATATCCCAAGGAAAGCTCACTCAGTTTGATGGTTCACAGCTGGCACTCTACCACTGGAGCCATACCTCTAGCTCTTGGTTTGGGATATTGTGCCGGTTTCATGGTGATTCCCTCAATCTCCCACTCCTCTTCATTCCTTCATTGTCTACATGGTTTGTTGCTCAGGCAACTAGTCCTCATCCAGAGTGATTTCTCCAGGGCCCACCTAGAGCTGCCTTCTCAGCCAGGAAAGACCTAAGGGGGCTTATTGTGAATAACAGAGATGTGCTTCACTCCCTGTCACTTAAGCAGCCGCCAGGATTGTAGCTGTTCCATGAAGGGAACCAGGACAAAGACCAAATCTGCATTTCTTATTACATCACATCACAGTACTATTTTCTGTTAGAGCATCTACTGAACATGCTGCATTTACAGGAAATGGGAAGTCTTTAATTGTACAAAGGCTAACAAGAACACTGTAAAGCTTATGTATGTTTAGAACTATATAACAAGTCCTCAAAGAAACAACTGCCTGATAAATAAGTGGACTAAAGACTGAAAGAGAAACTTCTCTGAAAGGAAATAAGAATGGCCAATAGACACATGAAGAAATGCTCAACCTCTCTAGCCATAAAAGAAATGCAAATCAAAACAACATTGAGATACCACCTCATCCCAGTTAGAATGGCTATAATCAAGAACTCTAATAACAACAGATGCTGGAAGGGATGTGGTCAGAAGGGAACTTTACTGCATTGTTGGTGGGAGTGTAAGCTTGTTCACTTTGGAAAGCAGTATGGAGGTTCCTCAAAAGATTCAAAAGAGCTCTCCTATGACCCAGCAATCCCACTTTTGGACATTTACCCAAACAATCACAAATAATGCTATTCTAAAGCTACCAGCACAACTATGTTTATTGCAGCATTATTTGCCATATCTAAGATATGGAACCAACCCAGATGCCCTTCAGTAGATGAATGGATCAAGAAAATGTGGTATATATACACAATGGAATTCTATACCTCCATCAGAAAGAATGGCATTGCCCCATTTGTTAGGAAATGGAAAGACTTGGAAAAAATTATATTAAGTGAAGTAAGCCAGGCCCAAAGAAACATAGGTCCCATGGTTTCCCTTATTTACAGTAACTAGTATATGTCTAGGACAAGTATATGTCTAGGACAAGTTTCCCTTATTTGCAACAACTAGTATATGTCTACAAAAGCTATGTACATATGATCATATAAGATAATGTTAAGTGAAATGAACCCCAAGATAGGGACACAAGCAGTTTTTTTCTTTCTTGCTATTATTTTTTAACATGTTTATAATGTGCTATGTGATTTTTTTGTTTCTTTGGTATGTTCCTCCCCTACCTTATAAGCCCTGTTTTCACTGTATTTGATATTTTGCCCTGCATCTTGTATACACATTTTTCTAATTTGGGGAGGGGAAGGGAAAAAACAAAATGCTTAAATAGGGATACAGGTTGACCCATTGTAACAAAGAGATGTACAAGATACTATGTTGAAAACGAAGTTTACAAATTGGGGGAGGGAGGGAGGGGTTGGGGAGGTGGGGAGGAAAGCAATGGTAGGGGGAAACAAAGGAGGGGGTAACAATGCTTGATAGGAAATGTACTCCTTATCTTACTCATGAAATTGTAACCTCTCTGTACAGTATCTTTACAATAAAATATATATTAAAAATTAAAAAATAAAAATAAAAAACTATATAACGCTGTTGAAGGACACAGAGTAAGAAATGAGCAAGTGGATTAAAAAGGCTTGTGTTCACAAACATGTCAATTTTACAAACTTAATGTGGCATTAAATTCCCAAATGGAGCATTCAGTTTAAGACTGGATGGTCCAACTGATGGAGTGCTTTCCTGGCAAATACAAAATCCTGAGTTCAAATTGACAAAAGAATGTGTAGTTTCCAATTATGATAGATTAACTCATTTAGGGCATACTTCCCCTGAAACTAATTTTAAAAGTGGGCTTGAAGCTGGCCCTTGATGGCTCAGGAGCATCCTAGCTACTCAAGTGGCTAAGATCTGAAGATCACAATTTGAAATCATCCTGGATAAAAACCTCTGAAAGATACTCACTTTTACCTAACAAACAAGAAGCCAAAAGTGGAAGTATGGTTCAAGTGGTAGAGTGTAGTCGTGAGTAAAAAAGCCAAGTAGAATGCAAGGCCCTATAGCAGCACAAAATAATAAAATAATATAAAATAAAAAGTAGAAGTAGACTTCATTTTTTTAAATCTGAAGAGGTTTGAAATTTCCCAAGAATTTAAGAAATTAAGGAGGAAGACCTGGAGGAATTTGGAGCCCTGAGCTATGGTCACACAGGGAGCTGGGTTGGCCAGTACACACAGGGCATAGGGGTACTGGATACTGATGTTCAGGTGGGTGGGTGTAGGGAAAAGGAAGATCTCTCATGGTCTATAACATAGTATAGAGCCAGCTTCCTGCCTCTTACCTGGGAGGGGAGGGGGACACGAAACCAAAGAGATATGCTGCAAATGGTTGTGTAGATATATGGCTTGGATCTGGAGTGGTCCCCAAAGGCCCAAGTGTTTAAAGGATTGATTCCAGTGTGGAAGGTGAGGCAGCCTCTAGGAAATGGGCCTAAGTGGAGGTTGTAGATCACTGTGCCATGCTGCTTTTTCTCTTTCTCTCTGGATTCTCTTTGATGAACTGAGCAGTTTTCTTTACCATGCATTCCTCTTTATAGACTCAAAGCAACAAGGCTGATGGATCAGACATAAAGATCCAATAGTGGGAGCCAAAACAACCCTTTTCTCTTTCTAAGTGGGTTGTCTCTGGGACAGATTCTAGTATCAGGAAGTTGTTACCTCACTTCCATGTGTTACAAGCTGTTGTATGATGTCACAAGATCAGGATCTACCAAGCATTTATTGCTCCAAGAGGAGCAAGAAGGAAGGTTAAAGTCACACCCACACCCAGCTAGCAGGAGAATCTGCTTTGTGCCAGTATCCATGGTCACAAGGTTCCCAGGCTCTGTAACCTGGAAATGATCTACCAAAACTCAGACCAACTCATTGAAATATTTGCTTCTGTGGCTACTTGCGGAGCTTGACCTCAATTGACAGTTGATCCAACTGAAGTCAACTGATAACTTACTCCAGAGCCTGTCTTGTAGGAAATTATTTTAAAAATATAACCATATATTAGAGTCAGAAGACAGACTCCATGGATAGAGTCATCTTTACAGCGTGGAACCACCATTATGGTGGTATAGAAAGAAGGAGTCTTCTAATCAAAGGGCAAGGACAAGCAATAATATGGAAACTAATTCTTTAGGTCACTATGTGTGTGTGTTAGTACTGGGTTTGGGACTCGGGGCTTTTCCCTCTTCCTTAGCTTATTTTTCTCAAAGCTAGTGTTCTACTGCTTTAGTCATACCTCCACTTTATGGCATTATTATACATTTCTATATTATTATGGACCTCGTTAAACACAATACAGTACATCTATCTATACTGATATAAGAAGAATTTCTAAAATACATGATTATTGAATAGTAAAGCCAGTACAGAGCATTCAATGTGTTCATTTTACATTAACTAAATAAAAGAGGTCAAATGTGTATGTATATTTGTGTATATATGTTGTGTGTGTGTGTGTGTGTGTGTGTGTGTGTGTGTGTGTGCTTGGTACATGTGTGTATGTTCTGATTATGGGGCTTAAACTCAGGGCCAGAGCATTATCCCTTAACCTTTTCTACTCAAGGATGATGTTCTACCACTTGAGATACATCTTTACTTCTGTTTTTTTGTTGATTAATTGGAGTTAAACGTCTTGTGGACTTTTCTGCTTGGATTGGCCATGAGCTACAATCTCCTAAATCTCAGCCTCCTCAGTAGCTAAAATTACAGGGGTGAGCTACCAGTTCCTGCCATATTTTTTAGATACATTTATTCCATAAAAGTTGATGACACACTTGGAGTAGTTCAGGCATGGCTCTAGAGCTAGGCCAGACCATGTGCCTGTACTTTTGAGGAGCTTACATTGTACAGGCAGAAGGAAGGAAGAACCCTGCAGCCAGGTTTCAAAGTTTCCAGCCCAGCCCTCCCACTAACTGGAAGCTGTGCTCCATGAGCTGGAGTCCCAGGTTCCCTGGGTACCAGGTTTTGCAGATCTGCCAGTACAATCAGCCTGAGAAGCCAGAGTTCTATGGATTTCAGGGAGAACAGGTCCAGAGGTTTCTGGTTTACATCATCAGACTCTGATGGACAATCCCGTCTGATTACAGGCTTTTCTGACATCAGCAGCAAGATTCTGACTCGGACACGCCCATGTTGTAGTTAAACAATCTTCAAGATCCTTTTTTTTTCTGTCTGTACCAACCAAATTCTGCTTCCTTGGCCTCTGTGAGCTGCTGTAACCTAAACGATGTAAGGTTGGGAAGAAAAAATTCTTTCTGATTAAAAAATGGCCCAGTGAACTTTGATGGCTAAAACTGAACCCTAACCATCCCAGCAAATATATGTCTAAGCAATGTCACTTTAACATTGTGATGAGTTCAAAGAAATAAAACATGCTTGAAGTTAGGACCAAATTTAAGGAAGAGCAAACAGGAAGCTTGTGCAATGGCAGAGATCATCTTAAAGCCCAGGCTTAAGGAGAAGGGGAGGCAGCAACAGCTTAACTAGTGGCTCCATGGCTCTGAGGGAGATTCTCCATGACCCGACTGTAGACAACTTCCATCGCCCACCTTCTTAACGAGACCTTGTCCTTTGACCTCCATGATTGTTCTTGGAGAGTCCGTTGTTAGCAAGAGCACAGTAAAGTTTTCAGAGAGAATCACCTCATTGTCTGATGATACACTGCTCACATTCATCTGGCCCCTCAAGTGACAACAGACCCCACATGATGTCTGACCAACCTGGCTGGCTTTTGAGAATACGAATAGTCCAGTTTAGCAAGAATTCCTGATCCTTCGTATCTTCTCTTAGTAATTTTCCATACTGACCCCCATCCTTCTTCCCGGCTATAAATTCCCAACAGTCATTGTTGTATTTAAATGTAGAATCTGATCTCTCTCCACTGATGCAATAACCCTGAATAAAGTCTAACTCATCATCTTAGGAAATGTTGGAATTTTTATTTTTCTTAAAAAGTATTTTTTTTATCCAAAATTAGACTGGGACATAAACTTGGATTCTGACAGTTTTGTTCATTGGCTGGTGCTCTTCTCATTGAGCCACATCTCCAACCCTAAGGGTTGATTATTTCTTTTTAAATTATCTTTAAGTATTTGCACAAAAGAGTTTCAAACAAACATGTCCATTACACGTACAATTAATCTTGAAATATTTTTTTCTTTTTTTTTTGGTTCCGGTCGTGGGGCCTGAACTCTGGGCCTGGGCGCTGTCCCTCAGCTCTTCAGCTCAAGGCTAGCGCTCTACCACTTGAGCCACAGCGCCACTTCTGGCTTTTTTCTTTTTGCTTATGTGGTGCTGGGAATCGAACCCAGGGCCTCAGGCATGCAAAGCAAGCGCTCTTACCACTGAGTCACCTTCCCAGCCCCTTGAAATATTTTTTTCTTTAACAACATCTCTCAGAGAAAGTTCTAGAAGAACCACTGTCTTGCTTTTCTTTCTCATTAGACCAACATGAAGGTCTAATGAGGATTCTAGGTGCTCCTAACATAGAAGTCTGTGGCTGGGGTTCATCATCAAGTAAGTTCCATGACATAGAGCAGGATAAAGAGAAATGTCCAAAGGTGGATGAAAGATGGTTGGACAGTGTAGAGCACACATTACTTCTTCTGTAGACCTCCCAGCAACACAGTTCCAGAATGTTCCATAAGCCACCATCCAGGAGGTAGTTTGTAGAGGGGTAAAGGTCACTACATTTGGTTGTGCCATTTATTTTCTTTGACATTTCAATCTTTTTAAAAATTTACCTATTAATATCAAACTAGAAAATATTCCAGTAAAAGTCTCTAGGTAAGGTACATTAATAAGACTAGTAATAAAAATACTAGATATTATCATAAAACTTTTAAAATCACTTGATCTTGCAATGACCAGTAAATGTGTATAGTAAGTTCAACACTAGAATTCACAAATACAAAGAGCTTCTGAATGAATTCAGTGGACTGTTCTGTAAATCTCTCAATGTTATTGTTTCCAAAATTTAAACCAAAAAATGCATTTTTGCCTAGTCAGAAAAAAATGCATTTTTGCCTAGGGAAAAAAATTTGCCCTTTCAGAACTTTTGCCAAAAGATATTTTACATATAAAGGACAGTAACTGATCTTAGAAAAAATAGCTTTGATATTCATTATTTATTTATTTCATGCTGCTATACTCAAGGCTGGCACTTTACCATTTGAACCACATCTTCACTTCTGACTTTTTGCTACTTAATTAGAAATAAGGGTCTCTTAGATTTGTCTTCCTGGGCTGGCTTTGAACAATAATCTTTAGCTCTCAGGCTCCAGAGTAGATAGGATTATAGGTACCCAGCTTAATAAACATTTTATTGCTCATTAAGATTACACATTTGCATCATCTAGAAGAAATGCATGCCTTGCACACATTGTAAACTAACCAGCCCCCCCCCCTCTTTTGAGGGTATTAATGGAGACTGAATAAAGGGCCTTGTGCTTTCTAGACAAGTATGCTACCATTCGAGCTCCTCCACAGGTTTTTTTTTTTAAATTCTATTTCATTTCTGAGGCAAGAAAAGTGCCAACTTTCCTGGGCTAACCTTGAAGTTGATATTCTTCTGTCTTTACCTCCAGAGTAGCGGGTATTACCAGAGTGTACCACCATTAGCAGCTCCATTCAATCTTTTTTTTGAAAACAACTGCTGAATGTATCTTTGGATACTGAATAGAATTCTCTGTGGTATGTCCTTGCTTTTGTCTTTCTTAACATCAAAACTATGGGCAAAGCATTCAGTGTATCGAACCTTATCTATTCTCTTAGTTCAATAGTTACTTGACTATATCTCTGTTTACTTTCTGTGAACAAATATCCATTATACTGAGATTATTTTTTCATGAGATTTTTTTCCCCTACTCTAGCATTATAAAAGGGAGTTGGGTTTTTTCTACCTAGCCTACAAATGTTTGGAAAGATTAAAATGTCAAAAGCAGAGGAAACAGTCTCTGGGAACAAACAGAACCTTGTCTCATACTCTCCTTATCCAAGGACTTTCATATGTTTATTTAGAATAAATAAAAAAGGCACATTAACAAGTTAGCCTTTTTAATCTTCTATGCTACTTCTACAAACTAAGAATAAATACAACTTGAAATTACACACTGTCAAAACCATAACTGTGCTCTAAAATTGTCTATAAACTTTGTGATATAATATAGTCCATGCTCATTACAACTTATTTTAATTCCATTAGAATAACCTAAGTCTGTTCTAACTTATCTAAATTATACATATGTATATTATGGTGTATGTATATAGATGTATATGTGTGTGTATATATTATATACATATATATGTGTATATATATATATATACACATATATATATATGTGTATATATATATATATGTGTATATATATATATATATACATATATATATATATATATATATGCCAGTACTGGGGCTTGAATTCAGGGTCTGAGTACTGTCCTTTAGCTTTTCACTCAAGGCAGATGCTCTATCACTTGAGCCACAGCTGTACTTCTGGTCCTTTGGTAGTTAATTGGAGATAAGAGTCTCACAGACTTTCCTGCTTGGGCTGGGTTTTGAATCATTATCCTCAGATCTCAGCCTCCTGAGTAACTAAGATTACAGATGTGAGCCATGGTAGATTTTAATGAAATGCTTTAAAATAATTGAGGTAATAGCAATAACAAAACATAAAGCAAATGCAAAATAAGAATACTATTGAAGATTCAAGTATCAGAAAAACTTTGTTGTTAATAATGTTGCCAACACCAAGTCTTGACCTCAGACCCATGACCCAGAAAGAATGAAAAGAAGGAAGGAAGGAAGGAAGGAAGGAAGGAAGGAAGGAAGGAAGGAAGGAAGGAAAGAAAGAAAATATCAGGTCTCTGGAGGAAGTAGGCAGCCGGGAAAAATGTCAGGCCTTTAGAGTGTAACAGGTTGCTGCCCAGAAAGACCACATCCCTACCCAAAACACCATCTGAGTCAACCATTCTTCGCGTGCACTGGCCTAAGACTGCTCAAACTGACTTCTCAAGCCACGTGTCCCAAGGCCCGCTCACTACAAGTGCTGCTTTCACTGTCCCTATAAAAGCTCTGCTACAACTACACTCAGTGTGATCTCTCTGATCCTGACCAGGGAGTTCACTTGGTAGCATTCGCCAACAAACTTTCCTGTCAATCTTTTATTCCGCTCTGTGTGGTCCTTTTCTCACCTAAAACCTTACAGAAGGAAGGAAGGAAGGAAGGAAGGAAGGAAGGAAGGAAGGAAGGAAGGAAGGAAGGAAGGAAGGAAGGAAGGAAGGAAGGAAGGAAGGGAGAAGGAAGGAAGGAAGGAAGGAAGGAGGGAAGGAGGGGAGGGAGGGAGGGAAGGGAAGGAGGAAGAAAGGTCAGTCACAATGAAGTCATCTGAATCTGTCAGGGGTATCTGTTTTTCAAAAAATCTGAAAACACATTTTCATTGCAGGGAATCATTGTGCTATTTTTGGTAGCCTTTAAAGTCATTCTAGAGTTTGAAATGTTTCTCTTACATATATACATATATGATTCTAACCATGAGATTGTTTAGGATGAGAGAGCTAGGAGAGGGAATTTTTTAAAAGTGGAGGGTTAATAATTTTTAAATAGATTATCATTACATCTACATTAAAAAAAATTTTATTGCAAAGGTGATGTACAGGGGGTTACAGTTACATAAGACAAGTAATGAGTACATTTCTTTTTGAACAGTATCATCCCCTCCCTCATTTTCTCCCAGTTTTTTTCCCTCCTGACCCTCTTATCATTTTATTTTAAGATGACATAAGAAATCTCAAAGAACCAGGAGCTGGGGGCTCATGCCTGTAATCTGAGCTACTCAGGAAACCGAGATCTGAGGACCACAATTTAAACAGGCAGACAAATCTGAGAAACTCTTAGCTCCAATTAATCAACAAAATGCTAGAAGCAGACATATGTCTCAAGGGGTAGTGTTATATGGGAGTTCAATCAGCGAGATACAGAGAAGCCACATTTTGAGAGGTCAAATTGGGAGTCTTCATTAGAAAGCCAACAACTGCAAGTGGACTCCTGTTCTAAAGACCTGCAGCCCTGAATACAGCTAGCACCTAGCTTCTAAAGGGAAAAACCACTTGATTAGGGTGGAAGGCTAAACCTAACAAAATGTTATACAGAAGCAAAGCAAACTATCTAGGGGAACAATAAAGGAGCAGAACTTTCCTGGGGTTAAACAACATGACACATCTGCAATTCAAAGTATGACATATTTCACACCTCTAGGCATGTTGGATCTGGGTGAAAAGGCCCCATCACCCATCAAAGCACCAAGATGGTAGTGAACACAACCTTAGTATCTTTATTTCAGTAGAGCACCAACTTTGAATGAACAAGCTAAGGGATATCAAGAGATGCTTAGTTTAAGCCCCAGTACCAACAACAACAAAAAAAAAAAAGAAAAAGGAAAAAAAAAGCCCAAACCTTTTGATCAATAAGAGGTTGTAGGAAAGATATAACAATAGAGAGTTACTCTGAGAAAAGTATAATATGTGCAGGTTTGAAATCCCATGTTGAAACTCATTTGTACAATTAATACACACTAAAAAAAAAAGAAAGTAAAACAGGCTCTGTTGGGGAAGCATGGGAGGGAGGGGAAGGACTAGAGATGAGGACGAATGAGGTTGAATGTGATCAAAGTAGATTTTCATATATGGAAATAAAACAATGAAATAATGTTGAAATTATTTTGAGAAGGAGAAGTTTGGTAAGGGAGAGTAATAAAGGGGATAAATTTAACTGGGCTATATTGTATGTAGAAATGTCACAATCGAACCTTCTTATACATCTAATGGATGCTAATAAAAATTAGTTGCTGTTCTTTTCTTTTTTTTTGGGGGGGGGTGGGGGGGTCTGGTCATGGGGCCTGAACTCTGGGCCTGGGCGCTGTCCCTCAGCTCTTCAGCTCAAGGCTAGCACTCTACCACTTAAGCCACAGCGCCACTTCCGGCTTTTTTCTTTTTGCTTATGTGGTGCTGAGGAATCAAACCCAGGGCCTCAGGCATGCAAGGCAAGTGCTCTACCACTGAGCCACCTTCCTAGCCCCAAAGGATGGCCAATAGACACATGAAGAAATGTTCAACATCCCTAGCCATAAAAGAAATGCAAATCAAAACAACATTGAGATATCACCTCACTCCAGTTAGAACAGCAAAAATCAAGAACTCTAACAACAACAGATGCTGGAGGGGATGTGGACAGAAAGGAACCTTACTTCATTGTTGGTGGGAATGTAAACTTGTTCAACCACTTTGGAAAGCAGTATGGAGGTTCCTCAAAAGACTCCACATAGAGCTCCCCAATGACCCAGCAATCCCACTTTTGGGCATTTACCCAAATGATCACAAACAAGGCCACACTAAAGCTACCAGCACAACTATGTTTATTGCAGCATTATTTACCATAGCTAAGACATGGAACCAACCCAGATGCCCCTCAGTAGATGAATGGATCAAGAAGATGTGGTATATATACACAATGGAATTCTATGCCTCCATCAAAAAGAATGACATTGCCCCATTTGTTAGGAAATGGAAAGGCTTGGAAAAAATTATATTAAGTGAAGTAAGCCAGGCCCAAAGAAACATAGGTCCCATGGTTTCCCTTATTTGCAATATCTAGTATAGGTATGAGTCAAGCGGAAAAAGTCAGATAATGTGATGTTAGGAAAACGAAACCTCAAATATGTATTTTAATGTTTTTGTTTCTTTCATGCATGTGTTTCTAACGCATTTATAAGATTATTTCTTTGTTGCTTTGTATGTCCCTCCCCCACAGTGTAACCCCCGCTTTCACTATATTTGATGTCAGTATAACATGTGGAGGAGATGGGGACAAACAAGTCGTTTAAGGATTCAGGTGGACCTGTTGCAACAATGAGAAGTACAAAATGTCATGTCAAAACCAGCTTTACAATGTCGGTGGGGGGGGGGGGTATGATTGGGTGGGAGGGAGGGGGGAGGCTGGGAAGGGAGGTGAAGGGTAAACAAAGGAGGAGGCTGCAATGCTTGGTAAGAAATGTATGCATTATCCTGCCCATGTAATTGTAACCCCTCTGTACAGTATGTTCTCAAATAAAATAAAATAAAATTAAAAAAAAAAATTAGTTGCTGTGAAAGCTAGAAGCGCTTAGAAGCACACCAGCTGTTTGTTCCTCCTTTTCCACTCTCACCTTTCAGATTGCTCCATTTAAGACAGCTGACTGTAGGTAACATGTTCTTTCTTCCTTCTTTTTCCATATACTACAGAAACAGAAGGCCATGTCCTTCACCGTAGCCACATGTGTGGGTATCGGTCCCAATTATCTATTAGTTCCTCAATTGTTTCTTCCTGTCTATATGTTTTGTCTTCTTTATTTCTAGTATGCTATCTGCTGGGGATGCTACAACTCATTCCCTTTATCCAACCACTTACTAAGTTAATCTGCTATCTTTCCTTCTTCACATGAACTTTAAAACGAGCTTATCAAGTTCTGTAAAAATGTTCTTAGCATTTTGGTGAGGATTCCATTAAATGTATCTGTTTGGGGAGAAATGTCAGATTTAGTGGACCTTCAAAAATGTGGTGGTGATTTTCATATCTTTTTTTTTAATCCTTAAATAAGATTTGTCTGATCTCTCTTTTTTAACGTAGCCAAGTTGATGCTCATCATTTGACAGCATTGTGAATCAGTTATGCAGGTGGCTCCTCAGCAGCAACTGATGAAGCTTCTGGAGATTTCCTCAACCACATTTCATAATTTCTCTTAGTATTTCTTCCCTCTCTGTTAATTTTTGCACACAAAAAAATAGAATGACCTCACCCAAACCTTCAGATCCATCAGCCTTAATCCTTCATGATGTCCCCTTAGTTTTCTCTCTCTGATCTTGTCACTGCCTTCTCAGCCATTTCTCCAGCTCTCAGACTGGCCCACTGAGGCATGTCAGATACATCCACATTTTCGGACATGGCATGATTTCTAGACCTCAGTTCTAGTAGCCGCAAACCTATGATGCTGTAGCCCCTGACCACTGGAATGTCTCAAAGAGTTCTAACATCCACGCTGCCTTGATATTGCCACATACAGTCACACAACTATCACTTCTCTACTCTTGGAGCAGGTGAACCCCACCTGGAAGATACCCAATCCGTTTCTCTGAACCAGCTCTTCACACTCCTTTTAGGACCCAAGTCAGTGTGCACCTCTGCTCTCTGATGTCCCTTCCCATCACTGCCTCCCTGAAAACCCTAGCTTTATCTTAGCGAAACAGACAATGGGGCCATAGGTTACAATCTCCCCACGTCATGAGGCTGTGTCGTGGAGCTCATGGACGCAGAAGGTTGAGGGTCTGCAGGCAAAAACAAATAGATAGAAGCAATAGCATCATGACACCAGTGGCCTTGATTTCTCATTAAGCCCTTGTTTGAATGTATCTTCAAATCTCATGTGTGTGTTATTTAGAGATGGGATTTGGGGAGGTGATTAGGGTCAGAGGAGGTTATGAGGGTGGGGCCCTATAATAAGATTAGTGGTTTATAAATCAGGAGATAGAGAGCTCTTACGTTTGCTTCAATCTATCATAATATTTTTTATATATATATATATATATATATATAACTCACAAGGCAATATATACATATATATCTTATTGATGTATGAATCATATAGAATAGGATATTTTGTTTAAAGAAAAATAATGTCATTTGAAGGAAAATGGAAATAATTGGAAGACATCATGTTAGGTGAAATAAGCCAAGCTTAAAAAGCCAAATATGTTTTCTCTCTCTCATATATGGAAGTTAGACCTAAAAGATATGTGTGTGTGTGTATGTGTGAACTTGTATATACTTGTAAATACATTTATATATGCATACATATATAAACACATACATCACGATTCTAAGTATGAGACTCTAGGAGAATGAGGGGAAGGAGAGATGAGAAAGGAAAGATGAAGATTGAATACTTTCTAAATACAGTGCAACTGTTCATGAAGATGGCATAGGAACACCAGCGAAAACTGATCATCCGCAGAGCATTGGGGGTTCAAGAAAAGCGGCATTAGAGAAGGGTGTTCTGAGAAAATTATAATATATGTACATGTGAAACACCATGGTAAAACCTCTTTGTGCAATTAATACACACTAAAACAATGAATGACAGGAAAGTAAAACAGACTTCATGAAGGGTATCACTAAGAGAGGGGAAGGCTAACAAAGAGAGTGAATGAAGATGAATATGGTCAATATTGATTATCCACATGTATGAAAATAGAACGGTCAAAACTGTTGAAATTAAAGACTTAAAGAGAAACTTCTCTGAAGAGGAAAGAAGGATGGCCAATAGACACATGAAGAAATGCTCAACCTCTCTAGCCATAAAAGAAATGCAAATCAAAACAACATTGTGATACCACCTCACCCGTTAGAATGGCTATAATCAAGAACTCTAATAACAACAGACGCTGGAGGGGATGTAGACAGAAGGGAACCCTACTGCATTGTTGGTGGGAGTGTAAACTTGTTCAATCACTTTGGAAAGCAGTATGGATGTTCCTCAAAAGACTCTGCATAGAGCTCCCCTATGACCCAGCAATACCACTTTTGGGCATTTACCCAAATGTCACGAACAAGACCAAACTAAAGCTACCAGCACGACTATGTTTATTGCAGCATTATTTACTATAGCTAAGATATGGAACCAACCCAGATGCCCCTCAGTAGATGAATGGATCAAGAAAGTGCGGTATAGATACACAATGGAATTCTATGTCTCCATCAGAAAGAATGACATTGCCCCATTTGTTAGGAAATGGAAAGACTTGGAAAAAATTCTATTAAGTGAAGTAAGCCAGGCCCGAAGAAACATAGGTCCCATGGTTTCCCTTATTTGCAATAACCAGTATATGTCTGAGTCAAGCAGAAAAAGTCAGATAAGTTGATGTTAGGGAAATGAACCCTAAGATATGTATTCAAATGTTTTTTTCTTTCATACAATTGTTTCTAACACATTTATAAGATTATTTCCTTTGTATGTCCCTCCACCACGGTATAACCCCTGCTTTCACTGTATTTGATGTTGGTATAATTTGTGGAGGGGAGGGGAAAAAACAAATCGTTTAAATAGGGAAACAGGTGGATCCATTGCAACAATGAGATGTACAAGTTGTTATGTTGAAAATGAACTTTACAACTTTGGTGGGGAGGGGAGAGTTGGGATGGGATGGGAAGGGGAAACAAAGGAGGAGGCTACAATGCTTGATAAGAAATGTACTCATTATCTTGCCCATGTAATTGTAACCCCTCTGTACAGTATTTTCACAATAAAAAAAAAAACTGCTGAAATTGTTTTACAAAGAAGGGGTAAGGGAGAGTGACCGAATAGGTGAGGTTAATCAGGATACAATGTTGACATGCATGGAAATGTCACAATGAACTCCCTCTGTGCAACTAATGGATGCTAATATATAATATCTATTATGTATACATATAATATGTAATATAGCATACAGTAACATGTGTGATATTGTATATTATATTAATAATGTATTATATATCATATATTATACATTGTATCATATATATTATATATGCCATAAACTGTTACATATGTTAGATTATATTATATAATGTAATTTATACTATATTATATATTATAATGCATATTATAGATCACATATGCAATATAATAATAGGAGTATGTCAGTATTATAATGTATATTTCATTTTACACTCAAAAATAGATGATTACCACACATGCTCCAAGATCTTGGGCTTCTCTGCTCCTTATAAACTGTGAGTTTAATTTGCATCTGTTCTAAGTTTTTCAGTGTGTGGTATACAGGTAACCAGATTAAAACAATGCAGGATCAGGCCAGGCCCTAATTACTACATTCAGATTTCACTCTTCAGCAAGAAAATGTGGATAGCTCCTACAATCTACAGTTTTTGGCCAGTGAAAAATAGAATGGTTAAAGAAATTTTCTAAGGCCACACAGCAGAGCCAGTGGTCTAACCATCTGGTAAAACCAAGTACTGACTTTCATATTTCATGAAAGTACCGAAAGACTTCAAAATGAAAAGTGCAAGTCATTTCTGTTAACAACTGTCACCCACAAGCCTTCTCATTCCTCCATATCTGAGATGGTAGGCTCTGTGCATGTGGGTTGTATGGGAAATATCACAGGGTAGAGAACATTTGTAGTATCCCACGTGTGTTGGAAGAATTACTTCTTTATGTCAATACCTAGCAATCTCTGGCATATGGGAGACAGTAAACCTATCATTCTGCAAAGTAATAAATATTCAGTCGTTTTCTATGAAAAGATCTGTATTTGGTTTATGGATCCAAAAATTTTTGTGTTTTTCAAGATCAAACAAATGAAAAGATTTCCAGTACATTTTGTGACCAAGGAAGCCTTTGAAAAAAATCACAGCCACCCTGACACTTACTTGATCTCAGTGATACCGAAGAAGAATGAAAGAGAGATGGATTGGGACCAGAGGGTGACTTGATGCCAATCTGTCCTTCCCTGTGGGGACTACCTGTAACCCGCTCCACAGGTGACCATTCTAGACCTTCTCAATGGAAAAGTCAGAATCGTGAGCTCTGGCATCTACTAGTCTAGGCTCATTTCCTCCTAGTAATGTGTCTTGCATAAGTGATTTCTCTGAAAAGGGAATAAATTAAATGTGAGAATTAATTGATAATACATATCAAGCACTTAGACTTCGGCTTACCAAATAGCAAGTAGTCAGTTATCATGAGCAGATATAATTCTAATCATTATTAGCCAGGTAGAGATAGAAACTAAAGAGACAAGACATTTGTGAAGAAAAATATGCAAAGAAGTCCTAGAGCTCAGCAGCAACACCACCACCAAGTAATCTGGTTTTAAAATTGTTAGATGTTCTTGTTGGGTTTTGTGAATTAATTAAAAGTTACCAAGTTTGTAACTGTGCCCTTTGATCTGAAATATTCTCTGCTTCAGTCCCTTTATACCTTGTTTGCAGTAGAAAAGAGAAAATTGAGTAGTTAAGTATTGTATGTAGAAGGCAAACTGATTCTAAAACAGAAGGAAATAGTTCTGATTTTCTCTATTACAAGCTACACTATACTTCAAAGTAAGAAATAAGAGTACAGAAGTTTTTTTTTTGTTTTTTATTTTTGTTTTGGTTGGTAGTAGGGATTGAACTCTTGGCCTGAGCACTTTCTCTCAGCTCTTCAGCTCAAGGAGAACACTCTACCACTTAAGCTACAGTGCCACTTCTGGTTTTCTGGTGGTTTATTGGAAATAAGAGTCTCATGGACTTTCCTGCCCAGGCTAGCTTTGAACTGCAATCCTCAGATCTCAGCCTCCTGAGTAGCTAGGATTACAGGCGTGAGCCACTGGCACCCGGCAGAGTACAGAAGTTTTGACATGTAGCAATAACAGAATTTGAGGAGATAATGATGCTTATTTCTCTGATGTTATCATTACAGACCCTACATGAGTGTTAAATTATCATACCGTATATGTGTACAAACATTATCTCTCAATTTATAAAGTTTAGATGAGTAAGAAGCCAGTGGTTCACATCTACATCCCTAGCTATTCAGGAAGCTGAGATCTGAGGATCACAATTCAAAGCCAGCCCAGGCAAAACAAAAAAAGATCAAGAGAGTCTTATCTTCCATTAGACAGCAAAATGCCAGAAGTGAAGCCATGACTTAAATGGTAAAGAATGCCAGCTTTGAGTGCAAAAGCCAAGTGAGAATGCAAGATCTTGAGTTCCCCAACACACACACACACACACACACACACACACACACACACACACACACACACGTACGCACACACATACACAAGCAGACACTGGATTATCACCTTAAATGAGGATGGAGAATTATCACCTGATAAAAATTAAACTTTAGGAAGGGGGCGTTCCTGTCTCATTAACAGTAAAATATAGCCTCCGCCTCTTCCCTCCAGCCTGTCTGACTTCTTCCACTTCTCATCCTCAGCTGTCTTCTTCTTACAGCTGGGCCTCTCAGCTCCCCCAGCCTGAGCTGGAAGACAGAGATAAACACAATGACTCTCCACTAGCTTGGACTATCCTGGCTAATGTCTATGGAAAATCAAGTCAGTAGCAGTCCATCTGACTCTGAGTGAAAAGTTGCTTATACAATGATATAATAGCTTGCTAACGTGACAATAATAAAGCCAGTAGACTTGGAAGATTCCTAGACACACACAGTAGGCAATAGGACATCAGAAAGGTGGAGGGAGCCAAATATAATAAAATGAGAAAACCAGTAAACCATTTTATACCTGCCAGAAAGCAAATATCCAGAAGAGCCTTCCCTCCACAAGAGAACAAAGAAGGATGGAGACAGGCAATCTTCTAACCCCCCTAAAGACTCCTATATTAACATTTCCCAGCGGAAAATAATAAAACTTAGATGACAGCAGGGAAGATTGTACTACCCTCCATCATACTCAAACTAATGGGGGAGGGGGCAGAAAAGCACATTCGGGACTAAATTGCTTGTTACTACTTCTTAGGGGCGTACCTGCCCACCAGACACTGATCTTGCAAAACCTTCATAGAAGTCTCATTTCTGTTGCATTCTTGTTTCTGAGTCCATTTTTTCAAGCTTTGGACAGGTGAGAGTTTCTCAGAGGTAACCAGCTGCAGTAGGTGTCAAGCTCTACTCCCTGGAGAAGATGAATCTTAGTGGCAAGAGAAAGAAGAATGGACTGAAGGCAATAAACAAATACAGTTAAATACTGCATATTAGTATGTGTCTAAATCTTCAATTATCCTCAGAATCAATGCCCATAATTATAACCATACATTTAGAAAGCTATCTGTAAAGCCTCAGAAAATTGCTCTGCTGGTTTCCACAGAAAATGATTTTTTTCTCTCTCTCTCTCCTAAGAAGCAACCCAGGATTTCAGGAAGAGGAAAGCAATAATAATAGAGAGTGTGTAATGATAGGAACTTAAAATAGATTCATAAAGATAAGTCAATGGGATTCTTTCACTGCTTCTGATTTATGTTACATGATAATTCACTTCTAAGGTGTTTGACTCCCCTCTCTGATAAAATTTTCTGTCCAACTGAGGACTCTCATTCCAAGATTAGCTTAGGTGAAGATCTCACTGCATACAAAATGACTTCACTCCTACAGGGAGAACTTGATGAATCCTTTATAGAACCAGAAAAGAACACAAGCAGGGGCCATGCTGGGCTGTAAACAGTGTTTTTCTGCTTGTCCCTGTTGGGCTTGGCAGGGTATGGCCAGAGCCTCAGGCAGGAAGCAGCATTCCAGAGACACTAATTAACAATGACAGCACTGTGGTGATATTTCCCTCTCACCCCCCTCCCCACCAGCACTCAAATCTATTTGGAGACACAAAAGGAAACCCAGTACTAAGAAGAGAAGAAACTCCACAATGTCTTTTCAGAAGTGATTTAGGGAAGGTATGAGGAGATATTGTGTCTTAGTACTGTGTTATTAAAAGTGATCATATCTGATTTTGCATTTTTTTCATTTCCACTCAGGCACCATAATAAGCTTTTTCTTTCTTTTTTTTTTCTGGAGTAATTCATTTAGCTTCAAGCAGACAACTCAATGATACCAGAGACCATGGATTGTCAAGACTCTAGCTGGAAAGTCTTTTAAGATTTTTAGCACTTGAGAAATTCATGTCAAAGGATCTTGTGACACAAGTTTTATACTATATTTTACACTTCAGTTGATATCAATTATACCATCTACCCAACACTACATGGGAGTTGCCCATTTTTTACTGTGCTTTGAACCAGGCACTGATTGCATAGTTGATAATGAGGTACCCAGAGTTCTCCTTGTCAGCTCATTGGATTTCTGTGTTTTTCCTTTTTCTTCTATGACTGAGCATCATGCACTTCTTACTGTCTCCCTTTCTGGCAACAAGGTACAGCCAAGACTTGTTGGTCAGAGGCCAACTCCAAAGGGTTCCAGCATATCAGATCCCACCTTCCCACTCACTTCCACATGCCAAATAAAGAGTGGTGGTGAAAGTCAAAGAAGGACATTTATTATGAAACATAAGCACCATGAAAACAGAGCCCGAGAAAGCACTTCAGCCTATCTTTGGGGGGTATAGACAGGAGTTCTAGGTTGAACCAGAGAAAGAACTTGAGAAGAACAAACCCAGTCATAAGTATGGTCTGGTTTATCATGTCAGATTGGTCAGACAGCTCCTGGTCATAATTGAACTGAAAGGCTTTGACGCTTGTCACAAGATGGTATCATCAGACCTGCCCTTCCTGGATTCCAAGGCGGCTGAAAGGTGGCTGCAGAGAGAACACATTCTGAGTGGAGGCATGGGAGCCAAGCTTTTCTTCTGCTTTCAGTTGTCCTTTGGATATTTGCAGGCCCAAGACAGGAGTTTGTATTTTGTAGCAAGAGCATCTTTCAATCCCCTGCTATAGAAAGCCATGGCAGGCCTCTTTTCTTCTCAAATTATCCATTTGCTTCATAGTAGTTCTCTCTCTCTCTCTCTCTCTCTCTCTCTCTCTCTCTCTTTCTCTCTCTCTCTCCTCCTCCTCTCTTCTCTCTTTCTTTTTCTTCCTTTTTCCAGTCCTGAGCATTGAACTCTGAGCTTGGGCTCTATCCCTCAAGGTTAACACAACTTCCAGTTTTTTATGTGTTTTAATTGGAGATAAGAGTCTCACAGACTTTCTTCCTGGGCTGACTTGGAGCTGTGATCCTCAGATCTCAGCCTCCTGAGTAGCTAGGATTATAGGCATGAGCCACTAGTGTCTAGCTCTCAAAGTATCTTCTAATCTGCTTCGTCATCTGAGGCAAAATAGATGAGACTATAGAAAAATCTATACTTAACAAACATTATAATTCTAGACTCAAACATTAAAACCAAGAAATAGAAACTGTAAAAGAAACAGCAACTAGTTTTCCCTCCCATAACTTCCTGGTTTTTTGGTGGGGGGAGAGGGGTGTGGTTGTTGTTGTTTGTGGGACATGAACTCAGGGCCTGGGCAACGTCCCTGAGCTTTTTTGCTCAAGGCTAGCTCTCTACCATTTTGAGCAATAGCTCCACTTAGGGTTTTCTGGTAATTAATTGGAGCTGAGTCTTATAGACTTTCCTGCCCGAGCTAGCTTTTAACCACAATTATCAGATCTCAGCCTCCTGAATAGCTAGGATTATAGGCATGAGCCACCAGTGCCTGGCTGTTTTTATTGCTGCCACGGGGAGGAATTCGGGGACTCTTGCTCTCAGCTCAACTTTTCTCTATCAAGTCAGGTATTGTACCACTTGAGCCATGCATCCAGTCAGGCATTTTGCTGGTTAATTAGAGATGGAGTTTCATGGGTGTTTCTTTCATCTGGCTTCAAACTTATATACTCTAAGTTTTAGCCTCCTGAGTAGCTAGGTTTACAGACATGATCCACCAGCTCAATTACAAAAGGAAAGAAAGACAGAAAATGTGGCTACCTACACCTGCCTTCTGCTTTGAAGTGATCAAAAGTTGCCAACCCTTCATGAGTGGGTAGAGACAGGAAAATAAGAAGCATACATCTTGGAAAAGGAAACCCTAAAACTCCCTTGTTGACCCTGTGTTTTACGATAAAAAAATTAAAAATTGTTTTTTGCTTATCATTTTGAAATATAGATACGGGATGTAAGTAAAACCATCTCGTCCTCACTGCTATCTTGGCATCTTAATATGATGGGGACTTTCCAAAAACTCTAGAGGTAAAATTCCATTTCGTCATCCCCACCCCTAGGTGATAGACACCTGGATTCCTAGGGGCAGATGGATCGGGGGACTTAAACAATAGGTTCCCAGACCTACCAGACCTGTACCATAAACTCAAAAGATCTTAATGCTGAGAATAATCTGGTAGATTTTCCAAAATTGTGAGTTGAAACACTCTGTTCTTCAGCCTCTAATCATGATTGGCAGATACTGGTCGTCTGCAATAATAGGATTCTCAAACATCTTGAGTTAAGGACCTTATTTTTAAACAGGGGGAGAAATGCAACTGAAAGGATGTACTGTAACCCCCCTGACACACACACACACACACACACACACACACACACACATACTCATCAATACACAGCACTGTGAATTCATTGAGACGTTAACAGGAATGTACTACTATATCTGAAAACACCACAGAAACTGAATGTATGAATTAGTATAGTCTGCAGACAACAATGCAGACTATACTATTAGTTTTCCCATGGATTCATGGGCATTTTTCTTTTTATGCTGTGAGTCCCTGGGCTCCCTTGACCCCAGGTAAAAAGTTATTTCTCCAGGACACATTTATACAGCAAACAGAATGTGACATCTTCATGGATATACTTAATGACTGGGCTTGCAATATATTTAGGAATAAATAGCAAGCACTGAGTTTTCAGGGTTATACAGGAAAGGTTTTACACAGCTTCCTCACTGGAAGCTAAAAAGGAAATGAGAAAAAGAAATAGAAATCCTTGCTTAGCACATGTTTTTTCTTAGCTGTGATGGAACTGGTTAGCAGTTCACCCAGCCTCCCTCTCTGGACCAGAGAGAAAGAAAATACAGCCAGACTGTATTTTCATTTTTCCCTCTTCTGCAATTATACATGGCCACAGGGCTGTGTTCTAGCAAACAGGATGATTGACTTCCAGACTGGCACCTTAAAACTCACCAGGCATGAGTCTCCAAGTTAGCTCCCTTTCCAGCTGGCTGGCACAGAGCATCCTGGGATACGACCTTGAAACAATCTTGTACATGATAGGGATACAGTGGTAGGAACTAGGTCCCCAGGACAACCACTTACAGGGAGTCTACCTGCCAATCTAGAGTACCACTGTGGGAATGTTGTAGGGAATAGGCTGCTATTTCACCTCAGTAGTTATGAATTTTTAATTTAATTATAATTGTGACTTCAACTTATGCACAATCTGATTAACAACTAGGGGGTGACACGGATGTCTTTGTGGTATGCTAAGAGAAAAACAGTCAAGGAATTGCCTATAGAACTTAAAGATGGCAGGATATGCTGATAAACCAAAACCTAATGAAGGTAGAGGACCACAAAAGAAGGAGGAAGTAAGAAGGAAAAGGAAATGAGAAAATAGGAATGAGACGGTAACAGAAAGAATATCTGCGAGTCAGAGGACTCTAGTTTTCAAGGAGTCCACTTCTCACTATTTAAACCAAGGCCAGGCTCTGTAATGAGGAAGATGGAGCAAGAGGCGTGAGATGAGCAAAGGGCCTGACTTTCTGTAGCATATCTATGCCATTTGCTCTCTTTTTCTGCCATATTTCTTTTGTTCAGTAGAGGTAAGAGTCGCACAGACTTTTCTGCTTTGCTGGCTTTGAACTGTGGTCCTCGGATCTCAGCCTTCTCAGTAGCTACAATTACAGCATGAGCTATAGGCAGAGTTAGTAGCTTACTACTATTTCAAAGATGAGGGCAGAAGCAGATAGGCCCTCTTCTGCTTCAAGGTACTTGAAAGTCAAAGAGCAGGTGGCAGGGAGGGAAAACTATTTGCTCTGCTTTTTTTTGCTGTTGCTCTTTGTTTTGTTTTTACTTTCTGATACTAAAATCTGAGTCTAGCCATTTTTAAAATAAGTTTTTTTATTGTGAGAATACTGTACAGAGGAGCGGTTACAGTTACATGAGCAAGGTAATGAGTACATTTCTTATCAAGCATCGTTGTCTCCTCCTTTGTTTATCCCTTACCATCTAAAAATAGTGTAAGTTCCCTGTTTCCCTGATAGTTAGCAGTGAGCCAGGAGTGAGAAAATGCAAAAGAATCTTACAAGGGGAGAAGATATCACAAAGTCTCTCTAAGAGTAAAACATTGTGTCTAAACTTGCCCAGTTGAAGATGACCAGTCTTAGGGGTGCTGCAAGGTCATATAATATCATAAGGAGAGGTATCTTGAATGCTCCATCCATCTAGGGCTTCACGCTAGCCTAAAGTGGGACTAGGAAATTGACCTGAGTAGATCACTCACCTACCCAGACCTGTAAACCTTCTCCTAGAGGTCAAATGTGATGATTTTGTTTTGCTCCGGTCATTTTTGAAATAAAGACTTGATTTTTTCTGGGCTGATCTGGACCGTATAACTGGGGTGACAGGTATGTATCACGATGCCCTTTTCTTTTTTGTGTGTTGAGATGGACATTTATGAACATTTTACCCTGGAGTGGCCTAGAATCATGATCCTCACAATCTCAGCCAGAGTCTTAAAAACTTTCTTGCCCAGGCTGGCTTTGAACCTCAATCCAATCTCAGCCTTCTGAGCAGCTAGGTTTACAGGTGTAAGCACCGGCACCTGAATATGCATAGCTTTTCTTCTTCTTTTGTCATTGTGCCAGATCTGGGGTTTGAACCCAGGGCCTAGGCACTCTGAGCTTTTTTTCCCAAGACTGGCACTCTACCACTTAGGCTATAACTCTACTCCCTCAGCACCTAGGATTGTAGATGTCAGCTGCCAGTGCCAGGCTATGTGTCTCTTTTTAAAGGAAGTAAACCCAAGGTGTTATACAGGGAAAGAGAGACCCCATTATTCCCTGAATATTAGAGTATGTTCACTTTTAACAGTATTGGTATTTCTTTTTTTTTTTTTTTAAGAAAGAGCTAAGATATGCTCTAGGAACTCATGTTTATTTTTATCGTATTTAGACACTATATTTACAACTACCACATGAATTATTATTCTCTTTGATCCTCAAACACATATACCTAGTACTTAATAAATCTCAACCATTATGATTATTTCTATATTTTCTTTTAAAGTTACAAATGGGTAAAAAGCTAGATGGTATGTCTGAAGAGGATAATTTAGGAGGAAAAAAATAGCAAGTAGCTAAGGCACTAGCTCTGGATTTTGGCACAGGGCTCAGTCAATTCTGTTGCCGCCATGAGGGAAATCTTTGTAAATGTCAACCAGCCAAGGAAATTTATTTTTTGCTTTGCTTTGTGATATTGTTGGATCTCCTGTAGTTTTCCAGAGGCTTCAAATGTCTATGCCTTTTCTGAAGTAAAGCAATTTGACCTGAAGCTCTGACCCATTTAAATATATTTATCATATGCAACAGCCTCTACATGAGTTTAGGAAATATTTTGTGTTTATAACATGTAAAGAAAATGTACATGTGCTCCTATACAAAAGAAAATTGTGTTGATGAGTGTATTCTGTCTCTGTTATCTGGTATTCTATTATCTTCTCTAAATAATGGGTTTATTCTTTGTTTTGTTGTTGTTGTTGTTTTGCTCTCAATAGAGCTTCTCAAAAGGAGTGGCAAAAGTAAAAATAGTATTAACCATCCGAAGAATAAACTCTCTTCAAACTCTGGACTCTTTATCACTGTAAAACTGCATAAGAAATACAAAAAAAAAAAAGAACAAAATCACTAAATCCCAGATATTGCCTCACAAAACATAGCACCCTTCATGCCTAAGTAAAATGAATTTAAACAGGGTTGGTCCAAGTTCCCTTCTGAAGAGTCTTTTTCTTTTTTCTTTCTTTTTTTGTCTATCTGGTAAGAGGAAGTATGAACAGGACTTGTAAATATCAGATGATTCACTTGAGCAATTGCAGTTAGGCAAGGAACAGTATTTTCCTTTCACAGTGGCCTCGTTGAAGAGTCAGGAAAAGTGTGGCCGAAATTTTTATCACCACACCAAAAGTATATTAAGAATATACTTTTGACATTAGTGAGTCACAATGGAAGAAAAATGTTGGCAAATATGGCAAGTCCCTATTGGTTAATGTGCCTTGGGCATTTTGAATTTAAAAAATAAATAAATAAAACTATCAATCCAGCTGGGTGCTGGTGGCTCACATCTCTAATCTTAACTACTCAGTAGGCTGAGATCTGAGGATCAGGATCAAAGTTCCAAGCCAACCAAGGCAGGAAAGCCTATGAGACTCTTGTGTGTCTAATTAACCACCAAAAATCTAGAAGTGGAGTTGTGACTGAAGCAATTGAGCACCAGACTTGAGCAGAAAAACCTAGGGAACAGTATTCAGCCTCTGTGTACAAGCCCCAGGACTGGCACATACACACACAAAAATAACCTGTTGGTCCAATTAGAGCATGGTTTGCAGAAGAGGCCTTTTGTTTCTTTTGCAATAGGAAGCTCTAGAGCATAATCTTAGCCAATAATAAGAAAGCAGCATGTAGTTCCAATCAAAGCCATCCTTTGTAAGTTGATACCAAATCAATGGCTTGAGAAAGTCTGCTTGGTTTTATTCCAAGATTATGTACCAACAGTGCCTGTTAATCTGAGTTTTGCAGCTTAGAACAGATGGCCAACCATTCTTATAGGTTTGGAGGGTAGACATCCATCAGAAATGTCAGTCTGCATATGCACAGGTGTGTCATTTGAGGGAGAGATGGTGTTCTGTTGGAGGTGACACCCTCTCTTCTTCCTGCTGACCCTGGGGAAAGCAGAGATGGTACCTCCTTCTCTTCCAAAAGACCTTAAAACTGGTGGAGCCTATAGCCTCTCCTCTGGGAAATTTGAGATAACAGCTCTGAGAAATCAAAATCTTGATGACCCTGGAGCATTCCCACACAGGGGACAGACAACTCCTCCCCTTGGGGTTAGGGGGCACCTGACTCAGTCAGATGCCAGAGTTGAGACTTGTCAAAAACATGGTAAATAGGGATCCCTATGAGGCTACAAATGGGCTATAGATTTCCTGGGCACACTTCTCACTCTCTTATACTGAGAAGGCTATACGCACCTCTTCCTCTTCCTCCCCTGTCTCCCACCTTCTCCCCTTTCCCTTCCTCCTCCTCCTCGTCTCCCTCTCCCCTGCTTCTTCCCAGGAAACACGTGGATAGACCTCAAATGGCAAAAGATGGCCTTCCCAGTCAGGAGTACAGGTTGAACCCAATAGCTAAGAGGCTTTCCCTCAGTTTACCCCGATGTCTTATTCTTACTTTCAATCTACTCCCTCTTTTCCTGTCCCAAAATTCTCTATTTGGAGGGAACTCTGTTTCAAAGGAGTTTGTTACTTTCTCTTTCAACTAGTTTGGTTCTTATAATAAAAATGTCAACTTCTTCTCCTATCTTCTTGTGTCTTTTCCTTCAACACTTTGTCACATTGCAACAAGGAGCCCAAAGACCCCTAGTCAGTATCACATTCAGAGGGAATGATATTGGGATAAAGACTGCACAAGAGAAGAAATAATGTTGGTAATAGGGAAACAGGAGTCATATCTTTATCACCAGGACTTTTTGGCCAGTTGGCAAGTAGTTGTACTTATTTATATTAAGTATTCATCTTAACTATACAGAAGAGTGAGTTTCTTTCTGTGGTTTATTTTTATACATATACCATGCTTTCCAACAGTGTCATTCAGTAGATGTCTCTCTCCCTGGAGCAATGACCAATGGTTGTCTCAGTGCGCCAGACCAGTAAGGTTAATAGTAAGGTGCTAGGATTCAGAAATGATGAGTGTCCTGAACCATGAATAGAGAATACCTGTGGACCATACACAATATTGAAATTCAGCTACAGTTGACTTTGTAAAAGAAAAAAAATGTGTTAAAAAGATTAGTTTGAGCCAAGCAGCAGTGGCCTACACCTGTCATTCTAGTTACTCAGAAGGCTACAATCTGGAGCCAACCAGGGCAGAAAAGTCCATGAGATTTTTTTACCTTTAATTAACCATCAAAAATTAGTAAGTGTGCTGGCACTGGTGACTCAGGCCTGTAATCCTAGCTTCTCAGGAGGCTAAGATCTGAGAATCGTGGTTCAAAGCCAGCCTGGCAGTAAAGCCTATGAGTCTCTTATCTCCAATTAGTGACAGAAAAAGCCAAAAGCAGTGCTGTGGCTCAAGTAATAAGAGTTCTAGGCTTGCACAAAAGGAACCCAGGGACAGTGCCCAGGCCCAGAGTTCAAACTCCAAGACTAGAAAATTTAAAAAAATAAAAACAAAAAAATGAAGCAGCAAGTGTAACTGTGACTCAAGTGAGAGTGCTAGCCATGAATAAAATAGCTAATGAAAAGTGCCTAGACTCTGAGTTCAAACTTCAGTACCAGCACACACACACACAAAAGCTTGCATGAGAGTGTCATTGCTTTCCTCTGGGGTCTTGTTGAGAAATTAAATAAGTGAGGAGAAAACACAAGATTACAATAAAAATACTAGATACTTCAAATAGACCTCTCTCTTCCTTCTTTTCTTCCTTCCTTCCTTCTTCTTTCTTTCTTCTTTCTTTCTTTCTTTCTTCTTCCATTATTTCTTTCCTTCTTCCTTTTTTTCTCTGCAGCAGTACTGGAACTTGTACTCAGGGCCTCAAACTATTGGTTGGCTTTTTTGCTCAAGTCTGATGCTTTACCATTTGAGCCATGCTTCTACTTCCAAAGATATGCTTAATCAAAATAAGCTAAGACTTATTAAATACATAAAAATTTACCTTAAACTTAAAGAAATTAAGAGCCTGTGGTATTTGGGCAGAGAGATACCCAAGTAGACCAGTCAGAATAATCACTATAGAAACAGATCTCACAGGATGGCAATCCATATTGATCCAGAGGGAGCAGCACAGTCTTTTCAACAGATGGTTCTGGGACAGCTGTATGTTTCTAAGGAAGCAATAAGCCAAAACCAGTGGCTTATGCCTATAATTCTAGTTACACAGGAGGCTGATGCCTGACAATCACTGTTTGAAGCTAGCTTAGATGAAAAATTCTAGGAGATTCTTGTATACAATTGACCACCAAAAGGCAAAAGTGGAGTACCAACCTTGAGAGAAAAAGCTAAGCTCAATTACCAGTACCAGCACTAAATAAATAACTAAACAAATAATGTGTTTTTTTTCAATGCATGTAAAGACCAGTTTTACATGGACTGAGGATGAACCAACCAATGTGTAGAAGATACTTTCACCACAGATTTCTTAAATATGGCCAAACAAGTGTTGAAACCATATTTTGTAGTTGCTACTATATTTCTTAGTATGTGACCATGTGTGTGAAAATGCATTCAATATATATGACCACATGGGTGGGAAGTTGGAAGGAAACCTTATGGAATGCCCACAATGTAATGACAGGCCTCAAGAACAGGGAAGACAGCTGAAACTGGTATAACAGGAAATTCATGTTTCTAACTTGGAAGAAAAAAGAATGTGAAATATCAATTTAACTCAAAGCACTGCACTGGAAGAAAGCACTATGTGTGTGTGTGTGTGTGTGTGTGTGTGTGTGTGTTTGCTGGTGTTAGGACTTGAACTCATGACCTAGGCACTTTCCCTTAGCAATATAAAGATAATGACAATTGGCATAAAAATGGTCATTAGTCCAAATTCTTTCTGAGAGCTTTAGATAAGTTATAGTTGCAATCATAGCCCATATATTTTGTTTAATAACTTAATAGAAAATCTGTGAGCAATAGGAATATTAAAATAAAACATGTTTTGAAAAATCTAATTGGTATAAAAGTAATATAAAATTTTTATCTTGGTATATTCAACAATAATATTTGTTCATATAAATAGACAAGTTTACAATAGAGCCAATTTCTTGGTATAGTTATGATTATTCTGTCATGTTATAGCATGAATTATGATCATGTTTTGTAGTCATCCTGTGACATTCAAGGTGTGTATGTTGGTGCTAGGGGTTAAACTCAGTGCCTGGGTGCTATCCTTTAACCTTTTCGCTCAAGGCTAGCACTCTACTACTTGAGCCACAGTTCTATTTCCTGGTTTTTGATGGTTAATTAAAAGTAAGAATCTCATGGATTTTCTTGCCCATGCTGGCTTTAAACTGCAGTCTTCAGATCTCAGCTTCCTGAGTAGCCTACTTTTAAATCTAAAAAAATCAATAGCTAACTGATAAAGCTTAGTCTATATACAAGTTTATTGGAAATTAGATTGCTTATTTCAGGAATTACAAAAGTCATTGAAGGTTATTAATCAGATCTCAATATGCATCTAGAATAAAATGATGAATTTGTGTCTTAGATCTCAATAACTTTATCTGATAACATCACTATTATGGAAGTAGATGTGCTTACCTATATAGTCAGAAGCATTAGTATTCAGAAAGCAGGGGAAATGGACTTAAATTGTAATTTTCAAAGTGTAGTCTGAGGACTCCAGAGGATGCATGAAACCTTTAAGAGAGCTGATGGGGTCAAAACTATCTTCAGAATGATAGGATTTTCGTGTCATTTGCATTTGCTTTTTATACTTCACTGATATTTGCAACAATGGCAGACACAGCATGGGATGGCACTGCAGGGGCTTGGACACAAATGAGTGGCCATTACATTCCCTGATGACTTGCATTCACTTTAAACAGATACCAGTGTTGCTTAAGAATGAAAGAGTAAAAGGTCCTAACTTCATGCAATCCTCATCCTATGTACACATCTTTTCAATGTTAGTTGTAATGAGATGGGAAATGCCTGCAGGATTTATCTGCTGTACAGAGGCACAAGTGATTACACATGCATTATTTGTGTTGTGAAATGAAATACAATTATCATAGAACAGCATTGGTACTTTCTAGAATAACTGACAATCTGGTTAAACAAACTTCAGATTGTTACCAACATTTCCTTAAAGAAGTAACAAAGTGAGCCTATCACTTCAAGAGAACGAACTGACTTTTATTGAGTGCAAATGATAAGATTTGAGTTTTCAAATGAAAATTAGATTTTTTTTTATTGTGAGAAGCGTACAGAGGAGTTACAATTACATGGACAAGATACCAAGTACATTTCTTATCAAGCATTGTTGCCTCCTGGTTGTTTCCCCTTCCCATCCCTTCCCATACTCCTCCCCTTCCCCCACCCGATCCTCTTCCCCTTCCCCCACCTGATCCTCCCTCCAACCCCCACCAAAATTGTTAAGTTCCTTTTTCGACATAACAACTTGTACATCTCATTGTTGCAATGGGTCTACCTGTATCCCTAGTTAAACGATTTGTTTTTTTCCCTTCCCCTCCACAAATTATACCAACATCAAAAACAGTGAAAGTATGGGTATACTGTGGGGGAGGGACATACAAAGCAACATAGAAATCATCTTATAAATACTGACCCTAGATTTATTTTTCTACTGCTGGTATTGGGTCTTGAACATAGGGTCTGGGTGATATCCCTGAACTTTTTCAAACAAGGTTAACACTCTGCCACTTGAGCCATGGTTCTCTTCCAGCTCTTTGTTGGTTCATTGGCAAGAAGAGACTCACAAACTTTCCTGTCTAGTCTAGCTTCAAACCATGATCCTCACTCATATCTCAGTCTCCTGAGTAAAATTGTAGGTGTGAGCCACTGGAACCCCACTGAAAATCAGAATTTTAAAGCACAGTTCCTCTTAGAATCCACAGGAAAGGTGGAGGTGAGGGGTTGAGTTCTAAGACCTGCCAGAGGTGCCCCATTGATGGACAGCTAAGTTCCTTACACAAACTGGCATAATGTTTGCATCTGAGCCATGCATATTCTCCAATACTCTTTAGATCACCTCCAGATAGCTCATAACATCTAATACAAAGCCAAAGACATGCAAATAAAGTTGAATTGTGTAGGAAATCATGACAAGAAGAAAGTCTATACATATTCACTTCAGAATACAATTTTTCCCTAAAATTTTTCAGTACATGGTTGGTTGAATGCACAAATGCAGAACCTACATATACAGAGAACCAGCTGTAACTGAGTATGTCATTTTAAGTTTGACAATTTCCCCCAAACTGAAAGAGTTTCATAAAATAAGTGGCTCACACCTGTAATCCTCAAAAGGCTGAGATCTAAGGAATGTGGTTTGAAGCTGTAGTAGGAAGACCCCTACTCAGGCAAGCCCACCTCGTAGTCCTGAGTGACAGAGCCCACCACAACAAAGTTGTTAACAAAGAAGCAACTTTCTTGAGAAGGTTCCTACACTGACCGGTCAGGGCCGCAGCACAGGCTCAGGAGCTGATACTGCGACCCTGAGTGGCCCCCTTCTTTGGTTTTTAAAGGCGAAATCCATGAGGTCAATCCCCGTCACACATGGGTGACCAATGGGATCATAACATACACAAAGGATTGTATCGTCATACCAGACCACACACAGGTGGCCAATGAGGTTACAGTTTGTTTGTAATGGCTGTTTAAACCAGCCTATCACTTTGGTTTAAAATGGCACGCAAATTTAGTGGGTAAGGCAAGGTCTACCTTTTGGTGGGCAAAAGGCAGAGTTTACCATAAGCCTGTGCAAAAGACAGGGTTTACCATAAGCAAGTGGTGTAGCCAGTTTGAGCCAGATTACAACCTATCTGTTTTATGGGTCAGTCTTTAACTCAACAATCAAGGGTGGGTTAGGTTGTTAAGGGGAAGGGGACCAGATGCATCTTTTTTTTATTATTATTATTCCAGGAACTAGGCCCATCAAGTCTAAAATCCCTAAAACAAAGGCAAAGCTCAAAATGGAATCATACCAGCTTGGGCCCCATCTCAGGGTCCACTTCAAAGCCAACCTGGGAAAGAGTCCAGGAGACTTGTCTCCAATTGACCAGCAAAAATCTGCAAGTGTAGCTGTGGCTCAAGTGGTAGAGGGATAGCCTTGAGCAAAAAAACTTGAAGAGACAGTGCCCAGAACCTGAGTTTAAACCCTAGGGCTGGCGCGCGCGCTCACACACACACACACACACACACACACACACCAAATAAAACAACATCACCACAAAAAACAATTTTTAATGATTTTCACAGAGATCCCTGAATTTCTGGTCTGTTGTGATACATTTATGGGTTTGGATTATAGCTCTAAGGTCTCAGAGTCAGCTAGCCAAGTAAGTCCCCACCCTGTGTCCCTACCTGTTTACAAAAATCTGATAAGTTTCTATTTCCAGGATGCTGTATTGTTTTCCTGGTGTAACATACAAATTCCCACCCTACACTCAACAGTCTCATTACACTCCTCGGGATGTGACTCTCGCCCCAATTCCTGTAGTCCACTAACATCTTCATAACACGTCTTCTCAGAACTCACCTGACCCCCAAATTCCCATAGTCTACATAATGTGACCCATGTGACTGCCCACTAAAATTCTGTTTAAATTCAGCCTACACCTGTCCATGGCTACTGCCTCCATTCTTGCTTGGAGCAGCCCGGCAAGTCTGCTGCCTCCGCTTCCAATTATCACCCCCCCCACCATAAAGCCTTGAGCCTGCATTGGTCATTCACCTCTCATTTTTTTTACAGTATCCATAATTACCTAATTATGGATAATTTTATGGATGAATCTGTGGATTCGTGAGGTTTTGAGAAGAGGCAGTAAATATTTTTCCCCACCTAAGGTCTTCTCCTGAGAAGTAAGTAGATGCAGTAGAAGGCGCAGCAAACAATTTCCAGTTTGATGACTAATTTGAGCTGAAAGACAGCTCAGCCTGTGGCTGTGGGGCATACCAATATACTTACTCAAATCATGAGATAATCCTCAGAGGGACCTATCTGGTCAGCAGAAGGAACATACCTGTCATTACACAGGTGGTTCTCATCTCAGTGTTGTGACTTATCAGCTTCATAGAAGTGACAAACTCAACACAGTAGCTGTCTTCTCCATTTGTGCCATAATCTGCCTAATAGAGGAGAGCTAAGTGATGGGCTACAAGACTTGAAGTGTTTAAGGGAAATCACTCTATAGGGAAACTTAAGGGCACCCACTCTATGTCACTCAGGGAACCACTACACCTGATGATGGTGACAGCCTTATAAATATGACTATCCCTAAGCCAGGAACATGATAGTCTTTATATCAGGTACCCTTTTCCTGTGGTTCAACTTTCTATCCACTTAGTCATCTGTGATGCCTATGGTCCAAGCATTTCAATGGAACTTTCCAGAAGTAAATAATTCATAGGTTTTAAGTAACTTTCATCACATCAGGTTCCAGTGGCTCATGCCTACAAGTGAAGCAACTTAGGAGGCTGAGATCTGGGGACTGCAGTTCAAAGACAGCTTGGACAGGAAAATTTGTATGACTGCACCTTCAATTAACCACCAAAATGCTGGAAGTGGAGCTATAGCTCAAGTGGTATTGTGCTAGCCTTGAGCAAAAAAACGTAAGGTATGGTGCCTAGCACCTGAGTTCAAGACCCTGTACCAGCACACATACATACATAAATACATACATACATGCATAACCTTTATTACATTCATTATTGGTTATTATATTTTATTATTGCACTTCATAGTAAATCTCTTACTTTGCCTAGTTTTGTTTATTTTCAGTATCAGATATTTAACTCAGGGTTTCCTGCTTGCTTGGCTGGTGCTCTACCCCTTGAACCATGCTTCCAGGACAGCTGTTTGGTGGTTAATTGAAGATGGAGTCTAACAAACATTTCTGCCCTGTACTGGCTTTGAACTGAGATTCTCTAGATCTTGGCCTCCTGGAGCTAGGATTACAGGCATGTCACCATAAGTACCTGTCCTGTTTTATCTAATTTATAAATTAAATTTTATCACAGATGAGAATGTATAGGGAAAAGAGAATAGCATAGATAAGGACATCTTGTGCTTTCAACTGTCCAGTTGGGTTTTAGAATGCCTTCCTATAGAAAAGGGAACAACTATATACAAGCTTATTTTCCCACATATTTCCAGTCCTACTATGTATTTTTCCTGTTACATATAAGATACTGAAGCCATTGGAAAAATGAATAATATTCTGAAGCCTTCAGAGCTGGCAGATGGAGAATCCAAGCATTGAATCTTTACTTCAAATTAATTGTACATATTTTCCAAACCAATAATGATATTTCAAAAATAATAGCTCACTGCTAGAGAATCCAAGGGGTCCTAATACGTATTTTTAAAAATCCATTTTCTTTTTCTTTCACTGTGAAATTGCTGTGGGGTAGAAGCATGACCAGGCACCTAGGCAGAACACATTTGTTTTGATTTTATCATCAAGAACAGAGGATTAATCATGCCTCAGTGGCTGAGTCTCAGTAATCACGTCATCTCCATGATATAAAATCAGATTTCCTTTGGTTCTTTACAGGTTGTATTTTAGCAAAACAAATTACTCCTCCTTTTATGTGGAAAAATAGTTTTTAATAAAACAATTCCACATTGTCCTTCCCCCCTCTCTGTCTTTCCCCCAACTGGCTGCTCAAAAGATAACAAAGGGAACCGGAAAAGCCAGCCACAGCCAGATGAACATTCTCCCCTTTGGAGATGATGAAACCAAGCAGAGAAAACACTGTGAGTCACGGTGCTTCTTGCCCACACGGTCATCACCATGGCAACCACCACTGCCAGGTGGAGAATTCTGTCATCCATCATAATTGCTATGTCCACTTTAAGCTGATTAGGAAGGGAAAATGTCCACAATTCTTGTTCTGAATTAAAATACTCTTAAGGAACTAACAGTTCTGACATCATCACCATTAATAAACTATCATTATGTCAGATCTAGTGCTATAAAAGTACACATTTAGACATCAGAATACTGGATGGTCTAAATAATATCCAGTTAAATAAGTGACATATAGTTAATATCCTGATATAGTAACATAGTTAATAAACTTGATCACTCATGTTGCAATTCCAAATAAGAATTTTTCATGAGTGTTGTACTCACACAAAAAATGGTGTTTTAAATTTTATAATGCCCCTCAACTAAGAATAGGACTTGTAGCAATTTTCTATAATTTCCCTAGAACAACAATGTAGAAAAATATTGAATCCATTGGATAAGATACTGAATGAGAAATATGTCTAAAAAAAAGAAATATGTCTATTTGTTACTATGTCTAAAGCTTGCTAAGAATAATAAACTCACAACTAGATAGCAAAGGAATTTAAAATATTCATTTTGAATATCATTTAGCAGGCACTATTATTTGTATTGTCTTTGAAATTCAGGCCAGAGTTATCTTAATTTTTTAAGATACTTTTATGTACCTATGTATATCGCTTAAGATTGCAAAAGTATGAAAAGATGTTTATAAATACTAACTTCACAGTGTTTTTGATGCTGAGTAGTTCAATATGACTACAGAAGTATTTTTAGACAATGAGAGCCACGTTACCATTGTTCCCTTCAAGGCTGTCAGAAACTTACAAGTGAGGATTCTGGGTAATAATAACAAGCCAATGCCAATTTCCTGGGACTACTACCGTCTATCTCCTTCTAAGGGAACTCTCTTTTCTGTTTCAATATTAAAGGTTAATCTGATTCTCATTTTTTAAAAGACATGGTGTATACTGAAACAACTTCTCTAAAAAAAGGTTTCAAGTGCATTATCTAAATAGAAAAATCATTTTTTGGTGTTTTTCTGCCTTTTATGAGGGTGTGTGTCCTAGAATTCTCTTGCATTTATTTTAATTTTAATTTTTTACTTTTAAAAAGGATCTTATTAGCATATATTAATAGTGCAGATGAATTTCATTGTAATGTTTTCATAGATGCATGGAATGCACCCAATAAATTAAATATATATTCTTATTGGTAAATTTCTTTTATTTTTGTGAGCACCAAGGTTTGAACTCACAGACTTGCACTTGTTTGCTGTCACTGTACTTCTTAAGCCATACCTCTACCCTTGGGTTTTATACTGGTTATTTTTGGAGATAGAGCCTTCCAGACTTTTCTGCTTTGGGCCACTGTCTACCTAATTTCAGAGTAGTTAGAATTACAGGAGTGAGCCACTTGTGCCCTATAGAAATTCATTTCATATGAAGGATTTGCATTTTATTATATTTGAATTATTACTAATTTACCTTTTATGTATATTTAAAATTTAATAATTTACTGTTAAAACCATGCTCCATCAGGGCAGACTCACACTTCTGAAATTAATTGAGAGGTAGATTCATAGAAGAAAAATAGAAGAAACAAATACAACGTTTACCATTGAAAAATATAACAGCCAAATTAAAAATTCACTAGATAACCTCAATATCAGTAGGAAAAAAGATGAGAGGAAAAAATCAGGAAATTTGAAGATCAAAATTATTCAATCTAAATGGGCATGGATGTTCTTGCCTGTAATCATAGCAACTCAGGAGGCTGGGATTGGGAGGATCATGGTTTGAAGCGGGGAGGGGGGGGGGGACAGGGCCAGGGAGGGAATATCTCTAAGGCCCCATCTCAAACAAAACAAGCTGGGTATGATGACCTGCACTTATCATTCCAGCATAGTGGGAAGTGTAAGCATTGCAATTTAGGGTGGACTGGGAAAAAAAATAATGGCTTATTCAAAATAATAATAATAAAGCCAAAAAAAAAAGCTAGAAGCACCAGGGGCTGGTGGCTTACTTGTGGCTGTACTCCTAGCTACTCAGGAGCCTGAGATTTGAGGATTAAAATTGAAAGGCATCCTGAGCCAGAAAGTCCATGAGATTCTTAATTCCAATTCTGTCAGCACTTTTTTTTAAACTGTCTCTAATTTTGAAACCAAAACCAACTGAAATCACCTAAAGAGTTAAAATTTCAATTTATCGCATCGTGGAAGATTATTTTTTATCTTGTAAAAACATTGTTTGGTTTAATATATATTTTTTAAATATTTCACTAGTGATTGAATTCTACTTTTGCCGTCTGAATTGACTTGAGTGTTTCTAAACAGGTAAATATTGTAAAATGTGTGTCTTCTCATAGACCCAAATGTACAGGGAGAATTAAATTATTTTAACACACACACACACACACACACACACACACAAAAGCTAGAAATGGAGCTGTGGCTCAAATAGTAGAGTGTCAGCTTTAGCAGAAAAAGCTAAAGGACAGGCCCTGAGTTCAAGGTCCAGTACCCTCTCTCTCCCTCTTCCCCTATATCCTTCCTTCCCTCCCTCCGTCTCTCTCTCTCTCTCTCTCCAGTTCATTCTCTCTCTCTCTCTCTCTCTCTCTCTCTCTCTCTCTCTCTCTCTTTCACACACACACACACACACACAAGTTGGAGGAGACGTGGCCCAAGTGGTAGAGCTCCCTGTCAAGCAAACAAAAGGCCTTGAATTCAAACTCCAGGATCACTAAAAAGGAAAGAAAGGAAGGGAGGAAGAGGGGAAGGAGGAAGGAGGAAAAGAGAAATCATGCAATGTGTGCAAGAGAGAGAAAACATGAGGAAAGAGAAATGAGCAGACTATAGGTACATACCTATGATACAATACCAAAAAGATTTAATATTCAAGTAGTAGGAGCTCCAAAAGCTGAGAAACAGGGTAGAGTAGGGGAAAAAATTCAAGAAATAGCAACTGAAAAAGTATCCAGCTTTGTCAAAGGTATCAAAAGTCAGCTAAGAATTATGGAAGGAAGAAATTTAAAAAGAGAGGAAAAAAAAGCAAGGGGACCCCGCCAATCTCAGACATGTGTTACACCTCAAAATCATACAGAAACAGAATTTTCTTCTTTAAATGGAGGAGGCAGGAGGCGATGGGCAGGATCACTGGAGGGGTATTGGCAAGCAATGAGCAATAACACATGAATCAGAGAGCAAAAGAGGCTTGCTGTGGTGTGTTAGGAAATGGAGAAGAATGGAAGAGGAATGAACTGTACTGGGGTGGGGCAGGGGGTGGGGAGGGATGGGGCAGCACAGACCTTCCCATGGGCATGAAGATAGTGTGAGGAACTGGATTTGGGGTCCAGCTAATATGGGCCTTAACAAGGAAAGAAAGGAGTAAAAATTAGGCTGTTGTTACTCCGGGCATAGGAGCGGGTACTTTTGGTTAGGTCCGGACTGGAATGTCCAGCCTGGGGTAATGGGAACTTTCTATTAAGCTCAGGTCAGAACAATCTGGGCAAGCAGGTGAGCACTCACCTGGTGTTTTGCTTGACCTGGGAGAATAAGGTGGGAGTCAATCCTTCAAAGTCCATCTTTAGGTTATAAAAAGATTGGGTGGAGAGGGGAGAGGCAAATTCTTCATATAGGATCCTTGCATACATGAAGAGATTGGGCTGAGAGGGGAGCAACATGAAGTTATGAGAACAAAGGAGATTCCCATCATGGTTCACTAAAAAAACTGACTTAACTGGGCGAGATGTTCCCGTATTTGTGTTTGCTTACGAGCAAGAAGTTTGCCAGGTGCCATTGGCTCACACTTGTAATCCTAGCTACTCAGGATCACAGTTCAAAGCCAGCTGGGCCAGGAAAGTGTGAGATTCTTATCTCTAATTAATCACAGAAAAAGCCAGAAGTGGCACTGTTGCTCAAGTAGAAAGAGTGCTAACCATGAGCAAAAGGAGCTCAGGGACAGCACCCAGACCCAGAGTTCAAGCCCCAGGACTATTAAAAAATAAAAATAAAAATAAATAAATAAATGGTAAGAGCAAGAACTTTTCAAGGGCCTATTGGAATGAGAAGTGTCTTACTAAAGTTTGGTGAAGACAAAAAAGAAGTTAAGAAATAATAGGTCATTGTAAAACTTGATTAAAACACAAAGACTTACTGAACATAGAAGCTGAGCAAAGGTGAAAGATTTCTAACACTGACATTGCAGATAACCTTTGTTCCTGTTGGTAGAGATTAAGGACAAAGAAAATCTGGGATGCAGCTAGAAAAACACACAATGCACTCTCTATAGTAGACATTGTGGAATCAACAAAACTCTCAACAGAAAGTCAAGGTTTTGCCGGGGTTAGAAATGAGAGGAACACATAGGTAATGTTTGATTGTTACAGTTTGATTATGGGATGCTTGTTCAAGTTAACACACACATTGAATGCCTAAAGCTGTTCACCAAGTTACTTTTACTGGATGAATTAGTGGTATATGCCTATAATCCAAGCTATTTAGGAGGCAGAGGCAGGAGGATTGCAAGTTCAAGACTAGCATGGGTAAAGTAAGTAAAATCTATCTCAAAAAGAAAATTTTACTTTTAATGGATTGTGAGTGACCAAAAATAAGTTTAGCAGTAATTTCAGACAAAACTAAAACATGTGTCATCTGTTACTGGAAAGTAAGTGTTAGATCCTGCACCACGGCAAGATAACAGTAAGAATTATTAGGGGATCAGTCTGTCCTGACCAATCCAGGAATTTGGGCAGTCTCTCCCCCCAACTCTGTCAAGAAAACATTTAGGACAAGACAACTCAGCATTCCTGTGGTTAGCCCCACTTATCAACCAATGATGTATGATTTAACTTACCCTGTAACCACTAATCCAGAAAGTCCCTGCCCTTACTAGAAATGATCATACCCCTAACCAATGAGCTTGAGACATCCTCAATAAAAACCCTGCTGGACAAGGTGTCGGGGCTCACAACTCTGACCCGCTGCCTCAGTGACAATTGTGAATCCAAGCTCGAGCTTGCAAATAATCGACTCTTTTGCTGTTTGCATTGGTTGTGGTCTCTGGGGGTTGCCCAGGGGCCTCAAGTTCGAGTCTAACAGATTGCAATTTTTAAAAAGTACACTAAAATGTTGAAAAAGAAAATATCCCAAAGGTATTCAAAACTCATCAGTTATTCAAGTAGTATAAATAAAGATTGAAATAAAATACAATTATATACAGAGCTTATGCAAAATGAAAACGACTAACTAGTCTACCTGGGAAAGACATGAAGTAACCTGAGTACTTGTACACACAGGTCAGAATGACCACGGATACAATATCTAGAAATATCAAAAATATCTGAATGTTTTGCCATTCATACGTATGTATGTATGTATGTATGTATGTATGTATGTATGTTATTTTTGGTGCCTGTCCTGAGGCCTGAACTCAGGGCCTGGGTGATGTCCTGGAGTTAATTTGCTCAATGCTAATACTTTACCACTTAAGCCACACCTCTACATCTAGCATTTTGATGATTAATCAGAGGTAAGTGTCACACAAACTTTCCTTCTTGGGCTATTTCTGGATTTAAATCCTCAGATCTCAGTCTCCTGAGTAGCTAGGTATGAGTCACCAGTGCCTGGCTGCCATTCTGCTTTTAAAAATGCACCCCCAAGAAAGGAGCACATCAACTCCCAAAGGCACATACAAGACTATGTAAAGCATCCATCTGTGCTATATTTCAGAGTAACCAGAAGGATTTAAAAGTTCTGAACCCATGGAAATCATTAATGTTTGACACAATGGAAGTGTTAATTACCCTGATTTGAAAAGTATGCAGAAACTTATTAAACTGCATCCCACAAAGATGCTTAAGAATATATATGCCTCAATTTTAAAAAATGACAAAATTAACAAGAAAGCAATCAGGAAAGAAAGAAAGAAAGAAAGAAAGAAAGAAAGAAAGAAAGAAAGAAAGAAAGAAAGAAAGAAAGAAAGAAAGAAAGAAAGAAAGAAAGAAAGAAGGGAAGAAAGAAAGGAAAGAAGGAAAGAAAGAAGGAAAGAAAAAACAAAAAGTTATGGTTATGCAAGTTCTATCACATAAAAACTATCCATTTTAGTAATAAAATTTAAACAATAAATCTAGCACAAGATAATTAGGTATAGGCACAAAGGATATATTAGGGCACCAAATCCTTGTCTAGAAGGTAAGTTCTACTGAAATGCATTAAGTGACTTCTGAAAGGAGCAAGTGTCATCATCACATTATGTTCAGTTCTGCAAATGTAACCATGACACCCTACATGTGAACATGTGGGCTTTACAAACAAGGAAGAGGCAGGATGGACGGTAGAGAGAGGACTGATATAAAGGTGAAAGAAAAGCAGGAAGGGAGGGAGGGACAGCCGGAGGAAAGGAGTTGATAGGATATAGATATGCAGATAAACGGATGGAGAGGGAGATAATAAATAGATGTAGATAAGATAGATAGATGATAGATAGATAGATACATACATACATATACATACATACACAGATACACAGATACACAGATACATAGATACACAGAAAATCAGACAAGTATGTCTGGCATCCCATGCCACTGAGCTAAAAATCGTGCTGCCAGGGAAGCACCTCAGGCTGGCTTCAGATCTGAATCCTTCTGTCTCAGCCTGCTGAATAGCTAGCTTTACAAGTGTGAACCACCAGTACTCATCTGCTTAATATTTTTATGGATCTCAGAACTCTTTCCCTAAAATTCTTTTGTTGTTCTATTGTCATTTTGTTATTTCCAATAGCATGAGTTATGCTCAAGGACTTCCTCCATCTGCAATATAAGAAGAAAATATAATGCTAAACATAAATAGACCAGAGGCATCCTGAAAGCCAACCGGCCTCCTTAACTTGAGCAAGTGCAGATAGCAGAGAGAAAGGTGTACCAGGTTAGTTGGCCTCACTATACTGGCTCATTGTTGGATGAAGCTGACATAACATAGAGACTTCACTATCTTTGAAGTAGAGGTGTCTCACATTGTGTGTGTAAATGTGTGTGTTTGTGTATGTGTGTGTGCATGTGTGTATGCAAAGCTTGACATTTTCCCTCAAGGATGGAACTCTACTACTTGAGTCACATCTCCACTTTGGGCTTTTATCTGGATTAAGAGTCTTTCATATTTTCTACTGAGGCTAGTTTTGAACCACGGTCCTCAGATCTCAAACCCCTTGAGTTGCTAAGATTATATTGTGTGACCCACTGACAACCAGATTTCACCCTAATTGTAATAAAGCCCATTGATTTTGCCTCTTTCTCCAGACAGGGGTTTAGAACTAGTTTCAATAGAAATGTGTGTATTGTTTGCAAACATGGTTTCTATAGAAATCCCATTGTTTATCTTTTAACCTTCAGCAACACCAATATGGAATGATGTCTTTTTAAAAAATCATCTAGGTAGGGTCTGGGAAGGTGGCTCAGTGGTAGAGCGCTTGCCTTGCATGCATGAGGCCCTGGCTTCAATTCCTTAGCACCATATAAGCAGAAAAAGCTAGAATTGACACTGTGGTACAGTGCTAGCCTTGAGCTGAAGAGCTGAGGGACAGCTCCCAGACCAGAGTTCAGGCCCCATGATGAGCAAAAAAAAATTCATCTAGGTATAAAATGTATCTTTTAGAAGTCACATGTCCTTGTTGATGATATTGAATGTCCTTTGATTTTTATTTATGAAATCCTGAGCATATAATTATGTGTCTGTTTATATAAAACTCTGCACAATTTAATACATCTATCCACACTGAAGTTATACCGAATGGTAATCTACTCTCACTTTTCTAGGCACAATGCATCCTTGGTAGATTCTAAGCATTTATTTGGCTCTAGCAGATGATTGCTGGACCTTACAGTGAATATTCTATTTTTAATCACTTTAAGTCATTTTATTAGTTAACATGAATAATGGTACCATGAGTACTTTTTGTTGTAGAATTTCCTTATGAGATTTTCAATTTCATTTCATTCTGGTAAGCATTTTGGCAGAAGAGTAATAAAGAAGTGGCAATAACTAGGGTTGGTTTTCCTCCTTCCTGGTGCCATGCTGCCAGTGGCTTACTTGAAGACTTTAGCAAGCTTTGGCTACTGAAGTTAAAACCTGTATCTCTGCACAGCTCATTCTGGATTCAGGAACAGCCTGATCAATGTCAGAAGAGCTCAAGCAACACAGGAAAGATCAAACTCCAGACTCCAAGCAGCCAGATGGTGTCATAGAATATTAGAAAAGATAATGAGAACTGGAAAGTGCACACTGAGTTCTGGGGGCTAGAACTTCCAGATAGGAAGGTGAGGGGTCTTGGCTGGGAACTGCAAAGCCAGGAACTCTGGGGAGGTAGCTGGGGTGGATTTGTGGAACTCTAGGAGGATTTAGTGGACACAACACTGGATCCTTCAGTAGGCCCATACTTAGAGAATTGTGAGTAAGACTATGGCTGTCAGGAGCAGCCCAGAAATGGTACTCTTGATTGTCTCATAGTGCCACTTCATGAAAAATAAAGAAGCCACACTGATTAAAAACACAGAGCTCAAGAGGGAGAGACTAGGCCAGATGATTCAGATGGGCCAAGTATGTCACACTTCATGAAGGGCTTGGGAGCTTGGTGTGGGAAACAAGAGATGTGTAAGGAGAAGACGAGATGTAGGGGTGAAGGTGGGGAGCAAACGGTGAGGTGTAGAAG
This sequence comes from Dipodomys spectabilis, assembly GCF_019054845.1. NCBI lineage: Eukaryota > Metazoa > Chordata > Mammalia > Rodentia > Heteromyidae > Dipodomys > Dipodomys spectabilis. The sequence continues at coordinate 15,385,950 of NW_024870775.1, forward strand.
TGAGAGGAGAGCAGAAGGTAGGGGAAGGGGAGCAGAATGCAAAGCATATAGGTGGGAGGAAGGGAAAGAAGGGAGTAAACGGCCAGGTATAGGGTTGAGAGGGAAGCATAAGGTGAGTGTAAAGATAAGAGGAGAGCAGAAGGGCTGGGAAGGTGGCTCAGTGGTAAAGCGCTTGTCTTGCATGCATGAGGCCCTGGGTTCGATTCCTCAGCACCACATAAGCAGAAAAAAAAAAGCTGGAAGTGGCGCTGTGGCTCAAGTGGTAGAGCGCTAGCCTTGAGCTGAAGAGCTGAGGGACAGCGCCCAGGCCCAGAGTTCAGGCCCCACGACCGGACCCCCCCCCCCCCACAAAAAAGAGGAGAGCAGAAGGTAAAGTGTAGGGGTGGAAGGAAGGGAACAGTATGAAAGGTGCAGGGGTGGGAGGAGGAGGGGAGCAGAAGGTGAGGTGTAGAGGTGAGAGGAAGGGAGCCAGAGCTAAGGTCTTGCAAACAGAGAAAGTGAGGAGATAGCTTCCTCTCGCCTACCTTAGCAGCCTGTAACCCAGTGAGACTGACTGCATTCACGGGCAGAAGAGTAAGAGAATAACTTCCTCATGGTGCTTAAACATAAAAATGCATGGCTATGTGTTACCGTAACCGGTACTTACAAACTGCTCTTGCTGGATGAAGGCACTGACTCCCTTCCTGGAGCCAAGTGTAACTAAAAAACATGCCATCTGTGTCTCCTCTTTCCATCTCGTCCTTTGCTCTAAGTCAGCCCTTTCCTGCAGCCACCCAGAGCCACCTTGGAATCCGGAAAGGTCAGGCCAGACCAAAAACAACTTGGGACAAAAGTCAAAGTTGCAACATCCTTCACTTACCACCCCAGACCTGTAGGTGACCCATCTTGAAATGATGATCACTCCCTCTATCTATGATCAGACTGTTTAATAATTAGTCAGAACTCCCATGCCTGTCCCAGAGCGTCCTCAGTTTAGAGCTGGTGCAGGGTCTGTATCTGAAGATGGAATGAAGAGATTACATGGCTTCTTCCTGTGGCTGCTGGTGTCTCATTATTGAACTTCTTTGCCCCTTTCCCACTACACTTCTTTGTTGGAGTGTTGGGACACATGACCAGACTTGACATCCGGGAGCCCTGGAGTTAGGCCTTTGGCTTAGGACTCCTTTTACATTATTACAGCATTGGATCAACGGAGCACAAAGGTGAGGAAAATCCACAACAGTCCCTAACAGAGTTTTGCCTCTTGGTGCTGAGGTCATACCTCATTTAGCTCTTGACTTTTCCCACAAGCTAAACATGTTCCCTAGGTCAAATTCAGGAAGACTTTTGTCTTTTGTCCTGGATTTTCTAAGCTCTGAGCACAGTGCTGATCCTGACCCTTGGGTTTTAGGCTGTTCTGTGTTCAATGAGCTGCTGTAGGACCAGGCAAGCGCCTTCTGCCTTCGTCATTCCTTTCTGGGTTGATGCTTTATTGTGTTGGCTGGTTCCCGTTTTCTGTCACATCTTGTTACATGGGAAATCGATCCTTGAGGTACAGACAAGCTGCATTTTGAGATATCACATCAGGAGCCTTATTACAAACCCAGCCACCTCAAGTGGACGAGTGTCCCAACAAAACTTGCAGATCCAAATGTTGTTAGCACAAAGCTCATAAAGTCAAAAATGGCATCCAGGCATTGCCACATGGTATGGGGATTAGCAAAGTGTGTTTATAGAAGCAAAACAAGCCAGTTATGACGGGCGGGGGGGGGGGGGGGGAAGAGGGGGTTAGGGTTCATTTGAGGGAGAGCAATCAGGAGTAAAGATTTTCCAGAATCCAACAATCTTAACAATCAGAGTTAAAGGATAGGGATCTCCTGGAGTCTAACAATCTATGACATATCTTCAATTCTCCTAATGCTCCATGCCCCATCTGCCCCATATATAGTTCTCAGAATTGAGTGAACTGTCCTGGTTACATATTAAGGTGTTAAGATGACAGTGAGAACAGGATGACATTGCTTAGGCCAAGTGTCCATATTTCAATATTTAAATACACGAACTGCCCCCCACCATCCTCCTCAACAAGAACAAGGAAAAGGGATGGCAGGGACTTTGAGGCCCATCTGCCTGGGGAGTAGCTGGGCCTAGCCTGCGGCCTCTTATCATGATGTGGCCTTCTTCCATGGTTTAGAGCACTTTGTAAGTCATTCTCTGTGGGATTCTGGGGGTCTACACTTGTAATCCTACTTACTCAGGAGTCTGAGATCAGAGGATGAAGTTTGAAGCCAGCTGGAACAGAGAAGTCCAAAAAATTTTATCTCCAAAACTAAGCAGTAAAAACCTGGGCTGAGGTGCAGCTCAGGTGTTAGAGCATCTGCTGAGCAAGCATGCCAAACAAGGCTTTGAGTTCAAGCTCCAATACCTCCCCTGCCAAAAAAGAGTCATTCTCTATTACTATCTACTCACAGTGAATCAGTGCCTTTAAAGTTTTTGTTAATTTTTTGTTAAACACCTCCAAAATGTCTCTTGTAAATAACTATTCTTAATCTTTTAAAAATGTAGCCACTGGGGACTGGGAACGTGGCTTAGTGGTAGAGTGCTTGCCTAGCATGCATGAAGCCCTGGGTTCAATTCCTCAGTACCACATACACAGAAAAGGCCAGAATGGTGCTGTGGCTCAAGTAGTAGAGCACAAGCCTTGAGCAAAAAAATTTCAGGTACAGTGCCCAGGGCCTGAGTTCAAGACCCAGGACTGGAAAAAAAAATGTGGCCACTGTTGCCTCAATAAGTAGATACTGAAACCTGATAAGTATATTTTCACAGAGGGAGTAAGGAAGAGATTGGGGGAAGGGGGTAGAGAGAGATGAAAGGAGGGAAGAAAAGAGGAAAGGAACAAAGGAGAGGAGAGGAAGAAAGGGAGGAGAAAGGGATGGAAGAAGGGAGGTATAGTGGGAGGAAGAAAGGAACAGAAGTAGGAAGGAAGGAAGAGGGAAAAAAAAGAAGGCAGGCAGGGAGGGAAGCTAATAAATCATGTGAGTACATATGTGTACCTTTTCTTGACATAGGTGGTATAGCATGAGAATTCTCCCACATAATTAAATATTCCAGTTAAAATCATCACTGCTATTTTGGTGTCATTGATAGCAATAGATTATTAATGAAGGTTAAGGAAACCCAATGAAAAGTAGCCTTTTCATATTATTCAGTCTGTTTCCTCAGAGTTAATGTCAATCTTTTTTGTTTCCTAGTTTTGGATGGTAGACCCCCTACAATGCAATAATATATGTATGTATATGTGTGTATGCATATATACATATGTGTATACACAGGTATATACATGTGTAAATATGCATATATATGTATACATATATATGATAATTTCATGCATGTATATACAATGAGTAATGATCAAATCAGGGTAACTAACATTTCTACCTCCTTAAACATAGTTTTTGTTTTATTTTTATGTTGGGATGCTTCAAACTCTCATTCAAGAGCCAATCCTACGATCTTAATTTGCTTCCTCTAGGCTCCACCTCCCTGAGCAACACTCACTTTCCAGTAGTGCCACGAGCCACTGACAAAGCCTTTGGGGGATATTTACAAGCCAAACCATAACTGATCCAGACTCATCATGTTGTTTATGAGAAAAGAAGACACTTGAACATTTACTGGACCTTAATTATATTCATAAATTATTTATTTTCAAGTGTGATATTAGTTTTGAGACTGTTTTAATACGCTGTATATTTAGATGTGTGTTGACATATGTACAGCTGAAATGACACGCTGTCTTGGAATTTGCTTCAGAATCATTCAGGGTGGTGTAAATGTGTGGGAGAATAAAAAGAGAGGGGCCATGAATGGATTCTTACTTGAAGTGAGATGGTGGCTCTGAGCTTTTCTTTTTTATATCATATAATTTCTTTTCTTTCCTTTTCTCCATCCTTTCTTTCTTTCCCTTCCCTTCCTTTCCCTTCCTTTTCTTCTTTCTTTCTTGTGGGTTTATGTGTTTTGTGCTAGTACCAGGGCTTGTACTCAGAATCTCACACACAGCTTTTTCTCTCGTGGTTGGTACTCTACACTTTTAGCCACATCTCCAGTTCTAGCTTTTTTTGTCTGATTAATTGGAAACTGAGTCTCTTAAACTTTTCTCTCTGAGCTGTGTTTGAACCTCTACCCCAGATCTTAGCTTCCTAAGTAACAGAATTATAGTCCTGAGTCACCAGCACCTGGCTTCTTATAATTTTTTTTTCTGTAAAAAGATTTAGAAGTTTTGTTAAAATCTTTCCTATTTACCTTGAAATATATATAATTAATAATCAGTAATAAAATAATAAAACAAAAGTAATAAAAGCTAGCAGGAAATGTAACTTATTAACTATTTTCTCCTTTCTTTTCGTGGAAACCTCTCAGTTTGGGTCTAATAATAATATTATTATTATTTTAGTTTTCCTTGGATAAGATTTTAGAATTAAAAAAAATGTAATTCTTGGATATGGATGTGACAAAAAAATCTTAATATACCACAAATATGGTATCTCAATAACCTGTAATTCACACAGGGTAGCAAGTGAAAAATTACTTTGCCTATTTGTGAGTCTACCTTTGCTCTGACATCGGCTTTGTGCATAGTTTGGGAGAGAACCCTCAAGTGAAAATAATATTCTATCTCAACTTTGAACAACTTAATTGTTTTTTTTTCTAATTTATCCAGGAGCTAGTGGCTTATGTTTATAATCCTGGATACTCAGGAGACTGGGATTTGAGGAGCACAGTTCAAAGCAGGCTGGCCACGAAAGTCCGTAAGACTCTTATCTCTAATTAACCAGCAAAAAGGCACAAGTGGAGTTATGGCTCGAACAGTAGAGTGCTAGCCTTGAACAAAAAGACCAACTGAGAGCACAAGGCTCCAAGGTCAAGTGTAGTACTTACATACACAAAAAATCCTGACTTAGGGGCTGGGAAGGTGGCTCAGTGGTAGAGCTCTTGCCTTGCATGCTTGAGGCCCTGGGTTTGATTCCTCAGCACCACATAAGCAAAAAAAAGAAAAAAGCCGAGTGGCGCTGTGGCTCAAGTGGTAGAGCGCTAGCCTTGAGCTGAAGAGCTGAGGGACAGCGCCCAGGCCCAGAGTTCAGGCCCCACGACCGGACCCAAAAAAAAAAAAATCCTGACTTAATTTCAATTGACAGTTTCAACTGACAATAGTTGTATATAATTTTAGAATTTTTGCTGACTAGAAATCTTACATAATCCCCATGATTTTTTTACTGTACTTTTGACCAGTGCCCATGGCAGCTTTTAGGATTATTTTTTGTATATGCCAAGTTACAAGATTATACTAGAAATGTCTAGAAGCATGTGTTCTTTACTGTTATTAATTTTATCTTTCTGAATACCATGTAAGCCAGTCAACAAGCAAAAACTTTATTTTCTTATGTTTGTTTTTTTAAAAATTATTCTGACACTCTTCTTCTTCCCTCCACCTCTTTGTTTTGTCTTTATTTTTCTTCTTCTAGAATTCAGTAAGATGCACCTATGTTTCCTGGGTGATGGCATTCATGATGCCAACTTTTTCTCTCTTATTCTTCCTTTATCTTTCAAGGCCTTTGGAATTTCTCAACATTTTCCAGGTCTCTGATTGTTTTTCTTCTGGCTATTTTCTTTATAATTTAGTCTTTCACTATAATTATCCTTCTGGCAATATTTTCATTTCCAGAAATATTTTTGCTATTCTCTTATAGGTTTCATTTTTTAATTTTTGTGTTTTTTATTGTAAAAATACTGTACAGAGGGGTTACAGTTACATGAGCAAGATAATGAGTACATTTCCTATTGAGCATTGTTGCCTCCTCCTTTGTTTTTCGCCTCCCATCCCTTCCCTCCCATTTCCACAACTACCCCCCTTCCCTCCCCCCAGCCCTCTCCCTCCAAAGTTGTAAAGTTCGTTTTTAACATAGTGTCTTACACATCTAATTGTTTCAATGGGTCAACCTGTAGTCCCACCAAAAGGTTTCAATTCAACATATCCATTTAGAAATATAAATCATCTTCTTTTTTTCTTTTTATGTGCTGGTACTGGGGCTTGATCTTAGAGCCTGGCACTACCCCATAGCTATTTCACTCAAGGTTGGTTCTCTATTTCTTGAACCACAGCTCCACTTACAACTTATTGCTGGTTAAATGGAGAAAAGGGTCATAAGGACTTTCCTGCCCAAGCTTGACTTTGAACCTTCAACATCAGATCTCAGCCTCCCAAGTAGCTAGGATTATGGGCATGAGCCATCAGCTCCCAGCTGTACAATGCAACTTCCAACATTCTCCTCAAACTCTCTCAGTCCTACTCATATCTCATGTTACCTAGTTCCATTTTAACATATAGACATTGAATATTATAATGCGTCTATAGATTGTGTGTGTGTGTGTGTGTGTGTGTGTGTGTGTGTGTGTGTGTGTGTGTGTGTGTTCTGGTCCTGGGGCTTGAACTCAGAGCCTGGATTCTGTACTTAGACTTTTTTGCTCCAAGTTTGCACTCAACTACTTGAGCCACAGCTCCACTTTCTGAATTTTTTGGAAGTTAATTGGAGATAAGAGTCTCATGGACTTTCTTTCCCAGGTGGACTTTAAACTGTGATCTACAAAGCTGGGCGCTGGTGGCTCACACCTGTAATCCTAGCTACTCAGGAGGCTGAGATCTGAGGATTGCGGTTCAAAAGCCAAGCCCGGGCAGGAGAGACCGTGAGACTCCTATCTCCAATAAACCACCAGAAAACCGGAAGTAGTGCTGTAGCTCAAGTGGTAGAGTGCTTCCCTTGAGTTGAAGAGCTGAGGAACAGCGCCCAGGCCCAGAGTTCAAGCTCCACGACCGACAAAAACAAAAAACAAAAAACTGTGATCTACAGATCTCAGCTTCCTGATTAGCTAGATTACAGCTATGAGTCACCAGCACCTGGCAAGAAAACATTTTTTCATATTTGTAATCAATTTTTTATTTGTAAAAAAAAATCTACTGTTCATTCATAGTTTATTGACTTTGCCTAGAATTTAGTAGAGGTTTAGGTCCATTGTTTTGGCTTTTTACTTAATTTAGTGTGGAGTTTTCCTGTGACAACTAAGACTATACCATGAAACAATTCTTCCATTTCTATGCCTCGCCTCTGCTTCCTATATGAGAGGAAGAGAAAGAGGTAAGGATAGAAGGAAAGAGGAAAGAAAAGAAGACTTGTGGAGCTGATTGCTTTTATATCTGTATGTTTGGATTTACCCCTTCTTAGGTTAGCTAGATTGTCCTGACTTGTTAGAGTAAATCAATCTTAGACTAAAAGTTTAGTTTGTTCCAACTGGCATTTAATAACTGCACTCTTGCTGTTTTTCTAAACCAGTCCTGGAGAAGGGGCCTGTTGTGTTCTAAATCTACATCAGAAGAAAGAAACAAGACTATGAGCCAGACTGGGGTATGGCAACTCATGGAGAAATGAGAACCAGAAGGCTCTAAAGATGCTTCCCCCTTGCTGGCACTGTCATAATTCTCATTCTTTCCTAACAAGGCAGCGTGGGTCCTGAAGGAAATCTATCCATTTTATATCATTTTCTCTCTCACATAGGTATGTTCCATTTTCTTTCATTTTAATGTCTGAGCCATTGAAAGTGATTTTCATTTCAATTAACAAACTATAAAGGTAGATATAGCCTGTACTTTGACAGAAATGGTGACATGATGTCACAGTCCTGTTTTGTGTGTGTGTGTGTGTGTGTGTGTGTGTGTGTGTGTGTGTGCAAGTACTGGGGTTTGAACTTAGGGCCTTGAAATCTTGCTTGGCTCTTTCTCTCACAGCTGATGCTTTACCATTTTTTCTACACCTCCACTTCTGGTTTTTTAATGCAGAAAAGATTTACACAGATTTTTCTGCCCAGGCTGGCTTCACACTGGAGTCCTCCAATCTTAGCCTCCTAAGTAGTTAGGATTACAGGGGTGAGCCACTCAACCACATCATAGGCTTGAAACCAAATGTCATTCATCTGTGAATCTCCATCTATTTGTTCACTACATGCCAAATATCAAGTGAAAACAGATGTTAAAAAAATGAAGTAACCCACTTTGTATGAGAAAAATCATGGGATAACAGTCATACTGATTAGTAGGGGGGAGAAGGGATGGGAGCAATATAGAAAGTCTGAGAGCTGCAGGTAGTTTAAACATTAGCAGACAAGTGGACATAAGTATGTGTTGGTAATGCACCGTGGATCTCAATGTCTGTGTTATCCTGAATTTAGAACTTTACCAATCAAGGAAACAACATACATTCAACCTGAAACATATACACAGTAATAAAAAAGTAACAATAATAATGTTGTCAATTGCAGGTGCCTCATGCCTATAATCCTAACTACTTTGAAAACTGACATCTTCCCCCAACAACAAATCCTCAAAGAAACAACTGTCCGATTAACAAATGGGCTAAAGACTTAAAGAGAAACTTCTCTGAAGAGGAAATAAGAATGGCTAATAGACATATGAAGAAATGCTCAACTTCTCTAGCCATAAAAGAAATGAAATCAAGACAACATTGAGATTCCACCTCACCCCAGCTAGAATGGCTATAATCAAGAAATCTAATAACAACAGATGCTGGAGGAGATGTGGCCAAAAGGGAACCCTACTGCACTGTTGGTGGGACTGTAAACTTGTTCAACCACTCTGGAAAGCAGTGTGGAGGTTCCTCAAAAGACTCTATATAGAGCTCCCTTATGTCCCAGCAATCCCATCTTGGGGCATGACAAGGTCATACCAAAGCTACCAGCACAACCATGTTTATCACAGTATTATTTACCATAGCTAAGATAATGGAACCAATCTAGATGCCCCTCAGTAGATGAATGGATCAAGAAAATGTGGGATATATATATATATATATATATACACACACATACAATGGAATTCTATACCTCTGTCAGAAAAATTGCATTGCTCTTTTGTTAGGAAATGGAAAGACTTGGAAAAAATCATATTAAGTGAAGTAAGCCAGGGCCAAAGAAACATAGGTCCCATGATTTCCCTTGTTTGCAGTGACTAGTACATGTCTAGGACAAGCAGGCTATGTACATACGACCATATGAAATAATGTTAAGCAAAATGGACCCCAAGACAGGGACACAAGAGGGTTTTTGTTTGTTTGTTTGTTTGTTCCTCTTTCTTGCTAGTGTTTTTAATGTACTTACAATACACTATGTGATTCTTTTGTTTCTATTGTATGTTCTTCCACCATGGTATTACCCCTGTTTTCACTGGATTTGATGCTGGTGCTCTGCACCTTGTATATGTATTTTTGTAATTTGAGGAGGGGAAGGGATATTACAGAACACTTAAATGAGGATGCAGGCTGACCCATTGTGATGACGAGATGTACAGGACACTATTTTGAAAACGAACTTTACAATGTCGGTGTAGGGGTTTGTGGGAGGAGTTGGGGAGGTGGGGAGGCAAGTGATGGTAGAGGGAAAATAAAGGAGAAGGTAACAATGCTCGCTATGAAATGTACTCATTAACCTACTCATGCAACTGTAACCCCTCTGTACAACATTTTTACAATAAAAAAATAATAATAATGAAGAAAACTGACATCTGAGGATCACAATTAGAAGACAGCCTGGGCAGGAAAGTCTGTGAGACTCTTACCTTCAATTAACCAGTATTAAAGTTGTAATTAAATTGATAGTTGGGTCTATCCTACTGGGAGCATGAGGCTTTGATATTTTATACTATTTGTCACAGAGCTTCATGGAGTCCAGAGACTATTGTGCAATCTAAAAGTCAGTTAATCATCATAAAGAATAATTCTTTCAAACTTTTGGGAATGCTCTCAAATTATATTTGTACATTTTTTTTGCTACAGGTAGCAGTTAGATGCTCAAGGGAATGTCTCATAGAGTGCTAAGCTGACTCAGAAGTTTGTGAAGGGTTCATGAGTTCAAGACCTCAGCACAAAGTACCCAGTCATTGTGTCTGCATATAAAAGATGAGTTGAGTTCCCTGAGCAATAGCATTGCCAAACCAAGTCCCAAGCAGTTTTGAAAATGAAATCTGTTTTCTTTCAAGTCTAATCTCGTATTTCAGTTCTCTTTCTCTCTCCTTCTCTGCCTCTTTTTCTCAAATCTAGAGTATCCATGAAATCTCTATTTGCCAAATTCAGACTCACAAAATTTTTTTTACTACCTATCATGTGTAGGCAGAACAATTTAAAATACCCATGCTAGAATCTGAATTTTAAAGCCAGTGGGATGAGGGTCTTTTCTGTCACTCTTGTGAGCTAATCATATTAACTAGACTAGCATCACTAGAACCAAATGTTCTATGAGTTAGAGGGAAACCACAGACCTGTTTCCAAGACTGATCATTGTAAGACTATTGAGATATTTTTGCATTTCTATTGTTTTTGATTCATTCAAAATATTTTCATACCCCAATATGATGTTCCTTCTTAGCCAGGGAAAACAGCTGTATTGTTTAGAGAGAGGACACATGAACTGAAAATAGATCTGCACATTGTAGGCTATGTGAGCAGTTAACAATGAGCCAGTGTTGAGTTGGATGTTACAAGTGAGTAGAATACACTAACGTGGATCCTCTCATAGATTCTGAGGCTCAGAAGCTCAGTGGTGACTCAATTGTGGTTCAAGGTTCCTTACAAAGTTATTCAAAGCTGCCATCAAGTGTTGCCTGGGCGATGGTCATCTCAAACTCTGTTTCCAAATTCACTCTCATAGCTTTTGGCTGGACAATCTCTCACAGGCTGTTGGATTTGGGACACTAGTTCCTCATGTACTTTTGGGTTAGAAGTATCCTTCAGTTCCTGTCCATATGGGTTGATCCATAGGAGAGTCACTAAGGCAGCCTGGCTTCATCCATGTGAGTGAGAGCCATTGAGTCAGCATGAGCAAGACAAGGTAGTACCTTCCACCTTCCATCACTGTCATTGGAAGTGACATCCGTTTCTTTCCCGAAGTTCTTGTTGTTAGTAGCAACCAGTGGGTCTGTCCTCACCAGAGGAGAGTTAATAACCCAGGATGGGAACCCCAGGAAGAGAGGATCATTGGGAACCATTGAAGAACTAACAGGTATTATGCAGCAGAAAGGAAAACATGAAGACATTGAGTATCTCAATCTGGTTTTGCTGCTATAACAAAATGCCTGACAATTTACAACTAACAGAAATTTATTGGCTGACAGTTGTGAAGACTGGGAAGTCCGACCATGAATGTCCAACATATAGTGAGTGAGTGCTTTCTCCTATGTCATGGTGAAAGGGCAAAGGGAAGGCTGAACTTGCTTTATTAAGTAGCACAAACCCCACCATGTGCATGTCATAGCAAAAAGTGAGCTCTTCTTTGAGTCCTTCACCTCAAGGTCGCCCTGAAAGACCATGATTACCCTTAGGTCCTGTAAAATGAACATTCCCTTTCTGTTCTATTCCTAATGGGTAACAACATTAAAAAATTGTTTTTAGTTATTCATTGACACATTGTCATGATAAAGACAAACAGAACAGCTTAATGATTTCTTTTTCTTCTCCCTCCTTCCTCTCCCCCTCCCCATGTTGTGGGGCCTGAACTCTGGGCCTGGGTGCTGTCCCTCAGCTCCTCAGCTCAAGGCTAGTGTTCTACCACTTGAGCCACAGTGCCACTTCCTACTTTTTCTGCTTATATGGTGCTGAGGAATTGAACCCGGGGCCTAATGCATGCAAGGCAAGCGCTCTACCACTGAGTCACCTTCCCAGCCCTCTTAATGATATCTTAAAAACAATTTCTCAGAAATATAACTAATAGTATAAAGCGAAACAAACTAGCTCACTAAAAGTCTCTAGTAAACTGTAAAAAATTAAAATTTAAGTGGATTGCTATTTTACTCCTGTCAGACTAGAGAACAATAAAGATTGAGAATATATATGTGTGTGTGTGTGTGTGTGTGTGTGTGTGTGTGTGTGTGTGTGTGTGTGTGTGTATACAATATGTATTATGTATTACATTTTTCATATATACCAGTACTTCAATCCTACATACTTGGAGCCTGTGCACAGGAAGATCAATGTTTGAGCTAATCTGGATGGAAACATTTGTGAGTCTATCTCAAAAATATCCAGCAAAAACACAAGGCTGGAGGTGGTTTTCAAGAAGTAGAGCACCAGGATGGTAAATGCAAAGCACTGGGTTTAAACTCCAGTTTTGAGGAAAAAGAAAAAAAGAGATATAGGCTATATTGTAGAAAATGGAAACGCAGAGCTGGAGGAAATTGAAGGTGATACCTCTGCTCTGCTATGATTTGTAGCAGTGAGCATGTATTATAGTTTATAGTGTAAATACACTTTATAGTAAACAGTTAACCACTCGAAGGCACTTTTACAAAAATAATCTATAGACCGCTTTTTAAAATTTATTTATTCATTTATTTTTGGTGGTTAATTAGAGGTAAAAGTCTCATGGATTTTTCTGTCTAAGTAGGCTTTGAATTTCAGTCCTCAGATCTCAGGCTCCTGGGTAGCTAGAATTACAGACATAAACCACCTGTGTCCAGCCTATACACTGCTTTATTCTTGCACAGTTCTCCTGTATGCTACTCAGAAAATACCATTTCTTTTCATATTTGACACAATAAGTTTTCACTGCAATATGCTTTCACTTCTGATTTCTGCCAGATCATAAAATCAGCCCAATGAAACCACAAAGGAAAAAAGCACAGATGGTAAAAGATGGGGGAGGCCGCTGACATCAGCACCCCAGTGTGGCTCAGCACACCATGTGCCTGACGTGTGTACACGAGTCATCTCAACGGGGGTAGCAGAACATGACAGCGCCTTGTCACCCGCAGCTCTCAGGTGCTGACAGAGGTCCCGGACTGCTGCATGCTAACCAATGATTGCAAAGACGCTTGCCGCAGTTGGAGCCAACAACATGTCCACTCTTGCCCTATACAATTTCAGAACAAATGTATTTTGTTGTCTTGGTGCCAAATATTTGTAAGACAAAGATGTTTTCCCCTTTCTGAGCTAAACAACACTGGATCAGGCAAAAGGAACATAGCTACTTGCTCCAGAAAATACTTGCTTGAAAAATGAAATGGGAAGCCCAGAAGGGGAATGGTTCATGCTTGTAATCTAGCTACTCAGGATGCTGAGATCTGAAGCTCTTGGTTTAAAGCCAGCTCCAGGAAGAAAAATCCAAAATATTCTTATCTCCAATGAGCCAGAAAAAAGCTAGAGGAAGTGTGGCTCAAGTGGTAGTGTGTCAGCCTTTGAGCCCAAAAGCTAACCAGTAGTGGCACCAAAAGCAATAGAAAGAAGGAAAGGAAAGAAGGGAAGGAGGGAAGGAGAAAGGGAAGATGGAAGGAAGAAGGGAAAGATGGAGGGACAGAGAAAAGGGCAGCAACTATTTAAATAGCTTAAAGAACTTTATCACATGAAGGAATTCTTACTCTTTAGTTCTTGGCTATGCCTTGGGGCCATAGTTCCCCCTGATACCCTTCTCATCTCTTTCTGGTCACAAGGGCACAGTCTCTGACTTATGTTTCTTTCATTACACACATATTACCCGCCGCAAACCTGAGTGTCCCAAACTGAGTATTGAAATGGAATTCCTCTGAAGTTTCCATATTTTACCTAGACCTGTGGACTATGGTGAAGATTCAAAGTTCAGAAACGATGCTCCTTTGTTTTGTTTTTAAGATTTTACTTTGCCTGTAGATTCCTGATCCTCATTTTTAAAAAACTGACTGCTGACTTTGAAATACAAATCAAACATATGCGTTCTTTAGTAGGGTAACAGGAACAATCCATTTCCTACGAACCTGAAGGCATTCTTCACAGATCATGGAGACTTCTTAATTATCCTAGCTCTCAAGCCGGCTTTTACCTTGGCATCCCATCGTAGTCCCCAAGGAACTGATCAATTCCCTGCACATGTGTTGACTATAGTCCATAAGGAATAATTATGACCAGAGCATAGTCAATCAGAAGCTGCAGAATGCTAGCTCCTCCTGTTAACTCCTTCCCTGAGCAGACCATTCTAGGATGTTGTTCTTTCTATTTAGGTAAAGCTTGTGTGCATGAAGAAGTGTGGGCATTATTCCCATGGTTCCAAGGGCTCTGGGGCTCACAGCACAAAAAAGACTATATGCAAACACAGTATGTCCCCAGTACTGTTATCTTGTGAAAAATCTCATTTCCATTTCTCTGGACTTAGCATCTGGCCAGTTTCCAGTTGCCAGGTTTTATTGCTTTCTGTTATGGGGAAGGAAGAAGCAGAAATACAAGCGTTGTCAGATTTTGACAGAGTATCCCTGGCTATTAATGGCATTCATATTTTTCTCTTGATACTGCATAATTAAGCAGATATTATATAGGAAATTCTAAATGCCATCTAATTACATTTCCTTGTAGAATTAGACATTGTGGAGGCTGAGTATGTCTCTTCCTTCATATAATCTAGAATTCCTCTTTTTTAAAAAAATGACCCTACCTCCAACAAATTGCTTCCTCCAACGAATCGCTATGGCAACAAGTTTTAACAGCTAGAATCCTGAATCGCTCCTTGGGATGCTGCTCCAAGGGTTAACATCTTCCTAGTGGCCCCTCAAAACCACCTACCTCCCCTTCACCACCTCTTCTCTGGGTTTGTCTTTACTGATGGAATTCAGTGTCTTTTTCCTCCATGCATCTCATAGGGATCTTCCTCCTTCCTTTTCCTTTCTGTTCAATGAGACTTCCTTCAGCAAGTTTCTCTGATCAGACTTTGTTCCTGTCATCTTGTTGAAATCTGCAGGCAGGTGGATGTTGCACAAAACTGAAAATAAGTGGAACAAAATGACTGGTCACTGTCAACACTAGAGGCGTGAAGTGACTAGCCATGAAGACAGTAGCCTCAACACTGTGTATGATGTGGTCTTAATTCCTGTCCTGCACATAGCCAGGATGGGAGGGGAGTTTGCATCCTTCTTCCCAAGCACGCGCATACTCTGTGAAAAGTATGAATTCCAGGATAGAATCAAATAGAAAGATGAAGTCCATTTTCACTTGTGATAGTTGTTTGGGGGGTTGTCAATGAAGAGTAGCCTTAAGGATGCCTAAAGTACTGGTCAGGTATACTTCTGGGTATAACAAGGAAAACGTTTTCAGAGAAGATGGGATGGGTATATGAATGAGCAAAGCCAGTGCAGAAGATCTGCCCAATGTGGATAACATCATCCAATCAGATGGGGGCCCCAAAAGGAACACTGTCAGAAGTTCTTCCTCCTTTACTGGGGTATTTTTCATGAACCTCTGGCTCTGCATTCTTCAGCCTTTGGACTCCAGGACTTACCAAAACAGCCTCTGAGGTTCTCACGCTGCCAGTCAGCCTCAGACTAGAATCTGTGCCATTCATCTTCCTGATTCTGAGATGCTTAGGTTCTCCAATTGAGTGATCTCTACCCTCTTTTCTGGTCTCTGGTTCTCCACCTTCCACTGGTCATAAAGGAAGCTTTCAACATCTGTAATGGTATGATCCAGTTTCTTAATATCTATCCCCCCTCTGTTTCCCCCACTCCAACTTCCTAGAATGATAGAAAGCTATCATTAGTGTCCATCACCATCTGTGTCCTTTCTCATTGGCTTCCTCCCTCTGGGGACAAAGTAGAAATATATTTCCTGGCTCCTTTGAAGTTGAATGAACACTAATGAATTAATTCTGGTCAATGAACTGTGGACAGAAATTATGTGTCTCTCTTTCATTCCAGAGAATAATGGCTGCATTGACATCTTTAATCCTTTTGGAAGTAGTGTCCCAACTATGACAAAGAGGAAAAATAGCAGGATACAAAATAAACCTTTCATTGTTTTAAGGTAGTGAGGTTTTGAGGATGTTTGTTATCACCACTTGACATAGTCTACCCTGACGGAGAAGTTTAAGACTATTCTCAGACTGTGATACTTTATTCAACATGCAGAAGAGAGACTGGAAGTGAAATTCACCCAAATAATTTTGATACCACAGGTAAATTATAAGTCAAAGCCTAATGGCTTGGGGCACTTACAGATCTAGTGGCCCTCAGCAAGGGCCCATATCATCCTAGCAGGAGAGAAAATATACCATCATAATCAGGCAACATACAATCTGTCCAAAGCACAAGCAAACAAAACACAAATGATTCAGCAATACTATATAGGACATTCCTCTGCCTCTTAGCGTTGTTTTTTAGTGTAGATCCTCAGCCCATACAGGACACTTCTGTGGTGTGTGAATGATGAAGTCTTCAGAGCCAACGAATTCTGGCATAATGAAAATGTACTTCTGTAAAGACACTGATCAATCCAATGTCACCTTGTACAGAATTGGGGGATTCAACATGATAAGTTCTCTAAACTCTCCTTGGACTCGGATCTAGGGAAGAAAATCAGCTTTTTTGTCTACTGCATTGTTCTATACACACTTGCTCTTTAGTAATGGTGATCAACTAACATCCAGAGGGATACATTTATGTGTTTGTTTATTGTATTGTATCATATTGTATTGTACCAGGATGATGAGAATGTGTGAACTCAGGGCCTCATGTTCTTACTCAGATTTTTCACTCAAGGCTGGTGCTCTACAACTTGAACCACACTTCCACTTCTGGCTTTTAGCTGGTAATTGTAGATAAGGTGTAAGGTCCACCCTGGGAAGACAGAGCAGACTCCTTCGTCCTCTTGGTTAAGTCTCTGCCCAGTACCTGTGTCACGTAGGTAACTGGCACACTTGCAGGCGGTCACTTCCCCTCTCTCTGAGGTCACATCCACATCTGGTGTGGCCACAGCTTCCCCTGCCTCTGGCCTTGATAAGTCATGGCCCAGCTGTGGTTCAACCTTTTTTTATTCCTGCTGCGTAGGCTTCCAACTTGACCAGACGCGGCCTGCAAACAAACCTTCCCATGCCTGAATACTGTGTACTGCTTTCTCTTTCCTCAGCTGCCAATTTAATTTATCTAACCTAAGGGTCTCCATGGACTATTCTTCCAAGGCTGTGTTGGAACCATAATACTCAGATCTCAGCTCCTGAGTACCTAGGATTCTAGGCAAGAGCCACCAGTGTCCTGAAAGAAACATTTATATGATATGGAAAAGACCCACCTTTCCTTTCTCCTCTTTCCTCATCATTCTCTGCAAAATACAAGGCATGATTGAGATTTGACTCCAATCAATACAGGCAAAAGTTTTAAGTGTGTTTACATTTTCTTGTACTTAGGAGGCTTCTTATTTCAGGAAGTATCTAGAAGCAAAATGTAGTGGGAACGTGGAGGGGAAATAGAGTGAAGCGCAGTGGCACCACCTAGAAAGTCATCTGACAGATTGGCCCACCGGCAAGCCCTGCTTGTATCTATGCTGGCCAAAGGAAATTTTACCTTACTGTCAGCAAGAATGAAAGGGAGGCCAAATGGTATCTGTGCATTGTGAAATAATGACTTTTGCAATGACTCAATGGGGGGAAAAATGCGATAAAATTGAGCCAGTAGGTTGCAAGATCTGCCATGGAAGCTGCAGAATTTCAGAATGAGAGCCATTGTGATCACAAGTCAACTGAGAACAGCCTTAGAAAGAAAAAGTCTGTTTGCCATGAGGCTTATTATGCTAATTTGATATTAGCTGACAGTATAGCTTGAGTT
The DNA here is from genome assembly GCF_019054845.1 of Dipodomys spectabilis. Taxonomy (NCBI): domain Eukaryota; kingdom Metazoa; phylum Chordata; class Mammalia; order Rodentia; family Heteromyidae; genus Dipodomys; species Dipodomys spectabilis. The sequence continues at coordinate 15,403,597 of NW_024870775.1, forward strand.
GAAAATCCTGTAGAATTTTGTTTTTAAACTGCAGAAAAGCCATGAGCTTTAGAAGTCAAGCAAGTTCTGCTTTTGTACTTGCTAAGTAACATTAAATGACACAGTGTGGGTAGATCTTTACCCAGAGGCTCACGATCTCTTTTCTTTCAAAGTTAGTCTATTCCCAAAGATAGAGAAATAATTGTTTGGGAGGAAATAATTGAGGCTTGGATGACTCCTCAGGAGTCATCCAAAGATAAGTCTTATGCATAAGATAAGAAGGGAGAAGACTTTAGAGGCAAGCTTCCTCTGTGGTCAGGATGAGTGTTTCTTTTTCCTTTTCTTTTACTTTAAGTGCCTGGGTACTGTCTCAGCTCTTTCACTCAAGGGTAGTGCTTTACCACTTGAACCACAAATCCACTTCAGGCTTTTTGCAGGTTAATTGGAGATAAGAGTTTCATAAACTTTCCTGCTTGAGCTGGCCCTGAACTACAATCCTCAGAGCTGATCCTCCTGAGTAGTTAGGATTACAAGCATGAGCCACCTATTCCCAGTTTATGAGGTTTCTTCATTGATGGAAATGATCTGAAAGACTGCCAGACGGGGCTGGGAAGTAAGGATATTTTCTAACGTGCAACTTGCTAGTTACCCTGGCTGCTCTGTTACATTGGAGAGGTAATTAAAATATAGCTGTTTCTCCATTTCAGTAGAAATTGGTTCCAGGACCCCTTGTATGCTCATGTTACTTTCACAAAGTTACATACCTTGGCACATTACCTACCCAGGCCCTCCTGTATACATTCAGTTATCACTAGATGATTCATAATACCATGACTGGAAAGGCATGCAGGTAAACCTCACAATACCTTCCCAGACATTTATGTAGCTTACTCTCAATTCTTTTGCCTTGCTAGAAACAAAGTGTAATGAAAATGATAGAAAAGTTCATTAAAGAGAAAGTGGCATGTACTGCAAGATAACATCTGGCTCAAGAAATGCTACAGAGCATCAATCTTTTGTCAGCTGGTAATTTAAGGGTCAAGAAGAGATATGGATCAACATTCATTTGGTGAAGGTTGGACAGGTTGGACAGGTTGACTGGTAGGTATAGCTAATGTAAAAAATGTATTTCTGTCTATGCTCAGACTTATTGGGATCCTAAACATAGACTCCCTATAAGCAATTGAATGGTCTCAAACTGAGATCCCTGGGCCCTATAGGGGCCAAGATGTCATTGTAAGGTCACCATTCTTGCTTTCTGTGCATGTGCAGAAGGAGACAAGGCCTGGCAGATGATGCCCATGGTTATCAGGACCTGCTGCCAACTTGTCTAGCTTGAAGAACTTCATCAGCATCTTCATTAACACTTTTACATGACACTCTAGGAGAGATCAACTTGAGGTCTTGACAAATTTCCTACCTCAGGTTCATCTTGTGGGTAGATCCATGGTCTAACCCAAAGGTAACCAGGAATCCGAAAGCTGATTGCCTGCTTCAATCCATAATACCACGTAAATGTTAGGCAAACAGTTATTATACTCTATTGTGGATGGATTAATGACAAAAATAAGTCTTTATTTTCAATAACAGTTTTGGCCTTCAAATGTGGAATCCATGGGCAAGGAGGGTTATTTGCACAGGCTTACTTAGCAGGATGAATGTGGCAGAAAATGAAGGGGCAGGGCATTTGTGACCCTCTATCCTGTTCTTACCTAATGCTACATGGAAGATGACAACGTGCCCAGGTCTACAAGTGGCACAATCCCTTCTCTGCGGAAAGGATGGTCATGTGAGTTCAAGTCATTGAAATGTAGGTAACTGTATAGGGCTCCTGCAAAGCTTCTGTCTAAGAAGGCTGTCCCGGCTAGTGTCCTCTCTTCTCCCCTCTGCCTTTCTCCTGCAGGTCTTTCTGAAACATGGCTCAGCTGTTGGAGCTACATTGACCATCTTTGCAAGTATCCAAGGTGGAAAAGCCTAGGGAAGCTCCCAACAACCTGGGCTGCCATCCAAACACTTCCTCTCACTTATGAAGAAAGTCTTAACCAAACTATTGTCTTTGGAGTTGCTGTTACAAGCAGCCGAACTGACCCTCCGGAGGAGATGTCCACTGCCCATCACCATCCACAGCTAGTGTTCAGACTGATTCAGACCTTCACCAAGACCCAATTCTGGCAAAGTGGCCACTGGCACTGAGAAACATGGTAGTGGGAGTAGGAGGCCTCCTGACTTCAGAAGGGACTACACTGCCCAGGAGTCAGAGCCTTTCACAGATGCTCTCCACAGAGAACTCAGGAGACAAGATCTAAGGGAAGGTAAAAATGGCTCTTTTGAATTGCCTGTATTTAGAACTTCCTGAGAGCAGCTATTTCGGGTTGTGTGTGAATGAAAGAAACGCAGATTTGGAGAGGGTGTGGAAAGAAACAGTGGGAATGTAACCACAAGAGAAAAAAGGCTTGGCACTCATTTTAATAAGCATCATTTTATATGATCTTGTGCACATAGAAATAGCCCTTCTGATCCTCTCCTAATAATATCTTCCTTTGGTCTCACTGTGTGAATGTTTAGTTAATCATGTCCAAGTGTATTTTTTTTTGTCTTTAGTAAAAGACAAAAGATAGTAATCCATTGGGTTTTCTTGTAGATTTATAGGCACATTCTAATGATTGCAAATGCGGGGAAGCAACGCAGCCTGTGTTTCTTTGGGTCTGGCTTACTTACAATTTTTTCCAAATCTTTCTATTTCCTTACAAATGGAGCAATGTCATTCTTGCTGATGGAAGTATAGAATTTCATTGTGTATATAGACCAGAAACTAGAGGTTTTTTTCATTGTGCTGTTTGCAATTCTTTTTATTTTCCTTTTGCATTTTCCTTTTTGTTGCTGTTGGTTACTTCTGCATGCTTTGTCTTGTACATAAGTTTATCTGATTGGGGGAAGGGTTAGGAGTAGCACAGAAATGGGTGAGCTAAGTTATCAGTGATGCTCACTAGACATGATGTTGGAAATGAACGATACAACTTGAAGGAGAAGGAGGTCAGGAACTGAAAATCTGGGAGAAAATGGAGGAGCTAGTGACAGTGTTTGAAAAGAAATGCACTCAGTACATGACTTATGTAACTGTAACCCCTTTGTACATCACCTTTACAAAAAAAAAAAGAAACCCCACACATATACCAAAAAGAAAAAGAAAGAAAGAAGCAAAGACTCTAACCAGATTACGTGCTCTAGATTAACCCTTATTGGTTAGTAGAAAGGTCTTACAGTCAGAAAAGGAAATAGATCCAGGGTTGGAAAATGGCTGACATGCTAAGGGCTGGCTCATATATCCCTCAAGCACTGGTCACACACCAGTGGGAGCCACCACTACCTCTGAGGCATGGAGAGCATACTGCATGACCACACAGTGCCACTTTGTTTCCCTGTTTGCATGCTCAATGATTTTAAGATCTGCTTCCAGAATTCCCTGTGACAGCTGAAGATATCAGCATTTATGCCTTCTCTAATCACAGCTCTGGTTGGCTTTTCCTATTTCTCTCTACCTGAAAAATGCTATATTTCCCGGCGATATTAAAGGTTCTTCTCTAAAGACATGACAAAGCTCTTCATTTTAAATATAGTTGAAAAAAAATCTCAAGAAGAGTCTCTGATTAATGGAATATTTCTAGGTAAGTTAATTTCCTGGCTTAATTGAACACTAGCCAAAAAAAACTTTTCCATTAATACACATTGTCCTAAAGTATTCAAAATATACTTGCTTGACTTCTGTGATCCCAATTTAAATTCTCTTTAAGTCACTGTCAATCCCTCAGGATGACTTTTCCAAAAGTCACTGCCTTTCAAGTAGCACACACCATTCAATTCCAATCTCCTGAAACTTTTATATTTTTGCCAATTTTCTACTAAATAAGACTGTAAAGAAAAATCCTGGCAATTTAAAGCTAGCCAATGCAGACAAATCCTTGCCACTCTTGTCTGCAATTAACCAGCAAAAAAATCTGGAACTGGAGACATGGTTCAAGTGGTAGAGCAACAATCATGATCAGAAAAGCCAAGTGAAGCGAAAACTCCTGAGTTCAAGCCCTAGTACCTTTATACACACACATACATAAAGAACAACCGTAGACATAAGATTGTTTCTTTTATATTTTATATGAGTTTCACATAGGACTAAAGCTCATTGTTGGTTTAACCAGGCTATAAAATATTTTACCTGTTGTTAGTGCTTCCAAAATTGTTTCAAAAAATGCTACATGAGTTTTCATTAGTCCATTTCTAAGACTTAAGTTTATGTATTGCTTAGCAGTAGGACACCTTCCAAAAATGATGAGCTGGTGGTCATTATTGTTGCCTGGACATCAGAGAACACTCATATAACCCTATCACCTATCTGTCCTAGGGCCATGAGGATCAAAGCAACATGAAGTTACATTAAGCAATGTATGTGCTCTATTCTTATAAGCAGAGAGAGCACACTATAAATAACCCAAAGAGGAATAATCTATGAACATTGCTTAAATTTAAAAAATAAGAGTCTAGTAAATACTTGGGCCAGTAACAAGGTTGTCCGTTCTCAAATGCATTATACCTAACCATATTCACTGTAGTTTTCAATTTAAATAATTTTGATTATGAAGTTGACATACAGAGGGGTTACCGTTACGTAAGTCAGGTAAAGAGTACATTTCTTCTTAGACAATTTCACCCCTTTCCCCTCTCTTTGTACTGTATTTTCATACAATGGGCAACACAGATCACAGCACAAATTGTAATGTTATGATGGTTCCCAAGTCACTGTGCAGTAGCTATTCTTCAGTTCCATTATAATCTCACGAGACCACTGTCACATAGGTGGTCTGCTTTGAAATGTTGTTATAAGGCTCATGGCTGGATAATTTTGTTAAGCTCTTAGACTGTAATGCCTAATGAATTTACAACAAATGGAGCAAAGAAGGTTCCAAGTGAGAGAGGAGGCTACAGGAAAATAACAAAGAATGTGAAGAGGAAAAGTGCAGAAGACAGACTCCAATAGGAGAAAATAACTATAGCTCTCTGCTTATTGCAAGCAATGGTGAGCTGATTTCTACTCAACAATAGCTCTCCACTGAAGAAGGAGCAAGCCCGCTATGCCGTGTTTGCAAAACTATCAATGAAGGCACATTTGGCTCTTTTAAACCATAGGCACTGGCTCCAGGACCTCTTTCTGACCAAGGACCAGGGTGCAATGCCCAGAGAGGCCATGAAGGTAAGCATCTTTGGGTATGGATACTCATTCTTCATACTGGGCCTTCAACGGCCTGGAGAGTTAAAGAACAGAGTATTGGGAGCTGACTGCCCTGTGATCAGAGGGACAACATGGCTTGACCAAACTACAGCTGAGCTGTAGGGAACCTCTTTTTCTTAAAAAAACAAAACAAAACAAAAAATTTACAAATTGGAACCAGAGGCCTGGCTCAAGTGGTAGAACACTAGCTGTTGGTGGAAAAAAAAATTATCTTCAAAGAGTTGTACCTCAGGGTTCCAATTTAACACGTCCATTCACATGTACGACGCATCTTGATCAGTTAGCTATTTCTTCCTTTCCCCCTCTTACACTTTCCTCCTTACCCCACCAGTCTCATTCAGTTTCCATCTTTCATTTTCACATATGTGCATTAAGTATTATGACTATATTCCTCCACTGTTCCTTTCTCTATTCATTCACATGCCTTTCATTAGCCCCCAGACCTCCCCTGTTGCAAGACCTGCTTCCACTTCCAGACACTCCTTTTGTTACACTGTTAATTGTTCAAGTGGAATTTGAACATATACCATGTGTTAGGCAACATGAATATATATATATATATATATACATATATATGAGCCTGTGAGTGTTTATATTTATTTTAGGGCTAACAACCACATATAAGAGAAAACATGCCCTTTGTTTTTCTGGTCCTGGTTTATTTCATCCAATGAATTTTTGTCAGATCCATCCATTTCACTGAAAGTATTTTCTTGGTCCATTTATTGGTTGAAGAATATCTGGCAAGTTTTCATAACGAGTCATGGTGAATAGTGCTGCTCTGAACATGTGTGTAGTTCTATTTTTAATTTCTTGTAGAGCCTCCATACTGACTGTCATAGTGGTTACACTAGTTTACATTCCTGCTTAAAGTATATTGGGGTGTCTTTTCCCCCATAACCTTGTTAGCATATGTTGTGGTTTGTATTCTTGATGAGTGCCATCCTGACTGGAGTGAGAGGGAATTTGAATGTTGTTTGAATTTGCATTTTCTTTATGGCCAGGGATGTTGAACATTTCTTCGTTGCATTTATTCTTTTTACTTCTTCCAAGAAATGTCTAGTTAGCTCCTTGGTTCGTTTACTATTATTATTATTATTTATTTTGCTGAATCTTTTAAGCTCATTGTATATACTGATTATTAGTTCCTTATTGTAGGTATAGCTGGGGAAGATGTTCTCCCCTTCTGTAGGTTGTCTTTTAAGCCTGGTATGGACTTCATGCTTTACTGTGCAGAAGCCTTTTCACTTTATGCAGTACTATTTGTTAATATTGCTTCTATTTTCTAAGCTACCAGAGCTCTCTGTAGTATATGTCTAGGATAATCTTATCAGATGAGCAGAATAGTTCAGTAGTTATGTACATATGACCATATAAGATGATGCTAAGCAAAATGAACTCCAAGACATGGACACAAGAGGTTTTATTTTGTTGTTGTTGTATTTAATGTACTATGTGAATTTTTGTTTCTTTTGTATGCTCTTCCCCCTATGGTATATCCCCTATTGTCACTGTATTTGATTTTGGTACGCTGGTATCGTATATATGTTTATTTGAATTAGGGAAGAGAAGGGGAACCACAGAATGGTGAGACAAAGGACAAGAAGAGAACCAATGCAACAGCTCTCTCTGTATATACACATAAGACAATATGTGGAAATGATCTGTACAACTTGGGGGTGGGAGTGTGGGGAGAGAAAGGAGGAGAAAAATGAGGGAAGGGGTAACACGTTCAAAAAGAAATGTATTTATTACCTTACTTATGTAACCGAAACCCCTCTGTACATAACCTTGACAATAAAAAAAAGTGGTTTCCTATACCATTAAATTCTAGTATTTCCTTATTCTGTTCAGTAGAAGTTTTAAAGTTTCAGGTCTTATGTTAAGTCTTTAATCCACTTTGAATTGATAGAGTGAGAAATAAGGGTCTAACTTTAGCCTTTGTTATGTAGACATCCATTTCTTCCAGCACCATTTGTTAAATGGTATTTATTTGGCTCCTTTGACAAAAAAATCAGTTGGCTGGAGATGCATGTTTATTTCTGGGCCTTCTAGACTATTCCATTGGTCTTCAGGTTTCTTTGTTTTTGTTATTATGGCTTGATAGTACAATTTGAAGTCTGGTATTGTGATATCTCCAGTATTGTTGACTTTTCACTCGGGATTGATTTGACTATTTGAGATTTTTTTTCTATTTTTTATTGTGAAAATACTGTACCGAGGAGTTACAATTACATGGGCAAGATAACAAGTACATTTCTTATCAAGCATTGTTGCCTCCTCGTTGCTACTTGAGATATTTTTATTGCAAGCTATGTTTTCTAGAAACCTGTGTCTCCAGATGAGTTCACAAGCCCTACTTCTGACTTTTTTGGTGGTTAATTGGAGATAATAATCTCATGAACTTTCCTGCCCAGGTTGGCTTCTAACCACAATCCTCAGTTCTCAGCCTCCTGAGTAGCTAGGATTATAGGCATGAGCCACCAGCACCCAGCAAGTACACCTTTTATATGCAAACCTATATATATACAGCTCACCTCCCACTTCTCCACCCGCTCTCATTAGACCAGGCCATTGTCTCCTGCTCAAATCATCCCAGGGCCAGATACAAGAGTAGACAGATGTAGACAGTTCCCAGGTCTAACCCTGCCAGTGTTGTCTTCTTGATTTGCTCCTAAAATCTAGACCCAGAATGATGGTGATGATGATAATGATGATAATAATAATAATAATAACAATAACAATAATAGAAGGATGAGGAGGAAGAGGAGGAAGTGGAGGAGGAGGAAGACATGGAAGGATATGATTGCAAGAAATGTTGCTTAGTGGAGAGAACGAGCAGGAGAGGGAAAGGGAAAAAGGAGAAGGTGGTGTGTGGGGGAGGGAAAGAGAGAAGGAGGAGAGGCAGGGGAGAAAGTATAATGAATTTGACTAAAAGCTGTTAAGAGTGAATTAAGAAAATGGAATAAAAGGATGCATTCAATTAAGTTATATGCACGTATGGAAATATCACAAGAATACCTCTTTGTACAATTATTTTATACTAATTTTAAAAAAAAGAATTAAAAAACGACTCACTTATGTCCCCCTCCCTTGTCTGCCTCCTTTCCCGCTTGGCACTTTCCCATGTGGCCCTGCATGTTTTGCTATGCATCCTAGGAACTGGAAATAAACTTTTCAAAAGTAGGCCTTTCCTGATTTGTTGGTTTTACCACACATAAGTAATAGTAAGCCCTACCTTTAAAAAACAGCCAATGTGGCAGGTTAGTTACAGGGAAAGAATGATAAATCCAGCCCCCTTTTCTAGCACCTCCTAGGAGACACCCATGAGTTCTACCTCCTCCTGGGACTTCCTATGGCCACTCCTCTTTGGAGGTAATTAGTGGTCAGTTTGCAATTAGGACTTCTCCCTATGGGTAGAAATACTCCTTGCCAGTTCTAACCAAACTGTGAGCCTTGCAAAATGGAACCCCTTGAGCCCTTAGCCTGATCTTTCCTCAACAAACTCCTACCTAAAGATTCATGCATATACATTGGATCTCATACGTATAATTAAATCCAGATGATGGGAACCTTGTACATTGGCACAGGTCCCTTCAAAGAACTCTGCCAAGTCAGGATTGCTCGTTTTCCTAAGATCAGCCCACTACCATCACTATGAGTTCCTCCCATAGTCCTTGAGCCCTAGGAAACTGCAATGCTTAACTGCATCTTTGTTCTTGAATACATAGCTCCATCCCTCTATTCTTCTAAACAGGGCACTTGCTCTCTCTATTTGAGTCCTTGCTTTACCACTTTACTGTTGTGTGTGTATATATATACACACGCACATGCATGTGCGCATGCACACACACACACACACACACACACACACACACACTTACACGAATATCTTCATTCAGTTCTTTGTTGAGACACTAAGAATCTGAGATCTTTACCTCTGCAACCATCACTAGTAGCAGCACCAGGAGCTGAACTCAGGCTTTGCACCCTCACTCAGCCTTTGCATTCATGGTTAGTGCTCCACTACTTGAGGCAAACCTCTAGTTCCAATTTTTTGCTAAGTAATTGGAAATAAGAGTCTCTGTGACTATTTGGCCTATGCTGGCATTGAACTTTGATCCTCAGAGCTTAGCCTTCTGGTTAGCTAGGATTGCAGTCATGAGTCACAGTGTTCAAGCCATTTTCACACTCTTAATAACCAACTTCAACTTCTCTCTACACAGGTTATCTCTAGATAAAGACAACCTATTCTAAGTGTCCTTGGTCACAAGCAGTGCCTATATGAAGTCTGCTCAAAATTTATGGCCGACACTAGTGTTATGGAGTGGGTAAGTTTCCCCTGTTGTCAGTCTGCAGAAAATATAATGGCTTGAGTAATGGCAGCCATTATGTATCATTAGGACACGTCCCCTACCCACATCCTACAGCCATCTAGGATGAAGGTGTTGAATCACCTAATTAATATGAATAACTCATGTTTCACAAAGATGTGGATTCCTTTCATGTCACAAAGAATGACAGTCAATTTGATTTTAAGCAAATATGATTTGTCTATTGTATTCAGCCAAACAATTTCCAACCTTCCTGTAAAAGAAATTATTTTAGTTTAGTTTGAATCATCTAATATTTTGAGTTTGATTCTGTCAATATACTTAAGGTGTCCAAAAAATATGTCACTTGATCACATTACTCACATGACCAGTATGAGTTAGAAAATAGCTCAACTCATCTTTAATGTCAAAAATTTGGTAAGTACCCTTTACAGTCTGCATGCTTCAGGCTTAGGAAGTAATATCCCTTCCCTTTTGTGTAGTCCTGGCAAACCGACAAGAGGCTGACAGCCACAGTCTGGTTATATTACCAATTCTTTCTTTCTTTGAACCATAAATCAAGCACAGACAGCCCATAGTTAACTACTCTGCATGGCAAAAGTCAATGTTGCATAATATTGCAAATTTAGCATTCTACTGCTGCTTTTTGTTCTACCTTTATGCGTCTTTGAATCCTGAGTTAGCATATAAAGGAAAAATGCAATCTAACATATACAGGAATGTACATACAGCACACATGAAGTTATACCAGCCACGGCAAAAGGCACAATGTTAACAGAGCAGTTAAATGGAGTAAAAAAAAAAAAAGTCCCACCAGTACCAAGAAGCCAGTCCTGGCAGAAAAATCCATGAGATTCTTATCTCCAATTAACCATCAAAAAACAGAAGTAGAGCTGTTGCTCACGTGGAAGAGTCCCAGCCTTGTGCAAAAAATGCTAAGGAATAACACTCAGCTCTGAGTTTAAGCCCTACTACTTGCACACACTCACAAAAGCCTAACTAGCTCTGGAATGTTTGCTGAGAATTCAACTACTAGGAATTCATGGAGCTTCTGTGAGAGTCAACTCTTTTTTTTTGTTTTTGATGCTGATATTGGGGCTTGAATTCAGGGCCTAACACTCTCTGTGGGCTTTTTCAGCTCAAGCCTGGCACTCTACCGCTTGAACTACAGCTCCACTTCCAGCTCTTCAGTAGTTAATTGGAGATAAGCATCTCAGTAAGTCTTCTGCCTTGGCTGGCATGGAACTGAGACCCTCAGATTCCAGGCTTCAGAGTCACTAGGATTTAAGCATGAGCTACTGGTGCCCAGCTTTAGGTTTATATTTCTTGTTTGTAAAAATCTATGGAGAAAATGTTTCATTCCCTTATGAAACATTTCATGGATTAGCCAACCTCTTGAAACAGACTGCTGTTGGCGTAAAGACAACCAACTCCAGGACTCTGGGATAATTTCCACCCAGTTGACTAAGTTTGCTTCATAACTTCTGCAGTCCAATTCATTTTTGGTGAACAATATAGTTGGGAGCTAGAGATGAAGTTCAGTGACTGTGTACTTGCTTTGCATAGATATGACTCTGGATTCCATCTCCAGCATTGGAAGAATAAAACATAAGTGAAGATTACATATGAGTGTTTTTTTAAAAATTGGATTCTTGCTAAGTACCTCAGGCTGGACTTGAACTCTGACTCTTCTAACAGTCTGGGATTATAGGTAAAAGCCTCCACATACAGAAAGATTGTATTTTATTTTTTTGTCAGTTATGGGGCTTTAACTCAGGGCCTAGGTGCTATCCTTGAGCTCTTTTTCTCAAGACTAACACTCTACTGCTTTGAACCAGAGCTCCACAGCCAATTTTGTTTTTGTTTTTGTCAGTCATGGGGCTTGAACTCTTGGCCTGGCTGCTGTCCCTCAGCTCTTCAGCTCAAGGCTAGGGCTCTACCACTTGAGCCACAGTGCCACTTCTGGTTTTCTGGTGGTTTATTTGAGCTAAGAGTCTCATGGACTTTCCTGCCCGAGCTGGCTTTGAACCTCAATCCTCAGATCTCAGCCTGCTGAGTAGCTGGGATTATAGGCATGTGCCACTGGTGCCACTTCCAGTTTTTGAGGGGTTAATTGAAGATAAGAGTCTCACAGACTTTCTTTCCTGGGCTTCAAATTGCAATCATCAGATCTCAGCCTCCAGGGTAGCTAGGATAACAGGCATGACCCTGTAGGCTATCATTTAAAAAAGAATTAACTTATTGAATTTTAAACAGGATTGGTGAAAAGGAATGCCAATCTTTGAGAACATAAGCCAGAGTTAATTTATTAGTCAGGTTAAGCTGGGTTTTGCTCCAATAACAAACAATCCCAATAGTCTCAATGGTTTAAACTAGCAAAGATCCCTCCTTCCCTCCCCCCCCCCCCCCCCCCCCCCACTGGTTGCATATCCACCATAGGTCAGCAGGAAGCTCTGCTCTCACTACAGCTTGGACCTTGCTCTGCAAACCAGGCCAAGAGAACAACCCTTCTCTCGACTATACCTGTCCCTGTTTGAAGAATTGCTCATTTCAGGGCTCCTTAGACAGAAAACTCCCAGGACAGAAAAAGACCTCAGCAGACAGCAGGGTACCAGGAAACCTAGTCTTATTCCTTGCTGAAAAGTAGAATAGTAAGAGGACTGTACAGATTTCCATCAGAAGTAGTTGGGTAGGTTCTGCTATCCCAACAGATAAATGTTCATGCAACTCTAACAGACCTAGAACATGGTTCAGCTTGTTGAGAAGAATCAATGGTGAACTTAGGATAAATAGTATGAAAAAAAATCAGTATTAGAGTATGAAAATCAATAATTCCTGCAGAAGGAAATGTGATTAAAACCATAAAGGTTAGCTAAACAATAATCAGAAGGATTTTGAAGAGGAAAAAAGAATGTTTTTGATATAAGTAACTTGGAGGAAGCTTCTTAGAGGAGGTCATTTGAGGACAACTTCAGTATAGGAATTTTAATGGGCAGGGATGACAGGAAGAAGGGACTTCCAAGCAGAGGAAACAACAAAGGCAATACAGAATATTTTGGCACATCTGTATAGTTGTGTGTTCTGATTATATGCTAACAATGATGTCAGTCACAAATCCTAGCTCCTAGGTGCCTGAGTTCCTGATAAGTATCCTAAGGTTGAAGGGGGAATAATTAGGGCTATGTGTCATACCAACTTTGTGGCTTGTTTTGTTGCTGTTGAATTAGCATACATACATAGGAGAATATGTACGATCATGAGCACTCTGAGACCTACTTCTAAAAAGCTAATGGATTTGTTCAAAAACACACTGCCCACAGTATGGTCTGGATTTCTGGAAAGAATTTAGCAAGACATTTCACTTCTACTTTCTATCTCCTTGTGGTCCTTAACAAAGAAACTTCTTAACTTTCCTAAGCAAAGCTTATTAAGAATGTCATCTGTTTTCTAACCCCCCCCCCAGCTCTCCTTTACCACGTTGTTTGATGCAAAGACACTTCGATGAATTACTAAAGGAAAAAATAATAATGATACTGATGTGGCTATGGTCACTATAACAATGGAAGTGAGGTTTGAGATACATGCTTGCCTCTGAGGTCATCAAGCCAGGATGAGTAAAGTCTTCCTTTAGTAAGAAAAGGTCAATGAATATGGAAAAGTGAGTGAGAACATTCTGGAAGGGTGCAAATATGAAAGTATGAGTGTGTATGGACAAGTGAGCAAGGTTGTTGCATTGGCTGGGAAGAGACAGGCCTTGGTTCATAGGAATCCCATAAGCCCAGCCACACAGTTTCCATTGAGTGCTGAGTGATCAGAGGCTTTGGCCATCAATCACATTGTCATTGTACCCAAGGCAAGAGAGAGTCAACAGAGCTAAAGGCAGGCTTGACTCAGAACTACCAGCTTTTCTAATCATCCAAGGAGCTTGAGGAATTGCCAAGAATGGACTATGTGCCATCCTAGGACTGGGGTAGGGCAAGGGACTAGCACTCCCAGAAAGCTTCTGGGACTAAGACCCAAGACCAATGAGGTTACCTCATATCTAGCACTGATATAATTATCCCAGAGAGTGCAGGTGGCTGTGAGCTCTATGCTTGGACTCTAATTTCCTGGCAATGCTAATCTTGATACCACAGCAGAGGAGGTCCATGCTGTCACATCAACCACTCCAATTTCCTGACTGGAAAATATTCACTGAAGGGAAACTTGATTTGACAAGTGAATACCCACCCAGCAGATTCAGGAGGTTAGCAGGCATGACCAATTAAACCTGGCGAACAGTAATCAATAAAATTTGATTGCATACGACTTATGACCTTTTAAGTACCAATGCCACATCTGGGAAGTGGTGACCCATACCGGTAATCTTAGCTACTCAGGAAGCTGATATTTGAGGATCAAGGTTTGAAGCCAGCCATGAGAAAAAAGTCTGAGAGTCTCCTATTTCCCACCAACAAGTAAAAAGCTGTAAGTGGAGGTACGGCTCAAGTGGCAGAGCATCATCTTTAAGTGAAAAAGCTAAGGTACAGTACAAGGACCCCGAGTTCGAGCCCAATATTAACACACACACACACACATGCACACACACACACACACACACAGGAGTCTACCCACAGTTACTTAACTGGTCAGTTGCAGAGTGAGGATTTTGTTTGTGGTTTCTGATCTGTTTTTCCTTTGACCAAAAATGAAGTTTAATTTCATAGCTAAGTGTAGAGGATGAGAAATAAGGACCAAACAGAAACTACCTAGGAGCCACTGCTGCACGGGGCTGTTTAGAATAACCTCAGTGACCTGAATGGAGGAGGATGTAGAATTGAAAAGATCTTCTTGTCCTTCCTATTCTAGGACAAATATGTCCCACCCCTACTTCTTCCCTCTCACCTGTTCCTATCTGGAACATTTGATTCGTTCCCATCAAGTTTTAGTGGGGAAAATGATTACAGGACACCAAAGGGTAGAGAATCAGGTCATGATGATCACAGACCAACTACATCTTGATGGATAAGAAATATCACCACCTTCCAGTCATAACTAAGCTTTATTGTAATATGTTCCAGAATTTTCAGACCATCACTACAACTACAAACTTGTAGGCAAGGTGATTTTTATAACTGCAGAGTAAATAAAATAGAGAATGACATTATAACAATAAATACGCCTTAGATATAAATATACATATTGAGATTTCACACATACAAAAGTCATGCTCTGCAAATACTTTTGTATACACACAATCTTTGTGGACTACTGAATTCCAGGACGTGTCTTCAAGGATTTACATGTGTATTTTCAAAGAGATTACGTGGAAGCAACACATTAGAAATTTGGGGGAGGGGGAAGGGAGAAGTATCACAGAGCAATTTTTAAAATATTTAATATGTTTTAGTTCTATAAAGAATGGGCATTTTGTAAGTATTACAAACAGTGAAGCAAATATACTAGCTTACAGATATGTACAATTTACTACTTTAAAATGCAGGAAGGTAAGTTATATAATATACATAATTTTAGATATAATGAACAATTCAATATTGCTCTGGTGTTGGCCTTGCTGCATTGTATGCATGCCCATGGCTTGTCACTAGATGGAGAGGGGACCAGTGGGGACAGAAAGGGAACTCATGGAGCCCCGTGCTGAATCCCAGAGTGCCATCATCTTCAAAGCAGTATTTTGAGTTTTATAAGATACTGGGGCTAGGTCAAAAGCTTCTGTGCCCTTGTGCAATGTAGGATGTGGTCTCAAGAACCAAGACTCCTTATTTGGAGATGGGGGCCACACAAATGCTGGAAACAAACCGTCAATGGCACTAACTCCTCAAACCCTGAGTCAGGAAGGAGCTCCTAAAGATGAGGCTGACATCCTCAGTCTACATGATGATCTGAGAATGAAGCCCTGGGATGGAGGTTTCCCCAGCCTACCTTTCTCTCCTATAAACTCACAGGCAAAATACAAAGGAAGACAATGTATCTTCAATGAGCTCAGATTGTCAATAACTGCAAGCTTTTCGTACTGATGCTAACCACAACACTTGAAACTGTGGAGTTTGACTTTAAAAAGCTAAAAGAAATCCTGACTCAGGATCAGTAGGAATGGCTTACAGAAAGTGCTGTGATAAAAGCTTTATTAACACATGGCAAAGGCCATACCTCACTGCTATCCAAGAACCCATCGCAAAGTATATGTTCCAAGTTGGCCATGAAGTTCTGGCCTTTCTTCTACTTCTCCCACACTCAAATGACAAAACTCACCTCTCTCTCTGAGCGTGAAAGAACGGCCTTTTGGAACAAAAGTCCCTGCATGAGGGACTTAAAGGGGTCATGGAATTTCCCCAAAGACTCTACACTCCCTGGTGGCTCCCATACCATGCCCTTCCTTTCTCAATGTGACTCTTTCCCTAGGTAAAGACAGGAATGTTTTGTTCTAGAAGACCAAGGAGATGGTAATTACCATGGAGCCAAATGGTTCTCAAAGGCACTTCCTATACACTAATGGCATCACCAGGGTGGGTTGTAGGTAAAGAAGAAAGGACATAACCATACAAGGGAATTGAATTAGAAAGGAAAGCCAGGAGATCCTGAGATCTCAAACAACTGTGTTTTGGAAGATTGTGGTGTTCACATGGCTGTTATCTGCATGGGAGGAGAGGTCAAAGAAACAAGTAGATAAGTCATTACTCACAACCCTCCCTGGCTACCTACAGGCCCATGAGGCGGTACTGCAGCTTCCTCTGCTTCCTTAGCAGGCAATGGAAAGGACTGTTGGGGGAAAGAGGATGTGCCAGGAGTCAGGGATGGCATGTGTTTGTTCTGTCAATGGAAATAGAACTCACAGGTTCTGTCAGTGGGAATTTTCAAGAAGGCAGAGCCTAGCCAGAATCTTGGATGGCAGATGGGTTAAGCTGAGCGGGCGGTGCTAAGGACAGAGCTGCCAGCCTATCTGCAATCTCCATCACCTCCCACACCAGCAGGAAGTAGTGGTGGTTGTAATTTGGTTTGAAGGATTAAGGGTACACACACACAATCATGAGAAAGAGATCGTTGTTCCTAGGGTAAATACTGCCTTGAACTGCTCTTACAGGACATAGGTAATGGATCCTGCAAGAGAATTTACTATTCTTTAAGATGCATTTTCCAGGAATTCACTTCCGAGAGCAATACATCATCAAAGACACAGTGAACAACTTCTGCTTCAAAGGATTTCATAAAGATGTAAAGTGTGGCTTATAGATGTGTTGGGTCACTTAGAAAATTGGATGTGCTTCTGGTCATTGGATGGCCCTTTGTTGGCTGTTTGCCAGCTGGGTACACATCAAGTTATTGAAGAGAAGAAAACCATCTTGGAGGGAGGAGGAAAGCAAGTCTAAAAATACCTATTTTATTGGCTTTTATTTAAAATCTGAGGGCTGGAAGAAATTACAGCCCTCCCAGGTCTAAAGCAAAGAAATTTCACATTTCTAAAATCCTTAAAGCATCACACCGTGGAATAGAAGGATGATGTTTTAATCATGTCACCATCTCTTTACTGAAAAACTGAAAAACTTGTGACACAGCAATATACCACTGGTGAGTATGAGAAAATCGACATTCTGAGAGGTTCCCATCATGGTGACTTGCTAGCTAGGTCTACAGGTATTAAATACACTCCTCAGGGAAGTTCAGGTGAAGATGAATGGGAAGTAAACATCCTTTGGGGGAGGCTGCATTTCATCTTTAATTTGGCTTACGGTGTATTTAAGGGGACCATTGTAGTCCAGTTTGGACCAATTGGTCTTCTCACTCTGCCTCCACCCATCCCTCCCCCAAAGATGTTACTGAGCAGAGACGAGGCCTGGTATGGGGATGGTACCATCAGCTCTGACCAGCTTCCTCTCTCACACATGTGGGTGACATGTGTTCCCCTCAGCTTGTTCTGTGAGTCCCCCAAGCTTCCCAATGGCAAAAACCTGCTCAGAAATGACTGCACCTCTCAGTTCCCTGGGATGCCAGGTGTGAGCAACTCCAAGGAGGGTGGCTTACTGGTGGTGGTGTGGAATGCCTCTTGAAAGAGACACGAGGGCGTGTCTCAGCCAAATGCAATGTTTAACAGGAGGGCATCGTACATGCTGCCCTGACAAAGGGGTGTCACGCGGGGAGGGGAGTGAGGCCCGGATGATAGCTTGTGGCTCTTCCTGCAGCAAAGGGCTCTCACATGACCACACACTTGCCCTTGAGCTTCTCTTTCCTTTTCTGCTGCTTGCTCTTTTTGCCGTCGATCTGGAGGCTCACAGTCCTGCGCTTCTCCAGGTTGAGCAGCTCCTGAAAGAGCTCCTTGACGTTGTGGTTGAGCTTGGCTGAGGTCTCCATGAAGGCACACTTCCACGTACGGGCCAAGGCCTCGGCCTCGCTGCTCTGCACCTCTCGGCTGGGGCTCTCGTCACACTTGTTCCCCACCAGCATGATAGGGATGCTCTCCACGTCCCCTTTGATCTCGCAGATCTGCTCATAGATGGGTTTCAGCTCTTCCAGGGACTGCCGGCTGGTGATGGAATATACCAGAATGAAGGCGTGCCCCTTGGAGATGGACAGACGCTGCATGGCAGGAAACTGGTGGCTCCCAGTTGTGTCAGTGATCTGCAGTGTACAGATGCTCTTGTCACAACTGATCACCTGCCGGTAGGTGTCTTCCACCGTTGGGATGTAGCTCTCCCGGAATGTGCCTTTGACAAACCTCAAGACCAGGGAGCTCTTGCCCACACCTCCTGCCCCAAACACGGCCACCCGGTAATCATTGCTCTGTTCAGGCATTTTGCTTTGAAGACTCCAGCTATCAGTCAGGAGACACCTAGCAAAGGAAACAAATGTTGACAGAATTAATACAAATACAAATAAAAGTTAATTTGTGTGTGTGTGTGTGTGTGTGTGTGTGTGTGTGTGTGTGTGTGTGTGTGTGTGTGCCAGGACTGGGAATAAACCATATATTTTAATGAACAAATAGATCAAGAAAATATGGTATCAAGAAAATGTGCTATCTCAATTTTATTATATATATATATATATATATATATATATATAAATGGAATTTTACTCATCCATCAGGATGAAAATTATGTTACATGAAGTACATAAGGCCCAGAGAGACAAAAAGATGCCTGTTATCTCTCATACGGAGAAGTTAGATGAAGTTTATAAATAGATACTTCAACAGATACAGGGATATACACATACACACACACAAACATATTAACTAAAGTATGATATATGCAGAATTGCAATGTTGTCACTCCTTTGAATAACTTATAGTTTAACAAAATGGACACTAGGAAGCTGCTACTTGTGGTGTCGAGGGGGAAAGTGAAGTTGGGGGAGGAGCACAGATAAATGAGGAGAGGAAGTGTGGGCAAATACAACCTATATATATATATATAGTCTGTGTGTCTATATATATAGCCTATATATATATATGTATATATATGACAGAATGGGTAGGGTTGGGAGAGATGGGGAGAAGATGAAAGGGATGTCATTTATCAAGATGCATTGTGCTCACAAACTGACATGCTAAATTGAAACTGAAAACCCTCTTTGTATAATTACTTAATGGTACAAAAAGAAAGAAAGAAAACAAAAACTTACAGAGGTTGGCTTTACTCTCTATAGCTTAAAAATGAGGCAATAGCTAGTGGCTAGCTAGCTACTAATCCTAGCTACTAGGACACTGAGTAAGATCTGAGGATTGTGCTTAAAAGCCAGCCCAGGCAAGTAAGTCCCTAAGACTCTTGTCTCCAATTAACTACCCCCAAGCCAGAAAGTGGAGGTATAGCTCAACTGGTAGAGTGCTAGCCTTGAGGGGAAAAGCCAAGAGAGTGTGAGGCTCTCAGTTCAAGCCCCATTATAGGTGCGGGCAAACACACACACACACACACACACACACACACACACACACACACACAAAGAAAGAAGAAAAGAAAAAAAGGCAATAAAGTATGTTTTCATTATCCCAGCATAAGAACATTCAGATGCTATTTAGAAATTTCTACAGGTTGAAATCCAATTAATTTGTTCAATCATGTTTCATCTACTTAAAGATAACTCTATGTCTCTTTATTTAACATTCACCCTGAGCATACTGCTCATACTGCCCAGGGAAATGAAAAGAGATGAAAAGAAAGTATAGGCAATATGAGAAATTTACCTCACCTCTCTCAACACCTCCCCCTCCCACAAAATCATAGCATATCTGTATTATTTTGCCTGAAGTACTGGTCATAGTAACAATTTTTTTTCTTTTCAAATACCATGAGAAGCAAGCAAAGAAAGAGGAAAGTCAGTATTTACTTCCTGTTTATATTAACTCACAAAATCCTTAGCACCTTATAGAAATCAGTAAATCTGTCTTTCAATGTTAAAACTGGGAAAAAGAGAACAGGAAAGTTATGTCCCTGATGTCACACAACCACTAAAAGTATGGGTTCAGAACAAAGCCTGTGAGAAGAATACCATGGCCATGCCATAGGTTGCCTGTAGAAAGGGCAGGTCACAGGGTTCTGGATATCAGATCATCCGTCATATAGATGGTATGAGACCATTTATGAAAAAGAGTTGAAAGTTAACCAAGAAGCTTGGCTCATTGTTTTACTGATCAAATCTATGATGATTATAATATGCTTTATTTTTTTAGCAATTATAAGCAGTTGAAGATTACCAGCATAGCTGTGTGAGTTACCTACCCGTAGCCATTAAAACTGAATAGAATGGAGTTTCTGTTCATTGCAGATATCACCCTTAGGCTCAGGGATTTATTGCTGTGCTTATTTCACTTATAAACTATCAAATATCTATCATCCTCTAACTTCTTTGGCAAAGAAGGACACATACTCAAATTAAACAACATTCCCATCGCTTTCCTTATGGTAGGTAAGCAATACAATAAAAGGAAACATGGTATCCATCTTTTTCTGCTGTCAAGCATTGCACTAATTTTTCACATTTCTGTTCTTAGAGTAACTGTGAAACACTAATAAGCATTGCTGAGCAAAGTCATTTCCCCAGTACAGTAAAAATGTATCAGACATAATTAATTATGGAGGGTAATGGGTTTGAATAATGAATGTATTTCCCAAAGGAAAGCACGTCAGATAAAAATCCAAGAAGACAACTTCCGATTTTCCTATCTACAAATTAGTTCCATGGAAAACTGAGTCATTGTACTATGGGATCCCATGCCTACCAAAACACTGAAGAAACATCAATGCTAAACCAGAAAATAGATACCCAAATAGATACCCAAAGTTTATTAACAACAAAAGATTGTCTCTTTGGAAGTTTGGTGAAATCTACTAAATGCTCATAAGATAATTAAGATCAATCTTAATGGTGCAGCATTATGACAAATTACCCTACAATTTAGAATTTTTTTTTAAACAACCATAGCACCAAGAATATGATTGGAAGCTCCTCTCTGCACTCTCAAAGTAAAGCACCCTCAATGCTTGAAAGGCAATTCTTCTCATTCAGTTTTTCTTGCCTAGTTTAAGGTTACTTAGCTCTAGAGTCAAGTGGAAGAAGGCAGTGGCTAAAGAACAAGTCCAAACAAGTTTGGAATCCCAATATAAGGAAAAGAGCTTCTGGGTCATGGAATATGCTCTTTATGAGTTTGCAGAATACGTCGTCAGTTGGGTCAAGTTGTCTTCATAATTAAGCTAGCAAGCAAAGTGCAGAACGCAAACATTAAACACGAAATAGCTACTGCTATTCATTTGTCCAGAGAAATATCTATTGAGCTTTGGCTAAGGGCCAGGCTCTGGGAAAGAGTCCAAAGAACAGTGGTGCAGAGGACCACGGGCAGGGTCTCTTTTCCCATGGAACTCAAAATCAAGTGGAACAGACCAAAATCAGAAAGATAAGTTCACAAATATTTAATAAATCACATCACAGCAAGTGCTGACAAAGAGATGTCTGAAGCAACCTAATCAAACCTGGGCTGCAGGAGCAGCTTCCCTCCAGAGAAGACCAAGTACCTCAGACATAAAAGAGGAGCAGGACTCAGGCAGATGACAGACTGTGTAAGGCTCAAGGTAAATTGGTTAACTAGATTGGGGTAAATAACTCCATAGCAATCCTCAACTGTCATAGTTTTTACCCAAGCTGTAAATGAGATTCTCACAGAACAGACCCATTAATTTATGTTATAAATGTATTTTTAAAATTTTTAGCTTAGAATTTTTGCAGAAGTTTGAATTTAGGACCTCACATCTTCATTTGGATTGTTTGTTCTGCTGGTGTTAAACCACTTGAGCCATGCCTCCAGCCCTGCTTTGTGCTGGTTATTTTGGAGGTAAAGGCTCACAAATTTGTCTGCCTAGTCTGGCTTCTAATTGAGATCCTCTGGCTCTCAGCCTACTAAATAGCTAAAATTACAGGAGCAAGCCGAAGTCCTGTTGCTCTGTGGGAGGGAACCAGTGAGTCCAGGCACCATTAACCAAGGGGAACGCAAAGAAGAAGGTAGGTTTAGGTTTCCACTGGAAATCAAATGAAGAATAAATCATAGAGAAAAACAATAGAACCAAAAGTTGATTCTTTTGAAGTATCTATAAAATTAGCCAATCTTTAGCTAAGATGATGAAGTGAAAAGGGGAGAAGACTGAAATTAATAACTCAGAAATAAAACAGGATACCGGAGACTAACTCTATGGAATAAAAGGGTTAAAAGGATTACACAGGGCTTTTACCCCTTATGACATTAGATAGCTTAGATGGAATAAATACAAGTTACCCAGATTGATGCAAAAAGAAATTTTAAAAACAAGGATAGACTTGAGCTGGGAAGGTGGCTAGGTGGTAGAGTGCTTGCCTTCTATGCATGAGGCCCTGGGTTCAAGTCCTCAGTACCAGATAAGCAGAAAAAGCTGGAAGTGGCACTGTGGCTCAAATGGTAGTGTGCTAGCCTTGAACTGAAGAGCTGAGGGTCAGTGCCCAGGTCCAGAGTTCAGGCCCCATGACCGACAAAAATGAAAAAATTTAAAAATTAAAAAAAAACAAGGATAGACCTATAACAGATTGAATTAATCATCATCTCAGGTCTAGATGACTTCAATGATGGATTAGCACAAACCATTAAAGAAAAACTAATGTTGATTCCTTATAATTTTTTCAAAACAAACAAAAGATAAACTAAATAGAAAGTAACACTTCTCATTCTCTATGAATCCACAATTAGGCCTGATACCCAAATCAGGTAAAATACTGTAGACCAATAATGCTTATGAACATATACATTTATAGGATATATATGTACATCCATAGAATATGTATATCCTTAACAAAATACTAGCAACATGAATCCAGCAATGCAATAAAAAGGATTGTACATCATAGTCAAGTGGAATTTAAAGGATAGTTGATTTAACATTTATAAAATACTGTAATATGCCATATCAATAAAATTTGTAAACTAAACCAAACAAAAATGTAATGTCCATTTGTCACTCACACACACACACACACACACACACACACACACACACACACACTCACACACACACCAAGTACAAAAACACCAAATTCCTAAGGGCATGCCTCAACCCCACAATTTGACTTATATTTAATAGTGAACAACTGAGGTGACCCCAAAGATGAGAGAAAGACAAAAGTGTTCACTCCCTCATATAATATAATGTCCATTGAATATAAGGAAGAGGAGTTAGGCAAGAAAAATGAAATAAACCTAATCTACACTAGAAGTAATAAATGAAACTGTCTATCCCATCTAGAAACGACTTGATGAAGAAAATCCTATGGCACCCCCTAAGAAAGAAACTATTTGAACTATAAACTATTTCATCAGATTTTTGGAACACAAAACCACCACTGCAATTTTAAACTACTATTGGAACAATGCGACAATGAAATGAAGTAATTGCATCTGTAACATCAGAAAGAAAAAAAAAAAAAGCACGTAGAAAGAAATTTTGCAAAAAGGTGCCAAAGTTATACTCAGGAAATATAACTAAATCAGTAAGAAATTAAAACAATAAGAACACCTACTACGTTCACATATCAGATACTTAGCTGTCAGGACCTCCACAATCCCTGAGTAACCTGTAGACTCAATGCAATCTTTAAAAATGCCCACTAGCCTTGATTGAAAAATCTAAAGGACAGTGCCTGAGTTCAAGCTCTAATAAAAATTCACACAGAGGCAGATAAAGAGAGCATGTCATCTATCACAAAGCAGCACATGATATGAAACTATATGTCCACAAATGTCCAACTAGACAGTTTCAGTACTGAAAGTGGGTGAGGGCTATACCAGGCTTACAGAAATGGATTCTGGGGGTGGGAGGGTATTCTCTGACATTTGGAAGTCATAGATAGTTCCCATGCAAGTACTCTTTAGAAGAGCCTTAGCTCTTAGGACCCTGTGAATGAAGTAGAAGGATCATCTCAGATAAGATAAAATATAGTCTTTATCTGTGTTACACTCAGAATTAATCCTACTTACAAAAATAAATACGCTTAGCCTTCAATATTTATCGCTTCTACTACTGTACATTCAACCATAAATAAAAAATAATAGGAAAATATGGTGGCCAACACTAATCATATAGCTTTATGTTGTTCCCTAAGCAATGCCATCTAACAAATATTTATATGTAATTTGCACTACATGTAGTAATGATAAGTCACTTAAAGGGGATTTGAAGTCAATGGGGGAGGATATAAGGGTTCTGTGTGGGTCCTATAGCATCATATATGGAGGGCTTCATAGAATCCCTGGCTTCTAGTATTCTGGGAGCAAGGTTTCTGAGGCTCCTGTGGATGTCAAGAGTTGACTACAGTTGACCCTGGAGAAAAAGTGAAGAGCAGAAGAGATGGTCAGCTCTTTAGGAGTGACCCTCTGGGAATGCCTGTACTAGCATTTTGTGTACCAACCTGACAGATGCACCCAGTTATACACCAATCACAAAGGTTCAGGCATTTCCTGAAGCAAATAAAGAATTCTCACTAGCAGTTTCCACATTGGCTTCTCAGGATGCTTTCTCCTCTTCATAACAGAATTGATATTAACTTTAAATGAATTCCATAAAGTTCGCACTGGAGAGCTCATTTCGGCAATTACTAATACAAAGTGAATGAACCATGGAAGGTAAAAAAAGACAGAATCTGACTGTATAATGACATGAATATAGCTGTCTTTTAAAGAAATTGAGAAACAACTTCAACCAAGTGTAAGTTCTCTAGGTAAAATATATTTTTCTAGATAAATATACAGATAGATAGTAGATATAGACAGATGGATAGAAGACAGATCTAGACATACAGAATACATATGCATATATAAAATCTCAGCTTAAATAAAGGCCTATTTCATTATCTTCTGTAGCTGAACCTAAAATATAAAAGTTTTCCTTGAGAGAATATCTGAACTCCCCCACTGCCAAAAATATTAAAATAAAAAAGTTAATCCAGGCACTAGTGGCTCACATCTGTAATCCTAGCTATTCAGGAGGCTGAGATTTTGAGGATTGTGATTTAGAGGCCAGCACAGGCAGAGATGCCCATTAGAGTCCATCTCCAATTAGCTAGCAAAAAATGGGCTCAAAGAGTGACTCAAGGGGTACAGCACCAGCCCTGAGCAAGCAAGCTAGGTGAGTATGAGGCCCCTGAGTTCATGCTTGGGTAGAATATAACATCTCTGGTTTGGCTGGGCACTGGTGGCTAACACCTGTTATCCTAGCTACTCAAGAGGCTGAGATCTGGGGATTGCAGTTCAAAGCCAGAACAGGCAAGAAAATCTGCAAGAATCTTATCTCCAATTAGCCACCAGAAAACCAGAAGTGGTGTTATGCCTCAACGTGATAGAGCACTAACTAACCTTGAGCAAAAGAGCACAGTGCCCAAGCCTTGAGTTCAAGACCCATGTGTGATCAAAAAAAAAAAAGAAAGAAAGAGAAAAAAATCTCCAGTTTGTGTTTCTCAAGTAGAAAAGCAAAGCTCCTCTTGTAGAATTTTGTCTCTGGTGGCGATCTCTGGGCACTTTCAGGGCCTTGGGCGCTCCTTACAACATGAGCAAACATCTGCAAGAACGGAGCAAGTAGAGAAAAATGGGACACTTCTTGAAATGAAGGACTGGAATAAATTATTTTTAGGAGATTCATTTCCAAGTTTCTCATTTGCCAAGAGGCAAATAAGCCCTCAGCCTCAGATTTGCTGATGTTTGAAGCAATCTCATTTAGGGAAAGCAAGATGGCTTGGAGCCAGAGCACTTTAAGACTGGCCAGATCTTGGCTACATGGAAGGCAATGTAGGCTCTATTTATCTTTTTCCACATAAGTAAAGGAAATGAAAAAGACAATCATATAAACAATACATGACATGAATGCTCTAGCCAGAGGATCAGTTACCCACACCCTGTGCAATCAGCTACAGTAAGTGAGCCCCTGTGGAAAGGGAGCTAGTGCCAAAGTATAAGGCAACTGAGCACAGAATTATCTTCACGTGGAAAGGGG
Source organism: Dipodomys spectabilis (assembly GCF_019054845.1). Classification (NCBI taxonomy): domain Eukaryota; kingdom Metazoa; phylum Chordata; class Mammalia; order Rodentia; family Heteromyidae; genus Dipodomys; species Dipodomys spectabilis. The sequence continues at coordinate 15,429,681 of NW_024870775.1, forward strand.
ACAGTGTGGTGTATGATGGCTGAATGTGCTGTTATAGCCAGGTAGCCTCTTACGGATAGAGGATTGGAGCATATGCGTGTGAATTTGCTTGGGCCTATTCTAGCATCAGTCAAATAAAAGTTTATAAAATTGGCAAATGACTGATAAAAAGGTGTTTTAAAAGTTATCATTTTCTTGCTCATGATTTTTGGCTTCCTATGACTCCAAGGTTTACCATGTTCCTTTCAAGAGGGGTGTGTGTGTGTGTGTGTGTGTGTGTGTGTGTATGTTTATGTGTGTGTATAGTGGAGCTTGAACTCAGAGCCTCAGGTTCTTGCTCAGCTTTCTTGCTCATATACCACTTACATTTCTTGCAATATACCACTTCAACCAATCTCCAGTTCAACTTTTCACTGGACAATTGGAGATGACTCTCATAGACTTTTCTACCTCAACTGGCTTCAAACCATAGTCCTCTACATCCTGAGTAGCTAGGATAATAGGCATTAGCCACTAGCACCCAGCAAAAAGTTTTAGGTCAATGATATTTAGGTCACTGATTCATTTTGAGTTCATTATAGGAAAAATGTGGAGTCTAGTTAGTTGTTCCACTATAGTCTGTCTACCTACAGTGATGTTCTAACACTCCTGTCAAAAGATATTATCAAGAAAGTAAAAAGAATAATCTACAGAATGAAAGAAAATAGACCTCCATCTCAAAAAGCTCTAGTAACTAGAACAAAGAATGCTTACAACTGGACAACAAAACAGCTGGGCAGACATTTCTCAGAAAGATACATCAACTACCAACAAGCTCACAGAAAGATAGTCACCATCATTCATCACTAGAGAAATGCATATCAAAAACTATACAGTGAAGTGTACTTCATGCACATTCACAATTACTATTCAGGTAAACAGAAAACAAAAATGAGGGTAAAACACATGGAAAAATGGAAACAGTTTTATGTAATACATATATATGTATATATACACATATATATGTGTGTGTGTGTGTGTGTGTGTGTATATATATATACATATATATATATATATAGTTGGTCAGACTCAGAAACGAGGAGGTAGCCCCTATAGGGTAAAACTTAAGAGTTACCATATTATATAACAACTCCACTTCCAGGTAGATGCTCAAAAGAACCAAAGCAAAAATATTACCCAGTTGTTTGTTCATAGATGCATTATTCAGGATATCCAAGAGATAGATAGGAGCAATCTAAATGCACTTTGAGAGTTAAACAGAATACAGTATTTACCCAGAAAGGAATGCCATTTAGCCTGACCAAAAAAAGTAATTCTGACACATCACAACATGGAGGAACCTTGTTACTTGATAGAATTATCAAGTAACAAAACTTTCAAGAAAATAAATACTCTATCACTGCAACTTATAAGAGGTATCTAGGCTCATGATCAAATTCACACAGACAGATGGTAGTGTTGTCTGGAACCTGGGGCTGAGGGCAAAGTGAGTTGTATAATGGGTGGAGAATTTTGACTGCAGTTCCATCCTGAAGCTGTGAATTGGTGATGTCTGCACATGTTCTAATAAGAATGTATGCATGTACTAATGCAATGAACCGTGTATGTTAAATTGTCAAAGTGAGAATTTTTATGTTATGAATATTTTACCACATTAAGAATATATATAACTATGTGTGACCACATGCTTAGCAATAATTATAAAAATCATGATTTAAAAATAATAGAAGTCATGACCGGGTGGCTCATGCCTACAATCCCAGCTACTCAGGAAGTTGAGATCTAAAGATTATGGTTCAGAGTCAGCCCAGGCAGGAAAGTCTGTGAGACTCTTATCTTCAATTAACCAGCAAAAAGCTGGAAGCAGAAGTATGATACAAGTGGTAGAGCACCAGCCTGAATGAGAAAGCAAGAAAGTGTGTAAGACCCTGAGTTCAAGTCTTACTAACACACACACACACACACACACACACACACACACACACACATCCCTCAAGTGCAAAAGCCTACAAGTCATTGGAAAAACATTTCTTTTCCTGTTGTAGTAGAAAGTCTATCTATCTATCTATCTATCTATCTATCTATCTATCTATCTATCTATCTATCTATCTATCTATCTATCTACCTACCTACCTACCTACCTATCTATCTATGTCAGAGTGTATAGGTCAAACTAAAATTGCTTCTTCAAGATCCTACAGAAAGAAGTAACAGGAAATAATTCCTGAAACTAGAAGAAACCAGTACCAGAAATGACATAGAGTTTATCAAACAGCTTGGTAAAAAGACTAGTGTTGGGACTGGGAAGGTGGCTCAGTGGTAGAGTGCTTGCTTTGCATGCATGAGGCCTTGGGTTCAACTTCTCAGCACCACATAAGCAGAAAAAAAAAACAGAAGTGCTGCTGTGGCTTAACTGGTAGGGTGCTAGCCTTGAGCTGAAGAGCTGAGGGACTGCGCCCAGGCCCAGAGTTCAGGCCCCAAGACCAACAACAACAAAAAGACCAATATTTATGTAAACCTCAGCTCACTTATTCACTGGAATGGTGCCCTCAGGATCTGATGCTTTAGGATACGTGTTCTTCTCTCAGGTTTTCTTAGGTGTTTGTGTTCTCTCTCTCCCTCACTAAGGTGTAGATGCCATGAAGCAGAGACCCACTGGGTCAGGCATCAGCCCTGTCACTGTCTCCAACAACCCAGAGGAAACTTTGTATATGTTAGCCATTGGTTGTACAATGAATTGTGTGTGTGTGTGTGTGTGTGTGTGTGTGTGTGTGTGTGTGTGTGTGCTAACAAAGTTGTATTCGGGAAAATAAATGAAGCAAAATAAAAACAAAGATTTTTTTTGGAAAGTTCAGTGTAAAAGTAATCACTCACAGGATGACAGTTATTTAAAATTAAAGCATTTACATAAGATCACTGTTAATATTAACATGACAGAAAAAGAGGTGAGAGAATTTACTCCATTGCTTCTCAGTACATTGTTACAGTAAAAAAGTCAAAGCCGAAAGCAAGCAAGAGCTAAGAAAATCAAGCACTGGAAAATTTTGTTTTACTTTTTATTTATATAGCTTTATTTTTGCCAGTACTAGGGCTTGAAGTCAAGACTTGGGTGTTAACCCTTAGCTTTTTCACTCAAGGTTAGAGTTCTATCATATGAACCTCAGGTCCACTTCTGGCTTTAGGCTGGTTAATTGGCAGTCAAAATCTTACAGACTTCCCTGCCCTGGACTAGCTGTGAACCATGATCCCCAGATCTCATTCTCCTGAGTGGCTAGGAATACAGGCATGAGCCACGACACCCACCAAGCCTGCCCAGTTTTCTTTTATAGCCATTTGCAGCATCCCCTTTCCAGCTAGCCAGTCCAAGTACCTGAGGCCCTCTTTAACTCAACATTCCCTCAGGTCTCAATCTACTCTGCAAGCCACTTCTGTCAGCAACATCTTCAAAAGGCCCACGGAACCAACCAAGTTGTCCATTGCCTTCCAACAGACTATCTAGGTGATTGTATCTCTTACCTGGATTCCTGAAGTCACTTCCCTTGTGGTCTATTTGCTTGAGGCTCCGAGCCATTCAAATCCATTATCCCTCTGAGCTCCAGAACATGATTTATGTGCTCTAACCCTTCCATTAGCTGTCCTGTCTTCCTGGGAGTTAACGGCTAAAAGGCTTTGCCCTTTGCCTTTTACACCCATATTTACCACCTTATTATCCCAGGCTCACTTTATTCCAGCCACATTTTTCTCCTCCTGACACATTTCTGCCTCAGGAACTTTGCCCTAGTTACTCCCTGTACTTGTTTTCCCAGACAGCCACAGGACTCAGCCCCTGGCCTCCCAAAGGATTGTGTTCAAATACCCACTTTCTCAATGAAAATGTCCCTGAGCACCTCCTCAATTGCTCAACAACAACCTGCATGGTCTATAGCCTCCTCCTGCTTTATTTTCTCCCAACAAATATCCCTTTGTGGAATACTACATTATTTACTTTAAAAATAAGCATTTACTTCTACTATATAAAAGCTCTGTGTGTGCTTCTTATTCATTCAACTCATTGCTACTGTTTTCTCCCCAAGGCATGAACAAACATAGCCTGGCCTCTAGGAAGTGTGCACACACACAAAAATCTGTATACCGCATGAATAAATCTATAGTTTGCTTCTAGTAAACAGCCTGGGAAGAGAGGAACAGGGCTGTGGGAAGAGAGCTCTGGCTTCTCTCATATTCCTGACATCTTTCATGTACTTGTGGTAGTTCCAGGAGCTTCAATGGGCTGAGCAAGCTCTTCAATGTGGTGGCTAGACCACAACTACACCAAGTCACTAAATTCCTCCTGTGTCCTGCCCATGACTCTCTGATGAAGGATGAACTCAGACTAAGGCTATGTGCTCCCTGCTTGGAGACATCTTCATGGATACTTTGAGGTCCCAGAGGGAGGGGCCGTGAGCACCATGGTCACATGGGAAAACAACACAAGAGGAGAATGGGGGTGGGGGGAAGGACAGCTACCATTATGTGGGGCTCATAATGAACAGCCCTCAGAGAGGTTCTGTCTACTGTGCAGAAAGAGGTCCTCAGATCCAATGCAAGAGTAGCGTAGACTAAAGTAACAGTAGGAAGATATGAAGCAGTAATGACATGAACAGCAGTTAGTAATGGCTTGGTGGGGAAGGGTTAAAAGGCAGACTGACAACAACCTTAGCCATAAAAGAAATGCTAATCAAAACCACACTGACATTCTATCTCACTCCAATCGGAATGGCCGTCTTCAAAAATATAAACAACAAATGCTGGATGAAGATGCTGAGCAAAAAGGAATCCCAATACAATGCTGGTTTTACAAGAAAAAAAATAAAGCAAAAAATCGAGCTACTCAATGATCCAGCAAAACCATTCTTGGGCATTTATCCAAAGGAAGGCAAGTTAGAATATGACAGGAGCACCTGCACATCCATGTTCCGTACAGCCCTGTTATAACAGTCAAGCTATGGAAGCCTCACCCTACAACTGCTGAATCCCTCAAAAACAAAGATCATCCATGTCATTTGGATGAACCTAGAAATCAGTATATTAAGCCAATTAAGCCAGGTTCAAAAGAACAAAGCACATTTTCTCTCTTGTGGATGGATGCTATACTTAAAATATAAATATATATGCAAACACACATAGGACCATATATGTGTGTGTATGTTCTCTATATATGTATATATGGTCCTATATATGTATATATGCTATATATGTATATAGTATATAGCATATATTCTATATGTAGTATATATATGGTCCTATATATGTTTGCATGTGTATGTTCTTATATATATTCATATATACATATACGACCATATATATGTCTATGTTAGAATATATATGTGTATCTGTGTATGTGTATTTATGTACATATATATGGCATGTGTGTGTGTGTGTGTGTGTGTGTGTGTGTGTGTGTGTGTGTGTGTTTGTGAAATACCATGGTAAGACCCCTTTGAACTAAACCTGGTTTGTCTGGGGTGTAGTATGAGGGGGACAGGAAAATAAATGGAAAAGAGGAGGGATGGTAAATATAGTCAAAATACTTTACAAACTTTGGAAAGGGGGAGGAGGGAAAAGGGAGAATGATGTGATGGACAGGTGACTTCTGATCAAGATTTATGGTACATATAAATGGACACGTTAAGAGGAACTCCCCTTATACCATGAATTGATGCAATTTAAAAAAAGAAGTAGTGGAATGACGAAGAAGGAAACACCAAGGAAAGCAGAGGTTTCCACACTGGAGAACTGGATAAATGAGACTCTCTGCAGTCCTGCATCACTTCAAGGTGAGCTACATTTGGAAAATGTGCCATAAAGCAGATTGTGTGTGATGTGTGAACATCACCATCATACAAACTAAGATGATGCAATTACTGGGTGTGACCCATGGACTCACAGAAGAGATGAAGTATGACAAGAAGTAGAGTAGGGGATGTGGGAACATAAAAAGCAGGAGGAGGAATGGATCCAGAAACACAGGAAGTAGGTGAGTCAGATGTCCTGAGTGCAAACTCCAATAGCGCCAAAAAAGAAACCAGTATGACTTCCATTACAGAATCAGGAGGAAGAGTCATTCTAAAAAAATGATAAAGAGTGTTGAGAGAAGAATGGATTAACTATAGAGTCCAAGTTAGTCCAACAAAAAGAAATTAATATATTAGGGTTAATCTGAGAGCATACGTGCTGGGCAGGTCAGAAAGGGCTGTGGCTGAAGGCCAAGAGCAAAGTACAGCTATTACACAATGGCTTCCTTCCAGCTTGTAAAGGAAAAGAATAAATCTAAGACACAGAGAAAGGAGAAGCAAGAAAATGTTGACCAGAGAGCAACCTCAGTGTAACCTAGGAACCCTCACTTCCCAGCAAGAGCCAGGGGTGCTAAACAAGCTGGTTTAGCATCCAGAGCCCAGAGCCCAGTTCACAAATGAGGGATCTGACATTCTGGCTAGCTCAAGTAAGAGTGACTTGTTGCCCAGCTGGGAAGTGTCAACATTCACACCTTCACAGGAGTTTTACTGAGTCTAGAACACACAGGGAAGATGAGAAGACATTCACAGAAGCCTCAAGGACCAGAAACAAGACAGGTTTGGTCAGGACAAGAAAGTAAGCTGTGGAGGAACTGAGCATCATTCCTGGGATCCTAGCTACTCTAGAAGCTGAGGTCAGAGAATCAAGGTTCAAGCCCAACCCAAGGAGAAAAGCCCTGGAGATTCCATCCCCAGCTCATCAGCAAAGAGTAGGGCTGAAGGTATAGCTCAAGTAGTAGAGTACCAGCTATGAGCAAACAAGCTAATTGAGCATGAGGACCAAAGTTCAAGTCTTTGCATAGGCACAAAGAAAAAAAAAATTAAGGAAAGCTCTGAACATTACACACCAGACATATTGACATCACAGTCTTCAGCAATGCCACCTAGATCAAGTAAGATGGCCAAGTCCAACAAAGCACCCTACCCTACATCAATTAGCAATGTCGGAACAAGGAGCTCAGTGTTCCTCATGGTTGAAGAAGGTTTTCCACACTTAAACTATAATATTGCCAAAGTGAAGTATATCTGAAGTATATCTCCTACTCATTTGAAAAATGCAGTCATGAAGATGGCTGTGTGTGTTTTCTAACTCATCAAATGCGTTACAGGTACCTCATAAAAGATCCACGTCGACAGTTGACAACGCACATCTCCACATGGTCTAGATAACATGTCTGGGAGAAAACATGGAGTACACTTACATCCTGGGGTATCTAAATCATTATTGTAATTTCAACCTAATAAAGGGCAAAAGCCCTAAAAAGATTGGCCAGTAAAAGCTGTCCAACGAGGGACGGAGGTTGGACCGAGGAGCTTGGCTGTGCCTGTCCCATAACATTCTGAGAGGAAGTACTCAGAGATTAAGATGATTTCGTTATTCTCAGCTGGAGGGTGGCAAAGAGAAATATTTTGCCCTCCAAGGGATATTTTTCCTTTGAACTTTGTTGAGTGTCTTCTGAGAAAGTAAAGGAGAAAGATGTGTGTGTGTGTGTGTGTGTGTGTGTGTATAGACTCAAAGTTCCTTATTAATACAAGTCTTTAAAGAGGTTTGGTCTTTTTGGCTCTCTGGGATCGGGGAGGGGCAGCAAGATCTGTGTTTCCAGAAAGGATGGATTCCAATTCAACTTGTCTTGAACTGAAGGACAGACATGGAAATCTCAGGAGAGGAAATTCTCTGAATGCAAATATCACAAAGTAAATACCAATACTACTTAAGATTTGGAATTGCAACAAATAAGAAAAGGAGAGAGAGAGAATTGAATTAATTCCCAGTGTATGAAAGTAACAAACTCATTGGTTCACATTCTTTCAAAATGGCAACTTACTTAATATGTTTACTTCAACTACCAGAAGCAATGTCTTGCCAAGAGTATAAATGGGACAGGAATAGGAAAGCTGGAGGTAACATATTTTGAGAGAGAGAGAGAGAAAGACAGAGAGACAGAGAGAGAGGAGGAAAAGAGAGGAGAGAGAGGAGGAGGGGGAAGAAAGGAGGAGGGAGAGAGAAAGTAGAGAAGGAGGAGGAGAAGGAAGGGCAGTGGGAGGGGAGGAGTGGAAGAAGGGAAGGAAAAAGGAGGAGAGGGAGAAAAAGAGGGAGGGGAGAAGGTGGGAGAGACAGATATGAGTTGATGTTTATGTAATCAGAGAGACAAACTATAACTCAGTACCTGGAATGTTTTCCTGTAGACTTGTCCATTATAATTTACAGCTGTACTGTGTTTTTAATCAGATGCATAGGACTCAACTGGTAGATATCTTCTGCTTAATTAACAATTCTACCCCCTCTGCCCACCCCCCCATTTTTTGGTGGTACACAGGTCCAAATTCAGGGCTTTGTGTTCATCTGGCTTGTTTGCTCAGCTGGCACTCTATCACTTGAGCCATGCTTCCAGTCTGATAATTTTGCTGGTTAACTAAAAATAGAGTCATTCAGACTTTTCTGTCCAGGCTGACCCATGATCCTCCAGATTTCTACATGCTTCGATAGCCTTTTGCATAAGTATTTTTGAATACGCAGGATAAAACCACCTACATATAAAAGTTCTGGATCAATGAACACGTGCATTTCAGATTTGCTACATGCTACATACATTTCAGATTAGCACCATCTCCCCTTTCTTTTTTTTTTTTTTTGTCGGTTGTGGGGCTTGAACTCTGGTTCTGAATGCTGTCCCTCAGCTCTTCAGCTCAAGGCTAGTGCTCTACCACTTGAGCTACAGCACCACTTCTGGTTTTCTGGTGGTTTATTGGAGATAAGAGTTTCATAGACTTTCCTGCCCGGGCTGGCTTTGAACCGTGATCCTCAGATCTCAGCCTCCTGAGTAGCTAGGATTACAGGCGTGAGCCACCAGCGCCCAGCCCATCTCCCCTTTCTTCCATAGGATCTGGGTCCTGTCTCCTCACACCTTTCCCACTGTGGTGTATTATCCAATTCTTTGATCCTTGCTGAAGGAATAAGAGATCTGTTTCTCATTTCTGGCTTAACTGCACATTCTTAGTTTGGGTGACACTGAGCATTTTTTAATATGTTAAAAGTAACTAGAACTTGTACCTGTGTTACCCTCAGCTCCAGCAACCTAATTTATTTCGGCACTTGAAACTATGATGTACAGTGGTAATGTATATGGTACATACTAGCAAAACCACTATATATACATATGGTAGAATTTAAAGCAACATTTGAAAAACTATAAGAACAAAGAAGAGATTCAGAGTATCATCTGTAAATCAATCTGGGAAAATAAAAGCAAGAAAAACTACTTGATTATCATGATATTCTGGGAGCTTTATGTTCTTTTCAAAATCTAGGTCACCTAGCCATTTCTTCCATTTCCACCGACAAACCCACCAAATGGGAAGTCAAGCCTACATTTTGTGTTCATCTTTTATTTGTTCATTTTGATTCATATTTTTTTAATCTAACACTACCAGTGTTTGAACTCGTGGACATAATCATCCTGGCTTGGCTTGTACGCTACCACTTAAGCCACCCCTCTAACCTGGATTTTTGCTGTTTAATTGGAGATGGAGTCTCAGGGACTTTTCTGCACAAGATGGCTTTGATCTTCTAGATCGCAGCTTCCTGAGTAGCTAGGATTACATAGGTGAGCCACAGGTGTCCAGCATTCTTTCTTTTGTAACTGGAAATTATCTGTGACTAAGTTGTAACTGATACATAAACTGATGTTTCAATAATTCATATTACATATTCTATATATATTTCATATCCTATATATATTTCATATGATATATATATATATATTTGTATTTAAGTCAAGGTAACCAAATCTCTCAAACATGTATAATTTCTACAAAACAGTTTCTTTTAGTTCTTTGAAACATACAGTTTATTATTTTCACTTGTAACAATAAATCACTATAGTGTGCAATAGCACACCAGAACTTCTTGCTCTGTCTTACTCCTAATTATAACTACGTATTGATCGATTAACTTCTCCCTAACACTCCTTCCCTCGACTCCCAGCCCACTACCATTCACCACCATTTTGGTTTTTTTAATGCCAGTACTGAGGCTTGAACTCAGGGCCTGGGCACTGTCTCTTAGATTATTTGCCCATGTCTGATTCTCTGCCACTTGAGCCACTGCTCCACTTCTGGCTTTCACATGATTCACTGGAGATAAGAGTCTCATAGGCTTTCTGCCCCACTTGGATTCCAATTGTGATTCTCAGAGCTCAGCCTCCTAAACAGCTAGGATTACAGGTGTGAACCTTGGCACCTAGGCCACTATCAGAGTTCATGCTCAGAAAGAAGAAGGACAAAGGTACAGCGAAAGAAACAAAACACTCAACCAATCCTCGAAGACTCAGGCAATGATTCTGGACACTGTTCTTTAAATCAGGTACGTCTTACGTGTGGAGATCATCCACTGATTGCCTATATGTGTGACTGAGCTTACAACTAGATGGAAAGGTTGGGGAGATTTATAAGTTTATGAAATTTCAGCCAAGTGAGCCACTGGCTCACACCTGTCCTCCTAGCTACTCAGAAGAATGAGATCAAGGGAATCTTGATTCAAAGCTCAGTTTGGGTAAAAAAAAAAACAAACAAACAAAACTCTGAGAGTCTTTCTCCAATTAGCCAGCAAAAAACTGGGCTAGAGGTGTGGCTCAAGCAGTAGAATATCAGCTGTGAGAAAGCAAGCCCATGAAACCGTAGAGCCTAAGTTCAAGTACTGACAAGAAAAAAAAATCTAGCTCTAAGATGGAGTTTTAAGGAGGGTCGGATTTCAGTGCAAGAGAGAACAGAGTGAATTTCATCTGGCTTTGCCTTGCATGCAAAGATAAGGGATCTAATCACGTGCTTTGTTCTGTATCATCTGTGGACAAACGTCTGAAGTCACCAAGGGCTTCCATGTCGTGTCTGAAATCTATGAATGCAGAAGGAAAGCCTTTCCAAGGGGCTGCTTCAAGTGAGAGAGGGAGGCCCAGAGTTCAAGCCTCAGTACTGACACAGAATGAGAGCAAGAACAGGAGAGCAAGGGAGAGAGTGAGCTTAAAGAGAGGTATATTGTGGTATGGTGGTGTGTGTGTGTGTGTGTGTGTGTGTGTGTGTGTGTGTGTGTGTGTCCTGATACATTCTCTTATTTTCCCAGCATTTCTCATTCTTTCACAGACTACGCCACTCTCCATCTACCAAGGTTTGTTCCTGACACCAAGAGGCCTATGATCCATCTTCCCTCCCTTCAGCCACTCATTGGCTGAGGGGGCCATCCCACTTCGGCTCTCAGGGACTGGTGTTGAAGCAAGCCTGGGCCTGCATTCTGGGGCCAGAACTCAGTGTCAAGTGCAGAACGGTAATGTCCAGGCATGCCTGTTCCTTTAGTCAGTACCAATAGACCTGGAGCCCGCAGGCAGATTGCAACCACAGGTCTATTCACTGGATATTATTCATAGGACCACAGAAATCATCTGACCCAGTCCTGTAGTTTTACTGCTAGTGAAGTAAGAGTTAACTTGGCATAACTAGTTAATAGCAAAGGAGGAAGAGCCAAGCCCAGCTTGGTGGTTCATACCTGTAGTCTCAGCTACATGGGAAGCAGTGTTTGGGCGAAGCTCAGTTTCAACAAAATGTTGTGGAGACCTCATCTCAGCCAAAAAGCTAGGCCTGAACTCAAACCTATTCATTGGCTTTGAATGATCATTCATTTTGTATTATCTGGTATGCAAGTTTCTTGACTAGAAATCTTGAAAGTGCTTGAAAGGAAGGCCTTCTCGCTCACTCATCTTTACTCTTGCTACGAGCAAATTCTGAACAGATTGCATGATATCTCTCCTTAATGTAGCCTAGAGTTTTCCTATAACTTCATGCCATCCAAAGAAACAACATGAATGAGTCACATACCTCATTTAAAATGTGCTGTCAGTTAAATTTAAAAGCAGGTGACGTGAATTTTAACATATTCTTTAACCCAACTCACCAAAAATAACCATGTAAAGATACAATCATTAAAAGCACAGTAGAAGTTCCTTCTGTTTTCCCATAATAAGTTTTGTACTTACAAATCATCTCAATTTGATGTAGCTGTATTTCAAATGCTCAAGATCCTACCTAGAGTGGTGGTCCACACAGCTGATAGAAGACAACTGACACAGGGATTTAAAAGCCAAAACATCAGGCATCATTGTGAAAACATCATAAAAAATAAATGTACAAATGGAGTTAACTTGGTCTGCGACACGGGTCTTTCTTTTTGGAGGCATATGGAGCGATACTGGGGTTTGAACTCAGAGCCTTGTGCTTACTAGGCAGATGGTCTGTCTTGGCCTCAGTCCTTCTTATCTTTAGTTATTTCCCAGGGAGATTTCAGTACGGTTCTCATTTTTGCTGGTAGGGTCTCAGGCCACCAAGCCTGACTGTGTGGGTTTAGATAAAGTCTCCAAAACATTTTGCTCAAACTGGTATCTCTTCTTCCCAAGTAGCTAAAGATTATAGGTGAACCACCACGCTGGGTTTGGTTCTCCCTTCTTTGACTATAAGTAGTTGAACTAAGTCGACTCTTTATTATCAGTAAAACATCTTCCCTTTGGAAGACCAGCTGCTTTCCTGGGAAAATCGTTATCAAAATCAATTAATACCCTAGAAATCAGCCTTAAAGACATCTGTCCACAGTCAGTCCTCCTGTTTCATGGGAACACGATCACTACACGGGTCCAAGCCACCTTGTGAACAAGAGGTGGGGAGCTGTGCTTATCTGAACTGAAAGTTACAGGTCTCCACTACCTGCAGGCAACCCCCTTCCCCACTCCCAACACCACACAATCAAAGGCTTCCTTTTGCCGTGCACACACACACACACACACCCCACACAATTCTTTGGTGCAAAAGATGTACTGTATTCATTTCAGAGAAATGGTTTTTTGGGTTTTTGTTTTTGTTTTGCTTACATCAATAGGCAAAAATAGGCTAATCTTCACTACATCAGTCATGGCCCAAATTAGAAGGAACAATTTTTGGTCTATCAAATCCTGGGGCTAGAACTCAGGGCCTGGATATTTGTCCTGTAGCTGTTTTTTTTTTTCTCTCAAGGCTGGCACACTACCACTTGAGCTTATAACCACCACTTTTAGGTTTTTGTGGGTTTTTTTTGTTTTGTGTTGTGTTGTTTTGTTTTTGCTTGGTTACTTGGAGATAAAGCTCTCCTGGAGTTTCCTTCCTGTGGGTAGTTTTGAACCTTGATCCTCGGATTTCAGTGTCCTCAGTAGCTGGGATTACAGGCGTGAGCCACATTTCTTTCCAATAAGAGAACTCCTGAGATTTTTCAAAGGTTTTCAAAGATTCGGTAGGAGGGGTGTCATTTACTGCTGAAATAATTCCTAATGGAGTAGATGGAAGGCAAAGATATGCAAAGGCTGAGATTGGGGTGGGGGGGTTGAAATGGCTTTGAATGGCCAGCCAAGGTTTGCTGGCTCTCTCTGTTCTGAAAGATCCTCCCAGAACTTGGCATTCCATTTTCCTCAGTCTCCCAGGAGAGGGAGGGACTGTACTAAAGCAGTGAGTACTAAGGAGGGAATCTGGAGGCTTTTCCATTAAGGATGCAAATAGAATCCCCATCTGCCAGGAAAACTTGAAAGTACCAACCCTCCCTGGCCCTCCTGCCCTTCTTTTCCTGTGTTCCTGAGGGAACACTGGAAAAACAAGGCTGCTGACTTCTGTGACTCTTCTATCTCTCGGATGGAATTGGGGGCATCTTCCTGAGCCCTCAGAGATCATGGGGCCTCTTAAACACCTGCACATAGTTCAGATTTTGCAATTTCAGAGAGCAACAACAACAACAAACTCATATGATTCCCCTACAAAATTGTTCAGTCTGTTCTAATTTGATCCTTCCTCTTTTCTCTCCCTCCTACTCCACACCTCCTCAAATCCAAATGCCACTGAGGCACATGTGGACTGGTTTGAAATGAAAAAGATTCCATCCAGCCATTTATTGTTACCTAGAATAGTCATTTAAAATTGTACATATCTTTTTAAGTTTGATGTTTGGGGTTTATCCAACCACCCCCACCCCCCTCCTCCAGTTAAATCGGGAGAGTTGGGCTATGCTAGACCAACAGGCACAGGGGGGTTCCTTTTTAAAGATAGCAAGTGCCCGTGTGTAAAAGAAACGGCTCAGCCAGACAGACGTGTCACTGGTCCTCGGGGTGGGAGGAAATTGAATTCCACCACGGAATTCCACACAGGATTCCACCATTCAGGCGAGGTGACTAACTATGCCTGGTGCTGCTCGAGGCTTCGGGTTTGCAAATCTCTCCAGGCGGGGGAAGGGGGGAGCATCCCACCCCACTCCATCCAAATTGGAATTTGAAAAAGGGGAGGGGAGGGAGGAGGAAGAAAAAGCCTCTCGGGTGGGGAGCAGGGAGGGTAGAGCCGGTCTTCCATGCGCTGCCACCGCTAGGCTGGGACTGCCATCAGTCCCTGCCATCCATCCCCTGAGGACCTACAGATCTCACAACAGGATGTGGCCGCGGGGTGCCCAAGCGCGGCGCTGACCACAGGGAGGTGGATGGGCACCGCGTGAGCACCACGAGGCACATTGTTAGAGAGCGAAAACAGGTAGAGGGGTTCAGCCCTGTCCGCGAAGAAGTCAGGCGGGCTCCCCGAAGCCCCACGGGTAAAGCAGCCCGCTGCGGGTTCATTGTCTCACTTTGATCACATTTTTGGATGACTTTCCCTAAATCGTTTTAATCAACTTACCCAAGCATACAAATACCTAGAAGCCTAGGCTTTTCCAAAAGGGTAACTCCTGGCTAGAAGAGATCATCATCATCATCATCATCATCATCATCATCATCATCATCATCATCATCATCCGAAGAGCTTGTAAGATAGCTCAATGCCCAACCTCCCTGACACTTTACCCCCCCCCCCCCCCCAGATAACTCCGGTATTTAAATGCTGACTCGCCCTCCCTCCCCCCATCCCATCCCTCTCCCCAGGCTAAACCCCTTTCAGGGATGCAAATAATCCCGGCCAAGCAGCCCCGACCCCCAGCTTGGATAAAACGCTGCCACCGCCACCGAGGTGGAGAGGATGTGTTACCTGAGAGCCCAGCTCCGCTGCGCGCGCGTCTCGGGGAGCAGCTCGCTCTGGACGGGTGGCGTGGGGACTGAGTGCAGCTGCGGCTGCTGGCGACACGGGAGCGGCGCGCTCCTCCCGCCGCGGTGACGGTGACGCTGCTGTCAGCTGCTCGGCCGCCCTGCGCCCTGCGCTCTGCGCCCCGCGCCCCTGCGCGCACAGTCCTGCGCCCCGCGCGTCTCCCGCGGCGCGGCGCTGGCCCCGAGGGCCCGGCCCGACCCCGCCCAGCGTCCTCCTCCCCTTCTTCCTCCTCCTCCTCCTCCGCCTCCAGGGCCTCCCTGCCTCCTTCTGCCTCCTCAATCCCTGACTTTCGGAGTTTGCCGGTGCTGCAGCGGCAGTGGCTCCGGCTTCAATGGCCGCCTGGTTCGTCTCCAAAAAAGAGCGTCGAGGTGCCACCTACTGCATGCTTCAGGGATCGATGGGGAGAACGGAAATGTTCTGGAAATTCAACGAATGCGAAGAATTTCATTGAAAGGAGAACGGATCCTTTCTGCTTGAAATTGTGTGTGTTTGGAATGTGTTTGCCTAAGTAACTTGTCATCATCCCTTTTAACCCTTGCTTTGAGTGTTCAGACGCGAATCTAAAAACCTACTCACTTAGAAGGCAGCTAGGAAAACGCCACACCCCAGCACCAAGCACACAGGACAGATTAGTAGACTCTCATTTAATAGATCCTATGACAAAAATCGCCATTGGCAATCATAGGTTACAATTGTTCCTTGGCTGAGTGTTTTTTACTGGCGTTTTTCGAGGAATTAAGGACGTTTGTTTTCTGGGGATAATAAATAATTTTCACTGGAAGAATTGCTAGAAAACTGGTGAATCGGAAGAAAGCAAACGGTTTTGTACAGACATTTGCAGTATGTTTCACAATTCCATTGATCCACATTAAATTAGCTACAATGATGAGGCAGATTTCCTCTCCTGATTCTACTGCTCAGCCTTTGGTTGTTTCCAATGTGCTAAGAACTGAGTAAGACAGCGATTGCTCTTTTTCTCAGCGTGCCCTGGCTCAGAGAAATTCCCTTACCTCTTCTGATACTGTTTTCACTTTCTGTATGAGTTCCAAAAACCCTGAAGTTTATTTCCCACATAAATCTCTGCCCTGTCACTCACAGACAGTAAGCTTTTTAACATTATGCTTTTGACCCAGCAATTGAGGCTCACACCTAGCTACTAAGGAGGCTGGGATCTGAAATCACAGCCCCAACCCAGCCAGAGCAGAAAAAAAAAAAAAGAATCCATGAGACTCTTATCTCCAATTAACCACCAAAAAGCCAGAAGTGGAGCTGTGGAACTGTTGCTGAAATGGTAGAGTACCAGCCTTGAGTAAAAATCCCAAGGGAAGTACCTAGTTCCAGAAGCTCTTGGGCCAGCACATACATAGCCTATGCGCCGTAAGGAAACTCAGTCACAAGAAACAGAGAAGCCACATTTTGAGAGGTCGAATTGGGAGTCTTTATTAGAAGCTGGATACTGCAGTTGGACTTCTATCCCAGACACCTGCAGCCCCTCAAATACACTTAACACTGTTAGAAAACTGAGCCATGACAGTAGTAAAGCAAAGAAAGAGCAGGAGAACAACACCAACAAACCAAATCAACTCCAATGGAGAGTTGAAGTGGGAGGCCATGGTGACCAGAGGAGAGCCTGGAGACATGAGGCATGGCTTAGAGGCACCTGAGCCGATCCAGGCCTAAATAGGGTCTTGGTCAGGGGGCTGGGTCACAGGGAGTTTGAGAGTCATGACCCAAGACCAGCAGGTCCAGTAAGCTATTGTCCAAGTTCCCACCCCTGCCTCTAAGAATTCAGGCATGCCCATTAACTAAGAGGTGGGACTTCACCTTCCTCCAACAGGAAGAGAAGATGGCACCAGTTAAACCCAATTTCCTGTTATCCACCATGTGGCCATAATGCTGCCGGCTCTTCCCAGTATCCTTACTTCATTGTATAATATGTACAATGTCTATGCTCTTAACTTCTAATCAAGCAGATACATTTTGTACACTTCTATTTTGTACACACTCTATTTTCTAATTCTAGTCCTGCTACTATTAGAAACTAATTTTTAATGTACTATGTTTAAGCAAAGTCATGAAAGCTGCCATTAAGTCTCCTCCTATTTCCCCTGCAGCCAGATGGCTGCAGAAGTGTAGCCCCTGGTTAGAAGGGCTGTAAGGCATAGGAGGAGCACCCAGAGGAGGGTCTGGATTACTGACTGGTTCTGGGTACCTCTGCTGAAATTGCATCCGAGTTAATAAGTCAGAATGTGTTTTGCCATGACAACCAAAATGTAGGTTCACCAGTGAAATTGTGAAACAAAAATTAGAGAACTAAACAGTGGAGGGTATATACATATATACATGTGTGTACATACATATGCATGTGTATGTATATATATGTGTGT
The DNA here is from genome assembly GCF_019054845.1 of Dipodomys spectabilis. NCBI lineage: Eukaryota > Metazoa > Chordata > Mammalia > Rodentia > Heteromyidae > Dipodomys > Dipodomys spectabilis. The sequence goes on from NW_024870775.1 coordinate 15,447,220, forward strand.
GTGTGTGTGTGTGTGTGTGTGTGTGTGTGTGTGTATGTATATAGTAGTTGGGTGCCAGTGGTTCAAGCTTATAATCCTAGTTACTAAGGAACCTGAGATCTGAGCATTGCAGTTTGAAGCTAGTTCACGTGGGAAAGTCAGTGAGACTCATCTCCAGTTAAACACTAAAAGCTGGAAGTGGAGCTGTAGCTCAAGATAGAATACAAGCTTTGAGTGACAAAAAAACAAACAAACAACTAAGGTGTAGTGCCCAGGCCCTGAGCTCAAGCCACAATACTAGTACTAAATAAATAGAATAGAATAACAGAGACCAGAGAGTATCTTTTCCCCCTTTTCCTCAGCATCTATTAGCCAGCAAATGAGCTTTCACCAGATACTGGATCTCTGGCACCTTCTGTGTCTTCAATTTCCCAGTCCCCAGAACTTCAAGCAAGAACTCCTGCTACTCCTTCTATGATGGAGTCCATCTATGATGGAGTCCATCTATGATGGAGTCCATCTATGATGGAGTCCATCTATGATGGAAATAAAGGGGCAGAATCTGTGCACATGTACTCTAATCTGGACCCTCACTACTACTCAGAGAGAGAGTCAATGTTTCTGCAGTATCCGCATTCCCTAGAAACTCATTGAGTTAAGACTCTCCAACTCCCCACAACCTTAAATTTAGATTTCAGCGTCTGACTTTAATAAAGACCCTAGAAAGCTTCTAGGTCTGTGAGAGGTTCCTGAGTCTTGCGAATGTTGTCATATGTCAGCATCACCTGAGCTGGAGAGAGCTTGTTACAATGTGGCCAACTGGGTGGTAGGACCAGATTATCTGACTTGGTAGGTCTGGGGTAGGGTCCCTGGTAATGCTGGTGTTGCTTAGAATGGTGTCTAGATGAGCTGCTACCCTACCCTCTACCCCAGGTGAGTGACATGTTGTTATGGACTCAGGTAGAAGAAATACAACTTCTCCATATTCTAAGGTAAATGGACCTGGATTCAGCCATCCAATCCAGAAGCACTCAGAAGTCTCTCCTTCCTCATAGAGCCTTTGGGTGGTCTTTGAGAAATAAGCATTTAAAAAAAAAAATCTCCTCAGCCAGATTGCCACGTCAATCATTTAGTATCGTGCAAGCTTACTCTCAGCCTTTCACACATTTGAAGACCTCTCTTTGGAAGGACATAACTCATCCCCACACCCAGACAGTGGATGGCTCTAGGAACAGAGGAAGCTTTATGCAATAATCTTCTTAGGTGTACTCCACTTGAGTATGAGCACTTTAGCCTAATCCCAGGCTCACTCTCGCCCTCTTCTGGTCATGTTTGTGCACTGCACAGACTGCAACTCAAAACTACCAAAATCAACCCCACTTTCCTGCCACTGAGGACAGACAAGACAGCTCCATTGATGATCTGGGTCCACAGAGCGCCAGTCATTACCAGAGAGGAGGCAGGATGACGTTCTAGCATCAGAGCTATATATGCATAGCAGATGGAGGTGAGAACTCCACTCATTTGTTGGCTGCTGAGCAAGCAAACGCATAGTAACTGAAAAGCACAAACTCCTCTGGACTGTGTTCTTTGAAGATTGTGTGTGTGTGTGTGTGTGTGTGTGTGTGTGTGTGTGTGTGTGTGTGTGATTTTCTCTAAGATAGTGTCTGTTGGGCGGCGGGGGAGGGGCACGGACAGTAGCATCAGAATCTTAAGGAAGTTGTTGGAATTGTTCACAGCAGCTTTACCCTGGATCTATTGTTTTAGAAAACGATCTGACCATTCTGAAGCCTAGTAAAAATCTGCACAAAAATTTGCCTCTTTTGAGTTGTTTTTGACAAATGCATATTAGCATTGTGGAATAGATGCTATTTTGAGAAAAAGCGATGCCCACACGGGTGTAAGCACCATCCCTGGTGCCTCCACAGGACCTTCCCCCACCCAACCCAATCGTAATAACTGGCACCTGTCACTGCAGCCTTTCCACCAATGGGTCGTAGGTTTCCTACTGCCCAGCAATCCTGTCAGAGTCTGAACAGTCCTTTCGAGGGCTGGCACTGATCTTCCTTGGGTTCAAGTTCCCAGGTTCCCAGGTTCCTTTCCATGAGCTCATGCCAGCCTAATCCCAAGAGGAGCCACATCCTTCAAGCTAATATCTCAACCCTGAATGGCAAAAATCTCTTCAGATCTTGGAGAAAGGAAGCTCAAGCCACAAAACACAAAGGCTCCCCTCCCCTCTCCTACCCATGCCTGATAAAACCTTTTCTTCCAAGTTCCATCGTGAGCTCATTGGCTCCCAAAACAAGAGCTCCAAAGTTGGGTTGGCCTTCAGAGATAACCCCCATTGAGGAACATAGTCCCCCTGAGCTGGCTGTTGTATATGTGTATGTGTGAAGTGGCAACGTGGTTTTCCTTGGCAGAGGGCAATTGCCAAAGGAGTTAGCTGGGAGCTTTCTACAGAGATACTCCAGCCATCAGGCAATAGAGAGCTCAACCTCAGCCTGGCACCAGTGGCACATACCTGTAATCCTAGCTACTTCAGGAGGCTGAGATTTGAATATGAGGTTCAAAACCAGCCTATGCAGGAAAGTCTGTTATTCTCTTTCCTCCAAAAATCCAGAAATCTCTACCAAAAAGCTAGAAGTGGATATGTGGTTCATGTGGTAGAGTACTAGCCTTGAGCAAAAAAACTCAGGGACAATACCCAGGCCTTGAGTTCAAGACCCAGTACAGGGCTGGGAAGGTGGCTCAGTGGTAGAGCGCTTGCCTTGCATGCATGAGGCCCTGGGTTCAATTCCTCAGCACCACATAAGCAAAAAAGTCAAAAAAGCTGGAAGTGGCGCTGTGGCTCAAGTGGTAGAGCGCTAGCCTTGAGCTGAAAAGCTGAGGGACAGCGCCCAGGCCAAGAGTTCAGGCCCCATGACTGGAACCAAAAAAAAAAAAAGATCCAGTACACACACACACACACACACACACACACACACACACACACACACACACACACACACCTCAGCCTGAATGGTGGGCACCCACTCCAAAATCCAAGAATGATTTGTAGAATACAGCATTCATTTACTGCAAATGAGAAAAAAAATCTCAGAGCTAGGTCTCTGTGCAGAGAATAAAAGGGGATGTGTTCTTCCACTGGCTTTAATCCTCATTCTGTATTTTTAATCAGCCTTTCAGGCTCTAGCCAACTGTACTGCATGCTTTTATGTCTAATGAGGGTTTTGGCTCTCTTCTGCCTCTTTGTCTTTGATACCATGTGTAGCCCATTAAGGAGGAGGCATCATGCTGCCGGCCCATTCTTAATCTTTTCTGCTTACCCCAGCTGCACAGATGCTAACACTGACATCTGTTCTCTGTAATCTCAGACTTTCTCAACCCTGCCTTATGTAAGGTTGACCTATTTTTCCAGGTCCACTCAAATTATCAGCAAATACATAACCATGATTCTATCCATGGGACTCCACGCTCAGTGATTTGTGGGCGCCTGCATCCGACCCATGCCACCTCCTCGGGGGCCCCTCCCCGGTCTTTCTCTACATCCAAATCCCTTTTTGAGTTTCAGCTGAAAGGTTTAATTCACTTGTACCATCATCAGAAGCTGCCTGTTCTCTCCTGTTCTGAGGCATCTCCATCTGAGATCTCTCCCATCTGAAGGACATCATCTGGGCCATCTTTTCCATTCCAGGCAGTGAAAGCCTGCATCCTTTTGGACCGCATCACCCTCCTCTTCCAGTGAGACATCATCTACCTATCTTGCTTGCTGTGGTCTTTCTCACAACCTGGATTCAGTGTCAGCTGAATTACCCCCCCACACACATTTGTCCTTTTCTATCCAGGATCTCCTTTCCCCCAGGGGGCTTTTCACTGCCCTTTATTGCTCCTTCCCAACAGCCAGCTGCTCTGCCTCCTTTTGTCCTGCCTTTGTCACACGACTATGTCCCTCAGTGCTAGGTCAGTTTCTCCTCTTCTTTGGAAGCATCTCTTTCTTCCACATCCTGGTGTGTCCCCCTCCTTAGATCTTCTCTAGCTGCATTACTTATAAGGGGAAGTTTCCTCTGCCTCTCACACAGTTGCCTGCTCTGAAGAATGAAAAAGATCGGAAGTAGCACCAGGTAAAACCAAGTTTCCTACCTGGCCCCTCTTCTTTATGATTCTTTTCCCATGAATTGCTGTTAACTTTTTTCTTCATATTCTTGATGATGGAGTGAGATGAAATCTCAGTGGTTTTGTTGTCGTCATTGTGCTAGTCAGAGCCTCGGCTTTGTCGTTTTGCTTTTTTGCTCAAGGCTAGTGCTCTACCACTGCAGCCACAGTTCCACTTCCAGCTTTTTGGGAGCTCATTGGAAATAAGAATCATTACTGCCCAGTCGGGCTTCAAACCACAATCTTTAGATCTGAGCCTCCTGAGCAGACAGGATTACGGGCAAGAAACACCTACACAAAACGTTTTGATTTGCATTTCCTTTATACCCAGGGATGAGCGTTCTTCGTGTATCTATTGGCTCTCTTTACTTTTTTCTGATAAGTGTCTATTTAGCTCCTTTGACCATTTGTTAATTAGGTTATTACACCTTGGGGGCTTGGTTTTATTTTTTTTTACCTCTTTCTATATTCTTGTTATTAGACCCTTGCCAGACATGTTGCTGGCAAAGCCAACCATTCATTGAGATAATAGTTTGTGCAACCTGGTTCTTGGATATGAAAACTGGACCCAAGAAGCCAAAAGATCAACAAAGAAGTACATAGCTCTGAGATCATTTATAGATCATTAGTGAACTGGTTCTGGGTGGCAGTAAGACTGGAAGCTTTCTGTTATTTGGGTCAGGGGGAGGGGCTTATAGAGAAGTCAAAGTTAAAATGACTTCCTCCAAACATCCTGGCTGAATGCCCTCAGAAGCCTTTCCTGGTGCTGATGCTACCTGAATCCAATCACAGACCTTGTTTACTTGTAGTATGCTGAGAAAAATATGCAGGAAGAATGGATCAAGGTGGTTCAGAGGTAGTCACAAGCATAATGACTCCAAGTGGCTGCAGTCAGGTCCAGCTGAATCCCACATCATTGACATATGTCCATTAAGACAGCCTGAACCAGCGGTTTCCTCTGATGCCTATGTTTGTCAGTTGTTATTATAAAGGTGATATACAAGGGGGTTACTGTTATAGAAGTCAGGTAATGAGTACATTTCCTTTTGGATAATGTCACCCCTTCCCTCATTCTTCCCAGTTTTCCCCTTCCATCTTCACAGATCAGGCGGTGAAAACAGGTGCTTTACACAGCTTCCCACGCTGCAGGAAATGGATGTAGTCAAGGGCAGGCAAGGCTGGCCTCTGACCCCAAATCTGCCATTTATGTATTTGCCATATTAAACATTTCATTATCTGAGCTCCATATTAAAACTTTGTTCAAAGAGAAAAAAATGGTGCGTGTTTCCTCTCATATTCAGAAGCTAGATCTACCTATACACTAGAAAATGTAAATGATACAGGACTCTTGACAGCCACACCCAGTGAGACCAAAGGGGATACACCAAGGGAGGAGCGCAAAGGTGCAATGCCTATGTGCATTTGATCATATAAAACAATATTTATGGAAATAAACTTCAGGAAATGGAAACAAGAGGTATTTGATTTCCTTTTCTTTTTGTTTTGTTTGTTCATTTATATGTCTTGGCGGGGGGTAAGGAAGAGCACAGAAACAGAGGAATAAAGGGTGAACTAATGCAGCAGTGATATTCACTAGATGCCATGTTGAAAATGAACTATATGCCAGGCACTGGTGGCTCATGCCTGTAATCCTAGCTACTCAGGAGGCTGAGATCTGAGGATTGTAGTTCAAAGTCAGCTGGGGCAGGAAAGTCTGTGAGACTCTTATCTTTGACTAACCATCAGAAAACCAGAAGTGGCACTGTAGTTCTAAGTGCTATAGTGTTAGCCTTGAGCAAAAGAACTCAGGGGCAGTGCCCAGACCCCAAGTTTAAGCCATACAATTGACAGAAAGAAAGAAAGAAAGAAGAAAGGAAGAAAGTTTAAGCCATACAACTGACAGAAAGAAAGAAAGAAGAAAGGAAGAAAGGGAAGAAGGAGGAAATGAAGGAAGGAGGGAAGGAAGGAAGGAAAAAGAAGGAAAGAAAAAGAAAAAAGAAAGAAATGGGGGAGATGGGAGGGCAGGGATGGTAAGGGGAAACAAAGGAGTAAGCAACAATGCTTGAAATGCTCATGTAATTGTAACCCCTCTGTACAGTATTTTCACAAAAAAGAAAGGAAGAAAGAAAGAATGAAAAAAGAAAAGAAAGAAAGAAAGAAAGAAAAAGGAAGGAAGGAAAATGAACTATACAACTTGTGGAGATGGAAGGGGAAAACTGGGAAGAATGAGGAAGGGGTGACATTGTCCAAAAGGAAATGTACTCATTACCTGACTTCTATAACTGTAACCCTCTTGTATATCACCTTTATAATAACAGCTTTAAAAAGAACATGCTATGGGTTGGGTATTAATGGCTCATGTCTATAATCCTAGCTATAGAAGAGGCTGAGATCTGAGGATCACAGTTTAAAGCCAGCCAGGTAGAACAGTCTACAAGATCTTTATCTCCGATTAACCATCAAAAAGCCAGAAGTGGAGCTGTAACTCAAGTGATAGAACATCATCTTTCATTGGGAAAAAGCCAAGTGAGAATGTGAGGCTCTAAGTTCAAGTCCCGGTACTGGGGGGGGGGGTGGGGGAGGGAACCTTTGCTTATGGAATTTGCTTAGTGCAGTTTCCATATGGAGTAGGATGCATTAGCTAAGAAGAGATGAATCAAAGCTAAGACTGTGACCAGGAAGTCCCTCATGACTGGTTCTGACATAGAGATTACTGCTCTCAGTGATGGTGGGAAAGAAGGCCAGCTCTGTGACACTCACCCACAGAGACACCAGGACTCTTCCAGGAGTCCTGTCATTTGCAACACAAATGACAAAAGTGACATCCAGGAAGAGGAAACCACTTCTCCCAAGTCCCTCCTGCATTATATTGGAGCAGCTGCTGGAATCCATGTCTACAAGGAATGACAGGCAGAACTCGCTTGTGTAAGAGCACAAAGGCAGGAACACACACACACACACCACACACACACACACACACACACACACACACTCACACACACACACACTCCACTCCTGCGGCTGCTACAAGGACACAGAAATGCTCCTGTGCAAATGTGCTCGGGAGACTGCTTTTGCTTCATTTCGTTATTAATAGTCTGACACCCAGACCCATTTTCTTCGGTCTCTTTCAAGAGAATACACAGCCATTGTGATGCTTCACGGGCCAATCAAGCCACCTTGCAATTATACAGCAATTTCCACAGAACAGCTGAAATAAATTTAAGTATTATCTTGTGCACCATAGTCATAAGAAAATGCTTCTCGATGATAGCAATTATAGAAATCTGCTACTAGGGTAAGATCCAAGATCTGAAGCCTTGCTGGGTGCCTGTAGCTTACATCTATAATCTGAGATTTGGAGGATCATGAGTTGAAGTCAGCCTCAGCAGAAGTCTTCAAGATTCCATCTCCGGAAAATGCCAGACTGGAGGCATGGCTCAAGGGGTAGAGCACCAACCAGACAAATGAGAATACAAGGTCCTAAAATCAAACCTTAATGCCGGAAATATAAATAAATAAATAGCCTGTTGCCAAAAACAAAGCAAGCTGCCCGCCTCACAGCTCCCTGGCTTGCAGGGACAGATCTTTCTGGCACCACTGATTATTTGAGCTGCTGACTCCTTGAGGCTGTCTTAAACGAACCCTTACCACCCATAAACCCATAAACGTAGCTGCCCTCTGGCCTCACCCAGTTATGCTTGTCCTCTCTTTCTTCTCCTTGAAAGTGTTATCTGTGGCCATCTTAATAGTAGCCCACACCGAACACATCTTTTTAAAAACTCTTGATTTGAAAACAGAATTTTTGTTTAAAGCTAATTAGCCTTCAAAGTCCATATCAAGGGAAATGATTTGAATCACAGAATCCAATAGCCATCTGTGTGCTTTGCCCATGACAGAGGTGTGTGGTGGTGACAGGTGGGGCTGTGGCTGGCTTAGCAGGAAGCATGTCCCTGGGTGTTTAATACCACCCCACAGCCCCAAACTCACCCTGCTGCGAGTAGTTGTAGGCCCTACACAGATGGCCCAAAGCCAACGATCTTTCAAATTTACATGCTATGTGATATACTTACAAATATGAGCACATTTGTTTGGGTGCTTTTCCTTTTTCTAGGTGACCCTGAGAGGCCTGGAGGCAGGAAGTTGTCTGTAAAAGTCTGCAGGCCCTAGCTGGGTGCTGGTGGCTCATGCCTGCAATCCTAGCTACCCTCGAGACTGAGATCTGAGGATCTAAGTTTGAAGCCAACCTGAGCAGGAAAGTCCATGAAACTCTGAACTCCAATAAATTACTAAAAAAAAAAAACAACCCAACAAACCAGAAGTGGAGCTGTGGCTCAAGTGGTAGAGCACTAACCTTGAAGAAAAAGAAGATCAAGAAGATCAGGGGCAGTGCTCAGGCCCTGAGTTCCAGTCCCAGGACTGGCAAAATAAAATAAATAAATAAAAAGTCTATTGGTCTTGATGATGTCTCTGACCAGAATTCAGGCAACAGAGATTTGAGGAGCTTTTGATTCCTATAGGAGCTTTGGACATCCATTCAGGAAATGTGGGAAATTAACGAGGACCCAGACGGAGAGCTAGGCTCCCAATAATTGTGCCTGTCTCAGAAAACCCTCATTTTAGCAACTCCTGCTGGCATGAGCCTTGCTCTGAGAGTTTGTTTGAGCTTGATTGAATCTCACCACTCTGAGAGGAGAGCATCTCATTTTCTGAGGAAGAAACCATGCACAGACAGGTTGAGAAATTTTGCCCAAAGCCACACAGCTCAAAAGCTGTCGAGCTGAATCACTGTGCTAAACACACGTTTGATCTGGGAAGGATGGGGTTGGGAGGGAAAAGGGAAAGGGATAAAAAGGGGTGATCAAGATGCATTGTCCTTATAAACTGACATGCTGGATAATAACTCCTCTGACTCCTTTTTAAATTAAAACAGTAATTTTTAGCAGAACATCCATTTGATCTGGCTCTGGCACCATTGGAATTCAAAGCATGTTTCTCTAATCCTGCGCCCCCCCCCCAACTCCAACTGAGCTTCCTGGCTGGCAAACAGAAGTGGGGGAATGTGTGCAGCTACAAGAATCTAGGGACAGAATTGAGGGTCATAAGGGAACTTTGTGAGATTAAGAAGAGGCTCTAGAAGTATCTAGAAAATTGTAGCAATCCTCTTCATTTCCATGGCTCTTGTTAGAACTACTTCCCCCATACACAGGTTTCAAAAGAAATGCACATTCACCTGTGTGAAACATAGGCTATTTCTGTGCATTAGCTGGTTTCATTTTTTTTTAATTTAAGAGAACAAGTCTCCTACACAAACCAGAAGTTATATTTGAATGTTTCTAACATTTAAAGATTTGGGTCCCTTACCTATGCAAAGCAGATTGGGCAGCTAGGAAATAGAGCCATCTTTACTTTAGGAAATGAAAATGTCACTTGACGTGAAAGGTCACAGCTTAACAGGTGGGTGCTGTTAAAGTCCAGGGTGTAGATAACAACTCTTTCTTATGGCTACATCATCAGCACTTCTGTGTAGCCAGCTGGTCTTCTGGACAGGAACAGAAACAATCCTGTTCTACTGAGGAGTACGGCGCACCCTCAAGCTTCTCTATGAGCCAGGCACCAGTGACACTGTAATTCTAACTACTTGGGAGGCAAAGAATGGGAGGATCCCTGTTCGAGGCCAATTCAGGCAGAAATACCTGAGAGACACCTTTTATAATCTTTTAATTAAGCACGGTGGCATGAGCTTGTTTTCCTGAGGTACATGGGAGGCTGAGTTGGGGAGAAAGGCAGTGTCTAGCCAGCCCAGGGAGAAAAGTCCACGAGACTCTTGTCTCCAAGGAACAGAAGTTGGATGCATTGGTATCATGTCTGTGACCCCAGTGATGATTCAAAGCCTAAAAGTAGGCAGATCTCAGCTCAGGTTCACACTGGGGCAGGAAGAGAGAACATATTTTTTAAATAACCAATAAAAAAAAACAGGGTTGGAGGTATGGCTTGGTGGAATCACAGGCATGAGGGCCCAGAGTTCGAACCCCTAGTACCGTGAGAAAAAAAAGAATGCAGTAGGTGGAATTATTCATATGTTATGCATAATGAGTCTAGGTAGGAATTAAGAGACCCAATCTCAGGTTTAAAACTACCACTGCAGGGAAAGCAGACCATCGAACTGTTTCAGTCTGTAGCCTGCCAAAGTTCTCCTTTTTATGTTCTAAGTCAAAAAACAACAAAAAAAAAAAGGTAAATCTGGAATATTAAGAAAACCTGAGGGCTGGGAAGGTGGCTCAGTGGTAGAGCGCTTGCCTTGCATGCTCAAGGCCCTGGGTTCGATTCCTCAGCACCACATAAGCAAAAAGAAAAAAGCCGGAAGTGGCACTGTGGCTCAAGTGGTAGAGCGCTAGCCTTGAGCTGAAGAGCTGAGGGACAGCGCCCAGGCCCAGAGTTCAGGCCCCACAACCGGACCCCCAAAAATAAAAAAAAAAGAAAACCTGAGTTTCTGTCATAAACCAAACAGGCGCTGTTGTTTTTATCAGTCCCCAAACTCCCACTAAAATGGACCATTTTTGTACTAAACAAAATAATCTGATGAAAGTGAAAATTAGATCATTTCTATAACTGGATTCTCCTCATAGGCAAATGAAGATCTTCAAAAAATAAAAAGCAGTCAGTTCCTGATTATGGCTGTATGATTGACAGCTGAAATGATATATTTAAAAATTATACAAAATGTTTGTTCCTTTTTTTTAATACCAGTACAGAGGCTTGAACTCAGGGCCTTGAGCTTTGGGTTATTCACTCAAGGCTGCTGATCTACCATTCGAGCCACACCTCTACTTCTGGCTTTTTGCAAGTTAATTGGAGATAAGAGTCTTTGGGATTTGTATACTTTGGCTGGTTTAAAATCTCAATCCTCATTTTACAGCCTCCAGTGTAGCTAGGATTACAAGTAAGCCACCAGCACCCAGCCTCACGATCTTTTGACTGATGAGATGGGACCCACCCTGGCCACAGCTAACCCAAGAACAGCTAGGCCTGTCACCATAACCCACTGAAGACTGCCTCTCTCAAGCAAAGTGGTATCCACCATCTGCCTTACCCTCCCCCTGCCTGGGCCTCCTCTTCTATAAGCTGTGAGTAATCCACTACCCAAGCAACAAGTTGACTATACACTGAATCAGCAGAGAGAATGAGTAGCTGCCCAGTACCTAACCTCTCCTACTGGTCCTTGGAAAGCCCCTTCTAGGCTTGTGGAAGTGAGCAGATGGAGAGACGCTGACTCCCCCTCAATGATGGCTGGCTTCCTCTTACAGGATGCAGTATTCCCAAGACAGGAAGACAGAGGGCCAGCAGCAAAGATGGTTCCTCCACATACTCTCCAGTCACAGGGCCATGTGGGTATGCTGGGGGTCAGGGCCGAGTTGCTGGCTGATAAAGGAGAGATGCAGTTCTCGGAAGCCTCCAGCCCCATCTGCAGGAAGAAACTTTAGCCCTCTGGGGCTGTTGCCCTGGTCACTCTCCTCTCTCCACTCTGCCTTCACTCTGCTACTGTCCCTCCTCCCTCTTGTCTTTGCCCTCTACAGGGGGGATCTCAAACGTGAGCAGTCTCAGCAGTTGCTAAGCTTGTGCTTCCCCCAAATGCTCAAGTAGTGCTTAGTACTGCCTGGTCTGGAGACCACCACCCAGGGCCCCAGGGTGACAGTGATATAGAAAGGCCTTGGCAAAGGAGACAGGCTCAGTCTCTCTAGCCCTTTAGAAAGAGGCAGCAACTGTCTGGCAAATCTCCAGTGTGCTGTGTGATTATTCCAGAAGGCCCCTGTTGCTCTGCTGATGGAATCAGGATTTTGCACACTGCCTGCTCCTTAGACACTGGGCAGTTGCCCTGGTCAGCAGATTGGCTGTTGCAAGGTCACAATATAAGTGTCCAAGACATCCCCACTTTACTTACTAATAACTCCCAAAGCTGAAGGGTAGTGATGCCCAAGACAAACCACACAGTGCTTCCTTCGGTGGCTTGGTGAAACCACTTCAGTTGAAAAGGTGAAAGTTCCTGACTTACTGGAAGTTCTTTCCATAGAAAGGAATGAAAACAAAGCATAGGCTGAGATTGCTAAGATCTATGGTAAGAACTAACCTTCCCTCCACGGAATTTTAAGGAAAAACAATTGTGTGCTAGCTTTACTGTTGCCTCTCAGGCTGCAAAAGTTATAGGCCCAGTGCAAGGCCAGTGCCCAGTTAATAATTGCACTTTGATGTAAGTAATGTAAAGAGAAGATTCATTGCTTTGAATTGGTTTTTAAAAAGCAGAGGATGATCCCATGCATAAATCTTGTTCTCACCAAGTAAAAGTTGTTCAATCAACAGGACAAAAGGATTTTCAGGTATTTTCAAGATATTTTCAGAGGAAACGGGGGAGATTAAGTCACCATGCTTAGTCTCACCAGCATACACTAGTGTGAGGATGCTGAGTTCTAAGAGTCCTGCAGCACAAGATTGGAGCCAGATGGACCTTGGCCATGGTAGGTGGGTTTTCTGCTGGGGCTGGGGTATGAGAGAGGAATGGGAGGGCTGAGAAGGAGGCACCGCAGGGCATCCTGGTGGAGCAGGGAGTCTGTGGTTCCCTGGGCATCATTATTATCACCACTGAAAGCTTCCTTCCTCATGGAAGCCACATCCCCTTGTACCTAAATCCCATCTGAATATACTTGCCAAGAATGGTGTCTTAGTCTTTCATTACTGTTATCAAACACCCAAAATGACCAGTTCATAAATCAAGAAGATTTGGTTGGGCTGATAGTTGAATGGTCCCCTGGCCCCGTTGCTTTGGGGCCTGTGGTGAGGCAGCACCTCATGATGGGAGCAGATAATGAGGTAAAGCCATTCAGTCATGACCAGGAACAACAGAGAGGTGGAGCAGCTGGGTCCTACAGTCTCGTATCAGGGCCCTTTCCCTCCTGACCATTGACCTAAGGCCTCTTACTAGACTCCCCCTCTTAAAGGCTCCACCATCTCCAGATAGCACCCTGTGGAGACCAAGCCTTTAATGAATGGACCCTTTGAAGACATTCTAGATTCAAACAATAGCAGGTGGGTGATAATTCCAATTGATGTCAACTGTTCTAGTTGATTACCTGCAATTCTAATAAGCCACTGCTGCAAATCAGCACCCACGCCTCTGAGATACCCCTATCTATTGATCAGTTGGCCAGCATTTATTGAAATCTACTCTGAGCAAATAAGAATGATATGCTCTGAAGGTGAGAGAAAGAAAAGTGGGAGACAGTGTTCTTAGTGCCAAGGGTGGGCACGAAGGCAATCAGCTTTACTGGACTACAAGTTTCAAGCTTGGCCTGGGTTCCAATCCTCAGCCACAGGAGCTTCTGCTTCATGTACAGTGTTGACTTATCATTTTGTAAAAGGAATAGAGAACTTCTGTGAAATATTCCTGCATCACAGAAACAAGGGTTCTACATGTAAATACTTCTCTTTGTGGAGTCAGTAGCTAATTGTTACCCACAAGTTAGTATTTGCCATCTCTCCGATACCAGATCTGAGATTTGCTCCTTACAATTAAAAAAATAATAATATGCTGGGTGCTGGTAGCTCACACCTGTAATCCTAACTGCTCAGGAGGCTAAGATCTGAGGAATGCAGTTTGAAGCCAACCCCAGCAGCAAAGTCTGTGATAGTCTTATTGCCAATAAAATAATCACTAAAGGCCAGAAGTAATGCTATGCCTCAAGTGGTAGAGTGCTATCCTTGAGCACAAAGAGGCTCAGCGACAGTGCCTAGGCCTAGAATTCAAGCCCCAGGACCGGCAAAATGAATGAATGAATGAATGAATGAATAAACAAACAAATAATAATTCAAAAATTAAAATAATAATACGGAGAAAAGGCTTGATCTGAATTACGCGGAATATGCAATGCAATTAGACAACAAAAATAGAATGAAGAGTGAAACTGTCATGAGGCTAGAATCTTTTGGGGAATAGGGAAATTTTTTCTTTTCTTTTTCTTTTTGGCAGCACTGTTTCAACTCAGGGCCTTGTACTTAGTATGTTGGCACTCTACCACTTTTGCTGTACCTCCAGTCCTGTTTTTTTGGTTATTTTGAAAGATTGAATTGAGCAAACATTTTAGTCTAGGCTTGCCTCAAACCTTGATCCTCTATATTTCAGCCTTCTGTGTAGCCAGAATTACAGATGTGATCCACTGATGCCTTCCTGGCTTAATTATTTTTTAATTATTGTAAAATTTGCATAACACTAATTTGCTGAACTAGTTTTAGTTCAATTTAATGGCATAAAGAGCCTTTCCCTTTATAGCAGTCAATACCCCCTCCACCTCCAGCTCTCCTCTCTTCTTACAAAGCTGAATTCTCTACCCATTAAATACCAACTCCCAATTCCCTCATCCTCTAGTCCCTAGCAACAATCCTTCTCCCTTGTGCCTGTGAGTGTTCTAGAAATCTCACTCAAGAACCCATATCATCTATCCTTTTGTAACTAGTTTATTTTACTAGGCACAGTATCTTTAAGGTTCATCCACATTGGAGTATGTGCCAGGAACCTATTACTTCATAGGAATGTGCGGGAGATTTAATTCCCATCTCTTTTGCATTTGTATTCGTATCTCTTTTGCTTTACACACTTCAATATCCATGTTTACATAAATTTTACTAATTAAGAAACATGCTATCAATACCCATAGTTTCAAATAGAATTACCACATCTCCACTCACAAATAATTGAATGCAATTGAAAACTCGTTTTGCTGGGTTGCCTCCCTGTTTTCTTCCTTTCTAACCTCAAGTTCTACTCATTGTTCCTCCGCATCTAAAACGTCAGTAACCTCTGCATATAAAGAACATTATAATTGCTGGTACTCTGCTGCAGCTGTCTCCTAAAAGATGTAAATCAATTGAAATTATTCCTGACAGTTTCTAAAATGCGAACTTCAATGGGAAGCTTTGGTTATGTTTCCTCTGAGTGACTTTGTTTGGGGATGTTATTCATGTCAAAAATAATAAGCAAATGCCTTACCTGGAACAGTTCTGAGATGCTGGGACAGAGAAAGGGGCAGGCATGTTGACTCGGCTTTCAAAGTTCACAAGTGCTACAGAGGCAAAGACCAGCAATGAAACAACAGTAAACTCATGTGTTAATTGTAGGTGATCAAAGGTGTAGTAAATGGAAGCAATAAGGCAGGCTGATACAGAAAGAAGATTGCACAGTATGTTCGGGGCTGACACAACCAGGCGAGCCCAAATGAGGGCAGAGGGGCATCAACATTTGCCTAAATCAAGGAAAGAAGCTGGACATGCGAAGAAAATGGGAAGACACCCAGCAAAATGCGGGAGCAGGTGCGGAATCTCAAGTCAAGCAATGGACTTGGACTGGTGAAGGAACCAAACAGAAGTATTGGATAGTGATGAGTCAGGAGTATAGGAGCATCAAGGCAGATCATACCATAAAGAGTAAACTTTATTCCAGGCTTCCTGAGAAGCATTCATAAGTTTTTTTTTTTTTAAGCAAATGAATAAGTAGTGGAATTTTAACGTAAAAGGGTCTCTTTTGTGGCTGGATGAAGCCTGCTTCGGAAAGGCGCCAATGAGGAAGGCTGATGATGTCATAGCCGCAATAGGCAGCAGTTGTGGGGCCTGGAATCCTTGCAGATTCAAACACCCACTGAAATGTGGTCCTGGCTCATTAAACATGCATTAGGAAGTGGCGTGAATGCCCCGCTGTTGTCTCGAGAACCGGTAATTTCTTAATTGATATAAAGAAGAATGGACAATAATATCAGGAGCAGAGCTAAATGGCTCTCTACTCGATATTTTATTTTTTTAAATCTCTTTTTTAGTGTAAAAATACTGTACAGAGGGACTACAGTGACATGAACAAAGTAATGAGAACATTTCCTAGCAAGCATTGCTCCCTCCTCCTTTGTTTTTCCCCTACCATCCCTTCCCTCCCACCTCCACAACTATACTCCCCACCTAGCTTAAATTCTAAAGTTCATTTTTCAATATAGTATCTTGTACATCTCATTGTTACAATGGGTCAACCTGTATCCCTATTTAAGCATTTTGTTTTTTCCCTTCCTCTCCCCAAGCTAGAGAAGTATATATACAAGATTCAGGACACCAACATCAAATACAGTGAAAACAGAGGTAATACTTGATATTTTATTTTATTTTTTTCACTTTTTTTTCCACTTGATATTTTAAAACTGAGTAATACATCAAAACCCATTGGCATTGCAAAGCATGCTGAGATGTGGTTTCTAGTGGAGAACTCAGAGCTCTTGGTAACTATTTTAAAGTCAGCAATCAAGGTTGCTATTCATATCTATGGAAATTACCAAGGGAATCGAGTATAGAGAAAGCATTAGAGGATCCCAAATCACATTTGTCAGGGGCCCCCATATTAAGAAGTCAGGGAGAGGAAACTGTGGATACAGGAGAAGCAGTCTGTGAACAGGCAAGGAAGTCCCCAGGATCATGACACATGGGAACCAAGATTGGAGAGCCTTGTCAGGAGGCAGTGCTGGGGCCAGGGAAAAGCACAGAAAGAGGAGTCCTCACTGGTTAGACATGACCAATAAAATGGCAAGAAAGTTTCAGTGACCTGATTAGTGATCAGAGAGGATCAAGAGACTGAAGATACATCAATATTTTGATCATTCTATGATAAACAGGATTAGTTGGAAGGGTCTAGGGGATTGAGGGCACTTTTTCTTATCTTTTTTTAGCACATCGCAGTTATATAAAGGGGTTCGATTATGATCTACCCACATATAAATATGAGGTACTCAGTTCAGACTCACCTCTCCATTCTCTCTGCATATCCTGAAACAACATTAATAGGTTCTGTGGTTCTGTTTCCATACATGTATCAAGTTGAGAGCTCATCTGTGTGCTGATGATCATCTTTACCCAACATGGCAAATTTTTAGACTGCTTACAGCCAGTTCGCCTCATTTGCAAAACAAACAAATCAGGAAAACATATCAGCATATCCAACTGACTATTAAAGCCACTGGCTACACCTGGAAAAAATGATAGGGAAAGTAAATTCAAAGAAAGTTATATTTAATATTCACTGCCTATGGAGCAGGCTTTGGCTTGCACACTTGCCTAAACTTTTGGAATGACAGAAAATAAGAGCTTACATTCTTGTGAATAAAGCATTATAGACAACAAGCTGAGAAGGCATAAAGTAGATTAGACCATGATCGTGGTTACAGGAAAAGGGAACAACAGGACTCAGATGGTAGATTTTTTTCTTTTACTTTTGGCTACACTGGCACTTGAACTCATTGATGATCACAGCCTTGTGCTCTAGCTTGGCTTGCTTATTTGTTCTTGGCTGGTGTTTTAACATTGAGTCACATCCCCTTTTTTTTCCCTCCCAGGCAGGCTTCAAGTCTCAATCCTCAGATATCAGCCTCCTGAATACCTGGAATTACAGTTGTGAGCTATCAGCCCCTCTTTGCATGAGAGCAGCATGACACTGTGCCCAGTTGTTGGTTGAGATGGACTTGCTCAACCTTCTATTTGCCCAGGCTGGCATTGAACCCCATCTCTACCTACCAAGGAGCAAGGGTTATAGATCTAAGTCATTGTGTACAACTCAACTTAAATACTTTCAGTGCAATTCTATTCTTATCATTAAGGTATTGTACAGAGGTGATACTGTTTTATAATTCAGGTAATGAATTCATTTCTTTTTGGACAATGCCGACCCTCCCTTCACTTTCCCCCTGTTCCCCGCCCATCCAGGTTCAAGAGTGTTTATTTACCACGTAGTGTCTACTGACTATCATGATTGTATTTGTTCACCCTTCCTCCCTCCATTTCTACACTCTCTCAAACCCCTCAAATGATAAAAAGCAACGACAATAACAAATGCCCAAAGAAAAACCCAAAGCAAAAACAAATGACACCTCTACTACCACCTCTGAAATTTTAAGTGGCAATTAGGTATGTTGTATGGACTCGGGACCCCCGAAAGACCACCAGAGACCAATGCAAACAGCAAAGGAGTCGCTTATTTGCAAGCTTGAGCTTGGTCTTCTGTGTACTTGGTAACTGGTGATGCTAAGAGGCCCCGAGCACAACATCAGCACAGCTTTTTATAGCATTTAACAAATAAGTTTAGGGGATTTCCACACAAGCAGTTACATGATTGGTTAACATTTATAAAGCTTGCATAGTCATTTTTTATTGGCCCATGTACTGAGGTTTGAGTCCACCCTAGCCACACTGCCCTTTTACTGAACTATTGGTCCACATTTGACGGTTCGTTATGTTCTGTTCCTGGAACACTTGGGCAATTGTTCTGTTTCTTAAGGGTGGACAGGGTTGATGGCAACTGAGAATTGTTTTTTTCTCTCTCTTGGGGTTACTCTGAGGGCAGCCCAGCACAAGATGGTGGGGGTTAATCTCAAAATGGAGTTACTTTAGCTCGTCAGGTATACCTGGAAAATTAGGTGTAAGGTCAGGTGGGCCCTCAGAAGCAGTTATATCAGCATGTGTGCGTGCATGCGTGTGTGTGTGTATGTGTGTGTGTGTATATGTGTGTGTGTTTATGTGTGTGCCAGTACTGGGTCTTAAAGACCTGGGCACTATCCTTTAGCTTTTTTGTTTAAGGCTAGTGCTCTACAGTTGAACCACACCACCACTTCAGGCTTTTTGCTAGTTACTTGGAGATAAGAGTTTCACAAACTTTATATCCAGGCTGGTCTTGACCCATGATTCTTAGATCTCAGCTTCTTATGTAGTTAGGATTACAGGCATGAACCACTTTGCTGTTGTTGCTCACAAGTGATGCATCTCTAAGTTCAATACAAAGAGTGTTCTGAGCTCTCATGATGGAAAGTTCTGGGGCAGTCTAGTTTTAAAAAGGAGGAAAAACACACATTCTTGGGGGTTTTGTTTCAATCTCTCTTTCCTTTCTACACCACCTCCTTGTCTTTCTCATTCTTGACTTTGCTTCTAGCCACACCCTCTGGTAGAGGAGGCTGCAGCTACCCGTGATGACCATACAGACCTTCAACACTCAGCAGCCTTCTCTACCAGTGCTCCATAGAGCTGGCTCCTAGAATGCCCTTGGCTGTGATTGATCAATGTATTCATCTGCCTAAAGTGGTTCCATGTTCTCATTGTTCAGGCCAAGTCACATGCCCATCCCCATCCCTGCTTCTTCTTGGCCCAGGGTCTGCCCTAGCTAACCCTTGACTCTTGAGTTCATGAGTTCCTCAAGTGTGTGGATGTTGTTACACCAGAAAGAGACTAAGATTCAGTTTACAGGTGAGAGATTGAATATAGGAGGTCTATAACTTGTCCCACATGCATAGTTAATAACGTCAGACCCATAAATCCAACTCTGGCTCATCAAATTTCCAAACTTAGAGTTTCCCACTAGAATTTAGCACCTTCCTCAAATATTTATTAGGCTTTTCATTCGCTAAGGCACATTAACTTCTTTTTGTTTTATAGGATTGGGACTTAGATGGTCCCAGAAAAACACAAGAATGAAGCCTAATGTACAACAATTGAGGTCTCCAGAGAAGGAAAGAGGAGTTTCTTGCACTGATTGTGTGTGTGTGTGTGTGTGTGTGTGTGTGTGTGTGTGTGTGTGCGTGCCAGTCCTGGTTTGAACTCCAGGCCTGAGTACTGTCTCTGAGCTCATGTGCCATGTGCTCAAGGCTAGTGCTTTACCACTTGACCCACAGCTCCATTTCCAGCTTTTTGTTAGTTAATTGGAGATAAGAGTCTCATAGGTTTTTCTGCCTGGGCTGCCATTGAACTGGGATCTTCAGATCTCAGCCTCCAATGTAGCTAGAATTATAGGCATAAACCACCAGCACCTTGCTTATACTGAATGTGTATGTGTGTAGTGGTTTTAAATTGAGGACCTCGGCACTGTCCCTTAAATTTTTCAGCTCAAGATTAATGCTCTACCATTTGAGCTACAGTTCCATCTCCAGATATTTTTTTAGAGTTAATTGGAGATTAGAGTCTCATGGCTTTTCCTACTCAGGCTGACTTTAAATTGCCATCCTCAGATCTCAGCCTCCTGAGTAGTTAGGCTTATAGGCATGAGCCACCAGTGAATGGTGCTCTTATGCTCTCTCTCTCTCTCTCTCTCTCTCTCTCTCTCTCTCTCTCTCTCTCTCTCTCTGTCAGTATTTTGAAGAGAGTTTTGCAAAGGGGCCCCATGCCAACAAAAACTTTTACTCTCCTTTGAGGAATATAAAAACAGGAATGAACTTGACTCTGTTGATCAATTTCCCAACTAGATTCCTCCACTTGGACTTCCCTGACATCACCGGCTTCCTTAGACAATGAGCACACAGGAACCAGTGGTGTACATGGTCTTCTCCCATAGGTAGCCAAGGCTTTACATTCTAGAAATGCCCCCACTGTATCCAGGCACATCAGGAGGTATGCTGTGAGTGGGAAAGTCCTGAAGAAATGATGACTGGAATGCAAACAGCCAGCACAGATCCTCGCACAGTAGATCTCAAAGTATCTGATACATGGACAGGAAGAAGGGGAAAGGAAGAGGGAATGAGGGAACACAGGAATTCAGAGAAGGAGAGGTAAGAAAACAACACAGAAGGAAGAAGAGGGAGAAGATGAAGGGAATGTAAAAGAAAGGGGAAGAGGAGTTCTCAGAGGAATGGAATGTTAGCATCTGGAAGGGCTTTCATAAGAATCCAAGAAACGCTGAGCGCCAGTGGCTCACACTTATAACATTACATACTTAGGTGAAATCTGAAGATCACAGATCAAAGCCAACTAGGGCAGATAAATTGGAGAGATTCTCATTTCCAATTAACCAGAAAAAAATATTGGAAGTGGAGTTGTGGCTTAAGTGGTACAGTACTAGCCTTGAACAAAAAAGCCAAATGTGAGTGAGAGGCCCTGAGTCAAGCCACGGTACCATACCAGTACACAGTACACACACACACACACACACACACACACACACACAGAGATAGATAAATACATAAATAATCCAAGAAACAGAACTCCTCAGATCATAATCAGGATCAGAACTGTGCTCATCCAGATAATGTTAGCTCACAAATGTAAACAGTAAAATTGTCCAATAACAATTATTTTCTAACTTCCCTTGGGAGAGCTTACAAAGATCTACTTCAAGAAAAACAAGAAATATGTCAGTGTAACCAGGGTACCAATGGCTCACTCCTGTAATCCTAGCTACTCAGGAAGCTGATATCTGAGGATTGTGATTTAAAACCAGCCTAAGCAGAAGCCTGTGAGACTCTTATTTTCAATTCACTACCAAAAGGCTGGAAGTAGATCTTTAGTCTTGAGAAAAAAAGGGGGGGGGGTGGAATGAAGAAAGAAAGAAAGCTCAGAGACAGCACTCAGAAACTGAGTTCAAGCCCCAGGATGAGAGAAAGAGAGGCAGACTAGGATGGAGGAGCAAGAGCACATGAGTTGGGGGAAAGAATTAGGGAGACAGGGTATGCGTAAAACAATGCTGTTGTATCCCACCAAAGCGCCATACATTTATTATCCTTTTATTTTTTTTAGAATTTCCAGTCAAGTTACACAATTTATTTCCTAAAATGTTTTCAATTTAAAAACAATGTCAAAAATCTCAACCTTTACATTTTGAAATTTTTCCTTTTCTTTGTCAACACTGGGGCTTAAACTTACCATCTGGATGCTATTCATTAGCTTTTTCTTTTATGGCAGCACTCTACCATTTGAGCCACAGCTCCACTTCTAGCTTTTTGTCTATTAATTGGAGATAAGATACTCAGACTTTTCTGCCAAGCTGGCTTTGAACTACAATGCTCCACCTTAGGGGCTGGGAAGGTGGCTCAGTGGTAGAGCGCTTGCCTTGCATGCCTAAGACCCTGAGTTCGATTCCTCAGCACCACATAAGCAAAAAGAAAAAAGCCAGAAGTGGCGCTGTGGCTCAAGTGGTAGAGCGCTAGCCTTGAGCTGAAGAGCTGAGGGACAGTGCCCAGGCCCAGAGTTCAGGCCCCACGACCCGACCCACCCCCCAAAAAAACAATGCTCCACCTTAGCCTCCTGAGTAGCTATATACCATGAAATCCACCAGCACCCAGCTAAACCTTCCTCTTTTTGAAGTATGAGGCACAAAAGAAGAAGAAGAAGAATGTCCCCTTTATGCACACCTCCTGCATCTCCTTCCCTTCAGAAAAACATTCGTTCAGCCCATATTCTTCTAGAATTTTCTAAGAGACTTAATACATCTGGGCACAAATTTGCTTCTATTTTAGGCTGAGCACACACATTTTACATGATTCATGCCCTATCTACAAACCAGCTTCTGAAGGCTGGAGTCCTAGAGGGTGCTAGCAGCGCACACACCGGGTGCTGTGGAAGTGGATTACAGTGTATTACACAGGGGAATGGACTGCTGCCTCTTCTCCATTGACCCCTTTTCTTAAAACACAAGGAGCACCAAAGAGACCAATTAATGTTTACCAGAAATCTTCACGAGGACAGATTCTGGGAGCTCTAAAAGAAGCGCTTCCGTTGTTTATTATTCTCTTGGGAGGGGATAATTTCCCTCTAAAATATCAGATGATTTCTACATTCAAATCTGTTTTGATGTAAATATTTGGGCATTTGACATTTGAAGATGGCCCCATGTTTTTTTTTTTTTTCTGAAATGAACTTACTTGTTTTTATAATAGTTGAACATAAGAAATATGGCTGAAGACATCCTAAGAAAGGGAGAGATTTTTGACTAGAGGAAAACACAGTGCTGGAGAAACAGGATGGAGATTTGGTGGAATTTGCCATCCTCCAACACAGTGCATTGCCAAGATTTCCAGTTCTCTGCTTTTCCAGCACCAGTCAGAGGTGATGGATCACCTTGCAGAGAAGTGTCCCATATAAAACCGTGGGAGGAAACCACTGCTCACTCATCTTCCTTCTCCCCATTAAACAGAAGCCTATCAAGACACCGATCTGGGTCTTCTTTAAAAGAAAGAAAATAAATGCAGTGGTAATATTAAATGCATAGCCTATAAAACTAGGAAATTTAAAGGGATTGATGGGTTAGGAAGGATGAGGGGGCATCATGAGAGGGATGACATTGATCAAGATGCATTATATTCATAAACTGACATGTTGAGTGGTAACCTCTTTGTACTTTAAGATAACAAAACATTTCTAAAGACAAACCATAGATAGGGGGAAAATACAGAATACAGTCAACCTTTTGTGTCCGTTCACAGATTCAACCAACAGAGATTAGAAATACTTGAAAAGAAATTACATCTCTAGGTAACATACCAATATTTTTTTTCTTGTCACTACTCCCAAAACACAGTATACCGTATAACAAATACATATATATATTACATGGTATTAACATTTTTGAGGGGGAAGATACTGGGATCTCATATTTTCCAGGTGGGTACTCTACTACTTAAACTAAATCTACAGACCTTTATGCTTTTGTTACTTTTCAGAGAAGGCCTTACTTTTGGTTGGAGCTGGCCTCTGAGATTTTTAGAACGCTCTCTCTCTAACTCTTCTTCTTGTATGGCTATGAACTGTGATCCTCCTAACCTCTTAGTAGCTGTGATTATTGGCATGTACAGTCATGCTTCACTCTCTTGACTGTTGTGCTCATGTTTCAAGGTGAATACATAAGCCAATGCTTACTAAATTCTGCACTTCAAATGGGTCTGCATTATTCTCTATTAAAAAAATTAAAAGTCTGGGGAAAATAATCAAGGGGGAAAACCGAAGAACAAAAACGGAGAAAAAGTACAAAATTCACGCTTTCCCCTTCAGTCCCAGCAGTTTGGGTTACCTGACATCACCTATGGTCTCTAGAGGGCGCTTCCATTACTGCTCCAAGCCTGAGCAGATAGGTGATCAAAAAATGGGATTCTGCAGGTGCTAATCTCTAATGAAACTGCTATACAGGATGAATAATGTCCAGAGACCTGTTGTGCAGCACTGGGACTATGAATATGGAAGCTTGCATAAATAATGGAGCCTTTTGCAGTCTTGTTTTCCCAAAGTTAGAACCCAAAGTTCAGCCAGACACTGGTGGCTCACTTCTGTAATCCTAGCTATTCAGGAGGCTGAGACCTGAGGATCAAGGTCCGAAGCCAGCCTAGGCAGAAAACTCTGAGACTCGTCTTCAATTAACCAGCAAAAAGCCAGAAGTATGGGGATGGATCAAGTGGTATCCTTGAGCAAAAAAGCCAAGTGAAAGTGTAAGCCACTGCCCACCCCCCGCCCCCCCCAAAAAACCAAAAATGTAATGAGATGTCAGAAAATGTTTCTTCTTGTCTTGCCAATGCCTGAGCTCCAAAACTCTTGACTTTTCCTAGAGTTGAGTAAGTAAAAGCCGATAGGTTTATATCTCACATACATGTTTCCCTCTGTTGTGTCCAGTGGACCTAGGTTTGACCATTACACGTTTTCATGAAGACATTGCTTTCATGCACAGCACTGGATCTTAAATTCAGGGCCTCCATGCTCTCACTTGGCATTTTCTACTCAAGGTTAGGGCCTACCATTTGGGCTCCTTTCCAGCAATTTGCTCATTAATGGAAGGTAAGAGTCTCAGATGTGGCTGACTTCAAACCTAACTCCTTAGATCTCAGCCTCCTGAGTGGCTACAAGGGAGAGGCAAACAGCGGAAGGATGGTTAGATAGGGAGAGACAGCATAGTGGAGATGACACCCCTTCCTTTTCCTGAACAGATAAGGCCCTTGATGATCTTAGCGCAGACCCATGCAGGGGACAGGTGCTTCTCCTCTTGGGTAAGGTGGGCAGTGACCTAACGGGATTCCAAAACATCTGAGATTTGCCCGAAAGGGAGATAAATGGGAGATGCCATAAGTGCTACATAAGTTTACTGATTTGGGGGACTTATGCTCACTCTCTTTCACTAAGAAATATATACTCTCTTCCTCTTCCTCCACCTTACCAAGGAAATGGGTGGCTAAGACCTCATATGGCATAGATGGACCTACTAGATAAGAGTCCTATATTAACCTGCCAGTAGACAATTTCCCTGACACTTTACTCTTATTTTCAAATACATTTAGCTTCTGCTACCATTTTTCCTACCTCAAAATTCTTTTGCTGAAGAAATTTGGTGGAAGAAAAGAATTCAATACCTCTTAGACAGTATCAGCCAGGATTCTAGGTATTAGCTACCAGTGCCCAGGTTACTCCAACCTTTTGCATGATGTAAAGCTATGATTTGCAGTTTACCACTGCTGCTACGCATCTACCTCAGGCCATTCAGAAATGCACCACACAGTCTTTGTCTATACCCGTCCCCTGTGTTGAATTCTCCCCACTCTCCATACATCTGTTAGATGTTATATAAAATTTATGAGTCAGCCTGACAGGATACAGTGTTCTCAGACTCTTTTTTATTAAACGTTATTCTAAGTTTTTCTGTGGTGGAATTTTGAGGTGCTATAAGCATTAGAAAAGGTAAACTGAGTAAACAGTCCCTCATAGTGGGTAACCCTCATCCCTTCGATGGAAGGCCTAGAAATAGTAGAGACTGATTGTCCCAGGAATAACAGAGAATTTCTCCTTCCTTTGAACTAGAACACATCTGTGTTCCTGCCATCAGACACAGGAGTGAAACATGGTTCTTTTCTAGCTGCAAACTGGAACCACACGATCAACTCACCTGTGTCTCCAGCATGCCAAGCCACTCTGCAGATCTTGGGACGTGACAGACTCAGAATCATACCAGTCAGTATGGCTAGTGAGTAGATTAGCAGCATACAAATGAAGGAGCAACTCTATTGGTTCTTCCCATTTGGAAATTCCTGACTAATACAGTAGGCTTAATAGGGGAATGTCATATAGACAAATGTAGCCTATTCTTTTACACTTAACTAACAGGGAGCCTTATATTTTTACAACATCTGAACAGCTAGCCATGAGTGATAAGGAAATGCAAAAGGGCACCTAAAATGGAGAAGAGATCACAAGGTCTCAGGGAAAGTATTGTAATGAAACTTCATGACTCACAGCCCTGTGCGCTGAACAGAGGAATGGGAAGTTTTTCATAGGCACTCTTAATAAGTTCTTAAACCCCAGTGTCTAATGCTGTATTCACCATAGAGACAACCTACTTTCAGTATTGAAAGTGTGTCCATAACAGGTAAACTGTTTTGCTACCTCAAATTAACTATAAGCAGGAGAAAAAGCCTGGCATCTCTACACCATTCTCAGCAGTCACTTTGGATTACAGGGAAGCAAGACTGATGGATAACATCTTTATAACAAAGGACTAAACAGGAACAGCAGAACCTGGAGAACAGATGACCCATAAATGGGGATAATTACTGTGACACTCTAAGTGCACCCTAAGACCAGAGAAATTATCTCATAGAAACCAGATAGTTCCCTTCAAGTGATGACAGTATTAATGTTTCCAGAACCTGGGAGAACCAAAACAGAGATAATAACTCTTAAACAATGCATATCTTCGTCTCTGTCTCTAATTCTTCCTCTACTTAAACCTAATACTCAGGTCTGACCCTGAAGTTGGCTCAAGTTGCTCTGAAGTTCTGTCTTCCTATGGTATGCCTGGTAGAGGCATACAATCTCTTCCTCTGCTATATTTCTTCCCTAATAAACCTTCCTATAACTTTTACTATGTTCAAGTCTTGCTTGAATTCTTCTCATACTGATGCAAGGAAGGACTGAAGTTGATTACTGTGCTAAGTTTCTGGAAACACAAACATCCCAAATTTATAACTAAGAGAGCATAGAAATGATCTCACATACCTCTGAGAGAATATAAGCCTTAGAGAAGAAAAGCAGAATGTGCTGGGCATAATTAGCCTTTCAGGGTTGGGCATTTTCTGTATTGCACCCCAAGGCTTTTCTAAATACTTTAGCAACCGGTAAACCTGTAAGAATAGTGATGGAGGAAGCAGGCAAGATGATCAGTGTCAACTCCCAGAATCCTCTCCTCCAGCAAGGTTTTCCTAGGGAGATTATTTGGAAGCAAGCCTGCAATAGCTTGGATGGCCTGTGGCTCATCAGACTCCTAGTATCAAACTGTCAGCACCAGTAGAATGGGGCAGGAGAATGAAGGGAGGTAGAGCTGGCATTGGGGCTGCAGGAAGCAGGTGGCAACAGCAAGCTTCCTTTTCCTGGGAATCCAAGGGGTGTACACATAGAAGGCCTGATGACTTTGCAGGACTAAAATCATGAACACCGTCATCGTTAGAGGAGGAGAGCAGGAATTCTTTCCTCTGGACTCCTGGGACTAGTGAAGCCCTTTACTAGTCCATCACTGGGAATCACTGAGATTAAGAGCACATTGCCAGGTGTTGGTGGTTCACACCTGTAACCCTAGCTACTCAGGAGGCAGAGATCTAAGGATCACAGTTCAAAGCCAGCACCTGCAGGGGGAAAGCCAGTGAGACCCTTATTTCCAATTAGCCTCTCCCCCCATAAAAGCCAGAAGTGAATCCATCTCTTAAGTGGTAGAATGCTAGCCTTGAGGGGGAAAATAGCCAAGTGAGAGAATGAGGCGCTGAGTTCAAGCCCCAGTTGTTTTTAAGTTTCTAAAGGAAATGATGGATGGTTTCTCATCTAAGCTAAGCAAGTACAAGGAAATGGAGTGTGCAGTGTGCTTCTTATTGAGACAGCAGAGAGTCTGTGAAATGAAGTTGAAAGAGAAGTCCTTGTCCTTGAATAATTAATTACTTCGTCTCCTCACTCGACTAAAAAAAAATTGGTTTATTATCTCCAATAGAACTGCTTCAATTTTCATTACCCCAAGCCTCAGTGACATGTGAATAGATGTCTTCTAGCATGCTCCATTGTCTCCTTGTTCTTTCAGTCTCTCCTGCACATAAGGCTGAGAAATGTCTTGAGACCAAAAGGTCCTTTAGAAAAAGCAACTCTGCTGAGCTACGCCTTCCTCATTCCTTTGCTCTGTTGTTTTTCATGGCAGGCCTTCTGCATTTAGTTATTGCAGAAAATAATGAATGGGTAACTGAAGATATATCATTTTCTATTATCAAATTAACTTAGAATTTTCAGTTAGAAAAAACTTCAAGAAATGAAGACAGTCAATTCTGTATGTCTCTCCTGATGTGTTTCCATAAATTTTAAACACAGCTAATTTCATAAGTCATAAATCTTATACCAATTATCATCAGTAGTTTTTAATTACAAAGGTTGTCAGAATTGGAAGTATGCCTCACTTCATTCATGAAACAATCAGAAAATAGCTCAACTGTTTCTACACTTCTTATTAAAGTAAAAATACAACAAAGAATAGAAAATTATAGAAATAAAAAAGATATAGAAAGAAAAACATACAGAATTACCCATAAAGAGAGACAAAAAGAAAATCAGCTTTCAAACTGATTGAATTTGGAGAAAGAAAGAATGAGAGAGAAGGAAGGGAAGGAAGGAGGGATGGAGGACGTGCAATGGAAACCAAGAAAATAATTTATCTGGATGTAGTGGCTCACACCTGTAATCTTAGCTACTAAGAAAGCTAAAACCATTAAGATCTCAGTTCAAAGCTAACCCAGGCAGAAAAGTCTGAGAGGCTATTTCCAATTAACCAACAAAAAATCAGGACTGGAAGCATGGCTTTAGTAGATTGCTAGTCTTGAGCAAGTAAAAGGAGCTAGCCCAAGGCCTCTGAGTTCAAGCCTCATGCCAGAGGAGAAAAAAAGACTCTCTCTGATGGTCCATCACATCTGACTGAAATGAGTGGCAATTACCAACGTGAGCAAATACAAAAATTCAGAAACCCCAGAATGCTAATCCAGTTCCCCCTGGAAGTTTCATCTTTTCTATCTTTTAAGGTAATCTGAGGATTTTCCTTGGAAGGCTACCATCTGCCAACAGCTCTCGGAAAGGGATTTCCATAAGTTTGCAAAAGTAAGATTCATACTTATTCTAGAAAATTACAGTTGGAGGCAAACAGATAAGTGTTTCTCAAACCATAACTAGCTATAGGAGTCCATTAATTCTGTAAGAGGTAACTTAAAAGATGGTTTTCCTGGGTCCTGTGAATTAACCAAAAAACCTAACTTTGAATCTGTGCCTTTTGATCTGAGCTAATGTAAGCTGCAGTCAACTTTTTTAAACATCAAGAAAGACCAGATTCAATGAAAACAGGGCCTCTGCTTTCACTGTATTTGATGTTGGTATAATTTGGGGAGGGGAAGAGAAAAACAAATTGTTTAAACAGGGATACAGGTTGACCCATTGCAGCAATGAGATGTACAAGATGCTATGTCAAAAAACGAACTTTACAATTTGGGGCGGAGGTTGGAAGTGTAGTTGTGGAGATGGGAAGGAAGGGATAGTAGGGGAAAAACAAAGGAGACAACAATGCTTGATAAGAAATGTACTCATTACCTTGCTCATGTAACTGTAACCCCTCCTCTGTACAGTATTCTCACAATAAAAAAAACTTATTTTTTAAAAAAAGGACCAGATTCAGTGATAAGCATCTTGTGTGAGACAAACCCCTCAAACAAGCAAAGTCTCCTTGTCTTAAATAGCCCCACACTCCAAAGACCACCTTTCCCCCTGTTCTGTTCCAATAATAAAGTTATAACAACCTCTCCATAACTCCTCCAAGGACAAAGGCTGAGCTTCCGGTCAACTAGCCCATACCTGAGACTTGAGTCTGTTTTAATTATGCATACCTTTATCACTCCTTACCCCAAATTCTTGCTATTTAACCTGAGGCCAACGTCCATACCTCTGAAGATGGCTGAAGGTGTACTGCGGTGCTGCTTTCCAGAATTCCATGTAATAATCCCTCTTTATCTGCCCTTCTCCATGACTTTTTACTTGGTCTATGGCTGGACCTAACTTGGGACTCCTGGACTTTTGGGCTTGGGATCTAAAAATTTAGATTCAGTTCCTCAAGAGCCAGATGCAACAATGCAGGCCCTACCTTGGGATGTGTAATGTCCATTTTCCAACCTGGATCCTTCATGGTTCTGGAGGCTTCACTGACTGTATGTTAACAGAAAGTAAAACAAGGAAGACATTTCATATCAAAATCCACACAAACCATCCTCAAGATGAAAGATATAACTATGCAAAACTTGATTACTGAAAAAGAAAGACTGAAAAGAAATTAATACTTAGCTAAAGAATATAGAAACAAACAGTATGAGTATGTAAATGTGAAGGGGAATTTTATAAATTAAAGTCAAAGTTAATAAATTTAAAATTTACAATGTTACTAATAAACCCCAAAATTTGCTTTTGGAAAGACTAATAAAATAGATAAGCTAAGTTTAATGAATAGAAACAGAGGAAAGAGGTTAAAAATTAAAGGCAAGGCATCATCATAAATGCAGATTTAAAAATTATAAGAGAATGCCACATACCAGATGGAAAAATAATAATCTCCTGTCCAAAGGAAAATTTGCAGAGAAAAATGGACTAATTCTTATAGAAAGATTGGTGTCTGGCATTGATGCCTCATGCCTATAATTGTAGCAACTCAGGAGGCTGACATATGAGGATTGTGGTTCAAAGCCAGCCCAGGTAGAAAAGTCAGTGAGACTCTTAACTCCAATTAACCACCAAAAAGTCACAAGTAGAGGTGATAGAGTGAGAGCTAGCCCTGAGTGAAAAAACCAAGTGAAATTGTGAAACACTGAGTTCAAGTGCCTGTACTCATATACAGGTGCACGCCCACACACACATTCATTTTAAATTTAACATCTTTATTTTATTTCATTCTTTTTCAGCCTTGGGAATGGAAGTGTGTAGGATTTGGAGTTTAGTTCAAATGGTAGAAAACTTTCCAGCAAATAGGAGGCCATAGGTTCAATTTTGAGTATTTTTCAGAAAGGGAGAGATAGGGGAAGAAGAAAAGAGAGAGAGTATGTATGGAGGCAAGGAATAATCAGCCCATGGAGGATATGGAAGTCCAGTTGCAACCAGAAATTTACTCAGCTTAATCTCAATTCTTTGATATTTCCAGAGAAGAATTCAAGCAAGACATGAACTATAATGAAAATGTTAGAAAAAATATTAAAGAGAAAAACAGCATCCACTTTCAGAGAGCATCAAGCTTAAGCAAGGCTCCAGAGCATCGAATCATTTGTCTGCTGGTGATTTAAGGGTCAGAGAGAGATGTGGACTATCTTCCATGTGGCATAAACTGTGATGGACAGGCAGATTGATACATGTGGCAATGTCACAAATGTGCATCTACTCATGCCTAGATTTATAGGGTGAGACCCAATGTGCAGACTTCCTATAGAGACTAAGACAAGTCTCCAATCTAGGTCCAGGGTATCACAGAGCCAAGGGGTTATTGTTCTTGCCTTTTGTGCATGTGCACTGCAGAGGGGGCTCTGCCTGCTGGATGAATACTGTGATTATCAGGACTTGGTGCCAGCTTGCCTGGCCCAAGGAAATAGTTATGGTACCAACAGGACATCATTTTGGAGTCTTAGGGTATGTCTTACATGGGGGAGGGTCTTGTGGGAAGATCTGTGGAACAGTCAGTCTCTGGCCCTGAACTTGTTACCCTAGCAACGAGCAATCCTAATTTGTCTCCCTGCTTCACAGTAAGATGCTGGGGAGAGTTCACCATTGACCTTGATGAGATGACATCATGGCTGCTGAGAAGAGCCTTTGCAAACCCAATGGCAGGGATACAAGTCACAAAAGAGATGAGCAAGACCCCGCAGCAAGCAAACATGGCTGTTGAGGAGGACATTTGTTTGCTGTGAACCCAGCCAAGGTATGAAACAAAAATGGAATGTGTACCAGGAACAATGGAGAGATTTAAAGGTTCTAATCCAACTGTGCCAGGAGAGCCCTTTCAGTATTTCCTGAACCTTCTTTTCTTTGCCTGTTTGTAGCCATCAGGACAGTTAAGCCTGGGAGACAGGCTGGTCATTTTTGCTGAGCAGAACCAGCCATAGAGACCACATGGTCCCCCTGCTGAGGAATACTTCCCTCCTGCCAGATTGACTTATGAGTGGATGCAGGCATCAGTGAAAACTTGGAGGGACTGTTAGGTAGCACAGGCCAGCTCCTCCAAGATAGCACACATGAGCTGACCATCCTCATCTTGTGTGGGGATTCTGCAGGTGAGGTTGGGGAATGATAGTCACCCTCAGCCCAAGCCTTGAGAAAGAGCTCTCCAGCCACTGCCTCTCAACTCTGTCCTTATATGAAGGAAGAAAGTCCTCCTTGTTCTCTCTTTACATAGGGAGCAGTGAGGCAGGATGGACAGAAGAGGAGACAGAGAAATTATATTACTTTTAACAAATAACAGGCAATCCAGACTCACCCTCCCACCACACCTGTTTCTGGATGTTAAGGGACAAGAATGGGAAGCACCAGAGAGGCTAGCTGTCTCTGCCTTCTTTAAAATGGCAAAAGGCTACAAGCTCTAGATGAATGGTTAGAGATTGTAAAATGAAAAACATATCTGGGAAAAGGAAGCCCTTAAACACATCTATTATCCCTATATGTAGGTAGCTCAGAAACCATAGTAAACAGCACCCTTCTTGGTCACTGAGAACCACTGTCTGGGAGTTGAGGGTTCCCAAACAATTTTTGTGTGTATTCCCTCAGTTCAGAAAGAATAGAGGTAGCAATAACAGCTGCTACCATTTCCTGCAGGGGGAGCAGGAAATATTTGTCTCTTCTCTATTTCTCCCTACTTTAACCTTGTTGTGATAAATCCTTGCTAAGGACTTCACCTCATGAGATTCTCCTTTTCTCCCTGAAATGCTTTGCATGACTGGATCTCAGGGACCTGTGCTTTCACATGGAAACTCTGAAGGAACAGGAGAATTGAGGGTTTCCTTTGTAGGGAAGGTACTCAGTTTACCTACCCAGTTGTTGAATCACTTCGTTTAAAAAAGTGCAACAAATTTGGAAGGACGGAGAGGAGAGCTGGAGACTTTTGCTTAGACTGCAGTATGTTGCAGAGCAGTCTTCCCACCTTGCAAATCTTTTAAATCTGTACTCCTGTTTGCTGAAGAGTAGCCTAGTCTGCAAAACTGCAGCCCTCTTCATCCTGGTTTTCTCCTAACACTTAATCCTCCAGTCAGAAACCCTCTGCCGATGCTCATTGCACCCTGTGTGGTGCCATCCGCACCAAGGCTTCTTCCAAGCCTTACTGAGCATGGCTAAGGGGCTGGCCCATTTTCCCAGAGCCAAGCCCTGAGGACTGAGGAGGATCTCACACTCCAAACCATCCACATTGGATTACTCCACAGTTTCCAACCAAGAAGCCACCAGCTCTGTCCAACCCAGTTCTCTTCCTCCCTCCCTCCCTCCAACCTTTCTAAATTTCCACTTCTTCAAATGTAGAGGCACCTTACATATTGCATGCACTTGGTTCTTTCCTCCTTCTGCAGTATGTTCTAAACTCAAGTTTATGGTTCACCTTTCAAAGTAGTTGCAATCCATTCAAATATCTACTTAGAACATACTTGCCTCTTAGAAAAAGAGGTAGGACAGTTGGCTGCCAGAAGTGTGGTTTAAGTCCAAAAATAAACTCAGTAGTCATTCACAGGTGTCTGTCTGTGTGTATGTTTATGTCAAATTAGTGACTAGCTAAAGCTATGCAGGTGTATCATTATGTGTATGCATCTATGTATTTATATATGTGCATGCATATGTATGCATATGATTATGCCCATATTATGTGTATATCAAATGGTCATCCACATGTGTCAGTATGTGTATATGTCTATGTCAAATTAGTGACTAGCTAAAATTACGTGTATCATTATCTGTATGTGTGTATATATCATTATGTATGTATATATGTGTATATAAATCAACATGTTTGTATCATTGTGTATATATACATGTGTGCACCATTGTGTTATAGATGTGTCTTATGTGTTATTGGAAAAGTTGATTTTGCTGGGCTTATGAATTAATTAAAAGCAGGTAACTCAGTCCTACTTCCTTCCTACTTTACATCTGTGCTCTTATCTGAGCCATTTCCAGTTGCAGTTACTTTATAACCACCTTAGGCTCCAAGAAGAACAAGATTCACTAACAAATTTAACAGGCAACACATGCCTTCAAATGCCAACAAATGCCTTCTTCCTATCATCTTAAAGATAATAGCCAAAAGCTCAAGATATCATCCACCAGACAGCTTGTTCCAAGTTCCCTCAAGTGGAAACAGTAACAAATTCTCCAGCACTCCTCCTAGGACAAAGACTGAGATAATGGCCAACTATGAACTGTGACTGCTTTAATTGTACAAACCTTTCTTAATCCCTGATCCAATTCTCCCTATTTAACCTGAAGTTAGTGTCTATACCTCTGAAGATGATTGAGGAAGTACTGACTGAAGTGCTGTCTTCCCATCCTGCATGTAATAAATCTCCTTTCTCTGTTGTTCATCATGTCTCTTTATTTGCCATATGAGGATGAATGGCCAGACCTAAGATGGGACTCTTGGACTTTGGACCTGTAGTTTATTATTACCTATGCACATGTGTGTATATATATATATAGAGAGAGAGACATATATATACATATATGTATTTACGTATTTATGTGTATATGTATATATGTGTGTGTATATATGTGTGTGTATATATGTGTGTGTGTATATGTGTGTATATATATAATCCAGGAATAGCTTTTGTGATACAGATGTGGTAAGAGCTTTGTGCATGTTTAAACTCCTAGAAGCTGATTAGGGCTCTCATCTGACTAGCCATATAGGAAACTATTATTGCTCATCTGAGTTTTCTCCTGAGGATACAATTCACTTGGAAACAATGCCAATAGTAATTTGGGCTGGAGTACACAGCATGCAGAGCACTTATGTACTGTGTTTCTGGTCTCAGAAGGAAAGAGAGACTTTAATGGTGACCATTACTCACTCTTCAGGGAAGATCCTGCTGCAAGGTAGATTAGATGGGGAACATTGCCGTTTCAAGTAGTCACATGATTACATATTTAATGCATATGAGATGTGGGATACAACTCTAAATTTATTTTTAGGCGTCTCCTTCCAACTGGACAGCAGTGTTCCTTGATAAAGTTGGGACCCTGTGGTCAGATCCAATCTCAGGGGCACTAACACATGGCAGTGGCTACACACCATGGGTCACCTTCAAGGAATCAGGTGATTTCACACATGAGTTTTGCAGCTTACTGAGACAGATAGGGTCCAGTTAGAGGTTCCTAGGGGATAGACTGAACCAGCCCTCACCTTGTATGTTATGTATCAGGAAAGGAAATGGTAGCAATCAAATACAAAGGCTACAGAGTTGGGTTGACTATGCACGGAGCAAGCACTCCAATATGAGCTACCCCTTCTTAGCTGCCTAGCTCAACAACTTGTGTTTCCCACAGGGAAGTGCCACCCAGAAACATGTGCCTGAACAGCCATAGCTGCAGTCACATTTGCCAATTGCAAGATGATGACTCATGCCCAGGGATGAGGTCAAAGGAGACCTTGGGGTTCTTGGCCAGGACAGGAACAATTAGGCAGAAGATTGTGAAGGATCATAAGCGACTTTCTGCTTTGATAGTCCCCAAGAATCATTCCTTCTTTCTGATGGAGGCACAGCAAGAATGACGCCGCCCCATTTGTTAGGAAATGGAGACTTGGAAAAAATTATATTAAGTGAAATAAGCCAGACCCAAAGAATCATAGGTCCTATGATTTCCCTTATTTGCAATATCTAGTAAACATCTAGGATAATCTTACCAAACAAGCAGAAAAGGTCAAAAGCTATGTACCTATGACCATATAAAATGATGCTAAGTGAAATGAACCCCAAGACAGGGACACAAGAGATTTTATCTTTGTCGCTGTTGTTTTTAACATATTATGTGATTTTTTTTTTGTTTCTTTTGTATGTTCTTCCCCCATGGTATAACCCCTGTTTTCATTGTATTTGATTCCGTGCCCTACATCTTGTATATGCATTTTTCTAATTTGAGGAGGGAAAGGAAAATAACAAAATGCTGAAACAAGGATACAGGTTGACCCATTGTAACAATGAGATGTACAAGACATTGTGTTGAAAACCAAATTTACAACTTCAGGGGTGGGGAGGGAGGAATTGGGGAAATGGGGAGGGAAAGGATGGTAGGGGAAAAAGAAAGGAGGGGGTAATAATGCTAAATAGGAAATGTACTCATTACCTTACTCATATAACCTTAACCCCTCTGTATATTATCTTTACAATAAAAATATTTTTGAAAGAATCATGCCTTTTTGAGTCTTCCTTTTCAAAGTAACCTTGTGATTTCTCACATCAAGAGATACAGTTTACTTTCACATCAACTGAATTTATGTGTCTGTTCCTAGCTTTAGCCAGCAGCATCTAACAAGAAGAACCATATGCAACTCTCAAAGGCTGGCCCTCAGGGCCTGGTACTTCCCACCGTGGGCATCTTGGCACACTTCATCCAACATGGGAAGGAAGGAAGGAAAGAAGGGAGGGAAGGAGGAGGGAAGAAAGGGAGAAAGGGAGGAAGAGAAGAAGGGAGGAAGGAAGGCAGGAAGGCAGGAAGGCAGGAAGGCAGGAAGGCAGGAAGGCAGGAAGGAAGGAAGGAAGGAAGGAAAGAAGGAAGGGGAGAGAGAGAATTGCAGAGCAAGGAAGGGCAGGGCAGGGCAGGGGAAGGGAAGGGAAGGGAAGAGAAATATACAGATCCATAATCTGAAAATCTGAAATAGCAACCTCTCCAATATCTGAAACTTTCGAGTTCCAATATGACAACATAAATTTAAAACCATAGTGTAAAATTGTATTTCATGAAAATTTATCAAAATATTGTATAAACAATATACAGGTTGTCTTGTGCAAGGTGTTTTTGACAGAAGTGAATATTCTAATGGAATTAGGTTTCCATCCTTCACCGTGTATATAAAACAACACAAAATTGGAAAAAAAATCTGAAGACTTGCCACTTTGGGAAGTTTATTACAATTATCTAATTTATTTGAATTCATTCACCCTCATGCATAAGATATGAATAATAAAACACTTAATATTAACATACTTGACAATCGTATCTAAAGAAACCAGCAAATGAAGTGTAATGGATTTGTTTTTCAACTGTAATGTAAGATTTTATTCTTATATACTGTTCACAACATTGTATGATTTCTTCTATTGCTGTAAGGGAACTCAGTCATGCAGAGAAGTCATCACTTAAGAGCCCAAATTTGGTGTCATCATTGGAGAGCCAGATGGACTCCCCTGGACTTTTGTCTCAAAGACAAAATACAGCTAGCACAAAACTTATACAGGCCAAAACCATATATGTATGAGGAATTTATCCTGACAAAAGTGTTAGACATAAATAAAGAAAACCAAATGAGGACACTTAAACTAGAAAGGGTGTTAAATAAAGCAAAGCAAATCAGATGAGGACACTTAAACCAAATAAAGGTATTGAACATGAGCAAAGCAAACCATCCAAGGAAACAATCAGGGGAAATAAAGGGCTAATTATCTTAGGAAAGTAAGACTTTCCTGGAGCTTAACAACTCAGGACACATTTATAATCCAAAGAATGTTCTCTACTACCTCTAGAGTTTTCAGAGCTGTGTGGAAAGCCCCCTCTACCCAGCAAGGTTCCAAGATGGCTGTAAGGAAAAGGCATATTGCTTAGACCCAGTCTCCTTACTTCACAATTTTCTTACTAGATCCAGAAAAACACTTTTTGGCAGAAAAAAATCAACACCAAGTTGAGATAAACTAGGAATGATATCCTAAGAAAGGAAAAAAAATGAATGACTAAAGAATTTTATATAAATATAGGATAGTAGACACAAAGTGTGCTGTAAGAAAGATGAATTTTGGCTTTAGTTTTTATAAAAATGATCTTCTTTGAACACAGTGAAATAAACTTGGCTCATGTTATCTGTACCTGCCTTCCTCTTGGGACAAAAATCTCCAAACATCAGGGGGAGGATGGGAGGGGATGGGAAGGGGAAACAAAGAAGGAGGCTACAGTGCTTGATAAGAAATGTAGTCATTATCTTGCCCATGTAATTGTAACCCCTCCTTACAGTATTTTCACAATAAAAAAAAAAAATCTCCAAACATGAGCTCACACTGGACAAGATTACAAAAGGAAGTCCACAGGCAATATTTTCGTATTTAAATATTTAAGTGAGCTAGAAATCAAAGTTACAAATGATTAAATAGAATGTTCTCTGTCCTCCTCCCTTGAAACATAAATGGTCATGACAAATGTGTAGCTCACATTTAGACTACGTAACTCTGGACTCTACTGGCTCTAGGAAGCTCCTCCAGTCCTGACCCTTCTGACATCTTACGCTGCCCTTCTGCAGGTGTGTTCTGTTTTGTAGAGCATCTCCTAGCCACATCAAACTCCACCCAAGGTCTTTGCTTGGCCAACTTCAGCCACCACCTGGTTTTTGCCCTAGGCATGCACATCAAGTGAAAGAGCTGGCCTATTGGAGGCTAGGGAACACAGGCCTTGCCTGCTAGACTCCTTGCTTTATTTGAAATGGCACAGTAAGTTGACCTGAGCCCTCTGTAAGTATAGAGACAGGAATCTTGTGGGCAAGTACTCAGGGCCTTGGGTTCTTGCATGGCTTTTACTGTCCTAGGCTGGTCCTTTAGCACTTGAGCCACACTTTCACTTTTTGTTTTTTTTGGGGTCCGGTCATGGGGCCTGAACTCTGGGCCTGGGCGCTGTCCCTCAGCTCTTCAGCTCAAGGCTAGTGCTCTACCACTTGAGCCACAGCACCACTTCCAGCTTTTTTCTTTTTGCTTATGTGGTGCTAAGGAATCGAACCCAGTATGCAAGGCAAGCGCTCTACCACTGAGCCACCTTCCCAGCCCAACACACTTTCACTTTTCAAACCCTCTTTTAACTTAAATAGTTTACCATTTTATTAGCTTCAAACATTGTATAAAATATGAGCTAATGTGTCGATGGACACATAAAATAAATGAGCTTTATTTAAAATTGTAGTTCATAGTAATCTTAAGTTATAGGCATTGTTGGCTCATGCCTATGATCCAAGCAACTTGGGAAGCTCAGTTTTGAGGATCAGGTTTGAAGCCAGCATAGGCAGAAAAATCCATACAACCCTTATGTCCAATTAACCAGCAAAATGCTGGAAGTAGAGGTATGGCTCAAGTGGTAGAACTCTAGCTGTGAGTAAAAAAGCTAAGTGAGATTGTGAGGTGCTGAGTTCAAGCTCCAGAACTGGAATAAACAAATAAGTAAATAAAATAAATAAATACATGTCACAAACATAAGATTCAAGAATCTGATTTTTACAAACTAAGATAAATACCTTGTATCTGAACTACTATACTGCTTGAATTAACAGAGTCTGAATCTTTTTAGAAATTACATTTAAAACATCTATATTAACATTGATGTTCTTCAAAAGGAAAAGAAAATTATCTTAGATAGATGATAGTTCATCTAGAATATTTCTGCTTTGTTGACAGAATCTTGGAGTAGTTATTAAGGGCTGTACCTTTCATTCTCAGAAATATCCCCATTTGGTTAATATATCCTATAACCATTCTAACCATGGATCTCTGTGGACAATTTCATCACTACAGAGCTGCAAGAAAATCTGAAGCTGAAGCTACACATACCATCAAAGATTTTCTCAAGTGGAAGCCATTCAGAGGTCATCCAGTTGGATCCATCATATTTCTCTAGATACGAGTTCTCCAGATTAGAAAAGGCACACAAAAACAATTCATTTTCAGGGGCTTGGAAGGTGGCTCAGTGGTAGAGTGCTTGCCTTGCATGCATGAGGCCCTGGGTTCAATTCCTCAGCACCACATTAGCAGAAAAAGCCAGAAGTGGTGCTGTGGCTCTAGCCTTGAGCTGAAGGGTTGAGGGACAGCACCCAGGCCCCATGACCAACAAAAAAAAATTCATATTCAGATAATAAGTCTAAAAGTGGTCTTGGCCAGCTAATTTTTAAGATGTGATTTTTCTCCTATAATATGATATTTTCTCTTTTGCTTGTGTTGATTAGAACCTTGAGCTACCATGTGATGGGAGTAAGTTTTAGAAATGTTAAAAGAAGTATATTTACACATGTACACATGTATACGTATATGTATATATGTACATGCATGCATAGGTGTAAGTATATGTATGTATAAATGTACATGTAAGTAAATTCATAGGTGTAAATGTATATATTAATGTATTGTAAATGTATATGTGTATATACATGAATGTACATGCATATGTGAGCATATATGCACATCTGTGTGAATATACACACATATACATATATATTCCTATTCTACCCCATGATCTTAATCTTTCATTATTCACACATTCTAATTCTTGCAAACCCAATGTAGATCATCTAGTATAAACTCTTTTTGCTGCTTAGGTTAAGCTATTTGCCCCAAGGTAAAGCAAGGGAAGAGGAATTCCTGCCAGAGAAGAGGAGGACAGGAGAAGCTGGCTTGTTCAAGATGAAGGAGCTTGGGAAAGTGGATGAGATGATGAGATACTAGAAATGTTTCTTGCTTTATCCTTCTTGAGGCCACTCTCAAGGTAGGCTAAAAAAAATTCTCTAGTCCCAAGTAAAGCTTGTGATTCACCTCTCCAAGAACAGACCCAGGAGCTGTGATTCAGGCCTGAGGTCAACAGAGCAGTCAGGAGAAGGCAAATGAATGGCTAGGGAGGTGTCTTGGCTTATTTCCTGTTGCAGTCAAGGAAATAATCAAATATAATATACCTCATATAATTTAGTAATACAAATATGTCATGGTACAATAACCATAATTTAACAATGTAAATGCCAACTTAATAGAAAAATAGATATATTAAGCATAAATACTGCATTAACTATAAACACTTTCTTATTAACTCTAAATACTATATGAATCATATATTTACATAAAGTATAAATACTATATTAAGCATAAACACTATGATTATTATTCTTTGAGACACCATGACTTTCCAAAGAGTTCTATTTCCTTTTCAATTAATGTCTTGCTTAAATCAGGGTAAGTTTAGCCCTACTTTTTTACTATATGACTTATGTTGCAAATGATTATTTTTTGTAATATTCCATTCCTAATACGTGGGCTAAAATGCAGAGGCTCAATTTACTTGGCAAATTAACTTCATGTTTTATAACTTTCATCAATCTTAGTAACTTGCTTATTGAGTTTTTATCTTAGTAGTCCTATCATCTGTGCATAATGAGACTTCTTTCTTCATGGCTGTTTACCTCATTTTTCACAATGCTGTGAAGAATTCACTGTTTCCCTGTGGTAGTTCCTCCATTACTTTCAGTTATTGAGTCTATTTCTGTGTGTTGCAATCACTTACATGTTTAGACTCATTGATGCCATCTTACATTAAATCTTTCTTGCTTTTCTTTTTCCTTTTTTGATTTTTGTGCCAGTACTAGGGCTTAAACTCAGACCTCCTTCTCTTGCTTAGCTTTTTTTGCTCATTGCTTAGTTACTCAAAAACATCATCTTAGATGACTGTTTCAATCAATTTTACAGATATAACCTGGTTTTCAATATTCATACAACAGTTCAACATATAGACTAGATATAGCAATAATATATCTAATTCTCGACTGATACTTTCTAGATATTGTGGTTTGTATTTATAAACAGTGCCATATATTTTAAATATGTTCATATATATATCTTGATATATTTTCCTACATATCTTTATATATTTTTCTAAGGCATAATTGAATAAAATGTTTTTCCCTTAAGTTATTAGTTTTGTTGGTCAATTTCTTATGAATTTTCATGAAGATTATATCAGTAAGTACTATCAAGTTGGGCTGCTTGTGATGGAGACAGACTCATGCCTGTTTTCCTAGCTATTCAGGAGGTGGAGATATGAAGATCAGGGTTTGAAGCCAGCCTGGGCAGAAAAGTCCATGAGATGGCTTATCTCCACAAAGCTGGAAGTGGAGCTGTGCCTCATTTGAGCTAGTAGACTAGTAGAGCACTTGTCTTGAATAAAATAAGCTCTGGGACAGTGCCAAGATCCTGAGTTCAAGCCCCAGGACTGATGCACATGCACGTGCGCGCACAACCACACACACACACACACACACACACACACACACATTCACATACAATTTTCTTTGTAGAAATGGATCTATCAGATTCATAGAGCTTGAAAAGCCATGAGATACAAACTTGAAAATGTCAAGCATAGATATAAAGGTACATGATAGATTCCCAGGTGGGGAGACCGTAGAGGAAAGACTCATATTTGCAACTCAAACTTATAAATCTTCCAGATTGAGTCACAGGAATTCTACCAAGAAGTGTGTACAAAGATGTTGATTGGTAACTCCTTTGTACAACTACTTAAAGATAATTTTTTTTTTTTTTTGTCATTTGTGGGGCTGGAACTCTGGGCTTGGGCACTGTCCTTGTGCTCTTCAGCTCAAGGCAAGTGCTCTACTGCTTGAGCCACAGTGCCACTTCCGGTTTTCTAGTGGTTTTTATTGAAGATAAGAGTCTCACAAACTTTCCTGCCCAGGCTGGCTTTGAACCATGATCCTCAGATCTCAGCCTCCTGAGTAGCTAGGATTACAGGCATAAGCCACTGGTGCCCGGCTTTAAAAAAAAAAAAAAAACTTTAAAAGAGGGTACAAATAATGAAATTTGTATTTAAAATTATCTCCTCCTCCTCCTCCCCCTCCCCCTCCCCCTCCCCCTCCCCCTCCTACTCCTCCTCCTCCTCCTCCTCTTCCTCCAGTACTGGGAATGACCTCAGAGTCTTGTACTTCCTAGATAAGCTCTCTACCACTTGAGTCATACCCTTGACCCTTTGTGTTTTGTAGGCTTTGATCCTTCTACAAATGAATACTTAAAAGATCAAAACACCAAACCAAAATGGCTCCAAAGACAAATTCACTTAATCAAATTACATGAAACAAATGAAGAATTTTCATTGTTTCATTTATTCTCCTATGTGTCCATATATGTATTCACACATTCCCCTCTGTATCAGTTATCATTTTTCTAACCAGTAGGTGGCAGTCTAGAGACTTGACTCTTACTCTGGAATGAGAATTCCTTTTCCTCTGTGTGTGTGTGTGTGTGTGTTTGTGTGTGTGTAGGTGTATGAGAGGGAGGAGCTTGTTGATCTGAGTATAATCACTAGTATAATCACTAAGTATAATTTCTGGTGCCTGGGCCTCAACCTTCAGTCCCTAAACTTGTAATTTTTCTTTCCCCCAAGTCCCCAGAAACTCATAATCTATTGTAGTCTCTTACAAAGACTGGATCTGAAGCTACCAGGATGCTTC
The DNA here is from genome assembly GCF_019054845.1 of Dipodomys spectabilis. Classification (NCBI taxonomy): domain Eukaryota; kingdom Metazoa; phylum Chordata; class Mammalia; order Rodentia; family Heteromyidae; genus Dipodomys; species Dipodomys spectabilis. The sequence continues at coordinate 15,490,643 of NW_024870775.1, forward strand.
CCATTCTACTGATAAGGGACTAACAGCCTCTATCCCTCCCATGTTGTTGTGGCTGATATTGAGCATTCCTGTCTTCTTTTCAGTGGGTCTCACATCCAGTCTGGGCACTGAGAGCACTGGGTCAGGCCTTCTGGGCCCACAGTGTCATCCTCTGCCCTGATGGTGAAGCCAAGGCAGGCATTCCCTAGACTGGCTGTGGGGCCATGCCCTGGATTCACAGTTTCATATGAAAGAGAGTCACCAGGGTCTGAACAGGCATCACTGGTGGTCCAGATGGCTTCAGGCTAGGCAGGTGGTGCCAAGTAGTCTCGGACAGCAGTGGGGACGAAGGCAGGAGACATCTGCATCATGCGGTACATGGATCAATCGGCATTGTCTGTTACTACCTCACAGTGTGCAATTGGAGTCCAAATTAGTTTTTTCAGCTGCACTTTCTTAGTAGTCCTGAGGGAATTAATTAAGGGAAGAGCTATTCAGAAAGATACATCCAAGAGGGAGAGTTCAATCACCATCTTGGATCTTCTCCTTTTCAAAAAAAATTTCACTGATGATCCAGGCTTTCCCTTTACCACTGAGTTTCATGTCCAGTCCTGTTTTTCCTTTCTGTTTGTTTGTTGTCTTAAGAAATTTGAGTAGTTCCCTTTCAGACTTTCCTTTGTACTTTCTTTACAAATCCAACAACCTCAGCCTGGATTGGTTTTGGACCAATCCAGTTGTTCGTTCAGAAAGAAAACTAACAATTCTATCTTTGAAGCTTTTGTCCAGCCATGAAGCTTTATTCTAATAAGTGGCTGGCTCCACACTATGCATTCACGTCTGTGGTCCCTTGATGTTCTAGATCCTGACAGGGCTCTAGTATCAGAACTCGAGCTTATGTCTCTTCTGAGTCATATTTGTATAGCTGACATTTTAGCAAAGCATGATGGGCATGAGAGTACTTGGTGCTAAAAGGAGTTGAATAATCATTTGGTAATAGCCTGGCCCAAGTGCCCATCAATGTGCTGGACATTCCTGTCCTTAGGGACATCTAGTTAGGGACAGCAAGAAAATGGATTCTCCCTTGAGAGTCTCCAGGAAGTAATGAAGCCCACCAACATCTTGATTTCCTGAATGATCTGCCTTCTGGCGTTCAGAAATAAGAGAGTTCTATCTGGGACACTCTCCTCAGGTAATGTTTCTAGCTTTGTATCTCTCATGGGCTAAAAATCTTGATTTTGTTATAGCCTTTATGTGTCGTATGTGACAGGCCAATTTATTTCATACCTGCCTCCCAAAAAAGTGTCAGTATACTAATGCCTGTAACCTATGCTGTGTTGCATTATAAAGGAGAACGTTTTCTAGACAGCTGATCTTAAGATAAGGAGATTATTCTGAAATACTCAAGTGGATCCAGAAGAGCAGGGTTGAAGGTGTAGCTCAGTGGTAGAGTACTTGTTTGAGCATGCACAAGGCCCTGGGTTCAATCTCCCCAGCAACACACATATGCCCATGCATGCATGCACAAGAGTGAAAAAGTAATTTGATGTAAGAAACATTCATCTAATCTTTACTGGGTTTCAAGATGGAGAAAAGGGCCATGTTGCTTGAACTTAGAAAAAGCAGGAAAATGCATTTTTTCCTCTCAGCTTCCTGAGAGGAATGCAGCCCTACCAATACCTTGGTTTTGTGACTCATATAAGCTTTGTGACCTTTAGAATAATAACATAATAAATTCATTATCTTTTTTTTGTGGGTGGGTCTGGTCATAGGACCTGAACTCTCGGCCTGGGTGCTGTCCCTCAGCTCTTCAGCTCAAGGCTAGCACTCTACCACTTGAGCCACAGCGCCACTTCCAGCTTTTTTTCTTTCTGCTTATGTGGTGCTGGAGAATAGAACCCAGGGCCTCATGTATGCAAGGCAAGCGCTCTACCACCAAGCCACCTTCCTAGCCCTAAATTCATTATCTTTAAAGACACTAAATTTATGTCACCAATGAATTCACACTTAGAAATTGCTAAAGTAAAAGGGTATGGTTTAGGGTCTTATGAATTGCAATGAGGGAGACACAGATTCCAAGAACTCAATCAATGCTCCCAGCTACAGGAGCAGTTTGTACTTTCAGAGGCTGCTGAGTGTCAAGAAGGAACAGGGGCTGGATAGAAGATCAATAAATAAGTGAATAAACAGAAATAAAATGTTCATACAATGAAAGTAAACTCTCTGGGGTTTTGTTGTTGTTGTTTTTACCAGTGCTGGGGCTTGAACTCAGGTCAGTGGTCAGGGAACTATCCCTGAGCATCTTCTTGCTCAAAGCTAGCACTCTACCACTTGAGCCACTGTGCCACTTCCAGTTTTTTCTGATTAGTTTATTGGAGATAAGACTCTCACAGATTTTTCTGCCAAAGCCGGCTTGGAATCATGATGCTCAGATCTCAGCCTCTTGAGTAGTTACGACTACAGGTGTGAGCCACTGGCGCCTGGCAAAAGTAATCTCTTGGTATACATCTGAATTATCTGGGCACGAGGTAATGGTCCAGGTCTTTGCAGACATCTCCATGAGCCATTTCCTAAGGCTTCCAACTCCATTTTGAAAGGCTCTTCCAACATTATTTTCATTTTATTTTCTTAGTGGTAATTTGTTTTAACAGCAATAGAAAACCAATATACTACCTGCATAATGAAGAGGATAGACTGTTCCCAAAGGGCTTTGGCACCTCTGCCTATAGGGGCGATGACAAATAATTGTCTAAATTTTTTTGGGGGGGGGGTCTGGTCCTGGGGCCTGAACTCTGGGCCTGGGTGCTGTCCCTCAGCTCTTCAGCTCAAGGCTAGCGCTCTACCACTTGAGCCACAGTGCCACTTCCGGCTTTTTTCTTTTTGCTTATGTGGTGCTGAGGAATCGAACCCAGGGCCTTAGGCATGCAAGGCAAGCGCTCTACCACTGAGCCACCTTCCCAGCCCCTGTCTAAATTTTTGAACAACCATTTATAGCAACGAACACGTGGTTTCCACACATGGCTTTCACACATGATGATGTTGTAGAGAGGCCTAGCTTCTTCTTCAATTTTATTTCTTGGTTCTACAGTTTGAACTCAGGGCCTCACACTCAATAGACTTGTTTGGCTAGTGCTCTCCCACGTGAGCTTTTTGCTGATTATTTTGGAGATAAGTGTCATGCAGAGCTTTCTGCCCAGGATGGCTTTAAACCATGATCTTCCAGATATCAGCCTCTTGAGTAGCTAACATTGCAGGCATCAGTCACTGGTGCCTGGCTTACATCCTCTTGTTTATTATGCTATGAAAAGCAAAGAAAATAAAAAGAAAAGAAGAAAACAATCCAACTGTAAGGTGAAGCTGAATTCTCAAGTGACAATTGTAAGTCTGATTCCCTCACCTTAACTTCTGGAGGGCCTTGAGGATGGACATCCAGAAGGCTGCAGCTCAGCACATTCTTATAACCCTGAGCAGATGTAAGCATGCTCTGCCAGTAGATTACTTTAAGACCCTACATAGCCAAATGCTACTTTTATCTAGGAAAAGCATTAACATGCACCACTGAATCTTCTTTCACCTTCCTAAACAGAGCTTCTCTCTGCCTAGAACAGGGGACCTGCACTAACCAAGTTCACAACCTTTATCTTCCGTCAAACACCAGAACTGAATTTTTTTTCCAGAGCTCCCAGCTGAGTGCTGGTAGCTCATACCTGTAATCTTGGTTATCCAGGAGGCTGAGATCTGAGGATCATAAGTCAAAGCCAGTTGGAACAGACAAATCTGAGACTCTTATCTCCAATTAACCAGCAAAAAGCTAGAAGAGAGGTATGGCTCAAGTGGTAGAGCACCAGTCTTGAGTGGAAGAAGCTAATGGACAACAGCAGGCCCTGGGTTAAAACCCTAGTACTGCCTTCCTCACCTCTAATTAATTAAAGAGAACTCTATCTTTGAGTGTACCTGTTCTTCCCACACAGCTATTGAACCTCTTAGGAAAGAAATGCTTTTATTCTAAAAATTTTCCCTACCAGAGCAGCCTGCTCTTACTTTTTCCTGTATTATTCAGATCAAGTCAGTGGTCAGAAAAAAAGTATTTACTCAAGAAAAAAAAGAAGAAAATTTGCATAGCAAAGGAATGACAGCTTTGTTATTACCATGATAATATAAGATTGTTCTGTAAGTGGAGTTATGAATATAGCAGGATTCTCCAACTAACTTTTTTTTAAGTACCAGTCAATGGTGGTCCACATCTGCAATTCTAGCTACTTGGGAGGCTGAAATCTAAGGATCCAGGTTCAAACCAGGCAGACTAATTTATGCAACTTTTATCTCCAATTAAGCAGACAATTGCCAGGCTGCAGATGTAAAAGAGTGCCAGCCTTGAGCAAAAAGTGCAAGTCCCAGTACAGTCACATACATTCTTTTTAATCCAGTTTATCAGAGATGCCAGAGAGTATTTTCCCCAACATTTTTGATCAAAAAAAAAAAAAACTATTGATTTTGATGAACACTTATTTGGGTTAGAGTTCAGAACATCAGAAATATGGGGAAAAACAGTTTGTGTCACTCAAAAATTCCCATACTGTTTTATTTTCTTTTTAAGTGTAGTAAAATTTTGAGCTTCTAGTAACTAAGCTTGAGTAAAATGTGATCAGAGGGAAAATCTGGAACTACTCAGTAATTCCTTATATTAAGAGACAAAATTTTGAAAAATCTAGTTTTGCAGGTCTGTTGGCTTACCTTGTGATTCTTAATTTGGGTATCAAGCTAGAACAAAACCAAACAAAAAAGGTTCAAAATGCTTTACTTAAGTAGGGTCAAGCTATATGTATAGCCAGAGAAAAAGTAATGAGCTATAGCCTGATTTGCTATGGCTCTTATTTTAAAATCATTTCAACATTTAGCTGCTTCTAATTGGTGGAGAGCCAGCTATTTGTCACAGCAGGTAGTCTGCTTTTGTATGAAGTTAGGTTGTAGTTCACAATATATGGAGAAACTTATGAGCCAAATTTACCGAGGGAACACTGACCAAATCTAACAAAAAGAATCCCATGTGCTACCTGGCTATCAAAGGCATGGAACTGGAGGAATCAAAAAAGAAATTAAAGAAGGAGGGAGATACAGGAAGGATGTTTCAGTGAGAAGTATTAAAAAATATAATTTCAGAAAGGAATAGTGAGATGATGTAAAGGCCAATGCCAACTCAGAAAGGAAAAGAAAGAAACACAGAGAGAGGGAAGCGGAAAAAAAGGTATGACGTGGAAGGAGAAGAACCCACTTAATATCTCCTATGCAAAATTAAAATAATTCATGTCAAAAAATTGTTGCCCCACTGGGCACTGGTGACTCATTCTTGTAATCCTAACTACATAAGTGGCTGAGATCTGAGGATTGCACTTTGAAGCCAGCCTGGGCACAAAAGTCCTTGAGACTCTTACCCACAATAAACCAACACAACACTTGAAGTAGAAGTGTGGGCCAATTAGTAAAGTGCCAGCTCTGAGCAAAAAAATAGCCAGCAGGATAGCAAAACCCTAAGGTCAAGCTCCAGTTCTGGCTCAAAAAGAAACAAAAACAACACCAAAAAACTTATCCAATTCCTTGACCATAAAGCTTGGTTCTTGTCTGAATGTTCATCTGCATTAAGAGAAAACAACAATAAATACATAAATGAGAAAGGGTTCATTTATTTACACTTTGGATCAAAACTAGAGAAAGAGAGAAAGAAAGGAAGAGAGGGAGGGAGACAGAAGAAGGGGGAAAGAGAGAGAGAGAGAGAGAGAGAGAGAGAGAGAGAGAGAGAGAGCTTAACTTGTCTCCTCCTTGTCCATAGGAGTGTTACAAATTATAGTAAAAATACAACAAGAGCCAAGGTTGGGCGCTGGTGGCTTACACCTGTAATCCTAGCTGCTCAGGAGGCTGAGAACTAAGGATCACAGTCCAAAACCAGCCTAGGCAGGAAAGTCTCCATGAGACTATTTTCTCTAACAAATTACCAAAAAAGCAAGAAATAATCATGGCTTAAGTGGTAGAGTGCTAGCTTGAGCAAAAGAAACCAAGAACAGTGCCTAGGCCCTACGTTCAAGCCCCAGGACTGGCAAAAAAAGAAAACAACAACGACAACAACAACAAACAAACAAGAGCCACAAAATGTATTTGTAGAGATTCAGCTTATATGGAAGGCAGTCTTTCTCCTGGGAATTCCTGGCACTGGGCTTTTGATGTGGCCAATCACATTCTCAGCAGCATATTTCCTATAAGGATTTTAATTCTTGAAGTATCCTTTACAGATGAAGGCAGGACAGGGTATAGAGTAGAAAAGGGGAGATAAAATAGGCCCATTTAAAACAGAGAGTCATCCTGGCCCAGACCTGTACTCCTAGCTACTCAAGAGAAGTCAGAGGTTCACAAAGGATCTGCCTAGACAAAATTCAGTGCGAGACCGTATCTGAAAATCAAAAGAATTCTCAATAGGAAAAAAAAAAAGTGTCCCACTGGCCAGAGAAATGAAGAAACTTCATCCTCCAGTTCTCCAACTGAATTGGTACAAGCATCATTCATAAATAGTCACTATTTTCTCAAAGATGTTTTCATTGTCCCCAGTGTGACCCTGAAAAGGAGCTATATAAGCTTGTCATCCATTACTTGGGAGAATATATACATTAGACCTTATATTTGAAGTGACTTTATCTTCATTTGGATTTCTATTTTTATTCACACGGTTAGGAAAATGGAGGAGAGTGGAAAAGGAATAGGCCAGACTCTATTATCAACAGGCCAGGACTGTTTATTGAGGAACAGCGACAGGCACAAACCCGTGGGTTTGGAAGTTGTGCAAGGGAGCTAGGACAGGAGCTGGATTTTTATGAGAAGTCCAAGTCAGGAGGCCTAGAGTTTAATGAAAACGCCACTAGGTCAAAGAAGGTGAGGGCCTTTCAGTGGGGCCCATAATGGGATGTTTGCAGCTGGGCTTAGGCAGATTGCCCTGCCAGCACTTCAAACAAGTTCACACATACCTGGGATTTTGCCTGGTGTCTGTATGGGCTTGGGACAATAGGATGGAGGTCAAGCCTTCACACATAAAATGTATTTATATAAGAAGATGAATAATTCCCAGATTACCGGGCATAATCTATGAGGAGAGGGCTCAATCTCTTTCCCCTCACCACACACACCCTTTTGTAGAGACAGGTTGTTCAGAGATCATATATGTCAGGGTATCAAATGCGTTGGAAGAAGATAAAAAATAATTAAATGTTTAAACTTAATTTTTACTTAATAGAAAAATGCTTTAACTTCAGCAATATTGAATAAACAGAATAAGTGAGAAGAAAAGCATGCAGGCAGGGAATCGTGGCCTACAGAATTTATAGACAACAGGATAAACCAAAACCTGCCTGACAAAAAATAAGGGGTTAAGGGGTTCCAAAATATAAGGAAGAAGGATGAAAAAAATGAGGAAATAAGGACTACGCACCAAATTTTTCATGGCAATGAGAGAGAATGGGGTGCTATTAGGTAGTTAAAGATAAAAAGTGGTGAACAGAACACATAGAATATAAGATGTGTCCTATCATGTCATTTCTTATTCCCATAGGATCATGGGCTCCTGCTCAAATGTTTTTTCTTCCCATAATGCTGTGAGCTTCTGCTCAAATACCTTTCCTTCCCATACATAATAATACCCATAATACTACTCAACCAATAAAAAGCCAGGGTGGCCTATGCATAAGCCATCAGCAATCAGTACAAAGCCAAGTAGGGGAGGGGGTTGGAAGAGCCCAATACTATAAAAAAACACCCTCTGAAAGAACTCCCTTGGACTCCTCTTTGGGCCCCTCTCTGAATGGAGAGTCTTACTACTTTTTTTTCAGGGCATTCCTTTCATGTTCAAATCAACTTACTCTCTTTATCTTCAATGTTTTCCTGCCTTTTAATTCTTTAACAATCAGAAAAAACAAATCCATTCCCCTAGGTGGCATCACCAAGACCTTATAAGAAACAGAAAGAAGACTCCCCAATCAGAAAGCCATCTAATTCTCCCCATTTAACCAAAGGCCAAGCTTTGTGACAAAGAAGCTGAAGGAAGATAGAAGATGGCCAAGATGGCTGACGTGGGCTGATGTTCCCTCTTCCCTTGGCATGTTATACCATATGCTTTCTTTCTCTGCCATGTTTCTTTTCCAATCATCTTTTCTATCATCTTTACTATGATTGTATCTTCCTGAATTGGAGTCTCTACTGGTTAAATATCCCTATATTATTCTTTCACAGTGCAATGTTCACTATCAACAAACTTATGCCTTCCAGAGGTGTCTGTGAGCATGTATATTTAATAGTTTTTAGTGGGGTCTTTGCATGTGGAGAGTAAGGCATATGTGCTGGGCAAAATGCTTTAAGGAAGAAATTTTGTAGGTTAACCTGCAAAGACTCTCAATTACTTTCCAAGAGTTTAAGCCCTAAGTCAAGATCAGGTGAGCGTTCCTCAATACCTTTCTGCCATGTCTTCCTGGAAATCTAGACCACTGCAGCAGCTAGGGGAGAAGGCCCAACCTCATCCTCAAGGCTGACCTTTACAAAAACTCTTTAACATTTGACATGATATGGGGCTTGAACAAAGGGCCTGGGTGCTGTCCCTTACGGTTTTGTTTTTGCTTTTGTTTCTGTCAATTATATAGCTTGAACTCAGGGCCCTATCCCTGAGCTCTTTTGCTCAAGGTTGGTACTCTATCACTTGAGCCACAGCTCTACTTCCTAGTTAATTGGAGATAAGAATCTCACAAACTCTCCTGCCTAGGCTGACTTGGGACCATGATCCTCATATCTCAACCTTGTGAGTAGCTAGGATTGTAGGTGTGAGCCACCAGCACCAGACTTTGATGCAATATTTAAAAAAAAATATGAGGCATAGATGCTTTTCTGGGGATAGAAGTAAATAAAAATGCATGAATGAATGAGAGAAGGAACTCTTGCAACTATTTTAATCTTTGTTAAATTCCACTTATTTGGAAGCAAGCTGTGACAAGTGTGATGATGCCATCCAGATCTGAGACAGACAACAAAAATACCATTTTCTTGCTGGGTCAAGGAAAGGAGAAGTTGAATCTTCTGTCTCTCGGTTTTAGTTTTTATTTCTTTATCGTTATGTATATAGTTGAACCAAGAGACTTCAATTTATATTTCTACAATGCATCTTGATCAATGTCACTCTTCCATCATTTCCTCCACCTCTTCCAATCCTACCCGTACCCTCCATGAGGAAGTTCCATGTTCACCTGGTTCAGTGTTTCTCTCTCTCTCTCTCTCTCTCTCTCTCTCTCTCTCACACACACACACACACACACACACACACACACACACACACATACACACACACACACTTGTATGCCTAGCCCCCTCCTCTTGATCTCCTTCTCATTCTAGCTTCCTGGTAAAAGAAATGCTAATGAATCTTCCTAGGGTTGTCCTAATAATCAGTTCAGTTGACTTATAATAATGTCTGGTCCATGGTAAAAAAAAAAACAAAAAACAAAAAACTAGTTGCTATTAGAACTAAGACTGCATTATAATGTGCTCTATACTGTGCAAGAAACCATTCATCGAGGAGAATTGTGTGTGTGTGTGTGTGTGTGTGTGTGTGTGTGTGCATGCAGTTCTGAGGCTCTTAGCTTTTACCACTCAAGGCTGGTACTCTCCCACTTGAGGAACAACTCCACTCCAGGTTTTTGCTGGTTAATTGGAGATCTGAGTCTCATAGTCATTTCCTGCCCAGGCTGGCTTTGAACTATGATCTTCCTATCTCCGCCTCCTAAGACATGCACAAATACTTCCAATGAGTAATTTCTGAGTCACTGGGTCATGCCTAACATTTGTTCCTGTGCTGTGAATTCACATGACATCCCACCAGCCAAGGAGAAATGGCTTCTGATACAGACATATTAATAGTAGCTAGAAATAGAGGAAAAGCACAAAAGCTCTATCATTTCTCTTTATTCATGAAATAAAGCAAGAACTATGAACTTAAAAGGGGGAGAGGTTAAAGCCTTACCAATCAATACCTTCCAAGGATTGAAATGGGATTTCACCTGAATCTGTTGTATGCATTCCTAAAATTGCCTCTCCTGTAGGTTCCAACTGAGATTGTTTTCTTCCCCAAGAAAACTGATTCACTATAGCAATGGTACCTCACTGAAACCACAGTGCCCTCTACTGGATGTCAGAGATCAAATCAGGAAGGAAAAGTATAAAGAGTTGGTCATTTTAAATAAACCTTATAGAAGTTATGCATGAGAAATGCATGGAAAGTGAAGAGGACCTGTTACAGGTGCAAAACCTGTCACTCTCCAGAGGCAAAAGTAGGAGGTCAGAGGTGTACGTGGAGATGGAGGGAACTCCAAGGTGAGCTTAGGCTCACTCTGGGGGCCCCAGCACTGCTTATGCTTGCTGTGCCGTTGGGTAATTGATCATACCTTGCTAACCTTTTGTTTTCTATTTGCGAATGGAACAATTCATAACAGTGTCACTGTTGGGCCTTAGTGGCTCATGCCTGTAATCTTAGTACTGAGATCTTAGGCTGAGATCTGAGGATCACAATCCAAAGCTAGTCCAGGCAGGAAAGCTGTGAGACTCTTACCTCCAATTAACCACAAAAAAAGACAGAAGTAGAGGTGTCGCTCAAATGGTAGAGTACCAGCCCTCAGCAAAAAAAAAGCTAAGAGACAGTGCCCAAACCCTGAGTTCAAGCCCCAGTCATGGCATTTAAAAAAAGGAGTATTATTGATGCTGAAACTGGGGACTTGCAGGCTGTGACCACAAAGATTTTAGTAACTATCCTTCTTCGCTCCTTCTTTTGTAGGATCCTGCCCCCATTTCATTGCCAGGCAGGTTTATCAGCTTATCCTGCCATCTGTAAATTCTCTAGGCCACAATTCCTCACCCACTTTTCTACTAACTTGCTTCACTAGCATAGGCTGACAAAGTCTAAGCATATGTGTGAAGGGGAGAGGTCACAGCAGCTGGACTCGGCCTCAAGCACCTGTTGGGTGGGTGGATTGCTTCCCCTTTCCTGTGAGCTGTCATACTCTCAGGACTGTGACTGAAACTGGGCAGGCATGAGTGAGCATGCCCTCCAGTAAACAAGCTCCAGTAGTAGAGGGCTCAGACTGACTAAAACTCTGATGCCACCAAAAACATAACTCACTGTGTCTGGAGGGGCTGTCTCTCATTGCTTCAAAACTGTCTGTGAGGGGCCTTGCTGTATATTCTGGAGGTGCTGTAGATTCTGTAGGCATCAGCACACAGTTCTGAGTTCATCACGTAAGAACAGACAAGAATCATTACCACTAGTGGGTTTGCACTGGAATTCCAGAGATAATCCGCCTTGGTCACTCACTATTCACAGCTGCTATTAGCTCACTGGTGCTCTGGAAACACTTTTCCTTAAGACTAGGAGGGAGAGAGTTATCCTTTTCTCACCAACTCCATCCACTATTGGATTAAAGGTCCTGAGAATTGCAATAAAAATAAATAAGTAGAAAACAAGAAGTCGAGGGAGCAAGGAAAGAAGGAAGGAAGGAAGGAAGGGAGGGAGGGAGGGAGGGAGGAAGGAAGGAAGGAAGGAAGGAAGGAAGGAAGGAAGGAAGGAAGGAAGGAAGGAAGGAAGGAAGGAAGGAAGGAAGGAAGGAAGGAAAGAAGGAAACTACAAAGCACTGTTTTGTAGGGGTCTCAGTTGAGAGACTCTGTGGGCTGGAAGATTTCTTTGTTATGGTGGTATGTTCCCCATGCTCACTCCTAGCTTCAGTGCAACCCCGTGTCTGTCAGCTTCCAGATGCTGTGACAAATGCCTGAAGCACTCCACATTTAAGGAGGCAAAGGTTGATGGGTTTATTTCAAAGGTCTCAGTCCATGAATCCTTGGCCCTGAGGCAACACAGTGCACATGGCAGAAGCACATGATGGAGCGATTTTGTGCTTCATAGCGTGGGAAGCAGAGAGAGGACAAGAATGAGCTGGAGCCCATGTGGCCATGAAGGGCAGGCACCCCATTGACCTTTCTCCCAGTAGGCCTCACTTCCTGAAAATTCCATCAGTTCCCCAAAGGACCAAGCCTTCACCATATTGGCCTTAGGTCCAAACAAGGGAAAATACTAATCAAAATTGAAAGAGAGCCGGGCACCGGTAGCTCATGCCTGTAATCCTAGCTACTCAGCAGGCTGAGATCTGAGGATCACGGTTCAAAGCCAGCCCGGGCAGGAAAGTCTGTGAGACTCATATCTCTAATAAACAACTAGAAAACTGGAAGTGGTGCTGTGGCTCAAGCAGTAGAGCGCTCACCTTGAGCTGAAGAGCTGAGGGCGCCCAAGCCCAGAGTTCAAGTCCCATAACCGACAAAAGAAAAAAAATTGAAAGAAAGCTTTTATAGGTTGTAAACAATCTGGTTTATATGGAAATGACAAGACCTGGAATAGGCCTATCTCAAAAATAAACAATAAATGTCAATACTAGATTTTATAACTATTGAGGAACTATAATAATTGGTTTTAAATATTACTGTAGTATAGGGATCAGACAGTATAGCAAGGTGCTAGTAGCTCATACCTGTAATTCTAGCTACTTAGGAGGTTAAGATATGAAGACCACAATTCAAAGCTAGTCTAAGCCTGATCTATAAGTTGCTGATCTCTAGTAAACTACCAATAAGCTGGAAGTAGAAATATTGCCTTAGTGGTAGAGTGCCAGCTTTGACAAAAAAGGTAAGGGACAGTACACACACACACACCCCACACTCATTTACAAATCAGCTACTTTTACCTTAACTGGCTCATTCACAAATCAGCTACTTTTACCTTAACTTGGAATAGAAATATTGATCAGCAAAGAAGTATCTGGCTTGTCATTTTCTTCAAAAAGTCAAAAAATTGCTTATTTGGTAAGTTTTTCTAGAAAAATCAGCTATTACATTGTAAAGATGTAGATGTCGTTCTAGCTAGAGGTACCATAAAAACATCAGTACCTGTCTCCCAGGCTACAGTAATATACCACTGGGCAGTACCAGGACCTTGTCCAAGGCCCATGGTACCAGATTTCAAGTGGAAAATTACATGCTTTTGATTGACATCTCCACAATATGAGAAAACTAGATTCCCAGCACATTGTCCAAATAGCTGTGTGAAAACAACTGTGGACTTTGAATATGAATGTGAGTGTCGCTCTGATTTGGGTTTCTCTGACCTCTACAAGAAGAGCAATCTGCATTGATCAAGATACATTATATTGGTTCCATATCTTGGGCTATGGTAAATAATGCTGTGATGAACATTGTCATGGCTTTAGTGTGGCCTTTTTTTGGTCAATTGGGTAAATTCTCAGAAGTGAGATTGCTAGGTCATAGGGGAGGTCTGTGTGTAGTTTTATTTTTTTTAATTTTTTTTTATTGTAAAGATACTATACAGAGGGTTACAGTTACATGATTAAAGTAATGAGTACACTTCCTATTGAGCACTGTTACCCCCTCCATTGTTTTCCCCCTACTATCCCTTCCCTCCCTACCTTCCCTGAGGTTCTTTTTTTTAAAATTGTGATTAAGTGATTACATAATTTCCCAAATTTCACAGTATTGTGGAATAATGATGCTCATGTAAAGTCATTGTGTAGTTTTATAAGGAACCTTCACACTGCTTTCCAGAGCAGTTAACAAATTTGCACTCCCACCCACAGTGCAGTAGAGCTCCTCTTTGGTCACATCTCCACCAGCATCTCAAATGCCTCTCGGTAGATGAACAGATCAACAAAATGTGGTACACATACACAATGGAATTCTATGCTTCTATCAGAAAGAATAACATTGTTGCGTTCATCAGGAAATGGAAAGACTTGGAAAAAATTATATTAGATGAAGTAAGCCAGACCCAAAGGAAAGCAGGTCATATGATTTCCCTCATTTGTAAAAACTAGAATATGTATATGATATTCTTCACAAGGGATCTCAACAACCCAAATGCTTAGTGTAAAGGGCTATATATAATGAAGCATATCAACATGAACTCTACAACTTATGAAAACAAGAGGTTCTCATTAGACCCTGTACATAGGTTGTTCTTTTTTCTCTATTGTTGTCTTTTTCTTTCTTCATTTCTCTTAGATTTTTGTACTTCATATTTTGCATAAAAGAAATGCTATATGTGAAAGGGAAAAAGAATCATAGAAACAGCAGAACAATGGATGAATCCCAGCAACATTGATACTCAACACTATGTGGGATATGAACACTACAATGTGGGGGGGGGGGAGAGGGAGAGGTAAGTGGGAGATGAGGAGGGATGGGGTAACAATGATAAAAAACAAATGTACTTTTTGCCTTACCTGTGTAACCGTAACCCCTAGCTCATCACCTTTTCAAGAAAAAAGAAAGAAAAAAAAGATGCATTGTACTCATAAGTGGACATGTTAAATTGAAGCCTCTTTGTCCAAATACTTAAAGATAATTAAAGATATAAATGAAATGAAAACCAAAATGAATTCTCTTCTTGTAGCTCTTCCCATACTGCTTTCCCTGCACTTTGGACCTGAAGGACAATGTCAGCTTCCTACATCCAGATCACTTCATCTCTTCCTCAGACTGACACTCAGCCTGGAGCCTGCTCTACCTTGTGAGGAGCAGTCTATGCCAAAGGATGGAGGAGGGTAAAGGTTTTCTGAGACTATGATGACATCCTTGTTATTAGTTGAACTAATACCGGTTATTAGACTGTGTTATGAACTGTAAAAATCCATTGTAACTTCTGAAAAGAAATAGTATGCATGCTCCAGAAAATGATGTTGATATGTCCATATCACAGGCCCCCAGAGTGTGGAAGGATGAAGCTGGCCTTGGGGGTGGGGTGGCTAGAAATAGAGACCTGGATTCAAATCATACTTCTTACCACTTCCTGCCTATATGATTGTGAACACAAGCTCTCCTTGTCTTCAGTTTTTACAGGCTGTCCTGAAGGAAAATAGACAGTGCTTGTGAACAATTTCACAAAGCCCTTAGACCTCAAAAACAAAATGTAGCATCTCTTTGGAGAACTTGAGAAAGAGAAGTACAATATGTAAAGTAAAAGAAACTACAGAAGCTGTTATGTAAGTTGAGAAAGAGGAACTGGGACCCAAGAGGAGAGGATAAAGTCAAAGACAACTACTGTCCATTGCTCTCTGGCTCTCCCTCAAGTTATGCTTTTTTGTTTCACAATAAAACCTGGAATCATATTTAGTCACTTTCAGTGGCTACAGATGGAACCCAAAATGAGTTACAGGAGGCAGTGAGGAATATGGATTGGAGAATAGGCTGGCTTTTACAACTGAGCCAATCAGGGGGCAAAGAACTGTTTTGGAACATCTAAAATGATATTCTCCCTCTCTCTTCTCTCCCTCCTTCCCTCCCTCCCTCTCCTGCTCCCTCTCCCTCTCTATTTATGCCAGACTCTAGCTTGAAGGCAGGTCCTCATGTTTTCATGGAAGGCTGGTCCTCTACCATTCAAGCCGGACCTTCACTTCTAGCTTTTTGTGGGTTAATTGGAGACAAGAGTTGCACAGACTTTTCTGCTCAGGCTGCTTCCAACCATGATCCTCAGATCTCAGCCTCCTGAGTAGCTAGGGTTACAAGCATGATCACTACTTATGAGGCTAAGATCTGAGGATTGAGGTTCCAATTCAACCAGGGCAGGAAAATCCTTAATACTCTTAACTCCAATTAACCATTCAAAAAGCCAGAAGTGGAACTGTGGCTCCCCGGTAGAGTGTTAACCTTGACTGAAAAAAACCTAAGGGACAGAGCCCTAAATTAAAACCCCAGTACTACAACACACACACACACACACACACACACACACACACACACACACCTTGAAAAAAGTTGAAGACCAACAAAAGGGAAAATATTTAACATTTTAGTAACTTTAAGGTCAATTTTACTTTGCTTTTTGAACAAGATTACATATTCATTTTATATTGGACCCTATAAATTATGGACGTTTGAGGGACACCTGCATATCATTCCTGTCCTATTTGTCTATTATTTGCTGAGTGATTATATAACACTTTACCTCAAACTCTGTGCCTTGAAACAATCTTTATTTTTTAATTTTTTTAAAAAAACTTTTTGGTGCTGCTACTTGGGCTTGAACTCAAGGACTCAAGGACTATTCCTTAGCTTTTTTGCTCAAGTTTGGTGCTCTACCACTTGAGACACAGTTCCATTTCAAGCTTGTTGTTGGTTAATTGGAGATAAGTCTTATAGACATACCTTTCTGGGCTGGCTTCAACTATAAACCTCAGATCTCAGCCCTCTGAGTAGTTAGGATTACAGGTATAAGCCACCAGGGCCCACTGTGAAACAACGTTTAATTAAACAATGGTTTAATATCTCCTGACTGCCTACAGAAGCTCAGGCAGGGCTCAACTGAAGGTCCTTCCAATTCACGTGAGGTTAACTATGTTTAATGTTATATCCAACTGCTGTCTGGGCCAGTCACTCATCTATTTTTGCAAGAAAGAAGGAAAATGGAATTAGCCTGTCATTCCCATCCTGCCTTTCCCCACCCACTTGGTCTTAAGACTACCATCTTTAAGATTCTTACATGGCAATCCTGGGCTCCACCAAGAGATAGTGGCAGGCCAATATATAAGGTTAGGTCTAAAATGGCAATTCCATCACCTCTGTAATACCCTTAGTCAAAGTAATCACATGCCAGCCTAGATTCAAGAGGGAGATTCTAGTACACATTAGGAAAAGCGAGGCCTCGAAAGAGGTTGAAATGATTTCCTGAAGCCACACAGCTAGTAGATCACAGAGCTGTGAGGTGACCCCATCTGACTCCAGGGTCTCTGCTGCATTCCATTTGCTTCTGAACTGACAGCTGTCTCTACAGGTACCCACTGAGGTGAGGAAAGAGGATTCATCCCAGCTCCAGATGACAGCCTGAACATCAAAGGAGAGATGTTTTAGGAAGTGATCTTCTGATCTGTAGGAAAAAGAACTTCATAACAACTGGAGTTATAAAAAACGGAACAGAGATTTTCAGCACTGCTCTGATCCTACATACTACTCCTCAGGAGCAAAAGCCTCACAATGTTGCAGGAATCTGCAAGGGATCCAGCTTGGCCTGACTGCAGCCATCTTGAATGGCTGTCCATGCATAAACCTGGTGTGTTTCCCCTGCAGTGTTTCCTAGCAAGCTACGAACAAACAATGACATTAGTTTGACTGGTGCAGTTTTCTGACAGACTCTGGGACACAAGGTCCAGGAAGGTGACTGACTCTCCTATACTAGCAGCCATAAACTCATCTTTGCTTGCTTTACCTATATCCCTTTCCCATCTCAACTGTAGAGATTCATCTAGTCCTGCTGCTGCCCAGGACACCCCTCTTCTGCCACTAAGCCCCCAACATACTGTACTCTTTCCATCCTGGATTTGCCTGCTTCCTTAATGAGTCTCCTGGCACCTGGGAGTTGGTTCTCCTTCCCTGGAATCTGGTGCAGAAGCCATATCACACTCCTGAGCTAAGCCAGGCCTGTTTAAGAATCACAGCATGTGGGCAGAAAGCCTGAACATAGCAGGAATGAATTCATCACCCATCCTTCCCAGGCCAGATGCAGTCTGGAAATCTCAGAATACTACAGTTTCTTCAAGCTAAGCTTTCCCACTGTTGAAAACCAACCAACCAAACAAACAAAATCCCTGGAAATTGTTGCAAATGCAAAAGTATGTGTTCAGTCAGTGTGAAGATTCAGTCAGCGTGAGGAAGGCCATGTGTGCCCCGTAGTGCAACAGCTAAAGGTTGATTTAGGATGGGTTTTTTGTTTTTGTTTTTTGTTTCTGTTTTTTACTGTTTTTGGCAAGTCTATAATACTGGGCTGCTAACTTTGATTTTCCTGGCATCTGCAACTTACATGGCCTGATGCTGACTCACCTGCCCAAGCCTGCCTTGCTGTTGTTGAGTTCATGCCAAGTACAACACTAGGAACTCAGGAAGGCTGTGAGCCCAGGTTCCCAGGAAAAAAACTCCGCCTCCAGGACCTGCCCATACCTCTAGCCCTGGGGCCCTGGATCCTGGACCTGCCCATAACCCGGAAGGGAAGACCCTACCTCCGGGAAAAGCCCACAGTGTTGGGGAACAACTGTATCATGACCCCACCCACAGCTCCGGACCGGAGCCACGCCTCTGAGACCAGCCTACACACCTAGAGAGGCATTCCTTTGTTGCCCTTGTCTAGATGAAGGTTCTCTCCTGACTTTGTCAGTGTTCATCTGTCTCAGAGGCTGGACTACACCCTGTGTCTCTGAAGGCCTCTGTGGCCCAGCCAGGCCCCTGATTCTCAAGATAAGCCTCTCCAGTTACTGTATTTTTCATTACTAAAGTGATTGCGTCTTTGTTGGTCCTACCAAATTAGACTGTCACAGAAAGGATTTAGACCTTAGGAAGTACTTCCTGAAACAGAGTGCTAAGAGACTGGTGTTGCGATTCTTGCTTTGTCAGACCAGGCATCCAGCCAGAGACTACTGGTTATTAAGAAGGTCTTCCATGTGCACAGATAATTTTTCATTCTTTCTGTCATATAGCTTTTCTGTACAGATCAAAATAAAATTAGGTATGAAATGATGTTGCAAAATGTAAAGCTCCTATTTGTGGGTTTTTTCTGTTGTTGTTGTTTTTTTGAATTAAAGATTATGAATGTGAATACATATCTTATGGTTCATTTCCCTAACATCACCTTATCTGACCTTTTCTGCTTGACTCAGACATATACTAGATATTGCAAATAAGGGAAACCATGGGACCTATGTTTCTTTGGGCCTGGCTTACTTCACTTAATATAATTTTTTCCAAGCCTTTCCATTTCCTAACAAGTGGGGCAATGTCATTCTTTCTGATGGAGGCATAGAATTCCATTGTATATATACCACATTTTCTTGATCCATATGTATTCAAATGTTTTTTTTATGCGATTATTTCTAACACATTTATAAGATTATTTCTTTGTTGCTTTGTATGTCCCTCCCCTACAGTATAACCCCTGCTTTTACTGTATTTCATGTTGTATAATGTGTGGAGGGGAAGGGGGATACAGGTGGACCCATTTCAACAATGAGACGTACAAGTCGTTATGTCGAAAACGAACTTTACAACTTTGGTGTGGGGGGAGGGGATGGAGGATGGGAAGGGGAAACAAAGGAGGAGGCTACAATGCTTGATAAGAAATGTACTCATTATCTTGCCCGTGTAATTGTAACACCTCTGTACAGTATTTTCACAATAAAAAACATCAAGAATGTGAATGTAACACCATTGGGAGTGAATTTCAAAGATGACTGGGTCTTAAACAATAACTGGAGATCCTGAGACTGAAAAGGATATTAGTGGGAAACCCACGAGACATAATGAAGTCTGAATTAAGGGAAGTCTTTATCTGAATATCACTTGGTTCGAGGAGAGGTGAACTTTTGGAAAGGCTGGCAATAGGGGAACCAGGAAAATCCCAAGTACAGACTTTTCTGTGAGTCCAACACTAGGCGTTAAAAGAGATAGGGAAGAAAGATGAGAGGGGTGGTGTCAAAACTGACATGTTGAATTGAAAGCCCTTTGTACAACTACATAATGATAATAAAATCGTAATTATAGTCAAAATAATGGATCTGAGAAAAAAAGCACAATGAGTCCAAATTTGCAAGCTTATTGAAAACATCAAGAATAGATTTCTATTATGTTAATGTATTTCTGAGTCAAATTTGTTTTCTGTATTGAGTAATAATACATTTTTAATCTTTTCAATCTTTAATCTTTAAGATCTCCATTCAAGATTTGTAAACATAATATGAATTAACACAATATTTCCTTATGGTCATTTATGAGATCAAATAAAATGTAAACTTTCAAAACAAAACCCAGGTATGGTGATGCATGCCGGTGATTCCAGTACTAGGGATGCTGAGCTAAGACCAAGTTGAGTGATCTAAGCAAGTATAAGGTCAGACTGGCCTATATGGGGAGACATTGCTCACAAAATAAGAACAAAACAAAATGTATGGCTCAAGTGGTGGAGCACTACCCTACCAAGTCCAAAACCCTGAGTTCAAATCCAAGTACTGACAAAAAAATGTATATTTTACTTATAAATTTAAAAAGAAATCATGCATTTAAAAAGTTTTCCAACAATATCACCAGTGAAGAAAATAGATTTCTGTCTTTCTCTCTCTCTCTCTCTCTGTCTCTCTGTCTGTCTGTCTGTCTCTCTCTCACACTCTCTCTCTCTTCCTCTCTCTCTTGTACTAGGGCTTTAACTCAGGGCCTTGTGTTCTTCCTTAGCTTTTCTGACCAAGATTGGTACTTTACCAGTTGAGTTAAAACTCCACTTCCAACTTTTTGCTGCTAATTAAAGTAAGAGATTCATGGACTTCTCTGCTTGGCTGGTTTCAAATTGTGATCAACTATTCCTAAGTAGTGAGGACTGTAAGTGTAAACCACTAGCACCCTAAAAAAATAGATCTTTCTGTTCATCTTTAATACTTTTGAGTTTTTCTTCCTTTCAATATTATATGAAAAAGAATCTCAGGAGCCAGGCACCAGTGACTCATGCCTGTCATCTTAGCTATTCAGGAGGCTGAGATCTGAGGATCACAGTTCAAAGCCAGCCCGGAAGGAAAGTCCATGAGACTCTTATCTCCAATTAACCACCAGAAAACTGGAAGTGGCGCTCTTGCTCAAGTGGTAGAGCATTGGCCTTGATCTGAAGAGCTCAGGAACAGCATCCAGGCCCAGAGTTCAAGCCTCACAAAGGACCAAAAAAAAAAAAAAAAAGAATCTCAGGGGCTGGGAAGGTGGCTCAGTGGTAGAGTGCTTGCCTCGCATGCATGAGGCCCTGGGTTTGATTCCTCAGCACCACATAAACAAAAAGAAAAAAGCCAGAAGTGGCGCTGTGGCTCAAGTGGTAAAGCGCTAGCCTTGAGCTGAAGAGCTGAGGGACAGCGCCCAGGGCCAGAGTTCAGGCCCCACGACCGGACCCAAAAAAAAAAATAAATAAATAAAAGAATCTCAGAAATAATGTGAAATCCTAGGACATATACCTCAGACTTAACACCAACCAAGCAAATATAATGAAACCTTCTTATACATAATACATGGCAGATGGTTGAGAAACACAAACCCCAGCTTCCTATGACCCTGTAATGGGCCACTAGATAGAAGCATGTGGGCACTAGAGCTGGATTCCACAGGGCTTTGAGGGTGATAAGCCAGGATTTTCCTTCCCCAATCTTAAGTATGAGAACCCAGCTTACAATAGCTGATCCCATCTGTCCATGATCATTCCAGCTGACCATTTTCCAAATTAGAACCTAGTGCCTGGCAAATACTTTTACATTCATTGAATTTATTTACCATCTGCATTTCGGATTACTTGATAACCTTGAAGGAGTTTTCTGTGTCAAAGGCCATCAAACTTGTTCTGCCAGGAGCCAGAGAGTCTTTTAAGCCTGGGAATCTGCATATAGTCTCTCTCAAATGTTACCTACTTTGCTTGTTTATTTTTTAATTTATTTATTTTATTGTTGTTACAGAGGTGATGTACAGAGGGGTTACACTTACATGAGTCAAATAATGAGCATGTTTCCTTTTGTACAGTGTTCCCTCATTCTCTGCCAGTCCTTCCCTCCCATCTCCACCAACGAGTTGTATAGTTCACTTTCATCAATGTCCAGTGCACTCCGCTGCTGTCCTTTTTACCCTTTTCCCCTTGAGTTTCTTTTTTTTTGGGGGGGGGGGTCTGGTCGTGGGGCCTGGGCGCTGTCCCTCAGCTCTTCAGCTCAAGGCTAGCGCTCTACCACTTGAACCACAGCACTACTTCTGGCTTTTTTTTCTGCTTATGTGGTGCTGAGGAATCGAACCCAGGGCTTCATGCATGGTAGGCAAGCACTCTACCACTGAGCCACCGAGTTTTGTAAACTTTTAAGCCAAATTATTATGCCAATCTAGAATTTCACTTCTAGTTTTGTATATTTAAGAGACATGGAAAGGAAAAAACCCACATCTACCCAAATACCCTTATTTAAGGCAGATTATAATAGTAGCTAAAGTAGAAACTGATGAATAAATAAATATAAGGTAGTAAATCCAAGCCGGGTGCTGACAGCTCACACTCAGGAGGCTGAGATCTGAGGACCACAATTCAAAG
This sequence comes from Dipodomys spectabilis, assembly GCF_019054845.1. NCBI lineage: Eukaryota > Metazoa > Chordata > Mammalia > Rodentia > Heteromyidae > Dipodomys > Dipodomys spectabilis. The sequence continues at coordinate 15,512,820 of NW_024870775.1, forward strand.
ACAGCTGGGGCACAGAAGTCTGATATTCCTATCTGTCGTTAACCATCCAAAAAGTATGCCAGAGGTGTGACTCAGGTAATAAGAGTTCCAGCTGTGAGCAAAAAAGCCAAAGGATAATAAGAAGTCCTGAATTCAAGCCCTAATATAGACACACACACGCAAACAGACACACACACATACACACACACACACACACACACACACACACACATCCATTACAATGCATATCCATTACAGTGTGTACTATCTCCGTTCAATGTAACACTATTTAATAATAAAAAGGAAATAGAAACAAATGCCTGTTCTGACGTGAAAATAGTATGCTAAATGAAGAAGTCAGACCAGGAGAGCAAGCATGCTATGAGTAAATTTATGTGAGATGGGCAGAACAGACATGTCACCAGAGACAGAGAGCAGACGTGTGGATTCTCAGGCTTCCAGTGGGGAGGGATTGTGTTGCATGGGAAAAACAGGAAATGCTATAGACCTTCTCGCTGGAGTTTAAAAAGAAATTCTAATATTGATTGTGGTGATGGATGCATAACTTGGTGAATGTACTTAAAACCATTGAATTGTACACTTTAAATGGACAAGTGGTATAACACGTATGTTGCAGCTCTTAAAAACTGCTAAAATTTATTCGTACTTCAAAAATAAAGAGAATGAGTCCAGTGCTACTGGCTCATCTTTCTAATTGCAGTTACTCAAGAAAGCTGAGACTTGGAGTTTCAGGGTTTGAAGCCAGCCTGGGCAGAAAAGTCTGTGAGATTCTTAACTCCAATTAACCACCAAAAAGCTGGAAGTGGAGCTGTGACTCAAGTAGTAGAGTACCAACCTTGAGCAAAAATGCTAAGGGACAATGCCCAGGCCCTAGTACTGGCACAAAAGAAAGAAAGAAAAAAAAAGAAGGGAGGGAGGGAGGGAAGGAGTTAGAGAGACAGACAGAAAGAGAGAGAAGGTAGAAAGCAAGAAAGAAGGAAGGAAGGAAAGAAGGAAGGAAGAAAGGAAGGAGCGAATGAATGAAGGAACAAAGGAAGGACTTTTCATTCTGTTAAAATGTTTGGTGAAAATCTGATAGTAAAAATCTGTATTCTTGAATTCTAGAACACAAAGGAGAAATCATTGCAGACTTGCAAGCCTAAAAGGAAAAGCCTAGAAGGAAAAGACCCCTCCCTTCTTTCATGACCACCCAGAAAAAGGGGAAGGGGAAGAAAACAGAAAACGTAAAGTTACTCATAGTAACCGAACAGGAAAGGAGGAGACAGCGTTAATGAAATAAGGAAGTGCTCTCTCACAGAAGTATGAGAGGCCTAGGGTGAGGTCAGACCACACTCCCAGACACCTTAGCCTGTGAATCACAACATCCTGGTGATTTGAACTCAGATCTACAGAGAAGCACATGAAACCAGACCTTTCCTTGCTTTCCTATGGCTGGCTGCAGAGTAGTGAAAATATCCACTGTGGAGCTGAAGACAGAGCAAGTCAGCCATTGAGGTTAGTTCCAGGGACACCCCCCCCCCCCACTGAACTGAGAGGTAAGAGAAAACTCAAAAGTGCCCTCCCCCCAAAGTGCTCTCAGGTAAGCTTTAAATGATGCACCTAGACTCCCATGGGAGTGGGGAGTTCTTGCTGAGCCCGCCCTGCCAATTCCATGCTCAAAAGCCAAAGAAATTAGACTTCCAGGGTACCATCAGCCTTCAAAAGGAAAAGGGACGCACACAAAGATGAAGATCAACAGCTGTCTTCCCCGCTGTGCAGCGGAGCAGAGCAGAGCAAAAGGCTAGAGACACCTGCCATGCATGGAGACGAATCAGTGAAGTAGCAACCATGCAAGGCTTACCAGAAGCTGGCGTGCAAAGTAAAACCCTGTCTGAAAGAAATTTCATGGGACCTATGTTTCTTTGGGCCTGGCTTACTTCACTTAATATAATTTTTTCCAAGCCTTTCCATTTCCTAACAAATGGGGCAATGTCATTCTTTCTGATGGAGGCATAGAATTCCATTGTGTATATATACCACATCTTCTTGATCCATTCATCTACTGAGGGGCATCTGGGTTGGTTCCATATCTTAGCTATGGTAAATAATGCTGCAATAAACATAGTTGTGCTGGTAGCTTTAGTGTGGCCTTGTTTGTGGTCATTTGGGTAAATGCCCAAAAGTGGGATTGCTGGGTCATTGGGGAGCTCTATATGGAGTCTTTTGAGGAACCTCCATACTGCTTTCCAAAGTGGTTGAACAAGTTTACATTCCCACCAACAATGAAGTAAGGTTCCTTTCTGTCCACATCCCCTCCAGCATCTGTTGTTGTTAGAGTTCTTGATTTTTGCTGTTCTAACTGGAGTGAGGTGATATCTCAATGTTGTTTTGATTTGCATTTCTTTTATGGCTAGGGATGTTGAACATTTCTTCATGTGTCTATTGGCCATCCCTTATTTGCAATATCTAGTATAGGTATGAGTCAAGCGGAAAAAGTCAGAGAATGTGATGTTAGGAAAACGAACCCTCAAATATGTATTTTAATGTTTTTGTTTCTTTCATGCATGTGTTTCTAATGCATTTATAATATTATTTCTTTGTTGCTTTGTATGTCCCTCCCCCACAGTGTAACCCCCGCTTTCACTATATTTGAAGTCAGTATAACATGTGGAGGAGACGGGGACAAACAAGTCGTTTAAGGATTCAGGTGGACCTGTTGCAACAATGAGAAGTACAAAATGTCATGTCAAAACCAGCTTTACAATGTCGGTGGGGGGGGGGGAGGGGGGGTATGATTGGGTGGGGGGGAAGGGGAGGCTGGGAAGGGAGGTGAAGGGTAAACAAAGGAGGCTGCAATGCTTGGTAAGAAATGTATGCATTTTCCTGCCCATGTAATTGTAACCCCTCTGTATAGTATGTTCTCAATTAAAATAAAATAAAATTAAAAAAAAAAAAAAAAGAAATTTCAGATGCACAGGATACCAAATGACGTGGGGGGGAAAAACATGAATTCAATTTTAAAGAGCCTTCAAGAAGCAAGTAGGTAATCAGAAGAAAATAATAATTAATAGTAACTAAAGGATGAGATAAAAACAAACAAACAAAGAAACCCAGGCTAAAGGAGCTAAGCTGTGGACCAACAAACTAATCTAGAAACAAATCAGAAATAAGGGAACCAAAGCGGTCCCAGCCTCAGTTAGTTACTGATCTAATTTATATCAACGAATCTAACAAACAGAAAAATATTTAAATGAATAAAGCAAAATGTACTTGAAAGAAAAGCCTAAATATTTCAGTTAAAGAGGACATCGTATTTTAAAGCAGAAGTACAAGCTTATCTACTTATCAATATCAATGTATATTCTCTTCACCTCCTCCTTGTCCTTCTCTGCCTCTTCTTCATCTTCTTGTTTGGTGCCAGTACCAGGCTTTAAACTCAGGCTTCATGCTCTTGCTTTCCTTGCTCATGATTGGCACTCTACCACTTGAGTCATGCCCCCAGTCTAGCCTATTTGGTGGTTAATAGGAGATGAAGTCTCTCAGATTTTTCTGCCCAGGCAAGCTTTCTAAATAGGTTGAAAAAAGATTCTTGAGATATCAAGGAGGAAGAGCAAGTGGTATGGTCTGAGTGTCCCTGAAGGTTCATGTGCTTGGCAGCTTGGACCTAGTGTGGCCAGGTTGAGATGGTAAAGCCCCAACCCCGTGAGACGTATGTTGGGAGGTGGTTGGGTCACTGGAGCAGAGGGGAAGGGAATGCCCTCAGACCCTTCTGAGTCAATGCTGTTCTCCTGGGACCCTGACTAGTTCTTATGAAAGCAGGATTGTATAAAAAGAGCTAGTCTGGCTCCCAATCTTCTATGTTTCTGTCTGCCCAGGTGGTCTCTTATGCACACACTCCCGTCATGGTGATATCAGTTTCCATGGCAAAAGCCAAAACAATGGGGCCACACAATCTTACGCAAGTGAGCTAAATAAACCTCTTTTCTTTACAAGAAATCCAAGTGTCTGGTATTTTGTTAGTAACAACTGAGAACAAACTAAGATAGCTGGCCTCCCAGAACTGGAAAAGATTAAAAGAGCTGGCTATTCTCAGATTTTTTCTGGAACAAAAACAAGGGAGTTAAATCGACCCGTTTGGGTTAAGACAAAGTGGGACCCAAAGAGTATGTCCATCCTTGATACCATCCCAAGGAAGTAAATGTAATGAACTAACATCTTCAAATCAGATAGAAGATTCAGCGGGTTGCATCACTTGTGAAAATAAAGGAATTAGGAATAGTACATGGAGGTAATTTTTTTTTTTTGGTCTGTTGTGTGGCTTGAACTCTGGGCCTGGGCACTGCACCTGAGCTCTTCAGCTTATAATATGAAGCTTATAGCTTCAGATTATAGGCATGAGCCACTGGTGCTCAGCTTACAGTTATGTTTTTTTGTTTTGCTTTTTTCTTTTTGCTTATGTGGTGCTGAGGAATCGAACCCAGGGCCTCATGCATGCAAGGCAAGCACTCTACCACTGAGCCACCTTCCCAGCCCCCACAGTTAAGTTTTTAAAAAGTAGGCACAAGAAATTAAAATGTAACAGTCTAATACAACAAAAAAATCTTGAAAGTCCAGGTGAAAGAGTGGAAAGTGACGGAGGTCGGTGGCTGGTGTTCTGTAGAGGAGTTAAGTGAATTAAAACTGAATGAAGATAAAAATTGAAAACATTAAATGGTGGAGAATGATGGAAGGAGTGACATTGATCAAGAAGCATTGTTCTCATAACCTGACTTATAGAATTATAACCCTTTTGTACAACTACTTAATTAAAAAAGAAAACAATGAATTGCCAAGCTCATGAAACCATGGCTCATGCCTTAAATCCTAGCTACTCAGAAGGCTGAGATCTGAGGATCGTAGTTCAACGCCATTTGGGACGGGAAAGTCCATGAGACTCTTATCTTTAATTCACCACCAAAATGTTCGAAGTGGAGCTGTGGAACAAGTGGTAGAGTGTTAGCCTTGAGTGAAAAAGCTCAGGGACAGTGCCCTGAGTTCAAGCCCCAAGACCCCACACACACACACACACACACACACACACGACTAAAATGGCTTATTTTCCTTGTCTTTAATGAGTGGGATTATTCCAGAATGAACTAATAGTCATATTTTCTGTGGAGTTTAATGTATAATAAAACTATTAAAGTTAAAATGATACCATTTTTGTGATACCTATTACTAGGTATGCAGAGGTATGCTAATCATCCAGCACTAATATCTTTGTTATTCTAGTCACTTCAGTTATGTACTACCTGTATTTGCAACTATTACAAAAACAATGTCTACCTTTAAAAAAATTAAATAAAACTTCAGGTCTGGTGCTGGTGGCTCATACCTATAATCCTAGCTATTAAGGAACTGAGATCTGAGAATCAAGGGTCAAAGACAGATTGGGAAGAAAAGTCTGTGACACTCAAATCAACTGGCAAAAATCCAGAAGTAGAAGTGGCAATGTGGTTCAAGCAGTCAAGCACTGGCTTTGAGCAGAAAAGCCAAGGAGGGTATGAGGCCCTGAGTTCAAGTCCCAGTCTAGCACAAACAACAAAAATACAATTTCAGGTTAACAATAAAATGAAGATACTGATAAGACAGGATGCAGATTTTTGTATTGATGTGTTTTTAATTCCTTTAGGTTGATAACCAGAAACATACCAGTTGGCTCATGGTAAGAGTAAATTTAATTGTTTATTTGTTTGTGCCAATCCCGGGGCTTGAACGTGGCACCTGGCACTCTCTCTTAGCTTTTCACTCAAGGATGGAATTCTACCACTGGAACCAAGTGATTCCACTTTTAGCTTTTTCTGGTAATTTGGAGGTAAGAGTCTCATGCACTTTCCTGCTTTGGATGGCTTTGAACCCCGATTCTCAGATCTCAGCCTGCTGAGTAGCTAGGATTATAGGTGTGAACCACTGTCATCTGTCCTACATTTACTTTTAAGACACTGTCAACAGTCTTCCAAAATAGCTGTGCCATTTGCATCTCCACCATCAATGCGTCACAGCTCCTGCTGCTCCACATTCATGTTAGCATTTGGTGCTGTCGATGTTCTCGGTTTTGGCCAGTCTAGCTTGTCCACCGTGGGAGCTCACTGCTGGTTTAATTTACATTTTTCTCTGTCAGGTGATGTGGAGCATGCTGCTCTGATTATTGGACATATTGCCTCCTTTGATGAGGCATCTGGGCAAATTTTTGTTCCATTTTGTTAGATTGTTTGCTTACTGTTGAGATTTAAACGTTCTCTGTGTATTTCGGATAATAGTCCTCTATCATATGTTTCTTTCACAAGTACTTTTGTGACCTGCCTTCAAGTTTTCTTGACATTGTCATTTAACACTATCTATTGTTTGCGCATGTGCCAGAACTGGGGCTTGCACTCAGGACCTGAGTGTTGTCTTTTAGCTTCACTTAAGGTTAGTGCTCTATCACGTAAGCTACACCCCCACTTCTGGCTTTTTTTTTTTGTTTGCTTCTTTCTTTCATTTTTGCTGATTAACTGGAGATAGGAGTCTCACAGACTTTTCTGCTTGAGATGGCTCTAAACTGATCCTCAGATGTGAGTCTCCCAAGTACTTAGGATTAGGCATCAAACACCAGCATTTGGCTAACAATAGCTAAATTTTATAACTGTATTCAAAATACAGTGTAAGAAGAATAAGTTCAAAAATAAGAAAATCATATAACATGAAAAACTGGCATTTCTATTCAATGAGAAAATAATTATTTATTAAAACTATCATTATTTCTGGGCACCAGTGGTTCATGGCTATAATCCTAGCAACTCAGAAGGCTGAGATCTGAGAATGTAGGTTCAAAACTAACCCTGGGAGACAAACTAATGAAAATTTTATTTTCATATAACCAGCATAATGATGGAACTTGAGATGTGTTTCAAATGGTAAAGCATCAGGCTTAAGCAAAAAGGCCAATTGAGATTGTGAGACCCTAAGCTCAATTTCAATACTAGCATGTGTGGGTGCGCGCATGCGCATACACACACACACACACACACACACACACACACACACACACACACAATTGTTTATCCATTTGGAAGTAAACCAAATTAGTTACTACAAAGTGAAATATACAAACTGAAATTAAAACAAAGCTTAACAGATAGAAAGACTTAAGTACAAAAAGTTAAAAAGCAGAACTAGTAGAAGAAAATATGACTTAAAGGTGAAGTGTTTTATTATTTTTGCTGGCAAGGTTAAATTTCAAGTGCTACACTCAAAATTTTCTTCTCAATTTTACACAGCAAACAAATATTATCTCTCTCCATATATATACATTTGAGTATAAATGTGACCTTTGATGTACCCATAGATAATGAAATGAATACCATAATCAGGCTAATGAACAGCTCTTACCTCAGAAGATTGTCTTGTATGTGTAGTGAGAACACTTAAGACCTACTTGCTTAGTGATTTTCAAGTGCACATTAAAAAAAAAAGAACTGTGGGGGAAAAGAAGGATTGTATAATTAAATGCATTTAATTCCAAAAACTTAGAAAGTTTGTATATGTCATACAAAACTGGTTGAAGAAAAATAAAACTAAGAGATAGATCTGCAATTGTAATAGAAAAGTGCTCATACGTTTGGAAAAGATACTGAGGGATGAAGAGGATCCAAGTATATGACATATATAAAACAACACAATAAAACCTCCTCAACACTTAGAAGGGAGCAGAAGCAGGGGAAGAATGAGAACGAGAACACAGTGGAGACAGTGACCCTTGTTCAATGCATGTACTCACTACCTGACATATGTAATGGTAATCCCTTTGTGCATCACCTTTATAATAACATTTTTTTAAAAAAAGAGTCTGGCTAGACAATTAGGGCAAAGACCTCTTCCCCAAAGATGTTCTACATCCCTCATGATGGCATTAGCAATGGAGCATGTGGGCTCCTGGGCATCACAGGGTGGCCCATTGCCCTGGGAAGGCTTGCTAGTGCACAGCCGCAGACTGAGTGGATCCCAGAGGCGCATGCTTGAATGGGCACCCAGTGTGTAGGGCTACAGGATGCATGGAGAGCTAATGAAGGCTGTGTGTAGCCTCTGATTGGATCTGGGGACTGATACGGCTTATAGGCTGTCCAGTGATCTTGAGAGTCATGCACCTGTCTCCTACAAATAATTGATTGACTCCTACATTTCAGGCAATGCCCTCCCTTAGGCCCTTTCCTGTCTAACAGGAGTGCTATTTATCTTTTCTTTAAGAAGTATCTGCCATTTTACTTCTCCTTCCCATGGACTCATTCTTTGAGATCTTAGACACAAAAGTGTTGCAATTTTCTGATATTAGTATTAGATAGGCTACTGCAAAAGCAAAGTAAAATTTAAAAATTCTTAATAGTGAATTTCACATGAACACAAACTCCTATAAATGGATAGGCAATCTGTTAATTACCCCATAAGAAAATGCACGGGTAAAAACTAGCAATGAACAAGAAGAAATGAAAATTTCTACAAATAAAGAAAAAGTTGTTCAGCCTCAGAGAAACGCATAGACAGTAGATGTCATTAGTCCTCTCTCTTCCTTTTTGTATGTGCGGGGTGTGTATTTGTGTGCATCTGTGTGTGCATGTGCTTGTACTAAGACTTGAACTCAGAGCCTAGGTGCCATTCCTTAGTTGTTGTTGTTGTTTTGCTCAAGGCTGGCATTCTATCACTTGAACCATGACTCTATTATTTTTTAAATACTTCTTATTGAGATTAAGTGATTACATAAATTTCACAAATTTCACAGTACTGTGAGATAGTGATACTTAAAGTCACAAACACATTTTAACCTTCACAAGGCAAATTGTCATTATTATGTCTACAATGTTTATAAAGTCTCTGAGCTCTGAAAATACAACTATTTCTTCCTCATTGGGTGATATGTACATTTATTTCCTCTTGCTTAGTGTAAGCTGTTTCCTTTTTCCCTCTCATTCCCTCCCTCCCATACTATTGACTTTTTAATAGTTAAATGGAGATAAAACTCTGATGGACTTTCCTGTCCAGGCTGGCTTTTAGTTGTTGACCTCAGGTGTGAGCCTCCTGAGTAGCTAGGATTACATCCTAAGCCAAGGTACACCTACCTGTTAGTCATCTCTCATAAAAGCTATCAGTGATCCAAGGCTTGGTGAACTGAGATTCCTCATGTGAGAAAGTGCAAATTTTTGTCATTTGCTTGTGTATGAATGAAGAAGTATGCATAAAAGTTAAAAAAATAATCACAATATTTAGCTTAATCATCCCATTTTTAAGGGGTTACACAATAATGGTCTAAGCATGGCAGATACTTCACATCTTGCCTGAATTCATTCCCCAAGATAGGGTATCCTGACCCTTCCTCTAATATCATCATACATTATCAATTTCAAAAAAAACTGTTGACAAAAGTTTCTACAAACCTCAAAGGAGAAATAAGAAATTACCAAAAAAAGAATAAAGAAGTAAAATAATTTGGATTTTCTGACACTTGAAGCAAGAATATGATAGAATAATGACTAAAAGTTGCCCAGAAACATAAGTTACAATTCAAAGGAGTCATCAAATTCAGGGGCAGAGTATTTGGGTCAGGGATGGTCTTAAAAATACCTACTTCAGTCACACACCAGTAGCTCATGCCTATAATCCTAGCTACTCAGGAATCTGAGATCTCAGGATCGCAAATTGAAGCCATCTCAGGCAGATACATCTGTAGGACATCTCCAATGGCCACCAAGAAGTTGGAAGTGGAGACTTGGCTAAGTGTTAGAGCACCAGTCTTGAGTGGAAAAAGCTAAGCAAGAGTATGAGGCCCTGAGTTCCAACACCACTACTGGTATACACACACACGCTATTTCTATTTCTCAAAAAGGTAAAAAAGATACTGAGTGGAGGGCTTCACCAAAACAATGGAATAAACTAAGAAACAAAAAGACAGACTGGGGCTCAAGTGGTACAGAGCCAGCCTGAACAACAACAACAACAACAAATCTAAGGAACAGCACCCAGGACCCAAGTTCAAGCCCCAGGACCAGCACAAAGAAAAGGGGGTACAGATGCTTCATGCCAGCGGGGCCCTCAGCAATGACACAGGTCCCTAGGTAGTAGGAAGAAGGGGTGGGACCTGTGCTGTTGGATTGTTGACCAACCATCTTCTTCATATGTGAGGGCCTTTGGGTGTATCCCGTGCCGTTGTAGCCTGGTGATCCCGGGCTCTGGTGCGTCAGGGTGAAGCTTGGCCACCTTGGGGCGCAAGGGGTGTGGTCAGCAGCAGGGCCCCCGCGGGGCTAGGGCGGAGGGGCGGTGGCCAGGAAGAAGTGTGGGCCGCCTTCTCCGGGCGCGGTAAGGAAGTGGCCCAAAATGAGGAAGCACCACGAGACCAGAGGCTGAGGCGACACTGGAGACAGGAGCTTGGGAGACGATCGGCGGCCAGAGGTGGGCCCCAGCTGCCTGCAGGGACGCTCCCAACCCACACCCCGCGTCCCTCCCTCCTCGCCGCACCTGGCACAGGTAGGTGTGGCTGCGCTGCGTCCCCTGCGCCTCAGGTTAGAAGGGGGCCCCTGCGCAACCCTTGCCGGCTCTTGGGGCCCAGGATCCTCTCGCTGGGGCCCAAGGCTTTGGCTTTTCAAAGCTACAAAGATTAGCGCTTTGAAGTTCAAAGAGGCGGAGTCCTCTAGCCTCTCCTGAACTTCGGAGTGAGGGGACCTCCCCGCCTCCGCTGAGCCTACATTTGGGTGCCTGGATCGAAGGGACACCCGGGAGAATCTGGGGCTGGTAACCCGGGTCCCCGAGGCCAGGCCAGGTTGCCCTGGCACGGGCATGGGAGAACCGGAGCTTGGAGAGCCACCCTCTTTCAGGACACTGAGCAATGCCCTGGGCGACACTTTGGCCATTGTAGTGATAGAAATGACTCGTTACAGAAGCGTCTCCTGGCTCTTGAGGCTTTGACTGAAGCCTGGCTTATACTGAAAAAAAAGCAAGCAATGTCCTAAAACTACGAAGTCCTAAAATTGGGCTCAATTGCTTGGACTGCTTGCATCCTGACGCATGAAAATGTAACGTAGCCAATGAAGGACTTGATACGGAGGAAACGTTTTAAATAGTAAAATAGAAATTTGAGCTAAATCTTTTCTTCCTCCCTTTTGGCAAAGCCTTACTCTCACCTAAAATAAAATATCCAATTGGAATTCATCCTTTTGTTTGCCTGTTCAAGAACTGGCAAGTCATTAGGGAAGGCAGCTTGCCATCTTGCCCCTTGGAAACCTGCAGATTCGTTTATATGAATTTTGCCACCAAGATTGGGTTCAAGTTAGGTAAAACTATTGACTGGGAGAATTTTTCTTTTTCTTTTCCCCTCTTGCCTTAACTCCTCCCCTCTTCCTCCCACTCTTCCCCTCCTCTTCTTCCTCCTTCCCCTCCTTCCCCTCCTTTCTTTTCCCTTCTCTCTTCTTCCCCTCTCCTTTTCTCTCCTCCTCCCTCTCCTCCTCCTCCTCCTTTTCCTCCCTCCTCCTATACTTTTTGCCCTGTAGCAAAAAGTGCTGGAGATATTACCATAGCCGAATCTTCATGTTAAAAACATTAACCCAGGGATTGGGGGCGGGGAGCAGGGGGGGGGGAGGAAGCAACAGATAGGGTTATCCTGAGTAAAGTATATTATTGCACCTATAAAGTGCCAAGATAAAATCTCTGGGTGCAATATATTGAAAGGAAAGAAGAAGAAAGTAAACTAGGTTGTGTTGTGGAGGGGGGGGGGAGCAGGAAGATCAACAAGGGGTTAATGAGGATGAAGATGGTGGAAGGTGTTTTTTGGCATGTTTGAAAATAGAACAGTGAAACCTGTATTGTTTCAAGTATGGGAGGTTGACAGAGAGGGGCAGGCTGATCCGGATACATTGCTTACAGGTGAAAATGTCAGAATGATCCCCATTGTATAACTAACAAGTGTTAACCAGAGAAAAATTAACCTTACGATGTAGGGGAATTCCTGGAGGATTTGATTCTATCATCTAATTTGTTTTATTAAGAATAAATTGATCACTTTCACATAAGTAGCTTTTGAATTCAGTTAAATCCACTGATAGATTTTCCTTCCCTGCAGTGAACTAACATTGTATAGTTAGATTTATATTGGAGCAAAGACATTTGAATACTTCCAAAATATTGGGTACAACTGTAAAGAGAAATCTTGCCAATCAAAATTAATTTTATCCAGTTGTTTTGTTTTATGAAACCACACTTTTATTTTAATGTATCTAGAAATATTTTGCAGTAAAACAAAGGTTGATTTGTATTGTCTGTATTTAAAGTGCTTAGATACATCTGATTTTAGTCTTAAAAATTAGAATATTTTAAATGTCATAGGTTAGGATAAAATAGCAACTGTACTTTCAAGTCTACCTTTTCTGAGAGATGAAATAAATAGCAAGATTATTTTATTGTCGAATCTGCATTTAAGAAATTATTCTTAATGTTCTTTATTGCCATAGGTAATACTCTAAATGCAGATTTAATCTCTCTTTCTCTTTCTCTTTCTTTTTTTCTTTTGCCGGTCCTCGGAGTTGAACTCTGGGCCTGGGCACTGTCCTTCAACTCTTTTTTTGCTCAAGACTAGCACTCTACCACTTGAGCTACAGCGTCACTTCCAGTGTTTTGTGTGTGTGTGTGTGTGTGTGTGTGTGTGATTAATTGAAGCTAAGATTTCCCAAGCTTTCTTGCCCTGACTGGCTTAGAACCACCATCCACAAATGTCAGCCTCCTGAGTAGCTAGGATTACAGGCGTGAGCCACTGGCAACCAGCTTTTTTTCTTTCTTTCTTATTTTTGTGCATTGACAGGGGACTTGAACTCAGGGCCTGGGCTCTGTCCTTACTTTTTCACTCAAGGTTGGTGCTGTACTACCTGAGCCACAGCTCCACTTCTAGCTTTTACTGGTTGATTAGAGATAAGAGCCTCAAAATTTTTTTGCCTAGGCTGGCTTCAAATTGTGATCCTCAGATCTTAGCTTCCTGAATAGCTAGGATTCCATTGGCACCTGACTCTCCACCTCTCTCTCTCCATATGTGTGTGTGTATTTAAATATATATTTAAAGAATTTTAAGAATTAAATATACATTTCTTTAAATATATATACACATATATTTAAACAAATGCTTCTTAGCAGAATTTATGCAGCACAGTATATAGTCATCCCAAACCCTGTGTCAAAAGAAAGACTCTGGAATTCAGGATCTTTCAGGTTTTAGAACTTAAGTTTAGAAAGGCACATGTCCAGTGCAGTCTGAACACATCCTGCAATCAAACACTCTTACATGGAACAGTTTGAAAATCCACCCACAGCAGAATAAAGACAGACTATAAATAGCTATGTCTGTTTAGGACAGGTGTTGTCACAAAATGAGGCTTCAAAACTTAGAAAAGAAAAACTTGCTTTTCAGAGTTCTGCATGAGGGACTGAGTCTGTCTTTGACTCCCTATAACTGCTTGTCTTTAAATTAAATTAAATTTGATTTTACTGGGACTTGAACTCAGGGCCTTGTGCTCTTCCTTGTCTTTTTCTTTTTTTCTTCTTTCTTTCTTTTTTCTTTTCTTTCTTTTTCTTTTTCCCTCAAGGCTGGTGCTCTACCACTTTGGCCATGTAGGTTTTTTGCTAGTTAATTGGAGATAAGTGCTTCCCTACTTTCCCTTCCCCAAGCTGGCTTCAAACCATGATCCTCAGACCTCAGCCTCCTGAGTAGCTCTGATTATAGATTTGAGCCACCCACTAGTGTTCTACCTGCTGACTGTTTTTGAAAGCAGATCTTTTGTCCTGCCTGCAATCTCCAGCTTTCCAGAAATGGGCTGGGCAGCAACCTCCCCCCCACCCCACTTCACCCCCTCTCCCTACCCCCAGCACAGGGAGGAGGAGTCTGGAGTAGCCAGAGTCCTATCACAAGGAGATTCTTGATCCTTCAACAAAGTGGGCTATTTTATGTTTTATCCCCTTTGGAACAGCAGGACTTGAGAAGGAGCCAGCAAAAGCTACAAAGAGCAAGTAAGTGTCCTCTGTAGCTTCAGCAAAGAACTGGAAGCAGAGTTGTTTGCTTCTCTCTGCAGTTGCTTCTTTCTACTTCTGTTATCTTCTCCAGAGACAGGAAATCCATCCTATCTAAGCTCATTTCTTTCTGCCTTCTCCACTTTCAGTGCACAGGTATTTTTTTCCAACGGTCCCAGCTCAACTCTTCTGCATTCATTTTTATAGGTTTTAACATTTTATTCTGCTGTTGGATGGCTTTAGCTGTAATGGGTCAGAGAGGGAAATAATAAGAATTTAGGACTTTAAGAATATTTTCTTTTTCAATGTCTATGAATTGAACTTTTTTTTCTTCTACCATCAAAAAGCAGAGCCTTAACCAAGATTGTAATGATTTGCCTGCTTAATTATGTCTTCTCATCTAAGTCTTGCATTTAACTACGTTGGATTGGAACACTAGGAAATAAAGGTTTTTCTGTTGAATAACTCTGAGAAGAATATAAAAATTTGAACATTCATACATTTGCTATTAGCTTGACTCCATTTGAACGTTTTTCCTTTAAGGATCAATTGTTGGGTGATATTGGCCAAGATGCATTGTATATATAAACTAATTTATTGAACTAGAATCTTTTTGCAGAAGCAGTAAAATAAAATACATTTCTTTATGTGTTGGTACTGAGGTTTGAATTCAGGACCTTGATATGCTATCATTTAAACCAAATCTCCACTTTCTGGTTGTTGGTGGTTAATGGGAAGTAATCTGAGATCCTTAGATTTCAGCCTCCTGAGTAGCTAGTATTAAAGACCTGAACCACTCTTAATAATAATAATAATAATAATAACTGGATTATTTTTATTGTTTTGTTTTTAAAGAATCAGTTATTGACTGGTGCTAGTGGCTTATAGCTATTATCCTAGCTACACAGTAATCTGAGGTCTGTTGATGGGGACTTAAAGCCAGCCCAGACAGGAAAGTCAGGAGGCTCTGTCTCCACTTAACTTGCATAAAGCCAAAAGTGGAGGTGTTGCTCAAGTGATAGAGCATCAGCCTTGAACAAAAAAGCCAAGCAAGATGTGAAGGCCCTGCGTTCAAGCTCCAGTACTGGCGCGCACACACACACACACACACACACACACACACACACACACAAAGAGCTTGGCCCTTCATAAATGCCATGCTTTGAATGTTGTTTGTATTTTTCCTACAGGTTCACCTTGCTTGGCTTTTTCACTGAATGCTCTGCCACTTGAGCTACCTTTTTGATGGTTAATTGAAGATAATGAACTCACAGATTTTCCTGCCTGGATTGGCATCCAACTAAGACCTCTTGATCTCAACCTCCTGAGTTTATAGATGTGAGCCACCAATGCCCCACAAGTTCCATTTTTATTTCTCTTTTTCTGAAATCTTCTATCTTTTTGCTCCATCTGCTAATAGATCTTAAGCCTTGCCTCACCGGCAAAAGAAAAAAATGTCTTGGCGAAGTTTGATGGCTACACGTACCTTTTTGCCAATTTTTGATACTATTTCCTGTCTTACATTTAAGAATATTGACATACTTCTGAAAATATTCACCAACGTTTACCTCTTGTAAATCCATGAAACCACATTTCCCCCTAGCTTTTTGTTTGCGATTTGTCTGTTCATTTTGTGCCAGTCCTATGGCTTGACCTCAGGACCTGGGTATTGTCCCTGAGCTTTTGGTTCAAAGCTAGCGCTTTACCACTCAAGCCACAGCTCCACCTCTGTTTTTTTTCCTCCTCAGGTAATTGTAGATAGGAGTCTCTCAGATTTGTTTGCCCCGGCTGGCTTTGAACCATGATCCTCAGTTTTCAGCATAGCTAGGATGACAGACATGCCATTGTCATCTGGCACTCTTTAGCTTTCAATTTCTATGGTTATTCATTTACTTATTTCTCAAAGCAGAGGACTTTTATAATGTTGTCCACGAGGACCCATTTTGAATCATGCTTTGTTAAAGATCAGTTTCACCTCCAATGTAGAAGTATGAGACAGCAAAACAGTGTCACCGGTCAACTGTCCATGGAGGGGAATTTTTTATCTCTGGTGAATGCAGATGGCTTAATTCCACCTTTCTCTTATTCCCTTGGTTCTGAGGACAGATGCTTTGGAGTGGGGCAGGATTTCCTGGGGGTGCTGTTTTTGCTTCTCTCAGTTTGATCACTAGACAGCAAGCAGGAATGAAGACTGTGGCTGTCTCAGAGCCTTACCCACATCTTGCCTATGTGGTATGCATGCAGTGTGCACACCTTGTATACACCGTGTGCACACAGGTCCTCAGAGTCAACTGCAAGAATGCCCTTGTCCTGGGGGCAGCTTTACAGGGCCAAGGCATCTGCAGCCTTCTGAGAACAAACACCCACTTCTGGCTGTTCTTCTTACAATTTCTTTAGGATTTTCTTGGGAAGAGCTAGAGCATTGTGGCTCTTTTCATCTAGTTGCTTAAATTCATTGATTGCTGCTATGCTTCAAAGCCACATTTACTGAATGTTTTATAAGCAGTGTTGGACAGGAGGGGATCAAGGTCCCAGGGGGTTACAATCTCCAGTCTCTATTTTTAATCTACTGGAATTCTTTTTCTAATATGTTTTTTATTGTAAAAATACTGCACAGAGGGGTTACAGTTACATGAGCAAGGTATATGAGTATATTTTCTATCAAGCATTATTACCTCCTCCTTTGTTCTTCCCCTACCCTCCCTTCCCTCCCACCTCCACAACTACACTCCCCCCTCCTCCCCCCTCCCCCTCTGCCTAAATTGTAAAGTTCATTTTCAACATAGTGTCTTGTACATCTCATTGTTACAATGGGTCAACCTGTATCCCTATTTAAGCATTTTGTCTTTTCCCCTCCCCTCCCCAGCTAGAGACTTTTTTCAATGAACCCATCACAAGGGCGATGCATGAGGCCCACCTTGCCAGCTTGCAGTGCTGGTACCTGGCTTGTGGTTAGAACTGACATAACTGTCAGCCTTCCTGTGATGTGGTGGTGGGGTAACTCTAGGAATCTGGCCTCCTCCACTGTCTTGCCTGAAGGCTAATAATTACACTCCCAGAGTGGCTTCAGACAAGCAGCAGCACTTTCTAATGTGAATTCTCCTGAGCTCTGAAATGGGAATATTTTCCAACTTCCCCTTTTGGAAAGTTATCAGCTATATCACTGGTGCAAGGGTAAAGAATTCAGATACAGCAGGCAGCTGTGAAACACTCTGACCACCCTTCTCCCCGACCTCTTCCTCCTCCTTATGGGAGGAGCAACTCAATGATGAATTTCTTATGAGCATGGTCTTGGGTAGTCCTATATGTAGTTTGTATTCTCATGGGTCTTTTGCAACTGTAGCGTGGACTGTATATAAATATTCATTATTTCATGGCTCTGAGACTTGATGATGATGATAATGATGATGATGATGATGAGTGTGTGTATGTGTGCGCGCACGTGCATGCACATGCCAGCTCTGGGGCTTGAACTCAGGCACTGTCCCTGAGCTTTATTTATTATTATTATTATTATTATTATTATTATTTTTTGCTCAAGGCTAACATTCTACCATTTCAACCACAGCTCCACTTCAGGCCGCCTCAAACTATAATCCTCAGATCTCAGCTAAGATTACAGTTATGAGCCACTGATGGCTGGGTATTACTATTATTTTTTATCAACAAGATCTTGGGGAAGATGCTCCCTAAAATCTATGATCATTGAATTTTATTTCACAGTAGAAAATAGGATAGATATTTTTGTTCCACTAGTTTTTGGTATTTGCTTGTATCAATGTTGTGACAAATATACTTCCCTTCCCTCCCCTCCCCCTCCCCCTCCCCTCTCCTTCCCTCCCTTCCTCTTCCCTTCCCTTCCCTTCACTATTTGCACTGTATCTTCAGGGTAGTTACAAGAAAGGTCTCTAGCCTTGTCCTTCCTGAGATTCAGCCCATAAATTGAGTGTTTTTGTTTTAGCAAGCCAGTGTTTAATTCCCAAGGAATGCAGTAAATTCTTTGTTTCTTTCCTTGATAATAATTAGTTTGTGCATTTTTGTTGTTGTTGTTGTTGGTCATGGGGCTTGAACTCTGGGCCTGGGCGCTGTCCCTCAGTTCTTCAGCTCAAGGCTAGTGCTCTACCACTTGAGCCACAGTGCCACTTCCGGTTTTCTGAGTGGTTTATTGGAGATAAGAGTCTCACAGACTTTTCGGCCTGGGCTGGCTTTGAACCGTGATCCCGAGATCTCAGCCTCCTGAGTAGCTAGGATTATAGGTGTGAGCCACCGGCACCTGGCTGTTTGTGCACTTTTTAAAACTGTGGATTTCCTTCTGTGGGCATCCTCCAGAGGATTGCTCTTTTGGTGTTTCTTCTTTGTAGTACTGGAGTTTTCCTTTTGTTTTGCTTTTTGTTTTTGTTGTTTTGTTTCACTTTTGTGATGATAATTGGGCTTGAACTCAGGGCCTGGGCAGAGTTCTGCTCATAGCTGGTGCTCTACTACATGAGACATAGCTCCACTTTGAGCGTTTTGCTGGTTAATTGGAGATAAGAGTTTCTTGGATTTTCCTGCCCAAGCTGACCAAAATATGAATCTCAGATCTCAGTCTCCTGAGTAGGGAGGATTACAGGGGTGAGGCACAGACACATGGCTGCTTTTCCTTTTTAAAATGAGTGCTAGGTGCTAGACCTTTGAGGCTCTATTTGTGGTATGAACCTCTGCAGACTATCCTCCCTAAAGTAAAAGGAAGACGAGACAGACAGGCAGAATAAGCCCAGTGATGGTGTGCTCCTAGTAGAGATTGCCATGCCCTGCCTAGCTTAACCATCAAACCCTCCTCCTTTCTTAGAAGGGCTGTCTATAGCTTGCTTAACTGCTGATGAATGGTAAATAGCCAGGCTTCTTGACAATTCCCCTCATCTATCACTTTCTTTTTTCCTTCCTTCCTTCCTTCCTTCCTTCCTTCCTTCCTTCCTTCCTTCCTTCCTTCCTTCCTTCCTTCCTTCCTTTTCTTCTTTCTTTCTTTCTTTTTTGTCAGTTGTGGGGCTTGTTCTCAGGGTCTGGGCACTGTCCCTGAGCTCTTTTCTGCTCAAGGCTAGTTCTCTACCACTTTAAGCCACAGGTCTACTTCTGGTTTTACAGTGGTTAAACTGGAGATAAGAGTCTCATTGGGACTTTTCTGCCTGAACTGGCTCTGAACTCAGATCCTCAGATCTCAGTCTCCTGAGTAGCTAGAATTAGAGGCTGGAGCCACTGGTACCTGGCTCATCTTCGCTTGCAATTTGCCACAGTTTGGGGGCTTCTCCCCTCTCATCTGTCTCCACCCCCACTGCCTGCATTTGGGCCATCAGCTTCCCCCTTTATTGCGAGCCTACCTTGTTTGGTGCCTTACGAAGGGTACTATTTTCTGATCTACCGATGGTTTGGTTTCTTCGCACCCCATTCTGTCTGTGGGTGTGTTTTCTGCTATGTGCTCTTGGTACTGCTTCTTTTTTTCCTCTGTGTTTACAAGCTCTTGCATGTGCTTGAGGAGGAAATCTACCACTTCCTTTTTCAGTCACATTGATGATCATGGCTATATGGAAGGGAAAGGAGTACTTCAAACAGGAAGGAGAAGAGGCTAGATAGAGCAAAGTGGGTATATCTCAGGCCAGAGTGTTTGGTTCCTCCAAGTTCTGCTAGCTTCTGGTTCATTTTTTTTTTCCTTTTAAAAAATTATTATCTTTAAGTAGTTGTACAAAGGAGTTGCCATTTAACAAAGTAGTTTATGAATACAGTATATCTTAATCAATGTCTCCCCTTTCCACATTCTCACCCATCCCTCCCTTCCCCACCTCTTCCCTTTTCTTAATTTTGTAGTCTATCCATTAGATTCTTAGCTGTATTCTCCCTCTCTTCTTCTCTTCATTGTCTACCTTTATCTCTGTGACCCCAACCTACCCCTTTCAAATATCTTCTTCCTAGTGTTTCATTTGGATAAACTTTGACTTTGCCTTTCTAAAATAAATTACTATTTGACTTCTCCCTTGAATCTGTCATATTTCAGTTAGTATATTTGTATAACTTTGCATACCACTCAACGTATTTACTTATAAGTTTATAAGCTAAATCTAGCTTCCGTGTAAAAGGGAAAACATTCACCCTTTGTCTCTCTGAGCTTGACTGACTTCACTTAACTTTTTTTCTAGATGTTTCCATTTCTTTACAAATGATACAATATCATTCTTTCTAATGGATGAGTAAAATTCCATTGTGAACAATTTTTTTTTTTGTCTGCTCGTGGGGCCTGGGCTCTAGGCCTGGGTACTGTCCCTCAGCTCTTCAGCTCAAGGCTAGCGCTTTACCACTTGAGCCACAGAGCCACTTCCGGTTTTTTTCTTTTTTGTTTATGTGGTGCTGAGGAATCGAACCAGGGCCTCATGCATGCAAGGCAAGTGCTCTACCACTGAGCCACCTTCCCAGCCCCTAAAATTCCATTGTGTTGAATTTTCTTGATCCATTTATTTTGGATCTTTATTGTTCTTCTTTGATCCTGTAAGCCACACAAGAAGTGTATTGAAGCCAGGCAATGGTGACTCATGCTTGTAATCCTAGCTACTTAGGATGTTGAGATCTGAGGATCATGTTCCAAGCTAGACCAGACAGGCAAGTCCATTAGAATTTTATCTCTAATTAACCAGCAAAAAGTTGTAAGTGGAGGTGTGGCACAAATCATAGAGGACTAGCCTTGTGTGAAAAACCTAAGAGACAGTACGTAAGCATCACATTCAAGCCCCAGGATTGTGTGTGCGTGTGCGTGCATGCACACACAAATACACACACACACACACACACACACACACACACACACACACACAAAGTGTTTTAGACTAGGAGTTCCCATGGTGAAGGTCACATTGGTCCTTAGGACCCTGAGCGTCCAAAATCACAAATTTCTTAGAAACTTGTTTAACTATGCATTGGATGTTAGAGGTGATAGGGTTCCTAGGGATCATCTAATTCAACCTACTGAACAACAGTAAGGCTCAGAAAGGTTAAGGGGTTTCACTAGCTAAGTGACATTGCTAGGATTCAAACCCTTAAGCATAAAGGTTTTTCACCCAGAACTGGAGCTCTTATCCACCACTGTGCTTCATTGATGAGAAGATTTAAAGACTTAGACACAAATTAAGGACTCCCACAGATGCCAAATGATGGCGTGAGCCTGGTGTAAGACATGTTGACTTTACCCTTTGACCAGTAGTTGTAAAAGAATTAGAATCTTTATAACTTTGGGTTAAAATTTTAAGTAAGCTCCATAGGATCTGGACAAAACTCCTGGACCTGTGAGAGATAGATGAAAGCATTTGGTGTGTTTACACAGGCCTACTCTCCACAGAGGTTAAGGTCATTGGCAAACTTAGTATCAATAAGGGACCTGAAGTCACATAGCATGAAAAGCTATACCAGAATGGGAGTCATGAGCACCATGGTCGATCCTGTGGTTTGGATACAGATTGGGTCCATGTGATTAGAGTTGATGTCCAGGGGTGCAGTACTGGGAGTTTTTGTGGAATCTTTAAGAGGTATGGTCTGGGGGTCACAAAGGGTCCTACGTTCAATTATAGCATTTCAATGAAACCCCAGAGCTCTTGTAAAAAGACTGTTATAAAAACAAACAAACAAGCAAACAACAAACCAAGCCTGATCTGAGTGCCAGGATTTATACCTGTAATCCTAGCTACTCAGGAAACTGAGATCTGAGGATTGTGGTTCAAAGCCAGCCTAGGAAGAAAAGCCCATGTGAGATTCTTATCTCTAATTAATGACTAAAAACTAGACGTGGTGCTGTGGCTCAAATGGTAGAGCACTAGCCTTGAGCAAAAAGAGGCCCTGAGTTCAAGCCTCACAACTGACAAAAAGAAAAGAAAAATAGAACAAGTCTGGCTATTCTCTCTCTGCTTCCTGGCTCAAGATGTGATGAGATGGTTAGCGAGGCATCAGTGACTCCTGTCTGTAATCTTAGATACTCAGGAGGCTGAGATCTGACCACCAAGATTCAAAGCTGGCCTGGGCAGAAGAGTCCATGAGAATCTTATCTTCAATTAATCAGCAAATGGCTGGAAGTGGAGCTGTGGCTCAAATGATAGAGCGTCAGCTTTGAGAGAAAAAACAATAATTAAGGGACAGTGCATAGGCTCTGAGTTCAACTCCAGTACAGATGCATGTATGCACACACACACACACACACACACACACACACACACACACACACACAATGCACACAATGCGATATTTGTTGCTATGCATTCTCACCAACCATTGCTATTTTTCTATCTGCTTTGGGCTTCATCAAAATAGCCAACACAGGTACCATGTTCTTGAATCTCCAAACTGTGAACTAGATGAAATTGCCTTTCTTTGTCAGTAACCAGTGTCAGGTATTTCACTACAGTGATGGAAATCTGACTAATAGAGCATCTGTGGCTGTCACACTGAGGGGCAGGATGGATGCTAGCAGTTACAGTTCTGAGGGCTGGGGGGAGGGAGAAGTACAAGGTATTCTGAAGAGTTGGAACAGGACAAGGGAAAGGAATGACAGAGTCATTTCTGTTTGGAGCTGAGAGCATTTGCTGTGTAGGTGGCATGTTGATGGTCCGGTGGAGGAAAGGCAGTTTGGCACCTGGTCAGAAGGAAGAAGTCAGAAAGCTGATTTTTGTGAGGGCCAGTTACTCCATTGGAGCCAACAGTGTCTGGGAAGATGTATTTGTAAGCCATGCTCCGGTGGCTCACTTCTTTAATTCTAGCGATTCACAAGGTTGACATTTGAAGACCACAGATCAAAGCCAGCCTGGGAAGACAAATCTGAGAGACCTTTATCTCTATTTTTCCAGCAAAAAGCCATAAGTGGAGGTGTAACTCAAGTGGGATAGGTCCAGTTTTGAGCAAAACAGTTAAGGGAGAGCACGAGAGGTTGAGTTTAAGCCCTGGCACCTGCATATACACACAAAATAATTCTTCCAGCTTATTTGTTTCAGGACAGTCTGGAAACTGTCAGTGCCCATTCATAGAGGGCTGGTGTATGGCTTTGCTCTGGGCTTCTGTGACAACAGAACGGAAGGATAGGTTGTCTAAGTTCAGTTGTGGGCAAAGTAGCCTCCTTCTGAGAGCTGTGAGGGCGACCTCTCCAGGCTTTTCCTTGACTTGAAGATGGCTATCTTTACCTTTGCATGGTGCTTTCCTTCTGTATGTGACTCTGTGTCCAAGTTGGTATAGCTACCAATCAGTGTTGGACTAGATCTTACTCTCAGAGCCTTATTTTAATTTAATTACTATAGCTAAACCTATCTCTAGATCGGTGCCGGTGTCTCAAGCTTATAAACCTAGTTACTCAGGAGGCTGAGATGTGAGGATCACAGTTCAAAGCCAGTCTGGACAGAAAATTCCCGTGAGACTCTTATTTCCAATTAGCAAAAGCTGGAAGTAGAGGGGTAGCTCAAGTGGCAAAATGCCAGCCTTAAGAAGAAAAAGCTAAGCAAGAATGATTTCAGGCTCCTGAGTTTTACCCCCAGTACCAGTATAAGAAAAAAAAATCCAAATATATTCACACTTTTATTTTCAAATAAAGTCACACTTGATCAAATATGTGTAACTCCAGCAGTTGAATCTGGGGAGCAGGAGACCCGATTCAGCCCATAATTGTTGAGCAAGACTGGTTCCCCCTCATGGTGGCTCTCCGTACTCTTCTCTGTAGTGTCATAGAGCTCTCTGGCATTAAGAAAATGAGGTGTCCAGCATCTGAGTGAACAGCAGAAGGTTAAACTAAATTAATTGTGTTTAATTGGAAAGGAAGGGGAACAACAAAATGGTGAGACAAAGGTCAAAGGGCAAACCAATGTAACAGCAATACTCACAAGACAATATGTTGGAAATGAGCTGTACAGCTTGGGGAGGGGACCTGGAGGGGGGGGGGAAGTGGGAGAAGAATAAGGGAAGGGGTAACAAGTTCGACAAGAAATGTACTTACTGCCTTATGTATGTAATTGTAAACTCTCTGTAGTCACCTTGACGATAAAACTAAGGTAAAATTTTGTTTATAAATTGGTTTAAAAGCTAAAGTAGTGAAGAAGAAAGATGAAGGGAAAGAAAAGTGGAGGAAGGGAAGGAGGGAGGGAGGGAGGAAAGGAAGAAGGAAGGAAGGAAGGAAGAAAGAAAGAAAGAAAGGTGGGTAAAAAAAAATCCTCAGGGGAGAAAAAAAAGAAAGCAAAAGTGACCAGGGGAGTGTAAGGCAGAGCTACCTGATAATTCAGACTGGGTTCATCTGTGGAAGTCAGTGGGGAGCAAGGCCTCAAGGTAGAAATATGAATTAATTGTCTTCGAAGACACTGGTTTTTCATTTGGAAAAAAAGCAACACTTTGTTCTTTATACTAAAATAAATTCCTGGTAGACAGAAAAGAAAAATACAGCAGTGAAATTCTAAATATACTGAACGCAAACTTGGAGGACATTTTAAATAATTGGGGCCTAAGAAGGCCTTTGTAAATGCCAGAGGGTATATGAGTCCACCACAGAGGAAAGATGGGTGACAGATTTCCTTGAACTCAGGGCCTGGGAACTGTCCCTGAGGTTTTTCATTCAAGGCTGAGACTCTACCATTTGAGCCACAGTTCCCCTTCTAGATTTTTTTGGTGGTTCATTAGAGATAAGAGTCTCACAGACTTTCCTGCCCCTAGCTGACTTCAAACTGTGACCCTCAGATCTCGGTCTCCTGAGTAGCTAGTTCCAGGTATGAGCCATCAGGGCCTTTTTTGCGCATGTCTTTTTTAAGTTAAGAAAATAATATTAAAATAAGAGTTGTTTGGGAGTAATAAGAGTATGCAGGCTGAGACCAAGAAGCGAACTACTTTTGAGAGGTGACATCTGTCAGGACTGTGCACAGGAGGGAAGCTTGGACAGGTGAGGCAGTTGCCCAAGGTTGTTTTGCGTCTGTGGCTTAAGCCTGCTGCACACTGTCAGTCACCCTGGAAGCTTGTCCACTGCTGCTCACAGACCTTCCTCCAAAGGGGCCAAGGTGGGCGGGTGGGGCCTCCCCCCCTACTCTACCTCACCCAGGGCAGTGCCAAAGAGGAAGACCACTGTCGGTTCATAGTTCCTAGGGTTTCACATCACACAAGCGCCTCTTTGAATGCCAGGGAGGTTTCCTCTACTATAGAGTTTGTGGATACATGGGTTATAATGGCAGTTGTGTGTACCTTGATTGTAAAGAGTGATCACTTTTCATTCAGTAGAGGTGGGTAATGCGTGTGCAACAGAAAGAGAGTGAAGAGAGGAAAGAGGGTGGGGCAGAGAAGAAGAGCGAGGGGCGACATGAGAGATGAGAGAGACTGAAGAGAGAAGAAAGAGATGAAGAGAGCAGAGAGAAGAAAGAGGAGAGAGAGAAGAAGGAATTAAGAGGAGAAAAAGGGAGGAGAGGACAGGACAGGACAGGACAGGAAAGGTCATCATTTTTCTTAGGACTGGGAATTTGTATTCCTACCTTGCTTGTCATTCTGCAAACTTTGGTGGAAGGTGTTCTCTGCATGGTATCGACACATTTCTGGAAGGTGAACACATATGAAACAATTCAGAGCAGAAGCAAAGGCACCTGCCTGTAGTACTGTCTATGCAAGAGGACTGAGATGTGTGCTTCACTGAAATTATTTTTCAGTATTATTCTTGGTTCATTGAACTTTGTCATGTGGCTGGGCGGGGGCCTTTCCATCTCCCTTCTACAGCAGCGCCCAGTTGTCTTGCATTAAGTCTTAGGAATGGGTACCCAGCCTTAGAGAACTCCAACTAGTCCTTTTATTATTAGTAGTATTTTTTTCTGTGATGGTACTTGGGCTTGAACCTGGAGCCTCCATCTCTCACTTGGCTTTTGAACTTTAGGCTGGCATTGACCATTTGAGTTGTGCCTCCACTTCTGCCTTTTTGCTAATTTTTGTTAATTAGAGAGAAGAGTGTTGTGGATTTTCCTGCCTGGGCTAACTTCAAACCTTGATTTTCAGATCTCAGCCTCTTTAGTAGCTAGGATTACACGTATGAGCCACCAACACCTAGCTAATGTCATGCTTTATAGAAAGGACTTGAGCTGCTGCAGATTTGGGCATTCGTGGTAGAAAGAAGGGACCTTGGATCTGGTTCCTTGGAGCAGATATCAGGAAAACCTTGATTCCTGAAAGGATGGAGTAATTGTACAAAGGAGTCTGGGGGAGTGGAGAGAACCTTAGTAATTATTTCTCTGTAGTTAAAAAGAAAGAAAATCATAGAGAGAGAAAGGGTGGACAAAACAGTCATAATATGTAAAGTACACAAAAATAGAACTAGGAAACTTGAGGGGATAGGTAGGATTGGGAAAGATGGGGAGAATGATGGAAGGGATGACAGCAATCACGATGCAGTATACTCATAAGTCATATGCTGAATTGAAACCTCTATTTGAAGATATATATAAAAGGGCTGGAGGTGTAGCTAGGTGGTAGAGTGAATTCTGTCTCCAACATTGAAAAACATAATACATCTAACATTTCCTTGCACATTTGGTGTCTAACTTTTGTCCATTTAGAAACAAAGACATGGAAAGCCAAGTATTTGTGCTTCATGCCTGTAATCCTACCTATTCTGGAGGTTGAAATCCAGATGATTTTTGGTTTGAGACCAGTTAGAGCAGAAAAGACCATGAGATTTCATGTGCAATTAACCAGCAAAAATATGAGCTAGAGTTATGGTTCAACTGGTAGAATACCAGCTGAGCAAATAAGTCAAAGGAACTCAAAAAACCATATGGGAGGAGCCATGGCCCTCCTCATGAGGCAAACATGCCCCATGAGTGACCCTATGCTACTTTGGAATCCAAGAAGCCAGACTTTGCCACTGTGTTTTTGACTCCTTTGCTCACATCGGAGCTGTGGGCAGCAGAGGGCTGAGTGTGAGAGATCCTTTATTTGGCAGCATTGAGCAGGATGTGGAAATACAGGGACTAGGGACAGATGTCACCTCTCACAGTGACCTTACCAAGTCTCCTCAGCCCCAGCCTCCATTCTGGTGTCCCAGTGAGAGAGGGGACAGTTTGCCTGTCTCTGGAATTCCTGTGTTGCTCAATTCGCATATAGATAAAATACCACAAGACAATCGCTACTCAGAGCCTGTGAATTAGGACACTTCCTTCCGGACTTCAGCCTGACATCAGGAAGCTCAACAGCCCACAACCAGTACTTGCTCGTGGGGTTGAACAGGCAGCAAGGGGCCCCATCGAGACTCTTCCTGAAGAATCATGATAATATGACTCACTGTCTAATATAATCCATGGGAGTGCTTTAACTAACCCAGTGCTCCTGAACAGCTCCATCCATCCACATTTCTTCCTCCACTTCCTGTTCGTTTTCTCCTTTTCCTCTTCCTCTTATTCCTCCTCCTCCTTCTTCTCTTCTACTTCTTCTTAAAATTTATTTATTTATTTATTTTGGTCGGTCATTTTTGGCTTGGGCACTGTCTCTGTGCTCTTCAGCTCAAGGCAAGTGCTCTACCGCTTAAGCCACAGCACCACTTCCATTTTTCGAGTGGTTTATTGGAGATAAGAGTCTCATGGACTTTCCTGCCCGGGCTGGCTTTGAACCATGATTCTCAGATCTCAGCCTCCTGAATAGCTAGGATTACAGGTGTGAGCCACCAGCGCCCAGCAAAATTTATTTTTAATTAATTTATTTTATGCCATTACTGAGGCTTGAACTCAGGGTCTGGGTGTGGTTCCTTAGCTTCTTTTGCTGCATAAGCAGAGAAAGGAATAAGGCTTTTAAATCCTATGGTCTCTTCATAATTTTAGATACTATTTAACTAATTAAGCCGGACTTGGTGGGTTCACACACCTGTAATCCCAGATACCCAGGAGACTGATTCAATTGCTAGAATCTTTAAAAATTGGCCAGAATCTCCAATCCCAGCAAGACCCCAGATATAAGCAGATAATAGAAGAGCAATACAAAAGATGTGGTTAATATGTGCCTCAACTGATTCTTTTGATGAAGAAATGAGGAAAAACTCCTTGTGGCTTTGGCTGGGGAGGGGTAAGCGAAATTATGAAATGCATCTAGAGCCTTCTCCATTGTAAAATACTTCCTTGGGGAATTCTTTGATGCATTCTTCATCATCCAGCACTCTCCTGACTTCTTGTATTACCTAAGGGACAAAAACACCCAATGTAAACAGAAGTTAGGGCCTTAAAGAAATTGTTACTTACTGACAAATTGATCCAACAACATGTATGCATGTAATAAGAGCATCAAAATACATAGGGCAAAAGACATTGATAAAACTGAAAACATACACTGATCCACTGTTACGATTAGAAATTTCGGTTTCTGTTGGTCAGTAATTAATAGAAAATCAGTAAGAATATAGAGGCGTGAACACTGCCAGGTAAACCATTCAACCTGACAGCTGAGAATGCACATTCTTTTCAAGCTCACATTGGTTATTAACCAACATAAAGCACATTCTTTGAAAATATATTAAATTTAAATTTTAAAAATCATACAAAATATTTTCTTAAACAAAATTAAATTAAATACTAACAACAAAAAATTGCTCACTCTTTCCATAACCCCTGTCTCAAATATTTGGAAATTAGATATCAAACTTCTCTATAACCTATGGGTCAAAGAAATGGTCTTAAAGAAAGTCTTAAAATATTTTGAATCACATAAAAAATAAATATATGAGTTATTAAAATTTGGGGGATTCAAAGCCTGGGACCCATGGCTCATACCTATAATCCTAGCTACTTAGGAGGCTGAAATTAGGATTTCAGTTCAAACCCAGCCCAGGCAGAAACTAGGAAACTACAGAAAGAGAAAGTGAAACCTCAATCAAGAAAAGGAAAATTAGTGATTAAGGAAGAATTATAGGGA
Organism: Dipodomys spectabilis; assembly: GCF_019054845.1. Classification (NCBI taxonomy): domain Eukaryota; kingdom Metazoa; phylum Chordata; class Mammalia; order Rodentia; family Heteromyidae; genus Dipodomys; species Dipodomys spectabilis. The sequence goes on from NW_024870775.1 coordinate 15,541,755, forward strand.
CTAAAACCAAGAAAACAACAGAGAAAAAAAATCAATAAAATCTGTTTGTTCTTGGTGGGAGAGGGAAGGGTTCCTGGAGCTTGAAATCCTGGCCTGGGAGATGTTCCTGAGATTTTTTTGTGCTCAAGACTGGAGTTCTACCACTTAAGCCATAGCTCCACTTATAGTAGCTAATTAGAGGTAGACTCATAGAGACTTTCCTACTAGAGCTAGCTTTCAAAAGTCATCAGATCTCAGCCTCCTGGGTAGCTAGGATTATAGGATTATGTTGGTTCTTTAAAATTATCCCTGGAAGAGACATACCAATGATTCATGCTCATAATCCTAGTGACTCTGGAGCCTGAGATCTGGAGGATTGACATTCAAAGCCAGCCCTGACAAAAAAAGCTCATTAGACAACATCTCTAGCCAAAAGCAGGGCTAGAGACATGTTTCAAGAGGTAGACTACCAGCCCAGCCAATACCATAAAAAAATTATCTGTGGAATTATTTAACCATTAGCCATGGATTAATTAAGAAAAAAAATGGAGAAGGTCATTTTAAGCCATTAGTAACGAGAGGTAACGAGAGCTTCTTTTGGTGGTGATGCCTGTATAAGACAGGCCACTGGCCACTGCTCAGTTTGTGCTTGTTTTGCTGGAATCCATAATCTTGAGTGGTAGCAGAGGCCCCTCCCACCAGCACCCTCACACTTCTGCTTTCTGGTTATTTTTGCATGCTAACACTTTGGGGAAAGGCTACTTCCCTAATTGGAGACACTAGTGACTGCACCTCTTCTGTCTTCTCTCCATAGCAGCTGTCCTCGTTTGAAAAGTTCTATTTCTGTAAACTGTATCCTTCCCAGACCCCAAGTTGTGTGGCACCTGCCTTTGCCTTTTCCAGTTTCTACAAGGAAGGTAGGGAGGATTCTATACCAGTAGGGAGTGGCCAAGGGAGGGAGATTATGCTTCAAACAGAGCTCTTTCTGCCCTTGTTTACTAAAAGCATTCCCTGCTCCACAAATGCCTATGTTGAGCCATGGAGTTGAGGGGTTCTTGCTGATAATTCTCATGTGGTAAACCTACCCTCCTCCCCAGTGTACTCTTGTTCCCTTTCTTTTCACATTGGAATATATGTATGTGTATATATGTATATATACACATATGTATATATACATATACATATATATGTATGTATATTTCTGTCTCAAGGGCATGACAGGTACAGTTATGAAGTTTCCGGAGATCATCATAATCTTCTGGAATATTATATAGATATTTAAATAATATAGTCTCTAATGTCTTACAATTATCTTTCAATTGGCTGGAAAAATATTTTTTCATATATAAAATCATATATAGGAGCTGGGCATCAGTGGATCATACCTGTAATGCTAACTCCTCAGGAGGCTTAGATCTGGGGATCATGATTTGAAGCTAGACCTGTCAAGAAAGTCCCTGAGACTTTTATCTCCAGTTAACTTCCAAAAAGCCAGAAGTGGAGCTATGACCCAAGTGGTAGAACTCTAGGCTTTAACAGAAAAGCTCAGAGATAGTGCCTAGGCTCTGAGGTCAAGCCCTAGGGCAGCACACACACACACACACACACACACATACATATACACACACATATGCACAAACACACAAAACCATATACAGGGGCATATGCATGTATAAACTAACAAACTGGCTAAATTATACAGCAGTGTATTCATGGAAAGATTCCCAAGGTATAAATCCTTTGAACATCTAACTTGCAGTTTAACAAAATGAATACCGGGAAGCTGAAATGTGTATTGTCAGGAGCAAGAGAGTAAGGTTCAAAGAGGGGGAGTTGGGTCAGATGATGGAGAGAGGAAGGATAGAGAAAAGGCCATGATATTCAGTGTATTTATGTGGAAATGGAGCCAGATAACTATAGAGGATGGGTGGAGTTGGGAGAGAGGGAGGAGAATGATAGAAGGAGGGATATTGACCAAGATGCATTATACTTATAAACCGACATGTTGGATTAAAACTCCTTTGTATGGGTACATAAGGATAATTTAAAAAACCTGACATGTTGCATTGAAACCCCTTTATATAACTACTTAGAAATATTTTTAGTGGTCATTTTCTTGCACACTTTGTCTCTGAATATTGCTGTAATGCAGCTTCTGTGTGTTCTTTTGTTTTAAGGCATGTGGTTTGACTTCTCTAACAGCAAATCAGGTCCCCCATATAGATTGTGCTAATAAGAGGGAGTGATGGAAAAATAGAAGATTGTCTGAAAGCTGGAAGGTGTAGTTAGGCCCCTGTCTGTTGGAAGAAGTGGCTGCTTGCTGACTGTAGTCACTTCCGTAGCTGACTCTGTGTTTCTGGAAGGAAAAGTCCTGGGCTTGGAGTAGGATCAACAGGAGCTCCAGTAACTTGCTGCCTTGTTCACCTGCTCAATGTGAATTCTTTTTTTTTTTTTCTTCTTTCTTTTTTTAGTCAGTCACAGGGCCTGAACTCTGGGTCTGGGCACTGTCTTCAGCTCTTCAGCTCAAGGCTAGCATTCTACCACTTGAGTTATAGCACCATTTCTGGCTTTTTCTGTGTAGGTGGTTCTGAGGAATAGAACCCAGGGCCTCATGCATGCAACGCAAGCACTCTACCACTGAGCCACCTTCCCAGCCCCAATGTGAATTCTTTTGTCTATTTGATCAATTGTTTGTTTTTTTCTTTCTTTTCTTTTCTGTCGTACCTTTTTCTGTTTATCTCTCTCTTTTTCTTTCTTTCTTTCTTTCCTTCTTTCTTTCTTTCTTCATTTCTTTTCTTTTTTATGCCTCAGGGCCTAGGCACTGATATTTGGCTTTTTTGCTCAAGATTGGAGCTCTACCATTGAAAGCACAGTCCACTTCAAGCTTCTAGTCTGGAGACAAGAGTCTCATAGACTTTCCTGTCTGGGCTGGCTTTGAACCACAATCCTCAGAGAGCAACCTCCTGAGTAGCTAGGATTATAGGTAAGAGCCACCAACAAACAGCAAACATCTTTCTTTGATTGGTCATTTTTCTTTTTTTTTTTCTTTGTTATTTTTATTTGAAAATTCTAAAAACAGAGGAGTTACAATTACATAATCTGGGCAAAGAGTACATTTCCTTTTGGGCAATATCACCCCTTCTCTCACTCTCTCCCAGTTTTCCCTCCCATACCACCCACAAGTTGTATAGTTCAATTTCAACGTAGTGTCCAGTGAGTGCCATTGCTGCATTTGTTCACCCCTTGTCCCTCCATTTCTGTGCCTCGGCTTTCACTCCAAAAGACAAAAAGAAAAGAAAACAAAAACAATAACAAAGAAAAAAGACTCTTGTTTCCATTTCCTGGAGTTCATCTTGATAAGTATTATTTTGTATGATCAGTTGCACATAGACATTATGCCTTCTCCTCTTTTGGTGTTTCTGTGTATGAATGCCTAGAGTCCTGTATAATTTATTATGTCTCAGTATATTTTAGATCTAACTTCTGCATGTCAGAGAAAATGTGTGCTGTTTGTCTTTCTGAGCTTGACTTACCTCACTTCACATGATTTGTTCTAGGTCCATTCATTTCCCTGCAAATGACATATTATTATTCTTTCTATTGATTGGTCATATTTCTATACGTAACCGACCCCCTGACCAGACCAACAAGATCAATTTTTTTCCCTCTCCACTGGGCTTATTCCTCTTTCTTATGAAAATCAGTCTAGCCCATACAGGAAGTTTTTTTTCTTTTAATTAAGTCCTAGTACTTAATTTTCTGAGCTTAAGGCCACAAAGAAAATTCCCAGGTGCATTTGAATGGGGCTGCTTTGCATGGGGTGGCTGTGTGGTTTGGAGTGTGATAAATCAACATTCTCATCCTTCTAATTTTGTTCCCCTGAGTGACATGGATTTGGCAGAATTTCCCTTGGATATAATTTCCCTAGCGAGCCATTACTCCTGCTGTGGTCTACAAGGGGCTTTCACAGCCTAGTTGATGGAAAAATGAGCCACCTTAAGTTGCTGAGTGCTGTTGGAAATGTTCATGGAGGATGGGGCTAGAGGGGGAGTAGGGGGGAGTGACACCTGCAGGATCCATGCTCTAATGGTCTCAAGAAAAGCAGAAGCCAAACCAGAGGGCTCACACCCTTCGCTACTCAAGAGCCTGAGATCTGAGGACTGAGGTTTGGAGCAGTCCAGACAGGAAAGTTCAGAGAGGCTCTTATATCCCATTAAGGACCAAAAACTGGACATAAAGCTGTGGCTCAAATAGTAGAGGATTAGCCTTGAGCAAAAAAGCTAAAGAACAGTACCTGTTCTGAGTTCAAGCCCTAGGACCAAGACAAAAAGAAAGAAAACAGGAAGGAAGGAAGGAAGGAAGGGAGGAAGGGAGGAAGGGAGGAAGGGAGGAAGGGAGGAAGGGAGGACGGGAGGAAGGAAGGAGAGAGAATCCTGCATCATAGATCTGTGGCCCTTTTGTTAACTAGGATAGATAGGTTCATAAAAGATGATTTATGTCAACCTTAAAATCAACAGATTTAAAGAAGAGAAATATATATTATATAATATATACTATATTATATAATATATACTATATTATATAGTGTATTTATATTATATATACTATATTATATAATATATACTATATAATACTATAATATATACTATATTATATAATGTATTTATAATACATATATACTATATTATATAATATATATATATACTATACTATAATATAATATATAATATATATACTATATATATAATATATACTATATTATATAACATATAATATATACTATATTATATAATGTATTTATATGTCATACATATATATATGAATGTATGTATATGTTGGTCCTGAGGCTTAACTTTAGGGCCTGGGTGCTATCATTGAGCTTTTTTGCTCAAGGATTGTACTCTACTGCTTGAGCCTACTTCTGGCTCTTTGGTGATAAGAGTCTCACTGACTTTCCTCCCCTGGCTGGCTTCAATCTGTGATTCTCTAATCTCAGGATTAGAGGTGTGGGCCACTGGCATTTGGCCCAGTAAACACCATCTTTTCTTTTTTTCTTTTTCTTTCTTTGTATTGGTACTGGGGCTTGAACTCAGGGCCTCATGCCATCGTTTGGCTGTTTTATTCAAAGTTGGCACTAACCATTTGAGTCACACTTCCAGTATCTTTGTGGTTATTTGGAGATGAGTCAGATTTATCTGCTCAGGTCAGCTTTGAGCCCATGATCTTCAGATCTCAGCCCCTTGAGTAGCAAACATCTCAAACCTGAGCCACGTTTTATGTTTGAGCTTGGTGATTTTACTGACACCTGTCTCCTATGTAATGCTTCAGTGCTGCCTGCTGTATACACACAGTAGGCTGTGACCTGGGAGCTTCATGGAGTGAACATACAGGTGACAAAAGCTTGGCATAGGTCTGTAATGTTCCGACACTTGAGTTCAATATTAAGATATCAACAGTGTGTATGAAATTAGTCTCTTTTGTTTTCTAGTTTAATCTTCTAATGGTTGTTCATGAGGCTTACAATTTAACATTCACATTGATGTGGCTAATGCATCTTTTTTTTTGTTGGTTGTGGGGCTTGAAGTCTGGGCCTGGGCACGGTCCCTCAGCTCCTCTGATCAAGGCTAGTGCTCTAGTACTTGAACCACAGCACCACTTCTGGTTTTCTGGTGGTTTTATTGAAGATAAGAGTCTCACAGACTTTCCTGCCTGGACTGGCTTTGAACCGTGATCCTCAGCTCTTAGCCTCCTTTGTAGCTAGGATGACAGGCGTGAGCCACCAGTGCCTGGCGTCCAGTTCATCTTGATGAGAGTCACCCTTCTATCATTCCCCCACCTATCCTTCCCCACGAGTTATATCCGTTCCCACTTCCCTTTTCACATAAGTACATTGTTATGACCATATTCGTCCACCATTCCTTATCCACTCATTCCACCATTCCCATTAGCCCTCATCCCATTCAAAACATACTTAAGCATCCTCACAGTCACTTTTTTATTTTATTTTATTTTATTTACATATTTTTTGGTCAGTTGTAGGACTTGAACTCTGGGCCTGAGCTCTGTCCTTTAGCTCTTCAGCTCAAGGCTAGTGCTCTACCACTTGAGTCACAGAGCCACTTTCAGTTTTCTGGTGGTTTATTGGAGATCAGAGTCTCACGGACTTTCCTGGCCAGGCTGGCTTTGAACCATGATCCTCAGATCTCAGCCTCCTTGAGTAGCTAGAATTATAGGCGTGAGCCACCAGCACCAGGCAACTTTTTTAAACTGTTGACTGTTCTCAGAGTTCACACCGTGATATTTGTCTACATGTACTGTACATGTAGCCGACTTGATCATGCATATAACGCTGTGTGTGTTTACACAGGGGTTATATTGAGGGTATATAGAGAAAAACAGAAACACACATACAAAGAACCTATATATTTACTGAAAAAAACTTAGCCTTATAGCTCCTGGATCTATGGCTCCAAATTTGCAAATTCAGTGTTCATGATGACTCCCTAGGACATAAGTACTGACACTGAAAAACCGCAACAACTGCTCACATCCTTTGTCTCAATGGTCTTGAAGAATGAGTCCACAGACACAGAGGAAGAAGTAAAATGGCAAGTATTTATTGAAGAAGAAGAAGATAATCAGAGCTCTTGGACAAGAGGGGTCTCAAGGGGAGGAGTTGCCCAGTGTGTATTGTGCAGGGTTAATAAGGTATCTCTAAAAGAATGCTATGTGACTCTCAAGATTATTGGGCAGCCTGTGGGCCACATCAGTCTCTAGACTCGATCAGAGACTACAAGGAAACCATCATGAGTTCTCTATGCATCCTGTAACCTCTCTGACTAGTTGCCCATTTACGCACACCACTCTGGGGTCCAAGCAGCCTATATGAGTGCAAGTTTTTCAGGGGCAATGGACAATGAAATGATGTCCAGATGCCTGCCTGACTGCCCAAGGCCAGGTTGATAGGATTTCTAGGGACCTGCATTCAGCACCGTTCAAGGCCATAGTGAATTCTTTGTTCTGATTGTCTTGCCTTGTATATTGATGCATTGAACCGGAGAGAAGAAAGCAGAGGAAGAAATGGCATGCTGATGATTTATGAGTCACAAATTGTTGATGGTCTAAACTGTGGGATTCACCCCTGGTCCTAGTTCTGGGAATCTGTAAGTGCCAGGTCCAGATACTGCGTCCCTTGCAGGGTTCCAGGGAGCCAGTGCTATGTCCTGGCCTAATGCCCAGGCACACAACAGATGGACGTAGTTTGAGGCTGATAGCCTCTAGGAGCTCACCTGGGCTTGTGCGGCTCAACATCTTCCTTCCTGATCATTTTCTCTTCTCTCACCATGGTACTGAAAGTTTTACCCCAACTCTGCTCAGCCTAGAGTCTAATACCTTACTTTCTCCTCAGGTTCACTTGTTAATAATTCACTCAAGTACTTATTACACATTGGTTGCTTCTGTCACCTAGCTATACTGACATGCTCTAGTAATAATCTGTTGCTGCTTAAACAATTACCCTAAACTTAGTAGCTTAAAACAACATATTTTAGGCTGAGTACCCCTAATTTGAAAATACAAATTATTCCAAACTTTGGAATGCTTTGAATACTGATACCATGCCACAAACAGAAAATTCCATGTTGTGAAACTGTTTCGTGGAACAAGGTTATTAAGAATACTATACGAAACTACCTCAGGCTGTGTGGGTAAAGTACACGTGAAACATACATAAAAATTGTATTTCAATGTCCCAAAGTCATCTCATTGTGTATAGGCAAATATTCCAAAATCTGAAAAAAAACCCTAAACTCTGAAATAAGTTTATCCCAAAGCATTTTTGACAAGTGATCATCTATGTATTGCTCTTGATCCCTGAGGGACAGGCATTTAAGACAGCTAAGCTGGTATTGAGTCCTGTACAGTGATAGCCCAATTTGAGCCTGAGATTGTAACAGTCTATCTGAAGGTTTCATGAGAGCTGGAAGATGGCCCCCATGGCAGAGAAGTTATTACTTACTGTTTGCTGGAAGTTTCAGTGTCTAGCACCTGGGCCTCCACCCCCCACAAATTTCTCAAGTGCCCTTCAACATGTCATCTGGCTTTTCCCAGAGTGAGTGATCCACTGGATACCTCTATTTTTATTATAATGATGGACTTTGAACTCAGAGTGTTGCAATTGCTCAACTCTCTCACTTAGCTGGCCCGCTACCACTTCAGCCTCACCTCCAGCCCAACTTTCTGCTGGTTAACTGGAGATACAATTCTCATCGACTTTTCTGTCCAGGCTGACTTCAAACCCTGATCCTCCACGTCTCAGCTTTCTGAGCAGCTAGGAGTATAAGTATAAGCCACTGGGTTATGTATATCTTTGTCTTATCAAGCTAAGAGTCTTGGTGAGCTAGCTTTAGCCATCCTGAATGTCATGCTGCAGTAAGTCAATTTGTGTGAGAGAGGGTGTGAACACCAAGGGAAGAGATCCACTGAGTACCATAACAGTAAATAGACTTGCTCTAATCAGTGCCATTTCTATTGTTTTGGGGGGACCATAGTCAGTGAAGGAAAAAGAAGAAAAGAAATAAGGAAGGGAGGGAGGAAAGAAAGAAAAAAAGAAAGAAAGAAGGAAAGAAAGAAAGAAAGAAAGAAAGAAAGAAAGAAAGAAAGAAAGAAAGAAAGAAAGAAAGAAAGAAAGAAAGAAAGAGAGGGAGAGAGAGGGAGAAAGAGAGAGAGAAGGAGGAAAAAAAGAAGGAAAGAAAGAAAGGAAGGAAGGAAGAAAGAAAGAAAGAAAAAAGAAAGAAAGAAAGAAAGAAAGAAAGAAAGAAAGAAAGAAAGAAAGAAAGAAAGAAAGAAAGAAAGGAAGGAAGGAAGGAAGGAAGGAAAGAAGAAAGAAAGAAAGTAGGAAGGGAGGGAGAGAGGGAAAGTTGGGATTGGCTTTCTCAGGTGCCAGGTGGGCATGTTGAACCTATCTTCATTATGTGTATGTTCCCATTGACTGTCCCTCTGCAGGGGTGATATTTCCTTCCACAGGGGCCATGCATGCCCATGACAGCGTCTTAGCTGCTTTTCTAGATCTAAGCATCTGTAATAACTTTGCACTTGCATGGCCTCTGGAAACATGATAGATTGATTAGACTAATTCCCTTCCCTTCCCTTCCCTTCCTTCCTTCCTTCCCTCCCTCCCTCCCTTCCTTCCTTCCTTCCTTCCTACTTTCCTTCCTTTCTTCCTTCCTTCCTTCCTTCCTTCCTTCCTTCCTTCCTTCCTTCCTTCCTTCCTTCCTTCCTTCCTGCCTGCCTGCCTGCCTGCCTGCCTGCCTGCCTGCCTTCCTGCCTGCCTGCCTTCCTGCCTGCCTGCCTTCCTGCCTTCCTGCCTTCCATCCTTCCCTCTCTTCTTCCATCCTTCCCCACTCCCTCCCTTCTCTTCTTCCTCCTTCCTTCTCCTCCTTTCTTCTCTTCTTTCCTTTCCAGCACTAGGGATGGAATTTATGGCCTCACATTTGCTAGGCAAGTATTCTATGTACCCTTTAGCTTTGTTTTTTTAGATAGGGTCTCATACTTTTCTAGATTAGCCTTCGGCCTTGATCCTTCTGCCTCTACCTTCCTAGAAGCTGAGCTGGAAGGCTTAGACCACCACACCCAGCCAGAGGCATAATTTCCTAACAAGCACAACTGCTCTCTGAAACACTGCTTATGAAGGAAGGCATTCTCTGTGACTTTTCATCTGTAAAGTTGCTATCTGATAAAATAGGGCTACACAATCTAAATTCATTTTGAAGGGCCAAGATCATACAGTCATCCTTAATCTTTGGCCTGGGGAAATGGATTGTGAGTGTCCATGGGAAAGGAAGCTCAAGAGGAGGTAGTTAGTGGAAAAATGATACAGTGCAACTGAAACCAAATTTGAAAGTGCTTCCTGGATACCTGGAGCTCTTTAGCATTCCCAGGAATTCATTTTACAAGATTAGGGTCGGCACCTGGTACAGTGCTCAGAGCAGCTAACAGAACCAGTATCCATAAAAACAGTAGCACTTAGCCGGGTGCTGGTGGCTCACGCCTGTAATCCTAGCTACTCAGGAGGCTGAGATCTGAGGATCGCGGTTCAAAGCCAACCAAAGGCAGGAGAGACTGTGAGACTCCCATCTCCAATAAACCACCAGAAAACTGGAAGTGGCACTGTAGCTCAAGTGGTAGAGCGCTCGCCTTGAGCTGAAGAGCTGAAGGACAGTGCCCAGGCCCAGAGTTCAAGCCCCATGACCGACAAAACAAAACAAAACAATAAAACAGTAGCACTTCAACTATATTTATTATTTATTTATTCATTCATTCATTTGTGCTGGTAGTGGGTCTTGAACTCAAGGTCTGGACACTATCCTTTAGTTTATTTTTCACTCAAGGTTGACACTCTAGTACTTGAGTCATAGCTTCACTTCTAGCTTTTTGCTATTTGCTTGAAGATGAGAATCTCATGGCCTTTTCTACCTAGACTGGCTGCAAAGGTCAGTCCTCAGATTTCAGCCTCCTCAGTTGCTAGGTTTGAGGCCTGAGCCAGCAGCATCTGGTTTCTACATTCAAGTCTTACAGTATATTCTATGCGACACTAGAGAGGCTTTGTGAGCAAGGAGCATCATGTTTGGCTCAGTCACAGCCTCCACTGTCCACATTCTTCTGTGGATGTATCCGTCAGTCTCCCTCCCTTGCAAGCACTCAGCCTCCTCCTGGGTAGGCTGTGCCCATTCCTTTCTCCTGAGCATCCCACCACCACATACTCCTTTGCTCTATTCAGAGTTCCTGCTCCTGGGAGACCAGTTTCCATGGTAACTCCACATTCTGCATTCATGACTGGGACTCTCGTTTCCGTGGCTTTGGTACTGCTGTCATCTAAATTCCTGGAGAAGTGCTATGGTACTCAGGTGCCAGGGCTACAAAGACTCAGAAAGGACATCCACATTGCCCACCGCATCCTCTGCCCTGCATCTCTAGCGTTACTGCCTTCTAGACACATTACCCCTGGGACTTCCTTCACAACACTCTCTCATCCTCTATTCGTTGGTGAAGATGCTAGAAAGTTAGATAAGGGAAAGATAAGCTGGAAAAGGGACTGAAATCCTAGAAGGCACAGGTCAGATCGATGCTTGGGTCACGGGGGCTCACCCAGTCATTTCCAAACCAGGGGAAGGTTTGTCCCCAGGGAACTCTTGACCAAGACTAGACTGGGGTTGCGCTTGTCATGCTTGACATGCTACTGGCATGAAGTGGGCAGAGGCAAGGGATGCTGCCAAATAGCCTCCAGGGGACAAGACAGCTGTACTACCCTACCCACAGTCTTCAGGAGATCCCTAGCCCCACTGCCAAGCATTCTAGGCTGAATGCCATGAACTAAGGTAATGGGAGATGCTAGAAATGGTTGGGACCACGGAAGGGAAGAAGGTGTGGCAAGGGCAATTGTTTCAATATGTAAATAGAGGACATGGAAGGTGTATCATATGTGAAAGGGAAACTCAATGGTCCAGCAGCCCAGCGTAGCTGCTGGACAGCTGGCATCAGTAGAACACTGGCACAGATCAAGGAGATAGCAAGCAATAGCATCAAAGTCAGTGGCATTGGTGGGAAAGTGACATGAACACCTTGAAATGGAAAATGAAGAGACTGGGCTGGGAAGGTGGCTCAGTGGTAGAGCGCTTGCTTTGCGTGCATGGGGCCCTGGGTTTGATTCCTCAGCACCATATAAGCAGAAAAAGCCGGAAATGAGACTGCCTTCACTTCAAGGGTTGCTGTGGGGTGGCATTGGGAGGGAGTTGGGGAGCCAGATATATGTGTCTGGGCAGACAGAGTTATATGGATGACTGGGCCTGGAACCAGATGAGCACTCACTTCCCACCAGAAGCCTTGAGCACGTGCTGAAGCAAGTTCCCTTCCCATTGAAAGCTATGAGCTTGTGGAAGAAGCAAACTCCACTGAGGCAGCTGCAAGGCTTGGCTACTCGAAGGCTGAGTGAGCCAGCCGTCTTTGGGACACTCAATACACAGCTACTGGATATTTTGCATTTTCAGTAGGATAGCAACATATACTCATCATAGACACTAAGAAGCTACAGCATGCTTCTGTTGAGCAGGGATTTTGTGGATGTCTGGTAAACCCTGAAACATGAACAAGTCAGCCAAAATTTATGATCCTTTGGAGTTTGTATTTAAGGATAAGAGAAGGCTTGCATAAATGCTATGGAGGAAGTCACCAAAATAGGTTAAGTGTGAAACTGGTCATCAAGATATACCCAAGGAGAGGTGTTGAATTGAGACCATATGCCTGGGAGAGAGAAAGAAGCCAAGCATTCATTAATGGCTTAGGGCTACAATCCAGGCTAACCAGAAAGGGTAAGATCTAAGTATCATGGTTTGAAGCCATCCCCAGCATGAAAGTCTTACCTTACTCAGAGAGACTCTTACCGCTATAATCGTTAAGCAAAAGTCCAGAAGAGGAGCTATGATTCAAGTGGGAAAGCACAAGCCTGTATGGAAGAAACTGTTTCCTTCCACAATATGGGGATTTAGTGAGGAGTTGGCATGCAAAATAGAAGCCCCATTTTGGATTTGTGAAGGCTGATGGCTTACTGGACATCCAAGTGCTGATATCAGGTCAGCTGACAGAGAGGTCCCAAGCTTGGTGGGGAAAAATGGATCCCTATACATCCGCATGTATGTTTAAGTTTGTACACCAGCTCCCCATGTACCAGGAGCCACCCAGGCATTAATACATGGCTAAACTATGCTCACTTCCCAGAGCTGGTCCTCAAATTCAGTAAGTGGTGCTGTAGCAAAGAAATTGAACCTGAGTGAGTGTAGGCCTCAAGAGCCCCTGGGGGTCCTAGTGGGGGCTTCGGTCCACAAGCAGGCAGCAGATGGAGGGGTGGTCTCAACTAGATCGGTGCCCAGCATCTGCCACACCAGGACAACCAGAGCTTTAGTATCTCAGGTCTCTGCCATGTAGCAGAGTCCCCATGCAATGCACGCAACGGGAAGTTTGAGAGACACTGAGTTAGGGTGGATGGATGGCAGAAGTGAAGGGGAGGCCTTAGAGGTGCATGTGGCCTGGCTACAGGCTGTCCCTGGGAAAGGGCAGGGCAGGGCCAAACCTACAGCTGAGGAAACACAGAAAGATGGGGAAAGGGTAGAGACAAAAGGGAGATGTGCCTCCCAACATCAACTCTCCGCTGCTTTTTCTGTGTGCACCAGTACTGGGGCTTGAACTCAGGACCTTATGCTCTTGTTTGGCTTTTGTGCTCCAAGGTAGTGCTCTACCACTTGAGCCACATCACTTCTTTCTTTTTGCTAGTTAATTGGAGAGAAGATTCTTGAGTAGTTGGCCTCAAACCAAGATCTTCAGATCTCAGCCTCCCAAGTAGCCACAGATGTCTTTTTGTTATTAGTGTATCTAAAATGATAACAAATGTAGACAGTGCTTAAAAAAAAAAAACTGAACTCAAAACCTGGTTAAGATGAGCTTTTAGAAACTTGGACAGAGTTGGTGAGTGTGATACTCAGCAAGCCCGGAGAGGGTGATGTGTACTTTCCTTTGTTGTCACTATTTCTTGGGTGCTGTCTACAAATACACCTTGGAGGATAGCACTGGAGGAATTAATTGTTCCCTACCTATGACAAATGGGGTCATTAGCTGTGCAGCCACATGGAGGAGGGTGACTCACACGAGGAAACGGCCATTTTATATAACCATGTGTGCTCTGTGTGTATAAGTGAGGTCTGCTTTGTGTGTGTATTTATTTGACAGTTTTGGAGTTTGAAGTTAGGGCCCCATGCTTATTAGGCAATCACTCTACCAGTTGAGCCACTATTTGATAGTGGTGCCTAGTGAGCCACTCCCCTTACTATTCAAGCCTCGCCCCTATTGGTCTAGCCACACCCACTACTAGATGAGCCATGCCCCTTCCTTATCTATTTTATGTTTCCATTTCCTGGAGTTTATCTCAATAAATACTATTTTGTATGACCAGAGGCATAGAGGCGTTTCATCGTTGTGTTCCTCTCCTAAGAATATCTTCCTTTGGTCAAACACTGTGTGAGTTCTAGAGTCTTATGTAATTTATCATGTCTTGATGTAGTTTAGACCTTGCTCTTGCATGAGAGAAAGCATGCACTGTTGGTCTCATTTGTTTTTATTTTTTAGTATGTGGGTCCTGGGGCTTCAATTCAGCATGGGCACTATCCCTGAGCTTTTGTGCTCATGGTGGGCACTCTACCACTTCAGCCACAACTCCACTTCCAGTTTTTTGTTGGCTAATTCAAGAAAAGAGTCTCCCATACTTCCTTGCCCCAGTTGGCTTCAAACCTCAATCCTCAGATCTCAGCCTCCTGAGTAGCTGTGATTACAGTTGTGAGCCATCATTGCCTGGCATTAGTTACTTTTAAAATATGAGGTCTGGTGTTTTTGCCTAGCCAGATTCTCATCTGATTTCCAGAATAGATGAATGTCACTTTATGTAACTCAGTGACTGGCTGGTCTTTCCCCTAGGCAGAGCAGAGAAGGCTTTAGGATGACCACAGGCCTCATAAATGAGGCCAGTGCTCTGGGACTCACTGCAGAAAGCAGCTCCTATGATTCAGGCACATGTCATTGGAGACTTAAGTGGATGCTCTACAGGACACCCCTCAGGGTGGTTTCTGTCCCTGCACTGCTGTCTACCCTCAGAGGGAGTCATGAGCCCGGCTCGGCTGTACCACTGTGTGTACCAGCACTTTTGACAACTGCCATGTATTTGGATGTATTAATAATGATATAGGTAGAAAGGTCACCCACAGTGGATGGTCCTGGGAAGAAAATGCTTCCACCCTGAGCAGGAAGGACTCACTTCAGGCTTGCATGGGCTCTGATGCATTTAGCAATGTCCCTTGCTTATCAAGCTCCTCACTCATGTCATCAATGTTTGTCTCATTCAGGTGTACCCTTACGCCCTGAAGGCAGAGCACAGGCATGGCGGGCAATGCGGCAGACAGTGCCAATCACCTACCTTTCTTTTTTGGCAATATCACCCGGGAGGAGGCCGAAGACTACCTGGTCCAGGGAGGCATGACTGATGGGCTGTACCTGCTACGTCAGAGTCGCAATTACCTGGGTGGCTTTGCCCTGTCGGTGGCCTATGGCAGGAAGGCACACCACTACACCATCGAGAGAGAGCTCAACGGCACCTATGCCATCTCCGGGGGCAGGGCCCACAGCAGCCCTGCTGACCTCTGCCACTACCACTCCCAGGAGGCCGATGGCCTCATCTGTCTCCTCCAGAAACCCTTCAACCGGCCACCAGGGGTGCAACCCAAGATTGGACCCTTTGAAGATCTGAAAGAAAACCTCATCAGGGAGTATGTGAAGCAGACCTGGAATCTGCAGGTAGGCAATTCATAATCCCACCCAGATGACTCCGTTCCTGAAAACCCATGCAGTGGTACTCTGTGAACCCAAATAAGGCTCTCTCTCCCTCCCTCCTTCCTTCCCCCTCCTCTCCTGCCAATCCCGGAGATTGGACTCAGTACCTGGGCTCTGTCCTTGAGCTTTTTGGCTCAAGGCTAGCTAAAGCAGTCTAGCACTTGAGCTACAGCTCCACTTCTGGCTTTTTTTTTTAATGCTTAATTGGAGGTAAAAGTCTCTCAGGTTTCTCTGCCTAGGCTGGCTTCAAATTGTGATCCTCAGATCCCAGCTTCCTGAATAGCTAGGATTCCAGGCATGAGCTTTTGATGCCTAGCTTGTGTCTGTTTTTTATGTTTATAGGCACATACTGATTCACACTGGATTTTATGACTTCTTAGTATCTCTTGCAGAACCTTCTGTGTCTGCATATACAGGGTTTCTCCACCCTTTATTTGACAGTCTGGTACTGCCTGATAGGAACTGTAATTTATTTAACTCAGGCCTACTGAATTTTGTTATTCATCAATAACACTGTTAAGGACATCATTCTGTAGAAATCTATGGTACGGTACATCTTAAGGATAAATTCTGCCACAGCCAAGGCTATGTGTGTTTGACTTGGACATAGTGACAATTCCATATAAAATTGTTGAAGAGATAGTAAGGATTTACATTCATGCCTATCTCATACCTTTTCTGTTTTCATGGTCCTACCTCCACCTCTGGAATTGGAACTATAAAGGTGAACCACTATGGCTGGTCTTTTTTTTTTTTCTTTCCCTCCATTTCTTTTTCAGAGCCGGGAATCAATGGTCTTAAGCAAGCAAGACATGTGTCCTATCATTGAGCTACATCCTCAGTCTGTGTGTGTGTGTGTGTGTGTGTGTCTGTGTCTGTGTGTGTGTGTGTGTGCATATATTGTACTGGGATTAATTCAGAGTCTTACACCTGCTAGGTATAACTCTGCCATTTGAACGATGCTCCTATTTCTTTTGATTTTAGTTTGTTTTTCAAATAAGGTCTTGTTCTTTTGTCCCAGTCAGACTTAGTTCATGTTCCTCCTATCTCTATCTCCAAGTAGTTAGAATTACAGATGTGCACCACCACATACAGCTTGGTTTTGAAACCAAGTCTTATTAACTTCTGCTAGATTTGGCTTTGAACTATGACCTTTCTATCTCTACTTCCCAAGTAGTTGGGATTATAGGCATGCTTCACCACATTTGCTCTCCTTTCCCCATCACATTTTTAATAGCATTTGGTGTCAGAAGCCAACAAGTTTGGTTTTACGTAATAACCATTTTCCTTGTGCTTTCTGATGTCTGTTCTGTGTACCTGATGGTGTTATTGACATATGCAAATTATAATGAAATCAAAATTTTTGAAGATTATATATAAGGAGTTTGCACATAGTAACTTCATCCTTTTCCAAGGTGCTGTCCCGTGGGTTTTGAAAAGAATCATATAACCCCCAATCGAGATGTATAGGAAGATTGATACTGCTGGCTCACCCCTGTAATCCTAGCTACTCCGTGGCTGAGATCTGAGGCTTGATGTTCAAAGCCAGCGAGGGCAGAAAAGTCTGTGAGATTCTTATCTCCAATAAAGTAGCAAAAAGCCAGAGGCAGAGGTGTGGCCTTGAACAAAAAAGCCAAGTGAGAGCTAAAGGTCCTGTGTACCAGCATAAAGACACATTACTCCATCATGTACCCACCCTGCCCTTTCCCACCCCAGTGCCTGATAGTGAGACATCTAATTTCTTTCTCTACACTTTAGCTTTCATTGAATATTACACATGGAGTCCTAGAGTTACATACCCACCTTCTGCTTGTGTTGTTGTCTGTGTCATTGCTGGCTCTTGTGTGTCTAAGTGAACTCCATAGCCATCCACACTACCTCTTCACTCACTTGATTCCAGGTGCCATGTGTCCGTAAGTCTAGATGCACTCTACCTGTGAAATAGATTTTTGTTGATTTAATATGTGTGTGTGTATTTGTGTGTTGCATCTGGAGCTTGAACTCAGGGCCTCCTATGCTAGCTTACCTTTTCTTTGATCAAGGATTGAGCAGTTCATTGTGAAATATGATTAAAAAAAATTTAGTGTGCTCACATTGCAATCTCTTCTATTTCCAGGTCTGAGATGGTTTTATTTTTTTTATTTTCCTGCTTGAGTGTTTCTCTCTCTCTCTCTCTCTCTCTCTCTCTCTCTCTCTCTCTCTCTCTCTCTCTCCCCCCCCCCCCCCCCTCAGTCATGGGGCTTGAACTCTGGGCCTGGGTGCTGTCCCTGAGCTTTTCAGCTCAAGGCAAACTCGCTACCACTTGAGCCACAGCGCCACTTCTGGTTTTCTGGTGGTTATTCAGAGATAAGAGTCTCACAGACTTCCCTGCCCCGGCTGGCTTTGAACCATGATCCTCAGATGGCAGCCTTCTGAGTAGCTAGGATTACAGGTGTGAGCAACTGGCATTTGGCTTTTGAGTTCTCTTTATACATGCATATAATCAAGCTCTGGATCTTCATCTGTTACTGTCAAGAAAATCTATTTCTTCTCTCTAAGAAGGATGAGGAAATCAGTACAGTTAGCTCTCAACCTCATTTTTCATTTTTGATTCCCATTATCATCATGTCCACACAGTAAAGACTGCTCACCTGCACTCTGAGCCCATCTCCTGCAGGTGATGGCTACATGTACATTCTTTACTCACATCTTAAAGCTTCTTGCTGGCTAAGAAATGATCATGTCCTAACATAAAACCATCAGTTGAGTGACTGACTGTGGTTTCAAGAGCCCAGAACAGGATGTCTGCTCTCTGGATTTTATGTACTAAGTCAGCTGGTATCCAAAATTTACCTGACTTTGAAAAAAATCAAAATGATGTCTTTATTCCAAAATCTACCTTGTTATTTCTATAGTGGAAGGTATGCAAGTGATTTATCTTACTGATTTTATTTATTGAATGAATGAGTGGATGGAGCATGGGTAAATGGATGAGTGCGGTTTGATTTTGCTCTATTATACTATCCTTAAGACAGATTGTACATGATTACCGTTTGTCCATCTCTATCTGGCTTACGCACTCCATCCTTGCTTACTGCAGGGCCAGGCTCTGGAACAAGCCATCATCAGCCAGAAGCCCCAACTGGAGAAGCTGATTGCTACCACTGCCCATGAGAAAATGCCCTGGTTCCATGGAAACATCTCCCGGGATGAGTCAGAACAGATTGTCTTGATAGGATCAAAGACAAATGGGAAGTTTTTGTAAGTATTGTGTCTTTCCCCTCATCTTCCATGTTTGACTTGGCTTCTTTATGAGTGGCCCTCATGAAACCTCAGGAAACGGCTGCCTGTTACTATATGAAAATTTGTCTGCAGGTCTGTCCTAAGGGTGTTTCAGATGGAAGCTATCATTTGTGATTCAACCTGAGTTTTACCCAGTTTCATTCTAAATGGTCATGTTGTATTTAAAGAAACTCATAGACACACATAGGTTGAAGATTACTTTATTCAAAATGCTTAGGAGAAGTTCTTTGGATTTAAGATTTTTCCCCATTTTGAAATATTTGAGTGTATAGAGATACCTTGGGTATTGGACTCAAGTCTGCACTTGAAATTCATTTATGATTCATATACAACTTAAATGCATAGCTTCAGGTAATTTCACAGGATATTTTAATGTGGCTATGTTTTAACCCGTCAGGTTAGATCATGTGTAGAATTTTTCACTTGTGGTATCATGTGAATGATCAAAGAATGTCAGATTGTACGTTATTTAGTTTTTAAATTTAATTTTATCGTAAAGGTGATGCACAGAGGGGTTACAGTTACGTAAGTAAGATAATGAATACATTTCTTGTGGAATAGTGTTAACTCCTCCCTCATTTTCTCTCACTTTCCCTTCCCACTGACTCACCTTCCCCTCAAGTTGTAAAGTTCATTTCCAACAGAGTGTCTTATGAGTATCACTGCTGCATTGGTTCATCCTTTGTCCTTTGTCTCACCATTTTGTTATTACCCTTCCCTTCCCCAAATCAGATAAACATATGTACAATACACAGGGTACCAAAATCAAAAACAGTGACAATGGGGGATAAGCCAAAGGGGGGGAAAAACAAATGAAAAAGAAATATCTTCACACAGTACATGCAAAACAAAACAAAAAACCCTCGTTTCCATTTCTTGTAGTTCATTTCAATTAGCATCGTTTTATATGGTCATGTGTACATATCCATGGAGCTATTGTGATCATCTGCTAGGACTATCCTAGACATATACTAATTATTACAAATGAGGGGAACAATGGAGCCTATGTTTCTATGGGTCTGGCTTACTTTACTTAATATGACGTCATTCTTTCTGATGGAAGCATAGAATTCCATTGTATCTATATATAACATTTTCTTGATCCATTCATCTACTGAGGGGCATCTGGGTTGGTTCCATATCTTAGCTGTGGTAAATAATGCTGCAGTGAACATAGTTATGCTGGTAGCCTTGTTTGTGGCCATTTGGGTAAATGCCCATGAATAAAAGTGCTGGGTCATAGGGGAGCTCTATATTTAACCTTTCAAGAGTGGTTGAACACGTTTACATGCCCACCAACAGTGTAGTAGCATTCCCTTTTGGCCACATTCCCACTAGCATCTGTTATTATTAGTTTTCTTGATTACAGCCATTCTAACTGGGGTGAGATGAAATCTCAATGTTGTTTTCATTTGCATTTATTTTATGGCCCCAGATGTTGAACATTTCTTTGTGTGTCTATTGGCTATTCTTATTTCCTCTCCAGAGAAGTCTTTTTTAAAAAATATTTTCAATCTCTGATTTTCTGATTAGGGAGGCTCAACCTGAATGATTCTCTTATTGGTAAATATGAGCTGTACAACAATGTCTCTAGTAATCCAGAAAAACTAAAATACTAGTTTTTTTCCACTCTGATTTGACCCTGGACAAATATTAAAAATTGGAGTGGCTTATGTGATTGGTGAATGCAGCTCTGTAACCAGAACCAGCCTTGTGACCTCGGAAATCAGAAGAAATGATCCAGTGCTTTAACCGCTCCTTGTCTTTGGTGGATCCATGTGAGCCTAAGTTTAAAAAGTAGAGGAGGATCAGGCCAGCTCAGTATGGTCCCTGACCCTCATGGTCAGGAGCAGTCATTGGGCCAATGAACCTCTTTTTGCAAGATGCTGCTGCCATGGTGACACAGTAAGTCATGCTGGTAGAGGAAATCATCCTTGATGCTTATCACCACTCAGTGTCCCCAGTAGAGATGCTTCTTGTGTGGTGGGGGCAGAGCACAAAGGACTACTCTCCCATTGCTGTTGTAGATTCTTAACCAGTATTAGTGGTGTAACCTTCTAGGCAAGCCAATTCATTATCCAGCTACCAACTTTTCCTAGAAATAGAAGAGATTCTCTATATAGCCATCTGTTGAAAGACTTTCCCTCAGACTTCTAATTTTAAATACAATCCTATACAATCTTATTGAAAGAGAAAAGAATAGCTCATGTCAGCACTGGGTGGCTGGAATGTGGTATGTTCTGGACCCAGTCAGTGCTGGCAAGACTAAGAGGAAGGAGGACAGTTCCTGAGGGTTATTTCTCCAGAACCTTGGCTCTTCTCCAGCTTCTTCTCAGAACTAATTCCAGCACGAAAGTCATGGGATGAAGACTCAACATCAGGACCCACCGAGTGCCCGAATGACATAATGTACACAGCCAGACTGCTGACCTTTTGCCCTCAGGCTCTTTGGGGAACGGCCATGCTCCAGGGACAGAGATTTTTTTTTTTTCAGTGATCTGGTACTGAAGACAATGTTTGCACACTGCTTGGGCCTGAATCCTGCTAATATAGTCCATTTCTAGGGATGTGAACACACCCCTTGCAGAAGACAGATCCACTGCAACCTGGTCTGTCTACTTGGCCTACAAAAGACCGACATCTCACAACCCCTCATGGCACATTCAATTTCCATGTGCGTTGTAGAAAAAATTTTGAAAACTGTCATGCATGATCTATCCTGGCTGATGCAGGACTCCTGGAGGTGGGAGGCCTAAGTAATTGTATTTTTAATCTGTGTGTGTGTGTGTGTGTGTGTGAGGGAGAGAGAGAGAGAGAGAGAGAGAGAGAGAGAGACATGGAGAGACATGGAGAGACAGAGACAGAGACAGAGATGGAGACAAAGAAAGAGACAGAGACAGAGTATGGTGGGGCTTGAGCTAGAGGCCTGGACACTGACCATTAGGTTTTTCACTCAAAGCTGGTGTTCTACCACTTGAATCACACCTCCACTTCTGGTTTTTGGGTAGTTAATAGGAGATAAGAGTCTCACAAAGTTTTCTGCCAAATCTGGCTTCAACTTATGATCCTCATATCTCAGCCTCCTGAGTAGCTAGGACTACAGATGCAAGCTACCAGTACCCAGCAACGAACTGCATTCTTACTAAGTATCCCCAGATCTTTTTTGCACTGGGCTATTGATTCAACTTATATTGCAATTGCTTAATTGCTCCCTATAGACCCTCACATCATCCCCAGCCCAGTTCCCACTACCTCCTGATCTTCTACCACACCTTCAAGGCTTAGCTGTGGATATATCTAAATCTGTATCTATATATATCAGGATACTGTTCTTCACTTGGACCTTGTCTCATTTAAAGGCAGGGCCCAAGCCTGCAGATCACATATCCCTGCTTCAAAACCTATGTTCCATGTCAATTACAGGACCTTAGGCAGAGGGATAACTTTGAAACTGAGGCTGAGCTTCTGTGGGTGTGGTGATCATTGACAATACTCTACTATTGCCTTGAAAACATGTGCCGTCAGTGCCGATTTCTGCTCTGTTCAGTGTGCTTTCTATATCAGTAGCACTAAAGAATTCTCATTACCAGGAACTCTCAGGGTTGTTTTCCCATGGTTAGAAGGCAGCCTTCTTGGACAGCTTTATTATTTGATGATCTGGCCTAATAGGACACTGCCCTCCTGCAGAAATTAATGCTTGACTGTGGCTGGCCTGAGGGATTCACTTCTCTCAAGAAGAGCTTTTGGTTGCTTGAGTGCTTAAATAGGGTATGCATACATGTGTAGAACTTGATGCTGCTCTTTGTCTAGTAGTATCAATATCAATGAATGCTATCTCCCAAGTCTAGATTTCCCTGACCAGATTCCTTCACCCTTACAAGCATTTCATCTATGCTTCTTGTAAGGAGACTAGAGATGAAAGTCTTTCATGAATTATTTTTTTGTGAGTTGTGGGGTTGGAACTTAGGGCCTGGGCACTGTCCCTGAACTTTTATACTCAAGATTAGTGCCCTACCACTTTGAGCCACAATTCCACTTCTGGTTTTCTAGCGGTTAATTAGAGATAAGAGTCTCAAGGACTTCTGGTGTGTGGGCTGGATTCAAACTGCAATCCTTAGGTCTCAGGCTCCTGAGCAGGTAGAATTACAGTCATGAGCCACCAGCACCCAGTCTCCTTGAACTCTTTTAAATTAGCACCAGATTCTGTGGCTGAAAATTCAGTGTGAGTGCTTCTGGTGTGTGTGTGTGTGTGTGTGTGTGTGTGTGTGTGTGTGTGTGTGTGTGTGTGTGTGTGTGTGTGTGTGTGTGTATGTATGTATGTTCATGGGCCCATGCATGCACGTGTACACTCTAGGACCAGGGCTTGAACACAGGACCTCACACTCAGCTTTTGGCTTTTTCTCTCAAGGCTGGCACTACCATTTGAGCCAACCTCCACTGCCTGCCAGGCAGCCCTCTTATCCTGACATTCATCTTTGTCCTTCCATCTTTCTGCTTCAGTTTTCCAGTCAATCACATTTTCCTGCAGGGTCTGATCTCTGCTTCTTCTGCTCATGCAGTGGTTTTGACCCACCATCACATTCTTACCTCTTTCTCCTCCCCTCCACAGCATTTTTCAAGGCATTTGTCTCCTGATGACCCTGTCTAAGTCTCCCTTTCCCAACCATCCACCTTCCTGATCCTCCCACTGAAGAAACCTGGGCATCTCTGAACTAGAAATGAAACCTAATTTTCGTACTATACTTCAATAACTTGATTTAGAGTAAAGCAATGCACATGAATGTGCTGAGCATAAAGTTAGGTTCATAATAAATATAGGCAGAGTCAGCCTCATTCATGAATACAGGAAATACAGTCTCAGTGGAATAGAAGGACCCAGCGGTCATTTTCACTGAGAGAATCGTATGGAGAATCAAAGATAAAAATATGAGAGTTCGTTCTAGAACCTCTGGTTTACGTTACAATTCAGCATACCCTTGTCCTGAACGCTCACTGTCTTCCTTTGCAGTGCTATTCCATTGCTTTCCCTTGGGGAAACCACAGGAGGATGCAGAGCCCATCCCCCATAGCCTTCCCCATAGCCTTCTTCACAATTCATTATCATGACATGGTGGTTTTCAGAAGGGAGGTTGAAATGGAAAGGTGTTCATTTGAGGTGCTAAAAGTTGTGCAGAAGTCTGAGACCTTGAAGTCACATTACTGGGCTGCTCTTAGCCCGAATGAGGTCATGGGAAGAATGCTGTGGCCAGCACTAAGGTTCCTATGCTTCTGCATAGGAGCTCATCATACTGTTGGCATAGTGCCGCTTAGGTCTTGTACATGGCTACTTTCCCAGTGCACCTCATGTCTGATGAAAACAGGATGTGATGTGACTGTCATTTTTTCATCCAAACTCTCTTGGCATGAAAATGCTCTTAAAATTCCACATCATGCCAGATTTTTTAAATGGGCTTGTAACTTTCTTTACGTTTAGTGTCAAAGTAGCTGTTTTATTGTCTTGGCTAAGAGCCTTACAGATCTGATAGAGCCAAAAATAAGTGGAAGATGACTTTGAGAGTACATTATATGGGCTTGGTGTGGTAGCTCTCACTTGTAATTCTGGCTACTCAGAGGACTGAGATCTGAGTAATGCAGCTCAAAACCCAAGTAGGAGAGTACATGAGACACTTACCTATAATGAACCATCAAAAGTCAGAAGTGAACTGTGGTTCAAGTTGTAGAGTCAGCCCTGAGCAAAAAAGCTCAGGGACAGAGCTCTGGCCCTGAGTTCAAGCCAAGTATGGACACACACACACACACACACACACACACACGCGTGCGCACACACACACACAATGCATACATGACCTCTCTCCAAAGAGCTGAATTTATGTTACAGATTTGTGGAGAGTCATTAATCTAGTCCCTAATGTTACCCGAGTTTCAGTTTTTACTTCCTGGCTTTGGTTGTGTGGTATGGAAAACCAAAATGACTATGGAAACATTCATGTCAAAGACGCACGCTAAGCAGTGGGATCAAGGAAACACACTTATTCCTTGCCTCATCAAGTTTTCTATACAAAGAAGATATCAGAATGAAATGTGTGTGTGTGTGTGTGTGTGTGTGTGTGTGTGTGCGTGCGTGTGCGCGCACACGCACCACAGAGCCTGTGAGATGCAGTAATAGGCATTCTCCATCATGGTTGTCTCATGGAACTCAATGAACTGTTTCTTGCAAGTGTTATCTTTACTTTGCTCATTTACTTATCTATTGTGCCTCACTCCTGAGACTCAGGATCTTCACAAGAAGGGTTTGGATTGCCTTCTTCAGGAGTATAATGTCAGCTTATAGAATAATATCGGGATGGAAGGCATCTCTCTCAATAGAAGACTTTCTGTGCTGATTGAGGAGCTCTCAGCATGGCCAGAGCAAGGCATGCATGGCTAGGTATGAGGGACAGGTCCATGGACCATATAAGAAGTTGCTCCTAAGGAGGTGGCCATGAGACATTTTTGAGAAGGGAAAAGGGACTTCTGGTTAAATGGGAAGGGAGACAACAGGGTTGAAGAGATGTCTCAACAGATAGCCTTGCCCTGTGTGCACTAATGGTCGACCTGGGCTGTGATCTTTACAGGAACCTGATGATTATACATAACTGGATTTGAGGTTTCGCCAGTCACAACTGACAAGAGAACCGTGCAATGATTGATCCAAGGGAACAAGAGTGTGGTTGATAGGGTAGGCCTGGAGGCCAGCAGGAGAGGAAGGGAACTCAACAGGAAGATGCAGGGTGGGGATGCAGGAGGTCATGTGTCTTTAGAGCCTTTAGATTGGAACTTTGGACAGAAGGTCATGGTCAGTGGAGTATGAATAGATGCATCAATCTGGAAATAACCAAACAGCTTGATGACATCATTGCCATGGACTAGGAGGTGAACAGGATTGAAGGAGATACCAGTAGATCAGGGTATCATCCATACGGACACCAGTGCCCCTAAAAGGTGAAAGATTGGCCAGTTAGGTGAGAGCATGTTTACCCTTTGTATTGAGGAAAACCTGGCCTTCTTGGCTGGCCTGAGTGGGGATAATGTGGAGAGAGTCAGGTCTGAGATCAGCCACAGCAGTGGTCAAAAAAGAGTGATACCCATGGAATAGCTAAGTCGTAGGAACAAGGACACTGAGTCAAGGAGAGGAAGTTCAGGCAATTTTGAGGCATCTATGTAGGGCAGTGGACAACTGAGGTGGGAGGTGGGAGCTGTGACCTGTGATCTTAGCTGATGTGACATCACTAGAGTATTCGTGCTACTTGTTGTTAGAGCGGTCCTCAGCACTTTGCTCTGGCTTCTGTTGGATGTGATGAGAGAAACCCCCAAGTGCTCCTTTCTTATGTCAGTTCTTCAGTGAGTTACATCCCTCCCAGGAAGCTCCTGTTTCCTGTCCATGAGAGATATCACAGAAGGCTGTCCAAGTAGAATCAAGAGCATGGATTGTCCTCCGTGACCTGGATGGTCACTCACCTGCAGCTTCCAAGAGTCCATCCGTGGCCTACGTACATGCTCTTATAAGTTATACAACTGAAGTTCGCATGCTCACCTGATCTTTTCCTTGTCCCTTTCAAGTCCTTTTCTAGTTGCCATTTACCAAGTAGAATAAGCCAGGCTCATTATTTTCTCCCTTTCTCTTCCTTCCCTTTCCTTACCATATACTTACACTCCTCCTGGCATCTCCCTCCTTTACACACACATTCACACACATGCACACACAATACATTATTCATCCATGCTTGTGCTATTAGGTTTGGTTTGGGATCCTACAGAAGATTCTCTCTCTCTCTCTGTCTCTCTGTCTCTCTCTGTCTCTCTGTCTCTCTGTCTCTCTCTCTCTCTCTCTGTACTTAGGATCTGATCATTGCCCCCTAGCTTTTTTTGCACAAGGCTGGAGCTCTATCATTTGATCCACAGCTCCATTTCTAGCTTTTTGGTGGTTAACTGGAGAAAAAAGTCTTACAGACTTTTCTGCCTGGGCTGACTTCAAACTGGGATTCTCAAATCTCAGCCTCCTGAGTGGCTAGGATTACAGGCACAAACCACTAGCACTCAGCTTTGGTTATCTTTTTTTTATTATGAAAATACTGTACAGAGGGGTTACAATTACATGGGCAAAATAGTGAGTTCATTTCTTATCAAGCATTGTAACCTCCTCTTTTGTTTCCCCTTCCCATCCCTTCCCATGCTTTGGTTATCTTTTAAGGCATTGTACAAAGAGATTTCAATTCAACATATCAGTTTATAATTATAATGCTTTTTTCAGGTTTTATTATTTGTTATCTTTAAGTAGTTGTACAAAGGGGTTGCAGTTCATGATATCAATCTACAAGTGCACTGCATCCTGATCCTTTCATTTTTCTCTCCTATCTCTCCCAACCCTACCCACCCCCTTACATATTATGGCTATATTCACCCACCATTCCTCTCTGCATCCGTCTGCCCCTCCTCTCCTTGAGGCCCAGCTTCCTGACAGTCATTTTGCTAACCCATGTGTTAGTTGTTCGAAGGAGTTTCATAATTGGAATCTTCCCTTGAACATACCACACTTTAGTCAATTTTTGTATATGTATGCATATCACCCTTAATATGTTTACATATTTATTTATAATTTAGATCTAATGTCCACCTATGAGAGACAACAAGCTCCTTTGGTCTCTCTCAGTCTGACTTGCTACACTAATCTCTTCCAGGTGTTCTACCCATTTCCCTGTAAAGGACATCTTCCTGATGGGTGAATACAATTCAAACCCAACTTTTTACTCTCAATTGCCCTTCCCTTGTCTCAGCTCAAGTTTCAACTCACTTTTTGTTTTATACATATAGTTTGAAAGCTCCTTGTGGGTTTAAAACCAACGCCCTTCTCTTTACCCATCAATGGATGTACCCATCTTTGACTGTCATGAGCTTCCTATGCCACAATAAAAGCCAAGTTCAAGAAGCTCTCTCACAAACTGTCATGGTTGATCAAAGCAGGACATTTTGGTTTGATTGATGTGTATGGGTTTGTAGCCCTAGGTCAGCCAAGAGCATTACAACCTGTCTGAAGGTAGAGGTTCAAGGGTAGATAGCTGTGGGCTGATGTCACCACTAATTCCATGGTACTGATCTTATGAGGCTGGAAGGGAGGCAGTGTGATGTGAACTAGCTCTGCCTTCATGGGTTGGGCGGATGCAGGAAGGAGAGCCAGAGAGGTGTGGCAATCTGAAAAGGTGTTCTGAATATTTGAAACGGTGGAGCAGCATAACATGTACACACATGGCTGCTTTCTGGACTGATCATGCTATCAGGTGGTATACATATAGTCTGCCCAAATGTACATGGCAACAGCATCTAGAGTCTCACCCTCTCTTGTCTTTGTGGGATCCACAGCATTCCTCCTCAGAAGAGGGCTACTGGCTTTCTGTCAGAGGAACACTGTCAGGCTGTCACTCATTCTTAGGTCCCCTCCTCCCTCTCCCTCCAGCCTTTGTTCTGGAGAAGCCACTGTGGGTGGCCCACTCTGCCCAGCAGCAATCCACTTGGTCTTTCTGAATAGTCCATCCAGCCACAGGAGCATCAATCCTGTGTCCACAGCAAATCCCTTCTGCTCCTCCTGGCTCTGGTGCTCCAGGCAGAGATGCTCCCTCCACTCTACTGTGGGAAAATGGCCTGAGTGAATGAGAACAAGTAGTCGGCCAGCATGGGCTGGATGTTCAGTTATCTGCAGCAGAGGTAGGCAATATTCCAGGAGAGGTTGGAGAGGCTTCCTTGAGGAAGGATCCCACCATCTCCTGGGTCCTAACTTTCCCTCCAGTGGCTGGCATCACCACCACCACCACTCCACACACATTTCCTCACTTCCTGCATAAGGAGTGCAGAAGAAAGTCAAGGAAAGAGCCAGGAGCTGGAAGCTCACTTCTATAATGCTAGCTACTCAGGAGGCTGATATCTGAGGGTCATGGTTCAAAGCCAGCCCAGGAAGAAAACTCTGTGAGATTCTTATTTCCAATTGATCAGCAAAAAGCCAGAAGTAGAGCTATGGCTCAAGTGGTAGAAGACCAACATTGAACATAAAAGCCAAGTGAGAGTACAAGACCCTGAGTTCAAGTCCCAGTTCCAGAACAAAATGAGAGAGAAAAAGAGGAAGGAAGGAAGGGAGGGATAGAAGGAAGGAGGGAGGGAGATAGAGAGAAGGAGAAGGAGGGAGGGAGAAAGGGAGCAAAAGGAAAGAAAGTAGAAAGAAAGTAGAAAGGCAGGAACAAAATACAAACTATATATTTTAGTTCACTTTTTACAAGGGAATAATTGGGAAGAAAACAATTAAAAATGAATCAAGAGTTTCAGTGAACAACCTAAGGACAGTTGAACCAAACTAAAGCACGAAGTCTTTCCCTTTGTTATACTTTAAGCACCTCAGTCCAAGATCTGCCTGAGGCTGGCGGATATCTCACAGGGACTGGCTGTTAGTGTGGCTGGGTCTTCTGGTCTTTGTCACCTACAGGTGTTAGGCCTGTGCATTTCCTGCCTCTGCCCTGACTTCCTGCCACTTGCCTTGGGCATTACCCCGGAGTTATCCATACCTGCCGGTTACCTGTCACTGGGAGTACTATATGTACAGGTGAGGGAGATTGGGAGTCGCCTACAGTACCTGTTCTCTTGGGGAACTTGGAGGAAGTATGGGCCTTTGCAGAAATGGCTGCCCATGAACAAGACACTTTCCTTTTTTTTTTCTGCTTATGTGGTGCTGAGGAATCGAACTCAGGGCTTCATGCATGCAAGACAAGCACTCTGCTACTGAGCCACCTTCCCAGCCTCGAACAAGACACTTTCCATTTCCACCTTGTGTCACTTCCCTTTATATATTGTTTTATCATAAGCTATAAAACACATCAATGTCCTGAGCTACATGAGTACAACTGAACAAATAGTGGTCAAACAACCATCAAGAAATAAAACACAGCTGGGCACCAGTGGAGCATGCCTAGAATCCTGGCTACTCAGGAGGCTGAAATTTGGAGGACTGTAGTTTAAAGACAGCCCAGACATAAAAGTTGGGGAGACTCCAAAGTAATAAGCAAAAGGCTAGGCTGGAGGTATGGCTCAAGTGGTAGGACTCCAGCCAAGGCAAGCAAGAGTCCCTGAATTCAAACTCCACAGTTTGAGTCACTGAAGTCTTCCTGGAGGAATACTTCCTGGACTCTTGTGTCTATCAAGAGTTTTATTTTGGTTTTATATTTGAGCTTTACCACCTAGGTGTCCACTCTAAACACAACTGTTTGCTGTTGCTAATTTGGGGATTTAATAAACAGAGTACTGGAGTCTATTTTCTACTTTTGAGACTCATTGATACAGCCATATTCTGTGAATTCATATTGTATGAATAGATATATTACACAATTGATTTCTTAGTCTATCGTTTATAATATGGTTTGTTTATGGTTTTAAAGAAGCATAAAGAAAGCCAACATAAATATTCCAGGACATTCTTTGGGAGCATAGCATAGTTCATACACTTTTTATACCTGAAGGTGGAATGTGTGTGTGTGTGTTTGTGTGTTTGTGTGTGTGTGTGTGTGTGTGTGTGTGTGTGTGTGTGTGTGTGTGCGCTCATAGTGGGACTTGAAGAACCTAGGGCCTTAAACTCTTCTTTGGCTTTTTTGCTTAAGACGGTTACTTTGCCAACTGAGCCACACCTCCATTTCCAGCTTTTTTATTGGTTAATTAGAGATAAAAACCTCATAAACATTTTATACCTGGACTGGCTTTTGAACAGTGGTCCTCAGATCTCAACCTCCTGAGTAGCTAGTTACAGGTGTGAGCCATCAGTACTTTGCCTAAAGGTAGAATTGTTAATACACAGGAATATGATTTATAAGTGGTTAAATCAGTATGTACTCCCAGAAGCAGTAGAGGAAGACCCTTGTTGCTCCTGCCATCTGCACACATGTAAAATGATCAGTCTTTTAGATGATTGCCACAGTGATCTTAATTAACATTTGCCAGTTTCTCCTGAATCATTGCATCATTTCCCAGGGTGATCTAGATCCTTCCTATCAGTTTTGTTTACTTGTTTGTTTTTAGAAGCAAGGTCCCCTGTGTGGTCCAGCTGGCTCTGAGCTATTAGGCTCAGACAAGCCTCCTGGCTCAGCTTCATGAGTATCTGGGACTACAGGCACTCAGTACCACACCTGTCTTCCCAG
This sequence comes from Dipodomys spectabilis, assembly GCF_019054845.1. NCBI lineage: Eukaryota > Metazoa > Chordata > Mammalia > Rodentia > Heteromyidae > Dipodomys > Dipodomys spectabilis. Next base: position 15,572,648 of record NW_024870775.1, read on the forward strand.
TCAATTTTAACAAGAAAAATCCCATCAAGATTTAAGACAAGATATTTTAGTAGAGACCAGAGGTGATTTAGAAACCAGAGTTCCGAGCTCTGTTTCATCTCTATGAACTCAAGATGAAGGACTCTAAATCAAGAAGATTGACAGTTTGGTCAATTTTCTCCTAGGACCAAGGTTTATAGACATTTGTGTATCTTCTTGATGCTTTGGTGTTTATATAGTTCTTTATACATCCCAGCTCTCCTGTCAACCATTGAGGTTTATAAGCAAAGCAGACATAAATCACCTCACACTAAAAAACCAACTCAGTTGTCCACCTATATTAGAAAAAATATGGTTAATTGTGTGTTTGGGGTTTTTTTTCCTTTTTTTTCCTCGGGGGGGGGGGGGCGGCATTTACCACTAACCAAGTATGGTTTAATCAGCCATGTGGCCATAAAAAGGAGTTCATATCTCAGGAGGCCAGCAACGCACTTGGGGAGAAAGGAGCTGTTTCCACAATAGGGAAGTTTCAGAATAGCCACCTGCCAGGGCTAAGAAGGTTCTGGCTGTGAATCTCCCACTCCACTAGCTGCCCTAAGCAGTGACGTACAGACAAAACCTGACCACTGCGCCCAGCCAAGCACAGCTTGAAAAGAAATTCTGGAGTGTCTTGAGATGAATCTTACAGAGCAAGGAATAGAGAAGTGTGGCCGCATTTGGTTTCAAAGCCTTAGCTTTCAATGTGGAACTGGTCATGACCTCTTGCAACCTGGAAGAAATTTCTCTCATGTGCAGACATCTTGGCCCTGGCATCCAGGACACAGCGAGTTCTTTCTAAGGAACCTTGTGCTGGGATGCGCTGCTTAGAGACGGGGCTCTCAGCTTCCTTGTTTTAGCAAATGCAGGGGCTGCCGAGGTTTCCTGGGACTTCCCTGGCTTGCCCTTTCTCAGATCTCATGATCTGAAGGGCTTGGGTTGCAGAAATAGTTAGTGGTGACTGGAACACACTATTGGGAGATTCATCTGGACCCTGGTCTCCAAGTTCTGTGGGTCAGGAGGGAGACGGAAAGGGCATGCACAGGGCTCCCTCACAGTCAAGAGTGTCCTGTGTGTCTTTCAGTGGGGGTGCTCATCGGCATGGTGTCACTCCTGAGGCTCAGCCCACCAGAATATGGGGAGCCCTGAGGATTCCCCAGGATGATAGTGAAAGTAGAATCTGTGTGTGCACACATAGCCCTGGTGCAGCCTCTGCTACTTCTCTCCACGCTGGTGGTCATTTTCTTCTCTAGCATGTGGGGAATTTGTCACCATCATCGCTGAACATTTGAAACCCCAGCCTTCCCAGGGATGAGAGAGTAGAGATAAAAGAGGGCTGTGGGCATAGAGGCTTTCGTACCTCTCCATCCACGTTCTAGAAGGTTCCTGGTGAAACAGACAACCCCAACTGCACTCTAAGTAAGGCAGTACCATCTATGGGCTGTACCTTCTATGGATCTGTCCCAAACCCAGACTCTAGTTAAGAAGAGAAAGCAACCCAGTGGACTTCTTGGATTATTCACCCTGAACTTCATTGCTGTCTGCTAACTCCAGAATCATCATCATCATCATCATCTCCTCCTCCTCCTCCTCCTCCTCCTCCTCCTCCTTCTCCTCCTCCTCCTCCTCCTCCTCATTTTGGTGCTGGTACTGGGGCTTGAATTCAAGGCCTGGCACTGTCCCTGAGCTTTTGTAGTCAAGGATAGGGTTCTACAAATTGAATACAATTGGAAGCTAATTGGAGATAAAAGTCTCACAGTCTTTCCTGCCTGGGCTGGCTTTGAACCACGATCCTTAGATCTCAGTCTGCTGAGTAGCTAGGATTACCAGCATGAGCCACCAGTCCTGGCTTCTAGAATCTTCTGAGCCCTCTGGGGCTCTGGGACCTTGTTAGACCTTCACAGTGGCCCAACCCCAACTGTCAGCATCTCCTTGTTGCAAGCACTGTAACTGGCCTGTCCCTGTCTGACTCTAAGCTGAGCCTTCCTGGGACTTCCAGGATTGGCCTCCATTCGGCCAGGACCTACTCTCCCGGGCTCCCACTCCTGAACTGGTTGGAGTAGGGCTGAGGTGGCCTGTCGTCTCTTCTAGGATCAGGGCCAGAGACAACAATGGCTCCTATGCTCTGTGCCTGCTACACGAAGGGAAAGTGCTGCACTACCGCATCGACAAGGACAAGACTGGGAAGCTCTCCATCCCCGAGGGGAAGAAGTTCGACACCCTCTGGCAGGTATGTGCCATCCTCTCCGCCCTCCTGGGAAGAGCACCTTGTCTACCGCGCCACTGTCCTCTAGAGTCTTAGATACTGGAGAGGGCATGCCAGCTAGATCCCAGAAGAACCGTTCAGAAGAACGCACATGGTGTAAAAGCATAGATGGCCAAGAAAGGAGCTCAGGGATGGGGATGCTGCCATGGATGCCAAAGGTCCTTTGCCTTTCTCACAGAAACGGAGCTTCTCTCCACGGAGGGTACAGTGACTTTGCGACTGAGTCTGCCTCTCCCAGACTTCCGGCTGCTGCCAGTCCAGGGACGTGATAGCAGTTGTCATAAAAGGGTGTCTTCTTGGCCCAGCTGTTAGTAACCTAGGAAACAAATCACTGTTCTGGAGTTACTATGGCATTTAGGAGCACTTGCAGAGTGCTCATGGCTGTGTATCCATCCATCTCTGGGGAGCATATATTGCTTTTCTTGATTCTACATTAGCTGATGATTCCAAGAATGATGGCTCTTTGGGCACCATTTTAGCAGAGCTACCGTGTGTGTGTGTGTGTGTGTGTGTGTGTGTGTGTGTGTGTGTGTGTGTGTGTGCATGCGCACACGCGCACGCTCAGTTTTGACTTTTTTGCTTGTGGCTGGTGCTCTGCTATTTGAGCAATACCCTCTAGTCCAGACGGTTCATTGGAGATGGAGTCTTACAGACTTTTCTAGCTGGGCTAATGATCATGATCTTCTAGGTCTCAACTTCCTGAGCAGCTAGGATTACAGGTGTGAGCCCCAAACGGCTAGCCAGACTAGTAATTGCCATGTTTAACTCCTGTAAGTAAGAGACATACTCAGGGGTGAGTTTAACTCTACCCATGCAGGCCCATCCAGAGTCACACATGAGGGCCAACCTGGATGAAAGGACCCAACGCCCTGTCTTTTTTAAAAGCTAAGGCCATGGATTTCCACATTCCCTTTAAAGAATTGGAGCTAACTTTCCATACTGTGATTTTGTTCCTAGTTCTGTAATGGAAAAACAGAGGTACTTGGGGTTTTTTTTGTATTATGAATATTCAAATACGCCAGTCATGATGGAGCATTGTCTTTTGGCTTCTCGTCTCACTCCCGTGGGTCTATAGGCTTTTCCTGCAGTGCAGTGGTATTGATTTCAAAAAGTACTTAGGGTATACTTTGTATACTTAGGGTACGAGGCCCTAGAGGTAAAAACTATTGCCTTCCAGAAGTCGGCAATGTTATATTTCTTTTGGAGGGGGGGGCAGTTGTAGGGCCTGAACTCTGGGCCTGGGCGCTGTCCCTCAGCTCTTCAGCTCAAGGCTAGCGCTCTACCACTTGAGCCATAGTGCCACTTACGGCTTTTCTCTTTTTGCTTATGTGGTGCTGAGGAATCCAACCCAGGGCCTCATGCATGCAAGGCAAGCGCTCTACCACTGAGCCACCTTCCCAGTCTGGCAATATTATATTTCAATCACAGGCTTTTGCTTTTTACAAGAATCTTTTATGAGCTGGTTGCTGGTGGCTCATAATTGTAATCCTAGCTACACAGAAGGCTAAGATCTGAGGACTAGGATTCAAAACAAGTATTGGTAGACATATCTGATAGACTCTTGTCTCCAATTAACTACTCAAGACCAGAAGTGACACTGAGCCTCAAGTGATACACTGCTAGCCTTGAGCACAAAGAAGCTCAGGGACAGCACCCAAGCCCTGAGTTCAAGCCCCAGGAGTGAACGTGTAGTTCAAGTAGTAGAGTGCCAGCCTTGATCAAAAAAGCTTATTGAAAAAGCCTAGGCCCTGAGTTCAAACCCCAGTACCAGAATAAACACAAACAAAAACCCAAAACAAGAATCATGGCTGATGTGCATTTAGAGGCACCTGGTTGGGGGTGGAGAGGGGCTAAGTATAACTCAATGGTAGGTCCTATGGGGGAAGCCCTGAGTTCAATCCTCATTGTTGGAAAAATAATAATAATTTTAAAAACAAAGTCATGTGCAATGACACATCCTTATACCCCTAATGCCAGAGAGGCAGAGGCAGGAGGATTATGCATTTGAGGTCACATAGAGAAACTTTATCTCAAAAAGTAAAAAAAAAAAAAATGTGGGCAAATTAAACAGTCATACTTCCCATACGCCAGCCTAACTCTTGAAGATCTCACGTCTGCTCACTGAACTTGTAAGTGTCTCACATTGTGTTCTAGCTCACAGTGGCATTCAGCACTACTAATGGTTGAAAAGTTCCTTCCCAAGAATTGGCTATTTTGTGTGGATTGCTTTGGTTTGTCATAGTAGTAAGCCTTAATTAAATGTTGTACATTTTCTAATCGTTTTTTAAAGAGTGTGTGCCAGTACTGAGGCTTGAACTCAGGGGTCTTGCAGTCTGGTTTGGCTTTTTTATGCAAAGCTGACGCGCTATAACTTGAGCCATACCTCCACTTCTGGATTTTTGCTAGTTAGTTGGAGATACAAATCTCACAGACTTTTCTGCTTGAGCTGGTTTCAAAACGTGATCTTTAGCTCTCATCCTTTTGAGTAGCTAGGATTACAGACATAAGCCACCAGTGCCCTGCTAGCCAACATCTTTTATATGCATAGCTATATCGCTTGTTCCTGACAGCAATCCCAGGTACATCTACATATGTCCCACTGCCAGGCCCAGAGTTATTTCCCTGAGAGCTGGTCACTGTACACTGTATTAGGTTTATCTTTTTTAACTTAACTTAGAGGTCTGCATACCCACAGACCACATCCAGCTCCAGATCTGTTTCTGTGGCATTCTTGAAAATGAAACAAACAGAGGAACTGGTCATGGTGGTACACAGCTTTAATCCCAGGATTTTTGTTTTTCCAAGGTTTTGATTTTTGTTTTTGTGTGTGTGTGTGTGTGTGTGTGTGTGTGTGTGTGTGTGTGTGTGTGTGTGTGTGTGTGCCAGTCCTGGAGCTTGAACTCAGGGCCTGGGCACTGTCCCTGAGCTTTAAGCTAGTGCTCTGCCACCTGAGCCATGGCTCCATTTCCATCTTTTTGCTGGTTAATCGGAGATAACAGTATCATAGATTTTCCTTCCCAGGCTGGCTTCGAGCTGCAGTCCTCAGATCTTAGCCTCCTAAGTGGATCACAGGCATGAGCCACTGGCATCAAGTAAGGTGTATAAATTCCTGACTCAGCTTTTCAATTCTACCCTATCACCAAGACCTAGGTGATGGAGACCTGTGGTTCCTCAGAGCCTTAAACATCACTCTCCAGTAGGTTCCAGAAATAATCTCTGCCCTTCTCCTGAGGACATCTGGGCTGTGGTGACAGCTTCCCATTCTGTATCTTTGGTTCAGGTTAAAACCTGACTGGCAGGCCTCACTCCTTTTCCCCAATCCTTGGTTCCATTATTCACCACACTTTCTTCCTGTCTTCTCTTCCAGCTCGTGGAGCATTATTCTTACAAGCCAGATGGTTTGTTAAGAGTTCTTACAGTGCCATGTCAAAAGATTGGCTCACAAACAGGTGAGTTATACAGCCAACCGAGCATCTGTCTGTGGATATTAGTCATAATCAGCCTCCTTCAGATTTGGTCTATTCCAAGTTCTGGTGGGGACTTGTTTTTACCTAGTGATTAGATGTGATGTCACTCCAAGTTCAAATATCATGAATCAAAAAATAGTCAATGGGCTGAGATTAGTGCTTGCCTCGCATGCATGAGGCCTTCGGTTCGATTCCTCAGTACCACGTAAACATAAAATTAATAAAATAAAAGGAAAAATAATCATTAAAATATTTTAAAAATAAAAAATAGTCAATTGGAGACTAGGCACCTGTGACTCATGCCTGTAATTCTAGCTACTCAGGAGGTTGAGACCTGAGGATCGTGGTTCAAAGCCAGCCAGGGAAGAAAAGTCTGTGAGACTTTTTTAATCTTAAGTAGTATCTCCTACTAACTCCAGAAGTAGAGCTATGGCTCAAATAGTAGAGCAGTAACCCTGAGCTAATGGTCATGCTCAGACCCTGAATTCAAGTTATAGTACTAATACACACAGAAAAACAGCCTATAGGATTGTATACTAGTGGCTCAGATATATAATCCTAGCTACTCAAGAGATTTCTTTCTGGATGGTAGTGTTTTAAGCCAGCCAGGGCAGATAAATACAGTCTTGTCTCCAACTAACCAACAAAAAGCTGTCCTGGAGCCATAGCTCAAGTGTTAGAGCACCATTGCTAAGTAAGAACATCAAACAAACAAGCCAAGTAAGCATGAGCCCCTGAGTTTAAGCTCTAGTAGTGGTACACACACACACACACACACACACACACACACACAAATAGTTATTAAGTTATTACACTTAAAAACCTAATGACTTGAACAGCCAGTGATAAAGGATTGCAAAGAAAAGAATGCAGAATTTGCTCTCTTCTCAAAAAGCAATGTGTTCCAGTCACATTGATGGACTGGCAGTAGCAATAGAGATAGTAGAGATAGATGTCATCCACTAAGGCAGCAGTGATTTTTCCAGCCTCTAACCTACAAACATTACCTTTTCAGGTCAGCTACAGAATGCGAGTTCCCCTCTTCCGGTAAGTGTAACTTAGCAATAACAGCCAAGGAGAGGTGACTGTGTATGAACACAGCTGCAAGGCAGGTTTAGCTAACAGTGGGGACGGCTCTTGTTTTAGTTAGTATTTACTTATTTAGTGCTGGTACTGGGACTTGAACTCAGGGTCATTCCCATAGATTTTTTTTCACCCAGGGATGGAGCTCTACCACTTGTGCCATAGCTCCATTTCTGCTTTTTTGGTGGTTAATTGGAGATAAGAGTCTCGTTGATATTCCTGGCTTTGAACCTCGATCCTTAGATCCCCAGCCTCCTGACTAGGATTACAGGCATACCACAGTGCCCAACCCATGTTTGTTGGGTGCCCTTCAAAAGACACTCATTGTGAGCTGGGAATTCCAGTGAGTATCGGATACAATTAGCCTGATTTGCTGCTAGGCAGACATCACTTCTTAACTTCTAGGTTAGGTAAAATCTTCCCTTTGCCTCAAACTATACAAAATGAGGAGGGAAGTTAATGTTAAATCAGAGAATCAGACTTGGGCGCTGGGCACATATCTTTCATGATCAGCCTTGAACATCTATGTTAACACCTGTGTATAACCCACAGGACCACGAGTGTAGTTGGCCTAACACAGGGTATGGATAGGATGGCTACCTGGGTGGTCTGCCTGACTCTTTTGGTATCAGAGGCCTTGACCTTGCTGGGTAATAAACTGGCTTGACTGAAGCTTAGGGGAGGGAGGCCTGGGATGGGATCTTGGTGTAATCCTAAGAGATGCCCCCAAAGAAGGGGGCTGGCTTGTCCACAGCTATGACCTCCCTCCACCTCAGCAGGAGGTGAGAGCGGCCAGGGTTTGCCCATGCACTAACCATGCCCCGAAGAGAAAGGGCACCTTCTCTGTCCTTCCAGTCTGTTAGGAGCCAATGCTCACACTGCTATCCCAGCAGACTTCAGAGGGGACTTCCCGTTCCTCTCAAAGCCATGTGGGAAGTGGGTTCTCTCCACCACATCCTGGCTTGCTGACCCCTGAAACACAAAATCCATACAAGGCCAGATTCCAGGCTCTGCCTCAGAGGCCCTGGGGAAACCAGGAATACCTGTGGTAATACACGGACAGACCTGGAATTTACTAAGATAGTAGAGAGCTTTGGGACTCTCTCTCTCTCTCTCTCTCTCTCTCTCTCTCACACACACACACACACACACACATACACACACACACCCTTATGACATGGTCATGGTTTTAATCCTCCTACCACTAAAGATTCAGGTACATCTGCCTTCAGATTGCATGTTCATGGAGACAGATCCATTTCCTTCTTTCACCCATATATCATACAATGGCTTCAAAAAGTCACCTTGTTTTAAAACAATTTTCTATATACACAGAAAAATATGTGGATGCCCCAAGCATAGATCTCAGTGAATTTCCAACACAGTGGTCCAACATCCATACTGAAGAAATAACACCAGCCAGTGGTTAGCTCTATAGTGTCTTTAGGATGATTGTGCCAAGTGGCCACTTAAAAAAGTAAGAAATACTTCCCAATTTTCTTCTAGATCTTGCTGTTCCAGTGGTAGACTCTTCCAGAAGCATTCTGGTCATCAAGAGTTATGCACAGGGGCCAGGTGCTGGTGGCTCACATGGGTCGATGGCTCATGCCTGTAATCCTTAGCTACTCAGGAGGCTGAGATCTGAAGATCACACTTAGAAGCCAGTCTAGATGGAAAAGATCCTGAGACTCGTATCTCCAATTGAACACCAAAGAGCTGGAATTAGAGGCCTGGCTCAAGAGATAGAGATCCAGCCTTGCGTAAAAATTCCAAACAAGAGTATGAGCCCAGAGTTCAAGCCTTAGCAGTGGCATCAAGATAAATAAACAAATAAATAAATCTCACTGAGGCAGCGGGATGGAGAATCGGGTAGAGATGGGCAGGGGAGGCGGGCTTATCTCAGAGGTGAAGCTACAGAAGCAAGTTCAAGCAGTCTGCTATATAATCTGCCCTGTATTTGTTTCCTGTAACTAAACTTACTGTTCCTCTTACTATTATGGTTTCTAGACTTGGTTACCGGGTGGAATAATCTCAAGAATCAAATCCTACACCTTCCCAAAGCCTGGCCACAAAAAGGTGCTAAATGGTCCCCTGCTTGCTGTTGCTAACTAAGTGGTCCTGCATGCTCATGGTCCCTGTGTCCACAGCCACACTGCTTCTTTGTCTGCCTGCCTGCTGTCTGTCTGCTGCTTGTCTGCCTGTCTGCCTGCCTGCATGCCTGCCTGCCTGCCTGTCTGCCTGCCTGCCTGCTTGTCTGCCTGTCTGTCTGCTTCTGTCTCTGTCTCTGTCTGTCTCTTTGTCTCTGCCTCTGTCTCTGTCTCTGTCTCTCTCTCTGACTCTGTCTCTGTCTGTCTGTCTGTCTGTCTGTCTCTCTCTCTCTCTCTCTCTCTCTGGATGTGTAGCTCTGCTAGTACCTGTTGTCCTGGCATCCCATGCCAGATGTACTCAATCCTTCTCCAGTGGGTCCTAGTCATCTGCTTCCAGATTCAGACACACCCAGATGCTCACATTGTTAAAGCCTGATGTTACAGTCACTTCTCTGAGTGTAGTCTATGGTGGTTCATTCCATGTCAGAAAGTCTGGGCAAGCCAGGTGCTGGTATCCCACACCTGTGATCCTATGTATTCAGGAAGCTGAGCTCTGAGGATCACAGTACAAAGCCAGCCTGAGCAAACAAAGCCAAGAGACTATTATCTCTAACTAACCAGCAAAAACCAGAAGTAGAAATATGGATCAAATGGTAGAGCACTAGTTTTGAGAAAAAAAGAAGCCTAGCAAAAGTATAATGCCCTGAGCTCAAGTCCTAGCATCAAAAAAGGAAAAATAAAAATAAAAAGATTGAATCAATTTTTAAACAGAAATCAATATTAGAAAATTATCTGATTACTATTTATTGTGAAATTGCTTACTCAGTAAAAAGAAAAAAAGATTATTGCCTAATTTAAATGTATAACAATACACTGAATTTTCAAAGATGCTCAAAATATTAGGGGATCATCACCAAAGAGTTATATGATATAAGCTCTGGATTAAATATACTATTAACAATGTCTTTTTACCAATAGATGAAGAAGAGTCCACTATTTAGCCAATCTCAAGAAAGAACTTGCTAAGAGAGCAAATTTTAACTTCTTCATGGTTATTTTTAATAACTTGGGTACAAAAATTCATGTGAGAACTTTAATGTCTATGTTGTTCATGAAAATTATGCTTTAAGATTATTTAGATAAAGTAAAATTGTTTATAATAAAAACCTAAAAGGAGGCCAGGCATCAAAGTCTCTCACCTATAATCCTAGCTACTCTGGAGGTAGAGATCTGAGGATCATAATTCAAAGCTTAGCCCATGCAGAAAAGTCCCAGATATTTTTTTTATCCCTAGTTCACCAGTAAAAAGCCAGAAGTAGAGCTGTGGCTCAAGGGATAGAGCTCCGTCCCTGAGAGAAAACCTTGTGGGTCAGTGCTTCAGGCCTGAGTTCAAGCCTAGTACCAGAGCAAAAGAATAAATATAAAAACAAATAAATAGAAATAAATAAAAAATTAAAATAAAAATACCTAAAACAGATACAGTTTAAACTTTTTTTTAGGAATCAGAAACATTATTTACAAAATTATAATCATTTACAAAATATAAGTGAATTTTATACATGTACTTTCAAATCCTCCTCGTCATTAGTCTGAGAGTTTTTGTTGTAATTTTATACAATTGTTTTGGGCTAAACATTGTTCTCAAAGACTTGAAGGCAGCTTTTTTTTGTTTCATATTTCAAGGTTATATTCCCTAAGATAGTTAGACTAAAATGCATCCCAGAATTTCTCATGCAAACCTAGTTTTCCTGTTATATTCAATACAAATGTTGATGGTTAAGGTATTTTAAAAACATGTATTTAGTAGGGTGTGGTGGCTCACACCTGTAATCCTAGCTGCTCAGGAGACTGAGATCTGTTCAAAGACAGTACAGGCAGGAAATTCTGTGAGATTCATATTTCAGTTAACCAGCACGAGTCTTGAGTGAAAACACACACACACACACACACACACACACACACACACAAACTTGTATCTAAAACTAGTTTACTAGGGCTTACTCAGTATGGAGAGAGAGGGAAGGAAGGAATTCTCAAATTGCACTTCTTTTTTTTTTTCCTGCTGGCAACATCTCTAAGTATTTCCCTATAACCCTAAAGGGCTACAACATTAGAGAACTTCCAGTAATGCAGGAGATTAGGCCACATGTTAATTTTCACTCACTTAAAAAAGCCTGGCCTTACAGAGAGCTCCCAGACACTGGAACCCTGGCCTCTTGTAGACATTGTTCCCAGCAGCAATCCTGGGGAGCATGTTGTCACCTGCATTAACACTGTTTCCTTAATTTGAAAATGTCTTTCAAGAAATTAGGAAGAAAAGCCAATACCTAGAAAACAATTCTGTAGAAACAGAAAGTTTCAAAATGTCAGTTGCACAGACCAATTGTTTTTCTCTTTTGTTCTCTTTCAAATTCCCAGTTCTTCAAAAATATATGATACTAAAAAAAATCATTTGCCAAATGCTTTCTCTATTTGTTGCTGAAGCTTAGACATCATCTATCATCATTCATAATCAAGCATGCATTTTAAAACAGTGCTGTAGAGTAGTCTGTTAATATCTGAATTTAGAAAACTTAGGAGTGGCAAAGTACCCATTGCTCACACCTATAATCCTAGCTATTCAGAAGGCTGAAAAATCGCTATTCAGACAGCCCAGGCAGACAAATCCATGAGAATTCTTACCTGTAATTAACCACCAAAATGTCAGCGGTGAAGGTGTGGCTCAAGTGGTTGAGCGACAGCAGTGAACAAGAAAGCCAAGTGATCGCAAAATCAAAATAAGTATAACAAAAGAAAAACTTGTAAATTACCAATCACTGGTTTAAAAATAAGAAGCTCAGTTTGGTGGTGCCACCTAGTGGTGATCAGGCATTATGATGACTGTTTTTGTGACCTGGCAAAATAGGGAGAAATTTACAATCCATTTCCACCTTCATATCTTTTCTGTAAGAGATGAGTCTCTCAAATGTGTTTGCCCAACCTGGCTTTGAACTGAAATCCTCAGATCCAAAAGATTACAATACCTTACTCTTTTCAATATTTTTCTAATAGCTTCTGTTCTAACCATTGTTCCACCAATTCCTCTGTTGGGTGATGCCATTTTTGTTTAATTGTAATAAGCATTTTGAAACCCACTTGCTCTGGAGAAGCTGCAGCCCCATACTGATGCCCTATGTGGATAATGGGACAGGTCTTGAACCAAGATACCTCTCTCCTCTAGTGAGCTATCCTCGGACATCCTTTAACCCAGGTCTGTTTAGGTTTTTGTCTAGAGATCTCAGAACTCTCCTGCCACCAGGAAAATCAAAGGAGTTGAGCTGATTGTAAATATTAACCCCAAAAGGCTTTTAAAACTCTTTTTAGTCTGGAGTTTGATGAAAGGTTGTGCTAAGCAGAAGGGAAGACAGAAAACTAGGAATCACTGGGTTTCTGCTGGGATAGATTTTGGTTTTTTGTTTGTTTTTGAAAGGGAATTATAGTGTAAGTTAAAAGTGAATTCAGATACACCCAGTATATAGAAATGTTGAAGAAAAGTAGACTGTCATTTGGAATGATTTGTACCAACTCTCTTGTACTACTTTAAACCATTTTAGTTTACATGCCGTTATAAGAAGTGATTTTCTTATTCAGCCATCCATGGGGCTGGGAAGGTGGCTCAGTGGTGGAGCGCTTGCCTTGCATGCCTGAGGCCCTGAGTTCGATTCCTCAGCACCACATAAGCAAAAAGAAAAAAGCCGGGAGTGGTGCTGTGGCTCAAGTGGTAGAACGCTAGCCTTGAGCTGAAGAGCTGAGGGACAGCACCCAGGCCCAGAGTTCAGGCCCTACGACTGGACCCCCCCGCCCCCCCGCAAAATTAATCTTATTCAGCCATCCACTCATCCATTCCTGCATTTATCACATTTACATTGAGCACCCTTCATACCAACATAGACATGATATAGCTGCTGCTGCTGCTTTTGTGTGTGTGGGTGCTGATACTGGGGCTTAAACTCAGGGTCTTTCTCTTTTATTTGGCTTTTTCTCTCAAGGCGGATGCTCTACTATTGGAAGCATCACTTCCAATTCCAACTTTTTTGGTGATTAATTGGAGATTCGAGTCTCTTGGATGTGCCTGTCTAGGCTGGATTTGAATTGCAATCCTCATATCTTAGCTTCCCAGATAGCTAGAATTACAAGCATGAACCAATGGTGCTTGGCCCATGGCATAGCTTCTAATGTGATTTCATGCTGTTCCACCCCAAATATGCACTCTGGTGTCATTTGTGACAACATCACAGTTAATTTCAGTATGTAATTAAGACTATATGGTTAAGAATGTCCATATAGGAACATATAAGACCACATGTTCATTGGCTTCACCAAAAGGTCTGTTACCACCACAAGCAATGCCAGCCTCTGGTGCCCAGTAGACAGCATGGAAGAAGGAAGTCAAGTGTTTGGGGACACATGACCCGGTGGTGGTACTGGAGCACTGTGACACCATCATTAGGCTTTGGTTCCACTGCTCTTAGTATCAGCAATTTAGGCAAGGATTTACTGTGTGCCATAGGATGGGCGTCTGTGTGATGCTAAGCTTGATGTCTCTGCTGCTCTAAATTTCCCCCAAGTTTAGTGTTATCTCATTTTCTTCCTGGCAAATGTTTGGGCACTTATAAGATAAATAGACATGTATTAAGATGTTACTCAATTCACATTCAAAGTAAAAGAGGCATTGACTCATGGGTCTCCTGGGAGCCGTGTCATAGCAACCACTTTGCTCTGATTCGAGGTGAAGATGAGTCAGGAAGACTCCAAAGGAAGATACTCCATAAAATCCTTAGGCATACTCAGAGTAGATTCCCCCCCAGCTGTTTCCTGATGAAAATTAATGTTAAATAAATAGACAGGAAGGCTGACCCTCGTAACCTCCTCCCAAGGCTTTGCTTCAGATACACTTTATTTACCTGCCACGGGTATGAGGAGGAATTTCATCCCTACAGGTAAGTGAAGAGCATCTATGAATATTAGAATGATCATTACCATGATGATGATGATGATGATGATGATGATGAACGTATCACCTGGGCAGGTAACAGGCAGGCTTCTCCTGCTGGATCTTGTGTTCCGTGGCCATGGCAAACCCTCTGACATCAACTCAAATATTGCTAGTTCTCCATCACTGATAAAAAACGCCTGTGGAGACTAGATTGCACACATGCTGAGAGCTGTAGGGTAGAGCAGAGGGTAGATATTTAATTTTCCTTTGTAAATAACTTCCATAAAAAGTGAGATCCACTGAGACAGCATTAAAGGTAGGAAATGAGTCCAAAGGGAACTGAGGCTTTTTGGTCTCAAAGAAGGTGGGAAAAGGACATAATAAGCGTGGAAATGAGAATGAAATTCTCCCAGGACAAATAAAACAAACTGTTTCTTACCCCTCTTGGGGAGCCTGCAAAGACTCCTGAGTTGTTCAGGATAGGCTTTATTTAGCCTATCCCAGAATCCAAACAGGTGCCTGAAGAATGAGATAAACCTTTTGTTTCCTTGCCTTTTCCCCTTAAATCTTTTCCTTTATCTTCCTTGCATAAGCTAAACTGTGAATCCTTGGAAATAAAGGGGGAAAAAACTATAATTACTCTGGTCCCGTGGACAATGCATAATTGAAGAAGAATGACGCGTGGTCTTTTGCGTTCTCCAGAGCGCCTCACCTCGTGGGAGCCGGCCAGAGAGCACTGTGTCCTTCAATCCCTACGAGTCAGACCGCGGGCCCTGGGTTGCAGAGAGAGGTGAGCACCACGCAAGGTCATCTGTGACTTGCACACCTTCTGTAGCATCTAGAATCACAAAAGAGGCAGAGTTCCAGCAGAACCAGGCAGGAGTTGCTTGGGCTGTACCAGCCTTGCCTTAGCAGCCCCATGCGGTGCTTCTCAAGTGCTCTACTGATTGACGCCATTATAAAAGCCCCCAAGAAGGCGATCTACACCCTACCCCCCAACCAGACCTAGTTGAAAGCCCTTGCTGCCTCTGATCTAGAAGACCTTTTTTTTTTATTCTTTCTCCTCACCCTGCCTTTAGTTCTCAACTATACTCCAGGTGACCAAAGATGGGTTGTGACTTCAAGAGAGGAGGGGGACTAAGCCTCACAAAAGATATGGTTCAGAGCCCAGCATGTCCTGATCTCCTTGCAGGCCCTCAGAGAGAAGCTATGCCCATGGACACAGAGGTGTATGAGAGCCCCTATGCTGACCCTGAAGAGATCAGGCCCAAAGAGGTGTACCTCGACCGAAGCCTGCTGACCCTAGAAGACAGCGAACTGGGCTCCGGAAACTTTGGGACTGTCAAGAAGGGCTACTACCAAATGAAAAAGTAAGCAGCATTGTTCTCCTAGGTTACTGTCTTCTGCCCAAAATCCAACCTAGTATAAAGTTTTCTTCTTCTTCTTCTTCTTTTTTTTTTTTTGCTAGTACTGGGGCTTGAACTGCTTGAACTTAGAGCCTTTCACTCTTGATTGGCTTTTTTGCTCAAAGCTGGTGCTCTGCCACTTGAGCCATAGCTCTACTTGTAGCTGTTTTGGCAGTTTATTGGAGTCTCAAAGACTTTCCTGTCCAGGGACTTTGAACTGTGATCTGAGATCACAGACTCCTAAGTAGCTAGGATTATAGATGTGAGCCTTCAGCCCCCAGCTTCATTTAGGCTTTTCTTTCTCAGAAAATATTGACTAGCTCAGCATGATCTAAGTGATATTTGTATGATAAAATGAAAAGTCTAATTGCTTTGCAAACTTGTTGAGGCTTGTTTAAAATGAACGAACTGTAACATGGAAATATACTGGAATATTGTGTTTGTTTTTAACCAGGAGCTTTTTATGTTTGGTACCAGTACTGGGGCTTGAATTCAGAGTTTTGTGGTCTCTCTTGACTTTTTCACTCAAAGCTGGAGCTTCACCATTTGAGCCACACTTCCATTTCTGGCTTTTTACTGGTTAATTAGAGATAATAGTTTCTCAGATTTGTTTACCTAGGCTGGTTTTAAATTTTGATCCTCAGATCTCAGCATCCTAAGTAACTAGGATTCCAGGCATGAATCATCAGTACCAGCTAACCATGAGCTTTAATATGTATACATATATTAATATTATAGCTGAACCTATATGAAGGAAATTTTATATTCTTATGCATATATGCAATCTAGATGACAAATAGGAAGATATTAAAATGATCTGAGTATATCGTAGCTGTTGAGGTTTATGTGGAAGTTATTTAAATATTTGACAAGTTAGGGTTTTTCCTTGGTTTAGGGCAATCTTTGCACCATCTGCACCATTAGTTACAAGTAATGTGTGTTTGTAAACTGAGAGAGTGTGAGAATTGCTTTACAGAAGACCCTTCTGTTTTGTGGCTGATATTTCCATGTTTCCTGCATAGAGAACATGCTTTGCATAATATGTTTTCTAGACGTGAGCCAGTTGGGGTTGTTTCTCACGTGCACTGATTTGTTTTCAGAGTTGTGAAAACAGTAGCAGTGAAAATCCTGAAAAATGAGGCCAATGACCCGGCTCTGAAAGATGAATTGCTCGCAGAAGCCAATGTCATGCAGCAACTGGACAACCCCTACATTGTCCGCATGATTGGGATTTGTGAAGCGGAATCTTGGATGCTGGTTATGGAGATGGCAGAACTGGGTCCTCTCAATAAGTATTTGCAACAGAACAGGTATCATGGTGCCCAGAATGTCCTGAGACTAGGGTCCACATTTGACTGCACTGAGCCTGATTTCTACAGGAAACCTCCCTTCTCCTCCCTTTCCACACAAGTCTATGCTCAGTGAAATTGAGAGGGGAAGATGACCTAGGAAGATGGGGAAAAAAACTTAGAGGAAAACTCTGAGCCAATTATTTTTATCTTCATTCTCCTCCTTGACTCACTGGAATTATCCAGTGTTAGACTTTGACTCAGGATTTCTAGTCTGGAAATCTCTCCTTTCTAGGTAGAACATGCTCTTTTTATTATTAATTAATTTGTTTATATTTTATTTTTATATGTGCGCCGGGCGCTGGTGGCTCACGCCTGTAATCCTAGCTACTCAGGAGATCTGAGGATCGCGGTTCAAAGCCAGCCCGGGCAGGAAAGACCGTGAGACTCCTATCTCCAATAAAAAACCACCAGAAAACCGGAAGTGGCGCTGTAGCTCAAGTGGTAGAGCGCTCGCCTTGAGCTGAAGAGCTGAGGGACAGCGCCTAGGCCCAGAGTTCAAGTCCCACGACCGACAAAAAAAAAAAAGAGTTTCTTATTTATATATGTGCGTGCACGTGTGTGTGTGTGTGTGTGTGTGTGTGTGTCTGTCTGTCTGTCTGTCTGTCTGTCTGTCTGTCTGTCTGTCTGTCTGTCTGTATGTATGTGCCAGAAGTGGGGCTTGAAATCAAGGCCTCACATTCTTGCTTGGCTTTTTCACTCTTGTCTTGTGCGTTACCACTTGAGGTACTCCTTCACTTCCACTTCTTAGTGGTTGATTGGAGGTAAGAGTCTCTTGGGATTTGTCTGTCTGGGCTGACTGAAACTTGATCTTTAGATCTCAGCTCCTGAGGAGCCAGTGATGACAGGAATGAGCCACTTGTCTATTAAGTTCCCTTTAGTGATAACTTCTGAAGGTGTTGGTTGCTGTGTACTGGTTGCATCCATCTGTGGAGCAATTATGCTGTACTCTTTTAAAGCTGTTATTGAGATAGAAAAACTCAGAGGAAGAATGCCAGCCAAAGATTCGTTCCTCCATATGCTGCATTTTGCTTGTACTTAGATTGTCATTTTCGTTTCCATCAACAGAAGGCATTGTTACCTGTCCTTTGCAGGTAAGAAATTGAAGAGTCTTATCTCCAATTAACTACCAAGAAGCCAGAAGTGAAGGTGTGGCTCAAGTGGTAGAGTGCCAGCCTTCAACAAAAAAGCTAAACAAGAACATTAGGCCCTGAGTTCAAGCTGTACTGGCACAAAAATAGAAGAATAGGGAGTAAGTGGATCTACTTGTGTGGGTCCTGAAAAGCATAGTTGCCTCCATGTTCACTGCCCCTAATGGTACCCTTTTGACCTTCAGGCATGTCAAGGACAAGAATATTATAGAGCTGGTCCATCAGGTCTCCATGGGAATGAAGTATTTGGAAGAGTGCAATTTTGTGCATAGAGATCTGGCCGCAAGAAACGTGTTGCTGGTCACTCAACATTATGCTAAGATCAGTGATTTTGGTCTTTCCAAAGCACTTGGAGCTGATGAAAGCTACTATAAGGTAGGAAAATCTCAGCTAGAAGTCATGGCAACAGGTCACAATAAATCAAGAGGGAAATATGTGGGCTCTTCATTTCAGTGTGATAGGATCTGAAGAAGCAATTCCACAAGTAGCCCTGGCTTCTCTCAAAACCCCTTCGTTCCTTCGTTCCTTCGTTCCTTCCTTCCTTCCTTCCTTCCTTCCTTCCTTCTTTCCCTCCTTCCTTCCTTCCTTTCCTTCTTTCATCTTTCCTGCCTTCCTTTCCTTCTTTCATCTTTCCTGCCTTCCTTTCCTTCTTTCATCTTTCCTGCCTTCCTTTCCTTTTTCTCTTTCCTTCCTTCCTTCTTTCCTTTCTTCCTTCTTTTTCATTATTCTCTATAAATGATCGTACAAAGAGGTTTCAGTTCAGCAAGTCTATGAATACAATGCATCTTGATCAATGTATCTATGCTCTTCCATCATTCTTCCCCATCTCTCCCAACCCTACCCATCCCCTCAAGTTACCTGATTCCATTTTCACACGTGTGTGCTGCATGTTATTACTGCATTCACCCACTCTTCTCTCTCTGTTCATCTTCCTTCACCTCAAGAGGAAACATGTTTCAGCTTCCTGGTATTCATTTTGTTAAAATATAATTTTAGTTGTTCAAAGCAGTTGTGCTTTTGAAATCCTTCCCTGCATGTAGCATACTTTAGTCAATTTGTTTGTGTTCATATGCATATGACCCTATATATGTTCATTATATGTTTATAATGTAGCTCTAACTTACACATATGAGAGGAAGCATGCATTCTTTGTCTCTCTGAACCTGACTTACTTCTCTAAACATAATTTTCCAGATCCTCCCATTCCCCTTTGAGTGATATAATATTATTCCTCCTAATGGATGAGTAAAATTTCTAAGTGTGTGTTTATACATATATGTTTGTACATATATGCTTATACATGTATATGTACACATATACATACATTTTCTTGATCCACTTATCCATTACTGGCAAGCTGGGTTGTTTCCCTAAGTTGGCTACAGTGAACAGTGTCAACAACGAACATGAATGCACAGGTGTCTTTACTGAATCCTGACTTGTAGTCTTTTGGAGAAAAGTCCAAGAGGTATCACTAGATCATAGGGCAATTCTGTGTTTAGTACATTGAGAAATCGCCACAGTGCCTTCCATAGTGGTTGTACTAGTTTACATTCCCACCAACCGTGTAATAGAGTTCCTGGTAAAAATGCTCTTATTCAGTATTGATCCTATCAGTTAAAATAAAGTAAAAATACTCTAATATATCATCCATTGAGATTTTTTCAGACTAGTGTCTTCCAAATTATCTTTCATGAAATAGCAGGGAAGCAGATATTAACTGATGGCTCATTTTGCAAAAAGAGAAGTGTGGAAATCCACGGCTAACTTCCTTTGGAAAAATGCAAGTGGGATGGGATGATTTCTGAAACATTTCCCTGAGCCCTGTTTCTGTGAATAGGTATTGTGAATGCAAGTGGATAGTTGGTCTTTGTTGTATATCTCAACTCTAATTCATCCATGGACTCCTTTTCCCCACAAAACATGTGTCCCACCTATGGGACGCTGTTTTACCACCCCCGGTATGGATCACTTCCAAAATAATCTTTAACAAATACACAGATCTATATGTAAAAGTTTGAAAATGCAGATGCAAAGTGTCAAGTAAGTTTGGCATCTCTACCCAAGTAAAAAATTAAGGTCTCCTGTCTTTCTACTATGTATGAGGAAATTGTCCTATGAGCATAATTAGTATCTAGGGTAATTGAGCTATTTTTTTTTAAAAGATAATACGCTGAGTGATTTACTTGTGTAATCTTAACTACTCGGGAGGCTGAGACAGGAGGATCATGGTTTGAAGCCAGTATAGGTAGAAAAAGCCATGAGACTCTATTTCCAATTAAGTAGCATAAAACTGGATTGGAGAAATGACTGAAATGATAGAGTACCAGCCATGAGCAAACAAGCTGAGCCAGAGTGCAAGGCCTGAGTTCAAGCCACAATATCAGCAAAAGAAAAATAAAAGAAAAAGAAAAATCAATGTAATGAATGAGACTAGAAAACACCTGCTCATCTGTCCAGGCTGAACTAAGGATGGACTCCCAGTAAAGCATAGTACTAACCAAACTGGACATGCACTTAGACTTCCCTAAGTAACTTCACAAGCACCCACCCTACTTTCTGAGGTGGTGCTTTTTCTGCTACCCACCTCCAAATCCTCTAAGGAACTAATAACAGCAGAAAGAAGAGAAAGGAAATAAACCCTATGAACATATCTACGGTTTATGATGACCAAGTAATAGGATTACATCTGGTAAGGAAAAGAATGTGCTGAGGAAAAATCTGTAGCTCTGCAATTCTCTAGGAATATCTAAAAGTCTCAGCAATAAATGGAAAACTTTATAGGGCCAATTCATAAGTGGCAAGAAAGGACCAGTGTGGCCATTCTGTTTGGGACTGTGGGATTGAGCCTGAGTGTCACAACCTGAGATGGTTATTGAAGTCCTAAGGGACTGTAAGGTTCACCCTGGGAAGGTGGAGCAGACTCATCCCTCTTCTTGGTTAAGTCTCCGCCCAGTACCTGTGTCACCTAGGTAACGGACACACTAGAAAGCAGTCACCTTCCCCCCTCCCTGAGGTCACATCCGAATCCTGGGTGGCCACACCTTCTCCCACCCCTGGTCTTGGTAAGTCTGGCCTGGCTGTGGTTCGATCCTTTTTTATTCCTGCTGCGTGGGCTTCCAACTTGACCAGAGGCGGCCAGCAAATAAACCTTTCCCTTGCCTGAATACCACGTGCTGCTCTCTTTAGTCGGATGCCAATTTAATTTACCTAACAGTGGCCATGTCCTTCCTCCCGGAAATGGAGGATGTCAATTGTTAATGGGATGAACCCCAGGAGCAGGCTGGCTTCACCCTCTTGGGCCCTGAAAGCCTCTGGGAGAGCATCATAGGCACCACCAGCTGCCCAACATCTTGCTCCCACACAGCCTATCACTCACCTCATTCCTCACAAAACAGCCATCCTAGAGGGGTGTCCTTGGAAATGAGGGTCCTGAGAAAAATAACAACATGGTCTAGACAGAGGTACAGCCCAGGACACCCCAGCCTAGAAGAAAGACACAGGACTTGGGAAGATAGAATGTGTTCTAAAGCTAGGCATATGTTGGAGCGAAGAAGCCAAGAAGCCTGTGTGGTGCAGGCGCTCTCAGAGGACACAGAGAAGGGGGAAATGTCAATGTGTCACTGTTATCTTCTGCTGTCTGACAGGTTGGCTCATGCTCGGTGCCCTGCAGCCCTAGCTGGTGTGCAGCGTCCACACCACAGTGTGGGTAGATCTCAGTGAGGACTGGTGCGTTTGTTGCACACAGTAGCTGGGAGGCTGCCCCACGGAGGTCCAGGGATCCAGTTCCATTCTATACATTCATTAGTTAGTGACTAATTAGAGTCATACTGTGAGCCTCCTAATGGCCCTTGGGCTTCCTCACAGCGTGGCAGCTCAAGAGTCGGAAACAGAGGTTTGTGACATTGACAAAGCTGATAAGGCCTGGATTCAGAAACTCTTGTCAAGTGATTTCCACTTGATGGGTTGGTAAGAATTGCCACAGACTACTTAGATTCAAAGGACAAGGGAGGAAAGACCTGTCTTTAAGAATGTGGTTTGTTCTGTTTTCCTACATGACCTATTTCTTATAAATCACTGTCTTGCTTTGTTCATTTGTAATGATTTGATCCTTTTAGATCTGATAGGCTCTCTGCATAAATCTATTCATCTGCTTGTATTCGGATGGGCCCCTTGAGAAAGAAGCATCCAAGAACCTGAACACTGCTTCTGACACTGCCCTGGCTATTAGACAGTATATTGTTAGAGAAGGCACCAACAGCTCTCCGAGAATCAGCCGGGAGAGACAGGACCATAACAGAAGTAAAAGCCATGTTAGAAGAGGCAATGAAGGGTCCAGCAATCCTGAAAAGTAGAGACAGGAAGGACTTCTTTAGGAACATGGAGCAGAGTGAAGTATAAAAGAATAAAGAGTTAAACCAGATCACAGAGCAATGACAGTGAGGGAAGCAGGGTCTGTGTGGCACCCGGCTCAGCTCCAACACTCTCACCCCTTGGCTCCCTTTGGGGCAGACACAAGCCTCTGAGATGTGTTCCAGTTGATTTGTAATAGAAGAAAGCTGCAAACTATCTAAGAGACTTTCAGTAGGAGTCTGACTCTATCAGTCCTGGGGGATTCAATGCAGCACAGAAGGCAATTCTTTTCAAAGAGTTCATGTGCTGATATACAGTTGGGTTCATGATGTTCCAGGTAGGAACATTAAAAAGTAAGTTGCACACACACACACACACACACACACACACACACACACACACACACACACACACAGAGCATGTTGCAGCTCATAAGCTTATTTATCCTTCTATAAATTATGGTAAAATGCATATAACAAAATTTAGCACCTTAATTTCAAATTCTCAGTTTAATGGCGCTCAGTACACACAATACAATATAACAATACAACTTGATGTCAGAATTCTTTCCACTTGCAAGTTAAACTCTGTATTCATCCATCAGATACTCTCCTCTCTCCTCACCCTGCCCGACAGTCTATTTTCCCCTCTGTCTTGTGGATAGTTCTAGTGACTCTAGGTCTTCATACAAGTGCAGTTATACTGCCTTTGTCCTTTGGTCGCTGGCATATTCCCCTTACCATGATCCCATAGGTTTCTTCTATGTGGCAGTCTGGGTTAGGGCCTTTTTCTCTCCTCTTCACGGGTGGACAGCACCCATGCCATGGTCTGGAGGGGCCACAGTTTCTGTTCATCTCAGTTCTGGGGACTAAAGCTGCGCTGAGCATGGTGCATTGCATGTTGTTCATGAGATGCTGGCCTCTGCTTTGTCTGTAGGCACAGACACACGGGAAGTGGCCGGTGAAGTGGTACGCGCCAGAGTGCATCAACTACTACAAGTTCTCCAGCAAGAGTGACGTGTGGAGCTTCGGGGTGCTGATGTGGGAGGCGTTTTCCTACGGGCAGAAGCCTTACCGTGTGAGCTGGCCTTTACTCTCTGCTTCATGTCTCAGCTCTAGCACAAATGAGCACCAGACTGTTTTCACAGGAACCCGAAAATGATGAAAGAGCTCTTTTAAAAACATTACTTGATGCTAACTGAACAGGGTTGTTTCTTCACTGCATATTAAATGTATAGATAGATGCATAGAATTGATATCCAGATGTACTTTATTAGTGTTGAAATAGAATTATGACTACTGACAGTACAAATTTATCACTGCTATGAGTTTTAGATGTGTGTGTGTGTGTGTAAGAGAGAGAGAGAGAGAGAGACTTGAACTTAGGGCTTCTTCCTCTGCTGGGTGGTGCTCTATCACTTGAGCCATGCCTCCACACCTCCACTTCCAGCTTTTTGGTAGTTAATTAGAGGTAACAGTCTCTCCGATTTATCTGTTTTGACTGGCTTTGAACCTTGATTCTCAGATCACAGCCTCCTGAGATCTGGGATTATGGGTGTGAGTTACTAGTTAGAATATTTTAATATATTATATATATTATATGTCATCTTACATACACATACATTAATATAGCAGCATGAAGCTGATACCTGCCATGAAATGAACCTCCAGTTGGGGAAACAGTAGAACCCAGAGTCCCAACTTCCCTTCCCACTGGGCAGTCCCTCCTGACCTCCAGTCATGCATTTGATGTGCTCCTGGCTGTGTAGCTTACATCATTGAAAGCATTCCGTCTGTGCATGTACTCATTTCCTCTTGGGGGAAGAATTGTTTTGTTTGGTATGCTAGCACTAGTTTCAAAGCTCGTGTGTATTTGTTTGTCTCAGGGAATGAAGGGGAGCGAGGTGACTGCCATGCTGGAGAAAGGAGAGCGCATGGGCTGCCCCACAGGGTGCCCGCGAGAGATGTATGAGCTAATGAACCTGTGCTGGACCTATGAGTGAGTACCAGACACTTTCTGCTATATGTCCAGGGCTCTGGAGAGAGATGGCCTTTTCAAGAAACACACATCACGTTCTGCCCTCCCAGTAAACCAGGGAGCCAGGAGCAGGGACTGTCTTGCTCAAGATCCAGTTATGTCACTTAACAAAAGGGATGCATCCTGAGATATGCACCAGTCCGCATTCTGGCCCTTGTGTGAGCATTTTAGAGTGTCCTTATACAAAATCACCAGGCAGCACGAACTTATGGGATCACTATCAGAAGCTTTAGTGAGTCTCCAGAGTTTGGAACATACACCCGTGATGTGCTCAGGCAATGGCTAGTACCTTATCCGGCAACAGAACATTTAATCTCCACTAGGAGATCCTGCAGATCACGGACAGGTTCAGTGCCAGAGGCTTACCATGTGATACACTCGCACACTCCCCAGTGTAGTTACCCAGTTCGTAACATGCAGGACTCTTTTGCTCCCTGCTAAACCACCCTCAACATCTCCAGAGCATAAGTACATTATGAGTACTCTGAAATTTTGGACAGCAGCGGAGGCACTGGACACATTCTGGGATGGCAGAAGGTGGATGTCAGTCACTGCTCCAGAGCATGGAGCTTCTTAGGAAGTGCTGCTAAGTGCTACATGTTGGAACACTGCAGATGAAGCATTAGCCACAATGCCATTTGATGGGACTACCCAAGTGGGCAGTGCAGAAAACACTCTGCTCTGCTAATAGTAGTGGTTCTTGGTGCTCAGTGTGTTCTGGTAGTTGTGAGACAGAATGGCTGGATGTGGAATGTAGCAATGAGCTTAATATCAGGATCTTTTTTTTTTTTTTTTAACACTGTTGGCAACTTTATCCCTTGGCATTATAGCCCCAAATTTTGCAAAATAGGAAAAAATATAACTTCGTTTTGTCAGTATGAGGACTTTAATTCAGGGCCTGGGTTCTATCTCTTAGCTTTTTTGCTCAAGGTTACTACTCTATCACTTCAGCCATCGCTCCACTTCCAGCTATTTGGTGGTTAATTGTAGATAAGAGTCTCACAGACTTTCCTACCCAAAGCTGGCTTTGAATCATGACCTTCAGATCTCAGCCACATGAGGTGCAAGCCACTAATATGAAACTCGCTTACAAATAACTTGGAGGTGAGGATGGATTCTCAAGGTTTTAATGAAGACAATGGGCTTGCAGGTTCCATAGTAGTAGATTCAACAAACAATGGATTGAAAATATATGCCTAACTGCATCTGAGAGGAACAGTGAAACACGCCATATCATATTTTGTCATTATTCCCTTTACAATACAGTCTTACAGCTATTTCCATAACAATTACCTTATGTCCAATATTACATAAGTAATTTAGAGGTGGTTTGACATATACAGGAAGATATCTGAAGTTATATGCAATACTGTATTATTTTATAGAGCAGACTGGAACATCTGAGGATTTTGGTATTGATGGGGGTTCTGAAACTAGTCCTCTGTGGATGTGGAAGAGCAGCTATACATCCTTAAATTGATACCGTATGCTCCCGTTAGAGCATGCGCATGCTTATTTGCAGATCATGGATTATTAAAAGTCTTGCCCATAGTTTACTTATATCAGCACATCATTTACTAACAGCACAGCCTTCCTGTGTTAAGATTTACAACAGAAAATAGGTGTGGTAGGGCACACCTGTAATTCCAGGTACTTGGGAAGCAGAAGCAGGGGACCCATGCTTTGAGGCTAGCCTGGACAAAGCTAGCATGACCTAGTCTCAAATTAATAATAATAATAACAACAACAACAAAAATAATATAGTAGGATGGACCTAGGGAGAGCATAATTCAAGTGGTAAGCACTTGCCTAGTAGGCTCAAGGTCCTGAGTTCAATTTTCAGTGCAGAAGAAGAAGATGATGATGATATAATAGACAACATCTAGGTCTTTGTCTTGGCTATCACTGTTTTACATTCTAGAGCTCCTATTAGCCAGGAGCCAGTGGCTCATGCTTGTAATCCTAGCTACTCATGTGGCTGATATCTGAGGATCACAGTTCAAAGCCAGCCCTGGCAAGAAAAGTCCGTGAGACTCTTATCTCCAATAAACCACCAGAAAACGAGAAATGGTGCTGTGAATCAAGTGGTAGAGCGCTCACCTTAGCTGAGGAGCTGAAGGACAGCACCCAGGCCCAGAGTTCAAGCCCCACAAATGACAAAAGAAAATAAAAAATAAAAAAAATAAGAGCTCCTATTAACAGCCCCCATTGAGAAAGTGAAACATCATCCATTGGAGCATGAGAAGGAAGAAAAATACTTACACCCATATATTTTTTCCTCTCAAACGTTTGAGAGTTAAACATGATCCACGTCTGTAATATGTCCAGCTCCAACATGTTTTTAGACATGTTGCTGGAATTGCAAAAGCCTGTACAGGGGGAGAGTTGTAAAGGATCCCGAACTTCTCCAGTACACGATTCCCTTGGAGATCTTGAGAAAATGCAGGGTTGGGTTCTGTAGGTCTGGAGTGGGATGAGGCTGTATTTCTGTTTCAGAACATCAACCAGATAGACAGATGCTGAAGCACCTCTTTTAAGCTTTGGCTACCAGGGAGTGCAACTGTTTGCGCTCTATGCTGTAGAGGGGTGGTTGATCTATAGTATTTATTTCAAGAGCCGTCTTGACACACACTAACATCTCTTTCCCAGGGTGGAGAAGAGGCCTGGATTTGTAGCAGTGGAACTGCGGCTGCGCAATTATTACTACGACGTGGTTAACTAGCAGCTCCCTCTGGTGTCTGTCCCCTCCTGGGCAAATGTATTCTGATGGACTGGTTTTCAGTGTCTGCAACACCTCTGCCGGTGGAGAGAGCCAGCCTCATGTGGAACATGGCATGTCCTTGGACTCTCCCTCCCCAAAACAAGCTCATCCCCAGAAGGAGGATGGACAAAGGGGCCCCTGAATTCATCTGTGTGGTTTTCATGACAGATCACTTTTAAGATCTGATTCCGAATTCCTTTTATTTTCACTGGGGCCTGGACTGCAGGAATCCTGGAAAACTTGAACTAGAGGCAGGGCTGGGGGGTGTAGCATCTGCAGATCAAGCTAGCATTTCGCAGGTGATTCCTGAGATGGAGAGACAGCCAGGGTAAAAAAGGACAACGGCATCTTGAACAGACTTTGGCAGCTGTGAGACTGATCCCTGGTCACAGAAATGCTGTCTGAATGGATAAATGCTATGGGAGCTTTCAAAGAAAGAGGAGGAAGAGGAAGAAGAGTAGAAGGAAGGAGAAAAGGAAGAGAATGAAGAGGAGGCGGAATAAGCTCTACCAGTATGAGTTCTAAGCATCTAGCCAGTTAGTGAACTAATAATAATATGAATAGTCATAATTAATAATAAACCTGGATGTTGCTTTTGCTCTGTGTTTGGAACATAAGAAACATCTGGAAGAGGAACAAAGCCCCTAGGAAACCCCTGGTTTGGCCTGCATGCCCCTTGCAGACTATGCCGAGGCCTGTCCATCTGTGCCTGATAGGGACAAGTGAATAAAGCTCCCCTTGCGTGGGAGTGGCAGGCTCCTGTTCACCTTGTGTGACATAGAATACTTCAGACTGCCATGTCTGGAGCACAGCAGAGAGCATGCTACCATGAATGAATGCATGCATCTGTAAGGAAGGCCATGCTGGTCCCCTTTAGTTGCTATCATGGATCATCTAGACTGGGCAATTTATGAAGACATTTATCATTCACAGTTCTGGGAAGTTCATTGCCAAGGTGCAGGCATCTGATGCGTCGAAGCCTGGGAGGGCATTGCTCGGACAGAGAGAGGGCCCCACTCTTAAGACCTCCTCTACACGTAATCACATCCTAAAGTCCCACCTACAAAGACCCTATCCTAGACATTTGTATTTATACTATGTCATATAATTTTGTCTTCATCACAAGAATTTGGGGGGGGCTCAACTGCACCAGAGAAGAGGACAACTTGAGTATCAAAGTCATCTGAAGAGGAGTTTCTGAAGAGAGAATCAATTCACAGTAAAATTAAGACTCTAATCCTCATCCCCAAATGGGCCTTATTGAGAGTGGCCTTGGGCTGAACATGTTTGGCCTGAGAATTCTCTTCCAGGCCCTAGACTTAACGACTCCCCACCTAAGGTTTTCCCTCATGCAAATCATCAACCCTTTTGTGTGTTTTGCTTGAGTCTCTGGAAACTCAAAAGCTCCTGGGCACCAGCAAGTTAATGCCTGTGATCCTAGCCTCTCAACAGGCTGAGATCTAGAGGACTGTGGTTCAAGGTTAGCCCAAGCAGAAAAGTCTATGAAACTCTGTCTCCAAAATAACCAGCAAAAAAGCAGGGCTGGAGGCATTGCTCAAGCAGTAGAGTACCAACCAGCCAAGCAAGTCGTCTGTGTACAAGGTCATGAATTTAAATCCCACCAAAAAGAAAAAAAGTTAAAAACAATCCAGCCATATGTCAGTAGACACATGCAAAGTTGTACCCACCTTACTGTCCACTTAGGACATGTAAAACACACACAGCCCTGGATGACAGAACAGGATCTACTCACAAAGGGCAACAACACACTGAGAAAGGAGGCCATTTTACCTTTCCTTTGCTGAAGGAAGACAAGCTCACTTGTTGAGTTTGTGTTAAGTTGCCTTAGAAGCCACCCACACCCTTTGGAATTGTAGTTCCTGATAGGATAGATGTGTGCTAAACTGAGCCAGTTCCCAAAACATAGTCAAGTCCCTGCAGTTGTGAAGATCAGTGACAAAATCTCCATTGGTCAGACCATAAGAGATGTAGAGTCATGAGGACAAGGGTTGAGCATGCTGGGTTTGGTAAAGAGGCTGCATCAGAGGCTCTGATTCTGGGCTCTGAGTCTACCTGACTCAGCTCTCACTGTAAGTATGTGTGTGCCTGTGTGTGTGTGTGTGTGCATGCATGTGCGCATGACTGGAATTTGAACTCAGAGCCTCACATTCATGCTTGGCTTTTCTGCTCAAGGCTGGCACTTTACTGTTTGAGTCATGCCTCCACTTCTGGCATTTTGCTGGTTAAGTAGAGATGAGTCTCACAATTTTGTCTGTCTGGGCTAGCTTTGAACAGGGATCCTCAGATTTCAGCTTTCCAATTAGCTAGGATTACAGGCACAAGCCAGTGACATAGGATGGATCTTTAATAAGATTATCTGCTCAAAGAGTAGTCTGTGTGTGTAATAACTTCTTGGATATTTTTGGCCTCTCTAGTAGCATCCCTCCTTCCTAGGAGTCTGAGCCTGACCAACATAAGGCTGACAGAAGGCTGGCCAGCCTGGCCACGGACACGGGTCCCTCTGTCCTGGAGACAATGTCCAGGGCCTCTCACTGTAGACAGCAGGTTCCTGTGTTGTATAGAACCCCATGGGCCAGTGTGAGGCTGTCTTATCTGGTAGAAATCATGATCTTCCATCAAGAATAATTGTGTGTGTGTGTGTGTGTGTGTGTGTGTGTGTGTGTGTGTGGGTGTGTGTGGGTGTGGGTGTGTGCCAGTACTGGGGCTTGAACTCAGGGCCTGTGAACTATCCCTTAGTTTTTTAATTCAAGGATTCAAGGAGGCTGTTCTACCAGTTGAGCCACAGGTCCACTTCCAACTTTTCGGTGATTAAATGGAAATAATAGTTTCACAGACTTTCCAGCCTGGGCCAGCTTCCAACCATGATCCTCAGAGCTCAGCCTCCTGAGTAGCTAGGATTACAAGTGTGAGCCACCAGTTCCCAGCTTAATTCTTTTTCCCCTGGGGTGATGGCAGCTTACTAAAGGAGGACCAAGGCTGAGGAAAGGGCAAATTTGGAGAGAGACCTTTCTCCAAGCAACTCCCAGGGACCTTTCAGCCACCGTGCCGGGCTAGAGTTCTGCTCACAGGCTGTCCTGCAGGTCCTTCCAATCTCTTTCCTGGGGGCTGTGCTCTCTCTCTCTATGCCTTTCACCTGCTGGCCTTTTTCACAAGGGCACAAACGAGCACCCTGGGCTGCACTGGCTACAGTCTACTAACTACAGATGCCAAAGATACCTTGCTGCCTGCCAGAGCAAATGTCTCATACAAGCAAAATCATGGCACATGTTTTCCGGTGAGCATGCTGTTCGCCCTTCATCTTAACCCACTTTGCTGCTGGATGGTAACTTCAGGTGGACATGAGCCTGATGATTACCTCCATCAGCAGAGGTGGCGGCTCGATGGTCAGTCTTCCCCAGCCAACCCTGCGGCAAACAGCATGCTTCCCACATATTTCAGAAGGGCTACGTTGTGTCACTTGGTTGTTTGAAACTGCATGAATAAAAACGTAAGACTAGCTTGGTCGTGATGTCCACATGAATCATTGGGACAGGACAGGCTCACTGCCAGCTAGTGTTCGATGGCATTGTCAGCTATGCAAGCTGCATGGCAGAAAGTTGAGGCCCTGCCGCATTGTAAAACACGGATTTACATCTGCCACACCGGAGGAGGCCTGTCCTGTGGGTGTGTGGGCTCCATTTCATGGATCTCCCATGAGGATCTCATAGCCCATCCGTACGCTAGTGAGCGGTGGACCATGAAGACCCCCATCCCCTAAGGCCAAAGCAGGGCATGGGGTATGAGCTCTGCCTTCCTCTGTGAACCCAGCCTGAGAGCACTGGGACAGAACAGGAAACAACTCCCAAGCCCCGTCCCCCCTCCTGCTCAAAGACTACAGCAGCCAGGTGCTGCTGGCTTACCCTGTAGTCCTAGCTACTCAGGAGGCTGAGCTCTGAGGATCATGGTTGGAAGCTAGCCCAGGCAGGAAAGTTTATGAGAGAATTATCTCCAATTGATCACCAAAAAAGTTGGAAGTGGAGCTGTGGCTCAAAGTGGTAGAGCAATAGCCTTGAGCAGAAAATGTTAGGGACAGCACTCTGTCCCGGAGGTCAAGCCCCATGACCAACCAAAATAAAAAAGATTGTAGATACACACACACACACACATACTCACACGCACGCACATATGCATTCACAGATGAAGTCACACTTGCCTCCATAGACAAAGTTATGCTGCACACCCGTGAATATGTGCATAAGCAGACATTATATTCATGTATGTGGGCACACAATTATATGCATGCATGTATATAATTCCTCTGTATGATGTATATGTGTACTGATAGAAGATCAAGCCTTAGTACATGGTCTTTTGAGAGGCCTTTAAGATCCCAGCTGTGGTATGCAACATACATTCCCACATGTGCGTGTGTGTGTGTGTGTGTGTGTGTGTGTGTGTCTGTGTCTGTCTGTCTGTCTGTCTCTCTGTCTGTATCTCTATTTGCCCACATCTGACTCACACCCCAGGACACATGACCATTCACAGAAAGAACCCTCCTCTGGAACATGCTCTGAGCTAGCGACTGACCCTGCCTGAGCCACCAGAGCCCTGTCTCCCTGGCCATTCCTGTGAGCCAGCCCCCCCTCCCCCCCACCACCCCATGGGCCACCAGACCAGCAAGTGATGCCGGCCACACGCGGGCTCAGCTGGGGACATTTCCAGCAGCTACATTCTTAGCTAAGCATTGCTGCCGTGAAGCCATGAGTCAGACGCTTTACAGCCCTGCAGCCTTGGAGGTCTGTGAGCCAGTCTATTTTCCATAGCTGTCACCAAGCTGTGGCTCACTGAGGGAGAAAACGTGGATTGTTCATAAACAACTCGTCCTTATTCAGGAAAAAGAAAGAGCCAGTGTCTGGTACTTTCTTCTCCATGGCTCCTATCAGGTGACATCATACGTTTCTGGAAACACGGAGCTGCCCAAGCATGGCATTCAGTGTGGTAAACACACTGCCAGAAACAGCTGGACAAGTCCTCCCTGCGCCCAGCCCAGGGGCGAGGGTAGGCCTCAGCCTCAAAGGCCAGTGCATGAGGCCAGGCCACCGACTGTGTTCTTACCAGGAAGAAAGTGCCCATAGCCACATGATCTGTTCCCCTGGATGCTGGCAGATGGCACCAGGAGTGTCTAGTGACAGTGGTGTGTTGTCACTCAGGAAGTGGCCTCTAGGGACACAGCTACCTAAAGAGAAAGCCAGCAAGGTGCCAGATAAGGAATTCCCACCCTTGCACCACAAGCATTGTGAGAAAATCCAGGAGGATCAGTGTTCAAGGCCACCACCGAGCAGAGCTGGGCTGGGACCCTGTGTGGGGAACAGGGATCTAGGGCCTGGGGAGCAGGGCTCGAGAGTTGAGTAGCAGGATGGGCTGTCCTAGAAGGGAGAATCAGGCTGAGGAGACCTGTAATGCAGAATCAAAGCCTCTTCACTTACCTTTCTCTGTACCTGCAACAGCTAGATATGCATGTTCTAGAACACGCCTGCTGACAATATGAAGGCACCCCATTCCTCAGTGTCTGCTGTGTCTCCCCACACGATACTCTGATGCTCTGATCTGCAGCCTCCTGCAGGAGCCTGAGTAGGGGTCAGCTGCTCAGGGCATTGTGGGTGCTTCCCACATCTGGGTCCAAGCTTCGCCCTCACGGGGTTTGGAGCACATGGTCTAAAGCAGGTCACTAGACCCAGGTTCCTCCAGGGGCGCTCCGTGTGCCTCTGAGGGTGTGTTTGTGCATCCTGTGCGTGTGTTTGTATCTGTGAGGCATGTATTTATGTATGTGTGTAGCATGTATATATGGTGTAACTGTATGTAGTGTGTGGTGCCTGTGTGTGGTGGATAGTTGTGTGCTATGTGTATGCTGTATGTATGGTGTGGCATTGGATGGTGTGTGTGGTATGTGTGTGTTGGAGTATGTATCTCTGAATATGTCCTGCTATATGATGTGTTTCTCTGTGTGTGATGTGTGTGTTGAGTGTATAGTATATATCTATGTGTTGTGTATGTTGCATGTGTTTGTGTCTCTGAATAGTGTGTGTTTTTGCCTAGTGTGTGTTTGTTGTGGTGTATGTATGTATGATGTGCCCAATATATTTGTTGTGTGTAGTGTGTATGTGTGTGGTGTATATGTGTGGCATTTGTGTATATGTGTGATGTGTACGTGTGTACGTGTGTATATCATGTATGTATCATGTGTATATGTATCTGTAGCACATGGTCTAAAGCTGGTCACTAGACCCAGCTTCTTCCATGGGCTTTCTATATGTATATATGAGTAGTGTGTGATGTGTATGCATGTGACATGTATGGTACGTGTATGGTATATTTTTGTAGTGTGTGTCTGCAGTATGTGTGTTTGGTGTGTGCACTGTGTGTATGTGTACACATGGAGTGTGTGGTGTGTATGGTGCACATGGTGTGTGTCATGTGTGCATGCTCTGTGTACATGTGTATGCTCCTCCATGTGAAGCTGTGTCTGTCACAGAAGGGTGCTGTTGTAACACCAGCCCCCCTCTTGGGCTTTACCACCCCCAGCTTCCACAGCCTTCCAGGATATAACCAATGGAAGATGTCTGCACATGGAGCCAGAGAGCCCCAGAGCCCGGAGACCAGGTGAGCTCAGGAGGGCTCTGGCACTGTCCTGATCCACCTGGCTAAGGGGTCTCCACGATGACATCCTAGGGTGCAGTCAGCCCCACAAGGCTATGGCTCCCCATGGGTGGGCCCTGCCTGCCAGGGCTCATTTAGTCATCACAACTTGTGGGAAATGGTGTCCCAGCCAGCCAGCATGTTCTAGCTTTGCCCTCTGACCCTGAAAGGTCAGACAGTTCAAGTCCCAGAGGTGTCTCCACCTCATAGATGCCCCGTGGACAGTCCTCTTTGCTCTCAGCCCCTCTGCCATTCCAACGGAACAAAGACAAATGTGACCTAGACCTACTGATGGGACAAACGGAGTCATTGAATGGCTAGGCCAGGTTGTATGTGTGAATTTTCTTCTGGAACTCAGCCTTGTGTGTGTGTGTGTGTGTGTGTGAGAGAGAGAGAGAGAGAGAGAGAGAGAGAGACCCTGGAGGTCGCAGCCAGGTAGAGTTCTTATAGCTCTCTATTAGGCCCAGAGAAAGTCAACTCTTTACCCCACCCTCTAGCTGTTATATGGTGCTGAGGATTGGGGGTGCTTAATAAGACCTCTCCTTCAAGATCAGAGTTGGAAGCTGGGGAAGCCTGGTGCAGCACCATCGCTGTCCCCTTTACCCCCTTCCCCAACAATTGTCCCTCTAGTCTAGTCACAGGAGTGTCCATCAGCCAGTTAGATAAATGTCTAAGCCTGGTGCCGCTGGCTCACACCTGTAATCCTAGCTACCCATGAGGCTGAGATCTGAAGATCATGGTTTAAAGCCAGCCCAGGGAGGAAAGTCTGTGAGACTCTTATCTCCAATAAACTACTCAGAAAAAGCCAAACATGGTGCTGTGGCTTAAGTGGTAGGGTGGTAGCCTTGAGAAAAAACAGCTCATAGACAGCACCTAGGCCCCAGGACTGGCGAAAATAAAAATAAACAAAAATTAAAAAAAAAATAACCAGCATCCAGTCACATCCAATCCATCAGCTTTGGGGCAAACTAGGCACAGGGGTCATGGCTACCACCTCGCAGGCACCTCTGTAGAACAATTCACACCATGAACCTCTCAGAAGCACCCTGTGACAATGAAGAAGCTAAGCCCAGGGCTCAGTCCCAAGTTCCCTATTATAATGATGAGTAACTGGTGACAAACTGAAGCTACTCCCCCTCTAGAGGTCCTGGGGCACAGGGTGTACATTTTCACCTTAGAAAGTTGTATTCCTGATGTCTCAGGATAAACCAGACGGGCAGGGCCTGTTCAAGGTGTTTCTCAATGCAGACTCAATGCTGATTTACATAGACCAAGTCCATCCTAGAGGCTGCACTGAAAGCATTGTCCATTGTGACCGGATTCCCTCTCCCTCCTGGTTTATTCCTTAACCTGGAGACAATGTAAACAGCAAACATTATTAGGAGGTAGGAGTAGAGGAAGAAGGGAAAGGCAGACAAGAGGGGAGAGATGACTATGGTATCAAGTCTGAAACACAGAGGTGGGTGTATCCAACTAGAGGACCCTCTCCTTAGCAGGAAGGTGAAGGCAGCTGGGAGAGACCAGTAGACACCTCCCCCCCCTCCCTCCCCCCATGGAGTTTGGAGTTGCTAGCTCAGAATATCGGCGCTACTTTTCAGATGTCCACTAGGTGGCAGCAGACACTCAGGCAAGCGCTTGCCCCGGCCATACCATGGGCAGACAGAAATGGAGTAGCTGCCTCCTTGGCTATGCTCTTGGTTTGTTTGTTTTGTTTGTTTATTTGTTTGTTTGTTGTTTTAAAAGAGTGAGAAATGCTGACATTGATTTGTGAAAAATAATGTACTAATTGAGTTATTGTCAAAGTGAGAAGTTGGCAGATGCTCCATTTGGAGAAGCAGTTTCTAATCAAAGCGTTGGGCGGGAGAAGGGATTTTAAGTCGTTTCTTTACCTCTAATGATCTGTTGGGTATGTTTCCTCTCCTGCTAGTTTGACATTGAAATGTGGTCATTTGAGGTCTTCAGTCACCCATAGTAGGAGATAGCGGACCCTCGCCCAGGCCTCCCTCCTGGGGTCCTAACAGGACACAGACGCTTCCCTGAAGAAGGTCATTCAGACAATGCAAAGTGCCCAGCTTCAGTTGGAGTTTGAATAGTCGAGGCTTTTGATTAAGTTTGAAAATGAAGTCATAGATCCATGAATTCTTTATCCAATGTAGTTTAGAGAATTTCTACCTTACAGAGTACAGGGCCCACTGATGTAATGAAAACTACTCAGAAATAATCCAACCCGGGGTTTCCACGTGAAGAAATGGCATCTAAAAAGTCTGAAGTGAATGAGACCATTTGTGCTGAGCTTTGTCGCACGTCTGCCCAGGGCCTGCAGCACCTTTTCAGGCTGTGGCATGCGGCCTTCTTGAAGAAACCACACTACAGGGACAGCTCATGTCTCTTTGATTTCTCGACATGAGTCAAAGCCAGGGATGAGCCACCTTCTTCACACATCCAAGAAAATATATGAGAACTGTCAAGAACGGTGACATTTCTTGGGTGATGGGAAGGTATGAATTTCACATATTTATCTACTCACTTCCTGTCAGCTAACTGACATGTACAGAAAAAGGATTTGACTACGAAGCCAAACACATTCATCGCTCAGTGTTCTAAACAACCACCACAGAGAGATTCCGTTGGAGGCCCAAGTCAGATGCTCTGAATCATCAGCATCCAGGATGGGGTGTTCTTTCTCTGGCAGCTAGGGTCCACCCATCCTGAGATCCAGGAGTGGAAAGGGGGTGGGGCATTCACCATTACCCGTAGCCGCTCTGTGGAACAATTCATCTTGCTGATCCTGTGACTTTATATGTTCTACTGGCTTGGAAATCTTAGCTACAGAAGGATTGATGTTTCCCCCAAGGAACTGAACTGGAGGTTAAAAAAAGCCACGTATTCGTGTTGGGCCCTTTGAGTCAACAGGATAAGAAGGGAGTGATGGAATTGGCTGGAGTGATGATCTAGATTAGTACTGGAAAATTAAACTAGGACTCCTCAACAAAAGAAAGGAACAATATTCTAGAGTGCAAGTGATCTCTTAAAGCACCTTAGATTTACTGTGTTGTCCTGAGATTCAGGTCAACAAAATCAAGCCAGGTCAGGCAGAACTTGGATAGCCCAGACCTTTTAAGAATTAAAAAACTAAGAAACATGACCCACTGAGGAGCTTGTGTGCTGCAAAGGGTATCTAGATTGGGCAGGAAAGAAGGTATTACCAGCTGCCATGATGGGACCAGGCACTGAAAGACAACTATTTTGTTACAAGTTTTTCATGCCGTTTTGTTGAGAACACATATGTGTGGGTGTAGATATGTGTGAGTATGTATACACATATAGGAAGCAAATTCTTTCCTCTCTTAGTCTCTTATCATGTAATACAATGTATTGACTTTATACGGGTATTTAAGTACTTTTAAATTTACACCTGGGGATTTAAATTATGGCCTATCCAAAAAAAAATGCATCACTCAAAGTCTTTACCTTCTCTCACAAAAGGGAATAAGCAGGTTTATCATGTATAATTGTATCATGTTAGGAGACTTTGATGGCCAGCTACTGATGACTCAGATCTGTAATCCTAAACACTTAGAAGGCTGAGAATAGGAAGACTGAGGTTGGAAGCCATGCCAGACAGAAGCTCAAGAGAACTTTTGAAGCTTTTGAGCTTTTCGATGCTCAACTAATAGCTGGGTGCAGTGGCATGAGCTTCTTATCCCAGACTATCTGGGGGGCTGAGATAGGAGGAGGGTGGTTCCAGATCAGCCAAGGGTAAATGGACATTGTTGGACACAGTGGTTTGCACCTGTGATCTCATGGGAAGCTTAGCAAAGCTGGATCACAGCTCAGGTACCTGCTCCTGGTAGGAAGCAAGATCTTATCTTAAAATTCGCCAAGGATAAAGCTGGGTACCAGTGGCTCTCACCTATAATCCTAGCTACTGAGGAGGCTGAGATCTGAAGATCCCTGTTCAAAGTTAGTACAGGCAGACAATTCTATGAGACTCTCACTTCCCAATTAACCAACAGCAAAAGAAAAATAAAACTGGCCTTGGGTGAAAAAGCTAAGGGACATATCCTAGGTCATGAATTCCAGCCCTAGTACTGTACACACACACACACACACACACACACACACACACACACACGATAAAACAGGGCTGGAGGTGTATGCCAGAGCTCCTGACTAGTAATCACAAGACCTTGAGTTCAAATCCCAGTAACTCCCCCCTACCAAAAAAAAAGACAAAAGAGTGATATTTCTATCTGTTTATTGGGTGACACTTCTGGCATGGGAGTCAGGTTGGCAAAGGATAGACCCACGGGGTGTATTTTTGCATTCAAGCTCTACTAGGTTCAGATGATTGGTAAAGTGTGTGGGTATGTCTGTGAGGTCTGAAGAAGAGATCATCAAGTTAATCCAAGGCTGAATGAAGGTAACACCGTCTCAATAATGCAAGCAGGCTTCTCCCAGCTGCTGCCAGCCTGAGGAGACCAACTTGCAGTGTTAGGGTAAATTTGCTTTCTGCATTTGAGCTGGGATCCATCTCCCTTTCCCTGCTCTCAGCCACAGTTGCTCCTGGTCTTGGGTTTGGGGAATCAATTTGGGACTCACATCATTGGCCTCCCAGGTTCTTGACCTCTGGACCAGGCCCAGATGATGTCACCATCTTATCTTAACATGCCTGGGCCTCTAGATTGCAGTCTGTGACCATCTCAACTCCATAACCACATGAGCCAGTTCCAGGAAGAAACCTCTCCTGGGTCTGTGTACATCCCATTCATTGTCTTTCACTGGAGAATACTGATGAACACATTGTCTGTTGGTTGTAGATAAAATGATACACTGCTTTCTAGAGCTACAGGCTCTTTATACACCATAAATCCCCCCAGAACAAATGGATAAGCAAATGCAATGAAACAAAAAGGTATTCTTTCGCAGCCAATGTGGTACTGAGTAATATCACTTTTGTCTTCACCCCTCAGTTTAGTTGAGCGGATACATGGGGTTTGAGTTAGGGCCACCTTTACTGGAGGATGGAAGATCGGTGTACCCTCCAGGCTTGTCCTGCTTTCTTCTCTTGCGGGGCTGAAGATGGAAACACAGGTTGCATGTAGGCTCTGCCTGTGAGCTCCAGCCTCATTTTACAGCACATGACTTTCCCCCACCTTACATGGAGGTGCACTGTCTCTTTGGACTCTAAAGTTGAGGAGGTTTTAAAAGTCTTCCTAGGGGTGACCGTGAAGAAGTGCTTAACGTCTGAGCCATGGCTTTGCGCAGTGACACTAATAATAATGCCACTTCCTCAGTCCAGGTCATAACACTTCACTCAGTAAGTCATAATGCTTCTCCCTTTCCCACAATGACCTTCAATGCCTGGTGGCTGGACTCTCGCCAGGTACAAGCCCTATGCAGCTTCTTCCAGAAGACAGGTGCTCCACAGGGGCAGAAGACCCCCCCCAAAACGTGAGTGTGTGAGCCAAAGCCAGATGACCTGAGCTCCTTCGCTTTGGGAAGGTCACAGGCCCCGGCACTCTGCGTGCCATGCTAGGCTCTCCCAGGACATGATCCTTGCTGGGCGCCAACCTCCCAGAGGGCTTCAATGAGGAGAAGACTCCAGGAGGAAACGAGCACTTTAAACTTGGTATGCCCAGGCCTCTGGGTTCAAGTGAAGTGTGAGGTACAGGGGGTGTACCTAACTTTGGAGTGCAAAGTCAGGTCACTTTGGTCTCTGAGGGATCAGGCTTTCTAGCATAACAGAATACCCAAACAGATATCTGTGTGCAAAGGTCAGAGATGCCCATCGAGGATTACTTACACATTTGCACCTGAGAATGAGCCTGGCGCTGGAGTTGAGCCCATGGCCTCATGCATACTATGCACATGTTCTACCATGGAGCTGAACGTGTCCATAGTAAAGCTTCAGCACAGTCACCAAGTGCCAATGGTTGTTGCAGAAAGAGAGAGAGAGAGAGAGAGAGAGAGAGAGAGAGAGAGAGAGAGAGAGAGAGAGAGAGAGAGAGAGAGAGAGAGAGAGAAGAGGGGGGAGAGAGGGGGAAAGAAAGAAAGGAAGGAAGGAAGGAAGGAAGGAAGGAAGGAAGGAAGGAAGGAAGGAAGGAAGGAAGGAAGGAAGGAAAGAAGGAAGGAAAGAAGGGAAAGACCACTTACATGGATCACATCTTGTATTCATCATGAAGGAACTGCTTTGGAGGGAAACAGAAGAGCTGTAGCTGTAGCTGTATCAAGTATCTGAGTGAATCAGCTTAGGAAGTGAAGAGGCCTATTCTGCTTCCCTATCATTTGGAGGCTTGGGTTCATGGTCGGTTGATTCCATTGCTTTGGGCCTGTGGTGAGGCAGCACCTCATGGCAGGAGCATGTGGTGAAGTAAAGTGTTCTCAGTTCATGGTCAGGTGACGGACATGCAGGGAGAAACTAACTCCAGAGTTTTTCTTGTATTTGCTGGTGTGTGCATTCTCCCACCATCCCCTACTGTGGGCTGACTGAGGAGCAGACACTCCAATGGATGGGGAGCCATGGCTGCTCTGTCTACCTTTGTCCCTCTATGCCAACATTTTCAATGCCTGAAATGCAGGAAAATAGCTGGGATGACAGGAGACATGGCAAGGCAGCCTGTTGGCCTCCTTAGAAGGCTTAGAAGGCCTTCTCTTGGCATCTGGAGAGTTTCCTAGTTCTAACAGATGGTGCATGACTTCTTGGGGTGTCTGTCCCCCTCCTGGACGGTGTGGATATCATACACTTACTTTTCACTTATTTGGAGTGTCACTGATATCTTGCATCCACACCCAAGGATCCACTTGAGTTCTGTGCTCCTGGACACTGGGGACACAAATGAGACCACCAGGAAGGAGATACACGCCATGTACTACTTCTCTGCTCATAACCACCCATGGCCCAACAGACTTCATTGCCAAATGCAAATTCAGAGATCCAAATGATTAAGAATCTAAGATGGCCACAATGATGACTCAACTAAGCTTAAGGCCCATGTGGCAACACAGGTCGTATGCCCAAGATGCTAGCCTTACTTTTTGAACCAAAAATGTTCTGATATACATTCTATCATTATTTGATTATTCCCTTCCTGTGGGGTGCTCTGGCCCCTCCTCCTGAAATGAGCAGATGTGTAGGAAAACTTCTGTTTCTCCCTTTCCTGTATTGAGTTTCTCTCTTGATTTGATTCCTTGTCCTTGGGAATGGAATACCACAAGAACTCCTTGATCTTTCAGGCCACTAATTCTTTCTTCAGTCATACCTGTTTTGCTGGTGAGACCATTTACTGAAGTTTTATTACTAGTCATCTTTTAGATTTCAAAGTTGGAGTTTTGCAAAACAGCCTTCTCTTCTTGTTTTATACTTTATAGTCCTTAATCTTCCTGAATTTTTTACTCATAACCATATTTAAAACTGTAAGCTGTAGCATTAGCTGTTTCCTTAAGCAAGAAGCTGGATCTGAATGCTGCTTTTGTATGCAATTAAAGCAAGCTGAAGCTGGATGCTACTTTTGCATGTAATTCATTTTGCCTAAACACTTGGCAGCTCTTGTCTGTTGACTGAGATCTTCCTGCTTGGATATCCTTGATCAGCCATGTTTTCTATTTGCCACACTTTTCTCTTTTGTGAAATCAGGGATACTAATAGGTCGGTGATTCTCCGTTATCTTGCACATTTAATACCAACAAATTAAAGTTTATTTGTGGAAGCACAGTAATAATTGAAATAGAGGCACCCTCCATCCCTGAAGATAACCACTTGGATCTTTGGAGTCTCCCCGATGTAGCCGCACCACTCAGCAAGGCCTGGTGTGTGGCTCTTGGACTGAGTGATCTTGTGGATTGTTGGACCACTGGACCATAGGATAATGGATCGGGTAGTTCACCCAGGCATTTCAAATGTCTATGCTGTATCATCCCATGAAAATAGATATCCATAGGTGAACTGTGAGATCCCTTTTCTTTTCTTTTAAATTTTAGGTCAGAGTTGGGGAATCAGACTTGGTACCTGATGCC
This sequence comes from Dipodomys spectabilis, assembly GCF_019054845.1. Lineage (NCBI taxonomy): Eukaryota > Metazoa > Chordata > Mammalia > Rodentia > Heteromyidae > Dipodomys > Dipodomys spectabilis. The sequence goes on from NW_024870775.1 coordinate 15,614,310, forward strand.
TTCACTCATTGGCTAGCTCTCCAGCTGAGCCATGCCTCCCACCCTGAGATCCCTCCTCTTAACTATCTATGTTAACATGGTTCTAGAAACAGAAGGCTCTTCACAGCAGGCAGAATAACAGTGAGCAGTTCACTATCACACTCAAGACAGGAACTGACTCTCCTTAACAGCTTCCAGATAAATTATTGGAAAAAATTCTAAATAAAAATGACAATGTCACCATCATAAGAGCATGCAGAACTGTGTTCTTGTCTATCAATGGGCCTGCTGATTTCAAGAGAAACATTTTCAGAAAAGATTGCACTAGGCTTCCGTCTTGATCTCTATGTATCATATGAAAGTAGATATAAGTATGGCATTTTTACAATAATTGGAGAGAGGAAAATGCATTTTCTGTTAGACCTCAAGGCTGTTTTTGCCCAACCACGATACAGAACAAATACCAAGCTGGGGCAAGGGGTTTGTGAACATACTATTCAGTTTCTGATCCAGAAATAGCACCAATGGGAAAATACCTATAGCCTTAAAAATAGGTGTGTGTGTGTGTGTGTGTGTGTGTGTGTGTGTGTTTGTGTGTGTGTGCGTGCGTGCTTGAGTATGCTTGAGATTCCATAAAGAAATGAGGAAGTGAAAGTTCTGTGCTGCTTCATCTTCTTTTGTCTGGGAATGATGGGGTTTAAATATTTCTGTGAGGCTTCTCCCTTTGAAGAAGTCAGTTTTGCATGCATCAATGCTGGGAATGTGGCTTCGTGGTACAGTGCTTGCCTCACATGCACGAAGCCCTGGGTTTGATTCCTCAGTACCACATAAACAGAAAAATCCAGAAGTGATGCTGTGGCTCAAGTCGTAGAGTGCTCGCCTTAAACAAAACAAGAAGCTCGGGGACAGCACCTAGACCCTGAGTTCAAGCCCCAGGACTGGAAAAATTCCACCAAAAACTCTTGAAAGATAGATTGCTTTGGCTCCGTGAGGTTCCATTCTCCTTCTGAGCTCTGGACTGTCCTTCATAGCCCCACCCCACTCCAGTGACTGGAACGTGAGTTCTTGAAGAGTCTCTAGGGGGTCCTCCATGAAGGATGCATTCTAGAAGAGTCTCTGGTCTTCCATGAAGGATGCATTGAGGAAGAGTTCCTGGTCTTCCAGTCAAAGGCCAGCGTGTACGTGGTGTTCCCACTGTTTGAGGTCACCTGGAATCCCCCATGTTGACATTGCCATCTCCAAAGAAGTGTCTTTGCTTTTCCTTTTGTCTGCAGCCTCACAGTGGTCACCGCCTCCTATCCTTGAGCATAACACTTCTATCCCCAGGGCAAATGACCCAGGCCAGAGCCAAGGGCAGCAATAGAGTGCCACGGGCCAAGGTCAGTATGTCTCTAAGTGGCCTCTGTGAGGTCATGTGGGTCTCTATATCCACTCAGCCCACAGCAGAGCAGGCCTCCGTTTCTGTTGTTTATGAATTTAATATATACAAAGGCATGCACATAACACATGCATACATACATACATACATATACACTCAGGAACATGCATATACCCAAAACATACACATACCTTAACTGTCCCCAAACAGCCCGTGTGCTAAGAAGTGGTGGAGATGGAGGTAAGAGGTGGGGCCCAGTAGGAGATTTCAGGACATTGAAAACTGCCTTCCAGAGGGACAGTGGGCTGGGCACCGTGCCCATGCTGTAATCCTAGCCTCTGAGAAGGCTGAGATCTGAGAACAACAGTTCAAAGCAGAAAAGTCTTATCTCTAATTAACCATTAAAAACTTGAGTGGAGCTGTGGTTCAAGTGATAAAGCACTAGACTTGAGCAGAAAAACTCAAAGACAGCAAGCACCCAGGTTTCTAGTTCAAGCCCCACTCCCAACACACACACACACACACACACACACACACACACACACCCAAATCCACCCAACCAAGCCACTCCCAAATTCTTAAGCCACAGAGATTGGGTATGATGAGTTATTATACAGCAATAGAACTTTAATACACATTAAAGATCTGGGGTGGGGGTGAGGATATAGTTCAGTGGTATACCACTTGCACTTGTGGTATAGCACAAGTCTCTGAGTTCCACCCCCAGAAACACACTTTGTCCTACTTCCAAGTATCAAAGCAGTGTTGATAAGCCTTGAGGCTATTTATGGCAGTATAGACTCAATAAATAGCGAGTAGTAGTGAGGTAATAATATCTCTATTGACCCAATAGATGGCATATATATATAGGTTGAGTACACACACACACACACACACACACACACACACACACACATGAGAGAGAGAGAGAGAGTAGCAGTGGATTGACCTGGTAGGTTCACTTAGTAGATGGTCAGTAATTACTGATTGGTTAAGCTCATGAGTGATGTGAGCACGCACTGCAGAGACCAGCGTACAACTTAGCTAGGGCAGATACGGGCGGTTTGAATGTGCTGAGGTAAAGTAGAGCAAGGTAAAGTGGCTGTTTATATATATTTGTACCATTTGCTCAATGTCAGTTCTGAGGAAAATTGAAGACGATGATGATTTGTGTACCACCTACAATGCACAAAACATTCTGCCTTACATCGGTCACAACATTCTGAGAGAGAGAGAGAGGATCAGTCCTTGGCCTTGGAATGGTTAGCTACTATTGGACTGAAGACCACCTCCAAATTTCCTACAAGTTGAACATTTTCAATTTGAACTTGAAAATTCAAAATGCGTACAAGTGTGAAATCTGTGTTTGGGGTAGGGGCACAAGGTATTGCCAGTACTGGGGATTAACTCAGGGCGTGGCATTCTTGCTTGGCCTTTTCACTCAAAGCTGGCCATCTACCACTTGAGCCACAGCTCTTACTTCTGGCTTTTTGCTGGTTAATTGGTGCTAAGAGTCTCACATACTTTTTCTTCCCAGACTGGATTTGAACTGAAATCCTGATTTCCACCTCCTGAGTAGCTAGGATTCCAGGTGTGAGCCACCACTTGGCTTAAAAATCTAAAACTGTGTGAGTACTGATGTATTACCACGAGTGAAACATTGCACACCATGACACTTGGTTTCAGGCAGAAAGTTATCGGAAAATATTGTGTCAATTATCCTGAAGCTGTGTGCAAAAGCCGCATATGGAACATAAACAAATTTTGTTTAGATTTGGCCACACTTCCTAGATATCTCATTATGCATATGCAATATTGCAAAACCTGAAATCTTCTAGTCCCAATCATTTTAGATAAGGAACACTCAACCTACAGCTTTGAATCATCATTTTCTGCAGCTCATGATTCAGCTGGTTGGCTACTTAGGCTGGGATCAGCAGGGTAGTTGTCAGTTGTGCTGGTTCACATCCTGTATCACTGCAAAGCGAAGGAGCAATCTGGGCTGGGACTCCTCACCTTTCCCACTGATTATGTCCCACAGCGGCCCAGCCCAGGCTAGTCCTCAGGCAGACACAAAGGCACAACAGCCAGAGAGAGAGGCAGCCTTCCAGGCCTACCTAGCTCACAGCTGGTGCCCCGTATGTCCTGTTACCCAGAACCATTCATGGTATAGCTCAATGAGTGTAGGACCAAACTGTGCCTTCCAGTGGGAGGTGCTGAAGAGTCGCATTGCCAAGGGCATAGATGCAGGACAAGAGAGCAAAAGGGAACACTGTGGAGATGGGTCCCTCAGATCTACATTTTGTAAACAAAAAACAAGACAGGTTCAGAGGAAATTGAATACCTGACCCAGGTCATCCTACCTAAAGACTTGAACTTGAACTTGGGTTTTCTTTTCCAAGTGAGTAGTCTTAAAGGTGTAGTAAACTCCTACTCATGTTAGTCCCCTCAACAAGATTCTGGCCACTAGGAATTACCCTTATGCTTCTTCATTCAGACCCGTGGAGATAGCTCTGTCCCCAATTCACCTTGGGCACTGTCTTTACCACATCCCAGTGACACAGAGCTGTTTTACTAGCTCTGAATGATTGCTTGCTTGCTTGCTTGCTTGCTTGATGCTAAGAGGTTTGAACTTAGGGCCTTGCACTTGTTAGGCAAGCACTCTTATCACTCAAGTCACATGCGCCTTAGTTCTTTCTGCTCTGTATTTTGGGGGGGTTGGGAAGCACATAAGGCTTGAACTCTGGGCCTGGGCGCTGTCCCTCAGCTCTTCAGCTCAAGGCAAGCACTCTACCACTTGAGCCACAGCGCCACTTCCAGTTTTCTGAGTGGTTTATTGGAGATAAGGGTCTCACAGACTTTCCTGCCTGGGCTAGCTTTGAACCACGATCCTCAAATCTCAGTTTCCTCAGTAGCTAGGATTATAGGCATGAGCCACTGACGCCCAGTCTGTCTTGGTTATTTTTGAAGGTTGGATAGAGCCCTGTGATTTTTTTTTTTTTTTTTTGGTCAGAAGTTAGCCTCAGATTACAATCATTTTATGTAAGCTTCTCACAATGCTGGAATTACAAGCATGTCTACCATGCCCAGCTTCTGTGTTGAGATTTGGGGAGAGTAGTCCTACTAATATTTTTGCTCAGGCAGGTCTTGTACTATGATGCTCCTGATCTCAACCTCCTGAGTGGCTGTGATTATAGGCGAACCTTAATAATTGGGTAGGCAGAAGCAGTGAAACTGCAAAGCCTGGTGGCTACAAAGATAGTGAAAATCTCTCAGAAAGTCTGGACTTCGGAGATTGTGCAACTAGGAACAAAAAGGGACTTCAAGGTTGAGTCACCCACCTGCTATGACTGTCCCTTAGAAATGTCCTGCCAGTTCCTTAGGCAGCAAATCTCAGATTCAACCTGATGCTAAAAGGAACGTTTCATTGTTCTTACTTTAAAAACAATAAAATGTTGGTGAAGCGATAGATGTGTTCATTAGCGTGATTTAATCTTTCTACAAAGTACACATTGATTATAATATCACAACCCTGTACAAACACATAATTATTATTTGTCTGTTAAAAATTAATTGATGATTATTTTTTAAAGACCAGATGCCTTGCATAGCAAGAAAGATTTGAGGCTGCCTTCCCCTGTTATTTGCCAATTAGAAAGAGATTAAAATGTACTGCATCACGTTTATTGAAAATGTCAACTAAAAGACTTTGATAACATATGTTTAAGTCAAATAGAATTAAGATGAAAGTATAATTAGTTTCACCAAGATTTTCGCCCCTAGAAAACAATAGTATTGCTCAGTTTCATTCAGGTTAGCAAACTGTAGTAGGTGGGCTGAGTTCAGCCATGGCTTGCTGGTAGGACAGTTGTATGAGCCATGCTCAGTCCCTTATGGTTTGTCAGTGGCTGTTTTCATTTTATAACCACAAACGTGTCTACTTAGAATGTAGACCACATGGCTAAATTATTTACTACTTGATCCGTTTTAGAAAACATTTGCTGATCTTTGATCTGCAAACTCTGCAGTATGTCTGGGCTATGAAAGGCAGGGAAGGGATGGCCAACTTGTTCATTTCTGTGGTGCTGAGGCAATGTTTGTGGCTCCTCCTCCAGATCACTATGAGATTTCAGAACGCCTGCATAGAATGAACAACTGAGGCCTGACACCAAGCTGAACCCAGGGTTGGAGAGCATGAGTCTTGTCTCATTCAGTTAGCTAGGCTATTAGACCCAGTTGAGCTCACCTCAAAGATCAGCTTCCAGCTGGCCACTGGTGGCTCCTGCCTGTAATCCTACTCACGGGGCTGCATCTTGGAAAATCCTGATTTGAAGCCAGCCTGAAAAGAAAAGTCTATGAGACTCTTATTTCCAATTACCCAGCAAAAAGCCAGAAGTGGAGATGTGGCTCTGATGTAGAATGCTAGCCTTAAATAAAAAAGCCAAGTGAGAGCATGAGGCCCTGAGTTCAAATATAAAAAGCAGAAAATGAAAAGAAGAGGAGGAGGGAGAAAAGGAGGAATAGGAAGAGGAGGAGGATGAAGAGGAGAAAGACCAGTTCTAAATAGCAGTCCAGTCACATGCCACTTAATTTGGTCAACAATGGGACCATATGATGGTTTTATAAGATCATCACATGGAGTAAGGTACCCTTGGCTCACACCTGTCATTTTAGCTACTCAGGAGGCTGAAATCTACAGATCAGAGTTTGAAGTCACCCTGGGCAGAAAAGTCCATAAGCCTCTCATGTCCAATTAACCACCAAAAAGCTGGAAGTAGAGGTGTGATCAGGTGGTTCAGTGCAAGCCTTGAGTAAAAAATAAAAACAAACAAACAAAAAAAAACAAATGAGAATGAGAGACTTGGAATTCAAGCCCCAATACTGGCACAAAAGTAAATAAACAAACGAATTAATACAATTAATACAACATTTTGTAAATAAACTACCTTTTTTTTTTTGCCAGTCCCGGCCTTTGAACTCTGGGCCTGGGTGCTACGCCTAAGCTCTTTTTGCTCAGGCTAGCACTCTACCACTTGAGGTAAAGCACCATTTCCAGGTTCTTCTGTGATTAATTAGAGAAGAGTCTCACAGACCTTCCTGCCTGGGCTGGGTTCAAACCCTGATCCTCAGATCTCAGCCTCTTGAGTAGCTAGGATTACAGAAGCCTGAGCCACCAGTGCCTGGCTCTGCCATCTTAACACAATACATTGCTCAGGGTTGCTGGTCATTTCAACAAATCTCTTCTGCCAATAGCATCAAAGCAGAACATACAGATATTATATACAGGATAGTACTTAATGTCAGTTAATGATGGTACCAATGGTTTGTGTGTTTACTATATCATACTTTTGTCACTATTTTGGAGTGCTATCTATGAGAAAAAGTCAACTGTAGGGAAAATTGTAATGTTACCCTGGCAGCAGCCTTAGGCAGCTCAAGTTTCCCTAGATGACATCATTTTCTCTGGTTCTAGTGTAAGCACATTGGTTCATCCCTGCCCCATGCACAATAGGCTGCATTATAGACTGATCCCTTATAGCTGAAGTGCAGAGTGGTCTATGCAATCTAGGTTTGTCTAACCATATTCTCAGGACATATTTCTGTCATTCGATCATTCAGTAATGCATGGCTCTGCTTGTAGTGTGTGTAGCTTGGAAAGGAAGTCTAGAAATTAACTTGAATTAAATTAGTTAGAACTCTAGAAAATGACAACAAAAAGGAAGAGTTAGCCCAACAGTTCAAATGGCCACAAAAAGTCATGACTAGCTAACCAAGAAATATTCAATTAAAATAACAATATCTTAGCTCTGTGCAATCCAGTGTAGCCCAAACAGAAACGGAAGAGAATAGAAACTTTGAACTATGAATAAAAGGTTAAGAAAAAGTTTGTAAACTGGTGCTGGGTGCCAGTGGTTCACACCTATAATCCTACCTACTTAGGAGGCTGAGATCTAAGTAAGGATTATTACTCAAGCCAGATCAAGCAGGAAAGTTCATGAGACTTTTGTCTTCAATTAACCACTCAAAAGCCGGAAATAGAGCTGTGGCTCAGATGGTAGTAAGCTCGCCTTATGCGAAAAAGCTCAAGGACAGTGCCCAGGCCTGGAGTTCAAGCCATGGTCCAAACCACCGCCCCCCCACACACACACATACACACACATACCACAAACTGGTGTCATAAAGATGGAAGAATCTCAAAAATTCACTCTAGGGCATGTCCCAAACAAAATGGAAGAACATGTACATCCAGGGACATATATAATGATAAAATTTGCAACAATATTCAGAATAGCCCAAACTGAAAATAACTCAAACATACATCAATAACAGAGATGCACTCCCAAGGTGAATTGCTAAGACAAGAATGATCTAAGGAAACACAAACACTTATAGCAGAATGCCTGATATATGACTTCATTAAGATAGAGATCAAAACCCAGCAAATCTCCACCCTGTGATTCAGGTGCTGAGGGGAAGCAAAGAAGTGATTTCCATAAAAGTCGGGGTAATTGTTAGCCATGGAGATAAGTCTTCTAGGAGTAGCAATGGTATTTCTTCAACCTGGCTTTGGGTGTTTATTTTGTTATAAATTATCTTGATCCTTTCTGACTGTCTTGAATTCCATAACTTTAAAAAAAAAAAAGAAAGATAAAGGAATATTTGCAATTAAGCTCCACTTGGTGAAGCCTTTTGAGACGAGACCCCTCTGTAGACCTAGTTCCAAGAGTGTATACTTATTTCTGGATGTGGTCTCTTGAAACCGATCTTGTCTCCTCATTTGATTTGAAACGTGGTGCTGGACAGCACCTGCAAAACATTGAAACATCAGCTAACTTCCTTTGAGATTTATTACTTTCTCCCTAGTAATTCATTTGAGCCTTTCTTATTATCCATAGGTTGATAAGTAATTGTAGCTTTTCATCTTCTGAATTTTATATAGCACTGTCTCAATTATTTATTGCTGTTCAGCAAAAAACGTAGTGAATCCGAATGATGATAGAGTATTCTTCATGATTCAGCAATCTAGTCTGGGGTTACTCAAGCTAGAAAACTGTGTGTAGTAGCTGGAGCACCCAGGATAGAATCTTCATTCCACTGGGCACTGCCCAGAAGTCTTTCATTCCATCGAATAGTTTTCCCAACAGAGTAACCAAATCTCTTTACATGAGGTTTTGTATTAGTCTCTCTGCTTTTGCCATAATGAAATACCAGAGATTGAGTACTTTCTTTTCTTTTTCTTTTTTTTTTTTTTAAAAAAAAGGAGTATCTGTGGCTCATAGACCTGGAGATTCAAGACCATGGAACTGTCACTCTGTTCAGTTTGGGTGAGGGTCTTCAGGGTCTATTACAACAATGGCATGATGGTGGGAGTGTATGAAACAAAGAAAGATCACACAGCAGTGAGACAGGAAGCTAGAGGGAGTGAGGGACATGTTTACTCTTTCATAACAATTCACTCTGGGAGACCAGCATTAATCCCTCCCTAGAGTGATGCCCCTGTGATCTGCTTACATTGTAATAGGCCTCACCTCTAAAGGTTCCATCTTCTATCAATCACAGGGGAGAAGATTCCCACACATGAATCTTAGAACAAAGGCTTTGAATTTGAATTCTGTGAGATGAGAATCCACAGGGGGTGGGGGAGAGGGATAGAATGTCTGGCTGGGACCCATGCTCTCCACGGCATATGGGATGGAGACAGGTCAAGAGATCAGGTGGCTCAGGTGGCCTCAAGTCCCCACTGGTGAGAGAGAGGTGGTTAGATTCTGGAACAGTTTCCTGAAATGAGTCAAGACTGACTTCTATTGGGGAGAGTAAATGTTCTTAAAGATAATGTTCTTAAAGAACTGAGGCCAGGGCAAGGGAGCTTCTGTCACTACAAGGAATGGCTGACAGAATTGGCAAAAGAAAGTGACTTTTGGCTCAAATGGCTTTTTGGCTCAAGACTAGAGGCAGCACACTCTGGTAGGGCGGGCTTGGTGAACAAACTTTCCCTGAGGGCCAATGAGAAAGAGAAAAAGAAATAATGTCCCACAATCCCCTCTGAGAGCACACGCGAATGACTTGAAACTTCCCAACAATCTAATCCCTAAAATGTTTCCACCACCTCCCAGTAGTGGGGTGCAGGGCCCAAACCTTGACTACATGGGCTTTTGGGAGACATTCAGATCCAGACTGTGGCAGCAGTGTAGGGTCAGTTTGGCTTGGCAGCTGCAGGCTCCCAGGCTCCATTTAGCGGAGTTCAGGGTGGCTGGGGGCATGACTCTGAGCCACACAGAGGAGCAATTCCTGAGAGCATGATCTCAAGTGGGAAGGCAGGGGATGCAGGACCCACAGAAAACAAGGACATTGTGTGTCATTTCAATGAGCTCAGGATGTAGTGCGGCCTTGCTTTTGGACATGAGCAAGACACCCACAGGTCTGGTCCCCTTTCTGATGTCCATATTCACCCTCTGCCATCTCCTTTATATTATCTATCTCCATAAATGGCTTTTACTCATGGTCAAAGTTTTTATTTTTCCTTTTAAGGCTTTGCTTTTTTCCCCCTTTTTGCTTGTGTGGTTTTTGTCTTTTGTTTTTTTCTCTCTCTTTTTTTTTTTGGGGGGGGGGTCCATCTGGGGTTTGAACTCTGGGCCTGGGTGCTGTCCCTGAGCTCTTCAGCTCAAGGCTAGTGCTCTACTACTTGCACCACAGTGCCACTGCCCGTTTTCTGGTGGTTAATTGGAGATAAGAGTCTCATGGACTTTCCTGCCAGGCTAGCTTTGAACAGTGATCCTCAAATCTCAGCCTCCTGAGTAGCTAGGATTACAGGCATGAGCCACCAGCCCAGCTGCACCCGGCTTCTCTTTGCTTGTTTTTAATTTCAATAATGTTTATTGTTATTTCAAGATATATATTTTATTATCTTTAAGTAGTTTTACAAAGAGGTTGGCATGCAACAAAGCACTTCATGAATACAATGTCCCTTTCATCATTATCACCCCCATCACACCCAACCCATCCCTTCCCTCAGTTTTCTTAATTTTGTAAGATACGCATTAAATTTCATGTCATGGTAACATCTATGAACAACACAATTCAAACACACTCATGTTTGTTCTCTTATAGTGTAAAGGGTTGGGAGTCGTCAGGCCCACAGGCTATATAAGGCCCATGAAAGCAATTGGTCTACTCCTGCCAAGAGAACTTCAGCGAGGACTCAATTCAATAATTCTAGGAGCTTTTCACAAAGCAAAATTCAATAAGTGTAGGCCCATGAATGATATTGTTAATATACAAATGGCCCTTGCTAAGAGGTTCTCCATCCAAGTTGAACATGGGATTAAGGAAGTGGCAGATTATAATCTTGGGCTCATACCTGTAATCCTAGCTACTCAGGAGGCTGAGATCTTAGGACTATGGTTTGAAGCCAGCCAGGCAGGAATGTCTGTAAGACTCTTATCTCCAATTAAACACCAAAAAATCAGAAATGAAGCTGTGGCTCAAGTGGTAGAACACCTGCTTTGAAAGAGAAAGCTATATGACAGTGCTCATGCCCTGAGTTCAAGACCTAGCACTAGTGCATGCACACACATGTGCATCCGCGCGCATCCGCACACACACACACACATACACACACACACACACACACACACACACACACCTATCTTTGGGTGTTTATAACTCCAAAAAGGAAAATCCATAATGTTATGAGGGATGGGTGAGGTAAGACACTCTGGGATCCAACCATCTTCAGGTTGGATTTGTTGCATACGGCAAAAAAAAATGTAGCTTTTGACTGTAATTTTACTGTGTGCCAAGCAACACTGTATATGTCACCTTATTTAATATTATCACAGCCTCCTGTGATAAGGTCATGTTTCAACCCTATCTTACAGATAAGGAGTGCAGGATTCCATAATTACCCCCCTCCCCACCCCATTTACCTTGTGTAGAAAGTGTCATAAACCATAAGTTAACCTGGGAGGTACTGAAGGAGGGGATCTCATACACATGCCTGATACCAATAAGTGTTGCCAAAGACTGCCATGACCTTGCCAAAGGCCACCCAAGCCTAGCACAGAAAATACTTCTTCAAAGATTGATGTACACCCACTCTTTGATAACCTTGTGCTCACTCCATCCTTGTTATTGATCCTGGAAACCAACAAGTACTGACTAGAAATGGTTTAAAAGTAATCCTCATTGCAAGTGCAAAGGCTTCCTTGGGTCTCAGTCACTGGACTCACACTTGGTTTACCATGACACACGTAGTCTCTTTCTGATGCTATTTCAAGTGAGACGTCTTCATCTTCAGAAGATCTCTCCATATTTGTTCACACATTGACAAAAGGGAAGGGATGGCAGGCTGGGGGACAAGCTCACTCTTCTAGCACTTAGCTGGGGCAACATTTGTGCCAGGATGGGTGTTGTCACCCACTCCTTCCATGCTAAAATCCTATCAAACATTCCACATGAATATGGCCAAAAAGTTATTCCAATACACAAATATCAGAGGGCATCAGAAGGTATTATATCAGAAGCGCTAAAAATAAATAATAAGTTTGGTCCTAGTCCGATGTGTTTTGGGGAGGTGAATGGGATATATCTGGGCCATTAACATAGTAACATCTTCACCTAAGAAAAGGCATTGGCTGATGCCACAGACTCCAACTGGCCAGCATTTCTGTGCCTCTAACCGCAGAGTGAATGCAGCCCATGGAAGGAGACTGTGTTTGAAGTCACCTCTGTGAGCACACAGACCTGTGGAGGCCTCCATTCCTCCTGGCTGGTGCTCTCTGTAATACCTACAGGCCTAGACCTTCGTGTCCTCATGGAAATCCAGCACATCCCAACTGGCAGGGACTGCTTTTTATGTACGCAGCATCCGGTGGTCAAACAGGCAGCCTGCTGGACACAGGAAGAGGCAACGTTCACCTGGCTGCAGAAAGACAAGGCCTGAAGAGAGAAAGGCCAGTGAAATTGTTCACCTCACAAAGGGTCTTTCAGACCCACTGACTGACAGGTTAGATATGCAACTCATATGTTACCCGCATGATATCTTGGGGTATAAACAGACCACACTCTGTTTAAAAAATAGATGTAACAAAGAAAATAGTTATTTTTATATGTGGGTATGTGTGTATACACACACACACACACACATATGGTGAAATTTGCTGTAATAGATCTATTCATCTCATTAGGTAGCCTTCCCAAAGTGATTCAAGATGTTAGGCAAATATGTCATTAGAGCTATGGTTTTGTTTTAGAACATGTTATTTAAAAAACATAATGTGTATAGCCTATGTCATCTGGGTCGTAGGGCAGTAGAAAGTTTTCTTTATTAATTTGTAAAAGGAGTCAATTTCAGGTGAAATGTTGAGCAGATAAGATGAAGCTGGAATGCTAAACCAATGAATGCCGAGTCCATTCCATACTAGTGGGAAGAAAGAGAAAGGGAAAGGGAAAGGAGAAGAAAGGGAAGGAAAAGCCCAATCCATGACTTCCTGAGTTCCTTTAATAGGTAGCCTCACATTCTGTGAACAATATATGCCACTTGAACAAATTACTACTCTGGTGTTTAGTTAAGTATCCGTTTAGAGGTTAAAAGTATTCATGCTAAAACCTATCTGGATGCATTAAATCTTTGTGATGTCTTTTAAACCTGGGGTGAGCTTTCCTCCCTACACCATTGCCTAAGGAAGAACCCCAGAACCCATCTGCTAGCAACATGTCTTGGGAAGCAATGGGGGCTTCCAAACCCAAGCAGGGCTCTCTGCTTCTTCTTTTTTTTTTTGGGGGGGGGGGGTCTGGTCGTGGGTCCTGAACTCTGGGCCTGGGCACTGTCCCTTAGCTCTTCAGCTCAAGGCTAGCGCTCTCCCATTTGAGCCACAGCGTCACTTCCGGCTTTTTTCTTTTTACTTATGTGGTGCTGAGGAATCAAACCCAGGGCCTCATGCATGCAAGGCGAGTGCTCTACCACTGAGCCACCTTCCCAGCCCAGGGCTCTCTGCTTCTTGAGGACAGTATTGCACCCTTCCTCTGTGATTTTGTGTCCCATGGTTTCAGTTCTAGGAGTCAATCAGAGTCTGAAATGGAAAGTTCCAGAAATTACCTATTCATATGTTTTGAACCATTAGCTAGCCTAAGTGGCTATTGGAATGAAATCTCATACTGTCCCACTCTATAGTATCTGGAATATGTACCATTTCTTTAACAAGTATATCTACATTGTGTATGCTATTCTCCTGTTAATCCCTTAGTGGCCCTCTTGGTTATCAGATTGGCTGTCCTCAAGTTTGTGTTCCACTAACTCTGGTTTTAATTAATAATGATCCCCTAAACAGAAAAGCAAGAATATTTAGGATTCTGTTGTGCTAAAGAGAGCTAGCATTTTGTTGGTCAATTGGAAATGGAGTTTCTCAGATTTTCTGCCTGGACTGACTTCAAGCCTTGATCTCAGTCTCCTGAGTAGCTAAGATTACAAGTGTGGGCTACTGGTACCTAGCCACATGAACTCTTAACAAAAGGAGTCTCAGTGCTTTCATTAGGAAAGGTGCACAACCACAAGACAACCTCTATAGATCATTGTCATGAACTGAGAACCCAAACTGACTCTGATCATTGCCTCCCACAAATGGGGCAGCAAAGGTTCTCCATGTCTGGATACTGTTAAGTTACAACTTTTAAAAATCCAAATGTTTGAGTAATAATATTTCGATAAATGAGACAGTGTTTTTCTCCCAAGGATATCTGCTACTTGGCATGCCTTGGCAATAACTGGAAGCCCAAAGTAAGTAGGTCACGATTCAGGCAGATTTGAGACTATCCAGAAAAGAGCTACCAAGAATGAAAGTTGAGCTGGAGGTATAGGTCAGAAGTATCATACCAGCCTAGCAAGCAAGAGGCTCTGAGTTCAAACCCTAGTACCGCCACAACACACAAAGAAAAAATAAACAATAAAGAACAACCAATAGCAACCAACAACCTACAAAAATAACAACAAACAACAGCCATCAAACAACAACTATCACAAACTATAAACATTACCAACAAAAAACACCAACCAAAACCAACAAACAACCACCACAACAAACATCAACAACAAAAGTTTGAGCTTTTGAAGCATTTCAAGTCTCCAGATGAACAATGTTCAACCTGTGCGGTCCTCCTACATCCTCACTCCCATGACTGTGTGACTTGAAAGTCATACCTCCTTGGGAGCGATCTTCTTGGAGGAAGATCATTTCTACTCCCCCCAAAATGAAAAAGTACAAGCTATCATGTATTTTATTCTGATAGAAATCAGAAATTCTGGGGCTGGGAAGCTGGCTCAGCGGTAGAGTGCTTGCCTTGCATGCATGAGACCCTGGGTTCGATTCCTCAGCACCACATAAGCAAAAAGAAAAAAGCTGGAAGTGGCACTGTGGCTCAAGTGGTAGAGTGCTAGCCTTGAGCTGAAATGCTGAGGGATAGCGCCCAGGCCCAGAGTTCAGGCCCAACGACTGGACCCCCTCCCCCCCCAAAAAAAGAAATCAGAAATTCTTGTGTAGGGTGTGCAAGAGAAATCTTTTCCATTTTGACCTCTATGTGGTCTTTCTGGCTCAAGTGTTTTTTTCAAATACAGTTTTTCCTGCAAACATCTTGAATGTTAGTTTTTCTCCATGAGGTTCATGAAAGATTTTCTTGCATCTCTATCTTGAATCCTCCTTAGCATGGTTAGCTTTCCTGTAGACAGTCTTCAACCATCTTCAACTTTTCCCTCCTTGAGGAAATTGTAGAAGTGTAAGGCATGCCCACTCCTTGGAACATTTGAAGGACACTAGAAAATTTTAGCCACAGAGTTGCATGCCTTTAGGCATATATACATAGAGAGAAAGAGAGAGATATATACATACACCCATATACATATACATGTACATATATGTGTTTATATCTAGGGATTAGACAGTCTCAGGAGTACTCCTAGAAAATCAAAACAACGAACTGAACTCTCCCTCTCTTCTCTCTTCCTTTGCTACTTCCACCAAGAAATGAGTACACCCATTATCCTCATGAAAATTTTAATTTGATCTCATGGGTCTTGTTGATAATGCTTCTTATTTTTGAAATATTTTAATGCATTTTTATTGTTTTATAAAGGTGATATATATAGGGGTTACCGTTTCATAAGTTAGGTAATGAGGGCATTTCTTTTTGACTATTAACATTGAATAATGTCACCCCTTTCCTCATTCTCTCCCAGTTTTTTTCTTGTGTTCCACAAGTTGTGTAGATCATTTTCAATATAGTGACTAGTAAGTACCACTGCATTTTTACACCGTTTGTCCCTCCATTTCTGTGCCCCCTTTACCCTCCCAAAGACAGATAACAAAGACAAAAGGAAAAGAAAATAAAAGAGAAAAAGAAATAAAAAATATATTAAAAATATTATAAAAAATAAAAAGAAAATAAAAGACAAAAGGAAAAGAAAATAAAAACAGCTGAAATATTTTATTAGTATGTATTGGTTAAAATATATCATTATTGAATATTAAGTATAAGATACAATTTTATTAATAAATATCAATTTTACAAAGTGAGAGATTTCATTATGATATGTCCATAACAGGCATAAATGTATTTTGATCATATTCACCAATCTATTAATTACTATGTCACTCTCCAAGCCCTTACCATTTTGAAAATTTTTCAATTAAGATTTTTTATTAGAGGGCTGGGAAAGTGGCTCAGTGGTAGAGCGCTTGCCTTGCATGCATGAGGCCCTGGGTTCGATTCCTCAGCACCACATAAGCAAAAAGAAAAAAGCCAGAAGTGGTGCTGTGGCTCAAGTGGTAGAGCTCAAGCCTTGAGCTGAAGAGCTGAGGGACCGCGCCCAGGCCCAGAGTTCAGGCCCCATGACCGGACCCCCCCCCCAAAAAAAAGATTTTTTATTAGTATACATTAGTCTACAAAAGAGGGGTTATTATAAACTTCCACATATGTGTATAATGCACCCTGATCACCTGATAGTCTTGCGCCTCCATCTCGCTGTCATCCTCTTAACCCCTTTCTTAGAATATCAACAGGATTCATTGTTCTATCTTCATATGTGCATATAATGCACATCTATCATTCTCATTGCTCACCCTCCCACTTCCTGTTGCTACTTGCCTCCCTTTCTTGCTTGCTTACTTGCTTGCTTGTTTGCTTTTCCCTGGAACCAACAGATTCAATTAGTTTCCTGTCATTCTTTGTTTTGATATGTACTAATTATACCCAGGTGTTCCATCATGGTATTTCACATGTGTATATATATATATATATATATATACACATGCACATATATATATTGATCAGAATATACCCCTTTACTGATTCTCTGTCTCCCACTCCCTATTATTTAATGATTTTCAATGCGATTCTGTATGCTAGCTGTATACATCGACACAAATTGAATAAATAAACATTTTATTAGCATAACTTAATTGTATAAAGGGGCCTTTGGATATGCTTAGGTGGGATCGGTGGACTTGTAATAGGGAACAGAGACAAAGAAAACTCCTTGCTCTCTCTCCAGGTGAGGGGACTGGGAGAAGATTCCATCTGTGGACCAGGAAGTGGGCCCTCAGCATACAGAAAGCCTACCAGTGAATCAACTTGGATTTCCAGCCTCCAGAACCATGAACCCACTGGGCTAGTGGTGTGCTGTGAGCAGGCTGAGTGACCTAAGATGGCAGCTGATATGGGGCTGGCAGGCCAGCTCTGGGCTGCATGCATCTGGATGAAGCTGTGTATAAGAAGTCATACCCATGTGCAGGTGCTTAAGCTACCTTAAGCTCCTGGGAGCTTCTTTGCTATATATCTACTTGTCAACCTTCCCTAGTGATTTCATGGTAATCAAATAGTCACTTAGAAGGAGGGTGATAGTTCCACTCTGGGTCAAAAGCAGCTTCATTGAGAGAAGAGGAATAGAAAAAAAAAAAGCATGATCCTCTGACCCAGTAGCCCAGCTAAACTCCTGTGTAACAGGAGGAAAGCTTTCCTTCCTCCCTTTCCTCTCTCTCTCTCTCTTCCTTCTCTCTCTTTCGTTCTTTCCTTCCTTCTTTCCTTTCCCTTCCTTCCTTCCTTTCTTTCCTTTCTTTCTTTCTTTCTTTCTTTCTTTCTTTCTTTCTTTCTTTCTTTCTTTCTTTCTCTCTCTCTTTCTTTCTTTCCTTCCTTCCTTCCTTCCTTGCTTTCCTTTCCCTCCCTCCCTTCCTTCCTTCCTTCCTTCCTTCCTTCCTTCCTTCCTTCCTTCCTTCCTTCCTTCCTTCCTTTCTTCCTTTCTTTCTTTCTTTCCTTCCCCTGGAGTCAACTAGTATTATCATGCAACAGAAGCTTTAGAGAAAAACAACCTGAGAAACAAGATTGTCAAGCCGGGCACCAGTGACTCATGCCTATAATCCTAGCTACTCAGGAGGCTGAGATCTGAGGATCATGGTTCAAAGCCAGCCTGGGCAGGAAAGTCTGTGAGACTCTTATCTCTGATAAAGCACTAGAAAACTGGAAGTGGCGCTGTGGCTCAAGTGGTAGAGCTCTCGCCTTGAGCTGAAGAGCTGAGGGACAGTGCCCAAGCCCTGAGTTCAAGCTCCACGACCGACAAAAATAAAAAGATTGTCAAGTGACAAGCAAAGCCCCAAGTCTACAGAACTATGAGACTGTGAGTACAACAGTAATTTAATCTACCAGAGATGTAAGAGTAAAGCAGAGAAGAAAAGCAATGTGTGAGATCAAGGTGTCTCTAGCATGCTGGCCAACGGGGACAATCCATCCAGATACAAAGGGGGGCAGGCCAGGAGTTCTGAAAAAACCTGATTTCATCCCATGGTATGACAAGCTGCCTGACACTCAGTGCTACAAAGTAATTCATGCACACACATTCCATGGTGAGGGACTATCAGTAGGACATGACCAGGATGACTGAGCCCTGGGCTGGAATCATCTAGATGCCACTCTCTACAGGAGGCTGTGACAGAACTGAGGCCACTCTCCTCCTGTCACCCATAGCAACTTTCAAAGAACTCTCCTGAGCGATTTCATCTGATAACTCCTTCAGCCACGGTGTTCATCTGCAGAGAATCTGCACTTGGCCTCTCTCTCCCTTGACTCTGGCTTTCTTGCAGCATGATTCCAATAGGGACAAGACAAAATGCTAAGTTGTCTAGAAGCCCTTGGTGGGAGATACACAGGCCCCATGTCTTGCCTTTGGGAGCCATATATTGCTACTCATATGGCATTTATTGGTTATCATGCAGTCCCAACAGTCAGGCCAGGGTCAAGGGAAGGTGCTGGGACTCCCCACTCTCAGGAAAGGAAGGCCACATCTCAGAAGAGCTGGTAGGGCTGGTAATACTGTGAAATCACTGTTATGCGAAGCAAGCATGCCCGGATTTGAACTGTCTTCCTCCTCCACAAAGGTCAAGGCTTTGAGCAGGAGTAGAAACCAGCAATATACACCCCTGTACATATCAAAGACAAATGAGGGGCTGGGAAGGTGGCTCAGTGGTACAGTGCTTGCCTCTCATGCATGAGGCCCTGGGTTCAATTCCTTAGCACCACATAAGCAGAAAAAGCCAGAAGTGGCACTGTGGCTCTAGTGGTGGAGCGCTAGCCTTGAGCTGAAGAGCTGAGGGACAGCATCCAGACCCAGAGTTCAGGCCCCACCACCACTAACAACAACAAAAAAGATAAGTGATTTGTGTTTCTTTTCAGGTCTTCCTTGCCAATTCTGGTGTTCTTCAAATGAAGAAAAACAAGTTGTTGTTTACTCCAGATAAATCCTAGATGCATACAATTTGTACATAGTGATTCTTTAAGACAGAAATAAAGTAAGATTGTTTCTTTTCTATAACAGTCACACAAGCACCCTTGCTTGTCCGGAGTGGTCAGCCCACATCCTACATTGCTTCTGTAACACCATAACCTCCTCCAGGGCTGTGTTAATAACTCCATCTGACACTGATTAACTGAGATGTGTGAGGCCCCTTGCACAGAGACAGACAAGTGAAAGATATTTCATGATTCATTTTAGATTACGGAGGCACATTATAGGCTGGATGACTGTTAATACTCAAAACAGCAGTGGCTAACATGTTTATTTCCTTCTAATATAAGATGGCAAAACAAAAAACCTGAGCAGATATCACAGGTTCTGCCACTTTCAACACATGGCTTTATTTCTGGGTTCCAATTTCCAAGTCGAGGAACAGGGGAATAGTAGACAGCCATTTTCTTTTCTAAAGCAGGTGTCACGTCCTTTCCTATTTCATCTAAACTTAGTCACAGGGTCTACAAAGGAGCCTAGGAAATGCAATCTCTAGAGAAGAATTAAACACTGACAAGTTAAAACCGTTAGTTTTCCTTCTCAAAAAGAAGGGTGAAGGGTTGTCTCTACCCTACGGTCGAGGAGAAATACCCTGCCAAGATATTTGGGTTTATGGGATTATTCTGCCATTGGACAGAGGAAAGCACTTATTATTGACCACAGACAGTGGTTGCCATGACAACCACACTGGCTGGCTGTGGCTACCCACAATGCTGCCTTTTTTTTTTTTCATCTTTTGTACCAACAACTTCCCTAAAGAAGCAAGTTCGTAAGAAAGAAATTCTGTGGGTAGTATGTCCACTGTTTCTTCTTCTGACTTTCTTTAGTTAGAGCTAGAGACTTCTATGTGCCAGCGACTACATGTGGGCCTTGATCTTTTCCCCTAAAAATGGCATACCAGTATTATTAACTTCCTCAAGTTAGTTATGGACACTGATTGGAAGAATGTTCAGACAGAACCATGTTGTCATTTCATGAAAACTCATAAAAAGGTCTTCACCACTAGTTTTACCAGGCAAGACATAATCCCCAAGAGGGCAGTTTGCCAGTCTAAGAGGTAGATTTGTGCCAGGTGTGGCCCAGGAGACACTCTGGTCTTCCTCTACTGATTCATTCTCCCAGGTCCATTAATCTACCACAGGAGCCAGCCATAGTTATTGCTCTGATTAGAGTAGACTGGGAAAGTCGGATGGAATTTGTTCTCTGGTGCTATGCAATCGAAGCAGCACTGGGGAAGAGGCTGTAGATGGGATCTGAAATGCTCTCTAAAGGCCCAGGTATTAAAGGCTTGGCCTCCAGTTTACTATCTCCCCCACCTATAAGCTGGTAGGAAATTTCGGGGATAGGATCAGAGGCATACCATCAAAGGGGATTATGGGCCCTCCGTCCCTTTCTTTCACTTTCACCTGCGAGCGCAAGGAGATTGGCTTCTTTTCACCATACTGTCCCTACTCTGATGTGCTGCCTTGCCACAGATCCAAAAGCAACAGGTAAAACCAGCCATGGACTGAAACCTCTAAGACCACAAACCCAAATTCGCCTCTTCTCTTCCTAAGTTGATTTTCTCAGATATTTGTTACAGGCATAAAAAGCTGATTGGCTGAGATGGTTTAGACTTTCCACCAATTCTTTATTTATTTTTTTTTTTGGTCGGTCATGGGGCTTGAACTCTGGGCCTGGGAGCTGTCCCTCAGCTCTTCAGCTCAAGGCGAGCGCTCTACCACTTGAGCTACAGCACCACTTCCGGTTTTCTGGTGGTTTATTGGAGATAGGAGTCTCACGGTCTCTCCTGCCCGGGCTGGCTTTGAACCGCGATCCTCAGATCTCAGCCTCCTGAATAGCTAGGATTACAGGCGTGAGCCACCAGCGCCCGGCTTTTCCACCAATTCTTACATCACTCAACTTATTCCTTCCTGGCTCCGCCAGTGCCTGGCTTCTGAGTGCAGTTAGACAGAGATGTCCCGGAGGAATTGGGGAGTTTCTTCTTGTGAGTCATGTGGAGATGAAGCCAACCATGTCAGGCATTCCAGCTCTAGAAAAGTCTGGAGTTCAAGTTCTGAGTTTCTCTTCTTCATGTCCACATGGCCTTGCTTTAGAATCTCAGGTCACCCAATTGGGCTTCCCAACTCTAAGAGATAACTAAGCCAGGATAAGACATCTGCTCAGGTGGTCTCCATGGAAACCCAGGAAGGAGGCCTGAGGGGAACAGCCAACAGGTCTTGCCAGCAGGGAGGCCCATCCCACTAATTGGATAATGTATTTGCAGGAGCTGATCATACCTGGCACTTAAATCAAAGGGTGACCTCACTAGGTGTGAATCATGCCAGCCGTTTAAGTAGGTACAAAAAGGTTTTATTCCTGGCTATAGGAGTGATCTTGCTGGCAATTAAGCATCATCTCTAATGTCTCTAAGACCCATAGCATTCCCTGGGATGCTAAGAAGCAGAACTTAACCAGGATGCAAAGCGTTCTTGTTTTCATAGACAATTGAAACTAAAACAGATGCTTCTCTGAGGGGTATAAAGTACAAATGTCAGGAAAAAAATAGAATGGGAAATGAAAAGGAAGGAAAGAAAAAAGAGAAAAAGGAGTTCAGATGGTGTGCAGTTGACATGAGGCTACCATGTTTGAATTATTTCATAGATATTAAATATAATAAAGCTGTAACTATCCCACCACATCTGCAAAATCTTTGAGACATGAACGGGATTTTGGCAAAATGTAAGCAAAAGCACAATTTTAAAGCACAGCTGGCAGATTTGACTGCTATTCCCCCCAGGCTCCTCATTTCCTAATTCCTAGACAAGTAACAACTGGATTGCATTCCGAATATGAAAATCAAAGGGCAAGGTTACAGACACTCTTAACTCCATCTTCCTTTCCTGCCTCATCCGACTAGGCTGTCATTTGCCTTCAATGATGCCTGGCGCTTGGGAAAGCAAGCTTTCCAACCTGTCGGCCTTTTGAGCTACAGAATAGGGATCAAATATTAACCAGTAGCAAACCATAAACATGTATGTCCAGACTGGCTATTCTTACCTAAAACGCCAAGAGCCAGAAGTATTCCAAATTTCAATTTTCCAGCACTTGAAATCGTCACACAAACTACGAAAGATCTGAGTATTTCCCAAACCAAAAAAAGGCCTGATATCCAAAATTTTTGAAATAATATTCCAAGTTTCAAATTTGAGATTTTTTTCTCTGTTTGGATTAGAGCTACTCAGGAAAGAACATATAGCTTAAAGCAAAGGTAAAAAATTGACAGAGAGTAAAAAATGAAATATATTTGCACCAAGGGCTCAATAGCTATGTGCATATGACCATATAAAATTATGCTTATTGAAATGAACCACAAGAAATGGAAATGAGTTTTTTTTAATTGTGCTGTTTGTCTGATTTGGGGAGGAGAAGAGGAAGCATGGAAATGATGGGACAAAGGGTGCACCAATTCAGCAGTGATACTCACTAGACACCATGTTGGAAATGAACTGTATAACTTGTGGGGAAGGAGGGATAGGAAGGGGAAAAACTGGGTGAAAATGCAGGAGGAGGTGACACTGTTCAAAAAGAAATGTAGTCTTCCTCTGACTTATGTAACTGTAACTGTGCATCAACTTTACAATAAAGTCTTTTTGTAAGAACATATAGCTTGAAGCAAAGGTACAAAATTGACAGTGAGTAAAAAATGAAATACGTTTTGCTTAATTTATTCTAAAAGTAGAACAACTAAAAGTAGTGTTGCATGGTTTGAGGGCACCAAGAAAAGAAGTCTATCTTGGATCATACTATCTTTAACAGCGTTTGCTAGCTGACTCATAAAGGGTGTTAGGGTGCTAGAATTTGGGAAATGATGTTGTGTTGCCATCTAAACTATTACACGCCTGACTAAAGCTCCTGGGAAAACTTGGGTACCATCATAAAGGAGTAAGAGGTGTCTTTGAGCCTGAGCTTTGTGTAAGAACAGCATGGTAATTTCTCCAAGGGAGGGTGGGGTGGAAGTGAATTTTATTAGGACATGACACACACACACACATCCTTCAACACCTGATCTGCTCTATAGGCCTGGTGATGTCCACAGGGAGAGAGGAGACAGGGGCCTTCATGCTGCTGAGTGGGGATGCTCTGGCTGGCAGCCTGGACGAGCTGTAGCCTGCTCTTGCTCAGCCCAGCTTTTGTGTTTTGTGCACATAAAAGCCTTGGCAAGTCTCAACAGGGTAGAAAGTGGCATCCCTTTTCCTATCAATACAAGAAAGAACTCATTTTCTTCTTCTTTTTTTTCCCCTCGAGAATCTAAAGACCCAGTGCTACAAATCAGGGAGTGACTCATAGAAATGGGCAACACTTGAAGATTGGATTATATTTGATTTCTTTGTGGATTGTTACTCATTTTATTGTCCTCATATATTCTATAGAGAGAGAGTCCTGCTTATAGCTCATTGAGCAACAATATCTCATTGAGCACTTGCTTGGTGACAGGTGGTTTATCTTCATGTATGTGTGTGGGTGTGTTGGTCGTGGGATTTGAACTCACAGCCCAGGTGCTGTCCCTCAGATTTTGTATTCAATGCTGGTGTTCTACCTCTTGAGCCACAGCTCTACTTCCAGCTTTCCAGGTTAATTGGAGATAAGAGTCTCATGGACTTCTCTGCCCAGGCTGGCTTTGAACTGTGATGTTCAGATCTCAGCCTCCTGAGCAACTAGGATTACAGGCATAAGCCACCAGTGTCCAGAGGTTTATCTGGATTTTAAAAATTCATTCCAATGCTTGAATCAGTAAAGAGCAGAGGAGAATGTTCCTATCTGCATTTTATCAGCAAGAAGCCTAAAGCCCAGAACAAGTGAAATCTTGACATCATCACGGCCCTAATGAGTGAGAGAGATCCAGATACGCTGGTTTCTGACATTCAGATATCCTCCCACATGCTCCAACTGCTTTCTGTTCAGCCAGGACAGCTAGCAGACCTGCTCTCTGGCCTGCTGAGTGCTTGCTTCCTCTTTGAGAGGTTCACCTCCTAGTATTTCCTCACAATGCTTGGCTTTGTTGTTCAAAGATAAGAATTTGTTGCATCAAGAATAGTCAGAATGTTCCTCCGTGGGCTCAGAAAAACAATAACAACATTGCAAAAGGGCCTTGAAGATAATTGGATCTTTTTTTTTATTCAGCATATAATTGCAAAAATACTGCCAGTTCATATTAGTTTAAAGGTCAGTCTAAATGAATGGGAGTGTTGAGGGAAATTCCTTTAATGAATGGAAAAAGTTCACCTGCAACGAGTACTTCCTTGTCCACGTAGGAATGTATCCTGACACAATTTTCTCTTGAGAGAGAAAACTGGCTGCCTGCTGCATTATCCTGTGCATGGTTATTCACGTACATTAACACATTCATACAAGCTTACCTTCAAGCAAATGTAGTGTCTCCTGAGTAAATACCACCACAAAATAATTATAAGACCAATCTACCTATGACCATGACCTTCCTTGGTCTTGCAGTCCCCACTGGAAAGGGGAAGAAAAAATACCAACTTTAGGCACAATCAAAAGTTCAGCAAAAATAAAACACCAGGAAATGGGTACTTGAAAGGAATGGAGTGGGGTCAAGGAGAAAGGGGCAGATAAATGAGGAGGAGAAGGGGAAATCCAATGCATATATACAAAATTAAGAAGAGTGAGAGAAGGGGCGAATAGGGAAGGGAGAGAATGTTGAAAGGGGTGACATTGATCAAGATGTATTATATTTATAAACTACTTTGTTAAATGGCATCTCCTTTGTACAACTACTTGCAGATAATAAACAAATAATAATTTAGAAGAAGAAAAAGCAGCACCCTAAGGAACCAGCCCCAGAGGGCTCAGTGTTACACAGGCTTTTTAGAAACCAATCTGTTCTGTTGGAAAAAAGTGACTGACAAGACACTGCTAAGGCCCTCAGTTCCCCTTGCCTGGGAACAGCTCAGACACTTCAGGTAATCCAGTCCCCCTGTGGGACCGAGCCAATGCTCCCCAGGACTCAGCAGTTGGTCTGCAAGCTTCCTACCAGGCACTCAGCATCCCTTTCCGCTCATACCAAGGCAGGTCCTCTTCAGCTGAGAAGCTGAGGCACAGGAAACAGAGCAGGAAGATGGGTCCTATAAAGTCCAAATCAGCTGCAGAGATATTGCACTTTCACCTTTTAAAACCATTTCCAGTCCTAAAACAGAGCTGTAAACAAGGGAAGACAGACCCTGGGGTGTTTATTGTTGGGGAAAATGGAACAGAAAGGAAGGACACAGGCTGGACACGATCTTTCACAAGCAAGGGCTCTTCGTTGAAGAACATTGAGGGCCAGCAACCTTCCCATGGGATCGGAAGTTGTGTCGGAGGGGGGGTGGGGTGGGAGTTAAGGCTTTTATGGGGTCTGAACAAGGAGACAGAGGTTACTTGAGTTCAATATAGAGGAGGTAACTACAGGTAGGGGCAGAGAATATGGTAATTGACTCCCTTATCTAAGCTCCCAAGCTTTTCAATGTTAACATCTGTCTTGCCTAGACAGTTTGACCTTCTCAGGGTCCAGTTCTCCGGCTTCCAACCTCTTAACCCTTTCCTGGCCTCACAGATCAACCTCAAAGCCTTACAGGCTAGGCCGACAATGGAGTGTTCACAACCAGGCTCAGGTCAGGTTACCCTGCCTGTGTCAAGCACATCCATGCACCTGACATCCACATGCACCTGATAGAACAGGGTGGAGGCCAATCCTTCATAGTCCATCTTTAGTAGCATAAAACGATTGGGCCAGGAGGAGAGGGATGTCTTTCTTTTATGGTGACAAAATGGAGAGGCACAGTCTGGAGACATGGTGATGGTCTACCTCTCACCTGCAATGGTCTGACATCTTAAAGTCACGGGAGGGATGCTGGCTTTCTTACCACAGCTGCCTGGGCCACCGCACAACTGGCAGAAGAGAATGGAAACAAATCTACAAAGTCATAACAGACTTCACTTCCTCCTTCCTTCCCAGTGGCGAGCATGCCTTCCTCCTTCCATCTGTCTTCCCTTCCTTCCCTTCCTCCTCACTTTCATCTCTCTATCCCTCCCAACCTCCTTCTGGCCTTCCTTTCTTCTCTTCCTCCCTCCCTTCCTCACTGACTTCTCTCACCCTCTTCCCTCTTAGTCTCCCCCCTTCCTTCCTTCCCTCCTAACCTCTCTTTTTCATTCCCTCTCTCCTTCTTTCTGTTCTTCCTTTCTCCTTCTCTCCTTTCCTTTCTCCCTCCTTTCTTCCTTCCCTCCCTCTCTTCCTTCCTTTCTTCCTTCCTTCCTTCTTTCCTTCCTTCCTCAGGCATTTGACCAACTGTCACAAAACAAATGGTATTTTTGATGCATTCAAGTACACTATATCCCTTTACAATGTACAATTATCCTGTGCCAATCAAAAATACAACTTTTTAGAAATTGACAAACACAGCAGAGCCTTAGAAACAGCACCCCCAAGAGTGTGTGTAGGTTTTATTTCAGAATCAGACACATAATCTCAGTGCATATTTGTGAGATAAAGTACTGACTGTGATTTGTTTTTTACAGTGCACGTGATCAAACCCCTAGCTAGGCAAGCTCTGTACCACTGAACCACATAACAAATGTGATTTATGAATAAGAAAATAATCTCACACAGAATGAATGAGCAGGTCCTCTATCTAATCCTTTCTCTCACTGGGGATGACAAAGAGAAGCAAGAATAGTTGGGGGGGTGGTCTGTGGGAAGCTGAGATCTTTTGGGCCTGCCCTAAAGGCTGGAGTGGATGATCCGCCAGGAGGTCTGCCTGGGGACCCCTAACAAGTGCAAAACTCCTATCGGTTTCCTCATCTGGAGAAGATAAGCCAAAAAGCAATTTCACAATGACTGCATTGCAGTTTGGCATTCATGCACACACTCTCCATTTAGCCCAATAACTCTAGTGTGAAAACACAAATAGGTTTTTGTTGTCGTTGTTTTATTTTTTGTTTGTTTCTGTCAGTCCTGGGGCTTGAACTCTGGGCCTGGGTGCTTTCCCTCAGCTCGTCAGCTCAAGGCTAGCGTTCTACCACTTGAACCACAGCACCACTTCTGGTTTTCTGGTGGTTTATTGGAGATAAGAGTCTCACAGATTTTCCTGCCAGGGCTGGCTTTGAACCACGATCCTCAGATCTCAGCCTCCTGAATAGCTAGGATTTACAGGCATGAGCTACCGCTGCCCCACACAAGTAAGTTTTTATGTCGTTAAATTGCATGAACTGACTATTAGTTTACAAAGCAATTAAAGTTTGTGGCTTTTTTCCTATCCCAAGATTTGTGTAGACAAGTTCAGAATTTGGAAGGTGGGAGACTGAATAGAAAGGGGAAGACAGTGGGAATACAACCCTTTCTTGGGTGCGTCCTGGGAGAAATGCTGCCACACATAGTGAGTCTCAAATAGTGTCCCTGAGAGGCTATGACATTCTTTATACCAGGGCCGTTCAGCCAGTATATCTGGGAACAGATAGCCCCAGACTCAAAGATCCCAATCTTTAGAGACAGAGTCAGCAAGACTGGGACCACTGTCCACAAGACGGCAAAGGAGATCCTCATGGCCTAGCTATGAGTACTGGCCAGGCCTATCCCTCAAGATGATGGACAGGTCCTGCTACCAGGAATTAGATATCAAGTTCTTCTGTAGGGTTTTGTGGGTTTTATTTTGTTTTGTGCAGGCACTGGGACTTGAACTCAGGCCCTGGGTACTGCCCCTAAGCTTATTCACTCAAGACTAGCCCTAACTAGTCTTCAGCTTTTTGGTAGTTAATTTTAGAGGTAGAGTCTCATGGACTTTCCTACTGGGCTGGCTTTGAACTGCAATCCTCAGACCTCAGCTTATTGAGTAGTTAAGATTACAAGCATGAGCCACAGGCACCCAGTGGTTTGGGGTATTTTTCGGAAGCAGAGGTATCATCACTAAGGATACTTGTCTCATTCTATCACCACATACCAGAGAAACTGACAAAGGAACACCTAGAAAGCTTTTGACCTTGCCTGCATCCATGATCAGTAGAAAGCTTATGCTAATGGAAGCAGGGGCCTGAAGAGACCCAGGGGACCTGGGTTTCCTCTCTGGGCCACTGAGGGCCTCCCTTTGATGCATGTGTACTGGCTACTTGCTTGATCATGAGAAAAGGGAGCGAACTAAATCTCCAAAAGTCCCATCAATACCAGAGACTTTCAGGGCAATAACCAAGAAAGGAAGAATGCCACTCCGCATCCAGAAAGGCAACTGTTAAACTCACCTCAAAGCCTACTGTGCAACAGGCAGGAAGAACTTTATTCTTCCACTCATCCTCAAGGACATGTTATCCCATGTGTCCTCAGGTTCATTTTCTCTGCCAGTTAAAGGGCAGCGAAGTGTTTAAAACAGACTTTGAAAGGCTCATTCAAAAGCAAAAGAAACAGTGAAAGAAATATCAAAATGGACTTGGTATAAGAGAGCTCCCAGAACTGAGTGTCTATAATTGCTTCTCAGGGACTAGCTATATATAAGGCTTCTTACCTCCTCCTGCTTAGGGTGCACTCCTGGTATGATAGGTCAAGGTTGGGCATGCATAGCAGGGAGTCTTGTGATTGGTTCCATCTTTGCACACATGAGTACAGAAGGGGCTTCTGATCAGATGGAAGCTAGGGGACATAAGCCAAGCCACAGATGTAAAGGGTACCCCGCCCCTCACCACCATGTTGGAGCAGGTACCAGTTGCCTTCTACCTTCAAGGAGGCCCAACTTCCCTTAAATGAGGATGGATTTTGCCTGTGGGAATTTGAGGTACACACTGCCTAACCTCTATGAAGTATATGAAGTGTGTGAGGACTAGGCACTAAGATCCAAAGCACCTAGACCATGGTGAGTGTGTGTGTGGAGGAACTCTGTCTCAACTAGGGAGGGGACCAGCCCCAGGAGGTCAAAACCCCATAAGAGCTGGCATGACCATGTAGTGGGTGAGCAAAGTCATGTATGTAGGCCCTAGTTTTCAATTGCTTTTAGTCAAATGATATCCCAGTAAGGGAACCTAAGGCTGAAGTCACTTCCTGCTTGAGGAGCTTTCCAGGGATGCAAAGCTCCTAAGGGACTTGGGTGGCTCCCCAGGACTATACTCCTGATGTGTCAGTCTTAAGGAAATAATCTGAGATAGGAAAGGTTATTGGTCCCCAAAGTACTCAGCCTTCCCCAGAGCAAGGAATGATGAAAAGCCTAACGAAGACTTTCAGCAGTAGAAGAAGGCCTGTAGAATGACACATTGGAAGTGACTTATGAACACAAGGCACTACTAGAAAGTGTGTTTGTTAGTAAAGGGAAGAGGAAAAGTGTGGGATGGGGAACCAAACTATTCACAACAAGAGTCACTGGGATGAAACTGGCCAGCTTAAGGGCTATACCTGAGCTGCATAGAAGTGCGGCCTTCTTTTCTTTCTTCTCCATGTGCAAGTTTTAACAGGTAAAGTACAAATATGGAAACACTGGCTGCTGCCCAGAAGCTTAGGGTCTTCCTCCTTCAGTCCCTGGAGGTCCCAGCCAACTGTGTTGCAGATTTCAGAGGCCCCATATTGGTAGGTGAGCTGGCCAAGAAGGTCAAGCGCAAAACCTTGCAGTAAACAGTGAAGTGCACGGCCGGTGTGCCCATATACGCGCATGTGCTGATACTGGGGCTTGAATTCAAGGCCTGAGCACTGTCCCTCAGATTTCTCACTCAAGGCTACTACTTGAACCACAGCTGTACACTGGTTCTTTTGGTCGTCAATTGGAGATAAGAGTCTTACGGACTGTTTTGCCTGGGCTGGCTTAAAATCTTCGTCCTCAGACCTCAGCCTCCTGAGTGGTTAGGAGTACAGGTATGAGCCACCATTGTCTGGGTACTGCCTGGTCCCAACATTCTTAACCTGGGTCTATGAATCCCTGGGAGTTCCTGGGTGGAATCTGCAGGGCAGGCTTATGAACACAGATGAAGGAAATAACCTTTCATTTGAATTAACCTCTGATGTCACTGTAAAAACAGGTAACGGACCACTCAGTCTTGTCACAGGTTAAACACTGAGTTTGTTGCTCACAGGGCCCTAATGGCCTGGTTTCCCTGGACACCCCATCTATTCCATATTCATTGAAAAGTAATTTTATGAGAAGATCATAGGCCTCACACAGTCCGAGATGCCCACAGTTCTGAATGGAAAACATTAATTAAGGTTCAATTATGCATCGATTGTGATAGTTTCCTATAAATCTCAATAATGCAATTATAATGGTAACCCAAAGGACATAATTTACTTATCAAAGTATTTTCACACTGGGATTGTACCCTCATCACAAACATACCGGATAAGCAAGATAAACACAGTGCATGTTTACTTACCTGGGGTACATAAAATGCACAGAGATTTGGTGACTTACCTGAGGTCACACAGCTGGAAAGCACGGAAGGAGAAACTCATCTCTTTCCTTGCATGTGGCCTCCTCCCAGGTGGTGATAAGAGGTGCTCTGTTCTCTTAGCTATG
The DNA here is from genome assembly GCF_019054845.1 of Dipodomys spectabilis. NCBI lineage: Eukaryota > Metazoa > Chordata > Mammalia > Rodentia > Heteromyidae > Dipodomys > Dipodomys spectabilis. Next base: position 15,645,010 of record NW_024870775.1, read on the forward strand.
CCTAACTCTTCCATAGGAATCTGATTCCTAGGCTGTTGCTTTCAGAACTGGACTACACAGTTCCCTCATTCCTTTCTTCCATCTTTAGCTTGCTCTTCTGCAGGTGGCTCCTCTATATTATAACCTCATGGTTTTCTGGGAAGCTCCATATCAGCCCATTTTACTGATGCAGAAACTGAGTGGATCCAACCGGATAGAGTAAGGGAGCTGCTCATGAGACAGATTGGCCAAACAGAGAATATAAAAAGGTTGAGCAACAAAGTGGGAGTCGGGGGGCACAAACATGATCTTGGGGGTATAGGACAAGAGAACTCCAGGAGTTAGAGCACACAGGCCATAGAACTCATTGGGATTGAGCTTGGAGCTAGCCTGCACCAGAGGAGAGGGACTGGGAGGAGAAAAGGGGCAGGAGGTGATGAACGTCTCTTTCCACTTTGCTGTATCTCTTGGGTAGATTGTAAGCTTTACATGATAAAGCCATTCATCTACACGTTTTGGTTGTTTCTGTTTTGGAAGCAATGGTCTTCCTGAAGCTGAGCTCTAGAACTAGGGCTCAAATTCCATCCCACAGTCTCCATTCCAGTTGGTGGGTCTGAGCATCCCTCCTCCCATCACTTCAGTTTTCCCTCATCTACAATGCTTTATTCCCTCATGTGACCAGGGCTAGATGAAGCCCCCTCCCAGATCTGTCTGGCTGCCCCCCACATACACATACACAAACACCTCCTTGTCAGCCTACTCTGGATGAAAATTGGCTTTTGTCATCTGCAGCCCTGGCCTGCCTGACAGCACCCTCTTCCCCTCTCTTTCTTGAGCTGTTTGCTCCAAAATGTTGGACATCCCTCTGATGTTCAGCAAATTTCTCTATTCACAGAGCAGGTGCTGGGCCATGTCCATGACCGTGAACTCCTGAAAGCAGAGGTTTCTGGGCTTGTGACCCTAGTCTAGCCACTTGGGACTGCCTGGTCCAGGTGCCTTCTCCACAGCTTGTGTGGGAGGGGATAGATGGGCATTGTAGGGATGAATGATGGGCAGTTGATGGTGTAATTGGTGGTCACAGATTCCCATGTCATCTCCAGGTTGACACGTAATTTGGTCCTCGGCCCAGGAAAGGGCTTTAGGTTGTAGCTTGCTCCTGTAATTTCCATCATCCATCCCTGCAGAGGTCCCAAGAGACAGAATTCCAAAAAGAGGCCTCTCTGGACAGACCAGGACTGATGTACAGACAAAGGGGACACTGAGGGGAGAGAGGAAGAGCGGACTCAGGTTTGCCTGGATCTTTCCACTCGGAGAGAGCTGGGTGCGGCCATCCTGTGGCTGGCAGGTCACACCATGCAGACATTCTTTTACGCAACCATTTCTGTGGTGGCTCTCCTGCCTGGTATCTGGGACATCTGCCGGAAATCAGGCCCTGTCTGTGGGATCCCCAGCCATCTCAGCTGGCCAGCTGCTGCCGTTGACTGAAGCCACAGCCTGGCCTACATGTAGGCCCAGGGATTAAAAAAAAAAAAAAGGCAGCATGGCCAGGGCCATTAATCAGCTTTGGTGTTCCCATCCAAGATGAACCTTACCCCAAAATAAAAATCAAAACCCCCAGTCTAAAATACCCTCCCAGGGAGGCAAGCAGAAGCTCTGCCTGTGGTGAGTGAGGCCGGACCACAGCATCTGCAATTCCTAATTTAGGAGGGCCCCATCCAAAGGCATCCGGTGGGGGCTAAGACCTTCTATCTGTGCGAAGACTAACGGCCACCAGCTTCCCCATAGCTAGAAGACAGAAACCTGGATTTCCCTGTGCCCCAACGAGCCTGCTAGCCCACCTGTGAGCAGAGCGTTACCTTTCTTTCTGGGGATCAGTCAACTAGTGCCCTATCTCCATTCTGGGATGAACCCTGTGTGACTTCAAAGAATAGTTCCTTTTTTTCCTTCAGTTCTCAGAACCAGTAAAAGGCAAGTTTACTAATATCTTTCATTCATCTTCGTTGACAAGGATGTTAGACTTATAAGCTTCATAATTAGGAACAGTCATTTCTCTTGGTGTTTTGTTGCAGATACCCCAGCCTCATCGTAGAGGCCCAGGGAGGCGCTTGTGGGTGGATTGAGTTGCTCCATGACCCACACTTTGGAGTACCTCCTGCATGCAAGATGAGGGACTCACAGAGCGGAGAGGACCTCAGGGTGCGGCTCCATTGTGTGTCCTCCCTGTAAATCACTCTGCCGAGCCACATGCTGAACACGCTCCAAGTTTTGTGCCTAGGCCCTGACTTGAACGTCACCTCCATGAGTCTCAAATCACTTAGACACTTCTCAGTACTGTATCACTTAGTTTCACCTACTTTGTGTTCCATTGTATCTATCCCCACCCGTAGGCCCACACGATATTGGCCCCTGCCCATACCAGAGCATAGTCACTCAAAGATTTGCTCTTTCCTTCACTTGCACAAACCCTAGGGGTGGCTGCTGGCAGAAACCACTAGCTGTGAAAAAGGAGCCCTAACTATAGGCTAGTTTTCCTTTGCCTTTCTTCTTTTTCTTTCCTTCCTTCCTTCCTTCCTTCCTTCCTTCCTTCCTTCCTTCCTTCCTTCCTTCCTTCCTTCCTTCCCTTTTTTTCCTTTTCTTCTTCTTTATATTGGTAATGGGATTTGCAATTAGGGCCTGCCACTCTTACTTGGCCTTTTCACTCAAGATTGGAACTCTACCATTTGAAATATACCTTTACTTCCAGACTTAGGTTAGTTCATGGAGACAAGAATCTCATAGATTTGTCTTCCCAGGCTGGTGTTTGAACCATTATCCTCTCATATCTCAAGCTCCTGAACATCTAGGATTGTAGGGATAAGACACCAGCCCCCAGATTCAATCTTTTCTTGATTCCTGTGCCTCTAACTGTCCCATACCTTACCGTGAATATTTTAGAAATTTGAGGAATAAAATAGGCTTATGTAGATAACAGTTTTGGAAATTCTAATTCTCAGATTGGTGTTGAGGGTCATCTGTCTGGCCTTGGGTTAGTGCTGTCTAGCTGCAGGAGTGATATGTTTCTATACTTGCTGGGAAAAGAAGATGCCACACTACTGGACTAAGCAATGACTTCGTTTTCCCTCTTTCCATGTGGACTTGTAGACATAGGCTTATGTTTGAATGCATAGAAAGTGCTGACCTCACCCTACCCACTGGGTGCCTGGCTGTGGGACTTAATGGGTTGATTCCAAATTCCAGCTGTATTTCTACCTCAGTTGCAACTTGACTTAGAGGGCAATATATTCCACACCACCTTAGGAGAGAAAGTAATAGGGACTGACAATTCAGTTTTTGAATAACTTGGTGAAAAGTCTTGTTTTTAAAGGGCCACAGGAGTGGAATAGAAGCTAGGAAGGAAGAAGCAAGCGTTGCCTATACTTTGGGTTCAATTGTGAATGTATCTTTATTTCTACCCTCTCAGACTTCTGTCCTACTTGTTTATACCCTCTAACCTATTTCATTCATTTCTCAATATCTGAATAAATATCTCCCTTTGCACTGATCTTTCTTGCAAGTTGTCAATTCCTTGACATTCTTCTTAATTTCAGTCAGCTTTATCCCCAATGTATCCAATTAGTGTTAGACTTGTTATCACACAAATGAGTGTTACTGATTAGTCTTTCCGGAGTGTGAGTGTGCACGCAGGGATGCGCGCGCGCGCGCGCACACACACACACACACACACACACACACTCGCTATTCATGCATCCCAGGGATTTCCAACAGCCACAGGGTTTTATATATTACATTCTGATGCTGTTTTAGTGGGGAGTGGGAATCTCTACTTGGTCCATCTAGGAACCCACACAAAATGTATGTGCTCAATTGATCAGCTGCCAAAGCAGAGGCCATAACCTTAAAAACAGAGAGATGTACCAGGTACCAGCCTCTTTGGGTGGAGGAGACCATGGGTCAGGGAAGGAAGAAAAGAGAAGACAGGTGATCAAAAAAGTAATGTGTGTGTGTGTGTGTGTGTGTGTGTGTGTGTGTGTGTGTGTGTGTGTGAAGATGCCATACTAACAGCCAGTCTGGCAGTCTCATATAAGTTCTCCCCTTAGCTAGGGAGGGTTGGGGAATAAGCCCCATGGGAAAGGGGGAAGAGGACACTGGAAAGGCCCACTCCCCCTCCAAGCCACACAGGTTGCAGTCACAGTCATCTCTTGCTATAACTTTTCAATTCTATTAGGAAAAAAAATCACTGACAGAAAAAAATGATACAACTTTTTCTAATGGTAAATAAAGAAAGGCAGACCCAATTTTCTAGGTACTATGAGCATATGGTGATTAATAAGTAGACCCTTCTGGAAACATAGGCCATTAAGAGGTGATCTATGGTCAGTATGCAGCATTCTTCATTGTGATTGGCACAGAGAATGAGATGGCTAGTTATGAATTCATCCACAATTTTGCGGAAATTTTAGATGAATATTTCAGGCGAACGAGTAGACTCGATATAATAATGTTTAATCTGGATAAAATACACATCATTTGAGATGAGATGGTGTTAAATGGTTGCAGGCGGAAACCAACGGGGCAAGAATTCTTGCCCCTTTACTAATCCTTGCTAGTATGTCAGGAAGCTGAATGAAAGGAAGGGTCTGCCAGACAGTATTAGATTTGACCACCATGGACTCCACCTCAAAATATAAAGTCCAAAAGAATCTGGAAGACCATACATGGCAAACTCAAGTAACCTTTCAAACAATATACCTATTGTTTCCCACAACTCCTAAATGGAAAACAAAAATGAATTTTAAAGTATGAGAAAAGAAATAGACTCAACTAAGAGATTTTTTTTAACGGCAAGTGTATTTTTCCCTCACCTAAATCTAAGGAAACTTTTTAACTTCTACTTCTTTTTGCAAGTTAAATTCAGAAATAACAGTATAGAGATGGGAAGAATGTGTGGCAGTTAATAAAACAATTAAGTTTACTGATACATAAGGGATATTTTGAGTAACCTGTCTTCTGAGTGTTTTTTACTTAAAAACATTTTAGTAAGCTGTGCACAGTTGGCTCACACCTGTATTCTTAGCTACTCATGTGGATGAGATCTGAGGATTATGGTTCAAAGCCTACTCAGGCACAGAAAACTGTCTGGGACACGTATGTCCAATTAACCACCAAAAGGCCAAAGTGAAGGTGTGGCACAAGTGGTAGAGCACTAGCGTTGAGCAAAAAAAACCTAAGGGACAGCACCCAAAGGCTAATTTCAAGCCCCAGTCCTAGCACCAAACCAAACAAACAAAAAGACTTACTTTTAAAAAATAAAATTTCGAGAGCAAAGGAAGGGGTGGCATTGTCTAAAAGAAATGTACTCATTACCTGACTGTAACCCTTCTATACATCACTTTTATACTAACAATAAAAATATGTTTAAAATGAAAAAACAAAAACAAAATACATATGTATGCACATTATATATAAACATTTTCTTTTTTTGGGGGGGAGGTCCCGTCGTGGGGCTTGAACTCTGGGCCTGGGCGCTGTCCCTCAGCTCTTCAGCTCAAGGCTAGCACTCTACCACTTGAGCCATAGCGCCACTTCCAGCTTTTTTCTTTTTGCTTATGTGATGCTGGGGAATTGAACCCAGGGCCTCAGGCATGCAAGGCAAGCGCTCTACCACTGAGCCACCTTCCCAGCCCCTATATAAACATTTTCTATTTTAATACATATATAATGTACTTTCATATATTATAATGTATTTGCATATATATGTATATGTTATATATTATGTATGTAGGTATGAAAACATCACAGCAAACCCACTAAAAACTTTATTAAGGAGACCGAGTGGGTATGCAAAATAATAATAAAAGAGGTGATTTTGATCACCAAGTCTATCAAATGCATGTGATGAAACTCTTTTACACAATTCATACTCATTTACAAAAACACAGGTGCACTGATAAGGAAAATTGAAGTATTTTCAGCTGATCATAGGTGTGGAAATCCAAGACCCATGATAGATACCTGTTGTCTGTGTGTTCTCCACACAGCATAGTTCCTACCTCTATTTTTAGCCAACTTTATTTCTCAGTGCTCAAGGATACCTTTAATTGATCCTAAAAAGTTTGAACAGGCTGCATTACTCTGATGGTGATAGTCAAAAGTTCTGTTCCCCAAGAAACAAATTTGTGATCAAAATAAATGACGGTGGCTGGAGTAAGCATGATTCTGAGATGCTTGGCATTACACAGCATCCGAACTTCACGAGGTCCAGTAATTCTCTATGAGCTCCCATACTGAAAAAGGAATATTTCCATGATAGAAATCAATCCAATCCTGTTCCTTCATCAGGCCATAAGACTCTGCCTGAGTATGAGGATCTATCTATCCATCCAAAAGTCTCCAATATTCTTACTAGTATAAACAATTGGTTCCTGTAATCTTACCTATTCAATGGGCTGAGATTTGAGGACTGCAATTCAAAGCCAGTCTGGGGGGGAAAAAATCTATGAGAATCTTTTCTCCAATTAACCAGCAAAAATCCAGATCTGGAGGCATGGCTCATGTTCTATAACACCAACATGAGTAAAAGAGCATACAGTCCCAAGTTCAAATGCCAGAACTAGAACAAAAGAGGGGATAAGGAATCATGGCTTCATAGAGCTACTGACGTGATGCTCATTTGTAAATAACTTCAAATGGAAATTTTAAAGCAATGTGTAGTGTATCCTTGTAATATAGAAAACAACAAAGTCAAAAATAGCCAGAGTACTCAGTGTACATATATGATAAAGGAAGTGGGAAACGTGAAATGAATATGGGGGTGGGGGAAGAAATGGGAAATGGAGATGAAAAGAGTTATTCTGATCAAGGAACAAGGAACAGTTAGATATATACAAATTGTGATCTTTTTGTACAACCTTTTGAAATTCAGAACATAAAAAACAACAGAGTTAATAAACAAAAAGTTGTCATACATTATAACAACACATAATAATATACAACAGTAATAATTTTGTGGGACTAGAGATTGCCAGGCAAGAGTTCTGCCAAAAAGGACACTATTTAATATGAAAACCCTCACTGCAGCACTGGTCACATGATTCTAGTCTTCCAGTAGAAAATAAATGTAGATAATTAGATTGCATTAGAACATACAAGCTAATGCCATGACGCATGACTGCTGGTATCTGATGTCCCTGCTGGCACAACACAAAGCACTCCTCAGCACAAACGATTATCTCCTTGGTTTAATAGTGCATTAAATCTATTATCAGTCTTTACACACAGAAGAAGGAAAATACTGGAGAAGACTCCCCAATAGGTCTATAGAGAGGGTTGTAGGTATTTCATAGTCTTCTCCCAATAGAGTGAGGATATTCCCTCAGTGACATAAATAACCACAATAGTACAGGGAGTGCTGCTCTTCCATCTGTCTGAACACAGCAGCACACGTTTCCTTGGAAATGTCTCCAGCACTCTCTCCAGTACTTCTGGAGACTAGATCCTCAGGCCAGGGATGGCCACAGCTCAAAGGAAAATACAGCTCCTTGGCCCCGAGAGAGAGAGGGAGAGAGAGAGAGAGACAGAGAGAGAGACAGAGACAGAGACAGAGACAGAGAGAGACAGAGAGAGACAGAGAGACAGAGACAGAGACAGAGACAGACAGAGACAGACAGAGACAGACAGAGACAGAGACAGAGAGACAGAGAGACAGAGAGAGCAAATTACTGGAACTGGGAAGTGGATCTTCCAGCCTCAGCCAAGGAGAACAAAGATCAATCATTCCAGCTAAGCACTTTCCAAATCTAGCCCCATGAAGTCAAAGCTACTCATTGTAGAGTTGCTTATTATACACATCCATGGATAACTGAAAGATGCTCCAACATGTACCCAGATTTTGGACTGGAATGTCTAGAATTGTCAAGTCTCTCTATCACTGTGTGTTGAAGACATTGGAAGTGGAAGCCATGCATCTCATTTCAGAAGTCACTAGATGGAGGGAAATGGTGTCCAAGGAGCTGACCTTATACTCAGGAACTTTGTTCACATCTGATTTTGATGGAAGCGGGAAGTGGTATTGTGGCTCAAGTGCTAGAATGCTAGCCTGGGATTTTCTAATCCCAGTCTTCAATGAGGGATGAGACCTGATAGTACAGTACACTCTGTGTCTTCCAGGAACAACATACCACAAGTTGCCTGTGGTGTTTATTAAAGAAACATGCAATATTTAAATCTACTGCACCAAAGGCATATGTCTTTATATTTTATAACTATGATCGTGCTCTTGAAATCAAATCTCAAAAGTATGCTTTGACAGCTGTAAATGCAATTAGAAAACGAGAGCTGAATAAGGAATTGCCATAGCCCTAGAATATGTGGAGAATATGGTCATTTTGTTTAATATCTACCTTGTTTTGTGAATAAACCTTGGACAACCGTGTATCTTCTTCATACCCTATTTTGCTAATCTTCATAGTAATAGTAAGAATCCTATCTTCTTAGCAGATAGGAGAGACTTAATGAAATGAAATACATAAAGTCATAAGAATACTTGACATTATATAGAAGTGCTCCAAAAATAGCTAATTATTTTTTTATTATTGATATGATTACATACTCCTTTCATAGAGCCAGAGTGTCCAGCAAATAATTGTTCATGACAGTTATAGTTTTTCTTAGGATTTGGGGGTATGCTGTTGCTGTATAATAAATGACCATACAGTTCGATATGGCACAAGTCACAGGTCAGGAGGTCAGATATCCAAAGGGAGTTGAGACTTAAGATTTCACATTGCTAAAATGAAGGTATTGGCTTCTCTGAACTCCTAAGCTCTGAAGAAGAGGTTGCCTTCTAACTTACTAAAGTTAATGGCAGAATTTAGTTCATTTCTACCGCATTGCCAATATCCCTGCTCTTGCTGGCTGTCCGTGGGACGAGTTCTTGGAATCCCTTGTCTTATTATTCCCCTTCATTTTCAAAACTAGCTATGGTACTTGATTATTTTTCACATCTGAAATCTCTCTACCTTCCTCTTCTACCAATCAATTTAAACTCACTTTTAAAGAGATGTGTGGTCAGATGGAGCCCATCAAATCATGTCCCGATCTTAACATCAATTGATTAGTAACCTTACTCAGGGTAAAACACCTTGGACCATTTGACTTACTCTAATTGATGGAGCAGTACTGAGGGGGAGGAAAGGAACTCATGAGGGCCACCATGTAATTCTGTCCCCCTGGTTCTTCTCACCCATACTTCATCTCCCTCTTCCTAGAGTTCCCAGTGGCCGCATGTCATTACCACACCAAAGTCCAAATTGTCATTGAAATTTCATCAAAACTCATTTCCTGGTCATCAAAATCAGATGTGAACAAAGTTCCTGAGTGTAAGGTCAGCTCCTTGGACACCATTTCCCTCCATCTAGTGACTTCTGAAATGAGATGCACGGCTTCCACTTCCAATGTCTTCAACACACAGTGATAGAGAGACTTGACAATTCTAGACATTCCCGTCCAAAAAGGGGTGGGGAAGAGTGAACCAGAGTCAGCTGCCCAATCACTTTCAAAAGGAGCTGGGCAGCAAAGAGCTGGTGGCTCACACCTGTCATCCTAGCTACTCAGGAGGCTGAGATCTGAAGATTGCAGTTAAAAGCCAGGAAAGTCTATCTCCCACAAACAACTCAGAAAAAGTGGGAAGTGGTATTGTGGCTCAAGTGCTAGAATATTAGCCTTGAACAAAAGAAGCTATGGACAGCACTAAGGCCCCGAGTTCAAGCCCCAGAACCAGCATTAAATAATAAATAAATAAAAGCTGTGAAATGTCCACTGAGTCTCAAAAACCCAATAATCCTGTTTCAGCAGCTCTAGCTTCTATCTTCCCACCTTATCTCTAGGTTCAGTTCTGAGTTGTGGTCCATTTCTATAACAGGCAATACATATCAGTTCTTAATAGTATAGCATCCTTCCAAGACTCCCACTGGGTCTTGGACTAAAAGTATATATACATATTTTTCCTATAAAGACAGATATGTAAGGGATTAACAACAATTGTTAATAAAATAGGAAACCTATAGCAATATACTCTAATAAAATCTCTGTCCATGTATCTCAAACATCTTACTTTTTTTCTCCCATTTAAAAGCAGCACTTGGTACTTCTCTGATATGTCTGACATGCTAGGACCACAGCTCTGGTGTTTGGGGTTGTTATTAAGTAAGGATTACTTGAATACAAGCAAATGACCTGAGAACTGAATGACTTACCAATGTAATGAATGGATGGATAGCATATACAACACAGACACACTGGACAAAGGCACAAGTCCCATCTCTTCACACTGCTCAGGAGGGCACATGATTTAGAATTTACAAGTTGTTTACTTCTAGAATTTTCCTTTTTAATATTGTGCGGGCTACAATTTTGACATCTATCTCTAAATTTTAAGATCTTTTGCCATGTAGAGAGGCTGTTTCAAACTTATGAGGTCCTTGGAACGTCAATAGTTCATCCTACAATTTGTCTGCCTTTATGACAATTAACTACTATAAAGATCAAGAAAAAACAGCCAAGCGCCTGTGGCTCATGACTATAAACCTAGCTACTCAGGAGGCTGAGATCTGAGGATCACAGTTCAAAGCCAGCCGGGGCAGGAAAGTCCGTGAGACTCTTATCTCCAATAAACCACTAGAAACCCGGAAGTGATGCTGTGTCTCAAGCTGTAGGGCACTCGCCTTGAACTGAAGAGGGCAGGGACAGTGCCCAAGCCCAGAGTTCAAGCCTCACGACCAACAACAACAACAAAAAATGACAAAGCAGCACTGTCAATGCTTCACTTGGAAATTGCCTTGGTTTTCCATCCAGGTTTATTGCATGTGAGTTCTTTCCACATGGCTGCAGGACACACTCTCAGTAATGTCTGCCACCAGTTTGCATGATCTCCCTTCTCTAGTTCCCAGTGGCAGGCTTCTTGCTTTCTTCTTTGTCCTTGCAAGTGGATCCTTAACCTCCAAACGGATCCTTAACCTCCAAACATCTAACCATCTCTTTAAGGTCATTAGCTTTTTCTGGGGTGACTCTGGATTTACTGCTACCAACTTCCTTCTGAGACTTTACTGCATAGTCTTTAACAACTATGTTTCCACTCTCCAACCAACCAATCAACTCTAGTTCTTTCTAACCCATCAATGAAATATTAAGCCCATACTCCCTGTATGCCTAGCTCAATAAGTTCAGCCTTATTCACCTTTATATTCTTTCCAACTTTGGGCCCTCTCTCCACATATACTCTCCAATTCCCTGTCAGCATGAACTGGAAGCATCACAGTTCTTCTAGTTGATATCATACCTTCTGTAGGTTAAACCTTCTATGGTTTTCTAGAAGTTGAGTCTAGTTAGATAGAGTTTTGAAGTCCTAAGGAGAATCAGCAGTTTCCCCAAAGCCAGACTCTCAAAAGAGGCCACCATGAGCCCTAAGACCAAAGAGACTCACTGCAGGTGAGGAAATGAACTAATTATACTACTGTATTGCAGTGGGGGGGTGTGGAGGGGGAAATCCCTCAACATGACTCCTCACTTCAATAATTAGCCTGGAGAACTCACAGGGCTCAGTATATAGTCATACTCACTGCTATGATTTTTTTTTTTTTATCTCCAAGGATGCAAAGCAAAATCAGCAAAGGTATAAGGCACATGGACAAAGCTTAGAGTAAGCCAGGGTGGGGCACATAGGGTGTACCTGGATTCTTCTAGTGCTGATGTGACATCATGCATGGAATGTCTTGTACCAGGGCAACAAAGCAACCCAACCAGGGTTTGCAGTGACGTCTGGTCACATAAACACCCTCTGCCCAGCACACGCTGAAACTCACAAGGAAAACAAGTCTCAACACAAACTAAACTGCTAACATAAACAGGCTAGGCAGTGTGAGAAACCTTTATGATTTAGGGGCAGGGGAATCCTCCCCCAAAGCAATGGCCAACACTACAAGCAGGCCTTTCTAAGGAAGTGGATTCAGGCCTTGCCAACTCTCTTGAGTAAAACAGCTGTCACTGAGCATGTAATAGGATTCAGAGGCTTGAGGTCTCTGGCATCTTTGTATTTGGTTATGTGTCCTATTCTAATTTTCAGTGTCTCCTTCCCTCCCAATTAGTGCCCTAACTTTAATAAAAGAGATATTGTGGCTGGGGTTGTGGAGTACTTGCCTAGCATGCACAAGGTCAAGAGAAAGAGAAAAATTGATTTTATGATTCCATTTGCATTGTGACTTGGCCATTACAGAGTAAGTGGCTGTGCATGGTTGACTGCTATAGGGATTGGGAGAAGCTCCCGGCACATGGAAAAAAACAGAGAAAAAGAGAGACATAAAATAAAGATGTCTCCTATCTGTACAGCTTTTAAATGCCCACCTGGACTCACATAGTCGGAGAAGCCTTCAAATAAGCTGAACCCATAATCTAACCCTTCCCTTGAAATATAAAGGACAGTCTATTTTATTTTATTTATTTATTTATTTTTGGTCTGGTCGTGGGGCCTGAACTCTGGGCCTGGGCACTGTCCCTCAGCTCTTCAGCTCAAGGGTAGCGCTCTACCACTTGAGCCATAGCACCACTTCCGGCTTTTTTTTCTTTTTGCTTATGTGGTGCTGGGGAATCGAACCCAGGGCCTCAGGCATGCAAGGCAAGTGCTCTACCACTGAGCCACCTTCCCAGCCCCAAGGACAGTCTATTTTAATGTTAATGTTAATTATTTTTATTTTTTATTGTAACAATAGTGAACAGAGGGGTTACAGTTACATGAGTAAGGTAATGAGTGCATTTCCTATCAAGCATTGTTACCTGCTCCTTTGTTTTCCCCTACCATCCCTTCCCTCCCACCTCCCCACCTCCCCCTTCACCCCCGCCAAGTTGTAAAGTTCATTTTCAACATAGTGTCTTGCACAAAGGACAGTCTTAAGGAGATATTTAACTATGTTGAAATGTCTGAGAATATAGCTACGGTCTGAGACAGAAGGAAATTCTCTTATTTTGCTTGAAACTTCCCTAAGAGTGCTTCATAATTTTTTTTTTAAATCACACTTCTTTTTTTTTAACCAGTCCTGGGGCTTGAACTCAATGCCTGGGCACTATCCCTGAGCTTCTCTTGCTCAAGGCTAGCGCTCTACCATTTGATCCACAGCATTACCTTTTCTGCTTATGTGGTAATGAGGAATTGAACCCAGGGCTTCGTGCATGTTAGGCAAGCACTCTACCACTAAGCCACATTCTCAGCCCCCTAAAAATCACATTTCTAATGACAAAACTAAAACTTGAGTAAGAACAATTAACACGTATATCACCAGACTATATTTGTAGCTGGACTTTCTCTCTCTCTCTCTCTCTCTCTCTCTCTCTCTCTCTCTCTCTCTCTCTCTCTCTCTCTCTCTCTCTCTCTCTCTCTGTGCTATTTCAAACACACAATTTGGACACAACAATTTTCATTTGAGGTTAAGTTCATGAGTGAATATCCAGCTACTAGGGAAGTAGAGAAGATTGGGAAATTCAAGGCTCGGGGCCTGACTGGGCAAAAAGTTAGCAATTAGCAAGAACCTATCACACACACACACACACACACAGAGCGCATAGTGGTATATGCCTGTAATCCAAGCTTCACAGAAATCAGAAGTAGGAAAATCATGTTCCCAAGGGTGGCCTGGACAAAAAGTAGCAGACCCTATTTGAAAAATAATTGAAACAAAAAGGACCAGGAACATGGTTCAGATGGTTGAACACCTGCCTACCAAGCATAAGACCCTGAGTTTTAACTCCAGTACTGCCCCCAATTATATTTTTAAATTTGGATATCCCTCTCATAATTTCAACTTGTATCACACCTTTCAAGTATATATGATTTCAGTATTATTTTTGAGTGTTGGGAGCTAGTGATAGCTACCAAATACAAGCTAGCATTTTGCTTATAAGAATTCAACTCCAAATGCCAAAGGAACGGCTTGGACACAGAGGAGAAGCTTGGATAATAAGAGGCCACGGATACGATGTGGGCTTGTAAGAAGACCACACCTTGTGCATCAAAAAGTTCTTTTGAAATTAACAATAAACTACAATATACATTGCAGCTATCAGCTGTGTTAAGTGCAAATAAAAGTCTCTTGCAGTGGACTGAAGATGATAGCTGTGGCCTGAGAACAGCTGGATTTCTAGCCTAGGCAGTCATTAGGCAGAAATTAGGCACAAATAGGCCAGCGCCCTTTCTGAGCTTGCATCATCTGAGTGAGAAGCCCCGCATGCACTCCTTCGCCAGAGCCTCTTCCCACTCCTCAAACTTCTGTGCTTCTCCAGGGCAATGGTGTAGTTATGAGGGCTCCCTTATTACTAAAATTATAAGTTTTTTTTTCATGCTGAAAAAGAACTTTACCGGGCTGGGAAGGTGGCTCAGTGGTAGATCACTTGCCTTGCATGCTTGAGGCCCTGAGTTTGAGTCCTCAGCACCACATAAGCTGGGGAAAAAAAGCCGGAAGTGGCACTGTGGCTCAAATGGTAGAGTGCTAGCCTTGAGCTGAGGAGCTGAGGGACAGTGCCCAGGCCCAGAGTTCAGGCCTCATGACCGGACCCAAAAAAAAAAAAAAAAAAGAACTTTACCAAGTTTGTTATTTCTCTTGTAGTGCTTTAATTACATAAATTACATGGGAGTTGATGATTGTCCCATTAATCTTTCTCATAAGCCCTGTTATTTTGTACCATAGTATCTCATAATAAAATGATTTTTAGGAACACTATTCTGCATTGTAGGATATATATATAGAGAGAGAGAGAGAATTTTACATTATATTGCTTAATTAATAATAATTGTTTTCTTTTTACTTCATACTATGGTTAGATACATAGCACATATATGTGCGAATATGCATAGGTATGTATATATCATACATCTTCATCGGTTGTTTTAGCGATACATTTTCTCACAGGACACTGAACAGGTGTTAAAAGCAACATTTTTAAAGGAGAAAATTGGAAACAGACTGAGAAACCTAAACACAATGATTTCCAAGGCCTTCCACACCTGGCAGCAGATTCCCTAGGCAGGGTCCTTATGTTTGTTATGTATGACTCTCTAACAAATCTCCCCAAATTAGTACCTGTATCTGCTCTCACAGTTCTTATGGGTCATGAATGTGGGCAGGAAGCTGTTGGTAGCTAGTGTTCGCCCCATGGTATCTGGGGGTCTCTAATCGGAGCTTAAAGCAGGGATCAAGACCCTCTGAAGGCCATTCTTTGCAGGCCTGGTGGTCCATGCTGGTTGCTGGCTTTTGGCTAAAACACCCACATGTAGCTTCTCCTGTGACCTGAGCTGCTTTGTAAGTTGGCAGGGATCTAAGGACCAGTGTCCAAGAAGGCCATGCAGAAGACATATTGCCTTCTATGGTCTGTCTTCCAAGTCCACATCATTAAGATCCTGCATTCTATTTGTCAAGGTGATAGAGGTCACATGCATAGGAAATGAAAGGCCTGCTTCCTCCTTAGTTGATGACATCTTTGCCTTGCCAGATGACTAGGCAAATCCGTGACCTCTCATCTTTCCAATCTCCAAGCAAAGGTTAGGGTAAAGTATGGCTAGAGATTTTTTGGGGGGGGGAGGGGAGGTCCGGTCGTGGGCCTGAATTCTGGGCCTGGGCGCTGTCCCTCAGCTTTTCAGCTCAAGGCTAGCACTTTACCACTGGAGCCACAGCACCACTTCCGGCTTTTTTTCCTTTTTTGCTTATGTGGTGTTGGGGAATCGAACCCAGGGCCTCATGCATGCAAGGCAAGCGCTCTACCACTGAGCCACCTTCCCAGCCCTAGAGATTTTTTTAACTTAAAAAAAAAACATTTGATTGGGTACTAATGGCTCATACCAGTAATACTAACCACTTAGGAGGCTGAGATCTGAGGATCCTAGATCTGAGGAAGCCAGCCAAGGCAGGAAACTCCGTGAGACTTTTCTCCAATAAACCACCAAAAAGTCAAAAATGGAGGTGGAGTTTAAGAGTGCCAAACTTGAGTGAAAAAGCTAAAGGACAGTGCCCAGGCCCTGAGTTCAAACACCAGCACCAACACACACACATACACACACACAGATCTAAGTAAACTAAGAAAGAAACAAAATCCTGTGAAAGAACTACAAATATAAAGTAACAACAAATCTATTCTGAATTAACACAGTGATTGAAATTTCAGAGGCTGAGACAAATATTTAATTTATCTGGAAATAAGAGCCTCGAGAATTTGTTGAAGTGGAAGAAGGAGACTTCAAAGAAGGAAAAGAAGGTGAAGGAGGAGGAGGAGGGAAAGAAGGAAGGAAGGGAGGGAGGGAGGGAGGGAGGGAGGGAGAAAGGAAGGAAGAAAGGAAGGAAGGAAAGAAGGAAGGGAGGGAGGGAGGGAGGGGAAAGATGCCCAACTATTTAGCTGTTTCTTTTTAGTGAATAGTTTGCCATACTGGATGAAATTGACTAAGCCAACTTCCTCTATTCCTGTGGGTTCTCTCTTCTGGGGCTAGATGGAATAGGGTGGTCAGATAGGTTATGGTAAAGAATCATAGAGCATATGTCATCCCAGCAAAACCTATCAGGACACCTCTGCGTTTGAAGTTCGCTTTGCACACAGTAGGTGCTTGTCAGAGGGTGAATTGGGATGTGCCTTCTCTCCGTGGCAGTGAGCAAGGCTGGCCAAGCTCCAGCTGCCTGGCCAGCCCCTGCCAGCAAGTCATGGCATGTGATGCTCGGAACAATTCTGCATTTTCTACACTCGCGATTACCATCAGCACCAGAGTAAGACTGAGAAGCCAAACAACCGTGTCTTCAGATGCTTTGAACTAAACAAAAACCTTCATGCTCAAAACAGCTGTGTTCCTGTTTACAATCTGGAATTTGCATCCTGTGTTAACCTAGAAGCAAAGTGTATTGCGACAGCAGTCCCGGAAAAATGAGCTTCGTAATTGAATCTTCAGAGGCTGAGAACACGATGTGACATTTTACCTACAGGGCACTTGACAACGTCAACATGTCTCATTTTCATTACACTCTCATTACCTCTCTGGCCTACTGTTTGAAAATTTCATAATACTATATGAAAACAGCATTCAAAATAGCCAGAAAGCCCAACAGAGACCAGGAGACTGGTGAAAATGCAAAAAAAACCTTGTGATCAGGGTATTTTGGGGAGATACAGATTTAAAAACTTGTTTTTAACTTTCCATCTTCAACTTCCTCCATATAGCTCTTTAAGATTCCCAGGTTCCCCGCTCTGTTTCTTAGGAAAGACTCTGGCCTTGCAGCTCTAATGGTTGTATCATGGGGAGGAAATCTAATGGTGTGCCAGAAGATACCCCCTGTGCCCCATCTTGCTACACTAGCATGGAACTGACCTGCCCACTACAAGAGCCACTGGGAATCTTATGCCAATCTTTTATGTATTTTTCTTTCTTTCTAGAAAACCATGTCTGGACAGTGATCTAGATGTGCCCCACTTGGACATAAGTGGATATTTCTTTTCTGGAATGCACAAGTTCATATTTCACTCCCTGGTTAACATGTAGTCTATTTCTAGACTTGTTTTCTAAAGTACGGGTTCTCCATATTACATGAGATTCTGTCCTTACAGACTAGACGTTAATCTCAATTTTTATTTCCAGGAATTAGTCTTCTTCCTCCAGCTGGTACTTTTTTTTTTTAGGAATTTGCAGTATTTCCCCCCTAATGCTGTGAAGGAAAGGGTTCAGATAGGAGAATAGAGGAAAAGAAAGAGAAGAAACTTAAAGAAACATAGACATCATTTTGCAAAATGACTAATTCCATTGGTCCCAAAGTCTCAGAAGGTTCCAGACCATTTCTCAATGAGCTGAGAAGTGACTGACTAAAGGGATGGGGTGGAAATTTCTCTTTTCATTAAGGATTGGGCTGCATTAGCTGGGTAATGGCACCAGGGGGACATGCCTGGCTTCTGATACACAGCCCAACCCTAGCTCTGCCCCAGGGTAAACTCAGAAAGCAAAGTCAGGTCATCTTCATGGCACTTGTGATGGGAACCTTGATGTTATCTGTCCATAATGGATTTCTAGTGTGTTGCCCTCAGCTCTTTTCTGGATGAAGCTGATGTTGCTTTCAGACCTGAGCTATCCCTAATTAAGTACATCAAGCCTATCATCCAGGTGACCTAATGAGGAAGCTGAGTTGCATAAGAAAACATCACTCCTACGCCTCCCCCTCCACCTCCACTCTTGGGCAACAGGCCTTAGAAAACAGCTCACTTCAAAACATTACTCAGGTCTCTCTTCTTTTGTACCTGTGAAATCAGGAATCCCAACCATGGCAGAGCCAAGCGCAGTGGCTCTGAGTCAGGAGAAGCTAGGGTTTTGGGGGGGTTTTTGTTTGAAATTTTTTTATTGTGAAAATACTGTACAGAGGGGTTACAATTACATGGGCAAGACAACGAGTACATTTCTCATCAAGCATTGTAGCCTCCTCCTTTGTTTCCCCTTCCCATCCCTTCCCATCCTCCCCCCCCCCCCCGCCCGCCCCCGTTCCCATGATCCTCCTCCCCCAACCCACCAAAGTTGTAAAGTTCGTTTTCGACATAATGACCTGTACATCTCATTGTTGCAATGGGTCCACCTGTATCCCTATTTAAACCATTTGTTTTTTTCCCTTCTCCTTCACAAATTATAATAACATCAAATACAGTGAAAGCAGGGGTTATACTGTGGGGGAGGGACATATAAAGCAACAAAGAAATAATCTTATAATTGTGTTAGAAACAATCGCATGAAAGAAAAAAAACATTTGAATACATATCTTAGGGTTCATTTCCCTAACATTAACTTATCTGATCTTTTCTGCTTGACTCAGACATATACTAGTTAAAAAATTATATAAAGCGAAGAAGCTAGGGTTTAATGACTTTCAAACCAATCTACCCCTTGGAGGACTTTCCCTCTGACTTAGAATTTTGAGAGTTGTGACCTTTTTCGTGTGTGTATGTATCAGTACTGGGGGTTGAACTCAGGGCCTGGGCAGTGTCTTTTAGCTTTTTCACTCAAGTTTAGTACTTTACTACTTGAACTAAACTAGTTTTACTTCCAGCTTTTGGTAGTTAATTAGAGAACAGAGACTCGTGGACTTTCCTGTTTGGACTGGCTTCAAAGCTTGATCATCAGATCTCACCCTCCTGAGTAGCTAGGATTACAGGTGTGAGCCACTGGCACCCAGTAGTCTTAAACTTTTACTTTATTGAATCAAAAGATACTTGGCTTTCTTGGCACAATTTTCATCTTTGATTTATACGTGTAAATTTGTATGATATATAACAAATGTTTAATGTTAATGAAAAGTGATTCTATTTCAGTGTAAGTAACCCAAGCACAGGCTTGAGGTATGTGGTAGAAATGAGGTCAGAAAATAATTCTGATTTTGATAGGAAGAAGTTTAATATTTTGAAATTGAATGTTGAAAAGTCATTGAAGGAACGGGCTGAAGGATGTGATTTTTGGAAGGACTATCAGAAGTTGTTGCTTGAGCCAGGCTCAGCCAGGTTTAGTTTAGCTACACCAACATATCAAGATATGACTCTTGATAACACAAGAAGCCAGAAGAAGGACCTTGAGGAATCAGGAAGAGAAACCCAGCCCCAACCCAAAACAAGGGAGAAGCCACTGAAAGATCCCAGCCCTGGTCCTCCCTCAATGAGGACCCAGCAAACTGAGTTCATGAAAACCAGAGCGTTAGAGACACTGGTTTTGTGGGTTACAGAGTCTCTACCACAACTACTCAGTTCTGCCATGATAGTATTAATGCAATCCCAGATGATGTGTGCTAAGTAAAAATCATAGGGAGACATTGTTGTGAACTAGGATCCTGAACTGGCTCCAACTAGCTAGACTAAAAATGGAGTCACTTATGCTCAAGTTCCAGGTTACCAAATGCAAACTAAGTTGCTCATCTGATTTTTCAAGACATTTCAAAGTAATAACCAAATTTTCCAAACAAGCCAATTAGTAATGTCCCTATTTCATGGACTTTCCTGTCCGTGCTGGCTTCAAACCATGATCCTCAGATCTCAGCCTCCTGAGTAGCTAGGGTTCTAAAGGCAAAGAAGTTCGAAACTAAGTAACCACAGTGAGGAGAGCCTTTTGCTGGTGTCCCAAGGCAGGTCAGGGCATCTCATGTTGAGACAGATCTTGGATGACAAAGAGAGCCAGCTTCCTCCTTTAGTAAAGACATTCCCTTCATAACCCATTAATCAGTGAATGGTTTCATCCATCTCATCTCTCAAATAACACTAACACAGGACTTTGGAGATTGAGTTTACACACATGAAATTGGGGGGAAAGATTTGAACAATTGTGAAGAATCCTAACTTACAGCATTGCTTTGAGAACTAAATAAGTTGATTGATATAAATGCTGGGAGCTGACAAATTATAAGCCTTCTACATTAGATCAAGGGTCAAGGGCAAGAATTAGAGTCCAGAAGTGAAGATGAATGCCATCGTATCTGATTTCATTTCTTCCCCATGGGAGTGTTGGGATGGGCTTGTGCTAACTTTCTCAAAGCTTGCCATTTTTATAACAGAGCTTCTCTCCCAATAAATGCCATTCATTTAAAGGGGAAGGGGCATATTTAGTTCAAGATTAGACTTGCTTCTCTGGCAAAAGGCACAGCAAGAAGACATCCAGCCTCCCCCTGCCCAGGCATTTCTTTTCTACATGGATGGGGGTTTAGCTGTTCCTGGGTAGCCTGTAGATGTCTTTGAGTCCTGGATCTTGTCAGAGAAGAGCAATTCATCCCACACATCTCTTGCCTCTTCTCTCCCTCTGTCCTTTCTCCCTCCCTCTCTTCCTTCTATTCTTTGTAGCTACATGAGTGTGTGTTCACACTGGTACTGGGGCTTGAAGTCAGGGCCTCATGCTGTCACGACTTTTTACCCAAGTCTGGCACTCTATCACTTGAGTCACACATCTGCTTCTGACTTTGTGATGGTTAATTAAAGATGAAAATCATATAGACTTTGCTGTCTAGACTGACTTTGCTTCTCAAACCTTACATCTCACCTTGCTGACTAGCTTCCTTCTAGTCTTTTTTTTGGGGGGGGGTCCAGTCGTGGGGTCTGAACTCTGGGCCTGGGCGCTGTCCCTCAGCTCTTCAGCTCAAGGCTAGCGCTCTACCATTTGAGCCACAGCACCACTTCCAGCTTTTTTCTTTTTGCTTATGTGGTGCTGGGGAATCGAACCCAGGGCCTCATGCATGCAGGGCGAGCGCTCTACCACTGAGCCACCTTCCCAGCCCTGAGCTTCCTTCTATTCTTGATGCTTGTTGCTCTAAACCAAATCCTAGTAGAAGTTCTACATTAATTAATTTATTTATTTATTCATTATTTATATATTCATCTTCTGTGAAGTTTGAAACATTCTAATTAAATTATATCCCTCCAAAGTATCCACACCACCACTGCTGATGGCTATGGGATCTGTGTCAGGTAAAGTGACCTGTGGCGAGTTGTCACTGATCAATTTTCCTGGCAAGTTAGGTTTCCACTCTCCCACCATCGATGTTTCTTTTGAGCTCAGGGTACTCAAGCCTAGACATCCATATGCTGTCTCCAACTTCAGTCCACCCAGTGGTCCATGCTTATCAGGGGCACATGGGTTGGGACAAAGCAGTGAACTCTCTGGAGTTACACACAGCTTTATTGGATCGGAAATCCTGTTCATTGTACCATTGCACCTTCCAACAGGAGGGATGATAATGATGACAAAGGGACAGAGAGAGAAGAGATGGAAATCAGTCAAGGTGGATGGCTGGGCTAACCCAACACTTCTCATAAGGACTAGAGAAGATGGCATAGATTTATTTAAAGCTATGAGCTTGAAGGCATCAGAGTCCAAAGACACCAACACATAACTACAGGAAAAGATCTGAAACAAAAGGACATGGAATTTAGTCCAGCTTCTCAGGCCAGTTCTAGAAATGATTATTTCTAAAATAAATAGTTGAGAAAATCCAAGAGGAGTCCAGTGAGCTTTCTGCACCAAGGAGGTAAAATCTGGAGTTCAGCCCCTTCAGAGGGCAGGAGAGTCTCATAAACTATCCAACATTGGTTGGGGCCCAGGCAGAAGGCTGAACCATCTGTCATTTCTATCTTGCGAAGGTTGAAGCCCAGCTCCAAATCACCTGTGAATCTGGAGCTTGGGGAACCTACATTGCTCAGGCTCCCACTGCTGGCTGGGAAGAAACACAAATCCTTCCTGGAGGACAGTGACAGCAAACCATGGCTTCAAGTTCAAGCCTCAGGACTGGCACTAAATAAATACATGGATAAATAAAAAAAAGGCCAACCTCTTTAATATGATGCAAAACTTCTTTGATTTATTACATATATAACTTATATATATATATGTATATATAATATATATTAAGTTAGGGCTGGGGATATTACTCAATGGTGAAATGCTTGCCTAGCATGCTTGAGGCCCTGGGTTCCACCTCCAGCACAATGAATAAATAATAAACAAATAAACGAAAATAGTCATGTTTGAGAGATATGGGAGAATTTCTGGGGTACACTGGCAGGATTCCCTCATTTTGGAGAGTGAGAGAGGAAGTAATCACCCTAAAACCCAGACTGCCCCGGAGCCATTCAACTCTTCCCAGCTCCCTTGAACTCAGACGCACGGGGACACGGTACATGCAAAGCCCCCTCTCCGCATGGTTGCTGTTTCCTGAGGGATACAAGCTCATCTGTAAAACTCTGCTGTCCTGCCCTCATTGCCACTCCCCGTTCCCCACACAGTTATCCTTGTCTCATATGCTTTCTTGCTAGAGATCTAACCACAGTGGCTTGTGTTTGGGGGTTTGGGAAGCAGCGTATCACCTTGTTGAGTTAAAGATACTATTACAGTTGGAAGCTCAGTGTCCTCTAATTTTCCATATGTTGAAGGCTTGGTCCCCAGGCAGGGTTGTGGAGCTGGAATATGATGGAACCTTCAAGAAGTAGGGACTTGTTGTGTTGGGGGTGGGGGAGTTTTAGGTCATCGAGACAATGCCCATGAAGAAGAGGTGGGGATTTTGGTCTCTGTCTCTGTCACTTTGTCTGTCTCTGTCTCTGTCTCTGTCTGTCCGTCTGTCTCTGTCCGTCTGTCTCTCTGTCTCTCTGTCTGTATGTGTCTCTGTCTCTGTCTCTCTGTCTCTCTCTGTATCTCTGTGTCTCTGTCTCTCTCTATCTCTCTGTGTCTCTCTGTCTCTGTCTGTCTGTCTCTCTCTCTCTCTTTTTTTTTCTCTCTCTCTCTCCCCCGCAACCCCCTCTCTCTTTTGTTCCCTGGCTCATGATATAAGAGGTTTTGCTCTACCACACACTCCCCCACATGGGACAATGGCTCACAACCTAGAAACTCTAAACCTGTGAGTCAAAATACACTTTTTCATTTTATTTTGTTACAAAAAGAGAGAGCTGATTGAAATAGATGTATATTTCTGTGTATTCTTTTCTGTTTCTGAAAAGCATTCTGGTAATAGTGGGATTCTTATATCAGAACTAATGGGTTCTGTCAGATTTCTTCCCTAATGGCTACCACAATTACATGCCCATCCACAGAATCAGATAGTAATATTTTTCTAATCTTACATCCCATTATTTTTTCCTAAGTTGTTAAAGTTTGGTAGTAAGTGTATTTTATTGCTTTAGTGTTAATTATCTTGACATTATTGAGGCTGACAGTCTTCTTTTAAGTCTAAGAGTATCTTGTTAAATTTATTTCTATCCGTTGCATAGCATTTGTTGTTACAAATTAGCAATTTCCCATTCGATTTCTGTTCACTGATATTATTTGTAAAGCTGTTTATTTATTGGGGTACAAATTATCTTAATTTAATAGGTAATATTTCAAAATTTGGGCTATCTGATTTTTCTAAGTCTGCCATCCTATCACTTATAAAGATGATTTTAATTCTCTTAGCCTAACCTTGGTATGAATTATTTATTTTTTTCTTTTTTGTCCCATTTATTGCCCCCTCCAAAACAATGCTGCTATTAATAATAATAATGCTGTTGATAATGGTAGTAATTGGAGAATTACAGGAATATTTCAGTTACTTAATATTTCAAAACATAGATTTTTATAAACTACCTTCATTATCTTTTGATAGCTTCATTCCAGTTCTATTATTAGCTTTTATTAGAAATAGCTAAGAATTACTCAAATGTTATTTTTGAATCTGTTGATATACAGTTCTTTAATGCATGCACATAATGAGTTTGCTAGACATGTTAAATCGTTTTTTTTCCTTTCTGAAATAAACCTTACTTGGTTGAATATAATTACTTTTAAAATTCACTAATATTCTTTTAGAGCTTTTTGTTCTTGCATTTATATACACAAATGGCATTGGTCCATTTATTTTCCTCCTACTTGGCTCCTTTTAAAGTCAGATTTTGTACTTTGTGAAGTACAAAGTACATGAGAAATTGTTTTCTTTTTCTACTGTCTGCGATAGTTTGGATAACATGGACATTTCACCTTCCTACGCCTATAGCTGTCCTGTCAGTTCTCAATCATAATACAATCCTTAAGGTATATGATATACTAGTACAGACTATTTTCCTAAGTGAATAAAGAGGTGCTTTGAGGAAGCGTTCTCTGTAAAAAAAAAATTAATGCAGGTTTTATTTGTAAAAAACATAATTTAAGCCAGGCACTGGTGGATCACTCCTGTAATCCTAGCTTTTTAGAATGAGATGTGAAGATTGCGGTTCAAACAAATATTTTTCGTCAGTGAAAAAATATTTCTAAGTGGTTTTGTTCAAATGTAAAACTGTGCCTTTGAGTCAATGACAGTCCTCAGAGGACCACATGACTCCTCAGTAACCAGAGCCACTGCAAAACTCCAACTATGCAGCTGAGCTGCCTGAGATTCTCCTGGTTCACTGGGCTTAAGGAAATGGCCATTCAACACAGACACTTACTCATCTCTTCCCTACTTTGTAAGGCTCAAGTGAAGATAAAAAAAGACTCCTTTGTGAATGAGTCAGAGTGTCTCAAAGCAAGTTGCGTTCCTCATGTTGATCCTTCAGTATTGTGAAGGCTGCCAGCTAAAATATGACCTCTCTCTCTTGGATGACCAAAGGGAATAACCATGTATGGTGTTGTTTGCAAAGGTTTCAGCTATGAAAAATGATTATTATTCTTGGCACACGTGTAAAATGGAATTATTTAATAGGTATGAGGTTCCAGGAAAACAGTAGATTTTCCAGTGAGTTCTCAAGCTAAAATTAGATGAAAGTTGTCCAACATTAGACCAATTCTTAAAGAATACACAATTATATTGCTAAGCTAATCCACATGAGAAAAATTAATGCAATTCTATGAATAGGACTAGAAAGCTCATATAAAATTATGTGATGTAGCTCTATTGCTTTATAGAATATAACTGATTCTCAGGGTAAAGAAGTTTGTACAGTGTCTCCTTCCTTTGTTATGCAACTGACATGGCTTGGTTTCATTTATTTCTTTACTTGTTTATTCATTTATTTTGTTAGTGGTACTGGGGATTTAACTCAGGTTCTCCTGCTTGCTAGGCAAATATTGTACCACTTGAGGCATACCCTGGTCCTTTTGTTTTGAAATTTCTTTTTCAAAGAAGGTCTAATGCCAACTTTGGTGAGACTAGATCTGAGCTATAATCCTCCTACCTCTGCCTCCTGGCATATGGTTTAGATTTGAAAAAGTCTTCCAAAGGGTCGTGTGTTAGATATTGTGTTGTCATTTAATGGCAACGTTAGACAGTAATAGAAGCTTTAGAAGTAGCTTAGAGGGAAGAAGTCAGAGCTGTACTCTTACAAAGGACTACCGGGACCCTGATCCACCTCAAAATAAGCAGCATTGTTCCACCACACACACCCTGCCACTATGGTCTGCCTCAATACAGGCCCAAAAAGTCCATGAGACCCAAGAGACTATGACCTGAATCTGCGATCAAACTGAATCTTGTCTTCTTTATTTGTTCACAGTGATGAAAAAGCTAATTAATGTAGTAAGTACACTAGAAATGGTGCTGTGAACACAGAAATGGTCCTTGCTCAAGGGAGGAAGGGAAAGATTGAAACCGATTATCAGGTAGTATTTTTCAAAGATGGCCACACTGTAGCTTTCTTTTAGAATATAAATTTCTCTTTTCCCCATCCAGATGTAAAACCTTTGCCCTCTCTCTTGTTGACTTGTTTTGATGCTGGATAGCTGTGAGTATAAACCTTAAGAGTCAGCTGCCTCTGCTTTCATTGTGTGTAATATCCCGCCTTAAAATCCAGCTGCCATATTGTGAGGAAGCCCAGATGTGCATGTGGAGGACATCATTTGGCTCCTTACTGAGACCCACAGCTACCATCCCTGGCTGAGCACCCAGCCTCCAGTCAGCACCACCCTTGTCAAGGGCAACCTGTGATATGTATATCATGTGATGCAGAGGACAGAGAGTCACACGGGACCCCACAGAAAAGGGGCTCAGGACTTGGGCAGAAGCATCTTCAGACAAAGGAAGCAGGTGGCCCAGGGCATACTGTGAGAAACAGCCCAGCTAGTTACTTGCCCTCCACCCAGTTGCCCTGGGTGTCAGACTCAGAACATATGGAACAGACATGTGGAAATAGAAGTTTGTCTCTAGAAATAGCTCCAGAACTCATACATGTCTAGCATGTGTATGGCTCTTGTTTAACACCTGCCTCTGGATAGTGGCACTTCCTGGCACATTTGATGCTGGCTTTCCTGTCAAATTGTCTCTAATGAACTCAACACATGTCTATAGATGCTCTTCTGTCTGAGGGAGTTATGTCCCAGTAAGCTCATTTAAGTTGAACATATAATAAGGTGAAAAGATTTTAAGTTGAAAAAACATCTGAGATACTGAAAAAAAAAATACCTGAGGTACCAAATCAACTGCCCATCCTAGCTCAGTTTTACTTACCTTAACCACATTCAGAACATCTGATGCATAAATTATCTTCTAGTAAAATACACGCAGAGATAGGTATCTTAATACAATTTTATTGTCACTATTTTATAGATGGAGGATGAGAATGCAAAAATACAAAACAGACTAAAAAAGGAAGGAGTAATCTGGGTGCCAGTGGCTCATGCTTATAATCTCAGAAGGCTGAGATCTCAGGATCACAATTGGAAGCCAGTCCTGGCAGGAAAGCCTTGAGACTCTTATCTCCAATTAACAAGCAACACACACACACACACACACACACACACACACACACACACACACACACACCCCAGAAGTAGAGATTGAGTAAAAAAAAAAGCTAAGAGATAGTGCCCAGGCCCTGCGTTCAAGCCCCAAACAAACATATGTACAAGGAGTAACACAATGAACTGTAGATAATCAGTTGTTTCTCCTTGTGATAACCTGACTGATGGAAAACTGGAGCCCTGGAGCTTCTTACCACAGCCTAGGATAAGGAGAGGAGGGTACCACTTATTACCATGTGAGAAAATATCACAATTAGAATGACAGTTTCTATTGAGTGCCTATTGTTTTCATACCACCAAAAAACCTGCTATATCATGAAGTCAAGCCATTATAAATCAGTGACACCTAACCCTCCTGCATATTGACCATAAATTAGCAGCCACTGGCCAGGCACCAGGACCAATGGAGGACAAGAGGAACAGCGCAGTAGACTTGGTCAAATGATTAGTCTTGCCCTTCTCTGTTGCACATCCTTTGGAAAAGTTCCTTTTCAATGTGGTTTTTACTTGTCCTACTATGAATGGGTGAAAAGAGAATCCACAAACTTGCTCTTGCAAATTGTGACACGCTATTCAGATATGCATTAGGTATTTTTAGTTTCCATTCTAGGGTTTGAATTTAGGGCTTGGACACTGTCTATGAGCTTTTTTGCTCAAGGCTGTACCACTTGAGCTAAGCTCCAATTTCAGCTACTTACTGTTAATTGGAGATATGAGTCTCATGGACTCTCCTGCCCCAAATGGCTTCACTACTCAATCCTCAGTTCTCAGCCTCCTAAGTAGCTAGGATTACAGGCATGAACCTTTGATGCCCAGCATGAATTATTGCTATTTGGTTGAATCACATAAAATTGTCAAAGGGCATCCATTTCATACCTCCAATATTATCAATTATAGGTGAAAATTTGCAGCTAGAGTTAAAATATGGCAGACGAGTCTAGTGGCCACTCAGACAGATCTTGTTTATTTACCTTGTTGTCCACCAGTGTCCATCAAAAAGTAAAACATGACAGCCCCTCCATACATCAATTTTATAATAACAATAAAAAATGAAAACACTTTTACTGTGAGTAAAGAAAAAAAGTGAAACATGACAACTTGTGCCCAGGTAATAGCATGACCTACCCTATCACTGGCACCTTAAATGTTTATATCTATGCACCTGACAGCTCCATGAGGAGGTAGGACATTGGGATATAAGCAGAATGTGTTGTCACATCTACACAAAGAGCAGATATTGAGCTCCATGGCTGGAGTTCTAATCCTGCATTTCTGTCATTCTCTGTGTGGCCTTAACATTTCTGTGCCTCCGTTCTCTCATTCAAAAAATAAAATTAATACTAATACCTATCTTTTTTAAATCCACTTTTTTGGAGTTAAAACACCTTTTCTGGTATTTCTGAATCTTCTGCAGGTATAACAAAATACTTGAGGGAAGAGGGAACACTGGATAGAAAAAGGAGACTTGTTTAGCTCAAAGCTTTGGAGACCAAACAGTGTAACACTGGTACTTGTAAGGGTCCCTCTGGCTATGTCATATATGGTGGATGCTATCCTTGTTGTTTATTTGTTTGTTTTTATCTATACCAGGGCTTAAACTCAGGGCCTCTCACTTTCTCATGGCTGGCACTCTACCACTTGAGGCAATCTTCAGTCAGGCTTTTTGCTGGTTAATTAGAAGAGAAGTTTTGTTAGCTTTACTACCTGGACTGGCTTTGAACTGAAGCCCTCAGATCTCAGACTCCTGAGTAGCTATGATTATAGGCATGAGGTTACAAAGCCCAGCTTGACTTTTTCTTAAGAGATAAATAATAATTATCCTGGATATTGTATAAAACAATGCTTTAAAATATGTATATGTTGTGAGTAGCTACATTAGGCTTTTAATATATGTGTTTCCTCACTTGTTCAGTGAGAACATGTAAAATCTACTCTCAGCAACTTTTATGTATAAAATTGATTGTTACTCATTATCATTGTCATTCTGTTCAATAGATCTCTCAACTTTCTCCCCCTGACCAATGGAAATTTTGTATTTTCCCTCCATATCTCCCCATCCTCCCGTCCCCAACTCTGGAAGCCATTGTTCTACTCTCTGCTTCCATGGATTCAGCTTTACTTGTTTCAGCCACTGGTAAACCAGGTTGGCAGAAATCTCTTCCACACACTGACTATATTTCATTTAAAGTGCTGAGTCATATGGTAGTTCCATTGAAAACATTTTTGGTGGTAGTAGGATTTGAACACAAAGCCCAGAACAAAGACTACAGACCATCTGATTAATTAATGTATAACAATAAAAAGTAGGTCAATGCTCTCAGCGGGGGAGCAGAAGTGTGAGGGGAGCTCAGGTTTGATACAGGTTATCTAATGGTTTGGGGAGGACAATGATACCACGTTTATCAAATGGTACCTTTTCAAGATGTGCATTGTTGTACATTAAGTATATGTCAACCCAACTGCTCAAAGTAAATGAAGCAAATATGAAAGTAATGACTGTCTAACCTGGTAGAGGATGTCACAAGTGGCAAACTTGCAGAGGTGCTGATTGAACCGAATGCACTGGAAAACCTTAAGAGGCTTCAAGAAACAGATCCACCAGGACTCTTGGATGCCTGCACCAAAGATCTCTGGAGTAGAGTGTGGGACATAGTACCAAGACACCCTCCACAGTTCCCTGCAGACATTGACCCTCTCTCCACCCCACCCACCCTTCCTATTATCCCTGTACATGGCTTCTCCACACTTGGCTTTCCAAGAAATGATAGCAGATCATGTCCCTGCCTGACTACTGCTGTGTTCATCTTAGGAAGAAAACAATGACCCCACAGGAGACATCTGGATTCCTCCTACACAGTGACAAATAAACTAGCTTGCCATACCCATACGTAGCACACTTCCTTTATTTCCCCCAAGCAGTGTATATGGTCCCTTTCAATTAAGAACAACAGCATATATATATATATATATATATATATATATATATATATATATATATATATTAAAGCTAGCTTAGCTGGGTGCAAGTATCTTTACCTGTAATCCTAACTACTTAGGAGGCTGAGATCTGGAGGATTATAGGTCAAGACTAACCCACACAGAAACATCTGAGAGGCTCTAAAAATAATCACAAAAAGCTGCACTGGAAGCATAATTCAAATGATAAGAGTGCCAGCCAGGGGGATTAAGCAAACAAAAAAAAAGTTAGCTTTATGTTGGCTTCTTTTTTAATAGAAGCATAAAAGGTTTCCTAAACTTTTAAGGAGATCTTCCAATTGGAAAAAAGAAAGAAAAGAAAGGAAAGAAGGAAAGAAAGTTTTAAAAAAAACTTCCAAGGGAGAAGCTAAACCTAAAATACATGGGGACCTGATAAATTTTACAGGATCTAGGCATTCACACAGAGTGAAACCAAAAGGAGGCTATTTTTAGGAGAAGACCACAAAGGCACAATGTCTATGTACATCTGATCATATAAAATAATACGTATCAAAATGAACTCCAGGAAATGAAAACAAGAGGTTTATTTCCTTGATTGTTGTTTTTGTTTTGTCTTCTTTGTTTGTTTATCTCTCCGGTGGGGTAAAGGGGACACAGAAATGGAGGAACAATGGTAGAACAAATGCAGCAGTGGTATTAGATGCTATGTTGAAGATGAACTATGCAACTTGTGGGTGGGGTTGGGAGGAAAAAAAAAAAACTGGGAGAGAGCAAAGGAAGAGATGGCATTGCCCCAAAAGAAATATACTCATTACTTGACTTTTGTAACTGTAACCCCTAGGTACATTATCTTTACAATAACAGTAAAATATTAAATTTTAAAAGTCCTGAGGAAGAAAAGGCAGGTGGTGGCGTAGCTGAATGAATGTCTGAAGAGGGTGGGGACAGTTAGCACCTAGATCAAATCCACTTGATTCTGAAGGCACTGTGAGCTAGTGAAATTCCCCCGGCACCTGAATAATTCTGCCAGCCTCATACTTGCTAGCTCCACAGCCTCGCAGCCCCACAGACTCCCCCTGTTCCCCAATATGTTCAGCAGGCCCCTTGGGGTCTTGGCTTTCCCCAGTTGCAGCCTTCATATGCCCGTGGGACTGTTAACTTCCCAGGGACCCGTACTTAGCACCTCAGTGAACTATCTATGCATCTTTTCTGGGGTGGCTTTGATTTCACTCTGCCCCAGAGGAGAAACAGCATGATCTGAGAAATGAAGTAGCCAGGTCCCATTCACATACTTCCTTCCCTATTTTCCTGATAGCCAAAATGACAGCAATGGTTCTCAAAAGCTGTCTAGGATCCGCCAGAGCAGACCTGAGCCGAGACAGCACTTTCTTCTCTGTCATGGAATCCTCTGAAACCATCAAGCCCATAGTTACTAAAGCTGGTGTCTAGAGTCCTCATCTTTGGTGACGGTAGCCCAGACCTGAGTAATTATTAGATGTACTTAAAGGCTGGCAGCTGCCTTTATGCCAGAGGGAAACAGGCCTGACAGGCTGCATCAGGTTCCAGGGTAAGATGCAGAGGTCTGTGGCCTCACCAGCTCTACACAACCTTGATGTCATGTCACATGACTCATGCCAACACCACTTGGATCTCAGTGATCTGCTGTGGGAGGTGCCAAGCATGCTGACCCTTAGGAATCTCCTGGTGGCTGTGGTCACTTGAAACCCAGACTCCTTACCTACATTTTCTCAGGATTATTTCTTCTTTCTTGAGGAGAAAAGTTCTAGTATCACTACATAGCAGATTCCCCACCACTCATCTTAGCTCCTGAGTGCAGGAATCACACAACGTAATTTATGTATTATGGTAGTGTCTCCAAAGGTTGAACGACAGGGTGCCTCATGCTGCGTTCCTAAGAACTGACAATCTAATTATTCTTTCCATGATCCCTTCCTAGCTTGTCCAAACAGACTCCAAAACTCATTGCTCCTCACCACAAGTATGCATTTATTTGCAAGACAATGGGCATACAAGCAAAGACAAGGGAAGATGACTTTCTTAGGCTACAGTAATTCTGCTCCAGCTATAAAAATCACACTCACTTTAGAAGT
Organism: Dipodomys spectabilis; assembly: GCF_019054845.1. Classification (NCBI taxonomy): domain Eukaryota; kingdom Metazoa; phylum Chordata; class Mammalia; order Rodentia; family Heteromyidae; genus Dipodomys; species Dipodomys spectabilis. The sequence goes on from NW_024870775.1 coordinate 15,677,299, forward strand.
TTCCAAAATAAACACAGAAGAAGAGGTGCTTAACTAGGACCCCATACTTATGCTCAGGAAGGACCTCTGTTTATCACAGACCCACAAAATAAGTAAGTAAAACATAAACCAAACCAACTTCTGATCCCCTACATCAGCCCTCTCAGCTGTGTGGCTTACTGGGGGCAATCTGCCTCTCACATTCCTTGCTCCGTGTGTGTGCACACGCACATGCATGAGCGCATGCAAGTGTGTGCGTGCAGTACTAGCGTTTGAACTCAGAGACTGGGTGCTATCCTTTAGCTTTTCACTCAAGGCTGTATCTACCATTGGGTCACACAGTTCCACTTCAGGCTTTTTACTGGTCAATTGGAGACAAGAGTCTTATGGACCTTCTTGCCATAAGGGTCTCAGACTCACATGTTTAATTAGCCACTAAAAAGCTGAAAAACCAAAAGGAGAGCACCAGGCCCCAGTAATGGTGCACACAGACAGAAAAAGAGTTTGCCTCACTGTCAGTTCACACCTGAATTTTTGGAGGATTCCATCATCACCATTTTAAGAGGATGATGAGTTTGTGGAGAAGAACCTACAGAACTATCTTCAAGGCTGTTTCTTCCATTTCTTCCAATTGTAGGAGTTATAGGGGTCCTGTTCCCAGTCCAGGTTCAAACTCAGTTCTGCAAAGCTAACTGCTGTCACCCCAGGGACTGTCTGCAATTCCCAATTAGATGAGTTGTGTACCAAGCAAGCGGCCCGAACAGCCAGCAGAGCATGGCCATTTGTCCTTCTAGAATAGGGGTTCCTGCAGGGTAGAACCATTGACTAAGCGGCAGAGGTATGAAAGTCTCAGACTCAGGCAGCCCCCTAGGTTCACACACAAGACATAAGACAATTTGTCCCATGGAGGGTGCCATAGATATTTGAACTCTGGAAGTACTTCAGAAGAAGCTGCTGGACACCTTGCTCTTGAAAATCATATCCTCCAATGGGCCAGCTCTACCCAAGGATTGTCCCCAGGGCTCCTCTCACTGTCCTGTCCACCTGCCCCTTTCTAGGGGACGGCTGAATCTATTTTTATGCACATCTCCAGCAAGCACACTAGAGGGCAGTCATCTGCCACTGTACAAATTGCAGCTCCCACAGAATCTGAACAGGGTCCCTCCTTGACAATTCCAACTCCTTTGTAACACTAAACTTGACCTGAATAGAACAAGACCATTGGGCTCTGTTACTTGTACATGGCCTGGCTCTGGACAGAAATTACCGTGTGGCATAGTTGGCTACAAACTTGCTGAACAGGAGGAGAGAGTCGTTTTGGTCTCAGAGCAGAATTCACAAGTCATTGACCTGGCTCAGGCTGAGCCAGCTGCAGCAGAACAAAGTTAGAAGGGGGCTGTTTATAAGTAGATCTCAAGAAATGCATGCATCACTTTATTTTCTTGTCATTTATTTTTATATCTTCCTCTTAGTCCCCTCATACTTCTCTCCCAGCAAAAACTGAAGTGTCTGCTTTCTTGGTAATGAAATGATTGGGCACCAAGCAAAGCAGAAAGCAAGGCCTGATGCATGGAGGGGGAAAGGAGGGGTAGGGAGCTCCTGGTGGAGTTCGGGCTTCTTAGAAATGCTCATCTACAGATCTGTCAGGGCATTGTAGTTAATTAGAAGCAATAACTTGGGCATTATTTCAAATACCAGAAGGCAAAACATTTATGAACAGAGTCCATTGTTTATGAACAGAGACCATTGGCTTACAAAATGGTAGATCAAAAAAAAAAGTAAGCTGAACACTGGTGATTCATGTCTGCAATCCAAGCTGCTCAGTAGACTGAGATTTGAAGATTGCAGTTCAAAGACAACCCAGACAGGAAAGTCTGTAAGCCTCTTATCACTAACTAAGCACCAAAAAGCAGGAAGTGGAGGTATGGCTCAAGTGGTAGAGTACTAGCCTTGAGAAGAAAAGCTAAGAAGCAGTATCTAGATCCTGAGTTTAAGTCGTAATACTGCAACAAAAAAGGAGGAGGAAGAAGAGGAGGAAAAAAGTAAAGAAAGAAAGAAAGAAAGAGAGAGAGAAAGAAGGAAAGAAAGAAAGAAAGAGGGAGGAAGGGAGGAGGATGGAAGGGAGAGGAAGGAAGGAAGGAAGGAAGGAAGGAAGGAAGGAAGGAAGGAAGGAAGGAAGGAAGGAAGGAAGGAAGGAAGGAAGGAAGAAGGAAGAAGGAAGGAAGGAAGGAAATAAAAGAGAAAGGGAGGGGCTGGGAAGGTGGCTCAGTGGTAGAGCGCTTGCCTTGCATGCATGAGGCCCTGGGTTCGATTCCTCAACACCAAATAAGCAAAAAGAAAAAAGCCGGAAGTGGCGCTGTGGCTCGAGGGACAGCGCCCAGGCCCAGAGTTCAGGCCCCACGACAGGACCCAAAAAAAAAAAAAAAGAAAAAGAAAAGAGAGAGAGAGACCATTTTAGCACAAACAATTGAGGGAAAGTTCAAGGCCAGCTGAGTGATGTGGACACAGGATGACTCACTTGTGCCAGCCTCATAGCCAGGACTTCCCGAAACCAGGGGGTGGCAGACAGTCAATGTGAGGCTGTCAAAGTCCACTTATCTGGGCCAGAGCAGGGCCTTCCCATAAGGCCCCGGGGAGCCGGGGGAGCCTGCAGACTGCCATCCCAACACACAGCAAGGAGCCTGCATCTCTGAAGGTAGGGCCCTCACACAGGCGTGGCCCCATTATGTCCTTCTGCAGTTCCCATGATGCCACACACAAGTCCCCTCCTCCAATGACATCTGTTTTGCAGAAAGGAACTGTGAGTCCTGTGGGAAAGTTTTGGCATAGGTTTCATCGTGTGCATGGAACTAAGCATGCTGGGTGAGAATTAGGAAGTGTGCCTCTGACTGGGATATAGGGACCCACTCCTAGTATCATTAGGAAGAAGGTACCTAAGGGGCAAGCCGTGTGCACAGGTGTGGCCATACAGGTGTGGCCACAGGGCCAGCTGCAGGACAGGAACTACCTTTGCTGCACCACAGAGGCCCCACCTGCTTGAAGCACTGTTGGTTTTCTTGGCCTCCTACCTAGCCGCAGGAGCCTCAACTCTCTAGCTCAGTGGCCCATAACTACCAGGCAATTCCCAGGGGATCACTGCAGAAAAGCTGCAGCCACTAGGCCCCAAGCGAGGACCCAGGAACCACCTCTGATGAGACAAGGCCTAGTCTTTGTGGGTGCCATTACTTACACACCGTCCCACACAAACCCACCTTTGCACACATCCGAAATGTGCCCTGGCATACCATGTACGCCTTTGATTGCATGCTCCCACATCCATTTTCACATGTGTTCATACACACCTACCCTCATTTCCTCGTACACGTGACCACACACCCTACATTCACACACCCAAACACATGCCTCTGTAACACGCTTGTGCACTCATGTTCACACACATCATACACTCACACACACACACACCTTGACAGCACACACACACATTCCTCAGTCTTCCAGTTCCCCAACTCTAAGACCTATTCTACCATCTCATGCCCTGGACTTAGCTGCCATCAGGTAGGATTGGGCCCTGGATGGTTTATAAGATCCCTCCATAGCTGAATGCAAGGAAATGCATAGCCTAGAGATCAATCATTTGGTTCAGCACCACAGAGCAGACTGTCCCTGGATTATATTTCAGGACTCCTAAGGAAGGCCCAGGAGAAGAGGCAAGGCCCCTCTGGATCAGCATCACCACACCTCTGGAACAGTGCATGCTAGCACCCTGTCTGGGGCTCGACCCTATACAAATCTACATCTTTGTTATTTATTTATCCTTATTGTCCTTTAGTAATTGTTCACATGTTCTGTAGTTATGAAACCACCACAGACTGCTTCATATTCACTCCAAGTTTTGTTTTGTTTTTAATACTGCATTAAGCTGGGCACTGGCCATGACTATAAATCTTAGCTACTTCAGAGGCTGAGCTTTGAGAATCACAGTTTGAAGCCAGCCTGTGAAGAAAAATCCTTGAGACTCTTGCTTAACCAGCAAAAAGCCAGAAGTAGAGTTACAGATCAAGTAGTAGAGCTCCAGCCTTGAGTGAAAAAGCTAAGAAACAACATCCAGGTCTTGAGTTCCAGGCCCACTACCAGCACAAATATATGTATGTATGTGTCTACATGCATATATGTGTGTGTGTGTTTACATATTAAAATTCTACTAATGTTAATGCCTGAGTTTCTCTCCATCCCCTCTATTCCAATTTTGCTCCCAAGATAAAGTTCCTAGGTTGCTTCACCCTAATTCTACGACTAAAGAAAGGTCAGAAGAAAGTATTCGGCCTGGCCTGGGATTCCAGGGGTTCCCCTAGGAACTCTAGGAACTTGTGCTTTTGTGGAAGTTCAATACTGAAACAGTCCCACATGAGAAGCCTCCAGCCAGCCCTTCAATCACTAACTACAGTGGTCTGCTCTGGGAGGACAGGTCTCTTCCCAATTCCCTTCCTCCCCAGACTTGGTCCCCAGGACCTCCATGAGGGAAACTGGGTGATCACTCTAGAGGCTGAGTCATTAGCTGGAGGAGCAAAGAAGGTTCATACCAGGAGCAAGCAGGCACTGGTGGGGGGAGGGGGGACACGCTGTTCTCTCAGGCTTGGGGCAGGAATGTTTTGTTTTGCATCCTTCTCCTCCAAGGCTCCACGGAGACGGGAACAATAAAAGAAGAATGAAAGCTAGAAGCCAAGTGACCCTGTCTGTCAAAGGCGCCTGAGAGGGAAAGGTATTGTGGGGTTCTCCTGAAGAATGGGGTCCGAAGGGGGTCTGGGAGAAAAGTCTTACACAGCTACCTGTTCGCACATGGGAGATCAGAGTGTGGGTTCCTAGAGTTCTAGCCCCTTCCCTCCAAAGTACAAAGAATGACATGGCATGGTGTCTCTCCAGCCTCTTGTACCCAAGGAACTCAGACAGCTCCTGCTAAGAACTGTCCTACCACTTTCCACCGGGCAGCCTTCTTCCCTTCAGAAAATGGCCCTGAGTCATTTGTAAAGCAAATCTCTTTCTTCCTACAACCTCAGCGCTCTCCAGTTCTTCCAGTGACCTGCACTCAAGCTCCACATTGGAAGCCAGAGCCAAGGGAAGAGGAGCACTTAACCAAACACCCTACAGGAGCCCTCCTGTGTGCGCAGAAAGAGCCGGCCCAAGTTGCTCTTGATACTCAGACTGGAGTTCCTCTTGTAGCAGAGGAAATAGCCTAACACATGTCTTCTATGCTCATCCAGCCCCAGAACCACATTAGCACTTTGGATCTAGGCCTGTGCCTGGCACATTCTCATCTATGCCATCTATGAATGAGGTTGGCCAAATTGGGAGGACACAAATGTCCATCTTTGCATATGCCAACCCAAGTTGTCAGGCTTGAGTCGGCATCCAAAGTTGGCCTGGAGGGGAAGGAACAGGAAGTAGCTTTGTGGTTCCATGTGGGGCTGATGTCTTACCTGCCACTTTCTGAGTGCCATCTTAAATACCCGGACCAACACACTCCTTTAATCCAAGCCAAACCTCTCCTTCTACAGTCATGGGCCTAGACCCTAGATCTTCAGCAGACCCTGAGCAGCAGGACAGCCCTCTCTACAGGCAAGGGAGTGGTATTCCATGTGGAGAACACACATCAAAAAGTTACTTACTGTCTGTTCACCAGAGACCCAAGTATCGGTGGACCCTGTGGGTTTTTAATCTTCGGGATCTGGCAACTGGTCTGTAGCTGAGCTGTTATGTGTGTCCCCACTAGCTTGTCTGTACAGAACATCCTCCTGTTGCTACTTTTTATGCTGAAAACTGTCATACATCAGTAGCACCATGAACCCATGACTGTCCTGCCCAGGATCCCACAATGCTGACTGTTCTGCTCTATCCCCACCACGACTTAACTTTCCCTCACTCCTTCATTCCTCCTTTGTTTCTGTACCTTTTTTGTTTGTTTGTTTTCCCTCTCACTCTTGGTCTCTCTCTCTCTGTCTCACTCTTTGTATCTTTCTGCCTCGTTCTCTTGGTCTCTCTGTCTCTCTTTGTCCCTCTTCGTCTTTCTCTCTGTCTCTCTCTATTGTTCCTCTCTCTGTGCTTCTCTCCTTCCCTCTCTGCCTCCCTCCAGACCAATGGCATCCCAGTGTTTCTAGGAATGTGAGGTCCAATTTGAACACCCAGAACCAAATGTTTTCTCATTCATTTACATCCCCTTCTCCATCATTCCAGCCAGTGAGTTACCTGAAGTGTGATGTGGCTTATGGAACCATTTTTAGTTAGATATACCTCTCCAGGCAAAACACAGAAGCCTCTGTTGTCAATATGGCCATTGCCTGGGCTCCCCAGAGCCTCCTGCTCCCAGAGATCGCTGTGGGGTCTGCTCCCCAGGGAGGTGGTGTGCACTCAGCACCTTATGGAGACTTTCTCGGGTGACTGCTGACTGCAGGTGATTGCTGAACCTGTGAAAGTGGGCATGCACAGAACTGGAGCGCACATTCCCCCAAGAAAGGCCCCCTGCACGGCTGCTAAACGGGGAGAGCCTGCCTCGCCCACAGCACCCAGAAGCCTCTGCTTGGACCCCATGGCCAGCTCTCCTCCAGGGTGAGCAGTCACCACGGCAACGCTCAACAGATGACCAGATGTCTGTGCAGAGTAACCAGGCTGGCAGTGTGTGGGTTCCCTGAGGAGACAAGGAGAGATCACAATGAGCTAGAACTTTCACTGGAGCACCCTGCACCGGAGGGAAAGTAAGCGTATTCATTACTACGGCAGGACACATCACAGGAGGCTTTACACATGAGTTGTGTACTTTTCTAATCTCCATAATCAGCAAATCTGCAAGAATGTTTTATTTTTATGGTTTGTTATTTAAACGGAGACTCTACAGGCTATCGGACATTCCCTTTTCTCAAAAAAAAAAAAAAAATCAAATGGATACAGGCATGCCAGTATCCATAGCTATTTAGCAGGCTGAGCTATGAGGGTTCAGAACCAACCTGGACAGACAACCATGAAAATCTTATCTTCAATTAACCAGCAAAAAGCCAGAAGTAGAAGTATAGTTCAAAGTGGTAGAGCATAGGCCTTAAGCAAAAAAAAAAAAAGCCAGGCAAGAATGCAGGGGCATGAGTTCAAGCCCCAGTATGAGCAAAAGGAAAAGAAAAACAATAGCGAATGGAAAACCAATAATGACAAGACAACTAGATAGACACAGACCCAAAATGGGGATGCTGTGGAGTCATGCTGTACTTTACACACAGCTCTTAGAGCCTGCAAGGACCCACTGGGGCCTGAGAACCCCCATTCAGCTTCCTCCTCTGACTCATATTGTCTCTGTTCCTGGATCTTCCTGGACCTACAGCCACCATCCCCATCCAAAGTCCTGTATGGTCTTCTGCATTTAAACACCACTTCCTATTGGCTCTCCCTAAGCTGGTTTCTTTTGCAAATTCCCAGCAGAGAGGCTCTGAAGCTTCTGACTCAGCTTCTGTCCCAACACAACTCAGGGATGAACACATTTGCTTCTGGTTCAGGCTTAACCCTAAAGTATGTGGTCTCCTCTCACAAGTGTATTTAGGCCTCCAGAGTCTTGAGTTCGAAAAGTAAGCAGCAATGTCTAGAACACACTCAAAGTAGAGGGTCAACTCCTGTTTTAACAATTGAGATTGCTATTTCAAATTGCCTCCACCTCCAGGCATAAGCCTCTCCATTCTTTTGGTAGGGGAGCAGTACTATGGCTTGAACTCAGGGCCTGGGACTGTCCTTTACTTTTTTGCTCAAGGATGCCAGTCTACCATTTGAGTTACAGCTCCATTTGCAGCTTTTTGCTGGTTAAATCTGGGCTAGCTTCAAACTATGATCCTTAGATCTCAGTCCTCAGAGTAGCCAGAATTATAGGCATGATCTGCCAGTATCTGGCTGATTCCCATTCTTGAGGAAATTTTTCTTTCATACTATTAAGTACTCAGTTACAATCATGAATCAAAGCATATCTGGGAAGACCACTTGAAGGAAAGATTCCCCCCCCTCCCACAATGTGCAGGTTTTGAACAGGACCCTACTCCATCCAATAAAGAGGAATCAAAAGATTTATATCCCATCCATCCATAATATGAACAATATTAAGATTCAAGTTGAAATTGTAATGATATATGTTTATAACAATATACTCTATGATAGGTTTTGTTCTGAGCACTTTACATATTGGTGGGGTTTGGGAGGGGGCGTTATTTTGTTTTGTTTTGTTTTTTGACAGTAGTGGGACTTGAACTCTGGGCCTAGGTGCTGTCCCTGAGCTCTTTAGCTCAAAGTGAACACTCAACCACTTGAGCCACAGCACCACTTCCGGTTTTCTGGTGGTTAATTGGAGATAAGAGTCTCACGGACTTTCCTGTCCAGGCTGGCTTTGAACTGCCATCCTCAGGTCTCAGCCTCCTGAGTAGCTAAGATTATAGGCATGAGCCACCAGCACTCAGCTGGTTTTTTTTTCTTTAACTCATTTTACTATTATAATAACCCTAAGACAAATAAGGACACTAGTTTACAATACTTCAGTAACATCCTGCAGGCTGAGATATGGCTCAGGGGTAACGTGTTTGCCTAGCAAGGGCAAAACCCTGAAAAAAAGAATAGACGGCATATCATGCTGGCGGTGGATTGAGTGTTCAATGACCCTCAAAAGCTCATTCATTCATGGCTCAGTAAAGCAACTGATGACACTACTGAATGGTAGAGGAACCTTCAAGAAGTAGGACCAAACTAAGCACTGGTGCTTTATGCCTGCAATCCTAACTACTCAGGAGGCTGAGATCTGAGGATTGCAATTCAAGGCTAGCTCAGTAAAGAAAATCCTTGAGACTCATATCTCCAGTTAACCAGATAAAAGCTGGAAATAGAACTGTGGTTCTGTGGGTTCTAGCCATGAGCAAAACAAGCTAAGGGACAGCGTTCAGGCCCTGAGTTCAAACCCTAGTACCAGCAACAGAAAGAGGTGGGACTAAGTGTGAATTCTTTAGGTTATTTATGGTATGTCTGGAAAAGGGATATGAAACACTGGTCTTCTTCTTCCTTTCTTTTTCACTGAGCCATGGGGTGAACAGGATTCCTCCTCCACATGACTCATCATCACATACTGTCACGGCTTGGAACAATAGTCCAACTAGTTATGAACTGAAATCTCCAAAACTGACCCCCCAAAACCCTTTCTCTTTTTCTGCTCAAGTTCATTTATCTCAGGGTGTGTGTGTGTGTGTGTGTGTGTATGCGTGTGTGCGTGTGTGTGTGTGTATGTGTGTGTGTGTGTGTGTGTGTGTGTGTGTGTGTGTGTGTGCTGTTACTAAGGCTTGGATTCAAGGCCTGTGTGCTGTATTTTAGCTTTTATGCTCAAGGCTGGCACTCTACCACTTGAGTCACAGCTCCTCTGCTGGCATTTTTCTAGTTAGTTGAAGATAAGAATCTCATAGTCTTTTCTGCTTGAGCTGCCTTTGAATTGAGATCCTCAGATCTCAGCCTCCTGAATAGCTGAGATTATCGATGTAAGATGCCAGAGTCTGGCTTAACGTGGTTTTTACAGTACCAGAGTCCCCTGTGTCACCCCAGAGGATTGGAGAAGAGATTCAAATCCATGGTGCATAGTCCACCAACTATACCATAGGCTCAGCCTACTACCTGAGCTTTCACCTGGTGCATCAGGAAGGGTACATGTGGTTAAGATGTCACTGTATTTGATTCCAGTACCCTGCATCTTTATATACATTTTTCTAATTTCAGGAGGGGAAGGGAAATAACAAAATGCTGAAACAAGGATACATGTTGACCCATTGAAACAATGGAATGTACAAGAAACTATATTGAAAATAAACTTTACAACTGGGGGTGGGGGGGCGGGGAAGGAGGAGTTGGGGAGGTGGGAAGGAAGGAATAGTAGGGAAAAAACAAAGGAGGGGATAACAATGCTCCACAGGAAATGTACTCATTACCTTACTCATGTAACTGTAACCCCTCTGTACAGTATCTTTACAATAAAAAAATTAAATTAAAAAAAAGAAAGAAAGTTCAGAAGAAGCAGCTAGATTGATTCCTTTATTTTATTGTCTTTATTTTAAAGCTCAAATCTAATTCATCGAAGGAAGGAAATGATTTGCAAAGTTTTCATTTTCCTTAACCTATTGGCATCTTTGAGTTTCAGTTTTGAGTCTCTTTGAAAACTTCACAGAAATCCCTGGTGCTTTATCAGTAATTTTTAACTGTCTGAGTGAGTGGAATGAGTAGACATGTTGCCAAAGAATATCAGCAAGTTGTCACAAATCAAACCCACATGCTCAGAACTCTCATGTGTTTCTGCACTTGAGTCATCTGAAAGACAGAGGATGCTAGCAGGCTCCTCTGGGGGCCTGACGTCTGCCTCACAGCACAAGTTTTGTTTCCTTCTTGCTTTTATTCCCCTCATGTCAACAGTAGGAACAAACATGAGTTAGTTACTCTGCTGGCATTTCCAATCTGTGTGAAAGGTTATCCAAAGGAGTTCACGATGCAAGTGCAGAATTTTCCTCTGCGCTCTTGAGTTTCTTGTAAGCAATGGATAGCTTGTTCTTCATTCTCTCACCTTCCAGCCAAGTTGGGACTCCAAGTTCATGCAAATTTAAGTTAATGTCATGATACCTCTTTCTGGTAACATTTGTCCTCAATTTGCTCAACTTCACCAAGCCTCAGATTTTCCATGTGGGTTTGTCAGTTTTCTGTCACTATCACAAAATAACTAGGGTAATTTATAAAGAGCACATGTCTGTCCTTGCTCAGTTTTGGATGTTCCGGTCTATGATTAACTACCCCTGTTGACTTGAGCCTGTGGTGAGGTAGCACAACATAATCAAAACATGTAGCAAAGCCAAGCTTTGAAGAGAAAGCCAAGAAGAAGAGAAAGGAAAGAGGTCACATTATCCTCTTTAGGGACAGTCTCCTAGTGACCTAAAGACTTCTCAGTAGGCTCACCTTTGGCAGGTTCCACCACCTCCCACTAGTGCCCCTCTTGGAACCAAGTTTTTAATATATGAGTCCTTAAGGAACATTCTAGATCCGAATGATTTGCCATCTCTATATTGGGTAAGATCTATGCCCATTTCTGAATGTTATTGTTTCTCAGCAGAGTTCTCACATGATCGACAACAGGATAGCCTGTTGTTAGGGAGGGTCAGTGATATACAGAAATTAGTCTCACTGAGTAGAACTAAGAACAGTAGTGCGACAGGATCGGGAGAGGTTCAACACTAAGAAGGTAATGTCTACAAACTGGAAGAAATTGAATATGAATTTCCACCAGAACTGATGGGTTGCTTGTATCAGGAAGTATTAAGGGCAGGGTGGTTGAACAAGAATGTGTTGTGGAATGTATGGAGACAGTTCTTGGATTCAATTAATAAGAATGAACTAAAGGACTTACTATGAATGGTAGCACAATCCCACAGTGGGCCCAAAAGACTCTAACCCCAAATGGTAACTTCCTTCATAGACTCATGTCAATATCTGTAATTGTCTTGTTTGTTTACTTGTTGAGTTCTTTTGCTTTCTCTGCCTATAGCTGTGAGTTCTGTAAAGGCAGGACCTTTCCCAGACTTTATTTCCAGCACCAGCCCATGGTGAGCACTGAGATTATACTCCACAGATAAAGGAACTGAGTCAGTGGATGATTTCTGAGATGCTTTTTACTCCTGACTCAGTAAGGCATCAGGCTACCCTGAGTATGCTTCTTCGAAAAAGACAAAGATGTTCTTTTGGCACAATGGGCAAGACAAAGAAATAAAGGGAAAAGAAAATGTAAACCTATCATGATGCACAGATGGCATTATCTCAAATATAGAAAATCCTAAGTAATCCACAAAATAATCTATCACAGCTGTTGAACAGAAGCTGCCTAGAACTGCCTACAGGCAATGCTAAAGTTCTTCAAGTTGAAGCAAAAGGATGATAAGCAGCAGCATAAAAGCATAGGAAAGCATAAAAGTATAACATTCATGGGTAAATAAGTATGTAAAAAAATACAGACTATTAGAATACTATGGTAGAGTATATAAATGATTATAGTTAAAAGACTAAAAGTATTAAAAAAATCTATAACTATAAACTCATGAATAGCTATAACTATAAACATGTATAAGCAATATGGAAATACAACTTGCAATGACAGTCACATGGGAAGGGAAAAAGGGTGAGAGTTTTGTATGTGATTGAAATGAAGTTTTCAGCAACTTAAAATAGATGGTTATAACTATATGATATTCTATGTAAGACTAATGGTAACTGCAATAAAAACATGTGTACATACTATAAATTCAATTAAAATATGTCACTGCAAAAAAAATCAAGTCACAAAAGAAGAAATGAAAGAAGCAAACTACAAAATGGTCAGAAAATAATTAATAAAATGGCAATAGTAATTTCTTACCTATTAGTAATACTTTAAATGGAAATGGATTAAACCTCCTAATCAAAAGACACAGAATAACTAAATGGACTTAAAACTAAAAACAAGACCCAGTAAGACTGTCTAGAAGATACTAACTCTAGGTCTAATAACATACACAGGTTAAAAGTTAGACAATGGAAAAAACGTCATACACATATAAGTCAACAGAGAGCAGAAGCAACTGTACTTTTTTTTTTTTGGTCAGTTGTAGGGCTTGAACTCAGGGCCTGGACACTATCCCCAAGCTGATTTGTGCTCAAGGCTAGCACTCTACCATGTGAGTCACAGCACCACTTCCAGTTTTTGAGCGGTTAATTGGAGATAAGAGTTTCCTAGGGACTTGTCTGCCTGGGCTGGCTTTGAACCACAAACCTCAGATCTCAGCCCTCTGAGTAGCTAGGATTACAGGTGTGAGCCACAGGTACCCTACCAGTATCTGTATTTTTATCAAAAGAAAAAAAGACTTTAAGCCAAAAATTGTCACAATAGATTAAAAAAATGCCATTATATGATGATAAAAAGATCTATTCATCAAGAAAGTAACACAAATAATAATTATTTTTGTAAATACAAATATAGACTCAGCAGGTCACCTAAACATATAAAGCAAATATTACTAGATCTGAAGAGAGAAATGGACAGCAATACAATAGTAGTAGAAGACTTCATTACCCCACATTTAATAATAAATGAATCATCCACGAAGAAAATCAGTAAGGAAACAACTGACTTAAATAACCCAATAGGACAAATGGGCCAGACACACATATTCAGAATATTCCACCCAACAATTGCAAATACACACATTTCTCAAATAAATGTAGAAATTAAGCAGCATACTTTTGAATAAACATTGGAGAAATGAAAAATATTCTGAAAGTAAATTAGAAAATATCTTCAGGCAAATGAAAATAAAAACACATCATATGTATGCTTGTGGGACACAGCACACACAGTGCTGAGATGTTTATAGCAATAAATGCTATGTTCAAGAAGAAAGACCAAAGTAACAATCTAACTGTAACCTTCAGAAGTCTAAACAGAAGAAAAGGCCAAGCCCTAAGTTAGCATCAAGAAAGACACAAAAAAGACAAAAACAGAAATACAGAAAATAGAAAGATACAACAGAAAAGGGAGAAAAGTGGAGAGGAAAGTGAGGTTTTTTTTTTTTCATTCTAAACAAATTTCTAGTCTAACTAGAAAAAGGAGAAAACTCAAAACCAGGAAAACAAATGATGAATAGTATTATTCTAGCAAATTTAATAACAGAATGATGAATAAATTCCTACAAACATTAAACTCCAAGAATTAAATAGAAAAATAGGAAATCTGAACAGATCAATAAGGAAGGCTTATTCAAATCTCTTTTTTTTATTGTGAAAATACTGTACAGAGGGGTTACAATAACATGGGCAAGATAATGAGTACATTTCTTATCAAGCATTGTAGCCTTCTCCTTTGTTTCCCCTTCCCATCCATTGAAAACTGAATCAGTACTTAAAAACGTCTTCCAAAGAAATCCCAGGACTGGACCAGATAGCTTCGCTGGTGAATCCTACAGAAGATTTAAGAAACAATTAGCACTGGTCTATGTTAAACTCTCCCAAAAATAGAAAATAAAAAAATGAAAGAATATTTCCAAACTTATTTTAGTATTACTTGATACCAAAACCAGAACACTACAAGAATGGAACTAAATAGGCACTAGTGGCTCATGCTTATAATCCTAGCTGCTCTCAAGGCTAGGGGCTTTAGGATTATGGTTCAGAGCTAGCCTGGGCAGAAAAGTTTGAAAGATTCTGTCTGCAACTAACCAGAAAATTGCTAGACTGGAGGCATGGCTGAAGTGGTAGAGTACCAGCTGTGAAATGGAAAGTTGAGCTAGCATGTTGTCCTGAATTCCAGTCCTAGTGGCAGCATCAAAATAAAATAAAGAAAATCATACTCAATGATTATGTTTATCTCTGAAAAAATAGATACAAAAAATTTAATACAACATTTATAAATCCTTATTTGGAATATTATACAATGTGAACATGTGTCAAAGTATCATTGGTATCCCATAAATATATATATAATTTATATGTGTCAACTCAAACTTATATTATCAAAATATTGGAGAGCTGAATTCATCAACATATTGGAAGGCTCATATATCAGTAATCCCTGCTATCCAAGAACAGGTCAATCTATACAGATCAATAATTGCAATGTACCACAATAACAAAATGAAGGATACAAATAATATGATTGTCTCAGTTGAGTGTTAGTGGCATATGCCTATAATCCTATCTAGTCAAGAATCTAAGATCTGAAGGACTGAGGTTCAAAGCCTAAGAGTACACTAACCTCATCTCCAAAATAATGAGTAAAAAGCAGAACTGGAGTTGTAGTTCAAGTGATAAGAGTGCCAACTTGAGTCCAGAGCCCAAAACCACACTCTCCAAAAAAAGATTCTCTCAATAGATGTAGGATAATTATTTTAAAATATTTGCCCAAACTTTTATGATAAATCCTCTCAACAGACTGCACTGAGAAGAAATTTATCACGATACAATAAAGGACATATATAGCTAGCATGATACTCAATAGTGAAAACGCTTGTATTCTGCTTAGTACTGGGTCACAGCCAGAGCAATGAGACAAAATGCTGCTCTGATACATGGCATCCAAACTGGAGGAAGAAGTAAAATGGTTTTTTGCAGATGACATGATCTCATATGTAGAGAACCCTAAAGACCACAGAGGGGCAGGGGAGGAGAATTAGAAATAAATGGATCCAGTAAGCTTGCAGGACATAAAATCAACATATGGAGATTTTTGTCTTCATTACTTCTTTATGCTAATTATGAACTATCATCCAAATAGGAACTTAAGGAAACTTCATTTAGGATATCATCCAAAAGAGTAAAATACTTAGGAATAAGTTTAACTCAGGAAGGAAAGACTGGAACAGTGAAACTCCAAGAGTCATGCAAGAAATTCAAGGAGCTAAGGGTCAATGGGATGCCAGCCTGTCTGTGGATGACTTACTATGGCTGAGACATCCATGCTTACCCGAAGCTACCTACCCTACGGTCAACACAAGCTCCAGCAAAACCCCAACGGAATTTTTTTCAGAAAATTTAAAAAGTCCTAAAATTCATGGCGAAGACTATAAATAGCAAAGAAATTCTGAAAAAGAAGAACAAAGCCAGATGCATCATACTTCTTGATTTCAAAATATAGTCCAAAGCTATGTTAATAAAGTAGTATAAAACTATCATAAAAGAGACAGCTACACAAAGGAGGAGGCAACAATGCTTGATAAGAAATGTATTCATTACCTTGTTCATGTGATTGTAACCCCTCTGTACAGTATTTTCACAATAAAAAAACCACTTATTTTTTCTTTTTTTAAAATAAGAGACATCTAGACCAATGGGACTTAATAGAAAGTCTCCGAATAAATTTTTGAGTTCAATTGAACATATATTTTTTTAATTTAATTTTCTTGTAAAGATACTGTACAGAGGGGTTAGAGTTACATGAGTAAGGTAATGAGTACATGTCTTATTGAGCATTGTTACCTCCTCCTTTGTTTTTCTCCTACTATTGCTTCCCTCTCTCACCTACTCCCCAAAGGTGTAAAGTTCATTTCCAACATAAAGTCTTGAGTATCATTGTTGCAATGGGTCATCCTATGTCCTTGTTTCAGCATTTTGTTATTCTCTTTCCCCTCTCCAAATTAGATAAACGTACCGCATTTGATTTTGGTACCTTGCATCTTCTATATACATTTATCCAAATAACTTTACACACATACAGTCAACTTTCCTTGCACTATACCAAGCATGAGCAACGGGGAAAGATAGTCTCTTTAACGAATGGTGGTGAGCAAACTGAAGGTATATATACCTTTTTACTTATTTGATGTTGCATGATATTAAAAAAAACTCAAGTCCAAATTAATTAAAGACTTAAGCAGGAGACATAAAACTTTGAAGTCCCAGAGCAAATGAGAAGGAAAAGTTCATGATATTGGTCTTGGCAATAATAACGTATATATTATAAGAAAAGCAGAGAGAGACTGGTTGGTCTACAGGAAACTAAATCTCTTCTATCAGTCATAGGAAATGATCAGCAGGGTGACAAGGGAACTCGTGAAACGAGAAAATATCTGCAAACGACGTCACTGATCAGGCTCAATATTCAAAATATACAAGGAACTTCTTCAGCTCAGGGGCAGGAAAACAAAATAAAGCAAAACATCAGTAGGCTAGAGAATTGAAGTTATTTCTCCAAAGACAAATGAGTAATCAGTAGGCATATTCAGTATCACTATTCATTAAGGAAATGCAAATCAAAACCACAATGAACTATCACATCAGACCATACACATCAAGCCTTTTCTAATGACTAGAAATGTAAGAGAAAGATAATAAGCAGTGTAAGAATGTAGAATAACTGGAATCGTTGTAGATTGTTGGTGGAAACATAGACTACTGAGCTACTTTGGAAAATAATTTGAAAGTCATCAAAAAATGAAAAATATTACTTCCTTATGATAAAGCAACCTTATTACTGAATATATATGCAAAAAAAAACTGAAATCAGGATCTCAAAGAAAAACTGTACCTCAAAATTCAGCGCACCATTATTCACAATAACGAGAAGTCAGAAACAAATCTAAACATCTGCAGATAGATGAATGGATAAAGAAAATGTGCTACTTATATACAATGGAATTTTTTTTTGGGGGGGGGGTTCCGGTCATGGGGCCTGAACTCTGGGCCTGGGCGCTGTCCCTCAGCTGCTCAGCTCAAGGCTAGCACTCTACCACTTGAGCCACAGCACCACTTTCGGTTTTTTTCTTTTTGCTTATGTGGTGCTGAGGAATCGAACCCAGGGCCTCTGGCATACAAGGCATGTGCTCTCCCACTGAGCCACCTTCCCAGCCCCTACAATGGAATATTGTTAACTTATACGTTGGGAGAGTTGTACCAACATGAATGAGCCTGGAGGATATTGTATTACATGAGATAAACAAGGACAAGTGCAAAAAGGCAGCTAGTACATGATGTTATTTACATGAGTTATGTGAAACAGTCAAATTTTAGAAATGAAAAGTAGAAGAAGGTGTTCTCCAGTCAGGTGTGGGGGAAGGTGAGAGACAGGCAGGGACCGAGGGTCTGCTTGTTTAAGGAATATAAAGTTACAATTACTCAAATTATAAGGTTTTTAGATATCTGTTGTACTATACTTTCCCCCATATTTAGCAATAAAAAGAATAACAAAACTCATGGATAGTCTACTTAACTTTTCAAGATCTCAAGATGTCATAATGTATGTGTGTGTGTGTGTGTGTGTGTGTGTGTGTGTAGGGTATTTTACTAGGGCTTGAATTCGGGTTGTCATGTTCTTCCTTGGCTTTTCACTTTAAGCTGATGCTTTACCACTTGAACCACACCTCCACTTCCCAGGCTTTATCCTGGTTAATTGGAGATAAGAGTCTCATGGACTTTACTTCCTAGGTGACTTTGAACTGCAATCTTCAGCTCTCAGCCTCCTAAGTAGCTAGGATTACAGGTATGAGACACTAGTACCTGCCTTCTAATGAGTAATTTTAAGCTTAATATAATCATATTAATCAAGTTTTGTTTTATGGTTTTACTTATTTTTTTGTCTGTGAAGAAAACCCTGACAATTTTAAGATTATAAATATTTTTCTCCTGTATCTACTTTTTTATTTCTGCTTTTCCTGTCCAGGTCTTACTCTTCTTTGAGTGATGTTAGTCTGTGGTTGAGATGGAGATTTAATTTCATCTTTCTCATTACCTCCTTTCATTAGGACTGAACTGTCTCTCATTTGCTCAATAATTTCTAGTCATTTATCATCTTTGTCTAAGTTCTCTGTTCAGTTTCTTTGAACTATGTGTTTATTATGATTTTATAAAACCTAAATATCTGACAATCAAATCCTCCACCTAGCTCAATCCTAATTATTCTTTGTTTCTTTCTCCATGTGAGCTATTTTTACCAACGTGTTAAATTTCCAAGAAGTAATTTTAGATATTATTTCAAATTTCAATGAACTACTTGAATAATTTGAGGACTTGAATACTTTTTATGCTATCACTCTTTTCTTTCATACTCATCTTCTGTTAATTCATCTGACTAAATTTTCTTTACAGGTTCCATTGACAATCTTGTAACTTCTTTCATAAAGGTATTTGACAGCTTTTATAAGGTATTTTCACAGCTGCTTCAGATTTTCATTGTCACTATAAGTGACATAGTTCTCAAATTGTATCTAATATTATCAGGGCAATTAGGTTAGTTAACATGTTGACTGTTTTCATGCACAGTCTGTATCCAGACATTTGGCTAAATATCCCATTGATTCTGATCATTTGAGTGTAGATTCCCTGGGATTTCCTGTATAAACAATCTTATCATTTATAGATAATTGCAGTTTTGCTTCCCCTTTGGAAAATCTGACACCTCCTACTTCCTCTTAATACCTTAAAGTAGCTCGAGTAAAGTAAGGGAAAGAAAGAAGAATGTAGACCTGGTCAGATTGTCCCAACCTTAAGGAGTCTTATTCTCTCTAATTAATGGGGGAAGGGAATGGAAGAGGTTGACTGACAGAACATATTACAGTTAGATAAGAACAAGAAATTCTCAGGCTGGGAAGGTGGCTCAGTGGTAGAGTACTTGCCTTGCCTGCATGATGCCCTGGGTTCGATTCCTCAGCACCACATTAGCAAAAAGAAAAAAAAGCCTGAAGTGGCACTGTGGCTCAAGTGGTAGAGCGCTAGCCTTGAGCTGAAGAGCTGAGGGACAGCGCCCAGGCCCAGAATTCAGGCCCACGACCGGACCCCCTCCCACCCCCCCCCAAAAATAAATTCTGGTGTGTGATTGCCTGGAATATCTACAGACAAAAATAATGTAATGTATATTTTGAATGTTTTTGCTATCGAAATATTGAATATTTTTTGCCAAGAAACAATATATGTTTGAGGCAATAGATATGTTTAATATGGTTTAAGCATTACATAGTGCCTACATGCATTAAAAGAAAGTATAGTAATCATAAATAAATATGTGTAGCTTCAATATTTTTATGTATCACCTGAAAAATTTTTTGAGCAAAGGAAGAGAAATGGATTGTAATGTTTTAACATTTATACTTGTGCATGCTTTGTGTGGGGTAAGAGGTCTTTCTTCTGTTCTCAATCTTCTGAGATCGTGTACTATAAATGACTGTACAACATTTAGTTGTTAATGTTGGTTAATTATCCAAATAGATTTGCAGCATAAGCCAATGGTACATTCCTGAAAGCATCCAGATTTGTGACTCTAGACAGCTATTCTGAGAAAGATGACCTTTCCTCTTTTTGAATTGTTTTTATCTGCTCTGGGTAAAAGCAAG
Source organism: Dipodomys spectabilis (assembly GCF_019054845.1). Taxonomy (NCBI): domain Eukaryota; kingdom Metazoa; phylum Chordata; class Mammalia; order Rodentia; family Heteromyidae; genus Dipodomys; species Dipodomys spectabilis. The sequence continues at coordinate 15,697,152 of NW_024870775.1, forward strand.
TTTTCTCAGAAAGTGAGTCAAAGAGCATTTTCTCCCTTCTATTCTCCAGAACATTTTGTATAAAGACTGTTCCTTAAAGGTTTGTGAGAGAGGCTTCTTTTCTAAAAATCATTTGGTCCTGGCATTTGGGATGGTGATCAGCAAAGTTTCAAACTAGTAATTTTATTTCTTTAATGGTTAGAGACTTACCAATTCTTTTTTATTGTGTTTTGCCAATTTATGTTTTCAGATGTTTATCCAGCTATTTTTAAAGGGTTTGTTAGTTTTGTTGTTAGTGTTTTTTTTTTTTTTTCCTTTTCCTCTGAGACAGGTCTAGCTATGTAGCCCTGGTTGGCTGCACGTTCTCAATCTGCCTGCCTCAGTGTTCCTGGTGCTGGGATCACAGGCATGTGCCACCACACCCAGCTTGGTGTTCCCCAAATTGCCTTTTTTCATTCTCAATGTAGCTTATTTGCATTTTCTCTTGTTGATTTTTAATATAGTTTTTTCTAAGTTATCCTTTTGCTGTTGTTTCATGGAATCTTCTCGACGTACCCTTTGTTTTATATGTGTTATCTATTTCAACCATTTTCTTTCTATAGCTTCCTTCTTTGTACATTGTCGGGTTTTACTCAGTCTTTTATTTTTTTATTGTGAAAATACTGTACAGAGGGGTTACAATTACATGGGCAAGATAATGAGTACATTTCTTATCAAGTATTGTAGCCTCCTCCTTTGTTTCCCTTTCCCATCCCTTCCCATCCTCCCCCTGGCCCCCCACCCAATCCTCCCCCCCTCCCACCAAGTTGTAAAGTTCGTTTTCGACATAACGACTTGTACGTCTCATTGTTGCAATGGGTCCACCTGTATCCCTATTTAAACCATTTGTTTTTTCCCTTCCCCTCCACAAATTATACCGACATCAAATACAGTGAAAGCAGGGGTTATACTGTGGGGGAGGGACATACAAAGCAACAAAGAAATAATCTTATAAATGTGTTAGAAACAATCGCATGAAAGAAAAAACATTTGAATACATATCTTAGGGTTCATGTCCCTAACATCAACTTATCTGACCTTTTCTGTTTGTCTTAGACATTTACTAGTTATTGCAAATAAGGGAAACCATGGGACCTATGTTTCTTTGGGCCTGGCTTACTTCACTTAATATAATTTTTTCCAAGTCTTTCTATTTCATAACAAATGGGGCAATGTCATTCTTTCTGGTGGAGGCAACTCTCTTGGTTTGTTTCTCTGTTCATTAAGTTTGGACATTTCTTCTCTAATACGAATGTTTGTTCTTTTCCAAATACTAATTTGGATGTATTCCAGAAGTTTTATATCTGATGTTCATCACTCCATTCAAAATACAAATATACATTCCCTGCCTTCTCTGATATCCTAAGGAATTGTTCCCAGGATTCAGCCCCTAAGGACACCAAAAATCTGTGGACGTTCAAGCCCCCCATGGAAATGACACCTCATTTCCATCCATTTCCCTGCAAATGACGTAAGATTTTCCTGAAGGATGAGTAAAATTCCATTGTTTTGTGTATATATCCATTGTATATACATATATTCCATTCTATCAAGGATATATATGCATATATATATATAATATTTTCTTGATCCACTCATCCAGTGTAAATCATCTGGGTTGTTCCTTAGCTATGGTGAATTGTGCAGCAATGAACATGGGTGTGCACATCTCTCAAATGAATAAAACACCTCTGGAAACCATTTTTACTCTTAAATAACAAGAAACCCAAAATTTCATATTCAATTAAAACTGAATTCAAATAGATATCCATTTTTTCCCCTCTCAGAACTATTCAAAGTTACAAACAGAAAAATCATACACTTCAGTCACTTCTATTGGTGTGAGTAACTCTTACAGAGAGAAACCATTGGCAATGAACATTGTGTTTTGCTTTATGTTCTGTCTGGACACAGAGACAAATGCAATCCACATGACTGACTTGGGCCAATGAACAGTGAGTGGAAATGAATTTCACTCTGAGCCAACATCAAAGGGAGTGGCAACCTCTTCCTTGATCAGAACTCTCCAATCTGAACTGTGGAGTGTAGATTGCAATGTTGGAATGTCTTTGAACTGATCATTAGCTCATGGGAAAAATAGCTAAGAACAAGCACCTTCTAATCTCAGTGGCTTAACATATCACTAGCTGATTTCATATCCATTTACCTGTCCAACCATAGATGATCATCAGTGGAAGTATCCATGATCTCAATTCTATACAAAGATTTAGCTCAAGTGAGATGCATTGTAGCATACCTTATAACAATAAAACTTTAACAACACCACACATTTCAAAAGCTAGGAAATGGCTGTTATATAATACCATAATAAATAATGGTACAATGAACAGAACTGATAATATTGAACATCATTAACAGCAATGGGAAAATTTTTCCAATAAAATATGGAAAGAGAAAGGCAGGATACTAAATGATTTATACAGGGCAATAAGTTTTGTTTAAAACAATTGACAGCTGGGTGCCAGTGGCTCATGCCTGTAATCCTAGCTATGCAGAAGACTGAGATCTGAGGATCAAAGCCAGCCCTAGCACGAAAGACTGTTATCTGCAATAAACTACTCAATGATAGAGTGCTAACTTTGAGTGAAAAAAGCTTAGGAACAGCACCCAGGCCCTAAATTCAAGCCCCAAGACTGGCACCAAAAACAAAAACAAAACAAAACCCTAGCAGGTAGATCATGTCTCAATCCTATCTACTCAGGAAGCTGAGAGGTGAGGATCACAGCTGGAAGCCAACTGGAGCAGAAAAGTCAATGCAACTTTTTTTGTTTTTTTATCTCGTTAACCATGAAAAAGCCAGAAGTAGAGCTGGAGCTCAAGTGGTAGAATGCCAGCTTTGAGTGGAAAAGGCTAAGGAACTGGCCCTGAGTTCAAGCCCTAGTATTGGCACAAAACAAACAAACAAAAAAAGACAGAGGAACGCATACAGCCCAAACCCCTCAGTGTCAGCAGTGGGCTTGAACACCAGGCCTTCCAGGCTGGTGCCAGCCAAGCACTGGCACTATGTCATATAACACAGAAAAGTAAGTAAGGAGAACTGAGTTCCAAAACCACGAGAGCAGCAGTGGGTATTAGCCACAAGTGACTATGAGAGGATGTTACTATTAAACAAGCAACTCCATGCTGGCTTGCGGGATGCGGGGGGGGGGGGGGGGGCAATCATCCTGTGTGGCACTGTGCCAGCTCATCCCTCTGTTTTCCTAGGTTTCCATAGACAGTAACTCTAGTCTCAGATTTCAGATGTATTGGTCATAGTTAAAGGAGACAAATAAGGGCGAGGCGCTGATTTAAACATGCTCCTGGATGTCACAAAGTGTTCCCAGCTTGCTAACGTTGAAACTAGTCTTGAGGTGTGGATTATTAGACCCAACATAAAACTGCACAGACAACTTGGACTTGCCAGGGCCAGAGGTTAGCAAACTGTGCCAAAAACCTGGCTGACCAGGAACATTGTGTGCTCAGGGAGGATGTTGCCTTAGAGAAAAATATAGGACAGTTTCTAAATTATTGGGGTCTGTTCCAGGAAAAGGCTGGGTGAGCTGGATTACTGGTTCTTTTTTTTTTTTTTCCAGAGGTAGCCATCACACTGAATAAAACACACTTGGCATCTCAGCCACAGTAAAGTGTGCTACCCATTCCAACAATTTCTTGTGTGGGGAAGTCGCATGGCCCAGAGCGCTGCTCTTCTTCATGGGGTGTTGAGAGACCGCCATGTCTCAGCACAGTTGGGGCTGGAGGAAATTCAGATAGATGCTGGTAAACTCTTCATGTATCAGTGCCACGATGCGCCTCTCACCACCTCCAGATGTCACCAGCTGGAATGGTCATGATTCTGTGAGAGCAAATAATGCAATGACTTTTTTTTTTTTCTTTTCTTGTGCTGGTATCAGGGCTTGATCTTAGGGCCTGGGCACTGTCCCTGAACTTGTTTATTCCAGTTTAACACTCTTCCACTTGAGCCACCCACAGGTTGTGGGTGGTTAATTGGAGATGAACCCCAAGATAAGTATTCAAATTTTTTTTTCTTTCATGCAATTGTTTCTAACATATTTATGAGATGATTTCTTTGTTGCTTTGTATGTCCCTCCCCCACAGTATAACCCCTGCTTTCACTGTATTTGATGTCGGTATAATTTGTGGAGGGGAAGGGAAAAAACAATAGAGATACAGGTGGACCCATTGCAACAAGGAGATGTACAAGTCATATATGTCGAAAAACGAACTTTACAACTTTGGTTGGGGGTGGGGGGGGAGACATGGGGGGGGGGGAGATGAGAGGGGATAGGGAAACAAAGGAGGAGGCAACAATGCTTGATAAGAAATGTACTCATTATCTTGCCCATGAATTGTAACCCCTCTGTCCGGTATTTTCACAATAAATAAAAAAGAGTATCCTTGATCTTGCCTATGCTGGCCAGGCTAACTTCAAATCATAATCCTCAGATCTCAGCCTCCTGAGTAGCTAGGATTATAGATGTGAGCCACCAGTGCCTGGCTTCGGATCACTTTTAAGGTATGAATGACACTCAGGTGCTGGTGAGACTCAGAAGTGGAGCTGGGGCTCAAAGTGGTAGAGTACTAGCCTTGAGCAAAAAACCTTAAGGACAGCATCCAGACCTTGGGTTCAAGCCATACAACCACCACCATCAGCACCACCACCACCAACAACAAAGGTAAGGGTGATAGTGCTTTGTAAGATAGTTCCCTGAGAGAAAAGGAAAACAAAAAAGTAACAAGGGAACTAAACACTATACAGACTAGTTGAAATTAATTATTAAGCTCTATATGTAGCAACTAATCATTTGAAGGAAATCAATCATCTTTCATTTGTTATCTATATGATACATTTTATTTAGCACTTACTATATGCATTGTAATCTCTGAGGCCCATGTGGATCCAACCGAAGGAAAGGCTACTTCGCATTGGGTGATACAGGGATTTTCATACTTCAGTGACAGGCAACATATTTCCTGGACAGGAAGTAACCTTGAACTAAGTCCTCAAGGCCAAGCAAAGCAAACAGAATCTTGGGAAGTCCAACCACACACAGAGGCTTAAGTAAATCTGTTACTGGCTTCTCAAAGAAGTGGCAGGATTGTGAATAAGTCCCTAGGAGATGGGAAGTCCATGTTGAAATCTCCCTAGGATGAGTCAACTCGTGGGCCTCAGCACAGAGTCTCAAGTGTACGTGGAAGGAAGTCAGACTCAGCTTCCCAATGTTTCAATTCTTTAGAGAAAAATTAAGGGAACGGCCCATCCAGTTGTCAGTGAGATTCTATCAAAAGGAGACACCATGACTGTTGGAAACACAAGTTGTTTACTAGACTGATAGGAAGGGGAGAGTAGAATATTCAGAGAAGGAAGTCCTTCACTCTAGGATGCAGGAAGAAGCCTCTGGAAGGAGAGAGAAAGACATCGAAGTTTAGGTGCGGCCGGGAGGAGGTCTTCACAATCCAACAGAAAGCAGTTCAAAGAAGTCTGCTTGGGCAGAGAGGCCCAGACCTAACTGCCTGGCTTTAGGCACAGGTGCAAGTCTGCAGCTATCCAAGCCTTTGCACTGGATGGATGTCTTTACTTAAAAGAAAAAGAGAACCTTCAACAAAGCAAAGTCTCCCTTACCACTTAGGATCACAAAGATAACACCTCTACTTGTTTACAGGAAATATGGGCCCCTACACTTGGGCTTCCTCTCCTGGAACTTGACATACGGACCCACTGCCCCGGAAGTGACTATATGACCCTTTTCGCCTTGCCTGGAGGAATTGGGGCTCAGCCACCAGCAAGAAAGTGCTGGTTCTGTGGCTTACTGGAATTGCTACCAATACTAGTAACAAACTGACCTGTGTCTCTGACCTATCTTTTGCCAAGAAGTAATCTTTTACCCTACATGCAAATTAAGAAATCAGCCTACATCCAGGAAACATACTGGTTCCTTTCTTAGCTCGCAAGTAGAATAAAATCTCTGTTTTTAAAAGAAGAGTAAACATATATAGTCAGCCATCCATACATGCAGGTTTTGATTAAACTATCTACAGATCAAAAATGTAGTTTACAGGGTGATTGCCAATGGATCATGCTTGTAATCCGAGTTACTTAGGAGGTTGAAATCCTTTGGATCTCAGTCCAAAGCCAGCCGAGATAGAAAAGCCTATGAGACTTAATGTTGAAAAATAACCAGTAAAAAGCCAGACTTGAAGTATGGCTCACTTCAAGAGTGCCAGAGTACCTGCACTTCAAGAGTGCTAGAGTACCTGCCAAACAAAGAAAACTGGGTAAATGAAATCAAGCAAACTCAAAGCCCTGAGTTCAAATCCCAGCATAGGGAAAAACAAAACATAGTTTACAAGGGTTGCAATTATACTGATCATGTACAATTTTCTCCTTGTCATTATCCACTAAAAAAACACAATATAACAGCTAATTACATAGAATTTATATTGCATATAGATCATATTTTTTGTGTGTGCTGGTACTTGAACTTAGGGCCTGGGTGCAGTCCCTTAACTTTTGTGCATAAGTCTAGTGCTCTACCACTTGACCTACAGTTCTATTTGAAGCATTTTCCTGAATACTGGAGATAAAAGTCTCATTTTACTTTTTACTACTAGGGCTGTCTTTGAACCCTGATCCTTAGTGTCCTGAATAGCTAGGATTACAGACTTCAGCCAATGATCACATGTTAATGCTACAAAGCTCTTGGTCATAAGATGGCCTGTCACAGAGGCCAACATTTCCCTGAAGGAAATCTGTCATCTTGGTTACCAGTTGAGAACAGAGACTTCTTAATATAGAGGTGTACTTTAATAGAACTCAATTTTCCCCAACGTCAGAGAGGAATGGATGAAAGAACATAGCTTCCCTCCAGGACTCAGCCATCTGCCTAAGTCTAGGCCTGGCCCCAGTACTTCCAGAACATGTGTTGGCTGTTCTCAGTGTCATCCTCCTCCTACGTCAATTGCCTCTACTGGCCAACACAGGGCAGGGACTGACCTGGTCTTTTCACCTACAGGGACACACACACACACACACACACACACACACACACACACACACACATGTCACTTCAGCTGGAACTAGGGTGTTTATTTCATACTTGGCTTTAAAGCAGTGGTGAGCCAAGGTTTCCACTTGGAACTTCCAAGTTGGAAATTGCTCAGGCTGGTCTCCATGTTCTCAGCACAGTCCAGCTTCTCCTTCCCAGTGCAGACTGCTCTTCTGCTGTTATCTGCTCTTTATTGAATGAAAGCTTCCCTCCACAAATCCCACTTGACTCCTTTTCCTGTTTCCTAATGTGGGGCTGGATGAACCAAGTAGGGGATCTATGCCGAAAAGGCCTCCTCTAGTGAGAGTATGGATGAAAGGATGGCTTTCAGAAGATGTCTGGGGATTTTAGTTGGCAGACATGAGTCTCCAAATCAAAAACACAAGAAACATAGCAAGGCACTGGTGGCTACTCAGGAGGCTGAGATCTGAGGATCCAAGTTTGAAGCCAGCCCAAACAGGAAGTCCATGAGATTTTTATCTCCAATGAACTTCCAGAAAGTTGGAAATGGAGCTGTGGCTCAAGTGGTAGAGGCCTTGAGTTAAAACTCCAGTACTAACACAGGAAGGAAGGAAGGAAGGAAGGAAGGAAGGAAGGAAGGAAGGAAGGAAGGAAGGAAGGAAGGAAGGAAGGAAGGAAGGAAGGAAGGAAGGAAGGAAAACTTCATGAGACTCATCTCCAATTAACCACCAGAAAGCGGTAAGTAGAGGTGTGGCTCAAGTGGGAGAGCACTAGCCTTGAATGAAAAAGCCAAGGGAGAATACAAGGCCCTGGGTTCAAACTCTAGTTCTAGGGTGAGAGCAGTCTATTTGGTGGAAATCTTGAGTGTCACATCATCTTAATGTGTCACATCATCTCTTTTTGTCTGGGTCCAGAGTTTGATCTCAGGGCCTTGCACTTGTTCAGCTTGCTTGTTTACTCAGCTTGTACTCTACAACATGCACCATAACCTCCAGCCTAACTTTTTGCTGGTTAATTACAGGTGGAATTTCACAGACATTTCTGCCAAATTTAGGCTCAAACTGTGATCCTTTGGATCTCAGCCTCATCCGTAGCTAGGATTACAAGTGTGAACCACTGGCACCTGACCATTATCTTGTTTTTCATAAACACTATATATTTTATTTAATTTTTTTTATTTGTAGATGACTACAGATTCACATACAATTAGTTTTTCCAATGGTAACATCTTCATAGGCTATGACTTCCCCTTGAAGATGCTGACATTCCTACAACACATCATTTGTAGGTAGATGTCTGCATCTGTGTCATTTGAGTGCATGTTTGTCCCATGCAGTTTTCTAATGGATGTATAGTACAGGCTATATCCATCATAACAGCCACAATCCCATTACCTCTAGCATGTCTCCTGTTACTCTTTGAAAACCACAAACCCTCTTCCTCTCCCTCAATTAATTGAAGACATTTTATTTTCAAAGTGAAGGATAATGGAACGTGAAACAGGCAGCCACTAAGAGAAACAATTTAGCTATCTCTCATCACATGAACTATGTGGCCATATACAATCCTGCACTGGTGTGCTTGTGTATTTACTCCAGAGCAGCAAATCTATGTTCCTATAAAACCTTGTACACAAGTGTCCATCGCAAACGAGGTGCTGGTTGCTCACACTTGGAATCCTAGCTACTCAGGAAACTGAGATCTGAGGACCATGGTTCAAAAGCCAGTCAAAGCAGGGAAGTCTGTGAGACTCACAGCCAATTAACCAGCAAAATCCAGAGAGAAGCTGTGGCTCAATTAGAAGAGCACTAGCATTGAGAAAAGCCAAGGGATAATTCCCAGGTCCTGAGTTCAAGAGACATTACCAACACACACACACACACACACACACACACACACACATGCACACATACACATTGTATATGGCAATCTTATTATCACACATGCTTGGTGGATGCATTGTTAAGCAAACTGAGGCACACCTGATATGATCTAGGGACAGTTTGAATCCTTTTTTCCCCCTTTATAGAATCAAAAGGTAGGAAAGTATTTAAGGTAAACAGAGTAGGTTTATTTAAAGATAAAAGGGGAGCCATCAAATAAAGTTGGAAGAAGTAGCAGACTTCCAGAGTGGGGAAGACACTCTCCCTTCCACCCTGTGAAGGAAAATCTGAGGCTTCTTTGTCTGTTTCCTTTAGATATTTGGTCCTTAATTCCCTCCCTCTTGAGGGATATATCTTTGGTTTGAGTTGTTAAGCAGTGATCACTGTGGAAAGTTTTTCTGATTGGATGTAAGTTCAGACTCCTCCTATCCTGGGCAGAAGTAGGAGGGTTTGCTTTCTGCATTTGAGTCTGGTCTAAGCGCATATTCTGGGACTTGGAACCTGCCACCTTGGGCAGGAACAAGAAAGGTGATTTATGTCCTCTCTTTATTTCCCACCATGTGAGCCTCTGTCCCAGTTGCCTTTGATCCCTAACTGCCTAATTGAGGTCAAATACCTGTCCCTTATAACCCTCCCAGGAAACACTACTCAGCAATCAAAGGAAACAACTAGAATGTATAAAAGCCTCACATGAATTTTAATCAGGTTTTAAAAAAATTTTTCTGAGTGAGAAAAACCAAATTTCATAATGTCAGATTCTATTTCCTTATTATTCTTTTTTATTCTTATTAATGAGTTTTTTTTTTATTGTGAAAATACCATACGGAGGGGTTACAATTACATGAGCAAGGTAATGAGTACATTTCTTATCAAGCATTGTTGCCTCCTCCTTTGTTTCCCCTTCCCATCCCTGTCCTTATCATTCTTGGACTGATAGGATTCCTATTTACAGCAATCAACAGAAGGTCCCTGGTCATACCTATTTCTTCCCTATCATTTAAAAACTATCTAATTCTAACCTACTCTGGAGAGACACTAAAAGGCCTACCAAAAAATCCACAGTTCATCTATGGTGCCTTGTCTTCAGTGATGAACAGATTTCACATGAACTAGCTGGAACTATCTCTCCTGCGCCTCCTTCCATACACGTACCTGGTCAACTGGGGAATTGTACTTGGGACTTGCAAGAAAGAAGTGAAGCAGAAAGCCGCTGTGACAGGTATCTGGGGTGACAGGCAGAGCTGTTCTGTCACCTTCTTGGTCCTGCTCTTCTCACTGGGGCCAGAAGCCCAGCAGCCACTTTCAAGCTGGACTCACCTGACAAGGTGGCTGCTGTCTACCCTTTCCCACCAGCACCCCTGTGTTTCCCAGTGCCCTGGTGCTCTGACTTGTCCCACCACAGGACTTCAGGAGGGCTGGCCAGATGCCCCCACCTCCTTGCACACTTCCTGCCAGCTCCTCCCATGCTCCTGCAAGATGGATACCTTCAGGTGACCCCCTCCCAGACAGCCTGCGGTGGCAATCTCATAAGAGTGAAAACTTCATCTGACAAACAACAGACCCACCACATGGGAGAGGGAGCTTCTGTGGACACGGCATGACTTCTGAAATCACTTTGACAGTGTAGTAGAGATAGGCAAAGATCAAAGATCGGTAATGAGAGAGGGTTTGGATTTGGGAAGGGAGGGACTCCTTTACAGGACCAGATACTTTATTCTACTGGGCCTCTGGAATCCGAGGCACATAGCATCAGTAGGGTGTTTTACAGAGTCCTCTTCCCTCTGCTTTACACCTCTCTGGCCTTCCTTGGTCTTCCTCTGAACATGACATTTCTCCCAATGCTATGGTCCCAGATGATCCCACTTCCTATGCATCCCCCATGAAAGGGAAGCAGGAGGTACCCAGGAAGTCAAGAGCAAAGTCTCCAGCTGGCTCAATAGCTCCTTCTTCTTTTGTGGGTCTAGTGTTGTCCAACTTTGAGGAGAACTGAGCCTGAAAGGGGAGAACTGGCAAGGTCACTCTGGAGAAAAGCCCATCGCCCTGGAAACAGCCACATCATCTTTACAAAGTACAATCCACCCACCCCATGTGCTTTGTGTATTAGAAGCCCGATCTGATCATGTGCTGCAGTTCACTAGATGGCCAGAAGGGGCATGGTATGACAAGAAGCACCAGCTCAGAAAACTTGGCTTATTCTATTAGGAACTAGATTTAAAACAAAACAAAAACTGTAGCCTGGCAGGCCAATGGACATGCTGCCTTCCCTAGGCTCTAAAGGACTTTTACAGCATTTATTTTACAAACCTCCTGTAAGATACAGATGCAGATGAGACTGGTGGCCAAATCTGCATTCCCATAACCTCCCCGGGCCCTCTCATTGGAGGAGCCAACGAACGAGTTACTGCCAACACCAGAGAGCTGTCATCTACTTCAGCTGGCTGCTCTGGAATCACCTAAGGCTAGTAGCACCTGAGCTCCTCCTTGTGAAGGATGCTTCCTGCACACATCTGACACCTGTGGCCTTCCAGAGGATGCCAGGGTCCAAAAAGGTATTTGCTATGCTCAGAACCCCCAGAACACAGATGGCATCACAGGAAGGCATGGGAAAAGACAGTCACCACTTCTCTCAGCCTCCTTACTTTGCAAGGCACAGGACGTAGGAAGGAAAGAATAGGTGGGTGAGTGGATTTCTCACCTCTTATGTGGGTACTGTGGGCACCTAGGGAACAGGCAAAAGGATTGGGCCCAGCTCATGGATGGGGGAATGAGTCATTTGCTGGTGCGGTCAGTTGTGAGTACAGAAATTAGTCATGAACATTGAAAACACCAATACAATCGGTTCTGTCCCATGACTGATGATTCTACCAAGTTGGCAAAAAAAAAAAAAAAAAAAAAACCACAGCACTAGGGCATAAAGAAATGGAGTCCAGCTGTGAGATGGTTGCACATGGCTACAATCCTAGCCACTCAGGAGGCTGAGATCTGAGGATCAAGATTAGAAGTCTGTGAGACTCTTCAATTAACCAGCAGAATGTCAGAAATGGAGGTGTGGCTGAAGTGGTATCATGCCAACTTTGTGTGAAAAAGCCAAGTGGGAGAGTACAAAGCCATGAATTCAAGGCCCAGTAGAGGCACGCGCGTGCGCGCGCGCACACACACACACACACACACACACACACACACACACACACACACGATGTAGTCCACAGAACCCCAGAGAACAATATGGTTCCTTATTTCAAGCTCAAACTTCCAACATCAGAAAGAGAGGCCAGTGTAGAGGAGGAAAGAAGAGCTGTGTAGAGGAAGAGCATAACTTGCCAACGTGGGTACCTACCCCTGTTGTCATGGAATCGGTACCCACTCGCAGCCTGGCCAGCCCCACCCTATCCTCCAGAGCCTTGTGACAAAGACCACACTCAGATCACTTCCACACACACTTGCCGAGTGCTCAGAGTCCTGACAATTCTCTCCAGTTCACTGGAATCGGAGGCAAATGGCCCCTGTGCCGCCCAGCATCAGCAAAGATGCTGTGAGGCCATTGGAAAATGAGTGCAGGCCAGCAAGCTAGACTTTTCCCTCGACATGCAAGGACCAGGAGCAGCTGGGTTCTGCTGGAGTGTTTTTATTCTTTCCACTTAATCTGATTATTTTTTTTTTAGTTGGCATGCTTGCGGACAGAATTTTTCTATTAAAATGTGCTAAAATTATCTCTGAAAGAAAAGCTTACTATGCATAGAAACTCTTCACAAAGGGCCTATGACTGCTCAGGTCCCATGTGACTCTAAACACGTGAGTCTAGTTCTGTAGGATGTGTGCAGCCAGCTCTCCCCCAGGGTGAGAGGTTCTGGCAGATAAAGGAGGACCAGAAGGAGAGCAGGCCTTCCTCCCTTCCTGATTCTGGGCAGGGCAATCACTGGGGATGCAGACTCCAGCATGGCCCAACATGGCCCAACACTGCAGGCTTATCAAACACCTGGAGTTTGGACAAGACCCAGCTGGCTAAGCAAGTCTTAGTCTCTAACTTGGATAATGAGCTCCCTGCTAGAATGCACAAAGGGAAAGAGATTAAGCTGGTGATGGAGAAAAGCAATGAGCTGAAATAAAATATACTGTGTCTTGCTAACAGAAACTGCACATCCTACCCCAGCAAGCTGGCCAGTAAGTCAGCTGCCACCAGGTAACACGTGGTTCATGGTTCACCCAGCTAATTGGTGATTCTTGACTCGTCCAAGTACCAAATCATTCTCAGCCTACCTGGGTAATGTAGTTCTCATCCACCCCTCCCCCCTCCCAGGTACCAGTCCTTTGAGCCCACCTGGGCAATGAATGTTCTAAGCCCACCCAGGCTAACATTAATGCTGATTGTCACTCTACTCGGGTTACAGGTGCTTCTCAGCCTGTTCCTAAATCCCCAGGTGACTGGTGAATCTTGACCCATCCAGGAAATGGGGCTGAGCTGCCCACGAGGGAGCTGCAGTTGCAGGCAGGGGAGCCTGAGTCTGAGGGAGGAAGAATCTGATAGCAGCTTGGCTCCCTCTGCCCTATAAAACGTCACTACACTCAATCTAATTTTAGAGCTCGGCATTTGAAAGGTCAAGTGCCTTCTAAAGTGTTTATTTTCTCTGCAGAGCTTGCTCTCTGATTGAAATGACAGCCCTGCGCCATTCCCTCCTCATCCACAACAAGCCTGCTGCTACACTCCACAAAGGTGATTTAAAAAAAAAAAGAAAGAAAGAAAAACCTGATCTGCCAAGGGAGACTGAAATTGTCAGCATTTGAGGTTGTTCTCACCTGCCCCCTACACACATACACACCTAATTTGCTCCAACGTTCACTTCTTTTTTTCTTTTTAAATGTTTTTTTATTGTAAAAATAGTGTACAGAGGGCTTACAGTCACATGATGCTCCTCCTTTGTTTTTCCCCTACCATCCCTTCCATCCCCACCTCCCCAACAACGTTCACTTCTGTAGCCACCAAAGTATGTAGCCACTCTGAGAAAGAGAACAGTGTCCTTCCATCCCTGCAGGACTTTGCCCCGTGGGCTTCACCTGTGAAGGTGCTCTTGTAAGAGAAATACAGCTGCTCCCCAAAAACACAGCCTTCCTGGGGCCTTGTAGGATGTCTGCAGCTTGTGGCTTCCAAGTCTGTCCCTGGTGAGGGACAGGGCCTTTTAGGCCACCTCTCCGGTGACAAGAGAGAGATGTGGATGCTCTAGGCTTCCTCAATAACCTCTATAAGCTACTCCCTTTGCTGTAGATTTCCCTAAAGACGCAAAGCATGGTGACCAGCCCACCCTTAAACCTCCAAAACAGGAGAGATCAGGCCCAATGTTCAATACAACCTGGTGAGAACTGCAACCTCTGGCCCAGTGCTGGTGGTTCACCCCTGTACTCCTAGCTATTCAGGAGGCTGCGATCTGAGAATCACATTTCAAAGTCAGCCCAAGCAGAAAGGTTTTTGAGACTCTTATCTCCAGTTAACCAGCAAAAAAGTCAGAAGTGGAGATGTAGCCCAAATGGTAGGGCACTATCCTTGAGTGAAAAAGCCAAGCAAGGGCAGGAGCCCTGAAGCAAAAAAGGCAGTGCACACACTGCTTGGCTTAGAGCTATGTCACCAACTAGACCTCAGTGCCAGCCTTCTCCTGGACCCCAGACCTCCTCCCTTTCAGGATGCCCCAGCCAGTCTAAATGCTGCATCAGTGAGAATCCAGAGCCTAATATCCAGGACTTATATCCAGGTGGCTTAATCTCCAACTGCAGAAGCAGGTAAAGAGATCAACTGACCAGATGACAATGAGAGTTAATAGCAAAGCAGACCCCTTAGTGAGCATGAGTCCCCGTCGCTGTCCTGGGAGGCCTGACCTTCTGCCCTTTCACCTCTTGGGCTTGTTATAGCTTGACCAGCCTTGGGCTTCCCCTTCGCAGTGATGGCACATATACCGGAGGAAGCAGGATACTGTGAAGGAGGTACCCAGTGGGAAACCAGGAACTCCACACCGGGTCTTCAGCTTTGCTCTGCCTCTTTTCTTTTTTTCTTTTTTCTTTTCTTTTTTTTTTGGGGGGGGGGGGGTCCGGTTGTGGGGCCTGAACTCTGGGCCTGGGTGCTGTCCCTCAACTCTTCAGCTCAAGGCTAGCACTCTACCACTTGAGCCACAGCACCACTTTCGGCTTTTTTTCTTTTGGACTATGTGGTGCTGAGGAATCGAACCCAGCGCCTCAGGCATGCAAGGCAAGCGCTCTACCACTGAGCCACCTTCCCAGGCCCAGCCTGTTCTCTTTTCATCCCACTTTCCAAAGCAACCACAGGTTGAGTATCCATCCTTTAGCCAAAATTAAAAATTCAAGTTGGGCACTGGTGGCTCATGTCTGTAATTCTAGATGCTCAGGAGGCTGAGATCTGAGGATCATAGCTCAAAGCCATCCTGGGCAGGAAAGTCCAGAACACTCTTCTGTTCAATTGACCAGAAAAACAAAACAACACAGAAGTGGAGATATGGCTCAAATGGTAGAACACAAGCCTTAAATAAAAAAAGCCAAGTGAGATCAGAAGGCGACCTCCGTTTAAGCCCCAATGTTGTGTACATGTGCACATGAGCACACACACATACACACACACACACACACACACACACACACACACACACACACAGAGCTCTGAAACCTAACATGTATTAGGTTATAATATTTTGACCTGACCTCACATAACAGGCTTCAGGCAAAATGTAGGTATACTATCGACAGTCTATTCATTATAGTGTATATGAAATATGAATGAATTTCATATTCAGAATTGGATTTTGTCCCCAAGATTTCTCTTATGTATATTCAAATATTCTAAAGTTTAAAAAAAAATCCAAAGTATATATAGCCACCAGTGGCTCACACTTGTAACCCTAGAGGCTGAGATCTAGAGAATCTAGATCTGTCACAGGCAGAAAAGCCTGTGACATTCCATATCCAAAATAACAAGCAAAAAAGCAGGGCTAGAGGCATGCTTCAAGTGACAGAACACCACCCATAAGCAAGAGTAAGACCCTGAGTTGAAGTCTTGATACCAAAAAACAACAACAACAACAGGAACACATACAAAACATGAAACACTCTTGTCCCAGGAATTTTAGCGAAGGGGACTTGACCAATTCAGCATACCACCTCACCCCAGCATAGGCTCCCAACCAACCCATCCACCTGCACCCACAAACTCTCTTTTATGAAGCCAATCAAATCAGGCAGACAGTGGCCACTCATCCATTACCCAGCCCAATTCCTCACTGCTGGACCTACATGAAAACATGAAGTAGAGATGGCAAATGGAAAATTTGAAAGCTACATTGACTATGAGATCCAGTGTGTGAGTATGTGTGTATGTGTGTGTGTGTGTATATATTGCTAGGGGTTAAACCCAGGGTCACATGCATGCTAAGCATGTGATCTAACATGAAGTTACACCCCCTATTTTGAATTTCAAGTTGAGATGTCAAAGATGCATTTGATCCCATGTGAGGCTCTCACCAGAGTGGCTGATTTCATTCAGATGACACTGAGGGAAAAGAATCTGGATATGAGTCCCTGGGGAGCTCAAGACTTCAGCTCCCCATGGAGCCACAAATGACAGGAATAGATCAGAGAAGAGAAGAAGGTGTGGAAGAAACAGGTCCAGTAAAGAACCTATTATCCTGGAGTCCAGTCTATGGGCAGCTGGCTCAGATGCTGTTCACAGGGGAAACTACTCAGGTAGGAGTTGTGTCTGTCAACAGAGCCCCATTAGCTACAACTTGGCCAGGCAGAGGGGCAAGTATGTTGCCTTAATCCATTTTGTGCTGCTATAGCACAATACCACAGATGGAGTGATTTATAATGTGTGAAAAGGTTCTGGTGTATGGTTCTGGAAACTGGGACGTCCAATGCCAAAAAGAAGCTTCTAAATAAGAAAAGTAAGAAGTGAAGAGTATACAAGAGAGAGAGAGAGAGAAACCAAGACCGACAAATGAGAGAGGAAGAGACAGAGACAGAGACAAAGACAGAGACAGAGACAGAAGGGCCAAATTTGTCTTTTTTGTGTGTATGTGCCAGTCCTGGGACTTGAACTCAAGACCTGAGTACTGTCCCTAAGCTTTCTTTGTTCCAGGCTAGCACCGTAGCACTAGCACTCTACTATTTGAGATTTTTCTCTTTTCTTCTTTCTTTCTTTCTTTCTTCCTTCCTTCCTTCCTTTCTTCCTTTCTTCCTTCCTTCCTTTCTTCCTTCCTTCCTTCCTTCCTTCCTTCCTTCCTTTCTTTCTTCCTTCCTTCCTTCCTTCCTTTCTTTCTTTCTTTCTTTCTTTCTTTCTTCCTTCCTTCCTTCCTTCCTTCCTTTCTTTCTTTCTTTCTTGTACTTTATTATAGATAAAGTCGTATGGACTTTCCTGTCCCAGCTGATTTTGAATCTTGATCTTCGTATCTCAGCATCCTGAGTAGCTAGGGTTAGAGACATGATCCATCAGCACCGAGCTCGGATTAGTCCTTTAATAAAGAACCCTATCCCAGAGAAATATGCCCAAGATATCACCATCAATCATTTCGTTCTTGGTCTAATCACGTTTCATCAGACCCCACTTCGCTACTTGATTACATTTTAAGGTTAAGTTCCATCTGCTGCTTGAAGGTCACATTTGAACCACAACCTCAAAAAGAACTGCATCCTAGACCCCAGAGAAGAATGAGCCGCACACGTTTGCAAGCATATTCATGGGAGTTGTATACAGACTTCAAACCAACATGAAGGATGGAGCATGGGTGGGTGCCACAAAGGCAAAGGGGTACTGCTGCTCCCCAGGACTTGCCTCCTCCATGGATGCCAAAGTAAACTTAGAAGATGAAAAAGCAAAACCACATAACGACATGCAGATTAATATCCAGGGTAGTGGGCAGGGGGTGATGGAAGCTTATTACAGTCAATATTGGGAAGTCCTTACTGGTATTGCTGTTCTGTTTTTGTTTTGTTTTAGTAAAGAAAACGGTGCTGTGCTTTCTGTGCCTGGGCCATTTATTTTATAGCAACAAAAGACCAACGTTTCCAAGTTTGCGGCTGTGCAGTTTTTTAAATGTTAGGAAACACGTCACTTTGTGGATTTGTTAGCTGTTTCTTTTCATCAGACTGACATGCAGTTAAGATTCTACCAATATTCTAAATTCCTGGCACAGTTACCCGACCAACAAGAACAACTAGTGTTCTCAAAACCTCCTGGAAATGTCAAGTGTTCTTGTTGGCTTTATGGAAGTGGTGCACCAGGAGCTGGCTGAGGCCCCTTGAGGGCGCAACTCACTCCCAGGAAGCAGGAGGCTGCCAGGGTGCTCGCTCTCACAGCATGATTCTCCAGCTCTCATCCTCCTGCTTCTTTGAGGGTTGCTGTGCCTCTACTGGGATTCTTCTCTCTTTCTCTCTCTCTCTATACACATATATGTATATATAAACATATAAATATAAAAAGATATAAAATAACAATATATAAATATATGTATATATGCACATATATGAATATATGTGTTATGTATACACAGCAAGAATGATAGATTATTTTAGTTTCCAATAGGCTTGGTGGGACTGAGTTATTAATAGAGACATCCAGAGATACTAAGGTAATTCACAATGTATACTTGGATACTACCGTGATCCGACCTAGAGTCGATGCAATGTAAGAAGACAAACATTGAGGCCAAGATGCCCATGGGTGTGGTTCTAACACTTGGTAAGCAAGGAGAAGCACCCAGGAAGTGAGCTACCCGCAGATACCTCCCTGAGCCCTCTGAATCAGGTGTTCTGGCTAGAAATACAAGAGTGGTTCCCAGTAGGTAGGCCATACATGGAGAAAACAACCCCACAGAGGGAGGACAGGGTTGTAGCCTGGGTCAAAGGCCCGTGGAGAAATCCAGACAGAGAGCTGGAAAATAGTTTCTCCAAAGCTCTGGAACCCATGAGGCTCCCTATGACAGTCAGACACCATCCGAGCCGACTACTCCCTCCATCCTGGATCTCAACCACAGATGACAAGGAATATCATTTAGACTTTTCTGGGATTCCAGTGGAATTACATACATCAGAAAACAGGTTGGCAAATTTGGGGAGAGGCAAAAGGAAATGAATGGGAGCTTCATAAAAGTCAAAGCATAAGACTTGATAGGATTCATTGCAGTCTTAGCAATTGCTCAAATCCAAAATGGGGAAAGGATTTCCGGAAGATGTGTATCCTGATGCTTCCCTGAGAACTAAACATGTAGAGTTTATACACTAGAGAATGTCCCAGCATTGGCAGTTATTGGTGGGACACAATAACACACCATGGTTTGTCCCATAGCCTTCTGGTCTACTGGAGCTACCTCACTCTACAGAAACTTGCCTGCCCAGAAAATGGAGCCCTTAACCAAAGAAGGGCAGGCAACCATGAGGCAAGATAGCCAGGAATGCCCCCAGTGGAACAGAGTACTACAATCACCTACAGCTGTAACCTGATCATTAACCCACCATTCATTGACTTTTTTTGCTCTTCCTTCTCCCTCATTTGAGCATCCTGGATCACCCCCCAGATAAGTAACTTGAACTCACACCCTTATCTCAGGCTCTGCTTATAGAACAAACCAACTGAAACACAAGCATCTCATTCAATGATTTTCCAATCCTTGCTCTCTATGAACAGTGTTTTCTTTAAGAATGAAGAATAGGCAAGCAAATGAGTCATCACACTATAATAGGTCCTCTCTCTCTCTCTCTCTCTCTCTCTCTCTCTCTCTGAGTTGAACAGTTTTTCGTGTTTAAAAATGGACTAGGAAGAACTCATCAAAACACAATTGTGAAGTCATAGATGACAATTGGCAACTGACTCTGCTGAGGGACTATAAAATCAAAATTCCAAATTTTATTTGTTGCAACTCCACAAGCGACAGGGCTGACAGCAATCAGGACAAAGTGAGCCAGAATCCAAGACCATTGTGGAGACAGGATGAGGCTCAAACAGATAGTGTTTATATCTACATGGATGGTGGTGCATGGCTTTGCTCTCAGAAATTCAGTTTTTTATACTTCACAGTGTATACACACTGTATACAACCTGGATAATTCTCATAAGACAAAGTACATATGCCCCCAAACAACTCCAGCACAAAAAGGTTTTATGCCAGTACTGGAGCTTGAACTCAGAGGCTTAAACTTTCCTTGGATTTTTCTCTCAAGGCTGGCACTCCACTATGTGAGCCACACTCTACTTCCATTTTTTTTGATGGTTAATTGGAGATAAGCGTCTCATGAACTTTTCTGCACAGTCTGGTTTTGAACCTCAATCTTCATATCTCAGCCTCCTGAGTAGATAGGATTCCAGGTGTGAACCACTAGCATCCAGCACTTCCAGCAAATATTAGTTGAAGATGGATCACAGAATCAGATGTGAAACTCAAAACTGTGAAAGTTTTGGGAAATGTCAGCAAAAAATTGGAATCTAGGACTAGAAAATAGTTCCTGGAAAATGACATCCAAAGCAGAATTCCTAAAGAGAAAGAGATGATAAAATTTTGGCATCATCAAAATTAAAAACATTTACTCTGCCAAAGACCTTGGAAAGAGGATGGAAAGATAAGCTACAGCCTGGGAGAAAATGTTCTCAAGCCCCATGTCCATCCAACAATGGAATTGTCTGCACAATATATGAAGAATGTTTAAAATCCAAAACAAAGGAAAAAGCAAAAATCCAATGAGAAAATGGGCAAAACGCAGAAGAAATCATACCAAAAAGATATGCAAATGGCATATGAAAACTGGTGCTCAATTATTAGGCAGCAGGTACGCACAGATTAGAATATATTCACAAGCAATGCTAAAATTAAAAAGTGACAATACAATGTTCAAGAGGAGACTGGCACTACTGCATCATAGACAAGTGTTCAGCCATTCAGGAGAATGGTTGAGTAGTGATTTAGGAACCAATTGTGCTACAGTATTACCCTATAAGCTAGCAAATGAACACTTGAAATGAAAGCTTCCATTCACACAAAAACGCATACACAAGCTGGGCACTGGTGACTCATGCCCGTAATCCTAGCTATATCAGGAGAGTAAGAACTTAGGATAAGTTGAAAGCCAGTCCGGGTAGGAAAGTCTGTGACACTTTGGCCTTGAGTACAAAATGCCAGGCCCTAAGTTTAAGCCTTAGGACTAGAATGAAAACAAAACAACAACAACAAAAAAAAAACCCTCATGCACATGGTACAATGTTCATATCAATTGGAATGATTTTTAAGAAAAACTAGAACCACCCAAATGGTCTATCACAGGAAACTAAATAGTTAAACCAGCTATAGTTCATCTAATCAAGGGAACACAGGTCAGCAATGGGAAGGAATGAAACCCAGGCCCACAGAAGAACTGGGTGAATTGCTAAGAAACTGTGACAAGTCGGGGGCGGGGCGCAGAGGGAAGCTGGTCCTCCACAGCTTACATATAATATGATTCCCTTTACCTGACACCTTTGAAGTACCAGAATTATAGAAATGAAGACTAGATCGGTGGCCACCAGAAGGTCAGTGCTGAGGGTGAGGAGTGCATAGCGATGAAAATGTTCTGCACCCTGCCTTGTGAATGTCAGTATTTGGCTTAGATGTTGTACTGTAGTCTTTTCAGATCTTACCATTGGGAGAAACTGAATAAAGGACACATAGGATCTCTGGGTATTATTTATATTTCTCCTTTTTTGTCCAAGACCAGAACTCAAACTTGGTATCAGATACTTTCATTCGTTGGCTGGTGCTCTGTCACCTGAGCCATGCTTCCAACCCCTGTTTATATTTTTCAACTTGTGATTATTTGTGTATTTATTCCTGAAATTCACCAAGGAAATGACCAAGAGATTAACTTAAATGGTAGCTGTTAAAAGGAAGTCTTCTATTTTAGGCCTCCTTTAGAAGGATAAATCAGACGTTGTTTTCAGGGGATTGATTATCTTCTTTGGTCTTACTAATAGCTTTCTGGATACCCTATATGTGGTTGGGTTTTTTGTTTGTTTGGTTGGTTGGTTTTGTTTTTGTTTTTTTGGTGCCAGCATGGAGGCTTAAACTCAGGGCCTGGGCACTGTCCCTTATAGTTTTTGCTCAAGGCAGACACTTTACCACTTGAGACACACCTTCATGTCTGGCTTTTTTGCTGGTCAATTAGTGATATAAAAGTATCTCATGGACTTTCCTGCCTGGGCTGACTATGTATCTAGATCCTCATGTCTTAGCCTCCTGAGTAGCTAGGATGACAGGCATGAGCCACTGGCGCCCGGCTCTCAGCTATTTTTTTATAGATCTCTAATATTTCATGGCCATGATCTCAGCTAATCTACAGGAGATTACATCCATTCTGAAAAATAAGGAAACAAAGATCAAAACAGAATGGAATCACCTCCATTTTCTGGCAAAGAAGTTAGATTTAGAACTTGGATCCTGTAATCCAATTTCAATCCCAAGGTACATACACCATCCAAGACCCTATATTTAGCACAGAGAGATCTTTGTAGGAAGCTTGGCAAGTCACTATGGTGTAACAGGCCTCTAGTGTTCTGGTTAAGAGTCCTAGTACTGCTACATCATGATTATTTGACAATAGGCAAATCTCTTAAGTTCTCTCTCTGCTCTTTAAGAATCTTCTTTCTTTTTCATTGACATGTATTGCTTTTTGTTTTGTGCATGCATTTTTATTATCTCCATGATAATAAAAACATGGAGATAATAAATGTCCATGATGACATTTTCATACTTGTCCATGATATTCTTTGGACATAGTCACCTCCCCCTCCTTTTCCTTTTTGTTTTGTTTTGTTTTGATGCTGGTACCAGGGCTTAAACTCATAGGCCTTGAATTTGATCAGCTGTCTTACTTATTATGATCTACCACTTAAGTCCACACCTCCATGTTTGCTTTTGGCTGGCTATTTTAGATATGGAGTCTCTTGACCTTTTCTGCCTGGGCTGACTTCAAACCCCAATCCTCTAGATTTCATCTTTCTAAGCAGTAAGGTATGAGCTACCAGCACCTAGATATTATTTCTTATAATTTCATGTGAATCAATCATTATATCAAAATTAAAACTTCTAATTCTTAACATAGAACCAAAAAAATACCAAAATAAAATGGAACATCGTTTTTATGATGACTCCAAAGAACTCTAGCACTATGCCTATCCATAAAAACAAGTATTTTTTCTGAATGAATACACATCAATTAGCAGAAGAATAAATTTAAAAAATAGTTTGAGAACCCTAAAATTCAGTTAATAATAACTATTTAATAGTCATGAGCATTGGTTTTATATGTCACAAGATTTAATAGTGAAATTTTAAAACTTTTTTAAAAAATGACATTTTTACAGCTTGAAACTGTTGTTGCTATGGGACTGTAGGTGTTTTTCTTAGTTGTTGATAATACAGGCTAAAGCCACCCACAAATAACAAATAGGAGTCAGGTAACCATAAGAACTACAAAGTCCACATAATTTATGTCCACTATCTCAGCAGAAGCTCTTGTTTTACAGCATTCAGTAAAAGTATGACCCACTCACACACTTGAGAATATGTGCAGTGTCTTCTTTTGTCCTATTGGTGTCACCTTAGAATCTGAAGTGTGCATCGCTGAGATTCCTTTCTTCTATCCTGGGTCCTTTGAATGGTTTCTAGACAGTCTGATACAGAGGGTGGACAAACTAGGAATTACGGTTGAGCAATGTGATACAGTGATACAGTTACCCCAGACACACTGAACCACCTTGTATCTCTCTCCAAGTTAAATTCTTTCATGTATATTAAACTTCTAAGATCGACCTAAAATTAAACTGGGAACTTCTAATCTTGACTTACTTTCTTTAAAAAGAAAGAGAGAGAGAGAGGAAGGAAGGAAGGAAGGAAGGAAGGAAGGAAGGAAGGAAGGAGAAAGAAAGAAAGAAAGAGCAAATTTACTATTGTTAATACAATGCTAACATAGTCCCTAACCTACAGTGATGCAGCACGATTGTTTTCAGTTTTCTGTGCTTCAAATTTTGAATTTTGATCTCCCCTCCCCCACTACCAATATGCACTTAATGACTTGAAAGAAACAATAAACGTTTATTATCTCATAGCTTGTGTGAGTCAGGCACACAGGTGTGGCTTACCTAGAGGGCTTTCAGTCAAGGTCTGGAATTGGTTGCAGTCAAGATGTCAGCCAGCTGCTAAATCAAAGCCAGCCACAAAACCACACTGTGATCTTGTGATTTATAATAAAAATATACATGTAGTCTTTGTTTCCCAATCCCTTTTCCTAAAGCCTTAGAAGCTCCAGAGTGATGAGAGCTATCTTTTATGTGAAGTGACTCAGAGCCAGGGGTTCTGGAGCAGCTCAGGAAGTGGGGCTTGTTGTCAGCCAAGCCATGACAACTGAGGAGCCTTTAGTCACACCCCCAAACTCTTGGGAGAAGAAATGGACTGAAGTGTGAATTGACCACCAATGGCCAATGATGTAAGTAATTATATTGTGTAATGAAGTTCCTTTATGAAGTAATAATAACAATGATAATGATAATGATAGGTTCCGAGAAGTTGCAGGTTGTTAAACCCATCGAGATCCTGGAAGGTGGTGTGCTAGCGAGGACATGGACGCGACGTACTCTTTACACCTTCCTGGATCTATACATGCCTTCCCCTTGATCCTTTGTAATAGTCTTTATAATCAATGAGTAATGCAGTGAGTGCATTTAGTAAATTAATCCAATGCAAGGAGGCAGTTATGAGAACTCCATTTTATAGGTGACCAGTAAATGCTACTTGTGAGAACAATCTGAAATGAGAGACTTCTTTATGAGCCTAAACCGCCAACCTTGGGATCTCATGCTCTCTCCAAGTAGACAGCATCAGAACTACACTGAATTACAGGATGGCCAGCTGTGTCCACCAAAACATTGTTTACCATGCATGAAACAATCCTCACAACGCCTGGTGTCCGAAGCCCTCCCTGATACAATGGAATTCTATGCCTCCATCAGAAAGAATGACACTGCCCCATTTGTTAGGAAATGGAAAGACTTGGAAAAATTATATTAAGTGATAAGCCAGGCCCAAAGAAACAGAGGTCCCATGGTTTCCCTTATTTGCATATGCATTTGTATATGTCTAGGGCAAGCAGAAAAGGTCAAAAGCTATGTACATATGACCATATAAGATGATGCTAAGCAAAATGAATCCCAAGTGGATTTATCTTTCTTGTTATTGTTTTTAATATATTTATAGTGTACCATGTGATTTTTTTTGTTTCTTAAGTATGTTCTTCCCCCCAGGGTATAACCCCTGTTTTCACTGTATTTGATGTCGGTGCCCTGCATCTTGTATATACATTTTTCTAATTTGGGAAGGGGAAAGGAAATAACAAAATGCTGAAATAAGGTTACAAGATGACCCATTATAACAATGAGATGTAAAGACACTATGTTGAAAGCAAACTTTACAACTTGGGGTGGGGATAGGAGTTGGGGATGTGGGGAGGGAAGGGATGGTAGGGGAAAAAAAGGAGGAGGTAACAATGCTTGCTAGGAAATGTACTCATTACCTTACTCATGTAACTGTAACCCCTCTGTACAGTATTTTTACAATACAATATATAGATATGAAGCCTTCCCTGTGCTGTCAAGTATAAAACAAAGCAGGAAAGGCACACATGCACATTGCATGACATTTCCAGACAAAGTAAATTTCTAAAGAGAAAATAGATTTCTAGAAAGAAATAAGACAGGTACTATAGAAGGCAAGGGGGAGATGATAGCAAAGGCAAGAGACCCTGGCGGGTGAAGGAGCACCTGCCATCACCCCTCTTATGGTGTCTTCCAGTTGCCATAGGAGACTGAGGGTTAAGTTGAGCCTAGAGCAGAGGGGTTTTCTTCAACCCTGGCATCAGACCTCCCTCACACTGACAACCTCTCTAACCAAATTACAGAGACACACTACTCTAATGTCCCTCTAAAGGACATGACAAGGTGTCTCGTCCTTTAAGTGGACCCTCTGGGTCTTCTAGATACCCTCAAGGAGTAATAGGAGATCCTTTTGGGGGTCAGTTTCATGGAAAGGGCAGCTTTCTACTCTTCAAAGTTCCACTACATGGAAGGATTTCATACATTGAACTTTTGGGAAGAGAAACTCATGATCCTCTCTTTTCTACCTTCTCCCTAGGTTATTATGGCTTTGGCTCCTGCAGCCTGAATCCAAAAGCCATCCTGTGAATTAACATGATTGAGTTAATTCTCTCTCATTTGGATTAGGCTCCTGCAGAGCTCTGATTGCACAAGGAAAGAAAATGTCATGGCAGAAGATGGTCCTCTGGGAAACGGGGAGTGTTCAGCTTCAGAAGGAGAGGTGGCTCATCCCAGCACTCTACAGGGGGAGAGGGGAGGGCCCTCTGAGCACCCCCAACCCCAGTGGATTTCAGAGTGTGAGGGGGTAAAATCAGTGTCTTGGCCTAGGGTGACCAGTGATGAGTCAAGGATTCTCTCTGTTATTTTGTAAACAAATAAGATGAGAATCAAAACAGAATGTCCTCAAGAGAAGTTGTACTTTCCATCCTAGACTACTGTGACTAGGCTTATCCAATTGTTCCACTTACACAAATATGATCTCACTGAACAAGTGTGCTTGAGATCGATAACCTTCAAATCTGTCCCCGCCTCTAGCCTTCCTTCACTGGGAGGGAATGCTGTGAGGTAAATGCCCCTGGTGACCTCATCTAATCATTACCTTACATGGGGAAGGAAGGCAGGCAGAGCCAGGCTGGCTATATAGGACAGAATATGCCCTGACAAGCAGTAGGCTTGTACACAGGCATTTGGGAGTATAAAACACACCACTGACTGAGCAGGAAGCATCTTCTCTGAAGATCCTGTTACCAAAATAGACACTGAAGGCAGAGGTCAGCAGAGACCCTAGGGCATTAACAGAAATAAGAAGGGCTCTTAGGGAACCTCCCTGGTATCCTGCTGGTCTGTCGCAGGCTCAGCAATACGCTAGGGCATTCACAATGTGGCATCAAGAGGTGACAGGTATCTTCTGGGTAGTAGTAGTGACTCATGCCTGCAATCCTACTTACTCAGGAGACTGAGATCTGGAAGCTCATATTTATAAGCCAAATTGGGAAGGAAAGTCCTTGAGATTCTGTCTCTAGTTACCCAGCAAAAAAGCTAGGCTGGAGGTGTGGCTTGCTGCTGAGCAAGCAAGCAGAACAAGCTCATAAAGGAGGCATCTAAAGTAGTTTAGGAAGGTTCACATCACTAAAGATCAGGAGTGCCCCTGATACCTCACAAATCTGGGTGGGCATTTCCAGGAAGTTCTTGGCATGCATATTTGACTTATCTGAAAGATAAATGACCTCATTCCTGCCTTCCGGTGTTCATGTTCAGGGACAACAATGTCCACCATGGACTGCTGGAATATGAACCTCAGAGCCCACCTGTCACTGGTGTATAGGGCCTAGGGCAGACAGGTAGGAGTGTGTATCTTCCAACTGGGGACTACTGTGTGCTTGGTAGCCCAGCTATGTTTGCATAAAGGGATAGGAGACAAAGGTAGTGGGAGCTTGGTTCACCTGTGCACTCTGCCAAAGGGATGTGGGACACCCAGGAGTTTCCCACTAGATTGCCTCCCCTTCTGCCTCTCTGCTTCTGGTACAGGAGCACAGAATAGAGAGAATCCTTGTTTCAAGCAGTGAGGATGCTTCTTGCAGAGCTGATGTGGAAAGGGAGTTGCATTCAGTTTAAATACATCTGGCTGGGGAATGCCTCCACACTCACACTGGAGCCCTAGTGAGGGAGCTTCAGCGTAATTTTGTGTGTAAGTTCACTGAAAGCCTAACTTCAGGTATATGGAGAACCCCACTTTCGGCAGTTGCTGAACGATATATAGGGAACTATACAGCTATACAGCCTGAGGATCACAAGATTAGCTGCTGATAAGCCAAAACCTGCCTGACATGAAATTGGGGTCAGGGTGCTACAAAAGAATGATGAAGGACAAAAGAACAAGAAAATAATGACAGCACGGTAGATTTGAGCTTCACAAACTTACAGGAAACCAAAAAGAAACCCACCCATCCGAAAGCCTTTTCTATAGTTATTCTCTTTAAGTAGTTGTACAAAGGAGTTGCCATTCAACAAAGCATTTTGTGAATGCCACCTTGATCAAGGTCACGACCTTCACCCCCCATCCTTCCCCACTCACCCCTTCCCTCACTTTTCTTCATTTTGTAGGATATGCATTAAATTTTGGCTGCATTTCCCCCATATCTTCCCTTCATTCACCTACACTCCTCTCCTTAACCCCACTCTGCCCCCAAAAATCCAGCCTCAAGGATTCCAGTTCCAACTACTTCACCCAAGGCCAAGCTCTGTAACAAGAAAGATGGTTAAAGACTACCAAGATGGCAGACATAGGCTAAAGTGTTGCCTTTCTCATGGTTTATCTATGCTATGTGCTCTCGGTCTCTCTTATATTTTTTTTCTGCTACTAAACTTTTCTATCACTTTTACTTACATATGCCAGTATAAGGACCAGGGTAAATTTACCTGCCCTAAACTTTCTGGTAACATTTGTTGCATTGGCCAAGAAATTAAGGCTTAAGTATGTCTTCTTCTGAGTTGGACTCATTACATAGTTACAGTATAAGGACTATCTAGTGCTGGTGTCTCTCTGCACTCCTTTGGAGGATGGTTTGCCCAGTATTTCTCTCAGGAGATCAGACTTTCTTGACACCCTGTTGGTACCTGCTTCCTCCACAAATCTAAATCAGCCTGAGTCCTGTCACAAAGAAGCCACCAGCTTTACAGAAACAACACAACAATCAACACGGAAGACTTGGATGGCTCCACATGAAACCATTAGTTCTGCAGTGACGCCAGCTGGGCGGCCTCCAATCCAAGCCTATCTGATGCCAGCTACCTGGACACACTGTCAGACTAGACAGGATCTGTGGGGACTCAGGCCCCTGATGCCTCTACTTCAGATGATGACCCCAAACCCCAGCTATGACCTGTGCTGTAAACTGGGGCACCCACACCCCTCCTCGGCTTCAAGTAATTTGCTAGAATGGCTCCTGGGACCATTTTGCATCTTATTGCAAAGGATATTACAGAGTGTGTTGTGAACACAGAGATGAGACACACAGGGGCCAGAGCTTCCTGTACCCTCTCTGGGGGTCAAGACCTTGCACCCGGTCAGTTCTCCAGTTCTCACTAAAGCCTGTCATTCTGAGGGTTTGTGGAGTTTCTATTACATAGGCATGAGTAATTAAATTACTGACTTGGTGACCAGCTCAGCCTCTCTGGAGAGGCTATGGGTGGAATTAAAAGTCTCATTCCTCCAATCATGGCTGTTCTTTCTTATCCTGAAGCTACCTCTGGGCCCTCGGCTGTTAGCATACAAAATGTCATATCATTGTGAAGAGTCCAAAGATTTAAAAATTGATAAAAAGGAAAATTTTGAGATATCCTAAATTTAGTTACAAAGATGTCCTAAATTTAGTTACAGGGAAAGGAGAAGAGAAAAAAGGAAGTGAGTTAACAGCTATTGGGCCAAATGGATGAAACTATACCACATTCCTGAGATATCTTGGCTTAAAACCTTAAGCTGCCAATCAGGCACTAGGCACTCTGTATCCTGCTGGGGATGAACTTTCCAGACCACTAACACAACCTATCCAAAGGCATTCCTGCCTGGAAATTTTCTCCAGCTTAAATTACTCCTCCCTTTCTTACACCCAGCATAGGGTTAGTGAAAATGGTTAACTCTTCTTTTCTTAAATCTATCTATCTATCTATCTATCTATCTATCTATCTATCTATCTATCTATCTATCTATCTATCTTTGCTACTCGTCCTTGGGCTTGAACTTAGGGTACGGGCTCTGTCCCTGAGATTTTTTGCTCAAAACTGGTATTCTACCACTTGAGCCACAGCTCTACTTCTGGCTTTTTGTTGGTTATTTGGAGATAAGAATGTCACAGACCATTGGATAGGGGGTGGGTGGGGGGAATGGGAAGGGATGGGAAGGGGAAACAAAAGAGGAGGCAACAATGCTTGATAAGAAATGTACTCATTATCTTGCCCATGTAATTGCAACCCCTCTGTACAGTATTTTCACAATAAAAAAAAAAAAAGAATGTCACAGACCTTCCTGACTGGGTTGGCTTTGAACCATGATCCTCATCAGATCTCAGTTACCTGAGATGCTAAGATAACAGGGGTGAGCCAGTGACACCTGACTTTTTCCCTGAATTTTATCATAGACCATCGCCCATCCCTAACCACTCCTGCAGCTAACTCCAGACAGGCACCCAGTGGAAAACCTTCACCTTTACTCCACAGCTAGGAAGCCAACCCAGCTCCAAGGGCATGCACCAAGCAGATGGGTGTCAGACATTAATGTGTCTTCTCTGGCCTTCCCAGTGATAAAAAGGGAACTCAAACAAGTTGCAGAAACAATATTTTAAGCATAACATTATTAGCACATGAAGTAGGATCTGTTCCATGGGGGAATAGCTTTAGGGCTTGTCACACTACCTGGAAGTTGGTGTGAATAGTATGTATGTGAGTTTAAGTTTATTCTGGGCATTTCAGTCCCACAGCTTTTTGTGTCTTTTTTTCAGGGTGGGGCGGGGGAGTAGCAGTTTGAACTCAGGGCTTTGCCCCTGCTAGGGAGGCACGCTACAACTCCATTCATACTTACAGTCCTTTTTCACTTAAGTTATTTTTCCAGAAGCTCTTACATTTTTGCCAGAGGCTGGCCTTGGATCAGATCCTCCTACCTACAGAATAGCTGGAATTACAGATATGCATCATTGTCAACTCATTTGTTGAAATAGGTATCTTGAGCTGGCCTCGAAGTACAATCCCCCTAATCTACCTCTTCAGTGGCTGGGATTACAAGCATAAGCCACTGTACTTGGCTTTTAAAGGAGACTTTATTTCTGGGCATCTTAAGGACTCTTCTAAAGATTCTATACCACCATGAGGTGTCATCTTCTTTTTTCTTCAGAACACACATGATTACGGGGACAAAAGTTGCAAAGATTAATATGCATTAATAATTACAGACATCTGGGAATTGGTAGGCTTGGTTTTCTCCTCCACTAAACTTCAAACTAGTAACTGAGTCAAGGTTAAGCTTTATTTCTTCCCACCCTTTGCCATACAGGAAGGAGTTGGTATAAGCAAGCAGAGGTTGACCCCAAAAGGAGAAGTTCGAAGAGATTAATCATAGCTCCCTTCTGCCCTGGGAGAGGAAGGATGGCTCTGTCCAAGGAGGCCAATGTGGCCCCAGGAGTCTTGTCGATCTCTTGCCTTGTAGATCTCCCTACAAAGTTCAGAAGACAAAGAGCACCAAGCACATGATTGTTCTATGGATAGACGTAACACCAACTGGGACAAGTCAGTCAGACTGAGAAGGCAGTCACCCATGCCCAGGGATGCTACTGGTGACAGAAACAGGTTCTGCTGGGAGCCAGAAGAAGAAATCACTGCATTTAAAATAAAAGTCAGGTAGTAAGCCAGGTACCAGTGACTCACACCTGTAATTTTAACTACCGAGGCTGAGAGCTGAGGATCACACTTTGAAGCCAACCAGGGAAGAAAAGTTCATGGGGCTCTTATTTCCAATTAACTACCCCCTAAAAAAGCCCAAAGTGGAGCTGTGGAGCTATGGCTCAGGTGGTTAAACAGTCAGCCTTGATCAAAAAGCTAAGGGACAGCATTCAGGCCCCAAGTTCAAGCCCCTGTAACAGCACAGAGAGACAGACAGACAGACAGAAGTGAAGACAAGGATATTACTTAGTATCAAAAAATGCATCTTTGCCGGGCACTGGTGGTTTTTCCTTATAATCCTACTTACTTAGGAGGCTGAAATCAGAAAACCAAGGTTCAAAGCCAGCCTGGGCAGAAGAATCATCCAGATTCTACCTCCAATTAGCTAGCAAAAAAAAACTGGGTTGAAGGCATGGCTCAAGTGGTAGAGTGCCAGGTGTGAGCAAGTGTTCCAAGAAAGCACTAGGCCTTGAATTCATGTGCTGGTACCAGCAATAAATAAATAAGCAAGCTTTCTACCCCTTCATAACATCCCAGCTGCTCACTGTATAAGAGAATATAAAAGCCCTTTGAGGAAGCAGTGATTTGCTTGGAAACACTCATTTGAAATGTCTTGCAGTATTGACACTATCATTAGACCTTGGCAGTGTCAGCCTATTATTGCTGCTCATGTGTGCTTGTGGTGAGAAAAGTCTCATTGCTTAGGAGGGAAAACAGAAGTCCAAGGATAATGTACTTGACATATAAACCTGGAGGTAGCAAGTTGATGGCTCAGGAATGAGGAACAAGGAAGCTTCTAGGCATATTATCATCTACCCTAATTCTCTCCTCTCTCTCTCCTTCTCTCTCTCTCTCTCTCTCTCACACACACACACACACACACACACTCACACACACACACACACCACACACAGTTGAGCTCAGCTGGGCAGCCATCCAAATGATTCATATTAAATTCTAGCTATATTCAGCACAAAAGTCATCCCGCGTCAGAGGATCAAAGTTACATCAACTAACAAGCACTGGGGAATTGATAAGCAGCTAAAATTAGGTCATTGCATAGCAGCAGCTTTTGATGGATGAAGTGAAATTTAGCCCCGGGTTTGCTATTTAAAGATCTGTTACGGCACCCTTTCCTGTAGCCACAATGAACACACAACAAAGCAGCACGCAGCTGATTAAATGTTTAATCTTCGCTCCTTCCCTGCTGACTCTGGCAGACTTACAGGTTCCTGAGAGCATGCTTGGCTCTCAGGCCAGGCAAGCCAGTGCGTTCCAATTCCTATTCCTTCTGCCCAAATGAATTCTGTAAAGTTATTCTGATCATTTTTATAAACATGACTTCCATCAAGCATTTCAGCTATCAAACCCTGACCCAATTTAATGTTTCTAAATTCTTCATTGCCTTAAAAAAATACACATAACCTCTACATGTGTTCATCAGTTGTCCTACATTTCTTGGTCTTGCTCCTTTTGTTCCATTTTAGAAGCTCACACCCCTTGCTAATGGCTGGGCGCTCTCTCTCTCTCTCTCTCTCTCTCTCTCTCTCTCTCTCTCTCTCTCTCTCTCTCTCTCTCTCCCAGCCCCCCTTCTTTTAGTTTGTTTTTCTCTGATCCTCACAGCCAAAGATAATTGTTACAAAATGATGTTTGCCGGCTGGGTGTAATGACTTATGCCTGTAATCCAAGCTACTTAGGATGAAGAGATCAGGAGGAGCTCAGTTCTCAGGGCAAAAAAAAGTAAGTTAGCAAGACCTCATTTCGATCAACAATTCATGGCAATATACATCCCTTATCTATCTAAATGAAATCACAGTCTAAGATCGCAAAAATACAAAACCTTATCTGAAAAACAACTAAAGCAAAAAAAGAAAGAAACAAGGCGTGGCTCACGTGGTAGAATACCTGCATAGTAAGTGTAAAACCCTGAGTTCAAACCCCTAAGAACCACCAAGAGAAGGCGGGGAAAGAATCCTTATGTAACTTCTCCTTTGTTTTTTCTTTTCTCAAAGCCTTTACTTTGCTTGGCTACCTTGCTTAATCCAGATTACAATCTTCCCTGAACTAAACCAACAGATTTTGAGTGTCACTGCCTTCAACAGGTAGGAGAGCTTTCATATTCAAATTCTTCCCATTTGCTTTCTCTTCTGGACTCTGTCAGGAAAATAAAACTAAGCTGAGTAGAGAGAAGAAGGGAGAATCAGCCCATTGCCTCCTTTGTGGTTTCCTGTGATTCAGGTCCCAGACATAGTGGGGGGTGGGGGAGGTCTGGAGTCTGCTCTTTAGGGAACCCGGCTACGTTGGGGAGCCTGGGCATTCAGTGAAGCTCACCTTCAGGTAAGAAACAGAGAGCAGGCAGCAAAGACTTCATTTTAAACTTGCCAGGGTGGAGTTTCCTGTCCTTACCCATGTCTCTGCCTCTGCTCATGTAACCACAGAGCCTCTGTCAGATTCTTCCCTCCTCCAAAAGCCAACTCAAGATGACATCCAGTGCCAGCAGGTATGCTTTGGGGAGATCACCCCAGAGAGCTATGGGAGTGGGGACAGGAAGACAGCAATTAAGGCTGCCCAGTGAAGGCAGCTGGAGCCTGACCAGCTTGAGAATTTCTGAGGGGTGTGCAGATAGGAACTTTCTCTCCCCTGTGTCTGTTGGTGAAAGGCACTCTGTGAGGAGGGGTTCATGATGCTCAGTATCCCGTTCCATGGATCTGCCAAACCAAACAGGCTCCAAAGTCCAGAAAAGGCCTAGAGGAGATGCAGGGGCTGCAGGTTGACAGTTAGCAGGCCATACAGGAGGAGTTGAGTGTTGGAGCACTTGCTACAACACCCAAGATTATATTTTGAAGAGATGGTTTTCTAAGCTTACATTTGTATCCTGTGTGGTGAAAAATCAGGACAAAGTGCTGACTCTCTTAAGTCAGTTCTTCAGAGTTAGTTCAGAGAGTCAGTTTTTACCAGTGCTCAAAAATCCTCCCATGTGCTTCTTTACTCCCAGCAGATGCTCAGATTGCCTGTCTGGGTGAAGAGCTGGCCCAAGTAGGAATAGGTCACTCACAGCTTAATATACCTTTCTACACAAGGAACTTGATCATCCATAATTTGATATTAGAAGGGAGGTCCTGGAACCAGGCCCCTATATATATTAAAGGTCAAGCTCTAAATTGTCCTGATATTATCATTCTGTTCTATAGCTGAAATTTACACACAGACACAGACACACACACAAACACACAGACACAGACTCACACACACACACACATACACACACACACACACACACACACACACACCCCTAGCCTTCCATTTATACTTGCGTGAGTTCCACATTCAGTTCCTGGGCTCTAGATTCATCCCCTCCCTTCAGCACTGGGTCCACCTGCCAGTGCCTGTCAAATACGGCTTCTGTATAAGGTGTTTGGGTCCCCTTTAGGTGTTCCTGCTCCTGGAGAGTTGTCACTCTTCATGCCATCAACTTCACATCCAGCACTTTACTTTGAGCACAGGCTCCCTGGTCACCATATATTTCCCTTTCTGGACTTTGTGCAAAGCTTGTGTTTGATCTTCTTGCCACCTTCAAACACAGCTTTGTGTGTGTGTTCTTCATCTAGTTTTCTTGACCAGTTGCTTCCCTGTTTTGCTCTTGTCAAGGTCCTTTTTGACTCCTTTTTTTAATATTATGAATAGCTTTTAGTTGGGGGCATGTTGAAGATAGACCAGTTGTCCTGAGCTGTGTAGCTGGAAAAGAATGAAGAAGTGAACTAGATTTAAATGCTGTGTCCTATACTATTCCTGCTTAGGAAGTTTTGAGATTTTTTAATCCACAGCATAATCTTGCACTATATATCAGTGACATGGCTAGGGTCTCCCTATTACACTTGTCACTCTCTCACAGAATAGTCTGCCTCCTCCAGACATGTCTGTCTGCTCTTGGCTGGGCTTGGCTTAGCTTTCGAGGTGTCAGCTCAGTGAGGCTCTTAGGGCCCATTTGTGTCCAGATACCTTGACTGGTCTGGCCCCTAGGGTTTGCCTGGGCTTTTGCTGTAGCAGAGGCTCCTAACATCCTCCAGACTTCTCCTGGAGTCCTACTTTTGGTGATTCTTCTTTTTGGCTGTTCCCAGGAGAGGTGGCAATTTCTGAGAGTCACAAAGAGAGCTTTCTCGCCTCTCCTTCTTGCTCTCACACATCAGGATTCACCTTCTTTATTCTCCAGGTCTTCAAGGCCAACAATTATTTTAAACACTTGAAATACAACTGTGGTATGATATAGCAATGTGCACAATGCACATTGCACATCTCAATGAATATTTCCAAACTGAAAATGTCCATGTCAATGCAGCAGAATCTTCAGCTAGAGAGAAAACCTTTCCATCATCCCCTGAAGTCTCCTCCACTCAGAGCTCTTTAGATATAAAATTATCCACAGATCCTTCCTTCTGACAATGTGTGTTCTATTCCATAAGCAAGGGAATATATAATCACTGCAGGTGGTAAGTGGTTGTATTTTAAATACCACAGCAACAGGTCTACAGTACAGTAGTTCATCTCATCTCTGTATAGTTTAGGAGGTCCGTAGACAAGGAGTGATACCCAAATGGATTCTTACATTGTCATCCACAGCTTTCCAGTCTAGATAGATGGACAGATGTTACCTTCCCCATACCAATGAGACTATCAGGGAACATCCCAGAATTACAGAAGCCATACAACAGACAAATTACAGACACTCCTTGATTGACAATAATGTCACCTACAGATAAATCCATGGTAAGTTAAAAATATTATAACCTGATTTTTTGATTGGAGATAAGAGTGTCTTGGATTTGTCTTCCTGAGCTGGCTTTGAACATCTCAACCTCCTGGATAGCTAGAATTATAGGTGTGAGCCACCAGTGCCCACATAAGCTTATTATTTTCATGATGCTAGAGTCCAAGGTCCCATGCATGCTAAACAAGCACTCTACCACTAAGCTATACCATCATCCCTTAAATGCATTTAACGTATTGAACTTTAGAGGTTCTAAGCTTTGCCTATCTCAAATATGCTCAGAGTACTTACATCAGCCTAAACCTGATGTCACACAAAGCCTATTTACAGTAAAGTGTTGAGAGCCAGGGCACTGGTGGATCATGCCTATAATCCTAGCTACTCAGGAGGCTGAGATTTGAGGGTTGCTGTTTGAAGCCAGTCCAGGCAGGAAAGTGTGT
This sequence comes from Dipodomys spectabilis, assembly GCF_019054845.1. Classification (NCBI taxonomy): domain Eukaryota; kingdom Metazoa; phylum Chordata; class Mammalia; order Rodentia; family Heteromyidae; genus Dipodomys; species Dipodomys spectabilis. The sequence continues at coordinate 15,733,874 of NW_024870775.1, forward strand.
TAGACTTTTACCTCCACTAAGCTACCAAAAAATCTAGAAGTAGAGCTGTAGCTCAAGTGCTAGAGTGTTAGCCTTGAGCAAAAATGCTCAGTGACAACATCCAGGACCTGAGTTCAAGCCCCAGGACAGGCACACACAAAAAAGTGTTGTATAGTCATGTAATTTTCTGAATAGTGTATTGAAAGCAAAAAGCAATGGTTGTGTATGTGTTCCTTTGTATCACTGAAAAACTATACTATAATAAGTTAGAGGCTGTTCATCATGAGGAAGCTCAGGCCACTAAGCATTAGAGAAGGAAGAATCATGCATATAGCTAGAGGAGCATCATCCTTGGAAGAACAAAGCAAGTAACACAGCTTTCTAGGATAGCTGGATGGACAAATGTTAACTCCCCCATACCAATGAAACTATCAAAGAACAACTCAGGATTATGGAAGTCAACAACAGACAAACTACAGATACTCCTTGATTTATAAGAGTAAAAGAGTTGCCGAGTTGCCAATAGGGAAACTACTCCACTCCATAATGATCCCTGTTCCATTATTCCCTTAACAGTTCAGGGTCCTCTGGAGTCTCCCCTAGGTATCATTGCTGATGAACCATCTAAACATCCTGGGCCTTAGAGTTAATGGCAAATGTCATGGTGAATGGCATGGCCCCCTCCTTCCTGCAAGGACTCAGGGAAGCAAAGATGCCATCCTGAGCTGTGGGCAGGTGCATACTTGTGGTAGTAGGGAGAAACTGAAGCACCTTATGACCCTCTAGCAAAGGTCACGGCCAGGCTCAGCTCACAGCAGAAGCCAAGCAGACAACATAGACCCAGAGCAGAAGGCCAGGCTGACTGTGGGGAGGAACAGCTGCCAGAAGAAAAAGGCAAGAGCCAGCAAGTCATGTTTATGGAACCACAACATTTTGAAAATGCCTGGAATGCAGAGCTGTAGCAAGTAGGCTTTAAGCTATTTGGGTTCTGTCCAAATAGAAACAGAAGCAAACATGTTGTTCTAAACAGAGTAAGGAAGTGAAGGCATTCTTAGCTTAGAATGATAGTGAAAAGAAAGGTGGTTAGGTTAGGAGGTGGTAGCGGGGGCTCTGGGTTAGGAGGGCTGGCGGGTCCCAAAGGAAGAATGTGGGACAGAGACATGGTCATGCAGCAGTGTGGAAGGTGATGTGGGCAGAATGTGGGTCCCACTAGAGGGCATGAACACGGCCAGTGTGGGAGATGGGTTGTTAGCATCAGGACCGTTATTGTCCAGGCCTCTGTGGTTGGGAAAGTGATCAATAAAGAATTTGGAGCCCCAAGAAAAATGAGCACTGGAGAGAGACTGTGGAATAAGATATCAGCTAACATGTGAGCCTTAAAATTACAGGTGTCACAATAGCCCCAGGACTACCTGTGATTGGAGAGGGTCAAAGGTTCCCTGCTTTTAAGGAATGCAAGGAAAGTAGAAGTTTAGAGAAGAAGAAGATAACTGAGAGGAAAAAGATGCACCTGGGGCGTGCAGAGGGGACTCTTCTTGTCCCATCTATTACTCATTACTCCCATCCTCACCTCTTTCCACTTCCCTTCTGCTGGTGCCACAAGACTGGGCCAAGGGACCCCCACCACAGTTGTATAAGGCCTCACACTGTGTCTCCTAGATGTACCAGGGAAGGAGCAGTGGTTTTTATACCCTTGCCCCTTGATTTTAATCTATTGGCCTAGGATTCCCGTAGCAGTTCAAAATATTCTCTGGCATTTCTTCCAAAAAAAAACCTTTCTTCACGTCACTCTGCAAAGAGGACTTCTGATGAACACAGATACGGCCTCACATCAATACGTGTTTATAAAGTCCTGTACAATTCTGAATGGGAACATAAACACAGTCATGTGTCTCTTAATGAAAGAGATACTTCTGGGAAATGTGGCATTGTGCAATTTCCTTATTGAGCAAACATCACAGAATGTACTTACACAAACCTACCAGTGTAATCCACCATACATTCAGGTTGGATGGTACAGACCTGGCTCCTCAGCTACAAACTAGACAGTATGTTACTGTGATGAGTCCCAACGGAGTGTGTGGTGTGTGTGTGTGTGCGCGTGCGTGCATGCACACGCGCGCACGCACCAAAACTAGGGCTTGAACATAGGGCCTAGACACGCTCCCTCAGGTTTTTTACTCAAGGCTCTACCATTTGAGTCACAGCTCTACTTCCAGCTTTTGGGTGGTTAATTAAAGATAAAGAGCCTTGTCGACTTTCCTGTCCAAACTAGCTTCCAATCATGATCCTCAGATTGTAGCTAGGATTACAAGCATAAACCACCAGCGCCCAGCCCCTGAGGAATTTTAACACAATGTTATATATGTATTCAAATAGAGGATGGATACAGGAGCAATGCTAGAATACGCGAATTTTCTGACTTCATTACCATCCTGTGGGAACACTGCCACATGCAATCCATTCTTGATGGAAATACCACTCTTCAGTCATGATTGTGGAGGATATAGGATATGCAGGGGAGACCTGAAGTGGAGACTCACACTCTCTGCAAACTCAACCTTACTCTTAATTTTTATAGTCATGCATTACACACAAAACCCTCACACATAGCAAACCATAGCTGATATAAAATTTAGGAGTTCTGATAGTGTAGAAGTCCTAGACTCTTGCACAAAACTGGGTTCAGACTTCCTTTATCTAGCTGTTGAGCTAAGATACATAAAAGCACAATGATGCACTGTTTAACAAGTAGCTTTAGAATCTCATAGTCTAACCATTAAAAATTTAATGAAAGTCATTTATGTTTTTACCAATGTCTGAGGATGACAGATTATTCCCCTTTATGAAACCTACAGTGATAGTTTGATCCTTGAGTATCAGTAAAGTCTCAAGTATTGAAGGCTTGGTGCCAGTCTGTGGCCCTATTTGAAGGTAATGGAAACTTTAAGAGGAGTGAAAAGTATCACTTGGGCTGGGAAGGTGGCTCAGTGGTAGAGTTGCTTGCCTTCCATGCATGAGGCCCTGGGTTTGGTTTCTCAGCACCACATAAGCAGAAAAGGCCAGAAGTGGCGCTGTGGCTCAAGTGGTAGAGCGCTAGCCTTGAGCTGAAGAGCTGAGGGACAGCGTCCAGGCCCAGAGTTCAGGCCCCACAACCAACCAAAAAATTAAAAAAAAAAAAAAAAAGAGGAGTGGGGGCTAGTGACAGGAAGTTAGGCCATTCAAAGGTCATGCCCCTCCATGGGATCTCAGCTTCTTCTCATCTTTTGTTTCATGAGTACCTTGAGGTAAATAGGCATTCTTGCCTTGAAACAAGAGGCCAAAGCCTAAGGACTAACTAAAATCATGAGACAATAACCCTTTCCTTCCTTTAAGTTGATAATCTCAGGAACTTTGTCACAATGGTAGAGAACTAAGAAGCGGGCTTATTGGTAGTTGTTGAAATAAATATGATTTACAAGGCATACATAAAATCTTTCTTCTCTTCTTCCCTCTTCCTCCAAATCCAATGACAGACCTTCCAAAGACAGCTGAACTGCCCACTCTGATGACCATCTATTGTGGACAGAGCAGATAGCCTCTCTTGCTACTGTCTACTGCTCTACATTAGGGACAAGGCTGCACAACTACTCAGGCTCAAAGATCTGGCCATCAAGCAAGCAAAAATTGCCTTCTCCAACAGGGTGACCAAAATGGGTTGCTATCACCTACATACAAGTTACACAAATCCATTTCATGTTACTGTGCCATGTGTCTTCTCTTATAGAAAAAAAAAATGGCTTTAGTGAATGATCTCCTAGGGGAAGAGCATTTAATTGTTTCAATTATGTCAATTATCTACTTGAGGGTCAACGTTTGTTTCCTATGATACAGCAGCAGCTCAACTAATTAAAAAGATTAGCCTTGGAGATATGACAAAGTAAACAGGGTTGAGAAACAAAGGACCTTCACTCAACTTGTCATCTCATTACTAAATGACCCCAAGTTGTTGACCACATATATGGTATATCTGCACACGTCTGAGAGAAACTAGGAGGAAGACACACAAATCAGATGAAACAGGGGAACTCAAGGGCAGCCGTGGGAGGGAGGGAATGAGAAGAATAGAGGACCGCTAACACTAAGCAAAAGGAAAAAAAAATGTACATACCACCTGATGTGGAAAAAATAACTTCATTGTCAAAGCTCATAGAATTCACAAACTTTATAGACTTTGATAATGACAATTTGCCTCATGAAGGTTAAAATGTGTTTGTGACTTTATCGCTGTCTCACAATACTGTGAAATTTGTGAATTTTATGTAACCACTTAATCACAATAAAAAATTATCTTAAAAAGGATTCGTTTTGGATAGAAAAGTAGCTTAATTTAAGTGAATATCATGACATAGTAACTTGCTTTCAGGGTAGAGGCAAAACAAGGCCATGTAGCCTCTGAACATGTTACCACAGACTAGGAGCTGGGTATGTGACACTCAGATCACCACAGCCCATCTCAGAAGGTGACACAGGCTGCTGGAACTTTCCACAGCTCTCAGAAACTCCAGTAGGTGGTTGGAGTCAAAACTAGAGTATGGGTCCCTTGGTTGGCAGTCAGAGCCTTTTTCTTCCCAACACTTATGTTAGAGGCAACCTCAGTCTGATTAAAACCCATACAATCACAGGTATTGACAAATAGTAATGACTCCCTGCTGCAAAGGATCTTAGTTGGGAATCTTAGTTGCCTTTTTCTCTCTAACTGAAGTGGTTCTTAGCTTTCGCTTCTTCTGGACTTCTCCTGAGAGCATGAAAAACAAATATGGGCACTCAAGGCCCACCTTGGAGCTCCTGGTTAAAAGGAGAGGCAAGGCCTGGGCCTTCCCAAGTAAGCTCAAAAGTAGAACCAGAGCCCTACCACGTCGATCCAGTTGTACACAGAAACCTCTGGGTTCCTAGTTGATTGTAATCACTTGTATTTGTTCAATTTCTGTTTCTATCACAAAATACCTCAGACTGGGTAAGTTATGAAGAATAGAGCTTTTCTAGGGACCTGGTTCTGGAGGCTTGGGGGTCTAAGGTCATGGTGCTGACCTCTGGTGGGGCCTTCTTATATCACATTGCAATGTGAAGAAAAGTATCCCCTGACCAAAGAGCAAAAAGCCTTCTTCCTTTCTCTCTTCTTCTTCCTATAAATCTAATAATGCCATCACAGGATCACCTTTACAATCTCATTTAAACCAATCCCCATAAGGCATCTTTAAGGTGCCACTAAGCTGTAAATTGAGAGATTAAGTTTCTAACACAAGTTCTCAAACTACAGCATATCCCTGACCCTTGGGTAATTTAGGAGGGCTAGAACAAAAACACAACTACTGAAAGTCAAATATACTCATTCATTCAAATAGTCACGGATGTCCTATCCTGTGCTGAGCACCTACCAGGCACAAGGGAAGAAACCATAAGGAACAAGAGCCTAGACCCTATCCTCTAGTCCTCCCAATATTTCTTATATTACATTGTATGTTTACAAACTAGTTCTCACTATATTCTCATAAACAGAGTAATCACAAATGGTAAGTCCACAGGATTCTGATGTATGAAGCAAGCAGAGGGATCTTTGAGAAATATGAGGGCAATATCTTTGATCTGAGATCTGAAAGGTAAAAGGATGAGAATCACAGGAGTAGGCAACAGTACACTCTGAACAGAGAAGTAAGATCTATACAAACCCCTAGCTTCTGTTGGGGTGCACACTCTGTCCTTGGCCTAGGGCATCTGAACCCCTACGGGGTGGGTTGCTCCATAGAAAAGCCTACCTACCATGGACTTGTGTCCCTTGCCCAAAGCCACAGAGGGCCCTGCCAGCAGCACAAGATGACCTCCAAAGTGCATCTCCAAACTAAGCCCACACCCTGGTCATAGCCTCCCAGGAGACCCTGGGCCATCCGACACAGCTAAGATCCTGAGCCACAGAGTCTCTGAGGTAAGCCACCTTGGGGTTTCTGCCAGCCTGTTGGGGGTCTCTTGTTTTGGGTTGCTGAACCCTGCCTTAATACTTTCTCCTTCCTCCCCACCCACAATTGTCAATGCCAGTCTTAGGGAACGATAAACATGTGCAGTGAACTTTATGAGCAGACTTGTCTCTGAGACCTTCTTTAAGTTGGCTTTGTCTGTCTTCACTCATTCAATCTACAGTGGAACCTGTACCAGGTCCTGGTCTGATCTCAGGTGATGTCTGTGTATTTTTCTGGAGCCATGTGATGATTGGTCCCATGTATCACCTGATATTACCATAGGTGAGGCCTATTGGCTCAGTCAGTATCATCAAAGCCACATTCTCCATCAGAGGGATTGCTCTACCAGATTATTTGTTGTCTCCTGTCTTGGATCTCTGGCCCCTGCCTTGGTACTTCCTCCTTCATTCCCACCCACAATTTCTAATGCTAGCAACTCCGCTGTTGTTGGTCTGTCATCTCCACAAGTATTTTTTCGGGGTGGAGGGAGAGGTGACTTGTCACCAGTTATGTTTCCCATGTTGGCTACGAATTCTTGGTTTTGCTGTCTGCCATTCTCTTTGTGGGAGGTGGCATTCAGGGGAGAGAGAATAAAGCATAGAATAGAGAGAATCTTGCAGAATTACCTAACTACGATGCTAAGTACCAAGGGAAAAGTGGGTTAAGCTCAAAGCCAGTGTCTCACACCTGTAATCTCAGCTGTTCAGCTGGAAAATCACTGTTCAAAGCCAGCCCAAGCAGGAAGTCACAGAGACTCCATCTTTTAGAAAAACAGCAAAATGCATGATCCAAGCGGTAGAGCACTAGATGAACAAGTAAGCTGAGTGAGCATAAGACCCTGAATTCAAACCCTAGTACCTGAAAGAAAGAAAAAAGGAGGGAAGGAATGGGAGAGGAGATGAAGGGAAGGAAGAGAAAAGGAAGGGAGATAGAAGAGGAAAGGAAGAAGGGGAGGGAGGACAGAAGGGGAAGGAAGGGGAAAGGAGAAGAGAGGAAAAGAGAGGAGAGGAGAGATCAGATTAGGTTATTTTAGAAAACTTTTTAGGAGAGAAAGAAGTCTATTATGGCTTATAACTATTTAAGCTTATAGAAACTTACTTTGCTCCCGAAATATTTACTTTCAAATGTAATTTTGTTGCCTGGGGCTGTAATGTATGTAGAACACTCAATTTCCAGCGTCCTTGAATAAAGGTAGATGTGTAGGTATATGTGTGCTTTCTACTGCTCAAATGCAGATTCCAAGAACTGGCAATGTTATTTTTCACAGATTAAATCTATTTGGATCCCTTCTCTGATGGACAGACCAAAACTAAATTTTGGATTTGGATTTGCACTGGCCCATCAGAGTCCACATTCATCCAACGCTATTGGTATTGGACTCAGAGGTGGTCCATATACCATCCTAACTCAAAGCTGTTGTGGCAGAGGGCAAGGATCAGGGGTCTAGGCAGGGCCAAAGGTCCAAAACACCTAGGTCAGAGCAATGCAATTGTTCATTCTGTTTGATTGCAATGTCTTTGCTTTGCTTTTCTGGTTAGCATTCTTCCTAAAGTCCAGGGGCAATCCCTCCCACAACTCTCTGTTAATATGCTTTGTTAGCTCAGTTAATTATGCCACATTCCCACAAGAGCTTTCTGAGTGCAAATGGACAGGCTTTGGGCATCTGCGAGACAAATTTCACACATCCCTGGAGTGTCAGATGACCTACATTCTTCTTGTATTTCTGAAAAGGTATCAGATGCTTGAGCTCCAGAACGATTAGACAGAAGGTTCAGCCCTCTGCAAAGGTGATCACTCTAAAATTTCACTCCAAAGCTGGTCAAGAAATGCCAGTGGTGTCCAAGCACACACTAGATCAAGAAAGAGAGGCTCCAATTAATGAAACTGAGGGTACATTGGCCTATTTCATGCTATAACATAGTATACGAGGTTGGATATATTTTATATAGAGGAGAGGTTTATTTAGATTAGCTTTGGAGATCAAAAGTCCAAACGGAGCCCCTTGTTCTGCAATGCAATATGGTATGATACCATGGTAGAACCACATGAGGAGATCCCATGGTAAGGCAGGAAGCCAGAGACTGGAGAAGGACCAATCTTTCTTTATTAACAGCTCATTCTCACCAGAAGAAACACTCTCAGTGTTACTTACAACTGTACCTATAGACAGTCATTCTCCACTAAGCCTCTATCTTTTATAGATGTTACCGTTGCAACACTACCACAATGAGCACCAAGCTCCCAGCAAGTGAACCTTGGGGGACATTCAGATCACATGCAAATCACAGCACTGTTTGAGTTGCTTTCTAATTTTTCCTGGCAGGGGTTATGGCTCAGTAGTAGAACACCTGCCTAGCAAGCACAGGGCTCTGCCACATATACAGATATATATATATATATATATATATATATATATATATATATATATCTGTATATGTATGTGTATATACATATATTCTCTTTTTATATTTATTTACATATGTGAATCAAAGGAATATGTGTGAAATGAATATAAAACGAAATCCTTATTAAAACTTGGTATAGAAAAAAAACCACCAGCTTAAAGATGCAGACAAACAAGTCATTCCTCATTAAGATATAAAAAAGTAAAAGAGAGGTGGTGATTAGTCTACGAGCAGTGAGCATGGAGCTGTGTCTCAAATATCTGTTGCCAGACTACATTTGCTTGCCTAAGGAAAATCAGAGGTCTAAGCAAGGAGTGTTCAGGAATGCAGCATACTGAAGTCTACATCAACATGGATGGATGGGTGCATAGATGGATGAGTGGATGGATGGATGGATGGATGGATGGATGGATGGATGGATGGATGGATGAGTGGATGGATGGATGGATGGATGGTTAGATGGATGGATGGAGATAGAAGTGGAAAGATGAATGGGTAGATACAGAAATGGATGGATTGATAGTATAAAGTAGGTGCAATTTTAAAAAGTTAATTTCAAGATCTTAGTGGTCCCAAAACAATTCTTTTAATGTTTGAGCATGTTTGAAATTTTCATAATAAAATGTCAGAGAGAAAATCTTTGCCTGTGTATCCATCATGGTGTGTCCTTTGAGTGTTCAAGGGATTGGCTCCAAAGAAAGACTCTCTAAATCTTCCCTCAGGACCACATCAGGCCCTCAGGCCCACTGGTAGGTGTGAGACCTGGGAAACTGCAGTTATAAAAATCTTGAGAGAGGCAGGAAGTCCTTGAGTGTCTTGGAGTTTTAAAAACATCACACAAACATCACCTTGGGGAAGTTCCTCACAACTAAGCAAAGCACAGCAATTCCACCAAAGCAGAATTGCATGTCTGCCAGCCCACCTACAGGACTCAAACCCAGATCATCAGCATCCAGAGAATTAGGGTATTTGGTGATAAATTGATGAAAGCAGACCTCCGAAAGCCCAAAGTGTGTTTGATCTTAGGGTGAGTTTGAACTCAGGGGCTCATACTTGCTTGGCTTGTTTTCTCAGCTGGCACTCTACCACTTGAATCACACCTCCAGTTCAGCTTTTGGCTGGTTAGTTGGAAATGTAGTTTCATGGAGTTTTCTGCTCAAGCTGGCCTCACACCACAATCCTCTGGATCCTAGTCTCTTGAGTAGCTAGGATGACAGTTGGGAGGTACTAGCACTCAGCACCCACTGTCATCCCAATTTTATAAAAAAGTACTAGCTCCTCTCCCTTGTAGATGGCAGGAAACCCTGCAGTCTCATCCCTTCATTTCACTTTCTTCCTCTCTCCCCTCTTCTCAATACCAGCCAAACCACCAAGCCCCACAGGCGCCAACAGATTGTCACTAGCTACTAGTCATGTGCGGCTCTGTGCCCTGGCAACACACAGGCTGGACAGAAGAGAAATGTGTTCTGTGTGTGAAGTGCATAGCAGATTTGGCAGACCTGGAATGAAAAGTGTAATGACTCTCATCAGTTATCTCCTATATCAGTAACATGACCAAATACAATATTTTCTATATACCAGGTTTAATAAAAATAGATTGTGAAAAATCAATTCCATCTATCACTTCTTTCTTTCTCTTTATTGTCGTAGCCACTCAGACCCTTTAAAGAGTGTATATGGTTCACATTTTCGGCTGGGGCTGCTCTTCTATACCAGGCAAACACACCAGAACCTCAAGCTCTCTCCTATTCTATACCTTTTGCTAGTGCTCTTTCTCCACCTCTGTCTCTACCCACCCTGCATCATCCCCAAAATCTGGCCTAGGCCTATCTGCTGGAGCTAAATGTGGTGTGCTGCCAAGCTTTGTTTTCTAAATGCAACGCTGCTTCAGGTTTGGAAGTGTATGGAGGAGTCCATTAGAGTGAAATCAAGAACATCAGCTTCCATTGATGTCTTTCTCAGAAGAATTCATATTCCTAGTAATACTAGACGTTGTAGTTGGTAGGTGTACAGCTTTTCCAGAGCCTCATGTGGCAGTAAAATTTGCAGTTCAGGCCCTGGGTAATGCTAGAACAGTGTTAGCACATCACATGGTGCGTTTCCTATTTGAAGGTCTGTGGACACTGGAGGAAAATGATTCCCTAGAGGACACATGGAGCCCTTGTCAGCAAAAAAAAAAACCCAATTTGATCCATTCCCCAGAAAAAATACAGGTCACTCCTCTTATTCTATAATCAACCTACAATATCAACACACAGACATGAGATGTCTTGGGCCTGCCCTCTCTCTCATTAAACATAATGTATTTATTTGGACTTGTGTGTTAGCCGGTTTTTTGTTGCTATGACAAAGCACTCGGGGCTGGGTTACTCATGAAGTAAAGAGGTTTCTTTGTTCTTAATTCTGGCCCGAACAGCAAGGTGCCAGTGCCATGAGGAACCCTTGGCCATATCACATGTCAGAGAAGTGGAAAGGGAACTGGCCTCATGCAGAAGGGGACAAGATATAAGGTGACACCTTCATAATAACTCTCTCTAATGAGCATTCACTTCTATGAGACAGAATTAATCCACTCAAGAGAGTGGAGACCCCATGATAATTTCCTCCCACCAAGCCCCACCTCTTAAAGGTCTGCCATTCCAACACCACCTTAGCACCAAGCTTTGCCAAACAAGCCAAGTCACAGTACCTGCTGTCTAGCGGAAGCACCTAGACCTCCCCCACCACCACGGAGTAGTTTTCTGTCTTCAATGTTTTGTTTGTTTGGTTAATCTGTAGGATTTCCTATCCCTTCACATGTGTGTGGACACCCTTGCTATCCTTCAGCCTAGAAATGATTTGCATTTGGAAATCAAAGAAGGTACTTACTGAGACTTTTCCTCCCTGATAAGCAATACAACAGTTGTAATCCTAGCTACTCACCAGGCTGAGATCTGAGGACTGCAGTTTGAAGCCAGCCTGGGTAGGAAAGTCCATGAGACTCTTACCTCCAAATACCTAGCAAAAAAACTGCAAGCAGAACTATGGCTTAAGCAGTAGAACACTAGCTTTGAGTAAAAAAGTCAACAGAGAATGCAAGACACTGAGTTCAAGCTCCAAGACTGGCACACAAAAAAAACATTAAGAATTCAAGCCATCCTTGCCAGGCATGCAAAGTGCTCACTAGTGAGAAATACATAAAGAAGGAAAATCTCTGTCTATCTGTCTGTCTCTGTCTCTCTTCCTCCCTTCCTTCCTCTTTTTCTCCTCTCTCTCCCTCCCTCTTTATCTTTCTCTATCTCAAACACATATATGCACCATTTCTCTTACACACAGATACATACCTTCTCAAATACAAACTTGCATGAATATATACACTATTTGAACTCAAAATAGGTCATCTCTGGCCATCTGTTTTTGTTTTCCTCTTCAAATGAATAGACAGGAGCCAGAGAAACTCACAGATGCTCTGTTGGTACTCATTATAATCCACTACACTGGGCTACAGACCCTCCTTTACATCATTCACATTCAGTCTCTCATTCTGTCACATTGGGTGTGATGACAGGTAGGTAAATGAAGGTAGAAGACATGTATAGCCATGGACTTTGCACAGGGTTAATGGCAGTACTAGAACCTACTCCCAGCCTCCTGCAGCAAAGAAAACATGTTCTGACCAGCAAATGTAACTTCTCTTGGTAAAATAGGAAGGAATCATTCATTTATTCACTTATTTATTTTATTTGCAAATGTTTAATAGCCATTAATTAGATACCATGCTGGTTCTTGATAAGAAGTATTAGCTTGGAGCAGGGCATTGGTTGTTCACACCTGTAATTCTAGCTACTCAGAAGGCTGGGGTGAGGACAGTGGTTCAAAGCCAGCCGGGGCAGAAAAGTCCACAAGACTCTATCTCCAATTAGCCGGCCAAAAGCTGACCTGGAGACATGGCTCAAGTGTTTGAATACCAACTAAGCAAGTTTGAATCCCTAAGCTCAAGTTCTAGTACTATTGTGTGTGTGTGTGTGTGTGTGTGTGTGTGTGTGTGTGTGTGTGTGTGTAGCCTGGAGTATCATTGAACACCAAGCAATTGCACAAAGGTTCCTATCTCAGCCCTGCCCTGCATTTAAAAACATGTACTGCCTCTCCCAGTGACAATGGAATTAGCACAGGCTGACTTCTCCCCTGCAAGGGTGAAATCTGGAAGTCATTCAGCAAGGAAGTTAATAAAAAAATGCCAACAGGGCTGGATGTAGTTCAGTAGCAAAGCACTTCCTAGCAAGTGCAAAGTTCTGGGCTCAATCCCCAGTACCAACAAAGAAAAGACCAAAGAAATTGCAGGTAAGAAGGGCCAACACTGGTGAAATTTTCCTTCCTGTGAAACTCAGGGTTAAGCATGTTTAGCTTTCAGAATGCTGTGCAGTGAGGTGGGTCACTGTTCTCAGAATCACCTCTGAGGAAGTTAGGGAGTAGAGTGCCCGCTTGCCTGTACCACACAGACCCATGCCAGCATTGGAGCAGAGGTTTCTCTGGTGGAGTCCCCACCACCACCAAGACTTACCACAGTTCCCAAGACCAAAGTGTTGCCCAGAGAGGAGGAGATGAGGGCAGCCTTGTGAACCTCTAGTCTTGGAATGGCTCCTGTTTCCAAGTCATAGGCATTGGCCTACTTATTTCAACGTATATTAACGTCCTAGAATATTTAGCATGATCCAAAAATAAAGTTTGAAATCTTCAGCTTATTAAAATTTATCATAATGTGGATTTCAGAGTCCTACAACCAAAACTCATTTATTTGGTCTGGGAATGGTAGGGTGCCAGCGGGGGGATGGAGGGGTGGGGGAGAGGATATCAAGACAGTATTTAGAAACAAAAACAACAACAACAACAAGCTGTCTATGTGGTTTATACCGGTAGTCCCAGATATGCAGAAGGCAGAGGTTGAAGGACTGTCATCAGAGGCCAAGTCAGGACAAAAACTGGATACATTAAAAAACAAACAAACAAAAGAAAACAACCAAAAAAAATAACAAAAACCTTTAAGAGCAGAGGACTAAGTGGCTAAGTGGTAGTGCAGCTGCTATGCACAGACCCTGAATACAACACACCCAGTATGCTTCTCCGCAATCTTCTATTTAATATTGTTTCCATAGTAAGTATTACTATTACTGTCACTGCTCCCCAAGCATACTAGCAAAGGGCTCTGCCAGGGAAGGTCAGATCCCCTGTCACCTCCCACCTGCCCCCTCTGTTTGGTAATTAGTTTCTGAAGCAACTACCCACTCCAGAAACCCACAAGTCATTTCCTGAGCAGCCCAGGTTTTGAGAGGAAAGGATGGCTACAGGGACACAGCTGGGGTTCAGTCCTGAAGTGACACCAGGAGCGATCAACCTTTAAATGACAAATGCAGAAGATGTCCCCAGGATGCCATGTCTAATGTTTTCATCAGAAGGATCTTTCTAGAAAGTGCTTTAGTACAAACTGGCCCAAGTTGGTGTGTGTCGAACTTTGAGGACAGAGACAGGAAAGAAGAAAATGTCTGTTAATGCCAGCTGTGGTGAGGGGCAGGAGCACCTGTTGGCCACGTGCTTGGTGAGTGAGTCTCGGGAGTATCAGGGTTTGCGATGCTAGTTCTAGGATGGAGGGAACTCAGTCCCCAAAAGCCCAGTATTAAGTTTCTAATGTAATTAGGAACCTTTGGGAAAGGTAACTGAGGGTGAGGCCTAGAGGAATGGATTCGTTTTCTCTACCCACTAAAGAACTGAAAGGAAGGAACCTGTATGGTTTATTTGAAAGTGAAAGGAAATCCTTGAAAGGAAGTAGAAAGCCTCTCTGTCACAGAGGGGGCCCAAAGGGGAGTCCAATGGACTCTTGGAGAATGGTTTTTTGTTTTTTTTTTAAGAAAAATCTTTATTTATTTATTTATTTTTTATTTTTATTTTTTTGGGGTCCGGTAGGGGGGCCTGAACTCTGGGTCTGGGTGCTGTCCCTCAGCTCTTCAGCTCAAGGCTAGCACTCTACCACTTGAGCCACAGCGCCACTTCTGGCTTTTTTTCTTTTTGCTTATGTGGTGCTGTGGAATTGAACCCAGGGCCTCAGGTATGCAAGGCAAGCGCTCTACCACTGAGCCACCTTCCCAGCCCATGGAGGATGGTTTTTAAGAGTACTGGTTCCTCCTGTATCTCTTCTCTTAGGCACTGATTGCCTGGTGGCCTGAGTGTGTACCTCCCCAGCTCTTTTCATTGGTTGAGCAAGCACGCACATTATGGGAAGAAGCACTTGAGCAGGAGCCCAAGGCACTATGGAAACAAGAAGCAGCAAGATGGGTCACATGTTGTCTGCCATGTGTTATGTCTACCACTTTTTATAGTTTCCTATTGCCCTCTCAAGGGGGAGCCATGAAGAGACCAATGGTAAAGGATAACTCACAGCCCCCTACACCTTCCTCCTCCAGTAGAAATGAAAACAGACTACAGACAAAACCACAAGAAAACTCAGGCCAGTTTTTTGGTGTTTTATTTTTGTCGGTTGTGGGGCTTGAACTCTGGGCTTGGGCCCTGTCCCTCAGCTCTTCAGCTCAAGGCAAGCACTTTACCACTTGAGCCACAGCTCAAGTTTTCTGGTAGTTAATTGAAGATAAGAGTCTCACAGATTTTCCTGCCCGGGCTGGCTTTGAATTGCAATCCTCAGATCTCACCCTCCTGAGTAGCTAGGATTACAAAGCATGAGCCACCAGTGCCTGTCGGGCCAGTTATTATAATAAGTTTATTACCAACGAATGTTCTCAGAGGTGAAGATCCCAGATCCTTAGACTCTCCAACAAAGAACTGAATAAAGACATATACAAAAGTAAAGTGCAAAGCAAGGAGGGAGTTTAGGAGAGAGGGAGGGAGAGAGAGAAAGAGAAAGACAGAGAGACAGAAGACAGAGAGACAGAGAGAGACAGAGACAGAGAGACAGAGAGACAGAGACAGAGACAGAGTATAACTTTGAGAGAAATGGCAGGCAAGAGGTAAGTCAAGAGAAAATGTAATTTAAGTGGATTTCCATTTTCTAGGATTTGGAGAGAGTAGGAAGAATCCATTTTAGCTGAACAGGTTAGAGAGAAACATTTCCTGCTCCCCATGCCGGAAATGGAAATTAAAAGACTCAGAAATGGCAGCTATCATCTGCTGCTTTTATTCTTTCAGAGCCGGGGAAATACACACAGAACACATTTGGTCATCTAGAAGCTCCTCAGCCGGCAACGGTTCTGGGTAGCCATGGTGGGTGTCACTGAGTATTTTTAAATATGGAGATGTCTCTGGGCCTATCCAAATCATAGGGGCAACAGGTGAGTTGGAAGGCTTCCTCGGATGAGCCTCTCTCCCTGCCATTTCCAACCCACCGTTCATGGAGAGTTACAGAAGTTGTTTTCAAAGGGGAGGGCAGCGTTAGATAGCTAGGTCTACATAATTCTTCCAGACTTTGTAAGTATTTAAATGGAGGGAAGCTAACTGCTTTGTTAGTTGCTTCCTGGTTCTAACTTCTGAGACTGGGACTTTTTGTATTTATTTAAAAGGATAGAATGTTCTTGTCTTCTCATCTATCTCTCTGGCCATATTTTCCCCTCTAAAGGACTTTGGTCTCTTTTAATCTTAAAAGGAGTTACAGAGGAAAAGAAAGAACTGCTGGCTATCTCTAAAGTATGGCTTAGGAGAGGGGTCTGCTTTGTACACTCCTTCCCTGGAGCTAACCTGCCTCAAGTTCACTCCTTTCTTCTCCTCCTGTGCTTCATACCAGTTGGGAATTTGTTCCCAATCCTGGGTGACTAGGGAAGGGACAGGCCTCAGTCTGTTTGTGCTGCTACAAATATTGTGATTGAATAACTTACACGCAGCAGGAGGTCACTTCTCACGATCCTGGAGGCTGAAGTTCAAGATCCAGGCCCCAGCAGGTGCAGGATCTCCTTTGAGGCCAAGAGGGGCCTTGATGTCTGGATCTTCATGTGGCAGAAGGCCAAAGGGTAAAAAGAGACAGAAGTAAGCAGAAGTAAGCCCATTCTATAAAGATCTTAACCCCACTGCCCAGGGCTCTGCCCCTGTCACCTAGCTAACCATCACCTCCTTCTGTCATGCTGACCATTGTATTTCAACCTATAAAAATGTGGGGGAGAGTCCCAGCCCTCTGGAACATACACAAGAAACAAGTTGCAGTCACTGCTTGTGGGAGAATTTTTGAGTTTGAGGGAAGGATGCCCGAGCTTTGGTTGAGGTGCAGTGGAACTAGGGTTGCCACTGAGAAGTGGTCCCTGTTCCCCCGGGGCTTATCTAGGGAAGCCAGGTCTAGAGTTTGAATCAGGGAAGAAGGGAGAGAAGGGCTGTCACTGCCTCCACATTGAGAGAGAGAAAGGGGAGCTGTTAGGTAGGTGTATTCTAAGTGGTAGACAGACATGTGACAGATAGCATGCGTCCCATCATCTCACTTGTAGTTATAATAGCGCCTCAGGCTCCTGCTCAAATGCTGCTTCTTCCCAAATGCTGTAAGTCTCACTCAAACACTTCTTCTCATCATGCCCTGGGTGCTAATGAAAAGCCAGAGTAGCACATGGACAAGCCATCAAGCAATCAGTGCAAAGCGCAGGGGAGGAGACACGGGAGGAGCCCTCAGAAAGCATTTCACAGGACTCCTCTTCAGGTGTTCCTCTCTAGATGGAGAGTCACTACCTTCTATTATGGCTTTGTTTTTTGCTCTTAAAGAAACTTACTCTGTTTCCCTCAAACACGCGCTTGCCTTTTGCTTCTTTGATAAGCAAAGTAAACAAATCGGTTCCCCTAAATAGCATCAGCATGATGCTCTCTTCCCGCCCATTGTAGTACCTCACTTCAGCCCTGTGACAGTTCCTCTCCCTAAAGCAAAGGTTGCTTGTCTCACGATACAGTCAGCTTCCATCTACCTAGAAAACCCAATGTATGGTAAAGCATTCCACACCGAAGACAAGAGGGTGGATGTTCAAACTTCCTCCTCAAACAGTCCACCCTCTGTGTATGCCTGTGGTGGTTTGGAATAAAAGTGACATATTCAGCACATTGTGCATTCTGGAGGGACCCAAGGGTCTCCCTCCAGTGACAGGCCACTAGACACCGATTTCCCTTTCAGCAAGGGTGGCTGGCCCTTGGATTACACCGCCACACAGAGAATAAGGACCACAGGGCAAGGGGAAAGGCTCAGATCTCTCCATCCAGAGCTGGAAGCCCCATGAAGCTCCCATTTCAATTCTCATTTCTTATTCTATTTTGAGACCCTTTTTGAATTTGAGGAATGTTCAGACGTGCCCAGTTGTAAAGCCCAGAGTACAGAATGGTCACGGAGTCTGGAAACAAATCACTGTACCCAGCAGGCAGACCAGGCCCCACCCTCAGACCTTTGAACAAAAGCAGGCAGGGGAGGGGGTAGAAAGCCCCTGTGGGTGACTGGAGTTGGCTGTTGGCAAGCTGTTGAGAGAAACATGCTTTGAGAGTCCTGAGCAACTGTAAGGCAGCACAAACTCAGCCTTTTAAATGAGGTTAAGTACCCCAAGAGTGATGGTAAACAGAGCAGGCAGCTCTTTAAGTGGAAAGAAAGTATGTTCAGCATTGCCATAAAGCTTTTGTAGCTTAGAGATGGGAGAAGTGGATTCCATTTGGGAGAGCTAGCAAATGAGAAAGCAGGCTCAAGAGCAATTGAAGAGGCCCCTTCAGAAAAGACAGGGAGGGGAAGGAGGCAGAGGAGACAGAGGGAGAGAAATGAGTGGATGGATTGATGATAGGAAGCAAGAATCTCATGGACTTAACTGCTCAGGCTGCCTTTTGATCGTCAGATCTCAGCTTCCTGAATAGCTAGGATTCTAGGCAGGGATTCTAGGATTCTAGCTGCTTAGAGTATTATACTTGTGCCTCTAAAAGTTCCTCATTCATGGAAAGACACTTTGAGTAGTTTCTAACACCTCCCCCATCCCAGGAGGCAATGTAGTATGAGGGATTGCGTTCTTTTTACCCTCTGAGCTTGTTCAAAGAGCACTTCAATCTTGGGGAGGGTGGCAGGGGGAGGGGGGGGCCAGGGGTCTTGCCTCACATTTCTGAGTTTGACTGCTCATTGCCCCTCTTCCCAAAGGAAATCAAATTACAACTGAATTGAACAACAAAGACAATACCAGTTTGTGTTTTCTTGGGGTAAAGACAAATAATAAAGGCAGAGTTGATATGGTAATGAGGCTCCAGGTTTGCTAGATCTGAAAGAGGCCCAATGCAGTACTACCCTCTCCCCTAGAAGGTGGCTGCACACTTTATTCAGTGTGTTTTCTTTGCTGGGAGAATGTCCATCGGCCATATGCCTCTGTTCCAGCAGAAAGGTGGCTACAATCCTAGCTACTTAGGAAGCTGAGATCTGGGAATCACCGTTTGAAGCCAGTCTGGGGAGAAAAGTCCATGAGACTCTTATTTCCAACTAACCAACAAAAAGCAGAAGAAGAGCTGTGGCTAGAGTGGTAGAACACCACTGTAAGCAAAAAAAGCCAAACAAGAATTCAAAGCCTTGAATTCAAGTCCCAGTACTCACTCTTTCTCTCTCTCTCTCTCTCTCCTTGTCTCTCTCTCCCAGCCCCCTTCTCCCTCTTCCTCTCTTTCACAACACACACACACAGACACACACACACACACACAGACACACACAGACACACACACACACACAGACACACACAGACACACACACACACACAGACACACACAGACACACAGACACACACACACACACACACACACACACACACACACACACACCTTCTCTTCCAGAGCATTATGTTGGATGAGATCAAGAGTTTGGAAGACAAAACTGTTGGTGATTTTCAAATGGAAGTCAGATCCTCTGTACAAACAGCAATAACAACAACCACCACCAGCCACTGATTGTGCCTACTCAGGGCATGGATTCCCACTCTACTGGAGTTTCTTCTTCTCTTTGGAAAGTTCGAAGTATTTAAAAGTTTCAAAGTAGCAAGAGATTCATAAATTTGCCTTCAAAAATAACTTCATTCCATTCTAAAATTAGAAGTGGAGAGCATCAAGGGAATAAAAACAAGTTGTTAAATGATTAATGTTGGAAGGAGCCTTTTTGTTTGTTTGTTTTTCAGCTTGTTTTATTGATCCTTGCTAAGCTCTGAGAGGTGGGGAGTCATGCAAACGCCCCCTCTGCCCTTAGCATAGGTGATTAATGACCTGGGTCTCAGAGTACCCCTCACTCTGGGGGCAGGGAGCAGGGGGCAGAAGGCAAAGGGTAAGGGGCAGCCTCTTCTTCTCTTGGAATGCAAACTGTGACTCTGGAATGTAAATTGCATGGATCATAATTTTGTGCTTTAACTGTTGGAAGAAGCATTGGGGAAATGTGCCTTGGGCATATTTAGTTTGTTGAAAAATGAAGAATGTCACATATACAGTTTGGCCACCTACTTGGCAGGGGTAACTTAATATAGCATTGTTATTTTTCTATGGAGGCAGAATGCCAAATTGAACAGTTGAATAGTTGGGCTAAGTTTCACAAAGAAGCATCTATAGTATGCTGAGCAGCTCTCTGAACAACAAAAACAAAAAGCAAAAAACAGGTATTTTTTGTTAGGAAAATTTATCAGCACAGAGTTTTTGAGCCAGGGCAACTCTGTTACCAATCTGTTCTCAATCCTCATGCCCAAGATTCAATTAACACACCAGTGTCCTGGGCCTAGACCATCCTCCTGCATGCCGGCCCAGTTCCAAGCCCCAGGCAAGCATCTGGGCTGCAGGGTCTGATTGTAGACCCCACCATTGCAGATTTCTTCTTCTTCTTCTTCTTCTTCTTCTTCTTCTTCTTCTTCTTCTTCTTCTTCTTCTTCTTCTTCTTCTTCTTCTTCTTCTTCTTCTTCTTCTTCTTCTTCTTCTTCTTCTTCTTCTTCTTCTTCTTCTTCTTCTTCTTCTTCTTCTTCTTCTTCTTCTTCTTCTTCTTCTTCTTCTTCTTCTTCTTCTTCTTCTTCTTCTTCTTCTTCTTCTTCTTCTTCTTCTTCTTCTTCTTCTTCTTCTTCTTCTTCTTCTTCTTCTTCTTCTTCTTCTTCTTCTTCTTCTTCTTCTCCTTCTCCTTCTCCTTCTTCTTCTTCTTCTTCTCCTTCTTCTCCTTCTTCTCCTTCTTCTCCTTCTTCTCCTTCTTCTCCTTCTTCTCCTTCTCCTCCTCCTCCTTCTCCTCCTCCTCCTCCTCCTCCTCCTCCTCCTCCTCCTCCTCCTCCTCCTCCTCCTCCTCCTCCTCCTCCTCCTCCTCCTCCTCCTCCTCCTTCTCCTTCTTCTCCTTCTTCCTTCTCCTTCTTCTTCTTCTTTCTTCTCCTCCTCCTTCTCCTCCTTCTTCTTTTCCTCACTCACCCACCTCACCATTGTTATATTTCTGTATCTCTGTTTCCCTCAATTGGGAATAGAATAGAGTTGTTACTCTTTTTTTTTTTTTTTTAAATCAAATACTCTCATGATTTCCAATCCAATGGCCTACAATAACAATTTGTAGTTCTCTGAGCCTGGGTTATTTTATATATGCTTATTGTCCACCTGTATTTTATTTTCTATGTATTGCCTATTTATTTTGCCCCTTTTCTCTTGCATCAGCTACACTATACTACTGTTCCTGTCATCTTGTAGGAACTCCACACATCCTGAATACTATGTCTTTGATTGTCAAACGTTTCTCTGTGTTACCTACTTTCTCTAAATGTTTCAGAGTAGTATTCTTGTGCACTTTGCTTCCAATGTAAACTTCAGTATGAGTTTGCCAATCCCAGGTAAAAAAGGAGAAGGAGGAAGAGGATGAGAAGGAGGAGGAGGAGGAGGAGGAGGAGGAGGAGGAGGAGAAAGAACTTCAATTGTTTTCTGTGCCAGTGGCTTAGGCCTATAATCCTAGCTACTCAGGAGACTGAGGCATGAAAGATTAAGATCCTAAGCCAAGCCAGACAGATTCCACCTAAAAAAGAAAGAAAAAACACCAAAGGCTCAGCTGGAGGAGTGGCTCAAATAATAGAATATTAGCCAAGTGCGCAAGTAGAGCAAACTCAAGGTCCTTATCTCAACCTCAGTAGAACCAAAAACAACCAAACACACAAGATCATCTCATTTGGATTTTGTGATTGAAATGAATGTACACTGTTGGGAAGAACTGAAATGTTCATAGACTTAAGATCTCTTTTCAGAAGAACTGTTTGTCTTCCCAATTATTCAAAGTTGTTTTCGTTCTTCTAGGTTCAGTTGTAGATTTTGGATAGATTGCTCCCATTAGTTCTTTTACTAAGTGAAAATTTATAGAGTGTGTGTGTGTGTGTGTGTGTGTGTGCCAGTCCTGGAACTTGAACCCAGGGCTTTTTTCTTTGGCAGGGGGGTGGGTACTGTTATCTAGTTTGAGGTTAAGACTACACATTAACTTCAATGGGTTAGAATGTATGTCTTGTTTTCCATTTACTGGAAAAGCATGATTAAGTTAAGGATTATTCCTTGCAAATTTGGTAAAACCCATGTGACAAGCTTCCAAAGGGGAGATTCTAACAATAAATGGATATTTAGTAAGCTAGTAGGCTACCTTCTCCCACAATTCTCCCCTTGCTTCCATGTGGCATAGTCTAGATTTTAGATACTCTTGCTCTCAAAGGCCCATGTGTTGAAGGCTTGGTACTGGCCTGTGGTACTACTGGGAAGTGATAGAACCCTTAAGAGGTGGAGCCTAACAGATTGTTTTACCCCCCACTGTGATGTGCTGCCTCACTGTAGGAGCAAGGGAACAGAGCCAATCAACCATGGACTGAAACTTCCTCCTTTAAGTTGATTTATCTCATGTATTTGATACAGTGACAGAAAGCTGGCCAACACACATGATTTAAAGTAAGTGCTTATCAGCCTTCAGTTGTGTTTGATCTCAAATCTATTTATCACCTATAATAATTATTTTACCTATAATAATTATTTTACTCTATACAAAGCAATGGAGTAATTGCAAAAGAGATTTTTCCTTCTCTTAATGAAGATTAAGTTGAATACTTATGGAGGACTAGAGAGAGTTGAGGTGCTACCATACATGGCCTAAATTTAAATGCATTAACACAACAGGAAACAGGGTGTAAATAGCAGGAATTGTAAATGTCAATGTCTATGCTACTCAAAGTGTGCTCTATAGACCCTTGGTCCCTGCAGCACCAGGAAGCCTGTTAGGAATGCCACATCTCAGAACGTCTCCATACTTTTCAGAGTGTACATTCAAGCAGATTCCCCAGGAGATTCATATACACATTCCAATGTGAGCAGGTCATATTTGGAAGTGTTCAATATGGAAATTGTCGACAGTGAATTACAGGTGTGTGTATGTAAAAACGATAATGTGGGAATTCAGTCAACAAGTCATTCCCAAGACAAGATATGGGCCATACAGTAAAAGATCAGTGAGTAAACTGGATGCTGATGGCTCATACTTGTAATCCTAGCTACTCAAGAGGTTGAGACTTGGAGGATCAAAGTTAGAGGCCAGACCTGGCAAAAAATCAAGACTCTTCTTCCAACATAACCATTCATAAGGTAGGTTAGGGATGTGGCTCAAGTGGTAGAGTGACTGCTAAGCAAATATAAACCCCTGAGTGCTGGTACTGGTGAGAGAGAGAGACAGACAGACAGACAGATTGGTGAGTAGCCACCCACATGTGTTTTTATGTTAGCAAATAAAGGAAGATGGCAAAATGTTTAGATCTAAGGGACATTTTATTGTGGTTTCTACCTTAACACACTTTTTCTTACTTGACTAACACAAGTCTGAATTGTACTAGTTGAGAGATTCTATTCTAATTTGCATGTTCCTGGGTTTAAGTGTTGCTTTCACTTAAACTCTCAAAAATACTTATGCACTGATATGCGATCATAATCTTTTTTGTGTCTGTGCCCATCCTGGGGCTTGAACTCAGGGCCTGGGCACTGTCCCTGAGCTTCTTTTGCTCAAATCTACCACTCTACCACTAGAGGCAAAGCTCACCTTCTGGCTATTTTCCAGGTAGTTTATTGGAAATAAGAGTTTCATAAACTTTTCTACCTGGGCTTGCTTCAAGCCATGATCCTCAGATTTCAGCCTCCTGAGCTAGATTATAGACATGAG
Organism: Dipodomys spectabilis; assembly: GCF_019054845.1. NCBI lineage: Eukaryota > Metazoa > Chordata > Mammalia > Rodentia > Heteromyidae > Dipodomys > Dipodomys spectabilis. Next base: position 15,757,378 of record NW_024870775.1, read on the forward strand.
CCTATAATCACCAGGTTTCATTTTTAGCTTGTGTTTGTGCATTGTTATGAAGTCTGTTTCATATTTTTGAAGCATTCTTTTTTGTTATTTCTACTTATTTTTTATTTCTCTAATATTTACTTTTATTTTATTATTTTCTTGTCCCCACTATCTTGGGGTCAGTTTCATTATTCATTGTCTCTCTTGGCCTTTAACACCAGTAAGGAAGACTACAGAATTTCTCTGCAGGATTCTTATGCTCGCATTCTTGTTAATGTGGTTCTCACCAGGACTTTCACTTCTAAATCTATAACACATAGCTTTGGCTTTTCTTTTTGTTTTGAAAGGTGTTGTCTTTCTTTGTCCTTTTTATTTAGGGAGGGCTTGAATTCACATTTTCTCACACTTGCTTGGCTTTTTCACTCAAGGCTGGCACTTTACTACTTGAGCCATGCCTCCATTTCTAGCTTTTTGCTGGAATTGGAGGTAAGAGTCTCTTGGAACTTTTTTCCCCAGGGTGGCTTCAAATTGTGATCCTAAGAACTCAGCCTCCTAAGTAGCTAGGATCACAGAGGTAAACCATCAGCCCATGCCAATTTATTGTTTCTGTTAGTATGTAAAATATGTACTATTTCCTAAGCAGATTCCCAGTCTAAACAGAGGATGAATCACAAAATGCAACACATTCACAGGACAGAGCAACCTTACTCTGTGCTTTTCAGTTTAGATTTGCACAGCACCTACCCATGACTGGATTCCTTCTCCTTGTGATGATGCTGTGCCAGTTCCCAGGTAGTCTTTTCCTCAAATCCAAGTCTGGTTCCCAGCCCAATTCTACAAGTTAGAGAATATACCAAAAGTAAAAGCCTGTGATGGCTCAGGCCTCACAAACTGGGCTATGCGGACTCTAAGAGGTCAGGACTCTAAAGGAGTCTAGTTAAGTGTGTTGTAAGCTCTATGCCCACTGTCCCTGTATGATCAAGGCAACCTCCTGAGATGCTTCAGACCCCATGGCCTCCTTGACTATGCCAGTGAAGCAGCAACGTGTACTTCCCAGTGCTGTTTTGATGGCAGAATGCTTTGCATGGTACAAAACCAGGGCTGGCACCCATGGTCCTATCCTTGCGCTTCTTGTGATATCCAAGGATTCATCTTTGCACTCAGACTCTCATTTCAAAGTGATGCCTACACTCTGAGGTTTCCAAAAATGTTGGAGCACAATGCAACTGCTTATGACTACAGAAAACCCAGGATGAGCTGCCCAATGGATGTGTGTGCTTTATGAGCAATATATGCATGTGTGTTTCTGCTGGTTCATGTTGCTACTGATGAGCCATGAATTACCATGGCTCTATGGAACAATTTTGAGACTTTATCATAGCACAGAGGAGTTGGTGTGCAACTTCTGGTACTGTGTTTAGTAAATCGCGAGACATTCAACACTTGTCTATAAGATAGGCTTTGTGTTAGACAATTTTACTAAACTGTAGGCTCATGTTAGTGCTCTGAGTTCATTTAAGGTAGATGAAGCCATCTGGGATGTTCCATATTTTAAGTGATTTGGGCTTAGGTCTTTTCAACATATGAAGGGGTTCATTGGAAGGGAGTCCCTTTGTAAATCCAGTAGTATTTCTGTGTGTGTGTATGTATGCAAGTGTGTATGTCTATATATCTATGTGGGCATGCAGACTACTCTTTCACCCATGTGTGTGCTTGTGTGCAAGTGTACGTGAGTTTGTATATGCTGTGTTGTGCAGTTTGTGAGGTTTGCAAAACCACTGAGAAATATAGCTAGGCCAATGCTTACTAACTCAGTGTCCAAAGGAATGTCCTGTTGTCTTTACAGGCCTGCACTGACATAAAATTTGCATTAATGGCACTGCTTAAACTGTACCCATGTCTCAAGAGACACCAACACAGCCTTCAAACTCTGGAGTCTGGCTAATGTGGATCACATTTAAATAAAATACCAAGACAACACTGTTAAGTGAATGAAAGCCAGCCAGGGAAAAGAGGCACCAATTTTTTTTAATCCTTCTTAAAGAAAACACTTATTCCTAAAATATTTATGGATGAGTTTCCTAAATTGCTTTATAATCTACAGAGGAAATTGTCCTTTAAACATTGCCTGTAAAATTAATGTCCTTTAAAAGCCATAATCAATTTTCCCTTCCATCTACTTCATAAGTTTTCCAAGTTGGCATGAGTTATAGACTGTTCCTTTGGCTCTGCTTCCCCCCCAAATTACTGTGTAGTTCATCGACGACCTGATACGCAATTCTTTGTGGAACTGGAGACACTGTCTAGAGAAAGTCAGAAAGAAATGTATTTCATCACATTTGTTATCAGTGTAGTGGCTGGGGCTTCCCCAGCACAGGAAGTAGTTTAGAGTAGAAGTAGATTTGTAAGTGCGTTTTTTGGAGTATATATGTATGTGGGGGAAGGGGGGCTTAAACTCAAGGCCTTGTGCACTCTCATTTGGCTTTTTCACTTAAGGCTGATACTTTACCATATCTCTATGTCTTGCTTTTTGCTGGTGAATCTCACAGACTTTTCTGCCCTGGCTGACTTTAGACTGCGATCTTCAGAGTTCAGCCTTCTGAGTGGCTAGGATTACAGACGTGAATCACCAGCACATGGCTAGAGGTACTTTTGTAAGTGCATCTCAGTCATCTTGTACTACATACAGGTAGCAGTGTCCCCAGGATTCTGTCTACCTGTATGAAGACCTGTACCTTAGTACAAAAAAGTGGCCTAACAGCTCCCTTGCAAAGAACAGAGTTAATGGGAGTCCCGGGGGTAGGCAAGATGCAGGACAGGGCTTGAAAGGGCTATGGGCAAGCTGAATGAAGAAGGCTGCTAGGGATCTGCTCCCTTTCTCCTGCAAAGCCCGCTGTTAGACCGGTGATTGCCACTAGGACTCCTAGAAATCGAGCTCCTCCACAATGTAGTAAAAGTCACAGCCTTTTCAGTGCTGCCAGGGGCACCTGAAGCCAAGCGTTGGAAACACAGATATTGGCCTCCCAACTGGAGGGAGGGTCACTGGAGGTGAGATGCCACCAACTTACTGGCTTGGGCCACATGATAGGAGCCAAAGTACTGCCGCACGAGTGAGGATGTCCTTACAAGGAGGTTTGGAGTGGTGATCGCTTGACACACTCACAAGAATTCTAATGTGAATGTGGTTCTGGAGTATGAACTCTGCTCTAGCTTTAGAATACAGCAGACCTCAAAGATTTGAACAATGCAAAACAGTTCTTTAATTCCATTACATGTTGAAATGGTAATGTGTGGAATTATGAAGTGATGTAAAATATACTACTAAAATTGACTTTATATCTACAATCATATGGGTTAAAATGTGGTATATCTGTATGATGGAATGTTATTTGCCTTTAGAAGGGGGTAAATTCTGATATATGTTACCATGTGGATAACTCTTGATGACTTAGTGCTGTACAGAATAAGAGGTCATAAAACGTCAAGTACTGCTAGATGCTAGTGGCTCATGCCTGTAATCCCTACCCAGGAGACTGATATTCAGAAGGTAGAAGTTTGAAACCAATTCAGGAAAAATAGTCCATGAGACCGTTCCAATTAACCACCAACTAACCAGTTTGAGTAGCCAGGTGCCTGTGGCTCATGCCTATAATCCTAACTACTCAGGAGGCTGAGATCTAAGGATTATGCCTTGAAGTAACCCAGGCAGGAAAGACTGAGTCTCTTCAATTAACCACCAGAAAAAGCTGAAAGTGGAACTGTGGCTCAAGCAGTAGAGTACCAGTATTGAACAAAAGAGCTAAAGAACTGAGCCCAGGTGCTGAATTCAAGTTCCAGTATAAGCACACACATACACGTGCACACACAAGTCAGGATGGAGGTGTGGCTCAAGTAACAGAGTGTGCCAGCTGAGCAAGCGCACAAGGCCCTAAGTTCAAACCCAGTACCAGAAAATAAATAAATAAAAATTTTAAACGCTACATACTATATGACTCCACTCACACAAGGTCTCTAGAGTACCCAAGACACTTAGAGTCACACAAGGGAGATATATGCATAGGACTGTGAAAGGACAAATTAGATTCACAATGCAAATGTGGCAGGCAGGTGTACACCTCACTGCACTGGGGATGCTCGGAGAGAAGACAGTCATCATCCACCCTTCCTCCTCCATTAACCCCAGTGTGGCACAGCTTAAAGAAGTCCGAGGCCAGAGGAAGAGGCCACCGGCAGCCTGAATGGAGACAGTGGTCATAACAAAATTAGATTTGCTCCTCAGTCATCACTTCCCATATGCCAGGTGCACCCTTGTGAGACTTTCACCCCACACCTTCCAAGGTAGTTAATTACAAAAGGAAAATAGTGACTTCTCTAGTTCTTATAATATTTCTTGTGATATCTACTTTGTAGCATTTAGATTTCTGCTCCAAGAAATCAAGAAGACACTGCCTTAAGCAAATGATCAAGGTCAACAAAGACAATAATACTGCCCAATCCATCCTTCGCATGTCCCATAGGAGACGTAGGAGTACTTCAGTGATATGCCTGCCTCCACTACTGCCCTTGGTCTAATTGGAACAAAATATTTGACAAACTCAAATCGAGAGATATTCTATGAAGTAACTGAAGCTCTTTAAGTGCCCAGTCAAGAAAGACAAGGAAAGACTGGAAAGCTATCACTTCTCAAGACACTGGATTGAATCCTAGGACAGATAAAGAACGTGGTAGGTAGGTTAATTCACTTTCCTTTGCTGTACTAAAATACCTGATGCTATATTCTTTTTTAAATTTTTAAATTTTAATTTTTCTTAGCAATTTTTATTTTGATTGATTACATAAATATCACAGTATTGTGGGATAGTGATACTTAGTTAAAGTCAAAAACACATTCTAACCTTCATGGGGCAAAGTGTCTTTATCGTGGTCTATAAAGTTTATGAGTTCTATGAGCCTTGACAATACAGTTATTTCTTCCACATCGGGCGATATTCTTTATAAAGAAAAAAACAGTTTACTTATCTCACATTTCGGGCAGTAAGAGCCACTTTAGTTATATGATATCCTGATGAATGGCTTCATGGCAAGAGAGTGCTCAAGAGGAAGAAATCCAGAAAGATTCCATCGTCCTGAGTGCTGGGATTGTAAATAGGGACTGCCATGCCCAGCTCAGATTTGTTCTTTGTTGTTTGTTGTTGTTGTTGCTGCTGCTGAGATGGAACCCAGGTCCTTGCATATGCTTAGCAAGTGCTCTACCATTGAGCTATATCCATGGCCTTTGTCATGTTCTTTTACCATAACCTGCTCAAGCATGAAACAGAAGAGCTTCATTAATCCCTTCCAGTGCATAGGATCCCAATGACCTAGCAACCTCCCACTAGGCTCCACCTTTTAAAGATCCTACATAATCCCCCTGGAAGCCAAGCTTTTAATCCAAGAGCTCTTGGGGAACACATCTAAATCATTCCCAAATCCCAGCCATGGAATAGTAGGGAAATCTGAACCAAGACTATAGTTTCTAGCATTGGGTCAATGTTATTTCTGAATTTTGCCAGATGAAGATAGTGTGGCCACACTGGTTCATTTACACAAACTTTCCATAAGCCCACAATGACATCAAAGTAAAAGTTGAATGCAAATTAAGCCATCAGGTCAGGTGTGCTCAGGCAAGCAGGCTCATCACATTGTCAGGCCCTGAATCTTCACTGTCTCTGATTCCCCTGACTCTTCTGGTGGGACCCCCTCAATGCCAACCAGAGGTGGGAAGCTTGAAGCACCTCATTGCTACTTTGGAAAGGATTGGGGCTTTTCTGTCATTGTTAGGTAGATTATAGAGATCCTGCTACTAGACCTCATTAAATGATAAGAGCAATACCTACTCACTGTAACAAGTCAAAGAAAAGCACATATGGTTTAAAGAAACCAGCATGACTCACCCTCCCACAATCCATTCCTACTTAGTGGCAACCACAGACCTTATCAGACAGCCCACTAAGAGCTTCTCAATGCTCATCCAAACATAGGCCACGGATTTGTGTGGTTTTCTCTCCTACCTCTACCAAGAAATGGCATCATATCACAAATATTGTTCTGACACTTGTTTTATTTTTCACCTAACAATTCATCGTGGGTATTTCTTAGATATAGAGATTTACAATTCTACTTAACTTTCTATTCCAATATTCTGCAATATAGTTGAGCCAATCACAAACTATTGGTAAGTATCCCCCCTGTGCCAGTTTGTGGCTACCATAAATACTAACTCTATCATTATCTATTGACACTTTCATTAAATTTTTTTTCTCCATGTCAGAACTTGAGCTCAGAGCCTCATGTTCTCACTTGGCCTTTTTCAATTAAGGCTGCTACTCTACCATTTGAGCCACAGCTCCACATCTAGGTTGTTTTTATTTTGTTTTTTGTTTTTGTTTTTGTTGTTTGTTAATTTGGGTTAATGGACTTTTCTGCCTGGAATGGCTTCAAAACACATTCTTCAGATCTCAGCTTCCTGAGTAGGATTACAGGCATGAGCCATTGGCACTCAGCTCAAAGGGTTTATTCCATGGTTGTTTGATTTTATGTGCTCAGACAGAATACATGGTGGAGGACACTGTTCACCTGGTGTTGAAAATAACAGGGTAGAGGACATGATACAGCACCAAGGACACTGACCCGGTGACCCACACTTTCAGCTAGACCCCAGGTCCCAATGTCACCACCACTTCCTAAAATAACACCACCACCTGTGAATCAACCTTCCAGGCACAGGCAGGATCCTGCTGGTAAAGATACAAAGTTTCTTGTTCTTCTTTTTGTGCTGGTCCTGGGGTTTGAACTCAGGGCCTGGATGCTGTCCCTGAGTTTCTTTTGCTCAAGGCTAGCATTCTACCACTTGAGCCACAGCTCCACTTCAAGCTTTTATTTTTATTTTTCATAGTTTATTGGAGATAAGAGTCTCATGGACTTTCCTGCCCTGGCTGGCTTCAGACCTCAATGCTCAAATTTCAGCCTCCTGAGTAGCTAGGAATACAGGCATGAGCCACCAGTGCCTGGCTCAACTGGTCATTCTTAGTTTCTCTACAATACCCCAGAGCCAGGAGATGAGAATGCTTCTTGGTCCTCCGTTGGTGAAATGATCAACAAGGATGAAAGAATCCAGATTGGGGTATAGACAGCTTGATTGATGGTGGACCCCATTGCTGAGCTGCAAACATCAAGGAGATAGCACTGAGGCTCAGGCCCCTGCTGGGTGCTCAAGAGAGCCTCAGGCTCTGGGACACATGGGTCTGACACTGAGCAAGTCGGGAGCAGGCCTTAGGAAGATGGACTCATAGCCTCAGGTCACCAGGGTTAGCTCACAGAACTAGAAGCCTGAGAGGGGAAGAGGCTCAGAAAGGAGCCTGGAGACCCTTCATTTCCAAGACAGTATGAAAGTGGAACTTGCTCACTTTAGAAGCTGAAAGGGGAAACCCAAGTGAGAACCAGATCAGAGAAAGTAAGAGCAGCCATCAGCACCTCTCGGCACTCATCAGCATGCTGGGTCCTTCAGATGCAGTTATTTTGATACAGTAGGGTATGTATAATGACCAGGAAAGAAAAGTTTCAAAGCAAAATAAAAGCTTACTATTACTGTATAAAGTTTGCTCCGTGTTGTGTGTGTGTGTGTGTGTGTGTGTGTGTGTGTGTGTGTGTTGGTACTAGGGCTTGAACCTAGAACCTAGGTGTTATCCCTTAGCTTTTTCCACTCAAGGGTGGTGCTCTGCCACTTTGAGCTTTGTGCTGGCGAAGTAGAGATAGACTTTTCTACGCAGACTGGCTTCAAACCTTCATCTTCAGATTTCATCCTTCTGAGTAGCTAAGATGACAGGAGTGAGCCACCTGAACCCAGCACCCAGCTCTCCATGCCATTTCATAAAAGCATCAGTTACATCCCATGCTTATTCTCACTGCTCCTAGGTCCCAGTGAAATGCCACTGTGTCAGGGACTCCAGTGTCCACAAAGCATCCCTCAACCACTTGCACCCAGCCACCTCTGTGTTTTGCCCTTGGTTCAGGTGAGTCTAAGGAATGGATAGGTCCTATCTGGGTCTAATGGTACCACAGAAGCAGATGGTACAGAAAGTGAATAGCTATGACACAGCAGTGCCTGATAGGACACAAACATCCAGGGGTCTCTTGTATTCTCCTTCCCACCCAGGTAATCTCATGTCCTATATCCCTAAATTCCTCAAGTGTTCACATCTCCTGTCCTCCAGAGGCCCACCTCCCCTCTGTGACTTGGAGGCCTTGGCTCTGGCTCAGATGCCAACTCAGTGCAGGAAGGAAGGCAACCTGGTCACTTCATCACATGCAAAACTGATCAAAGGTAAACAGAGAGAGGGAAATGTGTGTGCTCGGGTTCCAGGCAAAGGAGCCTTCTTAACCCCATCTAAAATATAGCCAAGAAGAGCGCTTGCCTTGAGCTGAAGAGCTGAGGGACAGCATCCAAGCCCAGAGTTCAGGCCCCACAAACCCAGAGTTCAGGTCCCATGACCGACAAAAAAAAGAAAATATATATATATCCAAGAGAAGGGCCAAGCTGCCCCCTCCATCTGCATTCCCAAAGCTCACAGAGCTTTGCAATCATCCAAAAGAAAGTTTTGGGGAAGTTGAAAAGTATCAGGTGAACTTAGATGCTGATTTGCTTATCTACACACACACACACACACACACACACACAGGAATGAAAGCCAGTAATCTGGGAACATTTTTTTCAGAAACTTCTACAGAACTGCTCACTAGGCAAGAGATGAATCATTCAAGATCAGAAACCATTACTTAGAATTTTCAGTTGTCCTGAAAATACTAAGGTATATAACATTATATCGTGTATGCATTTTGTGAAGGTGAATGTCTTCTAACAAGTTCATAGGATTTCCTTCGTGGGACACCCAGGAAATGCTTCAATAAAATACCAGACCATGCCTTTCCTTTCTTTTTTTCCTTCCTCTCTCCTTTATCTCCCTTTCTCCTTCCTTGTATGTGGTTCATTCAGAAAGAAGCAATGGTTCAACTAGAGAGAAATGGGGGGTGGGGGGGTCTTCCCAGAGAAGAGGCATGTAAGTTGGGGTTTGAAGAAGTGTCTTCAAATGAAGAGATCATTGCAGACCCCAAGTAAACATGGGACATCAGGATGTACTGAAGTACAGAATTAAAACAGTCTAAAGATTTTAATTTGGGCCAGGTGTGGTTAGTCTATGCCTGGTAATCCCAGGAAGTAGAGAACAGATGTTTGGGGTCTGAGACTAGCCTGGGCAAATGCATAAGAGTCTGTCTGAAAAACAAATTAAAAGCAAAAGCACTGGGGATGTGGCTCAAATGAGAGAGTACTTACCTAGCAACTATAAGGCCCTGAGTTCAATCCAAATCCACAATAATAATAACAACAACAAGATCTCAACTGGCTTTATTTTCAGTTGAATGAGGCAACTTTTTTCATTCTGCAAAATAATAGAATGGGCTGAGGAATGAAGAAAGCAGAAATTTAAGGAGGAGTGGGGAAAGTAAGGGAAGGAAGGGATAGTAGGAGAAAAACAAAGGAAGGAGTAACAATATTTGACAAGAAATGTACTCATTACCTTACTCATGTAACTGTAACCCCTTTGTACAGCATCTTACAATAAAATAAAATTTTTAAAAAAGAAAGCAGAAATTTAAAAAACAAAACAAAAAAGGTGGCAGCAATGGCTCATGATTGTAATTCTAGCTATTCAGGGAGCTGAGATCAGAGGATCTTGGTTCAAAGTAAGTCTGGGAAGGAAAGTCCAAGAGACTCTTATCTCCAATTAGCCACCAAATGGCCTAAAGTAGAGCTGTGGCCCAAGGGGTAAAGCACAAGACTTATCAAAGAGATATGGGACAGCACCTAGGCCTTGAGTTCAAGCCATAGACACAGGATATAAGAGGGTAGAGGAAATGTTTTTTTTCTTCTCCCATTCCCCCAACATTGTGTCTGGGGGTGAATCCTTGATCCACTTTAGCTAAGGATTTGTAATATGTGATTCTCTGACCAAGTCCTGGGAATGACTGCTCTGTGCTTCCTGAAATCCTTAGCTACCCTGACAACAGAGTAGAACACAAGCCAGATCTACCCACTGCCTATTTTTGTGAATTGAATGGTATCAAAGCACCCCACCCACACTGGTCCATAGTGCTACAGCTAACTTCAAAACAGCAGGATAGAGAGACCACATGGCCTTCAAAACTAAAGCTGTTTGACTCTTTGTAGGAAAAATTTCTGAATCACAATTTTAAAAGTTAATCTATCTGCAAGTGCAGTTGCTCATGCCGATAATTCTAGCTACATCAGAGGTTGAGACTGGGAGGACTGTGGTGAAAGGCCATCCTAGGGGAAAAAAATGTTCAAGAGACCGTATTTTAATGGAAGAAGCTGGGTGTGGTAGTACATACTGGTCGTCTCAGCTATGGCAGGAGGCATAAAAGAGGAGAATCATGGTCCAAACATAGGACCAGGCAAAAAGTGAGACCCTGTCTCAGAATAACCAATGGAAAAACCTGGTGGTGTACCTCAATGGTAAAATACTTGCCTAGCAAGAATAATGAGTTCAAATCCCAGTACCACCAAAACATAAAAGTAAAGTCCATCTACCCGCTGGAGAGAACTTATAGAACCTTGGGCTACAAGGCACGAGTTCAGCAGCTAGATGTCATCTTCCTAGTCCCAGCATGGGCGGCTTACTCCTTTCACTGCTTTGTAGGATGGATGCCAAGGAAACCAGCAGAGCCCACCCACACATCCCAGAAAAGACTTGCTAGAACATGGATAGTGAACGCTGGCTTTAAACGTCTTCATTTTGGGCAACTCATTACACAGCAGCAGAAAACAGATTAAATTCCTTACACACACACACATACACACACACGATCTCTGAGCTGTGACTGTTAAAAGAGACAGCATCATGGAACCTAGACTCTATCCTACAGCTTACTTAGTCTCTGAAACTATCCAATAGCATAGTGTCATGTCACAGTTTTTCTGGAGAAATGCCACCCGTCATCATGAAACCACTATGAACCACAGGACTTCTGTTTTCTTCACCCTGGGCGTCAACCCAACTCTCAGCAGCAGGGTGACCACATTTTACTCTGTAGGTTTTGCCTTAAGAATCTTATCATTACAAACATCCTGAGGACTTTAATGGTCCCCCAGGTGAGAACTTCTTACCTTTCTTAACATACAAGGTACAGTTGGGTGTTCTATCTCATCAGGACATACTGCTCTGAATTTCCAGGAGATATTTTGACAGAACATGCCTGACATTTCAAAATATCTCCTTGCTGGGTTGGAAAAGAAAGATGGGGGAGAATGATGGAAGGGTTGGCATCAACCAATACTGTACTCATAAATAGATACATTGAACCGAAGCCCTTTTGGACAACCACTTAATTATAACAAAGAACAAAATACCTCATTCTCAAGTGATGGAACACAATGAATCCAGCTCTGATTTTCTCTGATTTTTTTTCACTAAAATTCCATCGAGGACATCCATTCTTACTAGACAGCAAAAATCAGGACAGGTTAAGGTGCTCTCCCTTCCGTAAACAAGTTTTGAGCTGCTCAGGAGAGATCCCATGCTTCCCTCCCAGTGGATGCCGCTGGGTTCTACCCCACAGTGGCCACCCATGCCCAGGGCCTGCAGGCACCCATCATCTGGACCCTATCCCCAGACTAGGAGTGGCAAGTGAAATAGCCCCAAAGGGGTTACATTGGAGCCTGAGTGTGATTGAGTGTTACTCTAAACGACAAAAAGATTCTTCAAGAAAATAAGATTCTTGTTATCCTGCAACACTGGAATCTGAGTGTGCCATAGCCTTTCTGGTTTTGATCTTTTTAAATGTTTTTTTTTTATTGTGAAAATACTGTACAGAGGGGTTACAGTTACATGGGCAAGATAGTGAGTACATTTCTTATCAAGCATTGTAGCCTCCTCCTTTGTTTACCCTTCCCATCTCTTCCCATCCTCCCTCCCCCCCACCTAATCCTCCCCCCCCCAAGTGGTAAAGTTCGTTTTTGACATGACAACTTGTACTTCTCATTGTTGCAACAGGCCCACCTGTATCCTTATTTAAATGACTTGTTTTTCCCCTTCCCTTCCACAAATTATACCAACATCAAATACAGTGAAAGCAGGGGTTATACTGTGGGGGAGGGACATACAAAGCAACAAAGAAATAATCTTATAATTGCATTAGAAACAAATGCATGAAAGAAAAAAAAACATTTAAAACACATATCTTAGGGTTCATTTTCCTAACTTTTAATTGTAAAGGTGATATAGAGAGGGGTTGCAGTTACATAAGTCAGGTAGGGAGCACATTTCTTTTAAAACAGTGTCACCTCTTCCTTCATTTTTTCCCAGTGTTTCCCCTCCTGATCTCCTTCCCCAATAAGTTCTATAGTTCATTTTCAAAATAGTGTCTAGTGAGTATCACTGCTGAATTAGTTTGCCCTTTGTCTCACCATTTCTGTGCTTTCCCTTACCTTCCCCAAATTAGATGAACTTACATATAAGACAAAAGGTACAGAACTTAAAAAAAAAAAAAAAGCAAAAAAATGGGGAAAACAAAAAAGAAAAAAAAGTAAAATAAAAAACTTCTTGTCTTCATTTCTTGGAGTTCATTTCAATTAGCATCATTTTATATGATCACATGCACATAGCTATTGATCCTTTGTGGTCCTCTCCTAAGAATATCTTCCTTTGTTCTCACTATGTGAATGTTTAGAGTCCTGTGTATTTTTTTTTGCCTTTTACTATCCATTACATTTACTTGTAGATTTATAGGCACATTCTAATTATTACAAATGAGAGAATACATGCAACCTGTGTTTCTCTGGCAGTGGCTTACTTTGCTTAATATAACCTTCTCCAAGTCTTTCCTTGAGAATGGGGCAATGAATTCCAGTGTGTGTGTGTGTGTGTGTGTGTGTGTGTGTGTAAAACATTTTCTTGATTCATTTGTCCACTGAGGGGCATATGGTGATTCCTTATCCTGGTTATGGTAAACAATGCTGTGATGAACATGGTCGTGCTGCTGGCTTTAGTGTAGCCTGATTTGTGGTCAATTGGATAGATGCCCAGAAGTGGGATTTCTCGGTCATAGGGAAGTTCTGTTTAGTCTTTTCAGGAACCTCCATGCTTCTTTCCAGAGTGGTTGAACCAGTTTATATTCCCATCAACAGTGCAGCAGAGTTCCCTTTTGACCACATCCTCACCAGCATCTGTTATTGTTGGCCATTCTAACTGGGGTGAGGTGGGATCTCAAGATTGCTTTGATCTGCATTTCTTTTATGGCCAGAGATGTTGAACATCTCTTCATGTGTCTATTGGTTATTCTTACCTATTCTTCTGAGAAGTCTCTCTTTAAATCTTTAGATCATTTACTAATTGGGTTGCTGTTTCTTTAAGGATTCATTTTCTTTTGAGGGGGAGGTTAATTGTTTGAGCTCTAAGTATATTTTAGATATGAGGCCCTTGTCTGATGCATAGCTAGTAAAGAATTTCTCCTATTCTGTGGGATTTCTATTTATCTTGCTAGCTATGTCCTTTGTCATGCAGAAATGCTTCCATTTGATGAAATCTCATTTATCCAGTCATTTTTTGAATTGTTATGCTTCTGAATCTTTACTTAGGAAGTTTTGATCCATGCCAGGGAGCCCTAATGTTTCCCCTATCCTTTCCTGTAATATTTTCATGGTATCTGGCCTTATATTGAGATCTTTAATCCATTTGGCATTGATTCTGTTCAGGGTGACATATAAGGATCTAGCTTCAGTTTTTTGCACATATGTAGCCAATTCTTCCAGCACCATTTGTTGAAGAGGCTGTCTTTCTCACATCCTGTATTTGACTCCTTTATCAAATATTAGGTGGCTATAGGTCTGTGGGTTCATTTCTGGGTCTTTTATTCTATTCTGTTGGTCCTCAGGCCTATTCTTGTGCCAGTACCAAGCTGTTTTTATTACAATGACTTTTGAATAGAGTTTGAAGTTTGATATTGATATTCTTCCAACATTGTTTTTCCTGCTAAGGATTGCTTTTGCTATTTGGGGTCTTCTATTATTCCATGTGAATTTTTATATTGCTACCTCTATATCATTGAAGAATGTTGTTGAGATTTTGATTGGTATTGCATTGAATTTGTAGATAGTTTTGGGTAGTATTGCCATTTTCACAATGGTTATCTTTCCCATCCAGAAGCATGGAAAGTTTTGCCATTTCCTTAAATTTGCTTTAATTTCCTTTTCCAGATTTTTAAAATTTTCATCATAGAGGTCCATCACATCTTTGGTTAATTGCTAGGTATTGTTTTTAAGGGTATTCAAAATGGAGTTGCTCCAGGCGCCGGTGGCTCATGCTTGTAATCCTAGTTACTCAGGAGGCTGAGATCTGAGGATTGCAGTTCAAAGCCAGCCCACACAAGAAAGGTCATGAAACTCTTATCTCCAATAAACCACCAGAAAACCGGTAGTGGCGCTATAGCTCAAATGGTAGAGTGCTAGCCTCGAGCTGAAGAGCACTCAGGCTCAGAATTCAAACCCTATGACAGACCAAAAGAAAAAGGAAAAGAAAAAAAAAAAAAGAAGTTGTTTTCCTGATCTCCATCTCACTCTTCTCATTATTGGCATACAGAAAAGCTATTGTTGCAGGTCAATTTTACACCCTGCTACGTTAGCAAAGTTTCAGATCAGCTCAAGTAATTTGGGAGAAGAGTATAGGGCTCTTTAAATACAGAATTATATCATCTGCGAAGAGAGAGTTTTACTTCTTTCCCTATTTGGTTCCCCTTTATGCCTTTCTCTTGCCTTATTGCTCTTGCTAGGAATTCTAGTACTATATTGAAGAGGAGTGGGGAGAGTAGATATCCTTGTTTCATTTCTGACATTAGAAGAAATGGTTTTAACTTTTCACCATTAAGTATAATACTGGCTGTATATTTATCATTTATAGCCTTTATTATATTGAGGAGTGTTCCTTGGATTCCTAGTTTCTCCAAAGTTTTCATCATAAAAGTGTTTTGAATCTTTTCATATGCTTTTTCTGTGTCTAATGAGATGATTATGTGGCTATTGTCCTTGCTTCTGTTGATGCATTAGATTACATTAATTGACTTGCATATAGTAAACCAGCTTTGCAACCCTGGAATGAATCCTGTTTGATCACAATATCTGATTTTTCTTTGGTTAGTTGTTGAATTCAGAATTTTATTAAGAAATTTTGCATCAATACAGGTGGCCCTGTTGCAACAATGAGAAGTACAAGTTGTCATGTCCAAAACGAGCTTTACAACGTTGGTGCGGGGGGCCGGGGGGGGGGGGGGGAGGGGGGGAAGGAGAAGGATTGGGATTAGGGGGGGAGGGGGGAGGCTGGGAAGGGATGTGAAGGGTAAACAAAGGAGGAGGCTACAATGCTTGGTAAGAAATGTACGCATTATCCTGCCCATGTAACTGTAACTCCTCTGTACAGTATGTTCACAAATAAAATTAAATTAAATTAAAAAAAAAAAAAGAAATTTTGCATCAATGTTCATCATTAAAGAGATGGGTCTGTATTTCTTTCTTTGATAAGTCCCTATCTGGTTTGCTGATGAGAGTTCTACTGGCTTCGTAGAATGAATTTGTTAGTGATCTTTCTCTTTCATTTCATTGAAGAGTTTGAAGAGGATTGGAATGAGTTCTTCTTTGAAGATCTTATAGAATTTGGCTATGAATCCATCTGGTCCTGGGCTTTTCTTGGATGGGAGGCTTTTTATTGCCCTTTCTATTGCATTATTTATTATGAGTCTATTTAGTTGGTTTAAATCTTCCTGGCTTAGTTTTGTTATAGCAATATTTGCTAGGAATTTTTCCATTTCTTCTAGGTTCTCCAATTTGTTAGCATAAAGTTTGCAAAGTATTCCCTAAATGTTCTGAATCTTAGTTGTTTCTGCCATGATGCTCTCATTTTGCCTCTAATTTTACATATTTGGGTGTGTTCTTTCTTTGGTCAGGTTTGCTAAGGGTCTGTGAATTTTGTAGATTTTTTTTTTAAAGAACTAACTCTTTTTGTTTTGTTGATTCTTTCTACAGTTTTTCAAGCCTCTAATTCATTAATTTCTAATTTAATTTTGATTATCTGTTTCCATCTACTGGTTTGGGGTTTGGTTTGTCCTCTTTTACTAGGTACTTAAGATGCATCATTAAATTATTGATTTGAGATTTCTCCAATTTGTTGATGTATACACTCAGAGCTATACATTTTCCTCTGAGTATTGCCTTTGCTCTGTCCCAGGGGAGCTGGTACTTTGTGTGCCAATTTTTGTTAAATTCCATAAACGTTTGAATTTCCATTCTGATATCTTCAATGACCCTCTGGTTATTCAAAAATATGTTGTTCAGTGAGTTAGAGAATGTTTTTTATTTTTTTTATTGTAAAAATACTGTACAGACAAGGACACGTACACCTCCATGTTTATTGCAGCACTGTTCATAATAGCTAGGATATGGAAACAACCCAGATGCCCCACCACAGATGAATGGATCCAAAAATTGTGGTATCTATACACAATGGAATATTATGCAGCCATTAGAAATGACAAAATAATGGCATTTGCAGGGAAATGGATGGAGCTAGAAGGAATCATGTTGAGTGAGGTAAGCCAAGAGCAAAGAGACAAATGGTACATGGTCTCCCTGATAAGTGGAGGCTAAATCCAAAATGTTAGGTGATACGACAAAACTAACAGGACTTAAGAAACAAAGAACTCCCACTCATGTGGTTGAACCACTACTAAATATCCCCATGCTGCTGATCACATGTATGGTGTATAACATGTGTACACCATTATATGTTATAGACTGTGATAGACAATTTGCTCCAGGAAAGTTCGAATGAACTTGTGACTTTAAATGAGCATCATTATTCCACAATAATGTGAAATTTGGGAAATCATGTACTCACTTAATCACAATCAAAAAAAAAAAAAAGAACCTCGGGGAAGGTGGGGAGGGAAGGGATGGTAGGGGGAAAACAATGGAGCGGGTAACAACGCTCAATAGGAAGTGTACTCATTACCTTACTCATGTAACAGTAACCCTCTGTATAGTATCTTTACAATAAAAAAGAAAAAAAATGCTGTACAGAGGGGTTACAGTTACATGAGTAAAGCAACGAGTACATTTCCTATCAAGCATTGTTACCTCCTTGTTAGGAAATTTTCTGTGATGGCTTTGACTCTAATTTTATGCCCCTGTGGTCTGACAGAATGCAAGGAATGAGTTCAATATTTCTGAATTTGCACAGATTTGCTTTGTGACTTAAAATATTATCTATTTTGGAGAATGTTCCGTGAGCTTCTGAGAAGAAAGTATATTCTGATTCTGCTGGATGAAATATTCTGTAGATGTCTGTTAAGGCAATTATTTAGGTCTGAGGTTTTTCCATTGAGTTTTTGCCAGGATGATCTATCTAGTGGTAACCATGAAGTGCTGAAATCACCAACAATCAATGTGTTTGGATCTATGTATGTTTTTAGAAAAGGTAGTATTTATTTGATGAAGTTGGGTCCCTGACACTTGGTGTATAGATACTTAGAATTGTTAAATCCTCCTGTAGGAGAGAGCCTTTTATTAATATGTAATGTCCTTCTTTGTCTCTTTTCACTAATTTTAATTTGAAGCCAATTTTATCTGATATTAGGATTAATATCCTAGCCTATTTATAGGGCCATTTGCTTGAAAGGTTTTCTCCCAGCCTTTCACTCTCAAAATATGCTTGTTTTTGTCTCTTGAAGACAGCAGATGAATGGGTCTTGCTTTTTGATCCAACTAGTCAATTTATGTCATTTAATTGGAAAGTTAAATCCATTATTATTGAGAGGAAGAACTGAGAAGTGTTTGGTAATTCCTCCATGTTATTCACCTTTTTAGAGGCTGTGCCTCATCATTTCTTACTATATTTTTCTGGTTTTCTGGTAAAGGGCTGTTTCTCTGTCACTATGATGTTCTTGTTGGTTTTCTATAGGTAGGATGTCTTTAAGTATCTTCTGTAGTGCTGGTTTGGTGATGATAAACTTGTTTCCATTTTTCCTTTTAATGAAAAGGTTTTCTTTGCCCCTCAGTAATGAAAGAGAGGTTTTCTGGGTATAGTGTTTTTGGTTGGTAGTTGTTTGACTTTAAGGTTTAGCATACATCATTTCAGGCTCTCCTTGCTTTCATGGTCTTGGCTGAGAAATCTGGTGTTATTGTGACTGGGTTTCCTTTATATGTAATTAATCTTTTCTCTGACAGCTTTGAGGATCCTTTCCTTGGTCTCTGTTGATCCTGTGAGGATTACAATGCGCTAGTGGGATGTTCTATTCTTGTCTGGTCTCTTTGGAGTTCTAAAGGCTTTTTGTATCTGAATGGGCCTATCATTTTGAATGGTTAGGGAAGTTCTCTGCCAGAATTGTGTTAAATATGTTTCCTACTCCCTTTAGTTGCTTTCTCTTCTCCTTGCTCAACTCCTATCAAGTCTTATCTTAGGTCTTCTGATTGTGTCCTGAAGTTCCTGCAAGCTCCTTTCTTATTTCTTGGATTTGTTCTGGATAATTGTCTCTTCTTTCTCTATAATATCTTATATGCCTTCGATTCCTGAGACTTTGTTTTCTATGTAATCTATTTTGCTGTTAAAACTTTCTACTTTGTTTTTTTATTTCCCTACTTTCTAATTGATCATTCTTGATGGTTTCTATCTCTTTGCTGAAACTTTCTTTTAGGTATTTATGGACTTTTTTACTTCATTGACTGGTTCATCCATATCTTGTCTCATATCTTTTGGCTGAGTGACTACTTTTTCAGTGGACTCCCTTTCCTTCTCTTGGAATTCATTTAGCTTTCTGTTTGTGGACTCCATGAATTCGTCTGATAATCTGATTAGTCTCGTCACCTTCATGCAAAGCCTTATGTAGGCTTTCTATCTTTTCTTTAAACATATGTATCAACAGTATATTTAATGCATTGAAAACTATCTTCTAGATCCTTCATTGTCTGCTCTATTGCCTGGTTATTTTCTGTGGGAGCTGAGCCTTCTTGACTTGCCATTTTTCTTGGTTCTATGGTTTGTTCTGCCCATATGGGAAAAAAAAGCACTCAAATCTGAAACCACAGCAGGATACAATATAAAGTCAAAGACCAATACAAAGCCTACAATTGCATAAACTTTAAAGCAGAGGTTTTAAATCACTGGAAGGTATTCCCTTATCTAAATATTCCTTCACTTTTATTTGGAGAGGGGTATTGTGGTGTAGAAGAGAAGATTATATATCACTGTAGCCTGTGAGCAACTCTGTTGGAAGGGTCAAGTAAATGAAACCAACCAAAAAGATAACAGGGATGAGCCAACTACACAGAATCAAAATGGAAACAAATACAGTCAAACACACAAGCAATAAGGGAACAAAGGAGTAAAGAAAAGAAAGAAAAAGAGAAGGATCAGAAAATAGGAAAAGAAATAAAAATAAATTAGAAGAATTAGAAAAAAGTAAAGAAAAATAAAGGAAGGAGAAAACAAAAATAAAAGAATAAAGAAAAGTGAAGAAAAAGAAGAGTAAAACTAAAACATAATTTTAAAAATTTAAATTGAACAATTAAAAATAGTCAGAATTAAGTATGCACACAAATAAGAAACACCTTTAGCAATCATCATAGACTATATATCTAAGACTAATCAAAAGAACAAAAATAAAACAATCAAAAACAACAAGAAAAAACAAAAACAAATGAGTTCCCCAATTTGTTTTGGGGACCTTGTTTCTCCCAATGTCCAGTATGCAGTAGCTTAGTGAAGTCTCTGTTTTAGTTGCTGAGATCTACAGTTGTCCTTGTAGCCAAGATGTGGGCAGTATCAGGGGGTAGAGTTCCTTATTTCCAGGTAGGAGGTGCCTCTGATGTTTGTAGGGCCAGTTCCACACTGTTTAAATGCAAAGGGCTGGGGTGTAGTTAGATTCTGAAGCCCTCTTGATATGGAGGTGTGGCTGTTACCTAGAGTCCCACTCTCAGTACAATTAGGAGATAACCAGGTTTTTAAGGGCTATGTGTAGCTTGCTTATATGTCAAAGAAAAAAACAATGAATTCTCTAATCAGTTTGTGTGAGTGGCCAGAAAAATGTGCTACCTTACAAATTTGGAGTCTGAAGCTCTCCTCACAGTCTATATGAAGCAGCACTCGGGGTGTGGCTCTTTAGTTCACAGGTGGGAGATGGCTCTTAACTGCAGCCTAGCTTCTGCAGAGCACTTGGGTGTCAGCAGGACTCTGGCATATCTGGAATCTGTAGCCTTCCCTGATATGCAGGGGTGGCTAGCACCTGGGTTCTTACTCTCAGTATTGCTTAGAAACACACTTGACTTTTAAGACTTGTCTGGTTTTGTTTTGGTTGTTTTTGAGTGAGATTTTTAGAGACTTTCAGTTTTGTAATTCCAAGGTGCTCCACTGGAATACAGCCAACCTTGTCCTTATTCACTGCTGAGAGTCAGGGATGCCTCCTTTTGGGTAGGTCTTTTGTTTGCCACCAGAGAAGGAAGGTGAAAGGATATCAGATTCCTTTGCCCTTTTCAAAAATGGTGCTGCTTCTCCGACAAGTGTTCCCAGTCAGGTGCTCTGGCAGCCTCGTTGCCACTTTCAAAAATGGCATTCTTCTTGGGTAGAGGGAAGGGTTCCGTCCAGATTCCATTCTCTGGAAGGGGAGGTTGTATTTTTTGGGGCACTCATGGTTCCCAGTGATGCTTTGGACCATCCACAATGTAGCGAGTTATCTCTGCATCTGACTGTGGCCAGCTCAGCTGTGGGCTCTCACTCTTGCTTTCTCCCATGCTGGTTCTTTAAATTCTCACTGAAGATATTTATCCAGCCCAGGGACTCTCAGCCACTGCTGCCACCGCTACTGGTACCACAGCCATGCAGGTTACTGTTTTCTCTCTTTTTATGTGAGCAATTTATAATATTTTTGGTGTGACTCTCTGATAATTAAAACTTACATGGTACAACTCTCTAGACATGGAGTCCCTGATGGGACCCTAAAACTCTGATTCTTTGGTTGTTCCCTGTTCTATTTCAACCATCTTCTTCCCAATCCAGCTCCACAGCCTTTAAAACAGGAAAGTTATACTGAATTGAATGAATCCAGTCTTATCACATGATTCATAAAAGCACTAAGCCATCACTGGTAGATGACTTTGAAACACATGGCATAAGTAGCTGCTAGAACTACTTAGCATTAGTTGGTTGTAGCCAACTTATAGCATGTAAACAACCAGTTTGTATAGCTTGTAACAACAGACTTATTTAGCATGTACATTGCAGAAAATATCTCACTATTTTAGAAGCTGAGAAAGACAAGATCAAGGTACTAGCAGATCTCAAGTCAGGAAGAGATGCTTCTTGATTCAAAGACTGTACCTTCTCAATGAGTTGTCACATAGTGAGAGCTCATGGCATGATGCTCACCCTCACGACCTCTCAAGGACCCCACCTCCTAATACTCTCAACCAGGGATTAAGACATAAACATAGAAGTGTGGTGGCTCAATATTGTAATCCTAATTACTTGGGTGTGGAACTCAGAGGATTACAGTTGGAAGCCATCCTTATCTACCCATAGTTGTGGGCCATGGTGTCTGCCATCCCTAGCAAATCAGGAAAGCATAAGTAGAAATATTGCAATCCATATCAGCCAAGACATAAATTGAGAGCCTACTTTGAAAACAACCGAGCCAAAAGAAAAAGGAAATAAGCCAAAAAGGGCCTGGAGGCATGGCTCAAGTGGTAGAGTACCTGCCTTACAGGTATGAGGGCCTCAGTTCAATTCCCAACACCGACACCAAGAAAGAAAAAGCATATTAGATTTCAGCAGAGGAACTGACTGGGGAAAGGAATGTGGAAAGAAATTAGCCTGTAGCACTAGCTCCAGAGAACTTGGAAGTGTGAGCTGTCATTGGTTGAAGATATGGGAGAACATGGAGAGAAGAAAGACAAAGACCAACGCTGGCTGATATCCAGAAGTGACAGAGGGACACCTCAGTGGGGCAGAGGCCACCCCAGGATCCTTTCTAACTGTGCTGACTGGACACACAAGGTTTTCTCAGCTCTTCTGCTAGGGAGTTACAAAAAGCTCCACTGTCTAAAAATTGCCCTCTCCTCAAAATAAAGCCCAACATGTGTCTTGTGTTTCTTATTTTCATGGGGTTGTCTCTAAGGTATGAACTAGTTCTTTCAGCAGAAGTCTTCCCTTCTTTCCCCCATTTTTTTTCCAAACTGGAAGGTGACAGACAGAACAGGACCACCCCCCCTCAACTGTGCCTGCCCACCCACGTCGACCTAATCATCAAGATGTTTACTACTCATTCTGTATTGAGTATAAAATATTCTGTAGTCAGTGGTGCCATGGCTATACCATTGTCTAAGGAACTGGTCCTTTTGGGGAGGGAGGTGATCATGGGGCTTGAACTCAGGGCCTGGGTGCTGTCCCCAAGTTTTTGCTCAAGGCTGATATTCTACTGCTTTGAGCCACAGAACCACATCTAGTTTTCAGGTACTTAATTGGAGGTTAAGAGTCTCATGGTCTTTCCTGCCTGAGCTGGCTTTGAGCCATTATCCTCAGATCTCAGACTCCTGAGTAGCTAGGATTGCAAGCATGAGCCACCGGCGCCCGGCAGAATTGGTACTTTTCATGACCTGAATGCCAACCCTCTGACACAGGGGAGTGTTACCCAGGCCACTAGATATGACCGAAGAAAATGATATCCAGATTGTGTTTCCATCGTCCTCCTAGACCATTGTTTTCTGGCTCTTCCCACTTGCTCTCTTCCAAACATTGTGGCCACTCCTTGCTGTCCACTACAAAGCATCTCTTTCCTCCTTCCCTTCTCTCTGACATTCCAAGAACCCAGGCAGGACCAGGAACATCAAAGTGCCTATCAAAGCTCCCTAAATAGGCATCACTTCCCATCACAGGTGTGTCAATCAGGGGTCTCCAGAGAGACAGAACCAGCAGGATCTAGACAGCAAAATAATTCACACGAGGAACTCACTAACTCTGTTGAAGAGACATTAGTCCCCCGTACTGATGTCTGCTGGTTGGAGATCCAAGAACACGGCTAGTGTCCTTTAGTTCAAATTCCAAAGCCTGAGAACTGGCACTGCTACTGATATGAACTCCAATCCAAGGTCAGGAAAGAAAGAAGTGGATTTCTCCTACCTGGCCTTTTGTCTTTATTCTCTTCAGGCCTTCAGTGGATTAGAAGGGGTCTCATCCACCTGGCTTTACTGGCTTCCTTGATTCAAATGCTTATTTTATGAGAAATACTCTCCTAGACACACAGAACTGTGTTGAGTCTGGGCAAAGTGACCATTCAGAATATGGAATTACTCCCCATCTGGTTGATGGTGAGTTTTCTGTCACAAAGAACCAAGGGCTCTCTTTCTGTTTAACGTTGATGAATGCTTATCTAACTGTCACTCCCAAGAAGTCTTTAGCTCTAGGATGCAGATTCTTTGTCCTCAAGCCTTACAGTAGCCCCAGTGAGGGTTCTGATCTCTGGGGGAATCAGAGGCAGAAAAGTAGCATGAGTAGGGAGGGGTGCAGCATCCTTGGTAAATTATTTGCTGGAGAACACGCAACCAATGGATGCATCAAGCTTGAGTTTTACTGGTTTTGTTTATTCATTTATTTTTATTAGCCTTTAAGTAGTTATAAACAAGGGCTTCAATGAACATGTCAGTTTGTGAGTACAAAGCATCTCAGTCAATATCACTCTTTCATCATTCTCTCCATCTCTCCTAATCTCACCCAGCCCCTCAATTTACCTAGTTCCATGTTCTCATATATACATTGAATATTAGGACTGCATTTGCCTACCCTTCCTCTGTTTGCTGGTCTTAAGCCCATTCTTTGACATACTAGCACATCAATTCACAGTAGCAATGATGTATCACCAGAATATCAATCTACAAGTATCAATCCACAGCAATGAGATATCAACAGAAAGACAAATTTATCACCTAAAATCAGACTGCTTCAAAACACCTCCAGATCTTGTCTCAAACTGAGAGCTCCATTGGTTCTACTACTATTTGTCTTTGAGATACATTTCCTTAAGTACTTACATCCTTGGTCTGCTGCAACGCACTAAGATGTGGTGGTGTGACTCAGTGGGCTGAGGGGGCCTCTACCCCAGGAGGACTTGGTGGGAGAAACAGGTGTTTACAGATCACCGTAGCCTCACCTTATGACACTCTCCTCTTAATGTGTGCAGGGGACTCCTATTATTCCTTCTTGAGAACTATTACTGATTGGCTATTCAAGAGGGACTGGCTAACACTGGCAGCCCTCAGAAGTTTTCCATCCTCTAAATGTTCTAGGCTCCAGGAGAAACCTAGCTCCCATTACTCCAATTTCCCTTTCATATGGAGTCACAAAAAAAAGATTTATCTCAACACGAGGTTCTACTGTCTCTGAGAGCTGAGGAAGAGCCAGGTGAATAGTGTTGACTGGCAGATCATGGCTGTGACTCTATTGCTTCCCCTTCCTGAGCTGGTGGCTCAATAGAGAATGAGACTAAACATGTCCCATACAACACATCTGGTCTAAGCCCTGTTGCTTATCAGCTGTGTCTCACCTTTCCAGATTGGGAGGCTGACACCAGCCAGGAAGCTGACTGCATAATCCCAGCTGTAACTCCCCTGTCATATTTTGAAAGGAAGTGAAGCAGCATTTCAAACTCAGATGGAAACTAAGTGCTTATATCTCACTCTTATAGTCCTAGCCGAAGCTGAGATCTGAGAACTGTGATTCAAAGCCAGCCCAGGTGATTCTTATTTCCAATTAACTATCAAAAAGCTGGAAGTGGAGCTGTGGTTCAAGTAGTAGAGTGCTAGCCCTGAGCAAAAAGCTAAAAGACAGCTCCTAGGTCCTGAGTTTAAGCCTCAGTACCAACACACACACACACACACACACACACACACACACATACACATCAGATGCTCTTAACCAGGAGAAGTGGAATTGACTATAATCCCAGCAATAATAATAATAATAATAATAATTAATAATAATTTGTTTTCAGGGCCTGCTTGGACTACATAGTGAGTTTAAGACCAATTTGGGCTATTCTGTCTCCAAAAACATAAGAGCTGGAGATGGAGATTATGGTATAGTACTTGCCTAACATGGACAAGATCCTGAGTTTCATCCACAGTAAAACACACATGCACTTGCCAGCACCAGACAATCTTATGTAAAATGATAGATGGTGACTAACTCTGGAGACGCTTTGGGCAGCAGCGTTTTCTCCTGCCGTCCCCAAGGATTTTACAAGTGCATGCCTGTGGAGGCCTAAGCACAGTTCTTCACTGCAAATACTTATACAGAGAACTCTCTGTATAAGTTAAATCATATAGCTAGCTCATGGGTTTGAAAAAATCAGTTCTAATAAGCCAGCTCTCCATTTAAGATCCAACACCCTCCTGCATCTTCCTGAGAGACATCCTGGTATGATTTTCCTGCACCAGTAGGCTTTTAGCAACGAGACCCACTAGAGAGACAGTTCCTAGACACCCTAGTAAGAGAGTGGGAGACAAGGAGCAAAGGAAGACCAGTGTAAATTCTTGCCCCCACCATGCTCTATCGTTTAGAGGTCCCTGAAATCTCCACTTGCCCATACAAGTACTATATAATAATCCCATCTCCACCCTCTCCCCAGAGGACTACATCAGAAAGTCTGGAGTGAATGGGCTTCATAATTATGACTTGTACCGGGCAACTGAGGCTATACCTAGACTTAGTAATGTCTGAGGAGTGATGGGTCCCAAAACTTACATATGTATGTATCACTTGAGGGTCTTTTGTTACCCAAAAGTCAGATCTTATGTTACTTCAATCCTTACATCTGGCCAGAGAATTCAGGCAACATGCAAACATAGTGTAAGTAGTCAGAGAGTTTCTTAAGAAAGAAATAAGGCAGAGAAAGGCAATTTCATGCAAGATGGCACTTCAGTTCATCTTCAGCCATCTTCAGGACACAAACATGAGCTTGAGGTTTACATAGAGGAAGAGGAAGAATTAGAGGCAGGAAATAAAGTTATGCATAGTTTAAGAGTCTCTGTTAAAGGTGGCCTGTCTGGTCATCATCTCAGTTCTGCATTATGGAGAAGTTGTTAGTGCTGTCATCGTTTTGAGGAGAGAATTCTGCTTCCCAGGAGATGATTCCTCTGGCACCAGAGTGCAGCTTGGTCTTTTATAGGTAATTGTTCTGATTTAGGGTTGATTTATCTTGCAAGGCTTTGCTGCTCCTTAGGGGAAGTTTTAGTTCTCCATCATAAAGATGATCAGTCATAAAGATCTTATGATCGTCATTGTAAAGATTGATCAGTCCTGTCTTTCCTGGAATCCAAGGTGATTGCAAAGTGAATGCAGAAACAATGGCTTAGAACAATGACAAACACAAAATGGAAACGCAAATGCCATGCTTTTCTTCTGCTTTGAGCTAATACGCAGCAAAAGCAAAGCCAAAAAGAATTTACCTGTTACAAACACACTTTCAATAGACTGAAACTGGGTTGTTGCTAGGGTAAGGACAACAACATTAACCTCTGGAATTCAAGTACTTATTGAGATTGTGAGAAATTTCTATCCCCAGGTCGAAGTCTATAGGACTGAGGTTTTCTGTGATTTGGGAAGTTTAATTACAATACTTTTCTCTGAGATCTCATGATCTCCATTTTAAGGTCTTTTTGCATTTCTCCATTGTTCATGATTGACTAGCTACTACTGATCAGTTAAAACATGGATTCTGGCAAGGAAAGCCCAAGGCAGGCAACATTTCACGTGTCCAGTAAGCTTCTGCCATGCTGAGCAGCAGGAGACACAGCCAGAGTTCTTAGATTTGTGTTCCAAAGTCCATGTTGCCCCCACTGGCCATAAAAACGATGTGCTTTTTGTAACCATACTTGAAAACAGTACAATAGATGAACTATGATTAAAACATTGCATCTTCAGGAGATGTCAAAGCTTTAACTAGTTTGCTCATCTGACAGCTTACGACCTGTAGATTCACATGGGGTAGTCCCACTGCACCCACCATCTGGGAAGGTGCTGGGAAGATTACAAGCTGTTACTCTAGCCAGCAGACAGCCAAGGTGCTCACCTGATTTAGCCTCATCACCAAACCATACCTGCCAGGTGACATAAAAGGAACTGGAGAATTTTGATCTTCAATTATCTTTTAATCTTTTCCAGAAACTACCCAAAGACCTTTGGCCTCCCGTGACTTCCAGGAAAAAGGCAGGTGTCCAACAGAACTTTGTATCATTGGCACTCAAACCAATGACTTTCCAGACAAGGACATAAACAGTAACATCAAGGCTAAAGACCTTGCTGCTGGATCAGAGCAGTGACTGCTGGGCATTTCATCCATAAAGGTGGTCAGGTGATCTCCCCCACCATGCTGACAAGAAGCTCTCCATCTCCACTTTCCACATGCAACTGTGGTCACAGATAGGCAAAACAGTATGGCTGCTGAAAAGCAGATCATAAGAATACAGGTCTAGCCAGGTGCTGGTGGCTCACGCCTGTAATCCTAGCTACTCAGGAGGCTGAGATCTGAGGATCGTGGTTCAAAGCCAGCCCGGGCAGGAGAGACTGTGAGACTCCCATCTCCAATAAACCACCAGAAAACCGGAAGTGGCGCTGTAGCTCAAGTGGTAGAGCGCTCGCCTTGAGCTGAAGAGCTGAGGGAAAGCGCCCAGGCCCAGAATTCAAGCCCCACGACCGACAAAAAAAAGAATACAGGTCTAACTGCAGAATGGCCCAACCAACATGTAATTGAAATCATGTGTAAAATGTTCTGATAACAGCATATTTCTTAAAAGTAAAAAAAGATGCTGGTGACTCACACCTGTAATCGTAGCTACTCAGGAGGCTGAGATCTGAGGATTGTGGTTCAAAGCCAGCCCAGTCAGGAAAGTCCATGAAACTCTTTTCTCCAATTAACCACCAGAAAACTGGAAGTGGCGCTATGGCTCAAGTGGTAGAGTGCTCGCCTTGAGCTGACAAGCTGAGGGACAATGTGCAGACCCAGAGTTCAAGCCCCATGACTGACAAAAAAAAGTAAAAAAGAAATCAGTAAAATTAATATTCATAGAATATTTCATTGAATCTAATACAAATTATCTTTGCAACACGTGGAACCAGCCATGTTCCAAGTGCCCTGTAGCTACCTATGGTCCAGGACAAAGCCAGGAGCCCACCTTTCAGCAAACTCTCATTCACTCAGATACCACCAGTCCAGGATCCACCCTTTGGGAGAATGTCAGAGTCTACTATAGCCACTAAAATCTTGATGCTGTTTTGACACAATTTCCAGCATTTCTGTCCAATGCTTGGTAAACTGTATGCATATGCTAAGATGCATATGCTAAGTCTTTGCAGTTACAGGTTGAACACATCGGCACCAAGCTCACCGTTCCCACCCTTGTGCATGATGGCCAATTTAACACTTCTCTAACACTAGACAAGTGCTAGAATTAGACATCCACAGGGAAGTATGTGTGCAGATGAAGAACGAAGGATGCACATGTATGCTAGTCATGGACCCTTCACACAGAAGACTCCAAAAGCTGAGGTTTAGGGTCCCTATCTCACCAAGAGAAACCATGTGGAAGAAGTTGCCCCATTTATCCAAAAGATTACAAATCAGAATGCAGTGAGGTCATTTGCATAATCATGTTCATTATAGCACTATTCACCATACCCAAGGTATGGAAACACAGCCCAGATGTCCTTCAATGGGTGAAAGGATCAAGAAAACATGAGATTATACATATATAGTGGAATTTTACTCATCTATTAGGAAGAATGATATTATATCATTTACAAAGAAATGGATGGACTTGGAAAAAATTATGTTAAGTGAAGGAAGGCAAGCCCAGAGAGACTAAGGACACATGTTTTCTCTCATACATGAAAGCTAAATCTAATTTATAAATGTATGAGTAAACACATACGGGGTTCTACATACATGCATACAGACATATTAACCAATGTATGGTATTTGTAAGGGAGAATTCAAATGATGTAATGCCTTAGTGAAGCTCACAATGTTTAGGATATGCTGAGTGAGGCTCTGTTCAGTCTGTCAAAAGATTTTTTTTTTTGGTAAGGAAAACATTATGCAACATAACGCTGCAGTCAAATTTATTAAAATGGTTTTCTGAGGACAGAGGAATCTACTGCAGGGACTCAGAACTCCAACAAAGGACCCTTCCCGCTGCATCACCCCCCGTGGCTCCCCACACTAATTATTCTTTCTTTAGTGAATATCATCATACTCATAGATACTTAGAATCAGGCAGCCAATTGCCTCCTGGTGAGTCTTGCCTGATCTCCCCTGTGTACCTCTCCTGCGCACTCATCTTTAAAGCTTCTTCCCTGGTACCCTTCTGGGTACCAGGCCTTAGGACTAGCCCTAGCTATGTAGCTCCTCCCACCGCAGCCTAATGTCTACCCCAGGTCCTGTTCCTCTTCCCTCACCCTTACCGGGTCTGTCCTCTCCCCTGCATCTGCCAACATCTAGACCACGCAGATCCACCTCTAGCGACTTGGGTGTCCTTCCTTGAGCTCTTCCCACTCCACCCAAGTCCACAATTTTTTATAAGTATACCCTAAGTCTTGTCTCTGCTGTTCCAGGCATCAGGCTAGAACATGAGTTCTCCCCGATTGCCTGTTCAGCTCCTTCCCAGCATGCTGCCTGCTGGCCTCAGCGCCCATCATCACTCCTTCCAGAAAGGCTATCTTCCACTGATGACACTACCCTTCCATGCTTCCTCTTTGCTTTTGTCCTTTTCCTTAAGTATCTGTCTAAAAGTTAATAATTATAGTGGTCTCTCAGTATCCTGAGGGGACCAAAATTCAAGAATTCTCAAATCCCTTATATAAATGGAGCGTACTTGCATAGAGTATGTATATCTTCTCATAAACTTTAAATCATCTGTAAGAGATTTATAATGGCTACCATGATGGAAACTGTTATAGAAATTATTGCATTGCTTCAGTATTTAAGGAATAATGACTAGGGAAAAAAACTGTACATGGTCAGTACTTATGCAATGTTTTGTTTTGGTTGAGTCTGAGATACAGGAGCACAGAGCAGTGGACCAATCCATTCAACTTACTAATGTGTGCCACCCTACTGAACCTCCTTCTACAGTGCTTTTGTGCCAGGGTGCACAGACCAGGTAGTAGTCCCTGCATCCCACCCAGTGCCTGAAGAGTAGTGAGTAACCCACAGACTTTTGAAACAAGTCCCAACAGGACTTAAAACAGAAAGCAAGGTAAAAGAATAGGTCCAACCTTCCATCAAGCCCTCAAACCCAGAACTGTCCTGTGCTAGCGTGTAGATATAGAGTGCTCTCCATAGCCCATGGTTGAAAGCATGGCCAGACTATGGGCCTATTGGGAGGTGGTGGGATCTTTAGGACATGAAGCCTAGTAGGAGAAAGTTACAGTATTTGGAGGAGGTAATCTCAAAGAGATATTGGGATCCTAGCTGCCTCCTCCTCCTCCTCCTCTTCCTCATCCTCTTCTTCCTCCTCTTCCAAGCTGCCCCATGAAGTAAACAACTCTCCTCTTACCACAGGCTTCCACCAGAATGTCTGACACAATACAGGCCAAAACCTATAGGGCCAAGTGACTACTGATCATAGATAGACACTGTAAATATTTTTGCCTCTGGTACTTTGTCACAGTAATGGGAAATTACCACATTCTGATTTGGTATAACTGAGCCAAATGAGCAAGATGTTAGGTGAGGTTTTTTTCCATAAAGAAAAACATCTAACGGACACTAGCCAAAATACCAGCCTGAGGAAAGTGGCTTGGGAAATGTTCATGATGGGCCTCCTCCCCACCTAATAAAATCCTCAATATTCATCTAAGTGTGGTATTCAGGATGTGGAGACCCCTGCAAAAGAGGTCTCCAGGGGACAGGCTTTGCCCATGCTCTGCCCAGGCTCCTTTTCACCGGGTTCTTTTCCATATTCAGCCCTCCCGATCACAAGCAGCCTTGGAGTAGCTTAAGGACAGTTCACAGGTAACCCTGGGGTAAATCACAGGCAAGGACAGGCAGGCCTTCAAAGGAGCTAGAGGTGCTGGGCATGAAGCATATGGAATCCCCGGGGCAGGAAAGGAACACAGTAACAATCTGAGGAGTCTGGCAAGAGTGACCCTCAGCCCAGTGGCAGTGTGGAGAAGACTTGTAATTATTTATGATGAAGAGATTTGACAGGGCTCTTCACAACCTGAACATGGTCGCTGTGGCAACTTCTACCTGGCCTGAGCAAACGTATGGTCCATGTCTGGGGCAAGAAAGCGGTAATGTACATGGTATCCCTCACAGTACTCAAACAAGGCTAATTTTGAAAGTATGAATTTGAGGCAGGCAAAATTGCACAAGCTGATAGTCTCAGCCATTCAGGAGGCCAAGGCAGGAGCATCACTTCAGTAAGGAGTTTATCCATGAAATTTTCCAGTTAATAGTTTCAGATCTTGGATAGCCCAGGGCAACTTAAACTACAAAAAAAGGAGGGAAAATAATAAAATGTCCAATTAGAAAGTTAACTCTTCTTAAATGTCCAGTTGACATTCTGGCTGTGAAGGACTCAGATCTAAGACACAAAATGGGTTTAGGAAAGGAACTTCAAGGCTAGGAAGGTTTTGAATGGTTGACATGGTGTTTACCACTGGAGCTGGCAGTTGGACAGCAATAATGGCCCCAGGTCAGACAGAGACAGCCCAAGGGCCACTGTCCAGTCTATCTGCCTTCTGGAAGAAGTCAGTTAGAAATCTCCAGACGCTTACCACTGTTGTTGATCAGGCTGTTGTCATGTTGAGATCCAGATAGATTCAGCACTATTTGTCAATGTTGTTTGTGACCAAACCACAGAATCAAAACCACTAACTGCTTCTCTGCTTGGGGTTCCACTACAGGCTTTGTGGACAAGGATTCTTTTCAAACTCCTAACACCTAGGGAGGAGTTGGCAGAGTATGCATTTCAGAAGTAAGACAGAGAAGCTGAGAGATAGCACAGGTAGGTTATACATTTATGAGGACCAGTGTCCGGTCAGAGCACCTATGGCCTAGATCCCTCCATACTTCACATTAGCATAGGACAAAGACCTGAAGGCTTTCTTCTTTTTTTAGTTACAATTTTTAATTCTTATTGAAGGTGATGTACAGAGGGGTTACTGTTACATAAGTCAGGTAAAGTACATTTCTTTTTGGACAACATCACCCTTCCTCACTCTCTCCCAGTTTTTCCTTGCCATCCCTACCCACAAGTTGTATAGTTCATTTTCAACATAATGTCTAAAGAGTATCACTGCTGCACTTGTTCACCCTTTACCCTCCAAAAGATTGATAAATGAATACACAAGACAGAAGAGAAAATAAAACAACAAAGGAAAAAAAAAAAACCTTGTTTCCTCCTGGAGTCATTTCTATAAACATTATTTTGTATGATCAGACATAGGGGCATTGGGCCTTTATGTTTCTCCCCTTAGCATATCCTCAGAAAGTTTTCTATACTCAAAAATCTACCTTGTATGTCTTGTTGGCCTCTACAAAATATCCCATTTACTTTGAGATCCTTATGGTTTAGTTCCAGGGCAACCCACATTTACCAGAACTGTAATCGTGTCTTTTTATTAGCAGTAGTAATGTAGTAGTGAAGGACTCAGATCTAAGATAATGCAAATACACAAATCAGGTCACAAAGGTTCTGAAAGGCTGACACAATATTTACACTGTGTTTCATTAGTGGCAGTACTAGAGTTTGACCTCAAGCCCTCAAGTTCTCTCAGCTGGCACTTTTACCACTTGAGCCATGCTTCTAGCCCTGCTTTTTGCTGGTTATTATGGAGCTGGACTTTTCTTCCCTGAGCTGACTTCCAGTCATAATCCTCAAATCTTAGCCTCTTGAGTAGCTAGGATTACAGGCCTGGACCACCAACATCCAGGGTCACCTGCCTTTGTACCAAGTGAGAAGAAAGCGTGTGATTTCACTCTTTCTACTTTTCCGTTCTTGCTCCA
Source organism: Dipodomys spectabilis (assembly GCF_019054845.1). NCBI lineage: Eukaryota > Metazoa > Chordata > Mammalia > Rodentia > Heteromyidae > Dipodomys > Dipodomys spectabilis. The sequence continues at coordinate 15,790,510 of NW_024870775.1, forward strand.
TATGCACTGCCTGGTCCTGAGTCTGCTGTTGGAAAGAACATGAGCGTGACCCAAGCTGACTCCTTCTTTGGCACTTGCACTGATCTCAGCAATCTATAATTTTGGCCTGTATGTCTGCTGGCTATGTGGCAGGCTCTCACATGAGCACCAAGTCTTCCTTTTGTCTTGGAGATAGAGCAAGGCCAAACTGACCCATGCCCCATCTCACAGGCAAGGGGATATAGATGATCAAGAGATGAACATGTTCACCTGTGGACAGCAGACTCAGGCAATCCCTGAGTCAATCCTACACCTCCTTTGTCATCAGAGATCAGTAGACAAAGGTCTGTGTGGCTTCATGATTTGTACTGGAAGAGACTTGCATCAGGAGAGACTGGGGTAAAGTCCCCACTACCATAATGTCAGACAGCCACAGAAGAAAGAACAGGACATACAGTGCCAGAGTGCAGAAGGAGGGCAGAGCCCACACTCAGAACCCACAAGCCATGTTCCAGGAGCAGCTGATATATTTAGCACAGCAGGATGCTTGTGGGCAAACCAGAACTTTGCTGTAGATAAAATTCTGCAAACTGGAGGTTCAGTTAAGGATGGCATAGGCATATTTTGCCTGCCTTCTGGCAAAAGTCTCTTTCCTCCACATATGCTCAGAGGGACCCAGTGTCAGAGTCATGCTGAGTGCAGAGCTGGGGGGTCTACTTAGTATGACTTGAGTGGGAGCCTGAGGACTCGGAGGATCTTTTTTCAGGGAGCCCATCAGGCATGTCTGTTCTGCTACATTGTATCAGGATAAGGTGGTACTGTGCCCCTTCATCCAGGATGAAGTCCTGTCTCATTAAAGAAGATCCATGGGCCCAGAGCAGACCATATTCCTGGAGTGACCAGAGGACCAACCCTGCACATACTTCAAGCCTAGTTGTGTACCTATCACACAGACGCATCACATAGAGAAGTAGGCTTTCCCAGAGTTGCTTGTCCTTGTCTTTGATGAATTGTGTTTGGCTTATTCCACTGGCCTGCAAATAGATATGCATATGCATCTGGTGCTGGGGAGAGTATGGAACCAAGACCACTCTGAAGGAAAGTCATGAGGGAGGCTTGTGGACTCTCTGACAAAGGAAGCTCTGAGAAGGGAGCATCTCGTTGTGAGTCAAGCATACAATTGGGTACTTGGCCAACGGAAATGCTGCTTATGTGACTTGTGGGAGGTTTAGACTTGGCCACAAAAAGCTCCAAGGCTTTTACTTGTGTGTTTTGGAACGTTTTGCTGACCAGTATATCTTCTGCTACTAATTTTGTTACGTGACTGGATAATAGATTAAAAAAATAGAAGTTTTGCTGAGTGCTAGTAGCTCATGCCTGTAATTCTAGCTACTCAGAAGGCTGAGATCTGAGCATCAAGTTTCAAAGCCAACCTGGGCAGGAAAGTCAGTGAGACTTTTAGCTCCAATCAACCAGCAAAAATCTAGAAGTATAGCTGTGGCTCAAGTAGTACAGAGCCATCCTTGAGCTAAAAAACTAACGGATAGAGCCCAGGCCCTGAGTTCAAGCCCCAGTACCAAGACAAAACACGAACACAAAAGTTTATTGAGCTTACAGCTCTGGAGGCTGGAAAGTCTGAGGATACTGGCATCTGCTGGAACCTAGGTACTATGCCAAGGACAGAGCATTCATGGGTACTCTGGCCACACTGTCACCTGAGTTCCCAGGCAAGAGGCAGTGTTGCAGAGCAGCAATGTGAGGGTGCCATCTTGGTTGGCTGGCTACTGTAGCTGTCAGATGGCTATAGCCCCAGGTGACATCTCACTGTATCTAATGGGAGATCCCACGAAAAGATTGCCTAGGGACCTAAATGGTTGTTCAAAGCCACTCAATTTGGAGTGGGTTTTTGTTGTTGTTATTTTTCCAATATATTGGGGCTCCAAATGAGGGCCTTGAACTATTGCTTGGCTTTTTTGCTCAAGGCTGGCACTCTACCACTAGAACCGCGCCTCTACCTCCAGCTTTTTTGCTGATTAATTGGAGATGTCTTTTGGATTCGTCTGTCCAGGCTGGTTTCAAACCTGATCCTCAGATCTCAGCCTTCTGAGTTGCTAGAATTACAGATGTGAGCCACAATGCCTGTCTAGCTTCACCATGTCTATACTGCTGGAATTTTGCTTGGGATTATATTAAATACATAGACCAACAAGAACCAATGCTTATGTGTTAGAGCTACTTAATATTCCCATCCAAGGGAGATTTGGAAGGCCTCTCTCTGTTTGCTAGGGCCTCCTCAAATCATCTCACAGTATTCTGCGGTTTTCTTTGAAAAAGACTTCTGCTTCTTTCTTTTAGTTAGGGTTGTTATAAAAGGAACTTTTATAATTGAATTTCACAATTATTTACTGCCAGTATATTGCATATAAAGTTGATTTGTATATCCTGCCATTTATGCTAGTGGTTTTGTAGATTCCTTGAGAATTTCTATATAAGTAATCCTGTCATACCCTATAGAAAGTTTTATCTCTTTCTCACCAATATTTATGCATTTTAGATTTTTTTTTCTTGTTATGCTGCTATAGCTTATTTCTCAGAACAATGTTAACTAGGAGAAAAAGGGGGGTGGCAGAAGAAATCTCCTTATCTTGTTCCTGATGACAGTAATTATTCATGTGAGCTATCAGATTTTCACAGATACCATTCATTAGATAGAAAAAATCCCTTCCTTTCCTTTAGTTTGTCAGATAAAGGAACAATCCTACTTATAGTGGGATCTAACACTCCTCTTTCTGACACTTAGCTGGTTAGAAAAATACTCTCCAACATGGGCTGAGTATCATCACTATGATGTGATTTGGGCATCAGTATACCATCCCTCAAGTACACAGATAAAACTGACTAAAACAAAGTATAAGCTGCTTATAATGTGAAATTCTTAAAATATTTAAAATATTAAAATTACACAAAGTAGTTTCTCTGGCCACTATAACATTAAGTTAGAAACAAATGACCTATCTAATATTAACATTTTGGAATTAAACTAGAGACTTCTGAGTATCCAAGTGTCAAAAAATAAATCAGAGGGCTAGGAAAGTGGCTCTGTGGTAGAATGCTTGCCTTGTATGCATGAGGCCCTGAGTTCAATTCCTTACCTCCACATAAGCAGAAAAGGCTGAAAGTGGTGCTGTGGCTCAAGTGGTAGAGCACTAGCCTTGAGCTGAAAAGCTGAGGGACAGCACCCAGGCCCAGAGTTCAGGCCCCACAACTGACAAAAAATAAAATTTTAAATAACTCAGAAGGAATTTTTAAAAAGTTTCAAATTGATTCCTAATAAAAATAGAACATACAGAATGTTTGGGAGTCAGGGATGCACACCTAGCAGGCATTATTTGTACTTTGAAAGACTGAGAGAAAATTAGAGGATAAGAAATGTTTATGACTAAGAGCTCAATATTTATTTATCTATCTATCTATCTATCTATCTATGTGTGCACACACACACACACACACACACACACACACACACACATACACACACACAAAGCTAAATCCTTGGGGACAGTTACTAAGATTTGAACTTGGGGCCTCTCTTTTGCTAAGCTGGCGCTCTATTGCTAAGCCACACCTCCAGCTAATTTTGTAACTATTAGTCAAGAAAAAATAGTAACAGAAGATAAATCACAAGTATGAGAAATATAAAACAGTTGTCCCTTCAGATACTGCAGTTATTAATGGGGTAGTAAGCAAATTCGTAGGATAATTTTATGCTAATCACTTTGGCAAGCTTAATGAAGTTGATAAATTCCTTGCAAAGGGCAATTTGCCAAAATTTACACTTGATGAAAAGGAAAATCTGAATAGGCCCGTATTCATTAAAGAACTTAAATTCCTTGTCATGAGCTTTCCCATCAAGGAACCTCCAGGCCCAGATGGTTTCACAAGAATTTCACTGAACACTAAAAGAAGCAATAAAAGCAATGTTACACACACGGTTCCTGGAACAGTGGGGAATATGGCCCACTGTGTTTTATGGGTCCATCTCAACCTCACACCAAAACATTACAGAACATGACCCCCCAAAAAGAGTTTTGTAAAACCACTAACAAGTCTCAGGGTATTCCAACTCCCCCTCCCCCCCCCCCCACCAACGTGGAAAAACAAACTCATGAAAGCCAAAGAGGTGCTTTACTAACATCGAACTTAATCAGCTAAATATCACTCCAAGCGTTTTAAGAGCTTGTCATATTTGCTACTTCATTTTTTGTTCTGGTCCTGAAGCTTGAGCTAGGGGCCTGGACACTGTCCCTGAGCTACAGCTAGAGCACTTAAGCCACAGTCTCACTCCCAGCTTTTTGTGTGTATGTGCTTAATTGGAGATAAGAGTCTCATGAACTTTCCTTCCCCAGGCTGGCTTTGACTCTGGATCCTCAGATCTCAGCCTCCTGAGTAGCCAGGATGATAGATGTGAACCACTGATGCCCGGCTACATTACTTTTTTCTTTTTAAAGAAGAAAAGAAACAAATCACAGGGAAGAATTAAAACCCAAATTCTTTCTTGGCAGAAATACAATATAGTAACTAGGACTCAGAAAAACTATTAAGAAAGGATTGATAGAAGAATGATCTAGAAAAATAAAAGGAGAAGAAGGTACCTGTATTCATTTGAAGTGGTGTATTTTGTAGACTTTCATAACTGCACATGGGAATTCCTCAAAGAAAGCTTTGCAGTTTCTATTTTGGCAGATGTTCTCACGTGCTCTCCACCACACAGCTAAGGGACCTTCCTTTTCACGGTATCTGAGATACAGCCATGCAATAGTGAAAATGTGGTCTATTTATCATTAAGAGACAGTGTGTTGGGCTAGGGGGAGAGGGTATAGCTCAGTGGGAGAATGCTCAGGCTTACCACACACAAGACCCAAGTCCCACCGGGAAAAAGAAAAAAAGGAAAGAAGGTAGGGGAGAGATGTGGGGGCAGGGAGAAATCAGACAACTCCCTGGAGAATAAAGATCAGTTCCAGGAATTGGTCATGGCATTGTTACCAGAACTACATGATGCTCAAGAGCCAGCATGGCCACACAAAGAGCTTCATCAGAAGCCAAGCACTGGTAACTCATGCCTGTAATCCTACCTACTCACAAAGCTGAGATTTGAGGATCACAATTCAAAGCCAGCCTGGACATTAAAGTCCATGAGACTCCAATTAGCCTCCAAAAAGCCAGATGTGATGCTATGGAGTGTCAGCCTTGAGCAAAAAAGCTAAGGGAGAACATGAAGCCCTGAGTTCAAGCCCCAGGACTTGTACTAAAAAACAAAAACAAAAATAAAAACCTTTGTTTGAGGTACCATGCCTAGAAGGAAACAGCATCCTTGCTGCCTGTTCTGACAGTCTTTCTGGATGACAGGTTTGACAGCATTGGTGGTTTCTAGAAACAAGAGGAAAATTGTTCCTGGCTGAAATCAGAGCAGGCATAGAATCTTGTATTCAGGCTGCCAGTCCTTCCCCATGTGGTCTATGAACTGGACCACCAGCAAAGGGACCATTTCTGTTCCACTACAAGAACACTGAAAGCAATTGAAAGAAACACTTAAAATGGTTACAGCAATTGGATATTCCTGCAACATCAAAGCAATGACCACATTTTCCTGATTCATGTTTATTGTATTTTACAAAAGCATTGATCCAAGACAGATTGGGGGAAGAAACTAAAGCAGAATTGATCCTCCTCAGGATTGTTTGTGACATAATGTTCTAGAATATAACTTCGTGGCTTGAGGATGTCAGGCCTAATGGGTGGATGCTTTATTTCATTTGTGTGTGTGTGTGTGTGTGTGTGTGTGTGTGTGTGTGTGTGTGTGTGTGCATGTGCCTGTGTGCAGGCTCACACGCGCACACATGTACATGCATTCTGGGAATTGAACTTGGGTCATATGCTCTCACTTATTTTTTTTTTTTTTCCAAAGCTACGTGCTGACCACTTGACCCACACCTCCAATGCTGGCTATTTAGTGGTTATTTGGAGATAAGAGTCTCATGGACTTTTCTGCTTAGGCTGGCTTTGAACTGTGATCCTCTGATCTCAGCCTCCTGAGTAGCCCAGCTATTTTTCTACTTTTTGAGACTCAAACTCCTAGTTACAAGTAATCCTCCTGCTTTTGCCACCCAAACAGCTGGAATTACAGGAGTCCAACAAGATACCCAGCTTGGTAATAGTAATTGATAATATACCACGGCATCAAATTTCACAGCTGAAATAAAAATGTATTTTTTTAACATTGCCAAAGTCTTCCTTTTGCACATTTTATTCAGATCCTTTCATTCATTGTATCTTCTGGGCAGGAAAAGAAACAAAAAAAAAGGCAGGGGCTGGGAAGGTGGCTCAATGGTAGAGCGCTTGCCTTGCATGCATGATGCCCTGGGTTCGATTCCTCAGCACCACATAAGCAGAAAAAAAAGCCAGAAGTGGTGCTGTGGCTCAAGTGGTAGAGCGCTAGCCTTGAGCTGAAGAGCTGAGGGACAGCGCCCAGGCCCAGAGTTCAGGCCCCACGACTGGACCCCAAAAAAAAAAGATATTGGTGGACATATGAAAAGGAGCAGCGTCCCTCCACAGATAGAGTGCACCCACACAGGGTGGATGTGATTTTTCAACTGAGCACTAATCTGTGTGCGATCAAGAGCCAGCTGCTGCCCTTGCTGCTCTGCTCTGAGGCATTGCACAGGGCAAAGGGCACAAGGCACAGGGCTTCATCTCCACTCAGATCTTACAAGAGTGTCTGAAACGTCTTTGCTTTTTTCTGAGTCAGCTCCAAGCTCCACTTCCATGTGGTTACTTGCCGCTGCGAACTGGAAGTGACATGTTCTTTGTCTTTTGCAATCAGTACCCTGAGCTGCTGGCAGCCTTCCTGCCCCAGGCTCATGTGTGTATTGGTACTGGGTTCATTTTATTTGTAATGTCCTAGAAGGTTTGATTTTAGCATTAGTAGACTACAACCTGCTTTCATTACTTGGAAACCTGCCATCCCATGACCCTCACCCCAGCAAGAGCAATCCAACCCCAGCCATCTTCACTGTCATATAGGATTTGTGGCCAGCCAAGCCTGGCTCTCGTGGTGTGTTTGCTAGGAAATGAGCATGTGTCACCTCTGTGCCTTGGTAAGGGAAATATTCTGAGTTGGGTGGATTTGGAAAAGGTCATGAGAGGGTCCTGTTGACAAGAAAGGGTGTGGTGAGGTCCTGGTGGTCCTCAGAGTAGGCACACACCAGGGCAGGTTGCTCAACAACTGACAGAGGTACAGTCAGCCACTGAGATCCAGCCAGAAGGTTCCAGACACCACACAAACTAATCTCTGCTGCATGGTCCTGACTTTGGTGCCTCTCTACCACCTGCTTTGGACTACTCAATTGCAAGGTAAGGAGGCTGTCCAGAGTGTGAAGTAGGTACCTATGTGACGGGACCCAACTGGACCTGGACATAGAAGAACCTGCCACAGCTCTCTGGCATGTTCAGGCCCACCATGGGGTATCTGTCTACAGGGGATCTCACTGCCACAAAAGAGGACATGAGCCTTGTGACAGTTCTGGGATCAGTAAAGGCTTATGGTTGTCTGAGAGCAATGTAAGGCTATGCCAGAGCTGCCTTAAAATCAACATTCCTTGTAGAAACCAGATTTGTTAAGAGAGCACGAGCATAAGTCACCAAGTAGAGAATGAGGAGCTTCTAGGTGCCATGTGCACACTGTCCCATGCCTTCTCCTCAGTGAAGAGAGGCCTTCTCTGCAACCCACAATGCCTTTTGGCCACCCTGTGGTAGTGCCAGCTGTGAGAAGAACCATCGAGGCCCCAGAGCAGCAGGTAGCCAAGGCAAAGGGGTGACAGCTCAGATGGGGGTCCCAAGGGCTGAGGGGATGACTGGGAAACAAGGAGAAAACAAGAAGGAAGTCTGACCAGGTGCCAGTGGCTCACACTTGTAATCCTAGCTACTCAAGAGGCTGAAGCCCGAGGACCACTGTTTGAAGCCAACCCAGGCAGATAAATGCCAGAGATTCTTATCCTCAACCAACCAGAAAAAAAGGCTGAAGCTGTGGCTCAAGTGGTATAGCACCAATGTTGAGCGAAAATGCTAAAGGACAGCAATGAGGCCCTGAGTTCAAACCACTCCCATGGAGCACAAAGAGGAGGAGGGCCGAAGCCTCAAGAAAGAACCAGCTGGGCCATACCTTGACACTAGCCTAGTCTAATTGATTGTTTTACTTCTAGAATTCAAAGAGAAAGAGAATGAAGCTACCTTTTATAATCACTTAACAATGTTATTACTGTTCAACTGACACACAAATAACTGCATATATTTATGGAATACAATGTGATCACTCCACATAGGTACACATCCATGTATACATGTGTGTATCGGTCAAACTAGGGTAATAAATATTTTCATCCCCTCAACATGAATCATGTTAGGGCTGGAAAGGTGTGCTCCAGTGGTAGAGTGTTCTTAGCAAGCTCAAGGCTCTGGCTTCACACACACATTTCTATGTGTTGAGACTTCAGTATTGCATTATACTGCACTGCATATGCCTCTCCATGTATGTTCAGTGGGTGAAAATGGACAGATAGAACCCCATCAAACCAAGAAGCTTCTGTCCAGCAAAGGAAACAATCCACAGATTGGAGGACAAGCTGCAGAATTGAAGGAATCATGTGCTACGTATTCACCTGACTGGGGATTCACCTCCAGAATCCATAGCAGCTCAAGATGTGGTGGATTTGTGCCACTCTGCACAGTATCCACGAGATATTCACCATCCTGGGGAAAAAGGATCCTGAGTCTCTTGTGAGGATTCTTTGCCCCATGCTGGGCATCTGTCTGAAGCCCTGATTGGATAGATAGGCCTGGGTCCAGGATGGTATTTTTCTCCTGAACAGGGGTGGTGGCCCCACCCCCACAGGAACTGGCAAACAAAAGCTAGCCTTTCACCAGCTTGTATGGGAGAGACTAGAATTCTGGTTCTGGAGCAGCTTAGAGCTGATTGGAGGAGATCCAGAGCACAGCTGGCAACTTTGCCTGAACTCAAAGAAGCTGGACTGGGGACATGGGCCCAGAGTGGGTGCGTACAGTGTCACAATGTGAAGGGAGCCTGGTTGATTCTTCAGTGCTGCCCTTAGAGGAAGCTGGCAGGTGGATGTGGGTTTGATTTTTTCCCAAGATCCCTGTCTGCTTATTCATTAGGTTGGTATGTCATTTCCTACCTATAGCATGAGTGCCTTGGAAGCATCAGAAGTGGAAACCTTGACCTTGGTCTCATCTGCCCATCAAACCTATGTGATCTCCACACAGCCTTAGGTGAGGACCTGAGGAAGCTGGGGTAAACTCTTTTGGAACAAATGACTTCGTGTTCAGTTATTTGATTAATATGATGAGCACTTCAAAAATATTATACACTGGTCAGGCACTGATGGCTCACACCTTTAATCCTAGCTACTCAGGAGGCTTAGATCTGAGGATCTCAGTTCAAAGCCAGCCTGAGAGACAAATCCAAAAGACTCTTCTTTCTTTCCTTTTCTTTCTTTCTTTCTTTCTTTTTTTCTTTCTTTCTTTCTTTCTTTCTTCCTTTCTTTCTTTCTTTCTTTCTTTCTTTCTTTCTTTCTTTCTTTCTCCCTCTCTCTTTCTTTCATTCTTTTTTTCTTTTCTTTTTTTGAGACTCTTATTTCTAACTAACCAGCCAAATGCTGGAGGTTGAGGTTTGGTCCAAATGTTAGAGAACCAGCTTTGAACAAAACAAAACAAAAAATGAGAGTATAGGATCCTAAGTTTAAGCACCAGTCCGGCACATATACCAAACAATAAAATTTTTAAAATCTATCTATCAGGGGCTGGGAAGGTGGCTCAGTGGTAGAGCACTTGCTTTGCATGCATGAGGCCCTGGGTTCGATTCCTCAGCACCACATAAGCAAAAAGAAAAAAAGCCAGAAGTGACGCTGTGGCTCAAGTGGTAGAGCACTAGCCTTGAGCTGAAGAGCTGAGGGACAGCACCCAGGTCCAGAGTTCAGACCCCATGACCAGACCCCCACCCAAAAATCAATCAATCAATCTATCTATCTACCTATCTATCTATCTATCTATCTATCTATCTATCTAATTTGAAGAGCTGAAGTTTCAGGTCAATGGTTTAGTTATTTATTTCCCATTCTTGAGGCCCTGGAATTTACCCAGTACTGCCAATAAAAAAAAATATTTTTAAAGGAAAAATATTAGGGTCCCAAGTTTAGAATTATTTACCTAAGTGTGCTAATTTGATTAACTAATTCATGCATTTCAGTGTATTGCAATTGTCTATACTCAGTTTGGGCTTGAAAAAAAGAATTCAAGTATAAAACAAACTATAAAAGCCAACAAATACACTGACAGTTCACAGTGGCATTGCATAAGATCGGTTAGAAGGTGTTACATAAATAGTGATTAGACAAAAGCAGATTAAAACAAAAGAGCATTTCTCAATGATTGGGTGGGTGGACTTCAGTATCTGCCTGCACTCCTGGCCAGGAATATGATATTGCCTCTCAGCAATAGTCTAGTTGTCATGAATTCTGAAGAACAAATTGACAGTGTCCAAGACATTGAAAACTGTGCATCCCCAACACAGTCCCCATCATAGCCAGAAGTATGTGAAACTGAAACTTGGAAACAGTAGGATTGGCCATCAAGGTAGAAAGGGTTAGTGTCATGGCAGGCCAGGTATAACCCTGAAAATGTTCCTTACATGCTGTGATATCATAAGAAGCAAGCTCTAGACCTCTGTGCAGAGTAGACATTCCTGTTTTAAGGAGAAAGTAAGGAGAAAGTTCACATTTGTTATTTGTGTGTGCATGTGTGTGTGCGTGTGTGTGTGTGTGTGTGTGTGTGTGTGTGTGTGGTATGTATATGCACATGTGCCAGTACTGGGACTTGAACTGAGGACCTCACGCTCTTGATCTGCCTGGCACTTGAGCCATACTTCTACTTCCAGTCTTTTGTTGGTTAATTGGCAATAAAATCTCTGATTTGTCTACCCCCATTGGCTTTGAACCAAGATCATCTTATCTCTGCCTCCTGATTAGCTAGGATTATAGGCATGATTCAGAGATCCCAACTTCACATATGTTCTTCTGAGCACAGGAAGAAGTCAAGAGTAGGCACACTACAAGAGTAGTGAAGATAAATAGAAGTACCAATATCCACCAGTGAACAGTACCAAGCAGTTTATGTATATGAATATATTTAACCTTCACAACCTTCTATTTGGCTGCCATGATCAAAGTACAAAAGGCCAACCAGACATTGTAACGTACTCTTGTAATCCCAGCACTCAGGAGACTAAGGCAAGAAGATTGTGTTTGAGGGCAGTGTGGGGCTACATTATGAGATAGTTAGTGAGACTCTATCTCAAAAATTGAAAAAGGTGGTGAAACACACTGTGCAATAGTTATAACGAAGAGAATCTAGACATTTTTCTTTTTTCTTTGTATTTCTTTGTGTGTGTGTGTGTGTGTGTGTGTGTGTGTGTGTGTGTGTGTGTGTGTGTGTTGGGAGGGGGGGAGTAGGAATGGAGAAGGGGAAGTCCTAGGGCTTGAATTCAGGGCCTGGGTGCTGTCTGAACTTTTGTACTCTACTACTTGAGCCACAGCTCTACTTCTGGAGATAAGAGTCTCATGAACTTCCTGCCTGGGCTGGCTTTGAATCACAATCCCCAGATCTCAACCTTCTAAGTAGCTAGGATTGCAGGCATGAGCCACCAAAGCCCAGCTTACTGTTGTTTATTAAGTTTTTTTTTTTTTTTTTTTATCATGAAGATCCCTAATCTAAAAATCAAAGGAAGCTGCCTGTATTCCTTTAGTGTGAGCTCTGTAAGATTTCTCCTCCTTGATGAGATTACGTAAGTGGACTGATAGACAGAGCGCCCCTGTACAGCCCCAGGTGATGCAACCCATCCTCCCTCAAGAGACTCGGCTCACCAGAGATCTGATGAAATCCTGGGAGCACAGAACTGTCCAACGTCCAGGCCGCTTGAAAAAATAAAAGGGATACACCCAGCCCACACCTTAGTGTAACAACCTATAATTAATTAGAGGAAAGAAAGAAAGATCTGTCTGCTTTCAGGATTTCAATTTTCCACCCTGGGACATGAAGCTCTAAGAATTCCATTCAGCTTCACGCCCCCACACGCTCCCATCTCTTGGCTTTTGGATTTCTATTTTCACTTCTGCTACGCAAACGAGAAGGCAAATATATCCTGCATAATTTCTACACTATGTCAGAGCACTGTTATGGATCTAAGTATTTGAAAGACCTCAATTCCAGCATGAACAGGGCAGAGACAGTTGCATTGGCTGCCTCTTCCTGAGTCAGCCAATAGAGTTGACCTAGACCAGAGAAATATCCAGTTTGGCTTTTCACTTCAAAGCATATGTTTATTTATTAAAGAGGTGTAAATTCTTGTCTCAGATGCTAAATAAACATGATCTCCTTCATTTTTTTTTAATCTTTTTTTTTCTTTGGTACTGGTACTGTGGCTTGAATTGTGCGCCTAACTCTCTCACTTGGCTTTTGGCTCAAGGCTGGTGCTCTACCACTTGAGCCACACCTCCACTTCTGGCTTTTCCTTGGTTCATTGGAGATAAGAGTCTCAAGGACTTTTCTATACGTGCTGGCTTCAAACCTTGATCCTCAGATCTCAGCTTCTTGAGAAGCTAGGATTACAGGCATGAGCCACTAGCACCTGACTTGCATTTTTAATTGTTTTGAGGCAGGGTCTTTCTATTCCTCTCAGGCTGGTGGTCTTCATCACCCAAACCCACGAGATCCTTGTGTTGCTGTCCCCTGAGGCATGGGGGATGGGGGAGGGGTAGCAAAACGACCACACCAGCCCCTGTACCTGGTTTTCTTTTGTTGGTGGAAAAGGTAGGGCTCTCAAGCCTCAGATCTGTATAGCTTTGCACCCTAGAACCCAGGGCCTTGCTTATTTGACTGAAATCCATCCAAACTTTCATTCATAAAACCAGTGGCTCTTACCATTTCATTGTCTTACCTGACCATGATAGGAACTTAGGGAGTTTAAAAAGGACCCTTGATGGGGAGGCGTTTTGGTGGGGGACCTGCAGTCTCATGAACCGAGTCATGGCTCAAACCTTTCCTGACAAGCAGCTCCTAAACATACCTCTTGTCCCTCAGACGCCATCCTCTGACCCCTGGGTCCCTCCTGGGCCACCTTTCCTCTCAGCCTTGAGGAGATTCATAACTTCCAGAGAGACACTGGCTCAGGGAAGTGACACTTGGGATATTCTTACCAGTTTGTGATGTCACGGGCTGCTATCATTTCTTTATTCAAGAAATGCATATTGCACTGGGTACCAGTGGGCTCATGCCTATAACCCTAGCTTCTCAGGAGGCTGAGATCTGAGGATCACAATTTGTAGCCAGCCTGGGCAGGAAAGTCTGTGAGACTCTTATCTCTAATTAACTAGTCAAAAAGTGAAAAGTGGAGGTATGGCTCAAGTGATAGAGTGCCAGCCTAAGCAAAGAAGCTAAGGGAGAACGTGAGGCCTTAACTTCAAGCACCAGAACCAGTACAAAACAGTTACCTAAAATAAACTGGTATGTGTGCATGGAGGATCTAGACAATCACCTCCAACTGAACTGCTTGTTTCAGTAATACTTTGTTCTTTCCTTATATATGTTTTTGGAATGCATGTGTTACATAAAGGTTATTTTTTTTATCTGAAAAAAAAATAAATAAAAGTAGTGAATATAGGGTCCCAGGGAAGTCTCAGGGGAGAGGGAGAGGGAATATCAAATTGTAAGACAGAAAATACAGATAAAACATTCTGAGAAGAAAGGGTGGGTTCACCAGTTCAGTCAAACCCTATACCACTTGGGGGCCATTGTACTGTGTGCAATACAGACAGGTTCAGGATCCGCCTGCCTCAGATAGGAAGATGGATGGAGCCAGGGCTGAGCTGTACATCCTGGGGCCAGGGCTATGTAAGACAGGTTGGTAAGTCCATACAGAGTGACCAGAGCAGAGGGATGGGGGTGGAGGGAACTCAGATCTTAAACCATTTTAAAGGTTTGCAGAGCTTTGGGCCAGGATCTTGCCTCCTTCTGGTGGGGGCTAGTCCCATTTCCCACTCCCTATATGGTCCTTCCTTGATCTTGGCCAGGACACCATGTGGAGCTCTGTGAGGTAAGGCCCCTGCTCCTGCGGACAGGATGGACACATGATGAATGCAATGTGTTAACCAAAGACTAAAGGTGCCACATAAGTTATTTACTAAGCTTCAGGCATGCACTTTGCATCGTAGCCTGTACACATTCTGTCTTATCATTTTGTGCAGCTATGTCTTCTCCCCTTTGAATGTGGTGGACATGAATTTCTGGGCATCCAAGTTCAGGCCTTCTGTGCACAACCAGGCCTTGTGGAGGAAGAAGGCCCTGGAGGATTAGAAGTTGCCTTAGACATTCTCACCGAGGCCATCCGTGGCTGAATGGACCATCTAGCAAGTCTAGCTGATACCACCTTGCTGAGCCCAGTCCAAATTCTGACCAACAAGACAGTACGGAAGTAAACACTGTGTGACTTGTATCATGGATTAGGAGTTGTTTGTCACTCAGCAACAACTGTCTCTGCCTCCAGGGTCTCTGATGGCTCAGGCTCAGACCCTGTAAACAAGCATGCACTTCCCTCAAAGAACCTATAAAGTTTTCACAACCTGAAGGTGATACTGCTGTCGTACACATGTATCCGTTTGTTTTCATTGCTATACCAAAGTACCTGAGGCTAGGTGATTTAATAAAAAGAGGCTTGTTGAGCTCACAGCCTGCTGTGGTGAGGTCCCAGGGAGGAGCTGTTTATGTAGCTCTCAAGAGAACAAATTCAGGATCTTCTTCAGTCCTTTTGAATGCTGATGATCCCTCACATTAGGCCCTAACTCTTAAAGGCCTACCTACCTCTTGTCATTAGCATGCTGGAGACCAGTCTTCCAGCACATGAGCCCTATGCAGGGGGCACTCAAGCTAGACCTACAGTACAGCAATGGATAGCTTTTTATCTCCATGCTTATTTCTTGAGAATTGCCCTCCTGAGGCCGACAGTAGTCCTTGGACTCAGTAAACTGGGATGTGCAGCTCTCTAGACTACAGGAAGCAGCCTCCAGCAAGCAAGTCAGCCTTGCCAGAACCAAGACTAATTTTCCGTGTGTGCCACTACTGGGCTTAAACTCAGGGCCTGGGTAGCCACCTAAGTGTTTGCCTCAAGACTAGCTCTCTACCACTTGAGCCACACTTCTACTTCTAGCTTTTTGGTGGTTAATTCAAGTTAAAGAATCTCACAGGTCTTCCCTGCCAGATCTGTCTTTGAGCCATGATCCTCATATCTCAGCCTCTTAAGTAGCTAGGATTACAGGTCTGAGCCATCAGCACCTGGCAAGACTAATGATTTTCAGTTCAAAGATATTTGAAGCACCATAGGCCTATTCCATTGCATTTTCAAAGTATTTCATCCTTTGTCCTCTCTGATCGCTTTTCCTCTAAACATGCAATAAAAGAACTGTTCACATTGTCTGAAGTGCTGTAGGAAGTCTACATAGGAGGTGTGAAGGGTCATATTGTGCTGTGGTCACTCCAGTCAACTACAGGTGCTAAGCCTGCTCCCCTGGAGCTCCACCCAGCTGGCTGAGGTCATTGCTCAACCCACCATGACCACTCCCTCCAGGCTTGATCTCTCTAGCAATGAAGATGCTCAGGCCAGGTACTGGTGACTCCTAGCAACTCAGTAGTCTGAGATCTGAGGATCACAGTTTAATGCCAGCCCAAGCAGGAAAGTCTGTGTGACTCTTATCCAATTAACCACCCAAAAGCTGGCAGTTGAGCTGTAGCTCAAGTGGTAGAGAGCCAGCCTTGGACAAAAGAAGCTAAGGGAAAGCACCCAGACCCTGAGTTCAAGCCCCAAGACACACACACACACACACACACACACACACACACACACACACACACACACACACATCTGTGTGCGCAAGCGCACACGCATGCACCGCTCTGGCCATATCTTGCCTCTAGATGGCCAAGACCCCAGGGTCTGTGCTAGGCCAGGCTGCAGAGCCAGATCCTTCATCAGAGCCAAGCTACGAAGCAGCTTCCTGGCTGAGCTCTGTCCTGGTCCAGAGCTAACCCTGCTCTCCCAAAGAGACAAAGCATTGCTCCCTGGCATTAAGCAGGGGCCGCTTTCTTCCATTTGAGTCTCTTAGAAAAACAGATGGTAATTTGTTGACACTTGAAGATGTAAGGAGACTCAATTACAGCCCCACTGAAAAAGCTCTCTCTAAAATAGGAAAGTATACAGACTCCTCAACGTGTGGAAATTGCTGACAGCTTTGCTTTCAACCCAGCAGGAGTAAAAAAGAAGCTGACAACTTATTTTTGCAGGTTATGCTCATTCAAGTCTATTTTTAGCTCTTTTTCCTAAGTCAGGGGACCAGAATAGCATTGGGTTTGAATATCACCTTCTGTTCAAAGCACAGGGCTGTGGCTCACAGGGTTGGGCTGGCATACCTGGAAACAACTGTAGCATTTTTGTGTCCCTAGAAATGATTTTTAGGGAGGCACTAAAAATAATCACAGTAATTTCATTTCGTTTTGTTTTATTATTTTATTTTGTGTGCCAGTATTGGAGCTTGAACTCAAGACTCTCTTAGCTCAAGGCTGGTGCTCTACCACTCAAGCCACATCTCTACTTCTGTTTAGTTGTTGTTGGTTAATTAGAGATGAGAATCCCATAGATTTTTCTGGCAGGCTGGTTTGGAACTACAGTCCTCAGATCTCAACATTCTGAGTAGCTAGAATTACAAATGTGAGCCACCAGTGCCTAGCATGTCATCAGGATCTTTAAATGCCTATTAAACAACTATTAATATATGTTATTTATAAACTAAGAGCCACAGGCCAAAAAAAAATTTTTTTTAAAGCCCCAGTCTTTTAAAAAAGCAACTCAAATCCCTTGTTTTTAAATACATTTCTTGCCTATTTGTATTTTTTAAAGGCCTAATCAACCTTACCTGGGTTGTTCAGATAAAAATTAACCTATGGAAAAGAAAACCTACTCAGAAAGCTATAAAAAGGCCCTTGTCCTCAGTGTTTTCCGGTGTTGGACAGCAGCCCCTCCCTCCCTCTTGTGCCTCTGTGGGTGACTCATGCTTTTCGATGGAAATGCGCCTGTGCCTGAGCTACAGCCAGAGGATGGAAACCTGACCTGAGTACCCCGCTGACATTAACAAGTAGGTTGCAGTCCCAGCGTTGGGGGGGGGGGGGGGGGAGTAGGGAGGGGCTCCACTTGGGCTGGCTGGGCTGGGGTGGGGGCTGGAGGTCACAGTGGCCAGCAGGCCTGACCTGCCTGGCCTGCAACTCCAGGCTATATTTAGCTGCCCCTTAACTTAGTTCTCTCCACCCTCTTGAATAACCCAGATCTTAAATGCCATTTTTTTCACCTTACAGGTCAAAAGGAATTCTGCACAGAAGATTATAGATTAAATTGCTCGAGACAGGTATTTAAGGTTTTACAACCCAGATAATAAACCTATACTAGCGAACAGCTCCTTCTCCTACAAGGGCCTGGCAAGGGTTTCTGGGGGAAACCTCAGCCACCATGCTTTGGTCCTGGCTGCTTGTCAGCACAAGCCCTGAATGCCAGGAGTCCTGGGACCTCTCAGAGCAGGCGCTTAAATCCAGCTTCTAGCTGTCACTAACTCTGACCTCTGTGATTACAAAAGGGAACACACACACACACACACACACACACACACACACGTGCGCCTGCGTGCAACAGGAGTCCCTCTTGGGGAGATTAGCACCAGAAACAATCCTGAAATTTGGACCCAGGGTTTGGAACCCAGAGGGTTCATGGGAAGCACAGCAGGTGACTTCAGTTCTGCACGTCCCTTCCAGGAAGCAACTCTGCACCGACCTTTCAGAGCTGCCTACACGTGGGCAGCAACAATGGCCACTGAGTGAGCACCTGCTGAGCCTCCCCCCACCTCCACCTTCCACCCCCACGCACTCCGAAACTGCGATCAGCTTCCGTGAGGGGAGGTTGAGGAATACGCATAGAATTTTCCTAGTATGCACCAGGCTCTGGTTCCATCCCCAATGTAAGAGACAAACTGGGAGGTAGACAGGGATGGAGGGAGGGAGAGAGGGAAGGAAATAGAGAATAAAACGTTGGCTAAGAATGGTGCCAGCCTGTGAGAAAGCAGTCAGTGATGGGACTGAGCCCTCCCCTGAGCAAAGCTCTCTCCAGGAGGCAGAAAGAAAGCCCCAGCAATCCATGTCAGGGTGCCACTTCTCCAGCCACAATCCTTCCTAAGTACCCCCAAACAGAACCATCAGGCACCAATACAAAAACCCAGGTTATTATAATGTCTGTTGTTAGAAGAAAAGACTTGGATGCCAGGGCTTTGGAAAGGGAAGGAGGCTTAAGTTCCTGTTCCTCTTTTTTTTTTTATTTCCAACATTATTTTTTTTTCCCACAAAAACCTGTGGCAGCATTGCTGGGTGAGTCATCTTACACAGCTTCAGTGTTGTCTATTAATTGTTCAAGAGAAAGAAAAACCACGTGTCCTCTTCTTCGGAAGTTTTATTTAGCAAACAGGCAGAGTTCTCTAATGTGGTTTGATCATTTTGCAGTACAAACTCCCAGAACAGCTCCTGTGCGTTAAAAACTAGAGCTCCTTTTCTTTTCTTTTCTTTAAATTTTATGGGTGAATATGAGAACGTTTTGAGGAGTCCAATGTGAGAATAATTGGACATTGATTATCCTTTGAAAAAAATGCATAAAATGATGAATAACCAACCCAACTTAAATGATGACATGAGGAAAATCCAAACTTCACTAAAGTCATCATCTCTATGGCCTTGGGAAATAGTGATGTGTCTGTGGCAGTGATACAGAACTTTCTGCTGTTGCTCATGGCAAGCAGAGCCCACACAGCCTTTCTGGCTCCATGGTAGACAGAGACAGCTAGGGTTGTAGCACACCTATTCACACCTGTTCAGTGGTGTTGTTCAGCAGCAGACAACACCTGTCAGTGTTGCTGTGGTCTCCTTGGGTTCATGTCTTAGGAGGTCTGACGGATGAAGTCTGGGACGATAGAGGATAAGCATGAAGAATTTGACTCAGAAGCAAAGTATCTAGCTTGACGTTCATGGTGTCAGTCTTCCATCTTCTTTTTTTCAAGTATCTCTCGGTGTCTCTCCGTGTCTCCATCTCCATTGCTCTGTCAGTGGCTTTGAGTCATTTCAATAGAGGGAAGTTTAACTGCTTTGTTAGTTGCCTTTTAGTTCCAAATTATGAGTCTGTTCCTTTTCATATTTATTAACAATAATATAACCTATCTGTCTCCTCACCTATCTCTTCTGTTACATTCCCTTCTACTGGAATTTGATCCATTTTAGTCTTAAAATGGCTACAGAAGGAGAAGAAAGACCTCCTGTGTGTCTTCTAGTGACTAGGAGAGGGGTCAGTTGCAGCATTCTTTTCCTGTAGCTGAACTGCCTCAGACTCAGACATCCATTGTCAACTTTCCCTAACCATCAGCTGAGCTCCCTTAGTCATCTCCATCTTAGGGTTCTTGCTGATGATTTTCCCCTACAGGAAGAGTGGAGAGAATTCTTGGCTGAGGTCTTTATCAACACGATATGTACTACAATATTTCTGTTTATGTAGTTTTAGACATAAAGAAGACATCATGGCTGTGATCAGAACCTGTAAGGCCTTATTTGGCTTTCCAGAGCAGGAGGTATCTGTTTCTAATAACTAACAGCATCAGATCAAGACTAGGTGGAGTAAATGGCCTTCTGCTTCTCAGCAGTTATACTTTGGAACTGGTTTGCTCCCCTCTCCTCTCCCATAACCTTTTCTCCCCTCTTCTCCCCTCCCCTCTCCTTTCTTCTATTTTCCTTTTTCTGCTCTTCTTTGTTCTCCTCTTCCCCTTCCCCAGTCCCCTCCCTTCCCTTCTGCTTCTCTCCTTCCTTCTCTTCCTCTTCTCTTTTTCTTATCTCTCTACCTCTGTCTCTGTCTCTCTCTTTTTCTCTCTTGATTTTCATGGCATCTGTCAGAGAGTAGTGGGAAGGAAAGGGCTTGGGAGACCATGAAGGGGCTGCTCCTCCCTAGCCACCAAGACCAGACTCTAGACTTAGAAGAGGCAGAGAGCTTGTCTGTTCTCAAGAAAGGTGTCAGCCATGATAATCAGAGTCTGGGAAAGTGCCCACATGTGTCAGAATTCTCCTAGGAGTGAGGAACAGACTGGGTTTGAACAAATTTAATTGGGGAAACAGTCCATGGTCCAGCCAGCATCATGGGGCATCTGGATCTGTGATCTCAGATACCCCAGGGCTCACCTTATGTCACATGGTTTCCATTTAGCTCCCAGCCTTCCCATTCCAGAATAAGGTGCACCCTCCTCCCTGGAGGTACCTGGGCTGCAATGGGGTGCTGTCTTGGGCAGCCCTATTAAGACTCAGAGACTACAGTCATGAGGACAAAGCAAGAGCTGCTCCCATATTTAGTTTTTAATTCCTACAGCTGACATGGTGAATGTGGTAGAGCTGGTCCAGGTTCCTATATTTGTAAGTGGTAAGTGTCATGTTTCCATCGTATGTCCAGAACTCTCAGAGAGTAGTTCATGGTTCCCAGAATAAAAACACTCAACATTACCTGTTACTACCCCTGTTGCTTCTGAAAGAAGAAAAGAAAAAAAAAGGACCCAGGGCCACTGGACACCATGTAGCCTAGCCTGAAAGAGGATGCAAAAGAGACATTGTTTCAGAACATCTGGTCTCCTTAGGCCTTTCTAGTTTCAATAACCTTCCTGTGACCCTGGAGAGATGGTTTGCAAAGGAACTTGATTAGGAATTAACAGCCAATCAGAATGTTGTGGGACCTGACCAATAAAGAGTTACCTTCTGAGCTGGGTGCCCCGATGGCTCACACCTGTAATCCTAGCTACTCAGAAGGCTGAGATCTGAGGATCACAGTTCAAAGCCAGCCCAGGCAGGAAAGTCTGTGAGACTTTTTTCTACAACAAACCACCAGAAAACTGGAAGTGGTGCTGTGGTTCAAGCAGTAGAGGGCTCACCTTGAGCTGAATTGCTGAGGGACAGCGCCCAAGCCCAGAGTTCAAGCTGCATGACTGACAAAAAAAAGAGTTACCTTCCAAAATACCCTAATTATAATAAGCACAGCCAATCAGAAGAACATAGCACAGAGTATAAAATCCCCTAGAGCTAAGTGGGATTAGCTATCCAAAACTGCCCTCTCCTTTGAAATGATAATAACTTGGCAACTCTATAAATGGGTAGAGACAGCAAGGCGAGAGGTTTACCTGAGGAAAGGAAGCTTTAAAGCTTGCTAACTGTCCCCATGTTTTGTTAAGGCTCAGATACAACTTCGTAATTTAGACTACTAAGTAACACCTATCCTGGGTATCCAGAACCATTGTCTAAGGTCTGGGGGCTGCTAGATGACTGTGTGTATTCCCCTAGCCCAGAAAGTATAAAGGCAGCAGGTGATAGCTGCCATTTCTGAGTCTTTAATTCCCATTTTCTACATAGGGAGCAGGAATCTTCCTTCCCCACCCTCCTCCTCTGTCTCAACTCCTTGCTTTGCCACTTTCCATTTCTTTATGTGTCTCCATTCAGTTCTTTCTTGAACATGCCAAGAGTCTCCACCTCTTGAACTCACCAGTACTACAAGTCCACAGCCTGTCAAGTTCCTTCCTATGATGTTTGGTTCCATAAGGGTGAGAGCTCTGTGTGCTGCTCCCCAGTTAGTGGCTTCCCATCTTCACTGGGTGTGTAAGGTTCTCCATGGAGGCCACCGGCTGCATGCTTTGACAGAGCCACATTTAACCTCAATGGACAGAGTGCTGGGTGGCTTTCTTGAGCAGCATGCTGGCTCTTGTGGCTGTGTGTGTGAAGAACATGCCTTCAGCAAAGTGCTGGCAACTTGAAAGAAGAATTGGGTTGAGTGGGTCTGGTCGAGGTTGGGCCTTGGTGACTATAATCACCTCCCTGGCCTCGGGGAGGGCCTATGATCTTTAACCAGGCCAATTGGATGTCTCTCCTTGGAGTTGGTGGGTGGGCACTGAATGATGAGCACTCCTTTCAGCTAGAAGCTGTTGGGTGGAGCAGAGGCAAACCCAGGGGAAATGGAGGATGGTCCCCCCAGTCCAGCAATCTTGGTTCCCTGTCCCCAAGGACACTTTGATCTGCTCTTAAACTCTCTGGGATTGAGAGTCAGTGAGGTTTCCTTTCATCTAGGCAACCTAGCTTCCACTGACAGCAGAGTCCTAATGCAAGCAGTACATTAGACTGTACCCCATTGGTAAGGTTTTGAAAATGCAGAAGAATCTAGATGAAAAAAAATGCAGACTGTTATTTTACTTTTTCAGTGATAGAATCTTCAGGACAATAATCACTGTAACTCTCTATTGTGTGTGACAATGTCATTGGTATCTCTGTGGCTCAAAAATATGTTGAGTTAAAACAACTGTCTAGGTAGTCTTTAGCTCCTCGATGAAGGGCGGTCAAGGCAGATGTGATATTGTCAGCAACAAACTAGGACTTATAAAGGTGAACTCAAAGGGGAGCTGATAGACAGATAGGGATTAAAAACTGGTGACATAACAATAGCCAATAACATGTGTTCCACTGTGGCACTTCTTGTTCCCATAGTGCCTCAGGCTCCTGCTTAAATGCTTCTTCTACCTATAATGCTGAGAGTTCCAGCTCAAATGCTTTTCCAGGTGTCTGCTGAACCAATGAAAAGATTCAGGGCAGTGCATGCACAAGCCATCGAGCAAACAGTGCAAAGCCCACAAAAAGAGATGTAAGAGGAGCCCCGTACTATATAAACCACCCTCCAAGATGACTCCTTTGGACTCCTCTTTGGGAGCTCTCTCTCGATAGTCTCACCACTTCCTTTTATGGCTTTCCTTTTACTTTCAAATAAACTTACGCTGCTCATCTTAAACACTTTGTTGCCTTTTAATTTTTTTAACGGGAGGAGAAAATGACTCCATTCCCCTGGATGGCATCATAACCAACCTCACATGAAACTTCCACTTACTCGGGCATCCAGTAAGAAGCCAAAACACTCCTTTATTGTTTCTACATCACTTTATTTTGAAGCTCTGTTTGGATCATCCATATTTGTGTGATGAGAGTTATGTCATGAAGTTAATCATTTCCAGGATGCTTGCAGTCAGGGTAATGAAAAACTTCTTGTGCAAGCAGCCATTAATCAGGGGGTAACATTGCATAATGTGTCCCGAAGCACGTGGCACAGAATCAGAGGGCACACTGCATAATGCAGGCCGAGTCTGTGCCTCCTACTGACCTTTTCCAAAACAGAATTGAACCATGTGATACCTCACTCTTGCCAACACTAACTGATTGCCAAAAATTCATTTGCACGTTATGGAGAAACCAAAATTTTTATTCCTTTTGATCTCCAAAGGAAGAGTCTTTGAAGTCCCTGGTTGTTGGCAGCATGTCACTGCTGGACTGGATGTCCATTACAAAAACTATCTCATAGCATTGAAATCATTTTTTTTCCTGCTCAAATAGTTTCTGGCATTTGTATTAGAAACAATACACATAGCTTCACAATAAGATTATTTTGTGCATAGGAAAAGCAAAAGGACAAAGATGCGAGTAGCAGTCATACGACTGATATACAAAATCTCCATCTATCATGTTTGTTGTTGTTGGGCAATCACATTAGCGAGAAACTATTACTTAATCTTGCCAGTATTATCCAAAGAGAACACTTGCGAAATACTTAAAACAAATATGCTGTAATTATTACATGAATAAAGAGCTTGTGTAGCATAAACTGTTTTTGTAACATCAACACCAATTCTGTTGCTCTCCTGGAACACAGTGGTAATTAGCTTGGGCAGCAACAATGGGCACTGTGTGTGAGAAGTCGGAACAGCCAGCCACACACTCCCGCCGGTAAGTCTTGTGATCCAGAGGGCTTTGTTCCAATATCACCCCAACCTGAGAGTTCTGCAATGTAACCCAAGGCTGATCACACATGCTAGAAGCCAGCTAGAATATACTTGTTCCCTATTATACATTCAGAATAATGATTCCATAAATTGCCCCTAATTTGCTTTCCTTTCTCTTTCTTTCCTCCTTTCCTTTCTTCTTTTTCTTTCCTTTCTTCATTTTTTTCTTTTATTCTTTCTTCCCTCTCTCTCTTTCTTTCTTTTTCTTTCTTTCTTTCCTTTTTCTTTTTCTTTTCATTTTTCTCTCCTTTCTCCATCCTCTCTCTCACTCTTTCTCATTTTCTCATTTTCTTTCTCCCATCTTTCCTTCTTTCTCCTCTCCCTTTCTCTCTCTTTCTGAGAAAAAGACTCTGAGATTCCATTATCTGTACTGAAAGTCCTATACAAGGTTTGGCAAGTTTAAATGAATGGATACTTTTGTCATTCTTGTCTTAATGTTCACTAGTAAAGCATGAACTTAATTGCCTGGAAGACAATGCTTTCCTAAAACACAAAACAAGAATTCATACTGGAAAATTAATAATTAACTTCTGATTTCTTTTTACCAACTTGAATGTCCACTTACTGATGGATTTGCTTTGGTTAACAGTTGTTTGTTTAGCCACTGGGAGCTGAATGAGCTCAAATACTTCACAGTCCATCTGGCTTCCTGATGAGGAACGTGAGCTTTGGCTGGAACAGGGTATTTCTATTTCCTGGATCTATCCTCAAAACACATTTAAAAGAAAATGCATAGCTAGGAACCAGTAGCTCATGCCTATAATTCTAGGTACTCAAAAGGCTAATCTGAGTATCAAGGTTCAAATATATGCTGGGCAGAGAAATCTGAGAGTGATTCTCGTGTTCAATTAAAAAAAACAAAAAACTGGGAATGTGGCTTAAGTGGTAGAACATCAGCTGTGAATGAAAAAGCTGAGCATGCAAGGTCCTGAGTTCAAGCTCTAGTACCAGCGTAAAACACAAAGTAAGGAAAATATACAGTAAGCCCCACCCTATGACCACAATTCAAATTTTCATGTGAGAAGACGAAGATATTAAATATTTTAACTGCAATGAAAATTACACAATAATGTCAGCTGTGGTGTGCCAGCAGTCCAAAGACAGCCTTGCACCTAGCACTCAGCCGCAGCAGCCCCAGCACCTACTCATGACTGCAGTGGAAAGCCCTGGGCATGGAGGAGTGACTGCAATGGGCACAGACAGCAAGCACCTCCAAAAACCTGCTTCCCATACAAGCAGTGAGAACACTGGAAAACAGTGCAAAAAAATCTTCAAAGTCTCTGGTGTTTGCAATAAGCTGAGAAGCTTTTTATTGAAGAAAAAATGGCTGGCTCTCCATAAGAACAGAGTTTTGTGGTACTTTAATATAACTTGTGCTGTTCTATGTCCTCTGCCTACCTTCATCTTGCAAACCAATACCCTACACCATTGAGCTCACGTGTCTAATCCATTCCCACTGACAGGATCCCACAGACAGTATACTTGATGAACAGCCATATCTCACAGTCATGGAGGCCAAGAAGTCTAACAGCAGGATACTGACATCAGCTAGGCTCCTCTGGCTACATCATAACATGGTGTCCCGTGATGGGAGGGGACAGGAGGTTCAAGCTTCCCTCAAATAACAAAGCTCCCTCCCTGAATAACCATCTCACTCCCATGGTGACAGCATTCATGGAAGTGAAGCCAGCTTTTCTCAGTCACTTTGTGTGTGTGTGTGTGTGTGTGTGTGTGTGTGTGTGTGTGTGTGTGTGTGTGTGTGTGTGTGTTGGGACTTGAATCAGAGCCTGGGCATTCTTTCTTAGCTTTTGTTCTCAAGGCTGGCACTTTATCACAGAGCCACACTCTGAGTGAGCTACGAGAGCCACAGTTTCACTTTTGGCATTTTGGTGGTTAATTGAAGATAAAACTTTCATAAACATTTCTGCCTGGGCTGGCTTCGAACCCCAAACCTCAGATCTTCCCCTCCTGAGGAGCTAGGATTGCAGGTGTAATTGTGAGCTGGCGCCCAACTTTCAATCACTTCATAAAGGTCTCACCTCTCAATATTAATTCAGTAATTAAATTTTAACATGAGTTTTGGAGGGGATGTTAAAACCACAGTATTATGAAAGGGCATGTGTGAACATGTCAGTAGCCTCCCTAAAACTTTATTCCTATTGCTATCTGACCTGTCTGTTGGTTTGTTGAAGATTCAGTAATAAAGAAAACTCCATCTCACCACATATAAAAGTTTGTTATCAGGCTCAGGACCTGATTCACTGGATACTGCTTTTTCCTGCAGTATGTGTATGGAAACAATCACTGACAATTATTCAGCATCAAAGCTGCATTAATAACTACTGGAGAAAAGAAAGAACTGACAAAAACACTTAAAAGGAAAAGCTGGAAATGAGATGTGCTGAAAAACGTTCTGACATATTCCTAGGAATCAAGAAGGCCATGTACAGGGTGGGTGAAAGTGACTCATTTATGCCTGCAATCCTGACTACTCAGGAAGCTGAAATCTGAAGATCACAGTTTGAAGTTAACCTAGGCAAGAAAGTCCATGAGACATGGAGCTGTGGCTCAAGTGATAGAGGGCTAGCCTTGAGCAAAACTACTCAGGGACAGTGCCCAGGGCCTGAGTTCAAGTTCCAGGACTGGTCCCCTCCTCCCACATGTACATATGCAGAGTTGTATGTAGGCCCCAGAAAAGCCAGAGAAAGTTCTATCTCTGCACAAGGGCAAAGTGAAAGCTAAGCAGAGTTGTCAATTGTTTGCCAACAACTTGTACACAGATACCCTCAATAAGAGCTAGAGGAATTCAAGGAAATTTCATACCAATCACTGACTGACCAAGAAGCAGGCAGAGATTTAGGGACCACATACAACAAAGTACACAGGAAAGTCAGTAAAACAGCAAGGACATTCTTTAATCTGGCTGGGTTGGAAGGGAAGGTCTGATTTTTAGAGCTGCCCATTGTATTATTTTTCAGTGTTCACTAATTCCACAAACATCATAAGACATGAAAAAAAAGAGTCATAAAAAAGCATTTATCACATCTGAGAATGTCTAGATGTTGAACCAACTAGAAAATCTTTTAAATAACTGTTTTAGATATCTTCAAAGTACTAAGGAGAATTATGAGAATGATGTCTTAATGATGTAAATTAACAATATCTGACCAAGTAAGGACTTTTAACAGAAAGTGGAGTAGGGAGAAAGAACCAAAGGACAATTTTTAAAACTAGGAATGTAATAATTACAATAAAAATTTCACTATATGGTCTTGAAAGCAGATTTTAAATGATAGAGAAAGAATAAGGAAACTTGAAGACTTACCAAGAGACACTGTCGTATCTGAAGAGTAGAAGAAGTACTGTTTATTTAAATGTAAAACTGTCTTGTTCATGCTAATATAGTAACATAATATATGATATAATAAAAATAATACAATAATTAACATAGTATATTAGCATGTCATTAAACACATACATCTCAGAAGGAGACGAGAGACAAACAGGTGGAAAAAGTATGTGAAATGGCCCAAAAGTTTCCAAATTTGTCAAAGACAAAAATTGACACATTGCTACAATGCTTGATAAAGAAATGTACTCATTATCTGGCCGATGTAATTGTAACCCCTCTGTACAGTATTTTCACAATAAAAAAATAAAAAAGTAAAAAAATGAAATAAAAAAAAAGAAATGTAAAAAAAATTGACACATTGAAGAAACTCAAACAGCATTAAGGCAAAGAAAGCCACACTGAGACACATTATAGTTAACTTTGTCAAATGACAAAAAAATGGATTTTGAAAGCAGCAAGATTACGGACAAAGTATTATCCAAAAGAGTGACAGCTGATTTTTCATACAAAACCATGAAAGCCAAAGACAGTAGGGTGACACATTGAAAGTGGAAATGGAAGACTGCCAATCAAAATTCTATATCTAACAAAAATATTCTTCAAATGTGAAGCTAAATTTAGGACATTTTAAAGATTAAAAATTCTAGTGTATCTTCCCTATAAGAAAAATCAAAAGGAGTCCTTAAGGTTGACAAGAAAAGATTCTAAAAAGCAATTCCAATTCATATCAGAAAAATAAAGAACACTGATAAGGTATAAAAGTGTGAGTGTGTGTGTGTGTGTGTGTGTGTGTGTGTGTGTGTATGCGTGCATGCATACATGTGCACACAACAGTCCTCCTGGGACTTAAACTCAGGATCTGCGTTCTGTCCCTGAGCTCAAGGGTAGCACCCTACTACTTGAGCCTCAGCTACACTTCCAGGTTTTGGTGATTAGTGGGAGATAAGAATCTCATGGACTTTCCTGCCCAGGCTGGCTTTGAACTGCAATCCTTAGATCTCTGCCTTTGAGTAGCTAGGATTATAGGCATGAGCTACAAGTGCCTGGCCAAAAAATACTTTTATAAAAGAGTGCTCAAGCATATTTTACATTTGTAACTTTTCTTTTTCAATCATAATTAAAAATAACTTCATGAAGTAGCAATTACTCAGTTATGATGGTCTTAAAATGCACACATATTTAATTTGTATGACAAAAGCATTAGGAGATCAAGTCAATGAGATCCAATAGTACCACCAAAGAAATGAAAGGAATTTAGTAAAAAGATATATAATATATGTAATATAAATATAACATGTCACATAATGTAATATGTAACGTTATATGTAACTATGTAATTTTATATATTATGTATATAAAAGGTATATATAATATGATGTCACATTATATATAGCAAATCACATGGCAAATGAATTCAAATGGCATGCTAGAAAATACAAAGATTAAATACAAAGAAGGCAGGAATAAGGAATTAAAAAATACATAATGTGTAGAAAGCAAATAGCAAAATGGTGACTATTTGCCCTTCCTTATAAATAATTACATGAAGTACAAATGGTTAAACACTCCAACCCAAAAGCAAGATATGTTGACAACTATTGGTTAACAAGTATTCATTGTTGAATAATAAACAATTGAACAACAGTAATTGCAAACCTCTAATACTTCACTTTCAAAAGTGGCTGAAACAAGTACTCAGAAAGCCAACAAGGAAATAAATGAAAGTAGACCTAACACACACGTATTGGATACTTCCTCCAACAGGAGCAGAATACGCATTCCTCCAACTGCACACAGAACCTTCTCTAGGCCTGCCTATTTATTGGGCCGTAAAACAAGTCTTACTAAAATAGAGAAGATTGAAATTCCTCAAAATTTTTTTTGCCATGGAATGAAGTTTTAAATCAGTAAAAAAGAAAACGATGGGATTTACAAGTATGTGGATTAAAAAAATTTGTAAACAAAAAAGGGTCACAGATAAAAAAAGGAAAATAAAAAAAATAAGATGAATGAAAATGAAACCTACACGTTGGAAGACCCAACACCTCTCTTCAGATCTGATAATCCAACTGGAAGAACACACAGGTCTCAGCTTCTGGCCAGTATTCATGGCTGTGATTTCTGACAGCAAAAGGATTCCAAGCATGAGCAATGAAGGGGAAAGGTGTGTGGTGAAGACCAAGGGAGAGCAGCCACTGCCAAGGGTCCTTTGCAAGGTCACACAGGATGCATTTCATTTCCCAAATTAGTTCGAGCACATGGGAAATGTTGCCAAAATTTCATTAGATATTGAGTGTCCAGCATTTTCACTGAAGACTTGCCATATATAGGTATGGTCTGCTCGACAAATCCCCAAATTCTGTATTCCTAAAAAGAAAGCAGGAGCCTCACATACACCATAATCAGGAATGACTTTCACTCACTCTTGGAATAATGGGAACTGGCCCAAATCTAAGTTCTCAGTATCAGCCAAGGGTCAGATTGCAGCCAATTGATAGACCCGGGGTACCAGTTCAGGGACATTATGTTAGCTCTCCTATACGAATAACATAGCAAATGGGCAGGGGGCTATTAAAGCAGTGCTTATGGGAAAGATCATAAATCAATAACCAGCATTCCATGTTAACATAAATTAATAAATAATGGCAAATTAACTAAAGAAAGCAAACAGAAGAATTAAAGCTTCAAATGGGAATAAATGAAAGAAGCAAAAGTATAAAAAAATCAATAAAATGTTATTTAATTTATGAACCCAACTAGACTAGCAGAGAAATGGAGATATACACACACATATACAGAGACAGAAAGAGAGAGGGGGGGGAGGGGGGAGGGGGGAGGGAGAGAGGAGGGGGGAGGGAGAGAGATCAGGATTAAGGTACCAAAATAAAAAGGAGAATAAAGACACACTATGCACAATTATATGTAGTAGGGAAAAGAAGGAAGGAAGGAAGGAAGGAAGGAAGGAAGGAAGGAAGGAAGGAAGGAAGGGAGGGAGGGAGGGAGGGAGGGAGGGAGGGAGGGAGGGAGGGAGGGAGGGAGGGAGGGAGGGAGGGAGGGAGGGAATCACTGAGATCATTTTTCCTCAACATTGTTTCCAGGTACATGCCCAAAGGATGCTTGTTGAAGGCACCTGTCCCAGGCACCAGCAGCTGTGGAAAACTACTATTCTGGGATATGATGAATAGATAGAGACAAGATGTGTTTATGTTGTGGCCTCCAAGATGAGGTTACCAATCTTTTCCGAGCCTAGACTAATGGCAAGTTCACTGAGAGAAGGCACACCACAACTGTGTAGACTAATGGCAAGTTCACTGAGAGAAGGCACACCACAACTGATCTCAGGAGTACCAGCACTGTGGGTGGGCCCAGTAAATACCATCTGTCAAGTCTTTTTAGGAAAGTGGATTAACAATCACAAGTCAAACATATTCCCACAAAGAGCACACTAAAAGGAAGTCATTTTCCAGTGTATTGTACATGCTTATTTAGGGGCTAAGCAAGCTACCAATAGGCCACTGATAAAACATTAAAAATAAAAGAGTTAGAAAGAAAAAAAGCCACGTGCTGGTAACTCATGCCTGAAATAGCTATTCAGGTGACTGAGATCTGAGGTTCCAGTTCAAAGCCAGCCCAGGCAAGAACATCTGGGACACTCTTAAATTGAGTGAATCAGTAAAAAGCCTGCAGTGGATCTGTGGCTCATATGCTAGAGCACCAGCCTTGGTTGAAAAAAGCTAAAGGACAGTGCCCAGGCTTGAGTTCAAGCCCTAGTACACGCATACACACACACACACACACACACACACACACAATCATACCTCTCCAATAATTACAATTTTTTCCTGTCAAATTGAATTATTGTCATTTCCTAACTCTATGGTATGTCTTATTATCTTTGATTATGTTGTTTTTTGTACAAGGATTTGAAGTCAGGACCTTGGACTAGCCAGTTTGCCTACCACTTGAGCCACACCTTCAGCCTGAGTTTTGCTCATTATTTTGGAGTTGAAGTCTCACAAACTTTTCTTCGCAGGCTTGCTTCAAGTAGTGATCTTCTGAATCTCAACCTCTTGAGTAGTTAGAATGACAGATGTGAGCCACCAGCATGGGCTTTGTGGTTATATTTTTCAAGTATTCAAATCATGCCCACTCTTAAACAAGTTTAGATTTCATGAAAAGCACACTTTAGGAATGCTGAGACAATTCAGAACTACTACTCAGAGTGGGAGAGGCAGTTAGGAGTTTGAGCTTACCTGCCTTGCCAAACACTTCACTTGTGGCTGCACAAAAGGTTCATTCAACACTCTTTGGAGGCTGAAAGAGACTCAGATTACTTTTGAAAGGCCAAGAGAGTGCCCTTGCCAACTTCCAAGTTTCTCTGAAATCATCTGTGAACATCACCACAAAAACTGCAGAGAGGGTAACAATGCTCAATAGGAAATGTACTTATTACTTTACTCATGTAACTGTAACCCCTCTGTATAGTATCTTTACAATAAAAAAATAAAATAAACTGCAGTCCAAAGATACGACCTCAGGCCATGGTGATGTTTCTATTCCTTTCGAGTCTCTGGCACACATAGTATAATGGCTCCCAAGGCTGGATCAGAGACTACTGTATACTTCTCAGTCTTTCCAAAGACAGCTGCAGGTACTGGCAGTGGAGTCAGTAAATAATGTTGGACAAGAAATGTACTCATTTCAAAATAAATAAATAAATATTGGGACCTTGAGTGCAGAGTGATCAGCATGAATTTTTCACACAGCCTGTTTTTTTTAGTTCCTTCCTTCTTTCCTTTTTTTCTCTCCACACCCCTCCCTACCCTCCTAGGCCAATACTGGGGCTTGAACTTTTGGCCTAAATGCTGACTTTTAGCTTTCTTGCTCTAGCAATCCACCACTTGAGCCAGTGGTTGATTAAAGAGTTTCACAACCTTTCCTACCCGGGCTGGCTTTAAACAGCAATCCTCAGATCTCAGCCTGCGGAGTAGCTAGGATTACAGGCATGAGCCACCACGCCCAGCTGGTCTTCCTTCCTTCCTTTTTCTTTCTTTTGCCGGTCCTGGGCTTGAACTCAGGACTTGGGTATTGTCCCTGAGCCTCTTTGTACTCAAGGCTAGTCTCTACCACTTGAGCACAGGGCCACTTCTGGCTTTTTTGAGTAGTTTTTTGGAGATAAATGTCTCATGGACTTTTTGTCTGGACTAACTTGAACTGTGATTCTCAGATCTCAGCTTCCTGAGTAACTGGGATTACAGGAGTGAGTCACTAGCAGTGGCTCAGCTGGTCTGTTTCTTAAGCAAGAGACAGACCCATTTCCTAGGGCAAGGAATAGGAACCATGCAGTGACTGGTATAAGGGTGCCAAGGAGCTCTGTCACCTTGCCTGTCTGTGCCATCAGATCATTTAGTAAGTACACTCAGAGTCTCTCCAAGTGATGAGACAACTGGCAAACAATTTAGAGCAAAGGATACGGGTTCCTACACATTAGCAGTCTTTGGTTATGATGTCTGGTTTTATCAGCTCAGTACCAATGAGAAAGTCAACAGCTCTAGGTTCAGTCCTGAACTCCATCACATACTGCTATGCGTTTGGGCAACTGAGTTCTCCAGGCTTGAGCTTTCTGGAACCATCAAAGACCACAGTGGGAATGACTGCAGGAGGACAGGAGAGGAAGCAAAGTAATGCTGTAAAATGTATCAGACAGGTATGATGGGCTTATAATTCAGTAATTTCTTCCATGACAATATCTAGCCTTACTCCATCATATCTACAGGTTATATTCAGTGACAATGCCAATATGGCCCCCCAAACATAATTTTTTTTCTTTTTCTGTGGCACTGGGAGTAGAATCCAGGGCCTCAGGCATGCGAAGCACATACTGTATAAATGAGCTACCTCCCAGCCTGGTTTTCTGCTTCCTGTAATCTGACTTGACATGCAGTTCTGTTAAACCCTTGTCCATCTCCAGAGAACAGCTGACTTACCAAGGAAGGACATCTCCCCACTGGGGCTTCTCTTAATACAAGCTATGTAGACAAGCATCCAGAGGCTAGTTCTAGCCACGTGCATAGTCCATCTTTCTTGGCACCCTTTATCTGCCTCATCAGGCACCCCTCTGGCTGCCGTGGAGAATTTGCTCAGAAAATAAATGCTGCCCAACAACTTGAGGATTGGATCCTCTGCTCTATGGGCTAGTGAAATTTTTAGATTCACTAGAAGAAGGATTATAAACTTTGAAAGGCAGACATTTCAAAGAGTGTGATGCACAGCTGTTCTGGGCAGAGTGCTATTTCCCAAAGCACCCCAAATCACAATCTGCACAACAAAGTATTAGCAACTAAGCAGTAACATTAGCATGCTGTTTTTGTCTTTGGTGACATGTGTATATCATGTATACTGTTATTCTTTAACATTTCATGAGAAAAATAAACTTTACTGCTGTTTTGATAAAGCCCAATAAACACTGACATATTCATCAGTTAAAATGTAACTAGGTTAGTAGGCAAATAATGATCTGATTATTTTTAAATATTGGCCTGCTGGGATCTTTGGACCCTAAAAGGAGCCAATGTAGGGGCATTTACCCCAAGGGAAAGTTAAGGTCAAGTGATGAAGAGTCACCAGCCAGACGGTGACAAGCTCATAGGAAAACATGCATTTTCTGTAAGAGCTGTATCCAAGAATTGGCATTCCACTATTTTGGCTCATGTACAAAGCACTCCCGTAAGTACTACTTAAAAATGACACTTCATTGCTAGGCACAGGTGGCTCATGCCTGTAATCTTAACTTTTCAGTAGGCTGACATGAGATTGAGGTTCAAAGCCAGCCCTGGCAGCCAAAAGCTGAAAGTCAAACTGTGGCTCAAGTGGTAAAGTGCTAATCTTGAGCAAAAAAGTTGAAGGATAGGGCCAAGGTCCTGAGTTTAAGCCCCAGTACCTGTACCAAAAACAAAACAAAAATCCACTTCGTGACAAGCCAATTTTTTGCTAGCTAAAGCAGGTGAGGAAACCTGATTGATGAGAAACCAGATCCATTATTACAGAAAAAGTCAAAAATCGGAAGCAATCAGAAGATTGGACTCAGAGTTTGAGACTTCCCTTGACTCAGAACTCCAGTCACTCAGAGACCTCTCTGTGTTTAGGAGAGAAGTTATAAATTAGCCAGTCTTGAATTCTTGCCAAACTAGTAGGTTTCCTGCTCTGAAGTAAAGCAAAATGTTTTTCTCTTCACTTTGCTTTCATGCCCAGGCCTTCTTAACCTTCTTTCCCCTCATCTAAATGCACAGCATATTTCTAGCTTGTTTCAGAAGCAACAAGTTCAGAGAAAGATCACTCATACTCCCCAGGCTGGAAGAGAAGAGCCCTTGATGTCATTACAGCCACACCAAGGCACATCAGAACTACTCATCAGCAGGACTGTGTAGAGACAGAAAACCAACAGGAAGGGAAGATAGCCACGGAGAATTGGCTACAATTCTTACAATATTACAAATTACAACAGACGCAGTGACTTGTCAGAACTTTCTATTTTTTTAACCAGTACTGGGGCTTGAACTTAGGGGCTGGACACTGTTCCTTACATTTCATGCTTAAGGCTGGCTCTGTACCACTTGAGTTGCACTTCCACTTCTGACTTTTTGGGTGCTTTATTGGAGTTTAAGTGTCATGGACTTTCCTGCCCTTGCTGGCTTTGAATCTCCATCCTCAGAATCTCAACCTCTTGAGGAGATAGGATTATAGATGTGAGCCACAGATGCCCAACTTGTTAGGAAATTATAAAATAATTAATAAGCAGCTGTCAGCTGGCCTCCTCATCCACCTCAGGCACAACAATTCACCTGGCACACTGTTTTGTGTGTTTGTTTTTGGTGCTGATCCTGGGGCTTGGAATTCAGGGTCTGGGTGCTGTCCCTGAGTTTTTATTTCTTTTTTCTTTTTGATAAAGGGATAACATTCTACCACTTGAACCACTGCTCAACCTCCAGCCTTTTGGCTTTTCTGCCTCAGCTAGCTTTGCACTGTGATCGTAAGATCCCAGCCTCCTGAATAGCCAGGATTATAGGTGTGAGCCACAGGCGCCTGGTCACTGGCACACTCATAATAATCCCTTTCGTTAACACAATCATTTCCTGCTCAGTTAAAATGGAAGTGGCATTTTAGCTTGCCATAAATAGGGTAAAATGGTCCTGAAATCTTTAAAGGACTATTTGCAGATTATCGTGTACAAAATGGACAGCTCAGCAAATTTATCAGTAAACAAGTGCACACACCACCAAATGCAATTGCTAGACTGTAAATTTTAATGAGCTCCTTTTATAGGACTCAGATCAGCTATCATCTAAATCAGCAGCACCTCAGATGATGAGAAAGCAACCCTTGGCCTGAGTAACACAGGCCTCCGTAGAGACAGCCAGCCTTCCCACTTTGGTTGGAAGAAGCAGCAACTGACAGTCATTTGCA
This sequence comes from Dipodomys spectabilis, assembly GCF_019054845.1. Lineage (NCBI taxonomy): Eukaryota > Metazoa > Chordata > Mammalia > Rodentia > Heteromyidae > Dipodomys > Dipodomys spectabilis. Next base: position 15,826,402 of record NW_024870775.1, read on the forward strand.
GGCTGGTTCACTTCTGACTCTTGTTGGAATTTTAAAATTATGGTGAGAGTTCAACTCCCAAATTAAAAGCCAAAGCTTTTGAGAATTAAGAGCAATGAAGTCCTCGGATAAGGACATAGTGCTGAGAGGAAGAGGCAGGATGTTGTTGTAAGAGCATATGAACCAGGCAGAATAGGGCCTTCTTGGCTGATAGAATCCCACAGGCAAGCTCCATCTTTGGCATGACCCAGCCCATGTCTGGGTACCACTTCATCATTCTGCCCAGACAAAATGAACATCAACAAAGCTATTTGCAGGTATTTGGGAGCACTGTCGACCTTCTGTTTTCAGTAAGCTCCCCACAGTTCACAATTCCCATATCTCACAGCCATGTTCCTCCCCCAGGCCCACACCCAACTCCTGGAGACATTTCTTCATGTCTATTAGGAGAAAGGGCTGTGATGTTCACCATTTTTTTTTCCCTTACAAAATCCAATGTAAATTGAAGGGGGCACGAAAGCAAAGGATAATCTCCATTTTTATTTATTTATTTACTTATTCATTTACTTTTGTGGATGAGGGTTCAAAAACTCAGAGACCCTGGTTGGCTTGTCTTGCCAGCCTGGCTATTTGCTGGTTATTTTGGAAATGGTGTCTCATATAGATTTTTGAACCTCCAGATCTCCTGAGTAGCAAGGAGTCTCTCTATATCATGACCCCAAACCAACCTTGGGGTACCATTTTTTCTTATGTCAATCAGCCAGCCCTTTTTACAGTAGAGGGCCAGGGACCACTCTTTGATTAGTCTGATTGGATTAAGATGGTTCTGTAGGCTAAGACTAAGTAAGGAAGCTGCCTGATAAAATCAGCCTGAAAAAATTTCTCTACAAGTCCAACAGGTAATGATGTATTCAATTCAAAAAGGATGGGGTAAAAGAAAAGCTCCCATGGGTTGTTTTCACTTATTTTATTCATATTAGGTAGTTTTCACTCAGAAGATCTATCAATTCATTTTTCTAGTTGAGATGTACATATGTGTACTTGTTCATATGTATCTAATCACCTAGAAACTTTATTTGGTATAACTTCACATTTTTGGTATACAGAAATAATTTTATTTTCTTAATGCAGTACAGTAGACATACAGTCAATATTATTCCTAGAGTGTGCAATATATAAATTATTCACATTAAAAAATTAAGAACGGAAAGCCTCATATGCAGGAAATATTTAAAAACATATACCTAATTGTAATGTTTCTGACAGTACACTACTAGCCTTATAAATATGAATGACTATGACATGATACACTTGGCAGGAAGTACAGGATGGTCTCTCTAGACGCGAGCTTGGGACATGAGCAGCTCCTCACTTTGGTCATGGAGGGTCCGTGGGCTGAGGCATAGGGTGAATTGGAAGGTACTTCCAGAAGAACCTTCATTACAGCGGCACTGTATGAACTTCTGCCTCCTATTCGCCTTTAAAGCGAGGGGGCCTTTTCTCTTTAAAAGCAAGAAGACCTTCAAGTCTGTCTTTTGTAGAAATGGTCTAAGAAAAGCAAAACATTACCAAAAATTAAAAACAGAACATCACAGTTTGGCAAGTATTATCTAAGAAAACTAATCAAGTTCATCCTAAACTTTTGAAATCTACTAGTCAATTGATTAATTTGTGTAATTATGTGACTGAATTATCTTTACTCCAAATAGCTTTTTTCCATTTCAATTCTAATTTTAAAAATTAGGATTGGGCAGCACAGATTTTGCCCTAAACAACATTTGTTCCACTTATTTATTCCTAACCTGTCACTCAAAATCTTTCCCAGAATTTCACTGTTCTGGAATTACACTGTACATAGTGTTTTTAGACTGAAACTTTTTAGTCACATGTATTAAAGGTTCCTTCATGGCATTTTGTAGTTTCATAGATCTTATCTTTTTTATCATATAATATTCCATTGCATATTACAATATTCTACAGACACACCACTGTCTGTATTTTTACCTACTACTTCCAAGACTTAGTAATTATAAATAAAACGGTGTGCAGATTTTTGTATGTAGGTAAGTTTCTCAATTAGTTGAGTAAATAAATAACAAAATCCACCACTGCTAGCTCATGTGGTGAAGATACATTTGGCTTTATAAGAAACTCCCAAACTGTCACCATGTGGCCTCACCATTTAACAACCCCCGCAGGCAGCAATGGTAGCACCATACCTTGTCAGCACCTGATTTCAGCTTTGAATTTTTAGCCATTCTAACAGGTTATATGAACATTATAGTTTAATCTGCAGTTTCTCTGTGTGTGTGTGTGTGTGTGTGTGTGTGTGTGTGTGTGTGTGTGTGCGTGCATGTGCACGCGTGCCAGTCATGGGGCCTGAACTCTGGGCCTGGACACTGTCCCTCAGCTCTTCAGCTCAAGGCAAGTGCTCTACCATTTGAGCCACAGCACCACTTCTGGCTTTTTCTGCTTATGTGGTGGTGAGGAATTGAACCCAGGGCCTCATGCATGCAAGGCAAGTACTCTACCACTGATCCACTTTCCCAGCCTAATCTGCAGTTTCTTAATGATAAATGTTCTAGCATCATTTCATATGACCATTTGCCATTTGTGTACATATTTTGGTGTTTACTTAGATCTTTTGTGCACTTTTAATTTTTTCTTAACATCATAAGCATATGGTTGTAATAATTTATATACAAGATAGGTGTTCTGCAAAAATTTTCTCAGCCTATCTTTTACCCTTTTAGTGATGATTTTTACTGAGCAGTTAATTCTAATGAAGTCAAACATTAAGTTTTTTGTTTTTGATTTATATCTAAAAAACTATTATACTTGATCATGTTGAATTTCATTCTGTAAACAGTACAGGGTCAGTGTCTAGATGCATTTGAGTGTGTGAGTGTGTGTGTGTGTGAGTATGTGTGTGTGTGTGTGTGTGTAAGCATGTGTATGCCTGTGTATGCTGGTTCTGGGGCTAGATCTCAGGGTGTGGCTGCTGTTACTGAGCTTTGTTTACTCAAGGCTAGTGCTCTACCCCTTGAGAAACAGCTTTACTTCTAGCTTTCTGGTGATTAATTGGAGTTAAGAGTATCAAGGGCTTTCTCCTGCCTGGGCTAGTTTTGAACTGTATTTCTCTGATCTCAGCCTCCCAAACAGCTGGATTACAGTCATGAGCCTCCTGTGCCTGGCAAGATGCATTCTTGTGTATGTATATGTTCAGATGTTCTAGCCCTATTTGTCTTCAAGACTATCCTTTCTCCATGGAACTGCTTTTGCTTCTTTCTCAAAATTATCAGCTGACTCTATTGTGTGGGTCTACTTCAGGGCTCCTGATTGTTCTTTTTTTTGTGGGTTATAGGGCTTGAACTCTGGCTTGGGTGCTATCCCTTAGCTCTTCAGCTCAAGGCCAGTGCTCTATCACTTGAGCCACCAGAAAATTGGTTTTCTGGTGGTTTGTTAGAGATAAGAGTCTCACAGACTTTGAGCTGGCTTTGAACTGCAATCCTCAGATCTCAGCCTCCTGAGTAGCTAGGATTACAGGTCTGAGCCAACAGTACCCAGCAGATTTTTTTGTGTGTGTGTTTTGTGGATCGTGGGGCCTGAACTTTGGGCCTGGGCGCTGTTCCTCAGCTCTTCAGCTCAAGGTTAGCATTCCACCACTTGAGCCACAGTGCCACTTCTGGCTTTTTCCACTTATGTAGTGCTGAGTAATTGAACCCAGAACCTCATGCATGCAAGGTAAGCACTCTACCACTGAGCTACCAGCCCCAGATCTTGATTTCTTTTACCAGAGATTTGTAGTTTCTTTTCCTATAGCTCATGTACATATTTTGTTGGACTTACACCTAAGTTTTATTCTATTCTGACTGCTATTATAATGTTAATTTTGAATCCCAATTCTTCATTGCTGGTTGATAGAGACAACTGACTTCTGTACATTAACCTGGATTGTAATCTTGCTGTCATTAAGAGAAGGTTTGTTGTTCCTGCTATTCTTTGAGATTTTCTACTTATACAACCAACCTAGTCTGTGAATATATTTCTTCCTTCTTAACCAGTATAACTGCTAATTCTTTTTCCTACTGCATAATAGGACTCCAAGTATATGATGTTGAAAAGTCACAGGGAGAGGACAACCATATTTTGTTCTGATCATTAAATATAATGTCAGCCAGGTTTTTTGTTGTTGTTGTTGTTGTTTTGATAAGCATGTTCTTATCAAGTTGAAGATGGTCTACTTCATTTAGAGCTTGTTGAGAATTTTTTTTTATCATAAGTAAACACTGGATTTTATTAAAAACTTCTTTTTGCAGCATAGTTTGAATTCATGGTCTCATATTTACTCAGCTTAATTGCTTGGCTGGTGCTTTACCACTTGAGCCATTCCTCCAGCCCATGCTTTTTATTTGCATCTACTGGTAAGACCATACACCTTCTTCTTTATCTTGTTTATATGATGGAGTACACTGACTGATTTTCCAATATTGAATAACCCTTGTATGAATAAATCGCACTTGGTTAGGCATATAATTCTTCTGAAATTACCTCAAGGGATTTTTTTTAGGTCATATTCATGAGAGATTATAGTCTATAGTCTTCCTTTCTTGTAATATCTTTCTCTAGTATTTCTTTTGGGTAGGATAATGATGACCTCATGTAGTAAGTCAGAAGTATTACTTAAGCATCCATTTTTTGGAAGACATTGTAGAAAAGTGGAATTCTTTTTAAATGCTTGGTGAAACTTTTTTTTTTTTTTTTTTTTTGGTTGTGGGGCTTGAACTCTGGGCCTGAGCGCTGTCCCTCAGCTCTTTAGCTCAAGGCGAGCGCTCTACCACTTGAGCTACAGCGCCACTTCCGATCTTCTCGAGGTTTATTGGAGATAAGAGTTTCACGGACTCTCCTGCCCAGGCTGGCTTTGAACCGCGATCCTCAGATCTCAGCCTCCTGAGTAGCTAGGATTATAGGCGTGAGCCACCGGTGCCCGGCTTGGTGAAACTTTTTGAAGTCAGAAATACTTAAAATCTGGAAGTGGCACTCATGGCATGCACTCATTGGTGAGTGATTGATATACAGCCAGACAAAGAGTAACTAACTTATGAGCCCATCATGCAATTCTAAAAACTCTGTGAAAGGGCAGAACGAAATGCTTTTGTTTTAGATTCTCTAAAACAAAGTTACTATTTTTCAGAAAAAAAAAGAAAAAGAAATATATTTTTTTCTATAAAAAGAGCTGGAGCTAGAGCTCAAGTTTAAGTAGGCCCACCTGTCATATACAAGGCTCTTGGTTGGAAGCTCTTTCTCACAAAACAAACCTGCTAACCTGTATTTAATAAATATAGATATAGTGATAATTATAATAAGTATAAATATAATTCCATTAGTGAACTTCCAAGATGAAACCTCAGAACAAGCCAGAGTAGGAAGTGGCGCTGTAGCTGAAGTGGTGGAGCGCCAGCCTTGAGCTGAAGAGCTGAGGGACAGCGCCCAGGCCCAGAGTTCAAGACCCACAACCGACCAAAAAAAAAAAAAAGAGAGAGAGAGAGAGAAAGCCAGAGTGTCAAATAGCATTACCACATGATAGATATGCATTCACACCATACCCCTCTGTCACCTCTCTACACAGGATAAGAAGTGAAGTCTATACTGGCAAAAAAAGACATGAGCCTAGACAAAGTGCTACAGCCAAATGGCACCAAGTTATAACAGCTTCTAAATTATGTAGATGAATCATCTGTGGAAAAGAATCAGTCATAAAAGCTGGCCACAATCAAAAGGAAGAAACAATCTATCTTAACATTTGTTCCCCCAACCTTGGAATGGTGGTGAGGAAGGTGATCTTGCTCAGTAAGGTAGTTCATTTGCATTGCCCAGAATGCATTTGCATTTGCATTGCCACTGAACGTGTGTGACTGTATTACATACCTGAGCATAACAAGCTTCTTCTATGGCTAACCCTGTTACTAGGTCGACCTGGGGATTAAAAAATAAAATGAATTAATTTAAGAAGAAATAACTTTTTGCAATATGGTACATCCAATATAAATTCAAATTAAACAGGTATACTACAAAAGAAAAGAATCTTTTAATATAGAACAACTTATCAGAAGAATGATGAGACCTGGGAGTAGGCTTCCTGGGTTCACTTCCTGCCTGACTAAACTACTTGTTGGCTGTGCAATGTGGGAGAGTTATGTAACCTTCCTGTGCTTCTCAGGCATATCTGAACAAAGAGCTGACAGATAGTAGCAAACACAAACTTGAGGGAGGAGGGTATTATGAGGATTAAATGAAGTAAAACAATTTTAGAGCAACAGGTAATAGCTACAGATAAAACCTGGTACATGGAAGAGTTATCTAAGATGTTTGCTATTAATAGTTACTATTATGAACATACTGAAATAAAACACAATAGAATAATGCTAGATTTATGAAACTGCATTTATTGCAAACAAACTGAAGCTTTTCTTCTGGCATAAAACTGGGGAAGTATTGTGGTTCTTTTTTTTTTTTTCTTTTGTATTGGTGGTTCTTGTGCTTGCAGGGAAGTATTTTTCTTCAAAATTCCTGTAATGAAAAATCCTTTAACTAAAATACAATCGCTCTTAGTAGAAACCCGAAGCTCATCAGGAGCTTGTTCTGTCCCTTGCCAAATCCTTGTCCAGGGTTCTGGTTTACATGGTTATGTTTCTCTCAGAAGACACGCTGCAAAGTTGAAGATGGAAAGAGCTGGATACAGCTTGGAGCTGGGAAGTCCTCCTGGGGATTCTTTTATAATGTGATGTTGAGAATACACAGAGTGCCTCTTGGTCTTGGCATTCTATGAATGAGTAGTCTACAAGTCTATTAACTCAATGGCAAGAATAACAAGCATGTCATAGCTGCAGGGCATCAGTAAAATCCGAATTCTGTGGTTGTGATACTTGCTAAATGGAGCCTAGCATCTTCAATAACAGAAATATTCAAACGATTACATTGCAATATAGAAATCTAAAAAAACTATGTAGATATTCAAACTTCGTTCTTTTGGATTAAATTTCTCTTCATTCCAATAATAAGGTTAAAGAACTTACCTCCATCCCTTGATTAATTGCTAATTTTGCCACTCTCATTGCAACAGGTCCCTAAAATTCAAATTAAATAAGCCAATTTTAGTTACTATTTATACAAATTATGTAGTGCACCTCAGGGTTGGATCTGTAGCAGCACCACAGATCTGATAGCTCCATGACGGAGCTATCAGATGAAAATTTTCTTTATTGAGCTCTGCAAGGTATTAATTACACAATTGTAACAATTGAGTTGAATGGGTAAGTTACTTAGATTCCACAGTATTCTGTTACCCTGCAATTACATCTTCCAAGGTATCAGTAAGTTCAGTTGAAGGTCTAACATTCTGCAGTAACTCTCCCTGGAGGCTAAGCAGGGAAAAGCAAAGAACCTCAGAACCACACTGCTGATCAAGGTGGAGTTTGGTCCTAGTCAATTCAGATGCAGTCTGTACCTCCCTCCCTTATCTCATAGCTACTGATGTGATGGTGTATAGTGGTTAGTATAGCTGCATCCTGGGTCATGGAGGGAAGAACTGGATATGCTCTGTGAGAAGGGCAACATAACCCATGTCCTGCAGGAGACAACCTCTTACTAAGCTATTCTAATGAAGACAATACTCTCTAGATGGAATTTAGTTCATTGATCTCATTTTAAATGTCTAAATCTTGTTCACACATAATAAATGTGAATTCAGTTTCATAGTTTGAACTGAAAAGTTAAATTCAAATAGGTCCTAAAGGGCACAAGAACAGGGCTCTAGTCAGAGAATGGAGAAATAGATGAATTCATGAAAAATGCCTTTCTTTTTCTTCATATACAGGTATTTCCATGATCAAATCTGATCTATTTATATTCTCTAGAAATAATAATCTTATGGAGGGTTTTAGTTATATAAAGGCACAATAATTTAGTAACAAAGTAACCAATGTAACATTAAGATTATTCCACTCAAATATGCTTGGGTAACTTGTGCATGTAGTTTTTACAAGCCAAACATTTTCTGAAGTCCCTGAACATTTCCCATCCATCCAACCCAGAGAAAAGTTAATATTAACCATAAATATTCTCAGAAGGAGCATCCTTCAGATGAGAGGTAATGAAACTTGTCCAGGATAGTAAAGGATGTTGGCTTACTCACAAGGGGTGTGCAGCTCAATGTCACATTGGCAGTGGGAGAAATGGAGGTAGAAGGAGGTAGCTGGTGCTGCCTGGTCTCATGCAGGGTGACGTGGACAGTGATGGCATGAACCACGTGGAGGGTTGGGAAGAAATGCTAACAAGTTGATGAGCCTTCTACATTAAGCTCTGAAGCCCTGAGTGCGCTCACACCAATTACAGCTGGGAGTATCCAGCATCGGAATGATGCCAAGACTTTTCTTAGACACAGCCCTTGATTCCAAATGAGAGATGCTTTCATCACTATACCAATGTTCAGGTACCGTTTTCTTCCTCTGTCATCTGTACTTCAATTTCTCTTTAGGTGAATACTTCCTTCCTTAATATTTTGGTGAAAATACCACAGTTATAATGAAAGTCGTTATAAAGCTGTTAAAAAAATTCCTTGCTCTCTTCCCACCAATTCAATGATACTTCCTTGGAATCTGCTCAGTAGAAGGCTAGATGCCAGCTAACTCATATGGAGAATGACTTAAAAGGGCTCCGTCCTTAGAGAGCCAACAGCTTGTAAGTTATTTAAGAAGGACTAGAGTAGCATCAGCACTTGGCACTGTGGTTTTAGAAAGCAACTCCGCAATGCAGCCGGTCTGGCCATTCTCAGGACAGCTTATCATAACAGAGCAGCAAAGGTTCTCAGGCTGAAGGCCAAGAATATCTTCTGACACTGGAGACAAACTAGAGAAATGTAAGGGCAATGTGCGTCTTTTTTGGAAAGAGACTTCATGATATTCCACCATGGTTATAAATCTTGTTTGAGGTAAGTGACCTAAAGTTAGAGAAAAACTTACCTTGGCTCCAGAAATGGTTAGGGGTACTATAAAAACTTCTAGCTCCATTAGGATAAAAGCATGATCATTCATCACTTACATAGCAAAAGACTCTTCCTGTTAAGTTTAAATCCTTTAATCCATGATTTCAGACCAAAAGGTATTTGAAAAAGGTATCTAAGGGATAGAACAAACAGTTCCTTAAGGCAGGCACAGGTGGCTCATGCCTGTAATACTAGCTACTCAAGAGGCTGAGACCTGAGGATTACCATTCAAAGCCAGACTAGGCAGGAAAGTCTGTGAGACTCTTATTGCCAATTAACCAGAAAACCAGAAGTGGTGTCATGGCTCAAAGTGATAGAGCCTTGAGCATAAAAGCTCACAGACAGCACCCAGGCCCTGAGTTCAAGCTCTATGACCAACAAAAAAAAATCCTTAAAACAGGACCACAGATGCACAGCTATTAATATTACAAATCATCATACTTGACTAAAAAGTACAATGTTCTAGATCTTTTCAGTGTATTTGTGAGGAAGTATATACTGTGCTTGAATGCTAAACTCTCCAGCAAGCAAACACATAACATCACATAACATACAACTGTAGCTTCTCAAGCTGGTCATTTCAAATGCAGGCATCACAATGAAAGTCCACTTGAGTAGAACAGGCTGTTAGGTCTCCTTACTTACTAGGAAATTATATTTCACTGGGCTGTGATGTGAGGGTACTTTACCCTACTCAATGCTGTCTCTCTTCAAGATGACTGAGGTGGGAACACTCAGTAAACCAACTAAAACAGTTTCCTAGGGAGTTGTGCCATATGTGTCAAACACTGTCAGGTGAAATGTTATCTGTATGTGGCTATCATATAACCTTCCTCAGGTTATCTTCTAATCAATTTTAATCCTCAAGGATTTTAAGGGTGATCCAATGTACATTTCTAGTTGGCTTCTTTTTTTTTTGGTGTCTGTACTGGGGCTTGAATTTAGGGCATGGGCACTGTCCCTGAGCTTCTTTGGTTCAAGGCTAGCTTTCTGGAATCTAATGAGCCACAGTTCTACCTTTTGCTTTTTTTTGGTAGTTAACTGATGGTAAGAATCTCACAAACTCTACTTCCCAGACTGGTTTTGATCCAAGATCCTCAGCTCTCAGCCTCCTGAGTAGCTAATCCTACAGGCTAATTTTGCCATTCACTACCCACACCTGGCAGATTCTTAGTTTTATAGCTACCATGTCCTCCTTTAGTTGGAAAGCAGGTAATGGACCCGCACCTCAGGTATTCAAGATGACCACTATTTTCATCACTGCATTAGGAGGTTCTTTAAACAAAGGAATTCTAGTTAGGAGTACCTGAGGTAGAAACTCTCTTGCCAGGTCCAGGGCCTTTTGGTAGGCAGCATCCCCTTCTGGGTTCTGCTCTAGAACATGGCTGATCAAACCCACTGCTTTGGCTTCCTGGCCATCGAGCACACGTGCTGAGAAGATGAGTTCCTTGGCCAAGGACATCCCGATGGCACGTGGTAATCTCTGTGTTCCTCCTGAAACAGGAAGGAGAAAGCAAACCTTGCAGCTTTAATATTCCAGTGCTTCCTTGGTCCATTTATAAAAATATATCAATGTCATAAGTTTATGTATCAACATTATTCACTGGAACACCACTCTAAGAAATAACCTAATTTGTTACTTACTTTACACACTAAATAAAATTGAAAAAAAAAAAAAACATGGAATTTTATGTCACTATTAAGTGACTCTGGCACTGGTACCTTCCTGAATCCAAGCCAAAACTATAACCAGGGCAGTAAGCAAAAGCTGACAGTACTGGACAAGCAATGTTGCTCAGGAAGAGGCTAGAAATACAGAACTCCACCAAGCTTAGCCTGTTTCTTTCAGTTTAAATAAAATTTACCAAATTCTGACAAACGCAACTCCCAAACTTTTAAGAGTCTTTAATGGTGAATGAATTCTAAGCTCACTTTTTTTAATTTCATAAAAATAAAGCAATTATCTTGAAAACTGGTTTTATCCTGCATGCTTTATTTTCTCAGTACAAGTCTGGCTTCTTCTTTGAGGATGCTATGCCACACCGATATTGCTTCCTCTCAGTTGCTGGAAAAATCCACTCGGTGGAGTCAGAACCACACATTTGATTTTCACTTTGCTGTTTAGTAACTTAGGAATTTAGGGAGTCGATTGACTTTTCAACTCCAAGGGAGTAACAGGGGCAGAGCAGCATGATTTAGGTTAAAGTCAGGTCAGAGGAGTCTGTTTTGTCAAGGACTGGATAACTCATCCAGTCCATCTGCCCTGCTCAGTATAGTACCTTCCAGTGAAGATTCACAACATAGAAACCTGGACAAAAGCAGGCAATACAGGTCTATCGTTACTTCTACCAACTGGGATAGGAAATGGCCATCGTATCAGGATTCAGCCACCCCGGTGGCTGCCGGGCACCAGGACACATGTGTCCAAGAGGAGAGGAGTGGGCAAGGCCAAATTTGATGAGAAAAAGGGAACAGACAGCTCTAGTCTGTCTATAAACTCACAGGGTTTCATTTGGCCCAAAATTTAGTTTAGTGGGTTTTTTTTTCCCAATCTGCATTAGATACCAACATTTGAAGCTGGGTTGGTAATCTTAACTGAAAATCAATGTCTACTTAAAGCCAGTTGTGCTTTTTATTGCAATTGTCTAGTCTGCCAGTCTCTTTTACTTCATCACTCCACACTTGAGACTGGGAACTTTTGCTGCCTTTAAAAGGAAAGGGAAATCACTTTTTATTCACATCTCTATGAAGAAGTAGGGAGAAAAGACCAGAACTTTCAAGAAGATATATTTTCCTTCAGGTTTTTAAATTTTAATTTTGATTGTTATTATAAAGGTGATGTACCAAGGTGTTACAATTACATAAGTCAGGTAATGAGTACATTTCTTTTTGGACAATGTCATCCTTCTCTTGCTCTCTCCCAGTTTTTCCCTCCTGTCCCACAAACAAGTTATACAATTCATTTTCAATATTGTGTCTACTGAGTACCACTGCTGTATTTGTTCACCCTGTGTCCCTCCATTTCTGTGACCCCCTTACTCTCCCAAAGACAGATAAATGAACAAACAGAACAAAAAGAAAACAAAAATAATGAAAAACTTTTTTGTTTCCATTTCCTACAGTTCATTTTGATAAACTATCAGAGGCACATAGGCACTGAGCCTTTGTGTTCCTGCCCTAAGAGTATGTTCCTTTGAACTTACTGTGTGAATGCCTAGAGACTTGTATAATTTATCACGTCCCAGTGTATTTTAGTTCTAGCTTCCACATAGGAGAGAAAATATTTACTGTTTTGTCTCTCTGAGCGTGGCTTACCTCACTTAACATGATTTGTTCTAGTCCATACATTTCCCTGCAAATGACATAATGTCAACAATACCATTCTAATGGTTGTGTAAAATTCTATAGTATATAAGTACCACATTTTTTTTGGTTCTACTCTTCCACTGTAGGGTATTTGGGCTGTTTCCATAACTTGGCTATTGTGAATAGTGCAGCAATGAACAAGGAGGTGCAAATGTTTTTTATAGTATCCTAGCCTTCAATGTTCTGGGTAAAGGACCAGGAGTGGTATGGCTGAGATACAGGGAAGATCTATGTTTAGTTTTTGAGGGACCTCCAGACTGCTGTCTAGAGTGGTTGTACTACTTTACATTCCCACCAACAGTGCAACATTCCTGCCAACATTTGTTGTTTGAATTCATGATGTTCGGTCAATCTAACTGGAGTGTGATGGAATCGCAGAGTTGTTCTGATTTGTATTTCCTTTATGGCCAAGGGTGTTGAACACTTCCTCATATGTTTAGTTCCTGAGTTGGAAGAACTGAGATTAAAATGCTATTTCTAAACAAACCACATTTAGAACAACGACTAGAATTTAGAAAGTATGGGTTATAATAATTACATATATTAAAACACCTCAATAGCTACTGCTTCTCAAGCAAGTTATCTCATAGGAAACTGTCATCAGGAAAGTAAGACTTGGATGGCACAGACTCAGGTCTCCTTATGTAATAGGAAACTGTACATTTCAATGTGCTTTAATGCTGGATGGCTCAAACTAACAGCCAAATGGGATTCATCCTACTTGATCATGGCAGACAGTCTTTTAAATGTGCTGTTTTGTTACATTTGCTAGCATTTTATTAAAGATTTTTGCATTTATGTTCATTAAGGAAATTGACCTCTAGCTTTCTGTTGTTGTGAACTTGTCTGATTTTGTTATTGCTGACCTCATAGAATCAATGTGGAACAATTTCCTTCTGAAATTTTGGAGAATTTAAAAATGAGCACATATTAGTTCTTCCTTTAAAATTTTTTTTCCAGTATTTTCAGACAAGGTCTTGCTATGTTTATTTTTTCAGTACTTTCAAACACAGTCTTTCTATGTAGCCTAGTCTGCCTCAAATTCATGATCCTTTTGCCCCTAGAGTGCTAGAATTACAGGCACATGCTACTATAGTCAGCACAGTTTATTTTCAGATGTTGCTTGGCCTGATGATGGTAGAAGGTTTCTGGTCCTGGGCTTTCCTTTGGTGGAGACTTTCCATTACTAGCTTGTTACTCATTCATTATTAGTAGAATTTATGCTTTTTCGCTTTGCTAGTATGGATTATTTATTATTTTTCTATCTTTTTACTTCCAGTCCATGTATGTCCTTAGAAGTTGAGTTTCTTATTGTTGGCTCGTATTATTTTATCCAATTATAATTAGGTATTGTATGATTTGGTCCTGATAAAGCATAGGTACCCAAGAATTTGTCCATTTCTTCTGTGTTACCAAATTCTTTGCCGTATAATTATTCATAATTCTCTCTAGTTATCGTTGGCATTTCTATGTTATTGCCTGCAATGTCTCTGTTTTCATCTCTGACTTTTGTTTTCTCTTTTTTCTTAGTTGAAGGGTTTGAAAATTTTGTTTACATAGTTTTTCAAGCCAATCTTGGGCTTGAATTCAGGGTCTGGAAACCATTCCTTACCTTTTATGCTTAAGGCTAGCTCTCTACTACTTGAGCAATAGCTCCACTTCTGGCTTTTGGTGTGTAATTGGAGGTAAAAGTCTTATGGACTTCCCTGACTGAGCTGGCTTCAAACCAAGATCCTTAGATCTCAGACTCTAGAGTAGCTAGCTAGGATTACAGGTGTGAGCCGCTAGCACTTGGATTTATTTACATTTTTGAAGAACCAGCTTTCATTTTGCTGATCTTTTATATTGTTTTTATGTTTTGCATTTCATTTCTTTCTTTTCTGGTCTTTATTATTTCTTTCCTTATACTAATTTTGAGCTTGGTATGTTCTGATTTTCTAGTTCCTTGACAGTGACAAAGATTATTTATCTGTCAATCTTCTGACTTTTTAGTAGGCATTAATGACCACAAACTTCCCTCTTAGTGTTGCATTTTTCTAGATCCTTTTTTGGGTATGTTGTATTCCCATTTTCACTTGTTGGAGGAAACATTTAACTTTCCTTCTTGATTCTTTCCTTAACCTAGTAGTGAAAATGAAGTGTTTCATTTTCATAAATTTGTGTAGTTTTCAAAGTTTTTCTCATTAGTGATTTCTAGTGATACTGAATCATTATGACAAAAGAGATCCAATATTATTTCAATTTTTTTTTTGTTTAATAAAACTGATTTTATGTTGGGCACTGGTGGCTCACTGTAATCCTAGCTACTCAGGAGGCAGAAATCTGAGGATCGCAGTTCAAAGCCAGCCCAGGCAGGAAAGGCCATGAGACTCATCTCCAACTAACTACCAGAAAATTGAAGTGGTACTATGGCACTCAAGTGGTAGAGTGTTCGCCTTGAGTTAAAGAGCTCAGGGATAGCGGTGAGGCCCAGAGTTCAAGCCCGTTGACCAGCAAAAAAACAAAAACAAAAAGCAAATTTATTTTGTGTCCTAGCATAGAATCTATCTTGCAGGATGTACACTGGAGTAACTGGATGAACTCTTTTGTAGATGTCTGTTAAGTTCATTTGGTCTAGGTGCAATTTTACTCTGCTGCTCCATTGCTTTTTTTTGTCTGAAAAAAATCTGCACTCCTTAATGTAGGATGTTAAAATCTCCTATTATTGTAATCATGTGTATTTCTCCTTTGAGGTCTATTAATATTTGCTATTTATATTGAAATACTGGAGCTCTCCAATATTTGGTACATATATATTTATAACTGCCTGTTCCTCTTGCTGAATCAATCCCCTTATCATTATTACTTAATGTCCTTCCTTGTGCCTTTTTACAGATTTTAAAGTTGATCTCATCTGATATAACTTATGCGACTTATTCTTTCTTTGGTATTGTATTTGTATGGATTTTTTTCTATCCCTTTACTTCCAGTCCAAGTATGTCCTTAAAAGTTGAATTCATTAAGAATGGCCAACAGACACATGAAGAAATGCTCAACCTCTCTAGCCATAAAAGAAATGCAAATCAAGACAACTCTGAGATTCTACCTCACCCTGGCTAGAATGACTATAAAAGAAATCTGGAGGGGATGTGGCCAAAAGCGAACCCTACTGCATTGTTGGTAGAAGTGTAAACTTGTTCAACCACTCTGGAAAGCAGCATGGAGGTTCCTCAAATGACTCCACATAGAGCTCCCTTATGACCCAGCAATCCCACTTTGGGGCATTTACCCACATGATCACAAACAAGACCATATTAAAGCTACCAGCACAACCACGTTTATAGCAGCATTATTTACCATAGCTAAGATATGGAACCAACCCAGATGCCCCTCAGTAGATGAATGGATCGAGAAAATTATGTGTGTGTGTGTGTGTGTGTGTGTGTGTGTGTGTGTGTGTGTGTGTGTGTGTGTATATAATTCCACCATATATATATATATATATATGGTGGAATTCTATGCCTCCGTCAGAAAAAATGACATTGCCTCTTTTGTTAGGAAATGGAAAGACCGAAAAAAATCATATTAAGTGAAGTAAGCCAGGCCCAAAGAAACATAGGTCCCATGGTTTCCCTTGTTTGCAGTGACTAGTACATGTCTAGGACAAGCAGAGTAGGTTAAAGGCTATATATATACGACCATATGAGCGATAATGTTAAGCAAAATGTACCCCAAGACAGGGACACAATAGGTTTTCTTGTTTTTGCTTCTTTCTTGCTTGCTTTAATGTACTTACAATACACTATGTGATTATTTTGTCTCTATTGTATGTTCTTCCCCCATGTATAACCCCTGTTTTCACTGGATTTGATGCTGGTGCTCTGCTCTGAACCTTGTATATATGTTTTTGTACTTTGGGGAGGGGAAGGGATATTGCAGAACGCTTAAATGAGGATGCAGGCTGACCCATTGTGATGACGAGTGTACAGGACACTATATTGAAAACGAACTTTACAATGTTGGGATGGAGGTGGGTGGGAGGAGTTGGGGAGGTGGGGAGGGAAGTGATGGTAGGGGGAAAATAAAGGAGGAGGTAACAATGCTTGCTATGAAATGTACTCATTACCCTACTCATGTAACTGTAACCCCTCTGTACAACATTTTTACAATAAAAAAAAATCAATAAAAAAAGTTTTTGAAAAAAAAAGTTGGAATTCATTTCTTATAGATAGTATGTAGTTGGATCTTGTTATTTTACCAATTCTGGCACTCTAGGGCTTTTAATTAGATAATTTAATCCCCTTATATTTAGATAATTATGGATAGGTATGGTCTTAGTGTAATCATCTTGCTACTTGTTTACTGTAGTTGCTTTCAAACTTTATATTATAGTCTTCATGTATAACTATCAGGTTTGCCTTTAATGCATGGTTTGATTTCTTGCTTATTGGTTTTGATTTGTTTACAGCAAGTTCTTTGCTTTGTGGTTACTAGAAGGCTTTAAAAAGTGTATCTTGATTAAAACAAGCCATTTGAGAAGTTGACAATACAATATGACCATAAAGAAAAGAACAAATACTAATTTTTAAAAATTGTCTATATGTGTACTTCATTCTGAGGTCCTATTTGCATCTTTCTATATTACCTATCTCTTAAAATGTTAATGTAGTATTACTTTTAAGTCTCTTTTGTCTTAATTCTAAATATATGTTTTACTCATTATATTCTTAATACTAGAGCATTATGAATTTGTTTTCACAGTACTCCGTAAGAGTGAATTTTATTCCTTCCCATGTTTTCTTCTTAGTAACATCTCTTTCTGTCATCTAAAAGAACTCCGTTTGGCATATCTTGTCTAACTAGTCTGGTGAACATATATGCTCACCTTTTTCTTTTATGGGAGTCTTTCTTCTTTTCCTCTTAGCTGTCCTTCAAAACTATAAAAATCTCATGCCATACTCTTCTGCCCTGAAGGTTTTTGCTGCCATATCTGCTGTCAAGGTAAACTGGGACATCTTTATATGTTACTTATTTCTTCTCTTTAGGTATACTGACAATCTGCTCTGTATCTTTAACCTTGAGAATTTGATTATATCCTGCAGTATACTTGGTTGAGTAACTTTTAATCCTCCAGTATTTAGGCACCTATAAGCTTCTCTAGATTTTCTGTTACCATTAAAATAAGCTTTCTAAGTAACCATTTAGCATTGAATCCAATAGCCTAAATGTTTGCTCTTTTAATGCTCTATCGAAGTTTCTTAAACTTTCTTCATTCCTCAATATTCCCCCCACTGTGTCTTTAAATGGCCTGCCTTACGCCTACTAATTATCTCTTGTTTCATCTGTTCTGCTATCCTTCTACTGGGTTTTTAATTTTCCTTTGTATATAATAATGGTATTTTAATTTTCCTTAATATATTTTCAGCCCAAAGAATTTTTTTATTGCTTCTATCTTCATTAAGTTTTTCTGTTAAAAGTGTTGAGTAGCGGGACGCTGGTGGCTCATGCCTGTAATCTTAGCTACAGGAGGCTGAGTAAGATCTGAGGATTGCAGTTCAAAGCCATCCCAAGCAGGAAAGTCCGTGAGACTCTTTTTTTTTTTTTGGTCTGGTCGTGGGGCCTGAACTCTGGGCCTGGGCGCTGTCCCTCAGCTCTTCAGCTCAAGGCTAGCACTCTACCACTTGAACCACAGCGCCACTTCCGGCTTTTTTTTTTTTCTTATGTGGTGATGAGGAATCGAACCCAGGGCCTCGAGCATGCAAGGCAAGTGCTCTACCACTGAGCCACCTTCCCAGCCCCACGTAAGACTCTTATCTCCAATAAACCACCAGAAAACTGGAAGTGGTGCTGTGGCTCAAGTGGTAGAGGGCTAGTCTTAAGCTGAAAAGCTGAGGCCCAGGCCCAGAGTTCAAGCCCCATGACAGACAAAAAAAAAAAAAAGTATTGTAATTTTCTTGTGGTCTCTTGAGGCTCACTGAGTTTCTTTAAACAAGTACTTGGAATTTTCTATCAGGAAATTCAGCCATATTACTCACCTTGTGATTGTTATATAAAGTCATAGTCCCCTGAAAGTTCTTGGTGCTTGTTGATACATGACATCACTTGAACATTGAAGGGTTGGGTATTTATTCCAGATTCTGTAATTTGGCTTTGTATGTGTCTGTCATTCCAGAAATGTAAGTAGATCAGTCATTTCCTCTAAGCCTGTTTGTACCTTCTGCTATTTCTGTACAAGGTGCCACCTTAAGTCTAGCTTCACTTTGATACTGTAGTTAGTGTGCTGTCACTCTTTCAGCCCTAGTGGGTGATCTGAACCCAGGTTTATCCCAAATATGTAGCTGAGAGATGTTCAGCACAAACTGGGTGAATAACTAATAGAGGATGTTTGTCCTTACAATTATCTCTCTAGTGCCAGAGTAGGCCCAAGGTATAAATCCATGGTTTCTGAACTGTGATCAGAAAGAAATGACAACTCGTTCTGTGAAGAATCCTGTGTAGAACTCAGACTCAGAGTTAGGCTTTTATACCCCCCTTTGGCTATGAAAACAACACTGTACTGCACTATAAGCCTAGCTTGGCACTCCAGAGTTGGTGCATCCCTGGGTAGGGCAGTCTTACACTGTTATGGGCTGCCCACTGCTGAGGTGAACCCATAGCCCAAGACTGATTGAATCGGATACAGGTTATGCCAGCTAGAAGTCTGATAAACTGAAACCACATTATCTCTACCCGACACCATGGCTGTTCTAGAGGCTCTATTTATGAATACTAGGTTGTGGGTGAGGAACATCAGGATCTGCTCACTGTTAGGCCTGACCTCCCTAGCACTGAGTTGCAAGGCAAAATCTTACTGCTTACTACCTTGCACCACTCCCATCAAACAGAATTTTCCTCCATACTACATTTGCCCAAGGTTGGGGCACTGTGAATGAAGACAGTCCATTGGCCCCCAAGACTGACACTAAACTGGACTATACCTGAGACTCAGAGCCACAAGGACCTATACAGTCTCAAGGTGCATGATGCCCATTTTAACACTACAGCTCCTCATGTAACAGGGAGAAATGAATCTGTTCTATCAAGGAACTCATTTCTGCCTGTGCCTAATGATGCTCTTCAGCTCCATCTACAAGCACTGATCTAGAGTTACACTGCTCAAGGTGGTAGATACTTCCTTGGCTACCAGGTTGATGCTGAGCTGGGTTCATTTGAGTCTATTAGCTTCAGTGACCTGTGCATTTCAAGTCCTCAGGCCCATTCCAAGGTTAACAATGATGCAGGTCAAACTTGAGTCTGTTTCACAGGGATAAGGGCTTTCACCCATACCAGTCTTTGAGCTCTGGTATGGGTGGTAGGACCTTTAGTTTATACTCTGTTGAGTATGGACTGACCTCCAAGGCAAAATCTCTTGACGACCCCCTACACTTGCTCCTCAAGGTTAGGAGTATTGAAAACATTCAGCCACCTGAATGCAGTTGCAGAAGCTCAGCCCCAGTACAAGTCTAGAACGAGGTAAGGGGGTTCTGCTCCACAGTGATCTCTTAGCTCCCTTAAAATAGGGTCAATAACCTTTTTAATTCTTGAAAACCATCATTAATTTAGAGATTTTAACTTGTTTGCTGCATGACACTCTCAAACAACTATCAACAACACCATCTTTGCAGTGGCATGTACTTGGTCTGGCTTTGAAATAGTCTGACAACTTCTTGTTATCTGGCACTACAAAATGCTCTAAACTCTCCTGTAAGTTTTTTTTTTCTCTCAGATTCTGGCTCATTTTAGTGGAGCTGCATTTTAAAATGCAACATTCCTGCTCAGATGGTACTTTAAGCAGCTACAATTTCATAGGCATGTTCTGAAGATTCTTTTAAAGATTCTTGCATTGAATTTCAAGGCATTCCCAATAAACAATGAGCTTGAGGATTAACATTACCAAATAAGCACAGGAAGTTACTTTGTTGTCAGTACTTCATGGGATTTTACCAGATCTCCAAACATCTGTCTACTTCACTGAATCTAGCATCATTAACAAGGTCTACAATTTTACTATCTTGATATAACCACTTGCTTGAAATCTAGAAAGTCAAAAGCAAATATCTGAGCCATCTTCTCAAAGCTGAACAAAGATCAAAAGTGGGCACTCCATGAAGTCAGAGACTCAATGTTCACTCAATGTTCCCTTTTGCTATCTATCATATTGCATCTTCTATCCTCAAGGTGAGCTCATGGTCACAAAGGCTACTATAATTGCTTTCATGTCTGTAAGCCAAGGTAGGAAGGAAGAAAGAGGGAAAGAGGGAAAGAAAAGAGAGTGCTCTGTTTTGGGTGATATTAAGTGCTGGCCAACAACTTCTGCTTGCATCTCATTGGTTAGGATTTGGTCAGATGGAACTCAGGAGGCAAAAAAATATAGTCTCCCTGCTAAGTGTTTGGCACAGGAAGTAAATTGGGACCCTTTCTTTCTTTCTCTTTTCTTAGGTCTGAGACTGGGACTTGAACGGGGTATCTGATGCATTCACTCCTTGGCTAGTGTTCTACTATCTAAGCCACGGCTCCAACCTCCAAATTGGGAGTCTTATTACTAAGGAAAAATGAAATGGGCAAAACTAGTCTAATTAGGTAACAAGTGTTTCCAAATTTATATATTATATGAACAGAATAAAACATACTGAAATGTCATATTTTGGTCATAATTTTTCATCATATATAATCTAATATTTTGGGAATGCATAAAAAATTCCCTAGATAATAATCTCCTGAGATTACATATATGAAATAAACTTTTAAAATGACAATCTCTATTGGCAAAGACTTAAATACAGCAAGGTTTTGCCAAAGAAGGCAAGAAGCAGAATTTTTAAAAACTCAGTAATGTCCCTATTCTCTGCCTGCCCTCTTGTCTCTTGGGTATGCAATGTAATAGAAAAGTGCTGGCAGCAATCTCAGACTTCTATCTCTTCTCCTAGACTACAGCCCTCAACTCAAAGTGCAAAACAGGAAAGCCAGGTACAATGGTTCATGCCTATAATCCTAGTTACTTAGAAGGCTAAGATCTAAGGATCAAGTGTTTGAAGCCAGCAGAAAAGTCCATGAGACTCTAGCTCCCAATAGCAAAATGCTGGACTGGATAGGCCTTGTTCAAGTGGCAGTGTCATCCATGAATGGAAAAAACTCAATGAGAGGTTAGTTCAAGTCTTAGTACCAGCATCAAAAACAAAACAAAAATGAATACCTAAGACAGATAGATATATTAAAATAGTTTAAGCAAGCTTTGACATTTCACAATCAAGTACAGCATATGACATAACTGAATGTAACAGGATTTGGGATTATAATGTATATTTCAGTAAATGTCAAGGTGGGAAATGTCGTTTGGTTTAGCCTTCAACTTTTTTCTTGTCTTATGACTTCATGGGAAGAGAAGCCATACTAGTGAGGGGACATTTACAACTTCTTTAGGTTGAAAGTTACACAGATAATGCATTGAAGATATTTGTTGATAGGATTAGCAGTGTGATGTTTGACTTCTAAAAGTAAATATTACTTGTGAATTGCTTACAAATTCCCTCTCTTAATAGAAAGTCCCACTAAGGTTATTTTCTCCTTGAACCATGGGAGGAAATACTGCAGTAAAATGCCAGCTTTGGATTACCATGCCCTTTGCAGTGGCCTCCCATAGAACTCTGTTCAAGAGGGCTTTAGGCAAAGCCTTCTGGGTTGATCCAGGCTCAGTAGTTACAAAACTGACTTCCTCTTGCTAGTACAATGAAAGACCCAGGGTCAGAAATGAATGACTACGTGCACAAACAGGGCTTGTTTACTGGTCTTGTAACAGACTGTGTCACAATCGAACAAAAACCATAAAAATAACTATCCTGCAATTTGTGACCCTTGTTTAAAGTGGCATTATACTTTCTATACTGAGGCTTTTTAACATGCTGTTAAGCAATGACACACACATGTGCATGCTCACAAACAATACACACATACACAGTGAGAAAGAGAGAATGTGAGTCAAGATTGGAATATATGAGGAGAACTCAACTGGCTAAACCCCAGCAATGTAAACCCTTCATGGCTTATGCTAAAGCAGTATTTAGAAAAAAAAAATGTAACACTTTTAAAGACTGGGACAGGAAAACACAGGTTAGATATGATTTTTTTTAAACAACCTGGCAGCAAATTAAAACCTTTGTGATACAGCTATTTAGCTTTGATATTTATTATCAAATACCCTTTCAACAATTACATTGTTAGAGACACACCCAACTTCTATTCAATACAAATAAAAGTATACTTTCTTTTGAAATGTTTGAAATGAAACAAGAAATATTTGCTAAAAGTATAGTTATATCTTTTAAATTTTTATTTGTGGTATATGGGGATCAAACATAGGGCCTCATGTCTGCTAGGCAATTGATTTACTACTGGACATAAATTCCCAGCTGTAAGCTCTATCTTCCTTAACTTTTGAAAAACATATGTAATAATATCAGGTGAATATAAAGTCTTACCTTTTAAAATAATTTTGCAAACTGTCATGATACACACCTGTTCATTAGCCCTGACACTGTGTAGTCTGGAAGGCTGGGAATACTAGTTCTTGCTTTGGGTCCTCCAATGGATCTCTGGAGACATTTCCTACCTGGCCCTTTCTCCCACTCTCTTACATTCAGTCCTCAAATGGAGCAATGGAAGAAATGGATGGGTTTAGAAATGTAAGTACAGGATGCTAGAGAGAACTTTCTGTGGTAGTGGCAGTAGTCTGTGCCAATACTGCTTTGACTCAAGTTTTCATTTAATTCATTTCAATCAATTTAAAATTTAAATAACCCCTGGGTGCTAGCAGCTACTGGATATGACAAGACTCAAGTCTCCTGTCAGAGAGGGCCTCTAGTGGCCCCAGCCAGCTCCCATGATATTCCTTTTGGTTGCAACAAAGAAACAAAAGAGTTTTTACAGGATCTACAGTTCATTTCAACACATAAACTGTCCTCTTTGTACCCCCCACCCCCACCCCAAGGTTTTCCCAGCATTCCCATAAGCACTCCTATCTGGGTAGGAGGATGTCATTTTGCACAGAGACTGAGCTAGCAAATGAGGTTTCTCCTTCGCAAAAAAAAAAAAAAAAAAAAAATGAAATCAGGAAGCCTGATCTAAACTGAGCTTTCTAAAGATCTTCCATATAAACCTATCCTAAACTGGTTTTAAGTAGAAGCAGCCCAGACAAACATGACTAACCGAAAGAAGTGAGTCAAAGGACTCTTCTGCAGGAGCATGCATGGGTCAGCTTGCTACTGCCACACCCACAGAAATCTCCTCTCTAAGTAAACATGCTGCATGTTATGTGCTCTGTGACCATGTCCATTTTGAAAGGGTGACGATTTTCCCATTTTAATCCCTAGTTAAATAGACAATATGCTGCATAGTGTCAATAAATACATGGGCTGATTTCAAGTCATATTGGCACCTGAATTGTATCACAAAGATTATAACTAGGCTGGATATTTCCTTTTGCAATTACTGTATTTTGTCATATGCACATAGTAGGTATTATGGATGCATACTATGTATATCATTGTGGTTTTAAATAAACATAAATACATAAGCTAGTGTTAAAGAAACTCTTGGCTTAGGAGAGTGGCTCAAATGGTAGAATATTTGCTTGCCAAGTATGAAGCCCTAAATTCAATCCCAGAAGGAAGGAAGGGAGGGAGGGAGGGAGGAAGGGAGGGAGGGAGGGAGGGAGGGAGCAAGTTATACAATGTCTTTGCTAAGAAATATAGCACTTCATGTCATGACAAATCATCTGACTACTGAAATGAGTTGTCAAATTTAATACACCGATACTTACAAAGCCGCTATTATGAATTATATTTACTATTTTGTAACTTTAAAAAGAAAGTATTGTAAGTGTTGAAAACCAATTATGCAATGCTATTTCCTAACCTAGCTCAACAGTGAGAATGCTAAAGCATAAACCTACAAAGTTATTTACCAAGAAATAGTTTCATCATCTCTAAAGATCAAATGATAGGCACTGTATTAGTCATTAATTGTGCATTGCAAATTTCCCCAAAACGTTGTGGCTTAAAACAATGAGCATTTGTCCTTTCACAGATTCTGTAGTTCACAATACAAGAAGGGCTTGAAGGCCTCTACTGAAACAGTTTCGTGGGGCTGCAGCCCTCCACCTATAACTCCCTCCCTGCTACTGCCCTTCTTGTTCCCTGTACAAGAGAGAAGACCACAGAGCTATCTCTTGATGTAGCAAGATGAGGTCAAGCAATTCAAGGAAGACAAGGTACAAGATGACTAGGCTATATCTTCCAGCCGTCTATCTAAGAGGAGGCAATCCAAGTGCTTCGGAGTCCACACACACAAGGCTATACCTGCGGAGATGGATTAATTACTCTGGGGCAGTGAATACTGATGAAGACTGATGAATCACCATATACTACAATAGGCATCTCTTTTACTACCTCATTTACTAAACAGCAGTGCTTTTCCCAGAGAACATTCAGAGTACTTCATCAAAGTTCAAACTCATCCAAGAAGAGGTGACCAGAATGTGTTAACTAACCACTTACCGTTTTTTTTTTTTGGTCGGTCATGGGGCTTGAACTCTGGGTTTGGGCACTATCCCTCAGCTCTTCAGCTCAAGGCGAACACTCTACTGCTTGAGCTACAGCGCCACTTCCGGTTTTCTAGTGGTTTATTGGAGATAAGAGTCTCTCGGACCTAACCACTTATCTTTAAAAGTAACAATGGAAGAAAAGTGGCCAGAGAATGCCATGGAAGACATTCCCTTTGGAGAGCTCTTCACTAGAATATACAGCACTTGCCAACCACAATGATAAGTGGAAAAGGTGACACATACCTCAAAGGTTTTTCTTCCTTAATAAAATATATCATTTGTAACAATAAAAAATGCTGCATTTCATTAAAATTGGGCCTTGAGGGCTTTCCTTAAATGAGAGTCTAATAACATCAGATACAAGTGAAAAATGGTTAGCATCTAGATGTCTTTTCTTTGCATTAATCAGATGTGACCATACAGACAGTAAAATGTACAATCAGTTGTGATCATACAGACAGCAAAATGCATGGGAAACTTTTGATTTTACCAAAAAATTACTGAACAGTGGCATAGTTGGAGATAAAAACTTTTTATTTTTCCTTATTGAAAAGAAGTCATATAGTGAAAAATTGAAGATTCTGACACAGCAGCATCATTAATAACAGATTACCACTATCTACTGAGAACTGATTACGTACTAGGTTATTTAATGCATCATTCATTATATTTGCAAAAATCCTATGAGGTTACTACTATTATTACTGTTATTTGACAAAACAGAAAATGGGGCTCAGAAGGGTAATGTGACCAACCTACCCATGTGCACCAGTCACTGGGCAATGGGGCAGTTCACTGGCTTCTGAAATTCCTCTGCCTTGCCACATAGCAAGCTTCTTCCATTAGCAGAGACCAGAGCCACAGAGCTCTTCACAGAGTTCTTTTTTTTTTTTTTTTTGGGGGGGGGGGGGGAGGAGGGTCTGAGACCAGAGCTCAAATTTAATACCTGATACTTTCACTCATTGGCTAGTGCTCTACCAACTATGCCATGCCTCCAAACCCATGATTCTCCTTTGATGGGACAAAACCTCAGAGACTTCATTAAGCTAAGACTATATAACTGGATAGATAGAAGAAAAGGAAAAATGAATCATTATCCCTTTCATAATGTTTCAGAGGCAGTAAAAATGGCAGAAAACTTCAAAATGCAACTGAATGGCAGTCAGATCCCAGTGGGAAAATGCTGCTGGGATGACTCTATGAGGCCCATCCTGAGAGAGTTATAGACAGCAGTACCTCCCTGGCTCCTGCTCAAACTTCCCACTCTACATGGGCTTACCTCCATCCTCTCCTGTCTTTTTAAGGGCTGGCCCCGCAGAAAAAGCTGTGGAAGTGATTGCAAGGAGGGAAACTTGTGAGGTGACTGGGCTACATGCCTCATTCTCTCTCTACAATTTCTGACGATGTCTGCTTAGGACCGGCTTGTGAAGAGTAGTGTGTTTTGTTTTTTTCTTTTTAACTCCCAACAGAAAACAAATAACAAAATGAACAAATTAAGACTATGAGATTCCAAGGTGACTAAAACTATGAAGATAAACTGGGTAGAATGACTCCTCAATGGGAAAACTGCCAACATTGTGTAAAAGGCCAGTACAAGAAAATTTCGTTATTTAGGAAGCTAATCCACAACTGTTTCACATTAGGAAAAGTGGGTGACCAGCTTTCAGAGCATAGCCAAGGGAATGAAGCAACTCAATTTACTGGAAATAGATTATTTTTTGTAAAATACGTCCAACAGCTAGTCACTTTTTCAAAATTAAACCGCATCTTCAGAAAAACAAAAACAAAACCAATTACCTTAATTCCTAACCAAAAATTAAAACAAGATATAGCATGAACCAACTAAAATTCTTATCTAAACTAGAAAAAAAACCAGTCTAACCACAACATATAACACGATGCATGTGTCCACCCACAGCTACTGCTTTTTCTAGCTCTGTGAGCTAACACAGAAATCACCTGGAGTCTGGGAAGGGGTGGGGGAATGAGAGAAAATGAAGGAGGGGGTAACACTGTTCGAAAAGAAATGCACTCATTACCTTATGTAACAAAAAACCAAATTACCTGGAATGTACCAGGGCAATTTTCACAATATGTAGCAGTCTTCCCTTAGCCTTAGTTTTGCATTCTGAGACTTCACAGTCACCTATAATCAGCTGCAGTTGGAAAATATTGGTAGAAAGTTCCAGAAATAAATAAATTGAGAATTGCTGCTCTGAAATGACTTATAAAACTTCATACTATTATGCTGTTTTGCCCAGGATGTGAAGCTTTCTGTCCAGCACAGCAGTTTGCATTCTACCTGTCTGTCCCATGGCAGGAGAAAAGAGAGGGGGAAAGATGAGAATGGGGGTTGGGGATGATTCAAATATGTAATTTCCATTGCAGTACACTATTGTAAGGGGTCTAGTTTGTTATTTACATGTAGCTGTTATGCTCCTACTGCCCTTCCTGTCTATAATTTGAACTTTATCATAAGTATAGAGCCATTGGAAATATACAGTATATAAAGGGTTAGTTTCAGAACTTGGGCCTCACACTCAAATAAGGCAGGATAATTATTAGCAGATTGTAAGTTAAAATAACATTGTCATAATAAAACAGTGGAGGAAATCCCACAACAGTGGTCACTAATGACATACTTCCTAGTCAGTGAAATTGCTCAAAAATAAACAGAAATTTGTAAGTTTAATAAACATGTTTTAGACATTGATATCTCAAATTATTTAGGGCACAGTTGCAGATAAAATACGTAAGAAATTAACCTGTCCAGCTGTTGACATGTTTCCCTTCCCATTCAATCTCACGATCAGCTTCTTTAACACACTGCTGAATATGTGGGTAATGAATAGGCCAGAGCAGCCAGTCATCAACCTTTGCTCACTACAACTAGAAGGCTACCAGGTACAAACTATCTTCCCCTGTGCCAGGAAAACACGAAGGGAATTATTAGTGCTTCTGAGTAAAAGCAGTGGAAGTCTGACACCATCACCACACAAAATATGGCTTAGGTCAACAACAAATTTAACATGGCATTTATTTAAAAGAGCTGTTTGCAATACAGAGATTAAAATTAGGTCAGTATCTTAAATGGGAAACTTTTAAATACTGAAACCATAATATGTATTCACTATAAATTTAAGATTTATACTGCAGACTTTTCTAGGGCAACTACTTAGTTCACAGTCAATTCCTATGCTTTTTAAATCTGTAAAAAAAAGATTAGTTAAAAAACTAATAGAGGAGCCGGGTGTTGGTGGTCACTATAATCCTAGCTACTCAGGAGGCTGAGATCTGAGGATCGCAGTTTGAAGCCAGCCCAGGCAAGAAAGTCCAATGAACTAGTCCAAAAACACTGGAAATGGTGCTGTGGCTTAAGTGGTAGAGCACTAGCCTTGAGCACAAAGAGGCTTGGGGACAGTGCCCAGGTCCTGACTTCAAGCCCTGGAACTGGCAAAGAACCCCAAAAAACAAAACAAACAAACAAAAAAAAAACACCAATGGACAGAAAGCTGGGTCAGAGGAAGCAGTGGGTAGGAACTTAGAGCTCGGCTGCTGCAAGGCAGGGTCAGGAAATGCCACAGACTTTGAGTACAGCTAGAGCAAATGGGGCTCAGAAACCATATTCTGCCCAGGAGCCTTGAATGTGAAGATGACAAATGGACAAAAACCTCAAAAAGTGTCCATCAAAAAGGGTATGAAGACCTCCCAAAGAGAATCAAAAAATGTTTTTTTAAGAAACAAAGCTCCTCTTCTCATCAAGCAGTCCCACAAAATAGGCAGATGGGTATTTTAAAAAAATATTTATAATTATTATAAAAGTATTTTGGTTTTTATCTGACAAAAGGAAGTTGGGAGGAAGAAGGCAAAAAAAATTACCACCTATCCACCAATCTCTGCCAACAACTGAGAAAATTAATAAAAATGGAGCAAAATTAGTAAAATGGACGGCAATTGTACAAGACCACCAAGTCCGAGATAACAGAAGAGGAAAAGGACCTAAGTAACAAATATGCCAAAAATCAATTCCTGGAGATAATTCAGTCTTCCACATGCCCTGGGTTATAGAGATTGCCACTGTCCTCTACCACACAGCAAAGTCAGGGCTTACAGAGCTTGGCCAGACTGTTGTCACTGCTTTTCTCCTGCCCTGTGTAACAAGACATTGGGAGAAGTGGGCCCTTGAGCTCCCTCAACCCTCAAATGTACATGTGCACACTTGCCAATCAACTCCATGCTTTCAATCTAAAAGCTGTACCTGAGTTGGGAGGTAGGAACACTAGAGGAATTGTCCTAAAATCCACAACTTGTTGTAAGTTGTAAAATAACATCCAGGAAACAGAAATATCTCCTGGGAAACAGTATGTTCTGAGACCTCAGAGATTGAAGGTGCCCTGGGTTTTTTTATAAAAGTGTGTAATAGACTGTCTTCAGCCTCCACTCAATCAACTCCTGTGTCCTCTCCTCCTATTGTTTCAGATGATAAAATAAACTCTCAGGAAACCAAGCAGTGCTGGACACTCAACCAGAAGCTCAGTGATTATGACAGAAAAACAATTTTGATGAAGACTCATGATAGAAAAGGTGGGAGAAAAAGTAGCCATGGTGTGGTAAGTCTATAGAAATATGCCAGTTTGCCTACTTTACAAAGCAAATGAAGATAGCTACAAGCTGAACAAAGCAGGTGCACATTTCTGCCAAAGACACCAGCCTGTGTTAAGGGAATAGGTCTGGCACCATACTGGAGGGAAGTTTCCCTAAGTTCTCTTGATGTGAGATAAGTTAGAGAAGACATGAAACCAGAACACTCAACTGACAGAGGTGAGGATAAATCAAGGTGCTGAGATTAAAAGTGAGAAAAAACATGGAAGACCTTAATAACACTATTATAGAACTAATAAATGAATTAGAAATCATGCTGAAGGCAAAACAAAGGTATCATGTGCACATGAAGAAGGCAGAAGCTAGGCTAAAGAACATGAAAGAACAGATAGGAAAGACAAGCAGATAAAGAAGAGTGTTGCTCTGTTGCTAAGGCACAACCTTCCCAAGTCTTAGAAGCAGGAGACAAGAAGTCTATGTAGAACAGTGGCCTGATGAAGACAGTAACAGCAAGTGTTATGAGGCTCAGGGGTGGACCATGCTGGCACTGCATTTCCCCTGACTTCTTACCTACAAAGGTGTTCAAGCCCCTCATTTCCCTTCTATCTAGCCTATTCTTCCCACTGCTGACAGACAAGGCAAGCATATTCTCATCATCATCCTCAGCCTTAACCCAAATTCCCTTCATCTTTCATCATACAACCAGTAAACGCCTGACCGGGCACCATATCACCCTTTTACTCTCTGATTCACTGTGTGGGCAGCACAATACTCGGCAACTTGACTGAATGAAGCAACTCTGAGTAAAAGAGCAGCGGGGGCGGCTAACTCACCCTCACAGAGGCTATTCCCTGGCACCACAATGCTTCCTTGGTCTCTCTCCTCAGTCCCATGCTTCCACAAGCCCCTGCCTTGGCCTCTGCCTTGTCACAAATGTACATCCTCTTCTACCTCATCTTGGCTTTCCTCAACTCTAACACCACTACCACTGGAGTAGAGGGAAGTCCTTTTCCACATTAAAATTCCAGATATACCCTACAAGACCTGAGTTCTTGAGTCACCGCACTGGTATTTCTGTTTATTGGCTATTGTTTTCATTGGATCAAATCAGGCTCTCTTCTACAGTTAAAGAGTCATTATAGTTGGGTACTGGTGGCTCACACCTGTAATCTTAGCTACTTAGGAGGCTGAGATGTGGAGGACTGACATCTGGAGCCAACTTGGACAGAAAAGTCTGACATTCTATCTCTTATTAGCAAAAAGCTAGACTGGAGGTGTGGCTTACTGGTAGAATGTTTTACAGGGAACCTAATAAACGAACAAAAATGAGATGAGTCTTCATTGAGAAGGACACTGCTGGTATACCTGACAGCATCTCCAATTTATACAAACTAAATTTAGAGGTCATATTATTTTGACTTTGGTAAATGATTTGTCGTGAAAATAAGATACCTGAGAAACAAAGTTAAAGGTATCCTGTTTGGGGGGAAGAAAATATGGATTAAAATAACTGCTTTCTCTGTTTTTGACAATTTGTATTTCTCAATTAGGAAAAGTATTTCCTTTGTTATGAGGCTGAAAGAACTATCAGAGAGCAGGGTATCATAGCCAGCTCTGGCTGTCACAGTGTCTACCTGCTCCAGCCATGTTGGCCAACAACCAGCCCATATAAAATGAAAGTATGTTTACTTTTGTGAAGAAAAACTGTAAGCAAAGTCAAAAGACAAAATAATAATAAAACCTGATTTTTTTATTTTTAATTTTTTATTGTAAAGATACTATACAGAGGGTTACAGTTACATGAGTAAGGTAATGAGTACAGTTCCTATTGAGCATTGTTACCCCCTCTATTGTAAAACCTGATTCTTAATATGCAACGGATGCCTAAAAATTGAGAGTAACTCACTAATAAAGGGGAGGGGGAAATGCTATGAAAAGAGTATCAAAATTTCAAATGGCCCTTAACCATGAAACCTTCCAACCTTCCATGAAACCTTGCTCACCTGTCACCAGAGTAAACAGCCCAGAGTAGATGGTAGAGGCCAATGAAAAAACAAAACGTTAAACTCCAGTGAGGAAAACTCTATTTTTTTCTTTCTTTCTTTTTTTGTTTTCTTTTTCTTTTGCCAGTCCTGAGGCTTAAACTCAGGGTCTGGGCACTGTCCTTGAGTTTCTTTTGATAGAATTCTCAAGGCCAGAATTCTGCTACTTGAGCTACAGCTCTATTTCTAATTTTTTTGATACTTATTTTGGTGATGAGAGTTTATGGATTTTGCTGCCCAGTCTTTTTGAACTACAATCCCCTGTGAGTAGCTAGGATTATTGGCATGAGCCACTGGCGCCCAGCAGAAGGTTCACTCATAGGAAAAGATAGATTGGTAAAAATGTGAAACAATATTTGACAAAGTTTGTCATTGGGACACTGTTTTAATAACAAAAGAAGAAAACAAGTCCAGTATCTACCAATAGGAACATCTATACAATGGAGAAGAAAAATGAGAAGATATTGATGTAGCTGTAAAAATAAATGTGTCAGAAATACATAAACTGCTATTAGAACTTACCATATGCTTGCCATATGGCTCATATGATAGGTGTATGTTTAACTTTTTAAGAAAATGCCAAACTGCTTCCTAAATTGCTTGTTCTATTTCACATTTTGTGCACAGCATGAGTGCTCCAGATGCACCATGTCATCACCAACAGCCTTCATAATGTGAGCTGTTCTATTAGATAATGAGTAGAGTCTCATTCCCTAATGACGGATGTTACTACTGAATACTTTCTGTGCTTTTTGCCCATCTTTTTATCTTCTTCAGGGATATCTGCTCAAATCTTTAGGTTGTTTAGTTTTCTTACTTTTGAGTAGTTGGAGTTCTTCACATACTTTAGATACAGTCTTCTATCAAGAAAATGTAGGAAAATGAACACATTTCCCCCGGGTCTGAGCCCTGCCTTTCCATTCTCTTAACAATCTTTTGACAAGTCATTTTTAATTTAAACAAAATATAATATAGCTTTCCATGAGAATTATATACAGATTGAATTTGAGTATCTACAAATGCTCACGCCCTAATGTAAAGTAAAATGGTATGCTATGCATAAAGCCTATGAACATTCTGGTATATACTTACAAATCATCTCTAGAGTACTTATAACTCCATAAGAGTTATAGTCTCCACTAACTTCTTCTTTTAAGAAGAAAACAAGCTGGATGCCAGTGGCTCATGCCCGTAATCCTAGCTACTCAGAAGGCTGAGATCTGAGGATCATGCTTCAAAGCCAGCCCTGCAGAAATATCCAAGAAATTCTTATCTCCAAGTAACTACCAGAAAACTGTGGTAGAGAACTAGCCTTGCAAAAGAAACTCAGTATGCAGACCCTGAGTTCAAACCCCAAGACTGGTTAAACAAACAAACAAAAAGGAAACAAAACAAAACTTGAAGGAATACAGAAGTGCCTCTGGGGCAAATGCAGAAGGGACTGGCAATCCTGGGAAAGGGCAGGGAGCTGACAGGCTGCCCCAGCTTACAGGGACCCTCCCCAGATATAGATCACCCACTGAGGAATACAACCATCCTAGCTTGCCACACAATGGAGGTTATCCTTTTACAGTCCTAATAAATTGAGCCATTCTGCAGAGTCCTCCAAGCAATGCTGTCATATCATGCAGCAAGCACATCTGTGCATAGCAGGCTTGGGTTCTGGTTCTCTGCCCATGTTCACAAAGGGCTCACCAATCAACAGGAGAACTTGCCCTCTGTTTCTGCACAACTTTAGGGAAATCTCCTGAATTCCTGAGGAGTTGCCAGATACCTACACTAGTAGCATCAAATGTATGTTTTGCTAGTATTTGGTTCTAAATTACTATGAACTATTTTTGTCATTACTACAAATCTGTAGCAACTTTATAATTAGAATAACCTTAGTCAACTGAACAGCAAATTAAAAAACTTAAAAATATGTGAGGACACAATTCTGTTTTCTTCTCTCCGAAAAAGAGTAGCCATATTTTAAAAATTCACTAAGTAAAGGAAAAATTGAAATTTCCAATATCTAACAAATCAGTGGTATAAACCATCCTTTTTGTTGGTTCTGTTGATTTTTGTTGTTGCTGGTGTTCCTATTTTCTAAGATAGGGGATCTCACTATATTGCTCAGGCTGGTTTTAAACTCCTGGGACTCAAGGAAACCTCCAACTTCAGTTTCCCAACTGTTGGGATGACAAGCATGAGCTACCTCACCTTGCTGATCTTTGTCATCTTCTAATGGCAGACAAGCCTGTATTAGACTATCTATGACCATGTATGCTGACCTATTATCTCTTATTTCCCCAAATGCAGAAAGTGATGTAGTGTTCTGAGCTAGAGGACCTCAGATACCATGTGCTGTTGCAAAGGAAGTGATAGCAAAAGAGAAGACTCACAACATACTAGTTTCTTTCTCAACACAGGGTAAGGTACCACCAATAGGTCTGCTGGGCAATCAGAGAGAATACTGTCCTAGGCGGAATTGCAAGGGATGGCATCTAACTTTATGCCTCTAGTTTTATCATGAATAAAAGACAGAAGGACATAGTGCTGTGAGTATTTCACATCACACACTTTCTCCTTGCCTGTCAGCAGTGCTCTGAACCCCATAGCGATATAAGGGACCCCCAATAGGGGGGATGCAGTACCTCAGTTCAAGCATTGGGCTCTCGCCAAAATGTGAAAATGATATCTAATCTCTTCCATCAAAGCCAATCCTTCTCCAGTAAGGAAGCTTTGCCTCCTCTCAGAGGTCTTTCTAAACTGCAGAGGCCGCCCGTGTGAAATGGACACCCCTGCTGTGTGTTTTCTGAGCATGAGCACTCACAGGAGGGAGGTGCACTCAGTTGGGGTCTGTACTACTTACAAAGGAGCTGGGTTTCTGAGAGGAGCCACTGGAGAATGGTAAATACAAGTCAATCAGAGCTGATCAAGTATTCATTACAAAAGCCAGAAGGTGTGGTTTCCACTGATTTAAGCTCCCAAAAAGCCTGTAAAAGAAAAAGGAAAAGGGAGCCAAATGTGGAGTGTATGCCAGGACAGAGGGAACTTTCCATCTACTCCTGTGATGCTCTCATAACACTGCAGCCCTCATAGTTCCCATTCAGCAACTTTGGAGGTAATTCCTATACTGATCAAGCAAAGAAAGACACACACTGCTGAAATTACATAAAGTTGGTCCTCCACATCTGCAGGGTCTGTATCCACAGACTCAGTCAACCACAGAATGAAAAATAATTTTGTCTCTACTGAACTTATAGACTTAGTTTCTTATCATTATTCCCTAACAATATAGTATGACAACTATTGTAGTTACATTGTCTTAAGTATCATAAGTAATCTGGAGATGATCAAGTATGATGTAGATTTGTATAGGTTATATGCATTTTTTAGAGAGATGTGAGCATTCTGATGACCAAGGTAGTCAGACACTAAAGATAAAAGACAGATGACTACGTGCAGAATATTATTATTCAAGGTAAGATATCACTGGTGTGGCTACAACATGGTCTGGCCAAATCAGAATAGAAGTATCATAAAACCCTAAGGCAAAGAAATGAAGCCATCAACACTGACTTTTTAATATGGAGTTGTCAAGATAATCTTAGTTCTCACAGTCTTACTACTGGAATTCTTACCCTGTGCAATAGAAAACAGAGACATCTTTAATTAGAGTGGATAAATTTTCTGTTCCTACAGCAGTCACTACTATTAATAGTCTCCTGCTTTTTATTAATTTAAACTTTCCTTAAAAGTTAATGTACGATTTTTAATTTTAAAATGTATACTAGAGCTTATTATTATCTGGAAAATAATTATATAATTCCTAAACAAGACCATTTGGTTACTTAAAATGACTAAATTTATAGAAAGACTTTACAACAATCTTGCTGAAATTCAGAATGAAAGGCAAACTTATACTTAATATATGTTTCAACCTCAGACTAATATGTGACAAACAACTTCTGAGACAAGGAAAATTTGGCAAAGTTAATTTGTCAATTATCATTCTGAGGTTTAATAAGATGCATAGATTTGGGCTTTCTACATGATATAATATGAAGTAAACAACTAACAAAAACTCTGGAAATATATTAAGATATTCTGATTTCAGATATTTGTATTTATTGGTAAATCTTGACATGTACTATAAAAACTGTATCTGTAAACAGTATTTTCTTTTGTATCATGGGAAGTATACAAACACATTTCTTAGAATTCCACTGAAAGCAAAAAATAAATGATGAATAAAAAGCTCGAAAAGAGATGCACTCATTTCTTGGGACCAAGGCCACCCTCCATGCTTGTCATTCAAGCCCCTTACCCTGAACCAGTATCTCTGCTTACATGGATGAAACTTCTCTCATGTTGTGAGGAACTGGCTTTAATGGACATGCGGTACTTGTGTGATCTCAAGACCTGAGGGGCCTGGAGCCAGCAGGAGCTTTGTAAGCTGTGCCCAGAGGCTGGCGGCTTCTCCCTTGTGCATCTCCTTGGGAATCTGTACTCAGAACCTCCCCTCAGAGTAAACAATGACCACAGAGTAGATAACCTCTGTGTGCTTCAAAGAAAATGCTAAGGAAAGTAATTCATCTGCATACAGCTCATATTTAAATGGTATGAAGTGTGTCATAACTTAAGGAGACAAAGTACCAGTGTGTTGGCAGAAATTAACATAAGCCAAGCAAGGAAGCTAAGAGGGAAAATAATTACATTTCGGACTAATTAAAATGGAAATAAAGCCAATGTCTTTTCTGGCATAAAGATTAATCCATAAGCAAATTAAGAGAGTGAATGTTAACAAAGTAAATGTGACTCTGTAAGTGCACAGGCCTACTCTGGAAATCAGATCAGAAAGGCTGTCAGTGTGTGCTCGGCATCTCGGGAGGGTGTGCATCCATGTGTGCTGACTGCCTAGTTTCCCCCTTAGGGAGATAGGGCTAAAATATTCATGATACAAGTCATTGAAGGTTTTGGAGTAAAATAATCTGGGAGTTACATGTACATGAATGTACTGAGGACAGGATGAAATCTGAGAGTCAAACTACGTGATGGATACTATGAGAGCTCAGATAGTAGATACAAAAGTGAAGTCTAAACTAGGAGGGAGAGAGAGAGAGAGAGAGAGAGAGAGAAAGAGAGGAAGGAGAGGTGAAACTATCCCAAAAGAAATGTACTCTTTACTTGACTTATAAAGCTATAACCCCTCTGTACATCACCCTTATAATACAAATTTTAAAAAACTTTTTTATTTTTTAATGTATATTTTTAACTTTTATGTTGTTAAGATGCTGTACAGAGGGGTTACAGTTACATGAGTAGGGCAATGAGTTCATTACTTGTCGATCATTGTTACCCCTTCCCTTCCTTGTGGTTGTCCCACTATCCTTTCCCTCCCCCACCTACCACGCTCCTACCCCTCCTTCCTCTCCTCGCTGCCCAGAGTTGTAAAGTTTGTTTGTAATATGCTGTCCTGTGGGTATCCTTGTAATTGGTCATCCTGTGTCCTTGTTTCAGCATTTTGTTATTCCCCTTCCCCTCCATATATATATACATATATATATATATACATATATATATATATATAGTGACAACAGGGGGAAATGAATTCTAAATATAAAGAAACAAGTTTAAAGTAACAAACTGAGCCGGGCGCTGGTGGCTCACGCCTGTAATCCTAGCTACTCAGGAGGCTGAGATCTGAGGATCGCGGTTCAAAGCCAGCCCGGGCAGGAGAGACCCTGAGACTCCTATCTCCAATAAACCACCAGAAAACCGGAAGTGGTGCTGTAGCTCAAGTGGTAGAGCACTAGCCTTGAGCTGAAGAGCTGAGGGACAGCACCCAGGCCCGGAGTCCAAGCCCCACAACCGACCAAAAAAAAAATAAAAAAAAAGTAACAAACCGAGCATATCCCCTCAAGTAATACAAAAGGTCAAAAATTGTCTTCAGAGGCAGTCATTTAATGCATCATCAAAATAGCCTAATATCAGAGCATCTCTAACCTAATGCAACTCCTAAATGGTAGAATGGTTCAATGTATGTATCTAGGGTCAAATATCCTTACCTATATAATCTTGGAAAAGGTTCTATCTACCTTTCAAGATCTCTGGGGAAGTAAAAGACAACAGAGTAATTCTTACCCCAGGATCAAACACCTAGTACAAACTCAAAGTCAACTGGAATAGAAAGCATGTCAAGCTGGGGGTATAGCTCAGTGGTAGAACATTTGACTTGTATGTCCAAAGCCCTGGGTCCAAGCTCCAGCACTTCAAAAAGAAAAAGAACAAAAACGCAAGAAAGAAAAGAATGTATCAAACTCTCACTCACAAGTTTTGAGTTTATACTCTTCTTTGATGCTATCCTGAAATGGAGTGATGTCACCATGAAATGGAGTAACATCATCACAAAATGGAATGACACTGAGTAAGTCCTCTTCTACTAGCTTTTAGTTTGCTTCTCACACATGTAATCTGAGTGATTACAAAACAACATTTTTTTTTCCTAAAAGTTTGCACAGCTTCTTACAATAAAACAACCAAACTTCACAGCAAAGGCTAAGATGAAGATAAATATAGTAACATACACAAGTCGAAATAGATCTGAGAAAAAACTGTTTCAGAGGACAATTCCATGACTGTCCTGAGAAGCAATTTTTAATAATTACACACACCTACACATTACATACATATTTAAAAATACACATTATTTATAATGTCCTCCTATAACTTAGGAGTTATGATTCCTAAACTACCAAACACTATGTTGGCACTCAGTAATCATTTGGATATGACTCATTATTTAAAGCCAAGTACAATGTTAGAATGGTAAATTAACTTGAAGAGTGTCATTTTTTTCACTTTGAAAAATCAAGTTAATTGATCATAAATGAATGCACTGTAAATTATGCAGCTCTGTTTTCAAAGTGGACAATTAAAGAGTAAGTTCTAAGCTCTTCTATTTTATCTCTCATTTAACAGAAATTAAATATAATCAAATTTAAATACTGTTAATACATTCTATTTCACTTTCATTTTATCTTAGACAAAACCAAGATTGATCATTTGCAAAATATAAAAGTATTTGAAATTGCTTTTGGCTAGTCTCTTAAATCAGTTAGTGAGGCATAAGTTAAACTATAAAACTATATGTATATATACATATATATATATATATATGTAAATCCAGACTGCATCAATTAAGCTTATTGTTTATTTAGTGGTATGAAGTAATACTTTATGAAATTTGTTCTAAAATGACTTTTGTTGCTAAACCTATGGTCAAAATGATTTTAAAATCCTTCCTCCAACAGGAATGAGATGACAATTAAGATTTCTGTGTGTCCTCAACCAGAGCTTGACTGTTCAAGGCTGAAGAACCTGAGAATTCTAAAGACAGCTGCCAACAACAGCTTCTCCTACCAGGCTATGGCATGCTTTGCTAGACCCACACTACACGACAATGATGCACAGAAAATAAAAGTAGACATCTCTGGCTTCTTTCCAGTTTTAGAAGGGAATCATTTAGTTTTTCATCATTAAATATATGTTAGCAACAGGTATTTCATAAAGGGCCTCTTTGTCAATGTTGATAAAGTTTCCTTTTAAAGTTTTTCTTTTAATCATGAATCAACATTAAATTCTGTCAAATCCGTTTCCTGCAAGTATTGAGATCATTAAAAAGTTTCCTTTTTTGTAAATATGGTTCATTATGTTGATTTATAAATGATATAAATAGCACTATATCTTTTTATGTATTTTTATGTATTATTAGATTTGATGTGCTAATATGTGAAAGTAGTCTACATATTTCTCTCCTATATATACATGTATATATAGAGAGAGATAGATGTATCTATATATCTATATATAGATCTCTCTCTCTCTCTCTCTCTATATATATATATACTTTTGGTTAAGAAGATAATGCTGACCTTATGATAAACTGAAAAGTATTCTTTATGCCACTTTTTTAAAGAGCCTGAGTAAAACTGGTGGTATTTCTTCCTTACATATCTTATTTACCAGAAATCATCTGGACCCAAAGGGTTGTTTTTGGTTTTGGTGGGGGTAGAGTTATGTGAGGATAATCATGGAGTTTGAACTCATGGGCTTGCACCTGTTAACAGCAAGTACTCTACTACTTAAGCCATGTCCTCCCAGCCTCTAGTTTTCTTTGTGAGCAATTTTTAATTAATTCAGAATACACAGGAATTCAGATTTCTATTTCTCCTGTTAGTTTTAGTAACCTTGTGTCCCACAAACTGGAGAATATGCTGGTATAAAGTTGCTCCTCCTCTTCTGGTATCACCCTTCAGTACCTGTAGGAACTGCAGTGTTGGCCTATCTTTCAATAATTTTTTAAACTTTTTTTTATTGTAAAGATACTATACAGAGATGTACAGTTACGTGAGTACGGTAATGAGTCCATTTCTAATGAGCATTGTTACCCCCTCCTTTGTTTTTTCCCTACCATCCCACCTCCCCAACTCCTCCCTCTGCCCTCCTCCCCAAGTTGTAAAGTTCATTTTCAACCTAGTGTCTTGTACATCTCATTGTTACAATGGGTCAACCTGTATCCTTGTTTCAGCATTTTGTTATTTCCCTTCCCCTCCCCAAATTAGAAAAACGTATATACAAGATGCAGGGCACAGGACTCAAATACAGTGACAACAGGGGTTATACCATGGGGAAGAACATACAAAAGAAACAAAAAAATCACATAGTACATTAAACAACAACAGTGACAAAGATAAAACCTCTTGTGTCCCTATCTTGGGATTCATTTCACTTATCATTTTATATGGTCGTATGTATAGCTTTTGACCTTTTCTGCTTGTCTGGTAGGATTATCCTATGCGTATACTAGTTATTATATATAAGGGAAACATGGGACCTATGTTTCTTTGGGTCTGGGTTTACTATATATAATTTTTTCCAAGAACTGAAGACCCAGAAATGAACCCACAGACCTATAGCCACTTAATCTTCGATAAGAGAGCTAAAAAGATAGAATGGAAGTAAGACAGCCTCTTTAGTAAATGGTGCTGGAAAAATTGGTTAAACACGTGTAGAAAACTAAAGCTAGATCCTTATATATCACCCTGCACCAGAATCAACTCCATCAAGTCAGCTCCATCAACCTCAAAGTCAAAGCAGGTACCCTGAAAACATTACAGAAAGGAATAGGAGAAACTCTTATGTTTATTTTATTTTATTTTTGGGTCCGGTCGTGGGCCTGAACTCTGGGCCTGGGCGCTGTCCCTCAGCTCTTCAGCTCAAGGCTGAGCCACAGCGCCACTCCTGGCTTTTTTCTTTTGCTTATGTGGTGCTGAGGAATTGAACCCAGGGCCTCATGCATGCAAGGCAAGCACTCTACCACTGAGCCACCTTCCCAGTCCCAGGAGAAACTCTATGGCTCCTTGGCACAGGCTGAAATTTTATTAATAAAGACCCAGATACACAACAAATCAAAAGAAAGGTTGGACAAATGGGACTGTATGAAACTGCAGAGCTTCTGCATGGCAAAGGACAAAGCTAGCAAGATCAATAGAAAGCCCACGGACTGGGAGAAGATCTTCACTAGCTATCTTTCAATCTTGACATTGCTACTGGCACTGTCTCACTCCTCCGAAAGCTCAGCTAACAACAGCTCGGATTTTCTTTTCCTTTGTTTTCCATTTTCAAAAAAATCAGCTTAAGTTTCACTGATTTCTTTTTATCATTTGTACATAGTTTACTAATTTTAAGGTGGAAATAATTCAGAACTTAATAACTTTTCCCCTACTTTTCCAACTACACCTTTCATTTTTATTAATTTAATTCATTTTATTATTATTTTCATTAAGTATTTAAAATTATAATTCCCTTTACAAGATTGTTCTTGGTACATCCAGTATAACTTAAGTTTGAATTTTTACCAATTTTAAACAATTTTCTAATTTATCTTGTAATTTTGTTAGATCCATGGGATACTTAAAGATGCATTTTTTAAAATTCCAAGTATCTGAAGATATTTCATATTTTTCTGTTGTTGAATTATAATTTAATTAGGCTGGAGTCAAAGAATGTATTCCTTATTATTTTAACTATTTAAATTTGAGATGGCTCACTGAGATAAATGTTCTGTTTTGATGAATATTCTGTGTATAACCTGAAAAGAATGTAAACAATGGTGGTCATGTGGAATGCCATGAAAATGCAAAACAAACCAAGTAATACAGCTCAACTTTTCTATGTCTGAACCTTTCTAACAGTGCTGGGGATGGAACCCAGGGCCTTATTCAATTAAGATGCACCTCCAGCTCTGTATTTTCACTGATTTTTCTTACTCAGTTATGTAATCTCAAGCCAAAACAGATTTCTTCTCTTTTTAAAACTTCTGAATTTTTTAACATTTCACATATTTTGAAGTTCTTTTATCAAAGTTGCACGCACACAGTAGACTACTGTGTCTCTTTGACAAATTCAATTGTTATTATAAAATGTCTGTTTATCCTTGATAATACTCCATGCCCTGAAATCTACTTTGTCTGTGATTAACATATCTACTCCAATTTCCTTATGCATTATTACCAATGTCATATCTTCTTCCATCTGTTCAGCCTATATTATCTCTTTATCATTAAACTAGCTCTTATGAACATCACATGACTTTTTGTTTAATCGGTCTGGTGATTTCTTCC
Source organism: Dipodomys spectabilis (assembly GCF_019054845.1). Classification (NCBI taxonomy): domain Eukaryota; kingdom Metazoa; phylum Chordata; class Mammalia; order Rodentia; family Heteromyidae; genus Dipodomys; species Dipodomys spectabilis. The sequence continues at coordinate 15,868,720 of NW_024870775.1, forward strand.
TTATTATTGCACTGTTGAGAAAATTTACATTTAATATGATTACCAATATGGTTTGGCTTAAACTTACCATCTTGCCATGTTTTCCCATTTTTATTATCTATCCTTTGTTGCTTGCTCTTTCCTTATATTCTTCAGGTTGAACACTTCTAGTATTCCATTTTGTCTAGGCTACTTTCCTGCTGGTGATATTCCTTTAAGCTTTTAGTACTTGATCTCCAATTGCTTTCTCAACTGGGGTTTTGTGAGAGAATAAAGCTGACAGGAAATGATATAAAGTAGTATTCCCAGGACAGTACATACAATACACTGAATAGCAGTGTTAAGGAGCTAAGACTTTAGTTTTCACCAATTATGGAAAAATACTGGACATGGCTTTTTCCTCCCCCACCTTCTCTGCTAGCACTGTAATTCAGATCACTTGACACTATACCCTGTAGGTCTCTGAGGCACTTTTCATTACTTTTTAAAGGGATTTTTCTTTATGTGCTCTGGTTTAGGAGGTTTCTATTTCTGTACTTTTAAATTCACTAGGCTTTTCTTCTGCAATTTCTATTGCTGTTATTTCCACGCAGAAAATTTTCATTTCAGAGATTAAATATCTTAGTCCTGGATATTTCAAGTAGTTCTTTTATCAAGTAGTTCTTTCACTAGGTTTGCCTTTTTCTTTACAAATGCTTTAGTAGAAGTATGACAGCTGTTTTGAAGCTCTTTTCTGCAAATCTCATTGCCTCTTTCTATGGACTGCTTCTTCTCATGGGTCCTATTTTCTGTTTTGCCACTGTAAGTCTAATTTTTTCAGACATGTGATTTTTACTCTGTGCTAGATTATGCCATTCAACTAGGCAGTTAAATTCCTTGGTGAGCAAGGAGAGTCTTTGAAGTCTGTTCTTAAACTTTGTTAGGACAGCTCTAGAGACCTCATGTCTTAACAATAATATAGCCCTCTTAAAGCATAATCCTTCTGGATTTCTACTTAATTCAGTGATTCTATGTCTTCTTTACTTTGCTATTATGAATTTGTGTGAACTTTGAGAACTATTTGTATAGTTTCCTAACTGTTCTTTGTCTGGTTTGATGTGCACATCTTGGTATTCAAACAAGTTAAAGATAACTTCTATTTAAAGTTCTGGAATGGTTCTTCTGTGCATTTACTTCTTCCCTTATACTGTAACTCACCAATTTAGTCACTCACTCCTCAGAGATGCTCACAGACTGCTGGGATTCTTCGTTCTTGTACTATAATTTAGAAAATGACTACACAGAGAAAGACGCAGTGATTTTATCCTTGTTTGAGTCTTTTCTCTCAAGATTAGAGACCTGAAATTCAATGTTTAAAATAGTTGTCTCATATATTTGCCAATATTGTCAGTTATTTTAGGTTGAAAGGCAAACCTGCTCTTTGTTAATCCAGCATGGCTAGAAATAAAGTAAGTCTATACTCTTGAATTAGACATGAGTCAAGTTTTAAACTGGGAAAAATGAGAGGGTACTTTTCTCTATTGAATAACCAAAAGTGACTAGGAAAGTTACTAGATCATTTGGTAATTCAGGGATGGGTGAAAAAGAAATGTCAAAAAGCTCAGGTGACACAGCAATTGGATAGAATAACAGCATTCCATGTCTACTCAGTTCATGTTGTTCACCAAAGTGCTTAAGTAAGATCATTGCAAATGTCATGAAGATACATTAGACTTATCTAGTATCTTTAAAGTATGGTTTATATACTAATTACTTGCCAACATTAAATTTATGAGCTACATTTACATGATAAAGCTCAGCACTACCTGAAAAGGGTTTGAGTCAAATTGTTTTCTAATAGAAATATTTTAATATAGTGTTAAACTTACCACAGAGAGGTTACCTAAAGATTACAGGATCATGAAGACCTCTCTCTCCCTTAGACACATTAGCCAGAAAGCATTATTTCCACAAACATGGCACTGAACACTCTTGCCAGGTTGAAATAGCATTAGAGCAAATTAACAGCTACTGGTACCCTATTTTTTCATAACAGCTAAAATTTAATGAGCAACTGCTTGTCCTCAAGCTCTATTCACATAATACCACATTTAATTCCAAAAAACTCTTCATATTAAAGATCAGGATCCAAGACCCATAATTAGTTGATGTAACTAACTAGTTCTAATCTCCATGTCCACAACTACTACATCAGGAGTTAGTGACTGGCCATGAACCCACTGCCTCTTTCCTAAGTGAGGAACTTCTGCCAGAATGAAGAAGGACTGAACTTTTTACAGTCACATAGCAGAAACTGATTGAGGAAAGGTACCTAGGAGTACCACTTAGAGAGAACTGAAGTGGTGGCCATGGCAACAGGTACTTTCGCTGAATATAGCAGACTCATGGTTTGCTGAAGCAGGCATGTCTATATTCTCTCTAGCTCCCTCTGCTAGGAGTTGCTCTTCAGAAACGGAGAAGAGACCTGCTTCATGACTGCACACAGATGTTTGTGTTGGAGTCAACTCCAAATGGCCAATGGATTCTATTATTGGGAGCACGGTGCTGGGAAGGACTCTGCAGCCCTATCCTCACGCCTGCACCAGGTTTACCACACACAACATCACCTGTGTCAGCAAGGAATGAGTTTACCACATGCAGAGCTGAATTTCAAATGTGTTAAAATAAAATTGAGCTGGACTCACCTACTGTCTATTGAATTGCCTGTATAAAAATGTTTTCAGAAAAAGCAAGATGTATACCTCAATACTGTGACAAATAACTGTTCACTCGACATTGTGTTGTCTAAACCAATGATTCAATTTAAAGCTAAGAATGGAGTACAAACTTCCATCTTACTTTATTTAAGGCACTACCGATACAATCCAGTGACAATTATTTAGATTAAATCTCTTTAGTAAAACTTCATCACAGGACTGAATCAGTGAAACCCTGAGCTAGGAAATATCTGAAGTTGAACTGGAGATGTGATTCAAGTAGTAGAGCACCAAGCTTAAACAAAAATGCTAAGCAAGAATGTGAAGCCCATAGTTCAAGCCCTAATACAGCAAACACACAAAAATATATCTGTTCTACCAAAATGTGTGTATGTAGAATAATCTAAAACATGAGAACTTACATCTTTCCACATATTTTCCCTACACTATGTCCCATTCCCTATTAAAAATTTCTGACTATTCATGTTTTTCATTTTCCTGACAGTTATTTCTGACAGTTAAGCTCTAGAGAATAAACTCAAATACAGGTTTCAGGGTTTATGTTTACTATTGATTCTCCTAAACTTGAACTTTTGAATTTAACACCTCTACAATAATTATAAGCACTTGGCCTAGTGTGATTACAAGTAAAGAAGACATAATTAAATTAAGTTCCACCTGGCTAATGGTACAGCAGAGCCACACATTTCTCTGCACATCTATAACCCTCCTTGATCAGCTACACTTCTCTGTCCATAATATCTAGACTGTAACCTTAAAGTAAGTAGCAACTAAGACTGCTTTAATACTCATTTCAACTCGTTAAAAAAAACTATTGTGATACCAAGAGATATGCTAAAAATTACATTTTTTGCTGCTGTTGTTACTGGTCAGGGGGCCTGAACTCTGGGCCTGGGTGCTATTCCTCAGCTCTTCAGCTCATGGCGAGGGCTCTACCACTTGAGCCACAGTACCACTTCCTGCTTTTTCTGCTTTTGTGGTGCCTCATGCATGCAAGGCAAGCACTCTACCACTGAGCCACCTTCCCTACCCAGAAAAATTACATTTTATTCTTTATAAATGTCATGATCTCACCACTCCAAGGAATTTAAAAAGCCTCTAGATTTAAGATTAAATGGAACAATTTTCCTTGCTATTGCTTAAAAACATGGCTTTCCCCAACAAGATGAGGCAAATTATGGAGGTTTTACTGGGGGTTCTAATTATTTTCTTTCTGTGAACACAGGGTTCAGGAGAGACAGAAGTTATTATATTCAGGTTGCCCTGCCTCAGGAGTCATTTGTATTCCTGGTCCAATTTAGAATGACTGTTGACTGGACTTACTTTATACCCATTATTTCTGCAAAGATTTACTTTGACTGACCAAAATGATAGTCAGTTGAACTATCTTTCTAAAATAGGGTCATTTAGGAGGCTAATTTTTCCTATATGTTGCCCATCCAAAAATGTCCTTAACTCTGCTGCTACTCCTGGATGGCAGTTTATCAGGTACAGAATTATAGATTTAAAATGTGGTTACTTTTTTGTTGTTGCTTTTTTTTAGAAGATACTTCTAGCACAATATTGCGGATGAAACATTATATAAGTTTGACAGCTCAATTACAAGCAACTTGTCTTTCTTCTCTCAAAACTTTTGTGATCAACCCCTGGAGCACTGACATTTCACAAGTTTATAGCCATGGATGGCTCTTTGTCATTAACTGTATTTGCTCTCAGTGGATAAATATAAAGAGGTCTCTTTTCTATCACTGGAAATTCCCTTTGCTCACTGTTTCTTAACTTCCTGGCCTCATTTTTTCCTTTTCCCTACACTTGAATAAGTCAAATACACACATCAATTTCCTACAGACCTATTCTTGCAGTTTTTTATTTTGCCCATAATTTTATACTTCAAATTTATTTTCTAATAACTTAATCTTCAAATTTTCATTTAAGATAGCTGAGAGCAAATACATCTTTGACTGACCAAAAAGATAGTCAGTTGAACTATCTTTCTAAAGTAGGGTCATTTAGGAGGCTAATTTTTCCTGTATGTTGCCTATCCAAAATGTCTTTACTCTGCTGCTACTCTTGAATAGCAGTTTATCAGGTACAGAATTATAGGTTTGAAAATGTGGTTATTTTTTTGTTTTTTAGAAGATACTTCTAGCACAATGTTGCTGGTAAAACAAATTATACAAGTTTGTATTGGGAAAATAGGAGAGGGAATAGTATCCCAGTTACACCCTGTTTTTGGAAAGCTAACTTCTGGCCTGTGTGTTCTAGCACAGTTACTGATCCTGAGCCTCTACAGGCATCCTAGGAAAGAGTGCTGCGTTTCATCAGTCGCCCCAACAAAGCACTTTCCAACCTACCTCATCCTTACACCACACATTCTTACAATTGTTACATCTTATCTGTTAATGGTTTAGTTCCCTTTGACTTGGGTATTTTTTGTTCTATGATTATGCAGTGTTTTTTCTTTTACAGTATATGCTTTCACTGTGGCAAGCCTTAAAATAAGCAGGAGGCAAATAACATCAGGCGTGTACCCTGGATTCTTACCCAGAAGTATTAATGACCTTTGAGCTTATGATAGAATGCCATCTTCACACAAAAAAAGTGGAGAGAAGACCATAATGAATGTTATGTACCAAAGACTAACCTTCAAGAGTATTTTAAATAAATACAACTTGTTACTCTATAACTGGCTCTTGTGGATAAGGGTTGCATAAAATCTGAAAACACAAAATTAAGTGTGTTATCTATTTTAACTTTGCAATGAGGCCAAGATTCCTTGTAATCTGTTACATAGGATTTCACAGAACTTTCCTAAAGGGGCTACCAGGCCTCACAAAGGCAATACTTCTTCCTTAACACCAAAGATGTGTGCTCCCCTAAGGATAGAGTGTACAATAAACAGAACAGGCACTCTCTCCCTCCTTAACACCTTAATCATCAATAAAGTAAAATTCTATAAAAATTATGAAAGATGATGTGATTTTAGAGATGATGAACATGGTGGCTTGCACATTTTATGTGTGTTTTTCTTTGGGTATTGTTGGCTAGGAAGTGTGAGAAGTACAAAGCTAATCGGGAGCAAACCTGTATCTCCAACACCATAATCCAAGTCTCTAAACTTTCAGTCCAGCTAGCAGCAAAGGGAGTGCCTGTTGAGAATCTAGTGAAAGATGTATCACTCTCGCCTAGAACTGGCCACACTAGAAAGGTGCCAGCCACAGATATAAAGCTCCAAAGTATAACTCACATGCATACAGTGCTTTATAGAGTAGAAAGAGGTTTAAAAGGTAGCAAATGTACCAGGCAGGGTAGTGTATGCTATAATCCTAGCTACTCAGAAGGCAGAGATTGGAGACAGTGGTTCCTGGGCAGCCTGGACAAAAACTTCACAAACTCCATGTCAATTAATAACTGGGTAAGGTGACACCAATTATCCCAGCTATGTTGGAAGCATATGGCTAGGTGCAGTGGTGTCAGCCTGTCTTCCACAGTGACATGGCAATGCACAAGTAAGAGAATGGAAGTTCAGGCTGACAGGAGCATAACGCAGGACACTATCTTGAAAATAACCAATTGGCTGGAAGCATGACAAGAAGAATACCTTCCAAGGCCCTGAGTTCAATACTAGCATTGTCCTAACCCCCCAAAGAGGGCAGCAAACATTATAATCCTTAAGACAACTTCATAATGTAACTATATCATTTTCATTTAAAGAAAAACTCTGAGAGAATTAAACACCCTGCCATAATTAATAAATTAGTAATTTGCCATATTAATATTGCTTAAACTCAGATCTCCTTACCTCCTTACCCACCCACATGGATTAAGGAATCTATATAGGATGACTCCTATCTTTCACTGACTGTTTACTTGTTCCATTCGTACAGTATCTTATTCCTGTTTTACAAGAGTAGATTAAAGTGATTTTTCAGATTTGTGCTTTTAGTTTTCTGCATTTTCTGACTCCTTTGGGCCCCATGAGTAGAAAGTAGACACAGCTACCACAGGGAGTGTGTGTCATTCTTTTGAGGTAGTGGCTGTAACTGGCAGAGTAAATTTGAAGGCAATGTCTCATTCTTGCTTTGTGGTTTAAAGGAGCATATATCTAGCACATGTGGTACCCTGGGTTTTCTGGCAGAAAGCAGAGAAAGGTAATGGAGGGAGTCCACTTCCACTTCCTGTTCTCTTCTCTTCCTTGTGCTGACCACTTCCTTTCTCTTCTTGGAAGAAAGACAATAGTGTGAATTTGCTGGTTCCAGCCCCTTCATCTTGCCCAGAGGACCTACTCTGGCACTCACACATCTGTCCCCCTAACTTCCAATTTCAACTATACACTGTTCTAGTTTTCAAACATTAACTCTAGATGATTATATAGATGTGTCAAGGAAAGCAAAATGAGAACCAAACTGAAAATCCATAGTGTCAACCTCCTCTCAAGGGCCAACAATCAAAACATACAACATTCTAAATGAAATTTACTATTTGCTATAAGAAGTCTCTTTACACTCTACTGCTTGGACTGGAGGTAACTCAAGTGGTCGTGCCTCATAAGCACAAGTTCCTGAATTCACACCCCAGTATCATCAAAAATTAAATAATTAAAAAAAATCTCTTCTCACGAAGGCACTATTTTCTTTCTTTCTTTCTTTCTTTTTTTGGGAGGGGGGGTCCGGTCGTGGGGCCTGAACTCTGGGCCTGGGCGCTGTCCCTCAGCTCTTCAGCTCAAGGCTAGCGCTCTACCACTTGAGCCACAGCGTCACTCCTGACTTTTTTTCTTTTTGCTTATGCGGTGCTGAGGAATCGAACCCAGGGCCTCAGGCATGCAAGGCAAGCGCTCTACCACTGAGCTACCTTCCCAGCCCCACTATTTTCTTTTATACTTGAAAAAATACTTCATCTTCCCGTGTTGAAGTCACTTTTAGTATTATCCCATGGTATCCTCAGCCAATGAAACAGTTCTGTATGTTCCCATTATAACTTCAGCCCAACATTACTCATTCCAAAGCTGAGGATACAGAATTTGAAGCATTTGCAAATGGTGTAAATGTGCACAGGACACACACACACACACACACACACACACACACAAATATACAGATGACACTGTAGAGACATACTTTCAAAATCCCAAATGCTTTTAGTTTTAGTGGTAATGTACGTTACAACTATTTTAATATCTTCTTTGAAAATAAATTCATACATATTCAATTGTGATGTATTTAAATATATTCAAGGACATGATGCATAATATATTTAATAGACAAGCATTAAAAAAAAAAAAAAAACAAGCTGCTGCTGTGACTACTCCTGTGCCACAGTTTATCCTACTGGAGTGTAATGGTTTAGATAATTAACATTTCCTAAATATTCAAGCAAGCATTCTTCATGAATGCCCTCATAAAAGATGGATTTGATGGCTGTTGAGAGGCCCAAGGTGAAAAGATGTGATAGAGACAGTGATCTAAAACAAATACTATGAACTGACAGATCTAAATATAAATGCTCAGTTTCCATTTCATTAGTTCATATTCAGACTGAAAGAGAAATGTTTAAATTCTTTTCAATACAAATTCTCCCAGACTATCTTAGTTTCAATAGGAAACAAATGGCCTTGCCCTTTTTTTTTTTTTTTTTGGTACTGCCTACAGAGGTGGCTGCCATTCCCTACTATCATGTCTACTTTCTGCTGAAGCCTAAGATGGTCAGAAAGAGGACTAAGAAGTCCACCAAGTGCCAACCACACCAATATGTGAAGGTTAAGCATAACAAACAGAAACTCAAGGGTTTGAACAAGAGGAAAGGAATATTTAAGGGCCACATCTTGATGCCCAACTCTGGCTATGGGAGCAACAAGAAAACAAAAAACAAATGCTGTCCAGTGGCTTTCACAAATTCCTGGCCCATAAGGCCAGGGAGCTGAAGGGCTTCTGATGTGTGAAGAGTCTTACTGTGCTGATATGGTACATACTGTTTCTGCCAGAAACTGCAGTAAAGCCCTTGCATAGAGCTGCCTAGCTGGACTTCAGAGTCTCTAGACCCAATGCCAGGCTGCACAGCTAAGAAAACAAATAGACAGCTCATGTGCATATTTTATTTATGCTTAAGTCTCATCACACAAAAGAAAAAAAAAAAGAGAAAACCCTCAAATGCTTTCAGTGGTTAAACTGCATTTTATTCTGATCGAATGAGTTTCAAGCTGTAATTCTTTAAATTTAGTCTTCCCATACGTCAAACCCTAGCACTACGAGAGAAAAACACTTACTTTGTTTATTTTCATATAACTACAAAATAAACAAAAAATCAAGGTAACAAATACTTTAGTTCAACTTACCTCTTAATAAAGACACACAAGCAACTAGTGGCCAATCATGGCCTTCAACTCTAGAGCACTGGTAAATGGAACTATAGGCATCTATACAATTTATATCTTACAAACTACATTTTTTTGGGGGGAGGGTCGTGGGGCTTGGGTGTTGTCCCTGTGCTCTTCAGCTCAAGGCGAGCACTCTACTGCTTGAGCCACAGCACCACTGCGGTTTTCTGGTGGTTTATTGGAGATAAGAGTCTCCTGGGCTTTCTTGCCAGGGTTGGGCTTGAAACCGTGATCCTCAGATCTCAGCCTCCTGAGTAGCTAGGATTACAGGAGTGAGCCACCGACGCCTGGCTCAAACTACACTTCTTAAAGTTCTTGTGAAGGTCAAAGGCAATTAAAATCACCTCTAGTTAGTTAAGAATAAGGGGACCTCGAGAACTGAAGATGTGAGGAACTGGGATTTTGAGAAGGCTCTCAGAGAAAACCAAAGGGAGGCTGTGAAAGACAATAGGTGGAAAAGAGGAGGATCAAGTGGCAAAGTCTGGAGGAAGGAGTGAGCATCTACTTGGAGACCTCTGTTGTCGTTGCTGCCCCATCTAGCTCCCACTGGAAAGCCCAGATGGAGAAACACAAGTTCCCATGACCAAGATGGATGAGGCAGAGCAGCTGTGTGAACAGGGCCTGTGCTCTCCTGGTGGACACTAGAGTATTTTTTAGTAAAGGAGAGAAATGCTGGGCTGCTACAAAGTAGCAAAAGTCTACTACAGATTTTCAGACCTGAGAGATATTGAAATATTTCTCAGTATAAGTATTTAGATAAATTTAAACTGCACTCACTTCCCGCCCCCCCTACTTTAGGCCTCAAAATAGATGCTCCCTGTGGTGTGACAAAGGAGTAAGAATCTTCTATTGGCCTCCACCTAAAATGTTAGTTCAATTTGTCACCAGGTCCAGATGAGGGTTGTGAAGATTCCCTTTGGAAGTAGGGACTTTCTACTCAGGGTCCCTGACTTCATTTACAAAATGAAAATTTCTGAACAAGTCATAAAGCAACAAAGACAGTGTTCCTCAATACTTTGTCTGTTTCTGAGGTCCTGGATGCCATTTCCCAGGCCATATTTTTCCTAGCCTCTCCCCTAAAATGAAGCTAAAGGGTGAAGATCAGTCTTCTGTATTTGCTTCAGGCTGAGTTTTTAAATTCCTAGCTGCTATTTACTATGCCTAATTTTTCCTAATCTATACTGCTCAAATTAAGATTATAATCAATACACATAAGGAATCTGTTTTAAAGACTGGCACAGCCTGCTTTGTGCCTCATGTACTACCTAGCAAGTCCAACACTGCAGTCACTCCCCTGCCAAAATAACACTGCACAGTTCAAATAAACCCCCACACTGGTTTTCATCACTTTGATACAGACAGTAACAGCTGTACTTTGGTGTTTTTCAAAATACTTTTATATTGCAAAGATTAAATATTAATTATAGAGAAATCCAACTAGAAGCTGAAGTTCAAATATAACCAAAATACCTTACTAAATATACAAATGCATAAATTGGAATTCTGGAAAGAGTTAAATATTAGTTGTCAAAAAAGGAGGCTCTAGTTTCCTTGGAAGCACAGGTAGGAGGATTGGGAGCTGAGATAACTAAACACAAAAAGGGAATGGGAGTAGGCTTAAGTGATAGAGGTCTGCCTAGTAAGGAGAAGATCTCGAGTTCAAAGTCCTATATATCACAAAAAGAACAAAAAGTAGAAAATAAAAAATAATACTTGTAATCTCACAATTGGTTAATTATTATAAAATTTGGAAATACCACTTTTGTACAGAAACACAAGACTTAGCTAAATGGATTTCTGTTTGCTAAAACTGGGGCAAAGGATAAAACTAAACTTATGCAGCATTCATTCAAGCTCAATCAGAAAGTCTTTATAACAAATTATATGGAAAAGAGTATGCTTCCAAATGGTGACTGCAGTATGTGCATTTGCTTGCAGAGACAATTAATGCATGCAGCTGGTGTCAACCTTCAGTAAGTTTCAATCAAAGCTTGACAGCTAACAGTTATACACAGGGTAATTATAGCAAATGGTGTTCGGGCTTAATGTTCTGTCATTTCTTTTATTTTTTTTCCTGGAATGTAATCAACAAGATATTAAGATTGCTTCTGCTTAACTTTTCTTTAATATTCACACTGATGAAAATAAATATTCAGTCACAAGGTATTTAGTATGGGTAAAGAAAGAAGGCCTAACCAACATATACATACATACAATATCCCAATAGCTTCTCCATAAAAAAAACAAGGAATCCCCAACAAGCTTCTAACTTTTCACAAGTCCTAGACCTGCCTACAAACATGGAATGAGTATTAGTCTGGATCAGATGTCAGTGCTTTTGTGTGTTAAATAAGGAAGCACAACAGCAGCTCCCACTGGAGATTATGTTATTTGAAAACCTGGTGCTCCTACACATTCTTTGTGTGTAGTGCAACAGCTAAAATAGACATTAGACTAAGTAGCATATGGTCCAGATTTAATACAGCATGTGCTTAAATTTTTATAGTAAAGTATTTACAATGTTAATTCTCATATCCACATGGACCTTTAAAGCTCTATTCTAGGGTAATTACATATTTAATTTCATGCACTTATACCTGCTGTAATGAACCCAGGTAGCTTCCCATGTTCCACAGGCTAGCTGATATTTTAAATGATGCTTCTGCTTGTCCGATCAAGAGTCCCACACAAACCACTGAAGGGAATCATTGTGGGGAGGGTGTCCAAAGAGCTATGAAACAACTTTGTTCCTTCCTATGTCTCCTTTGCTTACTGCTGTATTTCTAGCCATTAGCAGGGTTTGGTACAAAACTGGTACTCAAAGTACTCAGTAGATAGGTACCTCACAGACTACTACACTGGGAAATCAGCACAAAACACTCTAAAAAAGTCAAAACATTCTGAGTATATGACACTTTGCTTTGGCATTAATGTACTCACAAATGTGGACTGAGAATGACAGAAGAATCAATAGATTTATCAATCAAAAGCCTCTAGCTACTAGTAATACAGTGGGAACAAACTTTGGACAATTTATACAGAAAAAGTAATTACTGAGAGGTGTCTTTTTTTTGGGGGGGGGGGTAATAAACTATGAAGAATGTTTTAAAAACCCAGGCAGCAGTTGAATCCCCATGAACAAGGATCGAAGCCCCAAATGATTCTTGAGAGGCCTGCCTCTGGTAAGAAAGAACCTTGCTGCGCAAGAGAGGTGCTGCCCTAAGAACTGCTGCCCTGGACAGGGACAAAGCAATAGAAACTTAGCCTGCAGCCACCCAATCCTATACTGCAAGGGCCCAGAGACTTAAGGAGGAGGCAGACACCAATGGCCACAAACTTTCTGTTGGTGCTTCTTCATCACACCGTTCACTTGACTGACACACCACCAGCAGGAAAGCTCTTCTTAGTATTTTTTATTTTCATGATTAAAAAAAAATTGTTATTAGAAGGGAGATGTACAGAGAGGCTACCATTTCTTAAGTCAGCTAGTGAGTATATTTCTTTTTGGACAATGTTACCCCTTCCTTAGCTCATGTCCTAGTATTTCTGTTAAGGAGCTCTTTCCTAAAGACTCCATGAGAAAGGACTGTGCTGTGTAACTGCCTCTTATGAAAGTGTTAGTTAAGTGGCTATTAACTAGCATGATAGGTGAGAACAGGTGAATGCTACACTTCACATATTTGAACAGCAATACAGATTTCTTCAGTATCAACTGGCATTAGAAATGTTACACTTACATGAGGTCATATAAAATAAAGGTTATACCTGAAATAAGTTTGTTAAGACATCTAAATTGATGTGCATATGTGTACATTCATGAGGCCAATCAGCAAAAAATAATTACAGACATTAAATATACTGCCCTGTGGGTATCCTTGTTGCAATGGGTCATCCTGTATCCTTGTGTCAGCATTTTGTTATTCCCCTTCCCCTCCCTAGATTAGACAAATGTATGTATAAGATGTAGGGTACCAAAATCAAGTACAGTGACAACAGGGGGATATACCATAAGGGAAAGAACATACAAAAGAAACAGCAACAACAACAAAAACATAAAATCACATGGTGCATTTAAAACATAACAATAAAGACAGACCTCTTGTGTCCGTATCTTGGGATTCAATTCTTATACGGTCATATGTACATGGCTTTTGAGTTTCTCAGCTCATCTGATAAGATTACTAATTCTTTGTGCCCCTTTAAATTTCGGCAGCCACAAAACACAAATAACTCCTGATTATTCATTTGTCTTCTTTTCTCTCTTCTCAAGAGGTACAAAAGTGCTGGCCAGGTATATTTGAAGTTTAAAAAGACAATCTGCTCCTTAAAGACAATCTGTTCCTTCCTTTTTTGGCTAGGACCAAATGAGGCACACAAATAAAGGGTTTCTCAAGGTCTATTTTACGCACAGTAGGAGAACAGTTCCTGCAAGTTCCCCAGAATCGGAGTCTTCTGTCACTAAAGGACAGAGAAACCAATGCCTGCTTACAAAAACGCCAGCTACAAGAAAGACAACAGAAACAAGGGTACAGATGTGTAGAAAACATTCTCAGCAGAAAAAACAAAATCTAAACATGTAAGCAGAATTTTTGTTAATGCCTCTTAACTTTTAACATTTAGAGAACAGGCATTTAATTTATTTCAACAACTCTTTACTAGCACCTATCATTTAACAAGCGTGATCTAAGGTATTGCTGATACAAGAGTCAAAAACACGGAACAGTTCCTCCTGTCAAGGAACTCTTGGAGGCCAGAAGGACACATTCAAACCAGCAAAGAGATGTAATTGCAAACTAAAGATGTAACTGCAATACTAAAGAACATGCTCTTAACCTAATTAAAATTTCAAACCCTTCCAGATTTTACAATACTTATTTTCTACTAAATTCCTAATCTTTGTTGTAAAGCTTATCAGTTACAATTGGGCAAAAATTCTGTAACTGAGAAATCGAGTTTATGAAAATTAAGAAAAAAATCAAATAACTAGCTAGACTGGCCCTCAACTTTCTGAACAGGACTTAATTCACAATAAATAAACCATTATGTAAGTTAACAATAATGATAAGGTGAAAATAGATAACTCAAGGAAGAAAAACAAAGGAAAGGCAAACAAATGAGAGAAAGAAAACAAAACAGGTAGATAGGGATAAAAAGTGGCAGACATAAAACATGGCCGGTAATAACATATCCCATTATGGTGCTTCTTGTTCCCATAGAGATTTAGGTTCCTGTTCAAATGCTTCTTTTTATTGCTCAAATACTTCTTCCCACAATGCCTTGGGTGCCTGTTCAACCAATGAAAAGAGCCAGGGCAGTGCATATATAAGCCATCCAACAATCAACATGAAGCCAAGAGATCTGGGAGGAATCCAGTACAATAAAACCATTCTCCCAGAGCACTCCACTGGACTCCTTTAGACTCCTTTCCTAATGGAGAGCTTTGTTACTCTCTTCCATGGCTTTCCTTTCATTTTCAAATAAACTTATGTTCACCTTAAACACTTTACTTTTCATTCTTTAGTTTATAGAGAAAAGAAATCACAAATCCATAAGAGGCAAGCAAGATAAAGAAACAGGGAAACTGAAATTAATAATTAAAAGTGTGAGACTCAAACGTCAGAACCAGAAAGTAGGAGCTAGATCCCCTCCAACCACCTTTTAAATATTAAGTTAAAAATAAGGGACTCTTGGCATCTGTCTCCCCTTTGACATGTGGTCTCTCCTACTAACAGGTAGAAATAGAATTAGAAGGTCTATTTGGCAAAGGAGGTCCTAATAGTTACCAACTGTGCCTATGTTTGTATCACCCATCTTGGCCACTCAAAATCACCTCTAATGATCAGTGGTTGCCAGACCTTTAACTGATGACTAAAGCAGATAGAACAAACAAGAGGGCCACTGTATTTTAGCTTGTCTGCTTCTCTTGCACTTCTAGCAAGAAGTTCCTTTCTCTCCCTACTTTTATCCTGTTTTATCATAATAAATTCTTGCTAAAACTTCCGTCTTGTCAGACTTTCCCTTTTCTGAGATACCTCGTAATGTTTTTCATTTGGACATATCAAGCTCCTGAATTTTACTGGAAACTGGGAAGCTTAAAAGAACCTCCTTATCCTTCATAAGGTGAAACACAAACCTGCCTCATTACTAAGCTTCACCCTGAAATGTTTGGAAAAGTTCCTACTAATTGTGCTTTGCTAAGCTACTGGCCAATCATACAAATATTTTTACTTCTTAAAATATTCAAAATGATGCTATTCCTAAAACTTACCTTCTATTATCCCTAACTACACAGGAGAAACAATTTATTAGGGAAGGAAAGGGGAGGATGGTCAAAGAGAAAACAAGACGTCTATAAAACACACTAAACAATAACACCCCTACCACTACTTACTTTGGGTGGTGATTATCTATCAGAACCTTCTCAAAGTCTTGAACATGAATTCATTCCCATTAACCTCACAATACTCTGATGAAATACACATGAATAGTCACACAGATTAGGAAACAGATACAGTCAATTCACTTCCCAAGGAAGGAGTCAGACCCAAGTAGTCCTTAAGCAGTCAAGTAGTTTTGCAGGAATTCATATTTTCTCTCTTTCTGAACATTTAACTGATATATGATCTCAAAATAGCTAACTGTGACCACTAATTATAGGACCTACATGTAATAATCCAAGAGACCGATAGTTATTTCACATGTGTGTATAAGGGAGAGGGTTTCAAAACACCAACCATTTCAACAGACAAAACCTCCATGCTTAACAGAAACCATCTAACATCACCTATCAGGATAACTGTAGCAATATCCACAAGTTTCTGAAATATCCACAAGCTCTGAAATGCTAGTGATAAAGTAATCACTCACAGGTTAAGAATATATTAATTCCGAAGCACTGGAAATTATGTTCACAAAATGAAAAGTGGCCTTGCTGACATTGCATCACTATTTCTAGACAGCACATTTGAACATCAAATAAGTCTCACAGCATGGACCTGTGCCAAAAGCCAGTGACCTAGTTTCACTAGGGTGGGAAAGGAATAGGACTATATCCTTTGAGAGTAGCACTAAAATAGCTTCCTAAAGCACAGTCTCATGTATTAAGTTTTAAATAAATTTTCTGTACAAGAACATGGAAAACCAATATACTTGTTAAAGCTAGCTCTCAAATGGTTATTTGTAATTTCAAATTTTGAAAAATAAGAAAGAGTTGCAGATTTAAATATTTTCAATGTCTTAGTGTCTCAAATAGAAACTGAACAAAGATTATTGGCTGATGTTGCAGAACTATAACAAGTTCTTAATATCTGCTTTTGCTAAGGGGCAAAATAAATTAATTAAATGTAGGGCAAAAAGCTTAGACATCTGGTTTTCATTTTGTATCTAGTTTTTTGCCCTGAGCCATTCTCTCCTAAAGTCATCTTGGAAGCCTAAAAGGAGACAACAGTAGAACCACCACGATGTGCCAGGTGGCCATGACTCTTTGTAACAAGGCCCACCTAACCAAAACTGAGACAATCAGCTGTCAGACAACTTCCAGCCACCCTGACCACTTCTGAATAGGCCTATGATTGGAACTTATTTATGCATGTATTTTGTATACATTTTGCTCTCTCTCCTTACTTCTTGATCTATGTAAACATACAATACATGTTTGTAACCCAAAGAGAGGTGAAGATACACTAAAGTGTTGTCTTCCCATAGCATGTATACCATGGAATAAATCTCCTTTCTCTGATCTTCACTACATCTCTTTGACATATAGAGCTGAGTGTCCAGACCTGATAGGAAAACTCCTAGAGTTGGGGCCTGGAGTCTAAAGGTCTGGTTTCTGCTTCACACCTAAGAAAAATATAAGCAATAAAATGAAAAACATGAAGAAAAAGTATCTTTTTGTTACTTAAAAGAAATACTGAACTTGTATATAGCAGCATGTAGGCAAAATCAAGCAAAATACACACTGGTAAGACTCCAAAACAGTAACTTTTGGAGTCACAGGGTAAGAAACAAGCATGGAAGACATCAGTCTATAAATATATTTGCTATGTGGGTTCCCTCGTGAAGGAAATATGAAAACAGTTCACCTAGAAGAAATGTATATAGAACATTACAAAACTCTGTATAACATCTGTGAGGCACATATCTTTGCAACTCCAAAGTGAAAATAAGCCAAGTACGGGGGCTTACTCCTGTAATCCTAGCTACTCAGGAGGCTGGGCTCTGAGGATCAAGTTTAAAGCCAGCTGTACCTCACCAAAAAGGCAGAAGCAGAGCTGTGGTTCAAGTGATACAGCAACAGCCTTGAGTTTAAAAGCTTCGGGACAGTACCCAGTCCCTGAGTTCTAAAAGGCTGAGTCAGACCAGGCAGTACAAGCCTGGGATCCCAGCACTCTGGGAGCTGAGGTAAAAGGACATAGAACTAAAGGCCAGACTGAGTGGGTTACATGGTAAGACACTTGTCTCAGACAAAACAAAAGAAAACAAAAAAGGCTGGGAAATGATGGCTGGAAAATGATGGTCAAATGGATCTGGAATCATCAAATAAGCAACAAAAGACAGAATTGAAGGCAAAAGCATTTAGTGGGAAACCAATCAATTCTTCATAATAATGAGAATATAAATCCTAATGAAGATATGAATTCTTTGGGCACAAAAAGGAGGAATGAAGGAAATAAGGAGGGAAGGAAGGAGGGAGGAAAGAAGAAAAGGAGGGAGGGAGGGAGGAAGGGAGGGAGGGAGGGAGGGCAGCAAGGAAGGAGGGAGGGAGGAAAGAGAAATAGCAATGTGTGTAAGGTACTGATGGCTTAGGCCTATAATACTAGCTAATTAAGAGGCTTCTAAGCCAGCATAGGCAGGAAAGTCCATAAGACTCTTTTTTTTTTTTTGTCTTTTCTTTTTTGGTACTGGGGATCAAACCCAGGACGTTACACTTGCTAGGCAAGCGCTTTGCCACTGAGCTACATCCCAGCCCGTCCATAAGACTCTTATCTCTAATTAACCACTTAAAGGTAGAAGTGGAGCTGTGGCTCAAGTGGTAGAGCACCAGCCTTGAATGAAAAAGCTAAAGTATAGTACCCAGGCCCTGGGTTCAAGCCCTAGAACCAGCATACACATGCACAAATTTATACATATACACATATATACATATTACATAAGTATATGTATATAATTTGATAGAGCTGGGTTCACCAGTGAGCCATGGCACCTGACTGTAATCCTAGCTACTCAGGAGGCTGAAATTGGAGGACTGTGTTTCAAAGCTAGCCCAGCAGGAATGTTCAATTATCTACTCAGAAATGGCTGGAAGGGAAGTGGCACTGTGGCTCAAGTGGTAGAGCACTAGCCGTGAGCAAAAGCAGCTCAGGGATAGAGTCAAGGCCCTGAGTTCAAGCCCCAGAACAGGCAAAATAATAAAAATTTGACAGAAAAACAAAAACAAGAAATTGACAGAAATACAACTTGACTGGTAGATCACAAAGACAAAAGCAAAACCAAAAAGAATATAACTAATAAAATACAGAAACTAAGGAAATAAGAATAAAAATTATATAAAAATGGAGGTTAGCTTAAGATATAAATTTAATATTTAAGTTAAATTAGAAGTAATAAAAATATCTGTACTAATTCACAAGTCTGAAGTCATAAATTAGAGATGAGAGTATATTAACAAAAACATAAGCTTAAGACCTGGCTCTGTGAAAAGACAAATCAGGAGTAAGGGAAGAAACAAAAGCAAAAATTAAGCAATTAATAAGGGGAGACAACCCAGCAAGTGGTAATGTTGAAAGTTCAAACGCCAGGAATGGAAAAAAAAAAGAACCAAAAACAATTAAGCAAGAATAATAACAACAAAAAACCCTCATCATTAATGTTATTTATATTTCTTAACATAATTACTGAAAGGTATCTCAAAATGAAAACCAGAAAAAGATCTTATGATGAAACTTTACCATTAGAGCTATAAATAAGAAAAGATGTCCAAAATATACTATCAAATTAAAAGCAGCAAGCTGCGGAAAGGAATATACAATATGACCATATTTTAGGACAGAAATCTACACATCAAGTTCAAAAATGTGAAATACAAGTAGCAAACCACTAACAGTTATTACCTACTTGGACTATGCAATTCCCCTATTATTTGAATCAAAATGAAGTGACATGAAGCAATGCAGATATTACTTTTAGAAAACTTTCAAGTGAAAGATTCATTCAATTTTGAACATTTCCCCAATACTCTCCTATTATTACTTTATGTTTATAGTCATATATGATCAGTTTTTATAAAGCTTTCCTTTTAGAAGATACTGTTTCTTGAACCTTCAAAAGCCCTGGGAGTTATATTTTCAGCAGCGTTATTCAGTCCTTCTTATTAACTGAGGTCACGTAGCTCTGAATGGAAGGCTCCCCAAAGCATACCTGGGCTCCGGTGTTTTCCACTAGAAGAGGCATGACACAGCAGGCAGGTGCTTTTCTAATGGTGAATGCCAGGAAAGAGACAGAAAGGCAGAAGACAAGGGAAGGAAGGGCAGGAGAAGAAGACAACTAATTGCTGGCACAAGCTGTAGGCCACAGAACTATACAATAGAGCTGCTGTACAGTCACCATGACTAAAGACCATGGGGTCCAAGAATATAGTTACTAGGTCCTGCTTTCCCATGGAAAAATAAACAAATGGGAAAGGAAGACATACATAAAACCATATCCTGGTTTCACAGTGTAATCTTATATGCAATAAAAGCTTATTTTTTTAAATCCCCAATTTACATAGCTACTGCAGATAAGAAATCTGAACACTGATTTTTTTCATCTCTACCGCAATTCTGACAGATGGCTCTCACTTCTGAGTGACAACTATAAAAACTGGCAAATCTATTTCAAAAGAAAGATAGTCTTTTACTAATGCCAGATGCCTTTTAAGACCATCACTCTGAAGTTTGAATTCACCTTTATAAGTAATACATTTTGAATGCATTTGGTCACATCTCCATAAATAGAAAATCAACATCAATCAGTCTGGATGAAAATTAAATGGACAGCCTGATTAAGCAGGCATCTGACAAAAATAATACCACTGAAGTACAGTATGTTTATTCATTTAAGAAATCACAGTACTTCTGGCCAGGTGTCAGTAGCTCTTGCCTGTAATCCTCACTACTCAAGAGGCTGAGATCTGAGGATTGCAGTTTAAAGCCAGCCTGGGAAGAAAATTCCCCAAGAGACCTTTTTTTTTTGGTCGTGGGTCTTGAACTCTGGGCCTGGGTGCTGTCCCTCAGCTCTTCATGTCAAGGCGAGCACTCTACTTCTTGAGCTACAGCGCCACTTCCGGTTTTCTAGTGGTTTACTGGAGATAAGAGTCTTACAAACATTCTTGCCTGGGTTGGCTTTGAACCGTGATCCTCAGATCTCAGCCTCCTGAGTAGCTAGGATTACAGGCATGAGCCATTGCTGCCCAGCTCCATGAGACTTTTATCTCCAATTAACCACTCAAAATCTGAAAGTGGTGCTGTGGCTCAAGTGGTAGAGTACTAGTCTTGAGCACAAAGAGGGCCTAGGGACAGTACCTAGGCCCTGAGTTCAAGCAAGCAAGCAGGAAGGCAGGCAGGCAGAGAGGGAGGGAGGGAGGGAGGGAGGGAAGAGAGAGAAGGAAGGGAGAAGGAAGGGAGGGAGAAAGGAAAAGAAAGAAAAGGAGAGGAGAGGAGAGGAGAGGAGAGGAGAGGAGGGGAGGGGAGGGGAGGGGAGGGGAGAAGAGAGGTGAAGAGAGGAGAAGAGAGGTGAAGAGAGGAGAGGAGAAGAGAGGAGAGGAGAGGAGAGGAGGGGAGGGGAGGGGAGGGGAAGGGAGGGGAGAGGAGCGGAGAGGAGGAGACAGAAGGGGAGAGGAGAGGAGAGGAGAGAGGAGGGGGGAGGGGAGAGGAGGGGAGGGGAAGGGATAGGGGAGGGGAGGGGATAGGAGAGGACAGCACTTCTAGTCCATACAGGTGATCAGTGCAGAACCAGGTATGGTGGCTCCTACCTGGAAATTTAGCCACTCAGGATATGGAGCCAGGAGGATCACAATTCAAGACCACCCCAGACAGAAAGCAGCAAGATACCAATGCAACCAACAAGCCAGGCATGGTGATTCACATCTGTAATCCTAGCTATGCAAGAGCCAACCTCAGGTAAAAATGCAGGAACCTATCCAAAAATTAACTAAAGCAGACAAGGGCTGGGGCATGGCTAAAGTGGTAGGGTACCTGCCTTGCAAGTGCAAGGCCCTGAGTTTTAACTCTAGGACTGGAGGAAGATAAGGAAAAACAAAAAACAAAAAAGGTTTGTGGTGGCTGAAAGAAAGGAAATGAGTGCTGAGGTGAAAATGAAGCTGAATTCACCTGACTCTCACTTCAAGAGAAGGAGCATAAAAGTCATCTGGAGTGTGTAGAACAGACAGAAAGCTCCAGAGACCTTGCATACGCATTCCTCAGAACACTTACTGGTCATCGTTGTGTACAGACCAGGGAAAGATCTACTGAAGTGAGTTCAATAAATGCTAAGCAAAAGGAGCATCAAGAAAACCACACCAAAGCGCACCAAACTCCAACAGCTCAGAACCAAAAGAAAGAAGTCTTAAAAGGAGTTGCAGAGTAGGCACCAATGGCTCACACCCAGGCTCTGAGTTCAAGCCTAAAAATAGGCACACACATATACAAAGAAAAATTAGTTGCAGAGAGATACACCTTCTATGCACAGAACAGAGCAGGAGACAGCAGAATCCTAGTCATAAAAATGTTTGCAACTAATAAAACAGCTGAACATCTTTAAAGTGCTATAACAAGAATTACATACCCAATCAAATAATTTCCAATATAGAGGTAAAATAAGGGCTTTTTTAATCACCAGAAAACCTGCACTGAAGCAAAGAAGGAAGTAACAAGAGGAAATAAAGATCTACATAGAGAAATAAAAAGAACTGGAAATAATTACATAAGGCTTTCCTAAGTACGTAAATCTCTCAAGAACAATTAACAATTAACAAAACAAAGAATAGTGTGGATGCATGACATATGTAAAACTCAAGTGCATGAGAATAATAAAACAAAGGTTGAGAAAAAATAGATGTACTCACTATAATATTCTCATTTATGAAAAGGTTTTATTACTTTATCATTGTCTGTCATAATTAAAGATGTACAAAGTATACCTTAAAATAATTTTTAAAAACATAAATGAGTAACAGTATGTAAACAAAATAAAAAGGTGATAGAATATAAATCAATAAAGACCACATAGAACCATAGAAAGTATTTAGCCAACTGAAATTACTGCAAAAAGGTGAATGAATACAAAATCAGCTGGAAAAAAAGTCAACAAAGGAGAAAATGGGAAGTAAACCATAACAATATCAATAATCATATTTAAATTAAAATGCGGGGCTAAGAAGATCGCTCAGTGGTAGAGTGCTTGCCTTGCATCCATGAGGCCCTGGGTTCGATTCCTCAGCACCACATAAGGAGAAAAAGCTGGAGGTGGCACTGTGGCTCAAGTGGTAGAGCACTAGCCTTGAGCTGAAGAGCTGAGGGACGGCGCCCAGGCCCAGAGTTCAGGCCCCATGACTGACAAGAAAAAAACAACCAAAAAACTTAAATGAGTATCCCAATTACAAAGCAGTGCTTGTGAAATATAATTAGAAGAAGAGGAGAAGGAGGAAGAAGAGAAGGAGGAGATAAGAGGTAAAAACGGAACTGGGTTTTGGTGGTTCATGCCTGTAATCCTAGGTACTAGCTCCTAATCCTAGCTACTCCCAGGATCAAGGTTTGAAGCCAGTCCAGGCAGGAAAGTCCAGGAGACTCTTCTCTCCAATTAATCTCCTAAAAATCAGAAGTAGAGCTGTGGCTCAAAGTAGTAGAGCACTCATCTTGAGCAAAAAAAGCTCAGGAACAGCACCCAGGCCCTGAGTTCAAGCCCTACACTGGGGGGAGGAGGGGGGAAATACAAACAGATTAAGAAGAAAAGAATTCTCATTAAGTACTGGAAAAGGTTGTATTTAGCGAAACTGATTGACACTGATTAATCAAACCAGTAAAGAGATTCTCTTCACTGTATCTTTGAAAGACACCCAGAGCCTGACCATACCTCTACCTCCTTTAGTACCAGCTCAGTCCAGTTCTTGCTTCAAGCCTTGGCCCACTATAGTTTCCTCTTGGCACAGTGATCATAAACCTTTAAAAATGTAAGAGCATGTCAAACCAGTGTGAGTCCTCTTTTCATTTAGGGTAAAAGCTGAAGTCCTTATAATGCTGTTGAAAACACCTACACATCACCCCTGCTGCTGACAGTTTCCTCTCTTATTCCCACCATTTGTGCCTACAGTGACTGAGTGAACATTCTAAGCACTATCTCACATAAGCCCTTCTCCTTGAATGTTAGTTTTTATGTTCTTCCTCAAATCTGTCTGAATAATTTAGTCAAATCCTTTCTCCACTGCAGTTACACTCTCAGTGAGGCTTGCTATGGAGTGTCAAATGGAAAACCCTACCTACCCATGCTCCCATCGGACCCATTCTCCTTTCTTTCTCTATAGCACTGTCCTCTTCAGCTATTATAGAGACTCCTCACCTGCAGTGTGTACTGTTCCTGTGCTAGAAGGCAAGGTATATGGCAGTGAACCTTGTTCCCTCACCGCCCCAGTGTTTCTACTCGGGCAGGATTCAACAGAAGTATACTAAATTAACTGAATAAATATGCTCAGTGCACAATGGGCACACAGGGGAGCAAAGCCTATTCTGTAGGCCTAGCCAACCAAGATGTATCAGTTCTTCCTTCATGGTGCCTCACAGAATCCACACTATTTTCTCTGAACTCAGGAACCCTGGTTTTAAATTGCTTCATTTCTGTTTTATTACAAACTTTACCATAACAGAGCAGTTACAATTTGGGTATATTGAATCTCTCCCATCACATGTCAGAAGATAAATTGTCAGGGAGTTTCCTCCACAGCAACTATCAAAATGGCCCCACACAGTGGGAAGTCAACAAGCAGCTCCTGGAACACCTAATTAAGTGCAAGCCAGTGGTCAGTGTGTCACATTTCAGTGTGTAAGGAAATGAGATTTTACATATGCTGGTCTGCAGAAAGGTGCCCAACCCAACAGTTTCTGAAAGTCACCTCAGGAGGCACTGCACTAAGCCAGCACTACAGCCCGCTATGCACAGCACTGGTAACAAGTTTTCGCATTACATAAGCCTCTTAAGAAACCAGTTGTATTTTTATTATACTTTCCTCCCTCTTAAAGCAGTATGACCTTATTCATCAGATTTGGCACAGAAAGATCATTTGCTATTTATGAAAGAGGAATTCACCCTCACAGAATAAAGATGAGTCACCACCGAGAATATTCAAAAGATAAGCTCAAATTCTGATGTAAATTCTAGGATAATTTCAGTAAAGGTTATAAACAAGCATTCCAAATTCAAGACTGTGTTCAAGATTACCAACATGCATTCAGAGGGATTTAAAATTCATCATTGCTTCAGAGTTCCTGGAAAACATGCCAAGAAACCACCTGATTGCTAAATACAGCCTACAAGGATGTTCAGTGGTGTTCTCAGCCATCACACTGAAGAGATGAAAAACAGACAACACCGTGGCTCTTTTTCTGGTTCTCCAGAACCTAGGTTCTCTGATATATTCTCATTCTTTCTCCCTCTTCCCACCCCCATCTCTGTCAGTGTTGTAACAGAATGCTAAAAATATGGCTGAAGTGAGTCACTACTTTAAACAAGGGATTTACATTATCATTACCAAAAATGGGACAACAGAACATGGTCACAGTGAAGTGACACACAAATACCTGCCAAATGCAACATACAGCATCACCCATTTAGCATTCTTAGCAAAAACATTTAACCTAAACCTAAACCATGAGAAGATACTATTCGGAATTCAGAAGACACAAACTTCAGTATAATACATTGCTTACTTTTAAAAGAAATTAGTGCTTGAATCTGGGCATGGTGGGACATGCTTGTAATCCTAACATTCAGGATGCTAAGTTCAGTAAGTTTGAGGCCTGCCTGGTCTATATAGCAAGATCATGTTGAAAGAAAGGATGAAAAGAAAAAGGAAAGAAAGTGGGAGAAAGGGAAAGAAACAGAATGGAGTGAAAGAGGAAGAGAGGGAGGGAAGAAGGGATGAGTAAATCAGTGTTTGGGTGGGAGGATTGGTGAGGTAATGATTAAAGGACATTCTCCCCTCCTCAATTAAACCAAACGGTATTCTCAGACAGCCTATCATTCTGGCGGTTTTAACATAAATCACCTCACATTCACACATGGACAATCTAACTCACGAAGTCCATCTTCTTTCTATCCTGATCTCTCTGTCTGTCATCTGACTCCAGCTGAAAACACTGCATAAAACACATTAAAAAGTCACTGAATCAGTTTCTTGAGCTGCTGTAACAAATTACTACAAACTCAATAGTTTAGAACAACAGAAATTTATTCTCTCACAGTTTGTGAAGGCAGAAGCCTGGAATCGAGATGTCTGCAGGGATGGTTGCTACTAGAGTCTCTGAGGGAGCATGGACCCCATGCCTCTCTCAGTTTCTGGCAGCTGTAGTCCAGCCTTGGCCAGTACATGGACTACTCCCCCGTCTTCCAGGGATCTTTTCTTCTGTTTGTGTCTATCTTCCTCTCCTCCCTCATGCCCCAAA
This sequence comes from Dipodomys spectabilis, assembly GCF_019054845.1. NCBI lineage: Eukaryota > Metazoa > Chordata > Mammalia > Rodentia > Heteromyidae > Dipodomys > Dipodomys spectabilis. The sequence goes on from NW_024870775.1 coordinate 15,894,483, forward strand.
CTCCAAGGACACTTTGTCATTAGATTTAAGGTTCATTTAAATAACCCAAGATGATTTCATCTCTAGGACTTTTTATTATCTGCTGACTCTTTCATACTTATAGCCACTATCTTTCTAGGCTTAGTGATATCCTAATCATCAGTAAAAGCTTACTCCTGAAAAGAATCTTAATGCTGAGACAGAATTCAGTAGTAGACTGCATGCCTAAGATTCACAAGGTTCTGGATTTAATCTCTAACACCACACCAAAAACATATTCAGAAACATATCATAGTTTTCCCAACAGTTTAATTTCACCTATTTTCTAATACAGCTCTTCAAGTAGGTCCATCCTTATGAATCCTTCTTTCATTAGTCACTGTGAAATAGGTAGGTATGATAGAACAGACAGGTATTATATGCTTTTGGCCTATAAGAACACTATTTTCTGTACTTTACAACTTGCGGGGGGTGAGGGAGGTGGGGAGGGAAGGGATAGTGGGAGAACAACAACGTACTCATTGCCTTACTCGTGTAACTGTAACCCCTCTGTAAAGCATCTTTACAATACAATAAAATTTTCAAAAAAGGAGGCTGGGAAGGTGGCTCAGTGGTAGAGCGCTTGCCTTGCATGCATGAGGCCCTGGGTTCGATTCCTCAGCACCACATAAGCAAAAAGAAAAAAGCCAGAAGTGACGCTGTGGCTCAAGAGGTAGAACGCTAGCCTTGAGCTGAAGAGCTGAGGGACAGCGCCCAGGCCCAGAGTTCAGGCCTCACGACTGGACCCCAAAAAAAAAAAAAATTTTCAAAAAAGAACAGTATTTTCATGAATTATCAAAATAGAAAAACCTTAGTTGTTGACTTCAGCAGCCTTCAGTTTCACTGCAACTTATGTTTAATTTCTATCTACAGACTCTAATTAAGTACACACATTTATAATAGTATTAAACATATGGTTTTAACCTATTCATATGTAAACATGTCTGCCCTATTTATCCACTATATTTAATCTTTACATTGTTAATTACCTTATTTATACACTTGTAAATTGTCATATATATGTACAAATTACCTAGGAAAGTTACTGTAATTTGTTAATCCTTAAGTAAAGTCCACTTTTTAAAAGAATAACCTCACAAAATGGCAATTACCTCCAAATGATCTAAATCAAAATTGCCACAAGAATGCAGACTTTTTTAAGGATGCAATATTCCACTGTCAGTGTTGAAAAGTAGCTTCCTTAATGATTCTTCACAGAAGCTGTTCAATTTACCTCGCTTTTCTAGGAACAAAATAAAGAACACCTCATAAGCTTTAAATTCACTAAACTCAGTCTACGTCCTGCTATATAGCAACAAGAAAGGCAGCCAGAAGCCTGAGGTACTGCTAGAGTTTGGACCTAGAGTGTCTCCCAAAGGCCTATGTACTGAAGGTTTGGTCCCTAGGCTTTGGCACTATTGGAAAGTGGTGGAACCTTCAGGGGTTAGGGCCTAGTAGAGAAAGTTAGGCGACTGGTACACAAAGGGCCTACTGGGACCCTGGCCCCTTCCTCCCTCTCTTATACCTCCTGCTGCCATGAGGTGAACAATTCCTTTACATTTTCCTGCCATGTGGTTCTGCCTCATCACAGGCTTAAAAGCAACAAATGAATCATGGTCTGAAACCTCAGAAACTGTGAGTCAAAATAAACCTTTCCTTCACTTATTGCCCTAATATAAGCTGCTTAACAAAAGCCCTACCTACTCCTCTATTCAGAGTCTCACTGTGTACATGAAGCTCTCAATTGCAGGTGTACACATTAAATGCACAAACAAGAAAGGTACAGAAGAGCTGTATAATCCTTCAGAAAATAGATGCAAACTATGTGGACTATCAATAATTTAAAATGTAAGAAATAATACAAAAAAAGCACAGAGAGGGTACAAAAAGAAAGCAATGGTCAGCAAAATCACCATCTTTGCATCTACATAATCTAAAAAAAAGAGTGAATTTTGAATAGGAACTTCATTAAAAGAATAAACAAAACAACATTAGTCCCTTTCCCTAGCATGTTGCCTTTCCCATTTCATGCTCTTGTACCATCCTTTGTTTCTGGGAACAAATCAGGAGTATTATAATAGATGTGAGCTATTCCTACCTCCACCAGGAATAATTGCCAGCTTTGTTTCAACCAGGCCCATTTTCGCAGAAGAAGCTAAAAAGAAATAAAGAAAACTAAGTAACATCCACATCAACACATTCAAATATGACAACTTGAAAAGATCAGTAAAACATGATACACCAAAAAGTATTATGTTTATTAATCAAACTGGTGTCACAACTTTTTAAAATCACTTCAGATACTGAGTTAAGGAAATATGTAAGCACTCTACATGACACCCGTAAGGAAAGAACCTAACATTTTCCATTAAAAAGTGTTTGGCAGTGACTTCATTTTTTGATGAAAGAGCAGAGTTGTACTGCAATATTAGACCTGATATTGCCAACTTAAGTTTGATGGCTTAAATTCTATTAATTATTCAGGACTAGGAGAGAGATTTGCCTGGCAAGCATGAATTCTTTAGCTGCCTAAGTAGCAGATCAAACAGCTTAATATACGACTACGATATCAGCTATGGCAACTTCTTAGGCCAAACCTCTGTTGTTTGAGATAAGTATCTTTACTGTTCTCACAGCTATATAGTCTTCCTCTTTCCATCTGTTTGTATGGATACCTTACAGGATCTTAATTGTTTCTTTACTCACATGTCTAACTGTACTTACACTATTTCTTGCATCCTCCTCATTCCCTGAATTTTCGTTCAAAATGAATTACATGTACCTCAGATTTTTAATTTAAAATCTACTTGAACCTAGCAACAGAAGAAAAAGCAATAAACCACAACAAAACTAGTGATTCTATCACAACAAAATAAGGACCTAACACAGGGTAGAAAGGAGGTAAAGTATACATGGACAAGAAACTACAAATCCGAAGACACAGTCCCATCAAATTATTAAAGGCTGAATTGCATTGATTTTGGAAGTGACAGTGAGAACCAGAGGAAGAACAGTGACAACCATGTGCTGTCTGCTTCACTGGGTTCTCAGTGCTGTCCAAGGCGTAAGCAGTACTAGAGTCTATGCAATACTATGTCCAGAACAATGGCATGGCAAATCAGTATATGTATTTGCTCTAGTGGGGTAGCAGAAATATGAGCTTTGAAGCCAGATCACCTGGGTTCAAATCTCAGTTCAATCGTTTGTTTCGGTCTCTCCTATATCTGTACTAATTTCCTCCTGCACCCCAAGGTACACCATGTTCCTGGGGTTGCAAGGCAGACCAAGGGAGTGAATACACATAAAGTATACACGCGACACCTAATCAAACTCCGAAAGTGGTGAGCACCAATTTTTTTCATTATTTTCATAACCACATCATACATACTCAGAAAAGCATTCAGCAAGTAAGTGAACTAAAAAAGGAATCATCAAGTCATTATTATTGGAGCCAAAAGTCATTAAAAGTGCTTGGACTAAAGCACATCCATAGATTAACTCCATAGGCTAAATGCTCCCAGCAATAGTCATTATCCCCATTTTAGAAAGAAGGAGGTATCTACAAAGGACAGAACCTAAGTTCCAACTCAATCATCTGGTCCAAATCTTGTCTGTTCCCACTGCTAAGGCTGAATAACAAAAATCTTCCTTGTCTTCTTTTTCTCCCCTCTTCTTCCCTTTTCTCTTTTGCTTGGCTTTTTCAGACATTGTTTCATGAGCCCAGCTTGGCCTCAATCTTGTGAATCTCCTGTCTCAGCATCCCAAGCTTTAAAAATCTTCTCTTTAATTGGGAATTTCAAATGCATCATTAAACCCAATAGGTGAAGTTTTAAAAAAAGTTACATATAACAACAGCAAAACAAAATACTTGAAAAGTAAGCCCCCCCCCCCCCATTAATTTAGTATTGGAGACCAAACTTAGGGTCTCACACAAGTCTGCTTTAAGAATTAGCTATATTCCCAGCTCCCACTTTTAAAAATTATGCTCTGAATAGGATTCTCACCTGCTACTCGTATATCACATGCTAGAGCCAGTTCAAGACCACCACCTAAAGCAAGTCCATCTATTGCTGCGATCGTTGGCACTGGTAGATTAGCTGAAATAGAAAATGTTACGTGTCTTCATTTAGGTCATATCTCACTATGGAGTTCACTTTAGACCATTTAATATGAGCATATTTTAAAATATTATATGCAGATGTTTATATACCTTTGATCTTCAAAAAATAAGCATTGTTTGCAAAAACTTTATTAATGATTATAAACTAGTTCATCACATAAATGGGCAACCAGTATTTTTTAACTTCCCACATTACTGAATTACTTTCATGAAAAATTTTTATTGGATTAATGGGATCACAGTTCTGACTTCATAATCTTCTTAAAGTCTTTTATGCAAAGCTTGGTTCATATAAATGTCAAGGTGAAACTATCTTTGCATAACTGTAAAACTCCTGACTTGCTATTGGGCTACCTTGGTGTTAAAATGGCAATCTTATTCAAAGAAAGAGATATTACATCTGCTTAAACAAGATGGAAATAGTTCAATTGGTCTCTGAGGCAAAGGCCCATTAGCTCCACCACTTATCAAGGACCAACAAGGAGTACTATGAACCGGCTCTACAGCACCACTCTTTCTGGGACACAGCCTCTGAGCACCTGCCAGAAGCATGACAGGTGAAAGCATCCAATCACAGTACTCCAAACTAGACTTGCTAGACTGCATCCAGATTATTTTAATAAGACTTTGTTATTAAAATGTACAGATTTCATTTTTATAACTCATTCAAAAATGACTGGTTATGTTAGGTAGTTTGTGAAATGGAATGCTTCTTATTAATTTTGACTACAGAATGTGAAGCCAATTTTTTTTTTGGGGGGGGGATCCAGTCGTGGGGCCTGAACTCTGGGCCTGGGCACTGGCCCTCAGCTCTTCAGCTCAAGGCTAGCACTCTACCCCTTGAGCCACAGCGCCACTTCCGGCTTTTTTCTTTTTGCTTATGTGGTGCTGAGGAATCGAACCCAGGGACACAGGCATGCAAGGCAAGCACTCTACTACTGAGCCACCTTCCCAGCCCCCTGAAGCTAATTTAATATATAAACAAAATATAGATTTTTATAAAGTATCAACTCCCCAAATCTCTCTTCTATTCTATAGGTATTCTAATTTATTTAGGGAATTCTAAAATTCCCCAAACTTCTTTTAAGAGCTACACATCTGCTAGGGCTTGAGTACTACTATTCACTCATAAAGGAATCTACCAGACTGATCAGTTAACAGTCTGTCAAGGCTGGCAAGTAGCACAGGCAGGCAGCTGCCACCCAAAGCAGAACAACCCCAGAATAACAGGGAGTGGGATTTCACACAAACCGTAAGTCACCATTGTGGACCTGTGTGAACATTTGGGGGAGGCAAGAACTTCAAAGGACAGGACCAATTCAAGTGCTTTCCAACACACTTTGTGGGAAAAAAAAACAAAACCCATATATATATAATATATATTATATAATATAACATATAATGTTATATATTACACATATTATGATATATATTATATAGTATAATATTATATATTATAATATATAACATTATTATATGTTATAATATATAATATGTAATATATGTATTATATTATATATAATATATATTATATATTATAATGTATTATTATAACATATATATTACATTATATATTATAATATATAGTATTTTATATATAATATATATTATATATATATAAATTTTTAGTCAGGAAATTAGTTTAATGGAACAAATCTTATCTAATGGATTTTACCTGAAAATACGAAAAGAACGATCTATAAAGTATTACAATACCAAATTAACCTAAGTATTTCTCAAGCTCCTAAGTAAAATGGAACAACTTTGTTATCAGTTTCAAATTATTTTTCCTTCCTAAAAACCTGCCTAAAGAGATTATGCTTCTAATTTGCTCAATCTACTACCTCTCTGAACTTAAATCTCATCTATCAAAACTTTTCCCCAAGCCCAGTTATGGGCCTTCAGCTGACCTCCCCTGGAGACTAGTGCTAAATCTTTGTCATCCATACCCATTTATCAAAACTCACCAAGAGGGCTGGGAAGGTGGCTCAGTGGTAGAGCGCTTGCCTTGCATGCATGAGGCCCTGGGTTCGATTCCCCAGCACCACATAAGCAAAAAAAAAAAAACCTCACCAAGACTGTTCTGGCTCCAATTACAGCAAGACTGCAACGCTGTGCTTGCCAGTGGACAGTCTTCAATCCCAGTTAAATATACTGACTCTAAGATCAGAGACTTAGACACTGCTTCCTGGCCCTTCCCTCTTACAGTTCTGTGCTGGGTCTCTTATCCTTCCTGTCTTTCCAGCTCCCTGTGGCGATGTCTCAGCTTCTTTATCTCTCAATATAAGCTCTACTAAACTGTATAGAGCCACTTGCCTGTGGACATCTCCAAACCAGGAACACCCTAAACTTAGGGTGTTACTCAGCTCATAGAATCTCCTTCACCAAATCAGTCAAAAGTCACCCATGAATGTCTTGCTTTCCAACACCCTGTACTCAGTGGTCTACAGAATGAATCTGCAGTGTGTAAAACCCTAAGCCCTTTCTTGTGACCAGAGTTCTGGTTTTATCATTTCCCATCAGCCAAAAGTCCCAAATTCATCTCCTTTACCTGCAATTTGCTACTCTCCAGTGCAATTTCCACATTTCTTTAAGGCAATATTTCTAAAAAGTATTCATAGTCATGTGATTACCCTTATTTACATTACAACTTGTACAAAATATGTAACACAAACTGACAGAAAAGTGAAGTCCCAAAAGAACAAGTAAAACAGAAAAAATAAATAGCATTATCAAATCATTAACCAGATTAATTAGTTGATACTTTCAAATATTAATTAATATAAATGAGCACTGTGGAAAGCTATAAAATTTCTTCTACTAAGGAATTATTTAGGTAGAACATCATAATATTTAATAGAATGTCAGCTATTTTACAATATTATGAATTCTAATGATCCTGGGTTTTTTCCTCCAATGATGTTTGTCATAGCAAATCTCTTTAGGAAAATATCTAGTTTCACGATTACCTATCCAGTATTTCTTCTATTAGGAGCATTTAGTAATTACAGGGAAGCGCCACCAAGTGCACATTTTAAAAGGCAGTGGGATCAGACACTGGTGGCTCATGCCTATAATTCTAACTACACAGAAGGCTGAAATCTGAGAGTAAAGGTTCAAAGACAGCCTTGGCAAGAAAGTCTTTCAGAGTTTTGTCTCCAACTAAGCACCCAGAAAACTGCAGGTGAAGGTGTGACTCAATGCTAGTAGAGCACTAGCATTTAGTAAAGAATCTCAGGGACAGCATCCAGGTCCTGAGTTCAAAACTCAGGACCAGCACAAAAGAAGAAAGAAGGAAGAAGGAAGCAGGAGAAGGAAAAGAAGGAGAAGAGGATGAAGAGGAGGAGGAATAGGAAGAGGAGGAGGAAGAGGAGGAGGAGGAGGAGGAAGAGGAGGAACAGCAGCAGCAGCAATAGAGGGTCTAGTTTCAAAGATCCAAAAGAATATGAAAATGGCAGTGGTGCAGAAACACCAATGACTAAAACAGGAACTGAGATCCAATAGGCAACAGCCAGTCCCAGCAGCAGTAGGAGAAATTATGACTCAATACGTTACACAACCAGCAGGATAAGTATCTATTTTGAGTTTCATTCCAGGAAATGAGCCAGGTATGACAAAGAAGATAATAATCCTTTGAAATGCTCCTAAAAATATAATTAAAGCAAACAAACAGTTTTGCTATTTAAAAAGGGGAAAGAAGCACACCAGGCCTTGGGTGCCCTAAAGCAGTTTGCAAGACACTATAGCATAGGGTGACTGGAGACATAGTGGGGACAGGAGCTACAATTCCAAGTGTACTTTTCACATAATGTAGGATATCTATAATCCTCTACAAACACATACACAGTCTCATTATTTAAAAAAAATGCTACTGTCAGTCATGATTTTTTAACTTTTGCTCGGACTAGTGCTCCCAAACAAAACAAAGAAATGTATTTCAACAAAAAGAGCCCACCTACAGTATGATAAAAGCCTAAATACTGAAATCTTCAGATTCGAAAGTAAATCAATTAAGTATTGCAATAAATTCCTAATTATTCCTAAATTTGTAAAACTGTACTTTTGGCTTAATGTACTTTCTCCCATTCCCATCAACTTTTAAAGGAACCACAAAAACTATACAAAACAAGCCATGGGCAAAGCCTGCCAGCTGGCTGCACCCTGGCTCTCCTGGAGGCTTATTCCAGGACCACTGCCTGGATGAGGTACAGAGGAACACTGGGGGTCAAGGGGGGGGGGGCGTATTTCCACTTCTAAGAGTCAAGCCTTAGACACCCTGGGCCTTAAACACAAAAGCCAAAGCTAACCATCTTCTATGCATAACAGCTCACTTGTCCACAAATAGAGAAGCTCAACAAGTTGCTGGGATGCAAAACAGATGAGCAGAAGCAATATTCCCTTACAGAAGGAGTCCTTGTGTCAAGAACCAAATGCTGAAAACAAATATTCTCTTCCACACACATTTGCATCCAGGATGGCCCCACTTTGTTCTGACTCCATCAAGACAGAAAAGGAAAAGAACTTTTTTTTTTTGAGAAAAAATGGAGGAAAAAATGCCCAGTAGCAATACGATAGAAGAGGTATTCAACCTCTCTTAAAGCCAGAAGAATATGAGCAAAATGATGGTGGAGCAAATTCCCACTGGATCCTGCCACAGGGAGAGAACTCTAGTCAGAAGGATGCCCTGGCCAGTGTACTACAGATTTTGTGCTGAGTGATTACACTAAACTGTGTCTGCCTAAACAGCACAGCTGTGTCTGAAGCTCATAAGAGTACATATAGAATAACTCAACCATACATTATTAATATAAGACACTGTAAGATGAAGCTCCAGCATCTTTAGAACATCCAATACTTGTTTATAAAACCATCTGATATGACATATAGCTTACAATTTCCTCAACCAAAAAAAGAATACTTGTAATTTTTTTCAGGTTTCTGAGATTTTTGTTGTGTGTGTGTGTGTATACAAGTGTGTGAGACCTAAGGCTTGAATTAGGTCCGGGGCACTGCCCCTTGGCTTTTTTGCTCAAGGCTAGTGCTCTACTTGAGCCACAGCTCACTCCCAAGAATATAATTCAGTTATTTAAAAGAACCTACTCTTTCCTATAATGAGATTCGCTACTTGTATTCCTGACAATATTCAAACCAAGATCATAAGATCTAGAGTTTAGTTTGAGTTCATCAATGTTAATCATACTGAGTTGACACTGATACTCAGCATCACACACATATGGAAACCAGCTAAGTCTGAACTCAATTGAACTGACCAAACTCAGTTACTGCTTCAAACATGCCAGGCACCATGCCAACTGCTTTAAAGGAAGAACAGAAGACACTGGAACCTTGATCTCCTATCTCCTTTACCAAAGTATCTGGGATTACAGGTTCGAGCTACCATTACCACAGCTTGTTTTCCTTCCATGCTCTTAAAATTCTGGTCATAGTTAACTCTCGTACCCCAGACCTAGAGCCCCTAAAAAAGATTTGGCATTATAAGCCATCCTCATGCCCAGCTCCTAGGTCCAGCTCTCTAGTGGTCCCAGGAGAGGACAGAACCATGCATCAGTTCTTGGGAAAGCTACTACACCAGTTCATCCCAGATTCCAGCAGCAACTAGCTCAGGAAGAGCCAAGCAATGTGGGAAATAGAGAACAGCTAGCCAACACTCAATCTCATCTACCAGAAGCAGAAAAAAGAAGCTGGATTTTTCCCCCTTTTCTTTTTTTGTCCTCCTTCACTACATTTACTGCTACAGAATTCTAGCTTACTCTGTCTGTTCTTTTAAATTTACCTTTCCCTGTAACTCACTGGTGCTTAACCACCTCTCTACAATATCTAATATTAGCAACTGCTATCATTACATTCAACCTCTCCTTTTCCCCATCTTTCATATCCTGTATCTTCTCTCTCACACTCTCTTCTCTTGATAGCTAAGTTCTATATAATGCCTTTAACATGTATTCTCATCTGCTTAACCTCTCAATGGTATCACAAATACCTGAGATCCCTACAAATATGACAGAATTGGTTGTGTAGACAAAAAAAAAAAAAATCCTATCTTACTGTTTGTAAAAAAATGTGGGCTGGGAAGGTGGCTTAGTGGTAGAGTGCTTGCCTTGCATGCACCACATAAGCAAAAAAGAAAAAAGCTGAAAGTGGTGCTGTGGCTCAAGTGGTAGAGCACTACGACGAAGAGCTGAGGGACAGCGCCCAGGCCCAGAGTTCAGGCCCCATGACCAGACCCCCCAAAAAAAAATCTGGATGGGATTTCAATTAGTAAAACTATGAAGTAGACATACAAACCCATTAGTGATTGGGAGGTAGAAACAACACATCTTAGTTTATATCCAAATCCTGTGAGACTGTAGAGACTAATGCAAAGGGAAGACTCTAAATGATTAGAAGCCTAATACATAAGGTCTCTTCGAATGAAACCCAGAAATACAAGACATATAACAAAAGTATGAAATAGGTCACCTCAAAGTATCATCAATACCACAACAAAGAATCAGAATGACATTGAAGTGGAGGAAATTCCAAACACTGAGCTCAAACTCACTGAGAATATTCAATAAAATGAAAGATAGCAATAATCAATTTCAAAAATGAAGGACACAAGCAAACAAACAAAAGAATCAAGTGAGAATACAGATAAAAAGCTTAATGAAAATCAAGCATATACCAACTGAAGCTTAAAAGTCAGTACAAAACATAAAAAAGGATTCCAATGAAAAGAGAGAAATCCAAGGGAAAAACCAAATTGAAATTAGGAAATTAAAAACAAAGTGGAGGCTGGGTGCTGGTGGCCCACACCTGTAATCCTAGCTACTCAGAAGATTGAGATGTGAGAAATGCAGTTCAAAGCCAGCTCAAGCAGGAAAGTCTGTGATATTCTTATCATCAATTAACCATCAGAAAACCAGAAGTAGAGTTATAGCTCAAACAGAGAGAGAACTACCCTTGAATGAAAGACCTCAGGTCCTGAGTTCAGACGCCACATCTGACCAAAAAAAGTAGAAAGCCTCAACAGTAAGAGTCAACAACATGTAAGACAGAATTTTAGGGTTTGGACATAGATTAGACATTGTAGAGAAAGCACATGACAGAAAAAAAGATCACTTCTAAAACACATGAAAAGAACCTACAGGAACATCAGGATTCTATTTTAAAACCTAATTTGTAAATCATGCGCATACTAGAAAGGAGATGTTAACTAAAGATATAGAAGACATATTCAACAAAGCAATAGCAGAAAACAGCTAAAATCTTCCAAAAGAGAAGCCCATTCAAGTACCACAGGTATGTAGAATAGATGATACTAAAACATCTCCATGACATGTATAGACTTATAACAATAAATACAGACAACAAATAAACGATACTGAAAGTTGTGAGGAAAAAAAAAGATGCAACCTACAAAGTGAAGCCTACTTAAAAAATAACAGCAAAGCTCTCAAAAGAAAACTTAAAAGCAAAGCAGATCTTAGAATTATGTTTTCAATGTCCTCAAAGTCACTTACTGAAAACTTTTTATCCCCAACAAAGCTATTTCCTAACGAAAGGGTAAATGGAAATATTCCATGATAAAAGCTAAAACAATTTATAACCACCAAACAAACACTACAGAAAGTACTAAAAAATATACTACACAAAGAAGAAGATAAACATAACCAAAACAAACAAAACAAAAACAGAAAACAAATCCCAGCAGACAAATAGACAGTTGAGAGGGTAAGAATATAGAACCATTATTTTTTTAAAATGGCAGGTGCTACTATGCATCTATCAATCTTAACACCCAATATCAATCACTCTATTAAAAGATATAAAATAATAAACTGGATTAAAATACTTGACCCAGCCATATGCTGTCTACAAGAAATATATCTATCTGATAGAAACAAACATTGGTTTAGAATGAAAGTCTGAAAAAAGACCTACCAAGCCAATAGATCCCCAAAATAGGCTAGGGAAGCTATTCTCCTACTCAGTAAAGTATATTTTAAATTAAAATTAGTCAGAAAAGACAAAGAAGGGTACTTCATTTGATAAATGGTACTATCCATCAAGAAGACTAACAACCCTTCATATTTATACTCCAAATGTTGGTGCACTCCACTTCATTAAACAAATACTATCGGGCTTAAAAATACACATAGACTCCCAACACAGTGATAACAGAAGATGTCAACACTCCACTTTTACCAACACATAGGTCATCAAGGCAAAAAAAAAAAAAAATCAATATAGAAATCTCAGATTTATAGGATACTTTAGACCACTTGGATTTAAGATAGCTAGACAATATTTCATCCAGCATCTGTACAACACATATTCCTCTCAGCAGCAGCCCAAACAGATCATCATATCTTAGGATATAAACTAAGTCTTAGCAAATACAAGAAAACTCAAATAAATGTCCTGTCCTGTATAAAAGCACAGTGGAATAAAACTAGAGGTTAATAGCAGAAAGAAAAATTTGAACTCATGTAGACTGGCAACATACTGCTAAGTGATTAGTGAGACACAGAGGCAATAAGGGAGGAAATAAAAAAGTTCCTAGAATCTCATGAAAATAAAACCACAATCTTCCAAAGCCTCTGGGACATCAGGAAGAATAATATGTCATTTGCAGGGAAATAGATCTGCAAAAAAAAAAAAAAAAGACTGAATAAAGTAAACCAAGCTCAGAAAGACTAAGGGTACATGGTTTCTCTTGCATGTGGACCTTAGGTCTAAACAATGTATGTACGTAAATATGGATATATAAACAATCCAATTGACTAAAGTCTGTTATACACACAAGTAAGATTCCCCAGTGGAATCCACTGAATGATTAGAAGATATTTTAACAAAATGAGTATCAAAAAGCTGAAAAATATCTTGACAGATAATATTCTTGGATGGGACAAATCAAGAAGACACCTAAATCAGAGTAAAAGGCAAAAATGTAAAGATGATAAAGACACAAGAATGTCTGTAGTAGCTTTACACATAAGAACCCCAAACTGAACACAATTCAACACCCACAATGCAGCACTATCTTCTGATACACACTGTACAACCAATGAATCAAAAGAAAATGATTTTAGATAAAGAAAATATAGAAAATTATTAACTTCTAGGTGTGTGTGCCACTCTTGGAGCTTGAACTCAGGCTGCTGTCCTTGAGCTTTTTTTTTTTTTTTTCCTCAAGGCTAGTACTCTAGTCACAGCTCCATTTCTGGCTTTTTAGGTAGGTAAGTCTTATGGATTTTTCTGCATGGGCATGCTGTGAACTATAATCCTCAGATCTCAGTCACCTGAGTAGCTAGGATTATAGCTGTGAGCTACTATTGCCCAGCTATATTCCTTTTTTCATTCTGATAAATATTATTTTACATGATCAGATGTACATGGATATTGTGCCTTTGTGTTCATCTCATAAGAGCATCCTCCTCTGGTCTCACTGTGTGCGAATGCCTGGAATCCTGTATAACTTTTTATGTATTTTAGATCTCGGTTCCACATATGATAAAAAATGTACACCTGTTTGTCTCTCTGAGCTTGGCCTACCTCACTTAACATGATTTGTTCTAAGTCCATCCATTACCCTACAAATTACATTATTTTTTCTAGTGGCTATATAAAATTCCATTCTGTATAACATGTTTAATCCACTCATCTACTGTAGGGCATCTGGGTATATTGTTAATTTTATAAAATTCTAAACTATGAAAATTAATTTATAATGAAAGCAAATTTAGTAACTGCCTAAGGACAGATGGAGATCAGAGGATAAGACAAAGGAATTATAATTGGCAGTGAGGGAATTTCTAAGAGGAATGGACACAAATCACTCATTATGACTGTGGTCATGTTTTTACAAATCAATATGTTCAATTTATAGTATGTCAAATTTCAATAAAGCTTTTTAATTACATGAAGTAATTGACATGAAAATAATACCAATAAAACAAAGTACAATTAATTTCATCTTTTATGAACAACGAGGTTAACAGAATTCATCAAGCAAGAAATAGAGGCATGTGTAAATTTAAAAGTATAGGAAAAATGGCAGAAGTAAAAAAGTGGAAGAAATTAAAAATGGAAATATACTCATTTTGCCATCATTCATGGCAATAAAACTTTCCTAAGAAAATATGGATCAGGTATATTATCTAAAGTATAATGATGATAACAAGGCAGATTTAAAAAATAGAACCCTTTCACACTATTGGAATAAAGCCCATAGATCAAACAAACCACAAAAGCACAACAAAATCAAAAAGTACAGAAAAATTGCAACAAGGCCAACACTGTGTGTGTGTGTGTGTGTGTGTGTGTGTGTGTGTGTGTGTAAGGGTTTCGTCAAATTCTAGAATAATAATTTACTATGGTAGTTAGTATTTGTTTGTTAAATCCATTGCTCCTGCTTAACGAACACAATTTTGCTCTACACTACCAAAATCACAATGTGATTGACATCCTATGAACAACAGCAAAGACAGTAACATTTTAAAAAGAGGAAAAAGCCATACATCCCAAACTAACAAAGAACTATGATCAACAACTCAGAATGGAGATGATAATGAAGATGACCTTCTAGATACCTGCTTTCATTTCCCATTATTTTTGACAAAAGATGAAGCAAACTAAAACTGAGCTCTGTAAGTAACCATGAGAAAAACAATTCACTAGTGTTCTATCAATTAGTCTCTCAAATCCAGGACTTTTCATTTCTAGTCACCATAACAAATAAGGAAAATAAAAAATAAAGGGCATAATAAACTACAGCTGGGGGGGGGGGGAAGGAGAAGGATTGGGATTGGGGGGGAAGGGGGGAGGCTGGGAAGGGATGTGAAGGGTAAACAAAGGAGGAGGCTGCAATGCTTGGTAAGAAAGGTACGCATTATCCTGCCCATGTAACTGTAACTCCTCTGTACAGTATGTTCACAAATAAAATTAAATTAAATTTAAAAAAAATAATAAACTACAGCTAATTTAACTACATTAATTACATATTTTAAATTTTTCTCTGATCCTCAACACACAAAAGACACCTAGAGAACATAAACATTTCAGATCTGCAATGCAGTGACAAATCAGCAAACTTTGAAAATTCTTCATTAATTCATTCTTCACACAATACATCTAAAATAAAAATTTATAAATCACTTGGATAAAAGAAAACAAAATACAAATGTGTAACTTTTCAACATGTAGGACTAGTTAATGAGTACTAACTCAGTACTTCCAGGGTATGTTTTATTTCAGATAAAGTAAAACAAACATTACTTAAAAGAGCTATGACTACAATGAAATGTTAACAAATCATTAAAGTGTAAAAAATCAATTATCTCTGTGTTTTTATGCATAAAACAAGTCATCTTTAAATGGGCTGGAAAGCTTAAAAGAGATATGCATGGAATATATGCAAGCTCTTCAGTATTCAGTACTCATATGCCTCTGAATGCTAATGTAGAGGGAGAGTTTTTTCGTTGTTGTTTTTTCTTTTTGTTTTTTGTCGGTCATGGGGCCTGAACTCTGGGCCTGGGCGCTGTCCTAAAGGGAGAGTTTTAAGTGTATTTATTTATACCTTTGTAAGTATATTTCCTACTTTAACATTTTATGCAATTAAAATGAATACAATGGCAAAGTGTGTAAAATGACAAGTTCAATACTTTAGACTAGTAAAAAATTATTCATGTCTTATTCATATTCAGTGACTCTGGAACTTATGTCAGAGATTATGAGTAAGCCATGATAACTCGGACTGTTGTTCTCTATGTAAGTGTATACATGTATCTTTTAGAGAACACTCTCCAAATAATCTTATTTAGAGTTTATCTATACGAAGCTAAATCATAGAAAGCATTTGTCCATAACAAGCATGGTATGTTTTTCAAAAATGGGATCTACATTTAAAAAGCCAAGAAGGACTGAAGAGGCATGAAGAGGATACTCCCAAGATTGACCAAGAAATTAATTTTTAAAAAGCATTTGCCAGACTGGACAGCAGCTGCTGATAGCACTAACATTCCTCTATTTAAAGAATGAAAAGGGGGAAAAAAGAGGAAGAGAAGTGGGGAAGAGGGATAAGGAGCGAGGAGGTGGAAAGAGGAAGAAGGAAGAAAAGAGAAAGAAGAGGAAAATGAGGAGTTAAAAAAGTTCCCAATGCCAAATAGTACCAAATCCAGCAGTCAACTCTTCAATGCTCATTTTATTTGACCTATCAGCAGCATCTGCTCAAATGCTCCTTGAAACATTTTCTCCATTAGGCTTTCACAATATTGCATTCTTCCTACCTCTCATGTGGATCAGATTCTTCCTCATTCTCCTTTCTAGTTCTCCTCTCTGTGTAGTAACTCCCTATGTGTCTCTCCCAGTGTTATAACTTCACACAGAAATCAGTGTTTTGTGGGCTGGGAAGGTGGCTCAGTGGTAGATCTTTAGGTATAAAATGTACCTTTTCTACAACAAAATAAAAATAATCTAATAACAATTATCTTTAAGAAAATGTTAGCCTGAGCTTGTAATATCCTGAGGACAATTACATTATTGAATAGAATATCTATGACTTTAAGATAAAGATGATAGAAAACATAATCATGCAGTTACTAGATTCTTAAAGAATAGTCACTTGCACAAACAAAACTATTAGACTAGGACATCAAATGTCTTACAAGGAAGTTTCATAATTTTGTTCACATATTGCAAGCATTCTAAGTCATTTTCCTTTCTAGTGTAAATGGTATATTTTTATTTCTGGTGTTAATGGCATCTTTTTCTCAGGTACTAGGTTTTGAACTCAGGACCATGTGCTTTGTTTTACTCACAGCTGGTGCTCTACAGTGTGAGCCAGGCCTCCAGTTCTGGCTTTTTGCAAGTTTTAAGTAAATAAGAGTCTCATATTTTTCTGCCTGGACCAGCTCTAAAATCCCTAAATCTCAACCTCTTCAGTTGCTAGGATTATATGCAACTAATGGCTTCATTTTGTAATACCTTTTGTCTGTGGCTGATATAAAAATAAAAGCAACTGATTGTTTTTATTTCCTTTATGTGTTTATTTACTTATTTATTTACTTTGTGCTGGTACCAGGGCTTGGACTCAGAGCCTCACATTTTTACTCAGCTTTTTGCTCACAGCTGGCATTCTAACCTACCATTTGAACTGTACTTCTGGGTCCAGATTTTTACTGGTTAATTAGAGATAGAGTCAGACTTTTCTATGTGGGCTGATTTCAACCAACAATTCTCATACCTCAACATCCTAGAGTGGTACCATTGATACCCAGCTTGACAAAAACATTTTAATACGGATTGTACTTCCAGTCATCTTGTAACACTATTTCTAATAATTTGTTGGATCCTTTTGGCTTTTTGATGGAGATCTGATGGAGATCATGCCACCTGAGGAGAATACACTTTTTCAGACTTTATGTATGTTTCCACTCTTACTACAGGACTAGAACCTCAAAATAACACTGGCTCTCTGGGCTTGTTTCAGACTTCAGGAGACACAAAGTTTGTTTTGTTTTGTTTTGTCTGTTTCAGGTCCTGCAGTCTAAACTTAGGGCATGGGTGCTGTCACTGAGCTTTTTTGCTCAAGGCTAAGTGCTTGTTCTACCACTTGAGCTATAGCTCAACTTCTGGCTTTTTTGGTGCTTAATTGGATTTAAGAGTCTCATGGATTTTTCTGCCCACATTATCTTCAAACTGTGACCTTCAAATCTCAGTCTCCTGAGTAGCTAGGATTATAGGTGTAAGTCACTGGTGCCAAGCAAGAAATACACATTTATCTATGGCTGCTTTTATGCTACAATATCAAAGCTGCAGCACTACTATATATCTCATTAACTTTACCTCTCCCTGGATTTTAGAATATTACATAAATAGATTAGATCTAGAACTTCAAAATCTCACTAAATCATCATAAAAGGTACTTTGAAATATTTGTCTATTGAAATATTGTAATACAAAATGTTCACAACTATTAAAGAATATTTTAAAACTACAACAGGACCCAGAGCAGGAAAGCTACTATCATCACACACACACAAAAATGTTCAGCTATGGCACCCTACAGCTACAAAATTATACATATATAATTTTCCATTCTTAGCTTGTAAACATCCAATAACATCATCTAAGCCACCAAAAGGTGTTAATGGTCAATTCTACTAATCTTTTTAGTAAAAAAATGTTTCCACAAAATGATGGAAACATTCAATTCCTTCCTTGCTATTTTAATAGTAAATCAGAAAAAACAACAACAAAAAACAAAATTAGATCAATCTCATTTTCTAGTATATGAAACACAAATTAAATGTAATCAATATTAAATATCATCACATCTCTGACCATAATGACTGGATAGGGAGTTTTCTAGTTTTCATATAAGGCCATGGGCAGAAATACTAGATAGAACTCTGTATAGTAAAGACTAATCGACATAAATTCTAATATATAATTACAATCCTAACATGTTTTTATTTTTTATTTTTTGGGTCCGGTCGTGGGGCCTAAACTCTGGGTCTGGGCGCTGTCCCTCAGCTCTTCAGCTCAAGGCTAGTGCTCTACCACTTGAGCCACAGCGCCACTTCCGGCTTTTTTCTTTTTGCTTATATGGTGCTGAGGAATTGAACCCAGGGCCTCAGGCATGCAAGGCAAGCACTCTACCACTGAGCCATCTTCCCAGCCCCCTAACATGTTTTTAAAGCAGCTGAAAAACTTTAATCTTTCTTTCTTTGTTAAAGAACTGTAATGCTGGTAGGTTGGCACATAGTTGTAACCCCAGTTACTCAGGAAGCAGAAGCAAGAGGATCGTGGTTCAAAGCCAGCTTCATCAGTTAGCAAGACCATATCTCAAAGATACGCTAAAAACAAAACGGCTGTGGCCATGGATCAAGTTTCAGAACTTGCTTAGCAAGCTCAAGACCCTTGGTTCAATCCCCAGTACCACAGAAAACAGCAAAAATGTCTATCAAGTTGAAATAGGAGTGGGGGGTAGGGTCGCCCTAACTTGCTAATTACTAGCAAAATATTAAAAGCACTCAAGACACTAAAATCAAAGATGAACACACTCGTTTCAACAAATTAATAATGTACTGAGGGCCTTACTCAATGTAAAAAATAAATAAAGTGAAAAATGAGTAAGACTAAATCTGGATCAAAATAAAAGGTAAAAACTGCATTATTTACAACTATTGATGCATAATGTACTTTTCATCTAGAAAACACAAAAAATATTTAAGAATAAACAATGAGTAAACTGACCTACTATAAAAACATAAAATTTAGTAACTTTCAGGCTGGGAAGGTAGCTCAGTGGTAGAGCGCTTGCCTTGTATGCCTGAGGCCCTGGGTTCGATTGCTCAGCACCACATAAGCAAAAAGAAAAAAGCCGGAAGTGGCGCTGTGGCTCAAGTGGTAGAGTGCTAGCCTTGAGCTGAAGAGCTGAGAGACAGCACCCAGGCCCAGAGTTCAGGCCCCATGACCGGACCCCCCCAAAAAAAAAAATATTTAGTAACTTTCCTATAGGTCGATGCTAACAAAGAGCCACAAATAAAAGTAGGAAGATCCATTCAAAGGAAGAAATGCATTAAAATATTTAGGAATAAGTCAAGTACTTAGTGGATCATTACTGTCATGGTAGCTACTCAGGTGACTGAGATGAGGGATCTTAGTTTAAGGCAGATAGTTCAGGCACAATAATCTATCAGACTCTATCTCTAGTTAACCAGCAAATGTCAGATTAGAATTGTAGCTCAATGGATAGAGGGTGAATAAGCAAGCAAGCAAGAATGCAAGGTTCTAAGTTAAAGACCTGTAAATCTAACATGGGAGGTGAGAGGAATCCTACGAATGTATGGGTGGAGGGGAGGCATTTAGGTGGTTACAAGACAAAGACCACTGCAAGGAAAACTATAGAACATTCCTCAAGGACATGGAAGAATAAATGATCCCTATACTCGATATACCACATAGATAAAATGATTCAGTGTAAGATACTTACTTTTTCTTAAGACTTAGCAAAATTCTAATGACAGTCGTAATAGGGTATTTCTCCCCATTTGCTTAAAAAACAAGTATTAGTACATGATTCAGATGGTAGAGTACTGGATAAGCCAGCAGGAAGCTCTGAGTTCAAGCTCCAGAACAACAACAAAAATAGAAATAAAAAAATACTACATTCATTTAGAACTGAAGTGTGAAAACTGCCTAAAATAAATATCTTCAAGGAAAAAGACTAATGAAGAGAACCTAGGTATTCTTTAGCCACTAAAAAGTTTAAATTTTAAACTATTGGACACAAGCTAAGGTAGTACATTAGGAAAATAGGTAATGTATAAAATATTATAAGATTACTATGTCTTTTAAATTAATATTCCTTCCTATAGAAAGATGGAGGATATAAAACATTGTTTACAGAAGGGGAAAAAGCAAGTCTAATTTGTAAGGATAAAACATCATACAAGCAGTGGGAAAATGAAAAATTAATATACTCAGATGGCTTTCTTGCCCTTTGACAAACCTAAAAAAATAATAACATCAAATGCTGGCAAGAATATGGGATACTACTTTATAACTGATAGGAATACAAATTATTACAATATTCTTAAAACTCAATTTTGATAGGAGTTACAAAGTTTGAAATGATTAAGTTATAGTTGGGATAGAACTCTATATTTAGGAATCTATCCTTATACACACAAGTAACATTCACTGCTTCAGTGAGTAAATAACAAAAATAGCAAAAGTATTTTTAATGTTAAATGCTTATTAATAAAAAAGAATTCAAAAGTTTGGATATACCGTGGGTTGATATACAAAAGAAATCAGAAAATGATAAAATAAACTGATATGTATTATTGTTCTAAGGAAATAGTTAGGATCCTATTTATGTAAGAAACAAAAATATCAAAATCCATAAAGGTGTATATGCAGTTATTTTAGAGATAGACAGTTTAGATAAAAAACTTATGCCAAATTTTTCAACTCTCTAAAAAAATGCTTGCAGTATTTTCATATGCCATCCCATCTTACTTGGGAGGCATCTGTAATAAAAGTATTTCAAACAATTTTTCAAATTAAATATATTAAGTGCTGTTTAATGACAATCAGCTCTCACAGACCACTACAATCTGATTATGCAAGTATCTGACTAAAACTTACAATATATAAGAATATTTGACTTTTAAATTCAAACATTAAAGACCATTACAGCATGCTGAAAGAGTAAGGTCATATGCTTACCAATATCATTAATCACTGCTCTTATTTTGGAGACAAAAAGGCCCAACTTCACTGGAATGCATTTTGGCTCGTTCCTTAAGGTCAGCACCTAGAAAATATTTCAGTTACAAATATAATTTAGCTATGAACAAAATCTTAAGGCAAAGAATTGAAAATTTACTTAAATATAATATATAGCTTGAAGGTCAACAGAATTCCTCTGTAAAGGGAATTATATTATTCAACTTAACCATCAGAAAGAAAATTTGCTTATTCATTCACCTACAATGTCTTTAAATCAGTGCTTTTCAAGTTTTCTGGTCTCAGGAATCCTTCACACTCACAGGAGACAATGCTTACTACTAGAAGCTAAAACTAAGAAACTTTTAACATTTTTCCACTAAAAAATTACAAGCATACACATTAATGCTGGCCTAAGGGACTACAAAGTGGTATAGTGCACTAAAAAATTTCAAGCATACACATTAATGCTGGCATAAAGGACTACAAAGTGGAATAGTTCCTTGGTTCTTGCAAAGATGCTAACAATACACACACACGCGCACACACACACACACACACACACACACACACACACACACACACACACACACACACACACACACACACGGGCCTCATCAGCACCAAGGCCACGCCTGTGAAAGTGTAAGTCACTCATGAGTGACATGAAGCTGTTCAAACTTGGTGATGCCAGCCTTGGTGACTACAAACCCTATGAGAAACACTGGCTTTAAATTATGAACAAAGAGACAACTTCATACTTACGGCTTTATGAAATAATCCTTACTTTGGAACAGAGAAAATTACACTTACAGACTTCCCTAAGTAATCATTAACTCTAAGCTTAACAAAGACACTATTTCAATAAAACTAAAGAGCTAAAAGCCAGTCCTCATTTAGGTAAACAAACAATAAAGCAAAATTACAGTTGACAAGGAATATGTATGGCTATTTATGCCTCTTATTAGTTCCTTATAAATGAATTGTAACTGTGCATAATATCGAGTATGGGTAAGGCTGGGACATTCAGAGCTCACGTATTTTCCAGGAAAGATAACAGAGTTGACAAAGTTAACACAATGTAATTCACCAGTTCTTATGTGTGCATACCATAGATAATCTCAAGTAACCAAAAACATATATAACAACATTTTATGCAGCATTTACATAACAGCTAATAATTTAAAATAACCTAAATATCCATCAAGAGAATTAACCTATGACCAATTTATAACAGTATTACATGTCTAACAAACAAAGGAAAGAATTAACAGTACAAATACACATTAAGTAAACTGAGGAAAAGAATAATTACAGAAAATCAAACAGAATAACAATCACATAAAATTTTAAAGAAATTTTTATTTAAAAATTTATAAAGCTGATTGCATCAAAACAATGGGCTTCTGCACAGCAAAGTAAATTATCAATTAAAGGATCAGTCTGTAGAATGAAAGAAAATTATTTATCAGCTATTCATCTGACAGGGGTTAATATCCACAACATATAGGAAACTGAAACAATTCAATAGAAAGAAAATAGCCTGATTGAAAAATAGGCAAATGATGACTGGAATAGCAATTTTTAAAATATACATGTCTAAAATATACATGGCTAACAAAGGAGGAGGCTACAATGCTTGATAAGAAATGTACTCATTATCTTGCCCATGTAATTGTAACCCCTCTGTACAGTATTTTCACAATAAAAAATATATATACATGGCTAACAAGTACCTGAGAAATAATGTTCAACATCACTAACCATCAGGAAACTAATACAAGATATCTCCTCATTCATATCAGTTAGGAAGGGCTATAATGTGAAAGATAAATAAGGGCTGAAGGCCTGGCTCAGTAAAAGAGCACTAGTCTAGGAAGCGGAAGGCATCAAGTTTAAACCCAAGTACCACCAAAGTATAAAAATAAATAAGCTGGGCACCAGTGGCTCACACCTGTAATCTTTCCCAGGAACTACTCAGGAGGCTGTGATCTGAAAATCAAGTTTCAAAGCCAGTCTGAGCAGGAAAGTACATAAGGCTTCTATCTCTAATTAACCACCAAAAAGAAGGTATGACCCAAAGGCAAAAAAAGTAGAGCAGTGTCCAGGCACTGAGTTCAAGATCCAGGACTAGCACACAAAAAAATTAGATATATAGGTGGACGGATGAATGGATGGATAGATAATAGATAGATGACTAAATAACTGCAAACACTAGCAAGTACATGTTGATAAAGGAAGACTTCGAATGCTATTGCTATAAATGAGCATCCAGTATGGAAAACAATAAGGAAATTCCCTTAAAAATTGACAATGATGGGCCAGGAAGATGGCTCAGTGGTAGAGCGCTTGCCTTGCATGCGTGAGGCCTTGGGTTCAATTCCTCAGCACCACATAAGCAGAAAAAGCCAGAAGTGGCGCTGTGGCTCCAAGTTGTAGAGCACTAGCCTTGAGCTGAAGAGCTAAGGGACAGTGCCCAGGCCCAGAGTCCCACGACTGACCAAAAAAAAAAAAAAGAAAATATGATAACGCATATTTTCCAGCAATCCAATTAGTCCCTCTGATCCAGGATTGTACTTTACTTTTATCTACAAACACAGTCAAAAATATCAAATGGAAAATACTAGAAATAACTAACAGATTTTTAATTATATGTCATTCTGACCAGTGTAATGAAATTCCATGGTATTCCTTCTCATTGTCCCTTTACCCAGATTATCCATGCTATATACACTACCAGGGGCAGGAATCTTTTCTTTCTGCCAAATGCCAGTTAGATTTTTATAAAACAATTCAAGGGCCTAGATTTATTGAATTTTGAGTCTTACTGCAGTTTCCTTGCCAGAACCAGATGTTCCCCACCCTGCTATTCAGTAGTCATCTGGGTTATGAGCATTTCACGGTACTGCGGTACTTAGGTTCAAAAAACCCTTATTTTACCTTATAATGACAAGACAGTCCAAGAGTAATGATGCTGGCAATTCAAATATAGGAAAAAGCCATAAAGTTTTAGTTAAGAAAAAAATTTTGAAAGTCTTAGACATTAATAAGAAAATTAATCACATGCTGAGATCTACAGTAAAAACTAAGATCAATAGTTAAAAAAAATAGAAAAAAAGTCAATGTATACTTTATTTAACTGAGTTGACTCTATGTACTTCACAGATACTGCCTTTTCCAACTGAATGTTTACAGACACCCACATCAAGAAGTCTTATCATTGGAAATGGAGGTCATCAAGCTAAACAAAGTAAGCCTGGCTCAGAAGGGCAAAGGTACAGTGATTTCTCTATATAGAAGCTACACCTAAAAGACAAACTGATACATACCTACATCATTATGTAATATAACACAAAGAACAAATCTGTAACTGTATGACTGAAGAAACTGAGAAGAAAAAGAGGAAAAGAGAATGTTGGAGGGTAAATAATATTGAAATACACTGCATCTATGTATAGATGGCATAAGAAAACTCACAGAAAGTTGATGAATAATAGGGAGATAGGTGGGATGAAGAAAGAGAGAAATAGGTTTAATCTGATTTAAAATACAATTAGACATTGTGAAATGCTATGGGGACACTGCTTTAAACAATACACACAAGAAATGAATGGCAGACTTCTTATTTAAGTGATTATATAGTCAATTTATCTAACCAATTATTACTAAAAAATCATTAAAATATGAGAGCCCTTTTTTAGTCATTTCCACCAATTTATTTTTGATAGTGATGTATATATAATATGTTGTTAAGGCCACTATGGACTTACAAGCTTTAATGGATATGAGCTTGCTAAAAAAAAAAAGTCTTGCTTCTAAAAGTATCTTTTTACACTTCCACAACGCTATTTACATCATAGACAAAATAACTTGAACTGCATTTGGAAAAATAAATCTCTGGAAGTAAAACTGCATAGAGTTTATCAAATGACTATGGATGGGAGGTTGTTTTACTTTTAGGTAAAAATGGGCTTTTAAATAGAAATCAGAGTTTCTAACTGTCTTGACTTCTGAAAAGGAAAACCTAGGCTTTTATTATGGGATGCTTCTTCAAGTACACTTAATATTATGAAGTTTCAAGTCTTGCTGTAAAGATCATGTTGATCTTTCACTGTGATTAACTGGATTTCAGGCTTTATGATAAAATATAAAGAACTTAAAGAGAAAAGGCTCTTGATTCCTTATGCAAGTGGAAGAGCTATATCTTGAATGAAGAACTTAAAACATTCACAATCTTAAACTGAGGTATGGGGTGTTTACAGAATGAGTAGCTGCAAAGGTTTGTGAAATATCTGTACTATGAAAAAGATAATAAATTATAGACATTTAAACAAAAGAATGACAGGAATGTAAAACAGGTCCTGTTTGGGTGTGGGTACTAGAGGGAAGGAAAAGGGTGAGCAGAAAAGATAAATGTGTGTGAATATGATCCAAGGACTTTAAATTTATGTATGAAAATAGAACAATGAAACCTGTTGAAATGGTTTAGAAGCAGGGAGGAGTGATGAGAATGACATAGCCGG
Organism: Dipodomys spectabilis; assembly: GCF_019054845.1. NCBI lineage: Eukaryota > Metazoa > Chordata > Mammalia > Rodentia > Heteromyidae > Dipodomys > Dipodomys spectabilis. The sequence goes on from NW_024870775.1 coordinate 15,920,385, forward strand.
TGGTAAGTTTGGTCATGATACTTTGTAAACATATATGAAAATGTCACAATAAAAACCCTTGTACCACTAATAAGTGCTAACGAAAAACAAACAAACAAAAAACAACATATTTAAAAAGAGGGCAGCTGGAGGTGTGCCTTTCCTGCCTAGCAAGCTTAAAGTCTGCTGTTCAATTCCTAATGCTGAATGAAGAAGAAAAAGTTTATTTTTGCCAGAACCCATTATCTTAGGTTATACAGGAAGCTGTGATCTGGAGCACTGCAGTCAAAGCCAGCTGGGCCAGGAAAGTCTAACACTCTTATCTCCCAAATAACCAACAAAAAGCCAGAGTGGAGATGTGACTCAAGTAGTAGAACACTAGTGAAGCAAGAGGGCTGAGCAAGCATAAGACCCTGCATTCAAACACCAGTACTAAACAAACAAACAACAAATGTTCATGATAAGCATAGGAAAGAAGCTTTTATCAACGTGCATGGAAAGCAGTAGAAATTAATACAAAAGCTGCAGCACGTTCCCCAGAAAATCTAGCTAAAAGTATCAATGAAGGTGGCTACTGATTTTCAAATCTAGATGGAACAAGAAGCTGTCAAGGATTTTTTTTTCCCCAAAGCTAGGAAAAAAAAATGCGTGGCTTCAAAGCTTCCAAGATTAACCTGACTCTCATTAGGAGCTAGTGCAGAGGTGACTTTTAGGTTAAAACAAATGATCCTAGCCAGGCGCTGGTGGCTCATGCCTGTAGTCCTAGCTACTCAGGATGCTGAGATCTGAGAACTGAGGTTAAAAGCCAGTCCAGGCAGAAAAATCCGTGAAACTTTTATCTCCAATTAACCTCCAAGAAACAGGTAGTGACACTGTGGCTCAAAGTGGTAGAGTACTAATCTTGATCAAAAGAGCTCAAGAACAGGGCCCAGGCCCCAAGTTCAAGCCCTACAGCTGACAAGAAAGAAAGAAAGAAAGAAAGAAAGAAAGAAAGAAAGAAAGAAAGAAAGAAAGAAAGAAAGAAAGAAAGAAAGAAAGAAAGAAAGAAAGGAAGGAAGGAAGGAAGGAAGGAAGGAAGGAAGGAAGGAAGGAAGGAAGGAAGGAAGGAAGGAAGGAAGGAAGAAAGAGAGAGAGGAAAGAAAGAAAGAAAGAAGAAAGAAGGAAGGAAGGAGGAAGGAAGGAAGGAAAGAAAGGGGGAGGGAGGGAAGGAAGAGGGAAGGAGGGAGGGAGGGAGGGAGGAAGGGAGGAAGGAAGGAAGGAAGGAAGGAAGGAAGGAAGGAAGGAAGGAAGGAAGGAAGGAAGGAAGGAAGGAAGGAAGGAAGGAAGGAAAAGAAATGAATGATCCATTCTGGAAAATCCTGGGGACCTCAAGAATTATACCAAATCTGTTCTGCATATGCTGAAAATGAAACAAAGCCTGCATACAACTGATGCCAGCACAATTGTTTCCAACATGGTTTACTCTCTCAAATCCACTGTTGAGAATTACACATCAAAAAACAATTCCTGTATCACTGTTTATCAACAGTGCACTGGTCTCCTAAGAGCTCTGATGAATAACACAACCTGTACATTCTGTAGTCCAAAAATTAAATAGGCATTCTGACTTCTGAGGTATCTCATTTAAGAAATACAGGTCATGGGGTGGGGCCAAGGAGAGAGGAGTAGACTAATGAAGGGGTAAAAGGGGAGAATGTAGTTAATTCATTTTGTGTACCATAAAACTAAGAAAAATAAGGGAAGGAGTGAGTCAAAGAGGGGTGAAAATGTTGAAGAGATGACATAGCTCGATTCATTACATACATAAACTGCTTTGTAAACTAGCAAAAAAATTCAATACGCATGCTAAAAAATTAAGAAAACTAAAGGAAGGGGTAGACTGGGAGGTATAGGTGAGAATGTTCAAAGGGATGACATTGATCTCGATGTACTGTATTCATAAACTTCTTTGTTGAATGGTAACTCCTTTGTAAAACTAAAAATAATAAAATATTATAAGTAAATAAATAAATGTATGCCATAAGACCATATCTACCATTGATTCAAGTGACTCCTCTGATGAATTGGAAAATGTTAACTGAAAACTTTCTGGAAAGTATCCACCCATTCTAAATGCTACTAAGCACATTTGTAACTTATAGGAAGAGGTCAAAATATCAACACCAGTAGGAGTCTGGAAGAAGCTCATTGCAACCCTTATGGATGACTTGGAGGGGTTTAAGATTTTGGGAGGTAAAATTTTAGCAAAGAAAGTAACTGCACATATGGGAGAATGAGGAGCAGAATTCAAAATGGAGCCATAAGTTGTGACTAATTGCAATCACATGATAAAACTAACAGATGAGTTGATTCCTATGGATGAGCAAAGAAAATGGTTTGTTGGGATGGAATCTACTCTTGGCAAAAATGTTGCGCCACTGCTGAATTGACAACAAAAAATTCTGCATTACAAAACTTAATGGACAAAGCAGAAGTAGGGTTTGAGGATGGACCCAATTTGGAAAGAAATTCTATTATGGTCAAAATACACTCAAACAAGGCAGAGAAATATGCTCCAGAGAAATCTTTATAGAAGGAAGAACTAATCAACATGGCATACTTCACTGGTATCTTCTTGTAAGAAACTTACCCTTCAGCAGCCACTGCCTTGATAAGTCAGCAGCAAGAATGACACTGCCCCCTTTGTTAGGAAATGGGAAGACTTGGAAAAAAAATTATATTAAGTAAAGTAAGCCAGACTCAAAGAAACATAGGTCCCATGGTTTCCCTTATCTGCAATAACTAGTATATGTCTAGGGCAAACAGAAGAGGTCAAAAGCTACATAGGTATGACCATATAACCTGATGCTAAGCAAAATATTCAGGCAAGACTACAAGATTACAACCTGCTAAAGGCTCAGGTGGTCATTAGCATTTTTAAGCAAAAAAGTATTGCCAAAGAATAAAGATGTACAGATAGCTAAAACAAGTTGTAAGTCTGACAAGTGATTTCTCAACAGAAAATGGAAGACACCTTTAATCTTTGTGGGGGCGGGGGGAGAGAAGGGGAATACAGTAGTACTTGTTTATCTACAGTGTCACTTTCCAGTCTGTTATCTGAATCCTCAATCTAAAAATATTAAGCAGAAAATTCCACACATTTAATAAACTATGGTTCAGTGTAAGCATACTTCTATATGCAGTGGAAACCCAAAAACATTCACATAACTTGCTTTATGCAACAGTAGTTTCACTACAATGTTCAGTTCATAGCAGTACTGTAGAAAGGAACCCTAGAGTAGTTATATGAGCTGCCTCGTAATTGTCTGTCACTATAACAAGTAGTTAAGATAATCAATTTATCAGGAGAAATGCTTTATTCTGAGTCACAGTTTTAGAAGTTTCACTTGGCCTATGAGAAGGGAGCAGAAGAATGGAGTGGAGGAAAATCATTCACCTCATCACCAGAAAGCCAGTAATAATGAAGAGGTAGTTAGGGCCTACAATCCCTTTCAGGAACATGCCCCAAGGACTTTAAAGACCTCTCATGTCTTAAAGACCCACCACCTGCAAACAGCAACATTCTAGGAATCTAGCTTGTAGCATATGGACCGTGTAGAACATTTGCAATCTACAGGAGGTTATAGAATATATACTGCATAATAAAGGGGGAAGACTATTATTCTAAAAGAAAAAATGAGTACATCAAAGAGAAATTTGCATCCCACATGCATTATAGCATTATTCACAATAGTCAAGATATGGAACCAAACTAAGTATGTATGAACTGATGAATGGATAAAGAAATTCTATGTATATACACAGAAATTCCATTCCGGTTTAAAGGAAATCCTGTCCCTCATGACATGTATGAACACTGAATACAGAATACAGAATATTGAGTGAAATAAAACATACACAGAAGAACAAATGCAATATGACTTCACTCATATGTGAAATCTAGAAAAGTTGACCTCATACAAATAAGGAACATAATAATGGTTGGAAGGCTAGGGTTGATGAACACTGTTAGAGCACAGAAATAAGTTCAAAAGATGTTTTATAGCAAGGAGACAATGAGAACACTTAACATTCACTCCTAGCATATGATAAGACAACCCACTGAACGATATGCAAGTTTCTCTGGCAAATCTAAGTTTTAAATAGCCTCATAAAAGTGGAAGAAAAACTTAAGCTTGCCTAGGAGGAGATCCTTTACACATGAGGCCTCTGAAGATTAAAACAGAACAGGGTAAGCACCATACTGAAATCAAACACACCAAAAAATTAAAAGATTACAAAGAGACACACAGATACCTAAAACAAGTTGCAAATCTGACAGATGACTTCTCAAGAGAAAATAGAAGACATCTTCAATTCTTAGAGGAGGAAAATACAGTAGTACTTCTTTATCTACACTTTCCCCAGTTTCAGTTACCTGAATCTTCAATCTAAAAAAACAGAAAAGAAAAAACTGTTTTAAACTGCAATCCTTTTAAGCACCATGACAAAAATCCCACAGAAATGCACTCCTTCTTGCCTATCATGTAAATCCTTTGTCTCTCCTATCTACACACTATATATGTTCCCCACCTGCTAGTCATTTAGTAGTCCTCTCATCAGATCAACTGTCAATAGTATGTCATAGTGCCTGTTTTCAAGCAGCATTTATTTTACTTGGAACCTTTTTCTTTGGACACAGGGTGTCATTATTCAGCTAGGCTGACCTCATACTCTCAATTCTCCTGCCTCAGCTTCCCAGAACAGCTGTTATACACCAATCTAGCTTCTGCTTTATTAATAATAACCCTAATGCTGGCAGTTCAGATATACCAAAGAGAAGCCATAAGTTGTAGAGTTTTCTCTTAAGTGAAAAAGAGGTCTCAACAAGGAAAAAACACACAATTTAGAGTACTACAATCAGAATTTTAGGCATCCAGTGGAGGTCCTGGAACAAATCTCCAGGGTAAAAGGAACTACTATAATTACCAATCTAGAATTTTCAACTAAGCAAACCCATCTTTCAAAAATGATTGTGAAATAGGGGCTGGGAAGTTGGCTCAGAGGCAGAGTGCTTACCTCCCATGCATGAAGCCCTGGGTTCAATTCCTCAGCACCACATAAGCAAAAAAAAAAAAAAAGCCAGAAGTGGCTCTCTGGCTCAAGTGGTAGGGCACTAGCCTTGAGCTGAATGGCTGAGGGACAGCACCCAGGCCCAGAGTTCAGCCCCCACGGCTGACAAAAAAAAAAAAGATTGTGAAATAAAAGCATTTTACATGCACACACACACACACATACATACATACATACACACACACACACACACACACACACACACAAATGTACTTTGTAACCAGCAGACCTATAGTAAAACATTAATAGATTATGAAACTAAATGTTTAAGTCTTATACTGCTTTTAAGAGTTGTAACAAATAAAATGGGTACTAAATAACTCATGTAAAAGGGTAAAAAAGGCAAATACTTATCAAAAGGAAACTTACAAAGCAAACTTAAATGTTTGACAAAGGAGAATAAAACAACTCCATCTAGAGGGTCACTATATGGTAATAAGATGATCTACTAAAAAGCCATACAAAATAACATATAAAGCAAGACAGCCCCAGAACATAGAAAGCAAAACTGGACAGAATCAAAGAAAAAAAATAAGAATCACTGTGGACTTTTAGTGGATCTCTTGGTACCTGACACAAGTAGGCAAATGTTCTTATCAAGTATCTTTATCAAGGGAATAACAGGGTGCAGAAGAGGAAAGGTAATAGTAAAAACTGAGATATTGGCAATTCAATTGCAAGATTCAGAGAAACCACATTTTTAGAGGTCCAAGGCCAGCAACTGCAGGCAAACACATGTGCCCAAAACACTTGCAGCCTTGAATACACAATTCTGTTAGAAAACTGAGCCATCAAGGTAGTAAACCAAAAAGCAGAAAAACAATCTCAACAAACTGGATCAACTCTTAATGGGATGTCATGGTAACCTCAGGACAGTCATGAGATACAGGGCATGGCGTAAAATGGCAGCTGAGCTGGTTGAGGCCTAAATAGGGTCATGGTCAGGGGGTAGGGTCACAGGACGCTCAAGAGTTCAAAGAGTCTTTCTAGTTTATCGTATAGGTCTAGAAGGTCCAGTAACCTATTGCCCAAATTCCTGCCCCTGCCTCTATGAATTCAGGCATGCCCATCACCTGGGGGGTGGAACTTGACCTTCATCCACCAAGAAGCCAAGATGGCACCAGTTAGATCCAGTATCCTTATTTTACCAAGAACATAGCACTGCTTAACAGCAAGAAGCAGCTGGGCTGTGACTGACCACTCTCCAGTCAGTTCCTGCAGGCTTTGGAGAATGAACCTAGGGCACTAAGAAAGACAATAATCTCTCACAATAGATCTCCTGAAGACCTCACTCCCAACTTCAATGTAATCACAGTCACATTTCAGTGTGATTTCTGGAAAACTATTCAAACAGCAACTTTCCTATAATGTTTTTTCATTGATGTCAAAGTTCATTATGCTTTAAAACCTTTTATTGATAATCTTGTTACCCATTTTTTGTAACCAAATGTGTATGTAAATTAATTCACATGTAAATTAATTCATCTTATTAAATTCCCTATAACTATGAAGTAGTTGCTTTTTTCCAGATTTTCATTTCAAGTCAGCGCAGAGCTGACCAAAGCAGAAACAATGTAAACTTTTATTTAAAAATGTATCTTCAAATCCATCTCCTATCTTCTCATTACTTCATATATCCATGCATGAAAGACAATTATTTCTAAAACAAGGCCGGATTTATTGTACATTCAACTTAATGCTGCAAAATTTTTCACAGAATCATTTTCCTACAACTCTGTCACTCCTTTCTACCTAACTGTGCTCAAATCACAGTGATGGAGAGACACTTAACAATTAATTCCCTAACAACTCTACTTAATACTCTTTAAGTTACATTGAAAGTAAAGAACTGGAAACTGCCAGAATAAGGACCCCTGTTGAAATGCTCAATATTAGTATCTTTGAAAGTCTCCATTGGCAATTAAAACACCTTTCCTTCTCCTTGGAGCAATGAAGCAAAGATCAGCATTGGCTTTCTAAGGTGCAAAATGAGCCACTGTAAAAAAAATGAGGCACTGCTGAATAACTGTAGTGTACAGATAAGCCTCAGTAGTTTTATGAATGAACACATGTATAAGCTATATGTCATATGGCTCCCTTTAAAATTATCTTCACTTCTCCTGAATCTCTGAACATATCCATCCCATCTGGAGGAAGTCATTGTTTTAAGACATTCCTTCAAAGACTATTTGCCAAGTCAGATGAAATGCAAATTATGATCCACAGATCATGTTTCATATGATCTTATGTGCAGCAAATGGCACTTGCATACTTAACTGTGATAGATAGTAATTTATGTGTTAACTAGACTGCACCACTGGGGGCCCAAATTAGTTTAGTATTTGAGTCCCTGCACTGAACAGATTGCTTTCTCACTGTGGACTGGCAACATCCTATCCATTGAGGGCTTAAATTCACCCTTCTCCCACTGTCTCACTGCTTGAATTGGAACATCTCATTTCAACCTTTCCTAGCCCTTACACTGGAATTGCATCAATGGCTTCCCTGGCTCTTGGGTCTTCTGACTACACCACTTGCATGCAGATATACACTGTGGGAATTCTCAGCAACTATAATGATGAGCCTATTCCTCATTAATTTTATTTTTTTATTTTATTTTATATTTTGCTGGGTGCCGGGTGGCTCATGCCTGTAATACTAGCTACTCAGAAGGCTGAGATCTGAGGATCATGGTTCAAAGCCAGCCCGGACAGGAAAGCCCATGAGACTCTTGATCTCCAATTAACCACCTGAAAATCAGAAGTGGTGCTGTGGCTGAAGTGGTAGAGCACTCACCTTGAGCTGAAGAGCTCAGGGACAGCACCCAGGCCCAGAGTTCAAGCCCCACAACAGACAAAAAACCAAAACCAAAAAGAAAAAAAAAACCCACAACCTTTTATATATCCTGCTGGTTCTATTTCTCTTGAACCCTAATGTACTTAATGAACTATACCAACCTATTTGATGAGAAGTTGTGTTAATAAAAGATAAAATGAGCAGAAGTTTGTAGAGTATTATTGTGTCAAATAAACCTATAGTTTCTAAATCATTTCTTTTCATGCAATTTTTCATACAATTCAAGAACCTTTGTCTTTTGGGCTTTGTTTTTTTGTTTTCTTCTTTCTTGTGGTACTGGAACTTGAACTCAGGGCCTTGTCCTTGCTAGGCAAGCACTCTACCAATTGAGTCCTGCCCCCAACCCAATCTAGCACTTTGGTCAGTCTAGACAAAAGTCAAAGCCAGTAAGATTACTTTGTTTTTACACAAATAAATCTGTATTTTAAGTTAAGCACTAAATGGATTCCCTCATGTTCTGAAATGTCTCCATCTAAGGTCAGCAAACTAGCCTGTTGTTGCCTTTTCCTATGCTAGGCCTGGGTAGTTACTGTACCTCTAGTCTCATCAGCTGAGCTGGGAAGGGTGATTATCCATTTTCTCAAAGAATGCATAGAAGACTAGACTTGTCTGCTACATGAATATTTGGGTAAAATGTTCCTCTGAAATAATCATAACCAGGTGCTCTCTGTGTGAAAAGACATTTAACTACAGACTAATATTGCTGTATTTTCTACTTCTTAAGTCAGTTTTGGTTTTATTTTCCAGCAATGTATTCATTCTTCCAAAATTCCTAAATTTATTGAAATAAAGTTGCTCTTGCCAATTCTGTGAAATTTGAACTGACCCACCCCTCCTTCTTTTTGAGTGGTACTGGGGTTTTAAATTGACAATGTTGTACTTGTTAGGCAGGCACTCCACTTGGTACATGCCCTTTTGCCCTTTTAGATTTAGTTATTTTTTCAGACAGGGTCTTACATGGTTTAGCCCAGGCTGGCCTGAACCACAATCTTCTTATATGTGCCTTCCATGGAGCTGAAATAACAGACACTACTTAACACGCCCATCTTATTGGTTAAAATGAGCTCCCGTGAACTTTTTGCCCAGGCTAACCTCGAACTGTGACCATCCTCATCTCTACCTCCTGAATAGCTGGGATTACAGGGTAGAGCCAGGATGACCAGAACAACCTCTCTTTTCAATCTGATTATTGTATATTTGTTCCCTTATCACTGAATAATCTTGCCAAACGTTTTGACTATTTGACTTTCCAAAAAATTAGCTCTGAGCTTTATTATCCTAACTATTCTATGTATATTTTCCATGTCATTAATTTATGCTCACTTCATTTCCTTCCTTCTGTTTGGGTTTATTTTGTAGTTATTTCTGTCACTGAAGCTGGATGATTAGTTTATCCCTGTGAGACTTTCTACCTTCCTAAAATATACTACTTTAGACAGCTTTTAATGCAAATACACAACTTTTGAAGTATTTCTGTATTTGGCTTTAAATACTTTTAAATTTCCATTGTGATTCCTTTGCTGAGCAGTAAGTTATTTACAAGTTATCTTAAATTTCCTTATGTAGGGGGCTTTTTCTAATTACCTTTATATAAATGACTTCTACCTCACTTGCATGGAGAGATAGAATGTGCAGTCTGCTGAAATGAGTAGAGGTTTTACGGCCTAGCATATGGTTAATTTTCATAAACATTCCCTATGTACTTGAAAGGAATGACTATCTTCACCAACCACTGCAAGTAATGATCCACATAGGGGCACACATGAACCTCAGCAGGCAAAGAATCAGCTAGAGCCAAAGAACTCTATATATGATGTAATAGTTACATCATTTTACAAATAAAGAAAAAATAAAAGGAGTGAAAAATAACTTTATTAATAATTTTAACAGAAATTTAAAATAGCACGTCCATATTTTTATTACATAATTTCCTGCCATGTGCATGTATATGTACAAACCCACACAGAGACCTTACAAACACATACACACATGTACATATGTGTACATATATATATACATATATATATGTATATATGTATATATATATATATATATATACATACACACAAATGTACTGCCTGAACTGGTGAACATGGCATTCATGAACTTGGAACACAAAGTTTTAAAATCTTACTCAAGATTCCAAATATACCACTGATAGATTACTTCTGGTTCTTCTTCACTTGTGCTGTAGAAATGAATTGTTTTTTAATATACTGATGGCCTAATTTTGTTGAGAAGGCAGCCATATTCACGTTTCTCTAACATTAAAAAAATTTACTCTTAGGTATATAAAAAATAAGCCAGATAAGTTAAATGATCATGATGGTCAAATTAAAGTCATACTGGAGACTGCAGCTTCAAATAGTACAGAAGTTTTATCTTCTGGTCAATAGTCCTACAAGAGAGTGTGGCCAGAAACCGCTGAAGTGAAGTAGAGCTGGCATACAGAGTGAAGAATAAAAACTCAGAATGACTCCATCAGATATCCTGGAGCCTTATAATTTATCAATTTATCATTTTTTTCTGTGATATGACATTGAACCCATCATCTACTGCATGATGGTTTACAATGATAACTTGGTTTTGCTTCAGTGTACATCTGTTCTCCAAGGATGTGATCTTGGTTAGTAGGGGCCTAAGTATTTGCCTAATTATTATAAGAAGTGTCTATACAAAGTCTGGAGGGGATGGACAAGTGAAGTTAAGGGGCCTCACATGACCAAACCAAAAGTTTCTACTTCTGTCCAGCATCCTGGAATCTCAGGGTTACCTCAGGCATCTCTACTAAAAAGTGGTGTCATCTCCTCCTCTCCACCATAACTAGATCAATTCCATCCACACAAACTATGGTGATACTTCATCATTAATCTCACTACCTCTGTACATTCACAGGTATCATCACATTTCTATGAAATAATATGAAATGTCACCTAGGGTAAAGCATTAACTGCAAAAAGTCAAATAAAAGATGCATGTACAGAATACCACTTGTACAAGAAAAAATGGAAATAATAAATATTTCCTTAAGTTTTCAAAAAGAAATATATGAAGAACATCCAGAAACGAATGGGATTCACCATGAAAATTCTCAAAGATAAGTACTAGAGTCGGGCGCTGGTAGCTAATGCCTGCAATCCTAGCTACTGGGGAGGCTGAGATCTGATGACTGCAGTTCAAAACCAGTCCAGCTGCAGGGGAAGAAAGTAGAAGAAAACAAGGGAGGGGTAACAATGTTTGACAAGAATTGGACTCATTTCCTTCCTTATGTAACTGTAACCCCTCAGTATATCACCTTTACAATAAAAAAAAAAAAACAGCCCAACAAGGAAAGTCCATGAAACTCTTATCTTGAATTAACACCAAAAAGTGGAAAGTGGAGCTGTGGCTCAAGTGGTAGAATGCTAGCCTTGGGCACAAAAACTCAGTGATAGCACCCAGGCTCTGAGCCTTTGAAAATTGTTTTAGGATTTTATATAATCAAAATTAATAGGAGGAAACTAGGCTTAGTTCAAATGAATAAAATGTAACACCGAAGAAGTAACGTATGTAACTTTCAACGTAGTATTTTAGCACTATATGTTGCAGTACACACTCTGAAGACACACTGAAGACAAAATGCTATAAATAAACCCCTAATACATTGTGATTAAAGGGAATGTCTATCACAGTGGTATGGATCAGCCATTGAAGCAAGCTTTCTTTTTCTTTGGCTGTACTTGGGTGTTTGAACCTAGTCTCAGGCAAGTGCTCTACCACTTGAACAACATCCTCAATCCTTGTTTTAGTTATTTTTCAGATGGGGTGATGTAACTAACTGCTTTTGAGACAAGGGCTCACTAAATTTCTATCTAGGTTGGATTCCAATCACAATCCTCTATCTCTGCTTCTCAAACAGTTGAGATTACAGGTGTGTACCACCACTATGAACCTGCTTTCTATCATCTACAGGATGAGCAACAATGTGGATATAGAAGTTGTAAAGGCAAGACACAATTTGTGGTAAAGAGTTGGAAATACAGGATTGTATGGATTATATGAACTCTCAGTATTCAACACATGAATACAGAAGTTGATTGAACATATGTACATGCATGTAATAGTTTACTTACTTAGCCATTTTATTCTTGGTCTGTCTCCACCTAGAAGCAAAGATACTGAAGTAACTAAGAGCATGGGGCGCATCCAGACCTTAGTTCTTCAGGCTTCTCCATGAGATGAAACCAGGGACTTTTTTTAAAATTTTATTTTATTTTATTTGAGAACATACTGTACAGAGGGGTTACAATTACATGGGCAGGATAATGCATACATTTCTTACCAAGCATTGCAGCCTCTCCTTTGTTTACCCTTCACCTCCCTTCCCAGCCTCCCCCCTCCCCCCACCCAATCCTTCCCCCCCTCCCCCCCACACCGACATTGTAAAGCTGGTTTTGACATGACATTTTGTACTTCTCATTGTTGCAACAGGTCCACCTGAATCCTTAAACGACTTGTTTGTCCCCATCTCCTCCACAAGTTATACTGACATCAAATATAGTGAAAGCGAGGGTTACACTGTGGGGGAGGGACATACAAAGCAACAAAGAAATAATCTTATAAATGCGTTAGAAACACATGCATGAAAGAAACAAAAACATTAAAATACATATTTAAGGGTTCATTTTCCTAACATCACATTATCTGACCTTTTCTGCTTGACTCATACATATACTAGATATTGCAAATAAGGGAAACCATGGGACCTATGTTTCTTTGGGCCTGGCTTACTTCACTTAATATAATTTTTCCCAAGTCTTTCCATTTCCTAACAAATGGGGAAATGTCATTCTTTCTGATGGAGGCATAGAATTCGATTGTGTATATATACCACATTTTCTTGATCCATTCATCTACTGAGGGGCATCTGGGTTGGTTCCATATCTTAGCTATGGTAAATAATGCTGCAATAAACATAGTTGTGCTGGTAGCTTTAGTGTGGTCTTGTTTGTAAACATTTGGGTAAATGCCCAAAAGTGGGATCGCTGGGTCATAGGGGAGTTCTATGTGAAGTCTTTTGAGGAACCTCCATACTGCTTTCCAAAGTGGTTGAACAAGTTTACATTCCCACCAACAATGAAGTAAGGTTCCCTTCTGTCCACATCCCCTCCAGCATCTGTTGTTGTTAGAGTTCTTGATTTTTGCCGTTCTAACTGGAGTGAGGTGATATCTCAATGTTGTTTTGATTTGCATTTCTTTTATGGCTAGGGATGTTGAACATTTCTTCATGTGTCTATTGGCCATCCTTCTTTCTTCTTCAGAGAAGTTTCTCTTTAAGTCTTTCGCCCACTTATTTATTGGGCAGTTGTTTCTTTGAGGATTTGTTGTTGGGGGGGGTTAATTTTTTGAGTTCCAAGTATATTTTAGATATGAGACCCTTGTCCGTTGTATGGCTAGTAAAGATCTTCTCCCAATCCGTGGGCTTTCTATTGATCTTGCTAGCTATGTCATTTGCCATGCAGAAGCTCTGCAACTTTATGCAATCCCATTTGTCCAACCTTTCTTTGATTTGTTGTGTTTCCGGGTCTCTATTCAGAAAATTTCGGCCTGAGCCAAGGAGACCTAGGGTTTCTCCTATTCCATCCTGTAATGTTTTCAGAGTGTCTGCTTTGACTTCAAGGTCTTTGATCCATTTGGAGTTGATTCTGGTGCAGGGTGATATATAAGGATCTAGCTTTAGTTTTCTACATGTAGTTAACCAATTTTGCCAGCACCATTTACTGAAGAGGCTGTCTTTCTTCCATTCTATTGTTTTAGCTCCCTTATCGAAGATTAGATGGCTATAGGTCTATAGGTTCATTTCTGGGTTTTCAATTCTATTCCATTGGTCCTGAGGTCTGTTCTTATGCCAATACCAAGCTGTTTTGATTACTATGGCTTTATAGTAGAGTTTGAAATTTGGTATTGATATTCCTCCAGCAGTGTTCTTTCCGAAACCAGGGACTTTTAACTAGACCTGGCCACGAAAAGTATTGTTTTCACCATACTGACAGCAGGGATAAACAGTGCCTGTGACTGTTCCAGCTGTTTCCAGAGGCATGGAGCAAAATGGTACAAGATAAGGGGCCCACACAAAGCAGGTAGCTTTGCTGACCTGAAGCAAGAAATCTGGGAGGCCGAGGTAGCTGGACTTATGGGCAGGAAAATGGATAAAGAGCCTCTCAGAGAAAGAGCATCAAGAAATAGTTCAGGGCTAGTATGAAATTACCCATTCAGAGAAAGGAAACCTAGGGAGCTACGACTCAGACCAACCCTGCAGATTATGGAAGACTGAAAGGTACTCAAGTAAGGACCCACAGGAACACACAGGTCTGTCAGATCCAGATCAAAAAGACACACTGTAAAACACACATCAAGGAGGACTGTGTCCTACCTGCCACAAAACAAAGCCAATTCAGAGATACTGCATATAATCCAGGAGAACGAAACACCACGAGTCTGCAAACAGTCTGGAATGCTAGTCTCACCCTTGTAATGAGTACCATATGGTCTGGGTTCCTCACAGCTTCATGTGTTCAAATTTAATCCCTTTAGTGAAATAATGAAAGGGTGAAAATTTAACTATGATGTTCAAAGGTAGAACATTTGAGAAGTAATTAGGATAGACTAGGACATTAAGGTGGACACCACATGACTGAATTCTAGTGACTTCACAGAGAGAGAGAGAGACTAGAAGATTCTCTTCTTCACTTCCTCCCTTATCCTTTTGTGCCATGCTTTCATCACCTGGGACTCTGAAAACAAGGCAGCCATCCTCTGATGGTCTATAGCCAGGAGATATATCCAGGTCTTATACCTTCTAAACTGCTAGACAAAATCTCTATTTTTTTGAGTGGTCAAGTTTATTTTTATCTTTATTTTTTTGTTGTCAAGGTGATGTACACAAGGTATAAGTACATTTCTTGTCAAACTGGTTACCCCTTCCCTCATTTTTCTTCCGCTTTCCCTCCCTGCCAGCCCCGCCCTCCCAAGTTGTACTGATCACTTCCAACATATTATCTTGTGACTATCACTGTTGCATTGGGTCTCCCTTGTCCTTTGTCTCACCATTCGGTTGTTCCCCTTCCCTTCCCTAGATCAGATAAATGTATATACAATACCAGGGTACCAACATCAAATACAGTGACAGCAGGGGTATACTATAAGGGGAAGAACACACAAAAGAAACAAAAAAAACATGTAGTACATTAAAAACAGTAACAACAAAGAAAAACCTCTTATGTCCATGTCTTGGGGTTCATTTTACTGAGCAGCATCTTATATACTCATACGTATATAGCTATTGAGCTATTCTTCTCATCTGCTAAGATTATCCTAGACGTATACTAATTATTGTAAATAAAGGAAACCATGGGACCTATGTTTTTTGGGTATGGCTTACTTCACTTAATGTGACTTTTTTCCAAGTCTTTCCATTTCTTTACAAATGGGGCAGTGTCATTCTTTCTGATGGAAGCATAGAATTCCATTGTGTGTATACATATATAAATTTATATATGTATATATATTTATTTATGTATATATAAATATATATTAATATATACATATATGTGTATATGTTTATATATTATATATACATTTATATATGTGTGTATGTGTATATATATATATATATATATATATATATATATACACACATACACACATACACACACCACATTTTCTTGATCCATTCGTCTACTGAGGGGCATCTGGATTGGTTCCATATCTTAGCTATGGTGAATAATGCTGTGATAAACATAGTAGTGCTAGGAGCTTTAGTGTGGCCCTGTTTGTATCATTTTGGTAAATGTCCGGAAGTGGGATTGCTCGGTCATAGGGGAGCTCTATGTGGAATCTTTTGAGGAACCTCCATACTGCTTTCTAGAGTGGCTGAACAAGTTTACACTTCCACCAACAGTGCAGCAGCAATGCCTTTTGGCCACATCCCCACTAGCATCTGTTGTAATTAGATTTCTTGATGATAGCCATTCTAACTTGGGTGAGGTGGAATCTCAATTCTGTTTTGATTTGCATTTTTTTTATGGCTAGAGAAGTTGAGCATTTCTTCATTAGTCTACTGGCCATTCTCATTTCCTCTTCAGAGAAGTATCTCTTTAAGTCTTTTTAGCCTACTTATTACTGGGGCAGTTGTTTCTTTGAGGAGTTGTTTTGGGGGGATTTAATTTTTTGAGTTCTAAGTATATTTAGATATGAGGCCCTTGTCTGTTGTATAGCTAGTGAAGATCTTCTCCCAGTGCATGGGCTTTCTATTGATCTTGCTAGCTATGTCCTCTGCCATACAGAAGCTCTGCAGTTTCATGCAATCCCATTTGACCAACCTTTCTTTGATTTGTTGTGTTTCTGGGTCTTTATTAAGAAAATTTTGGCCTGTGCCAAGGAGCCCTAGATTTTCTCCTATTCATTCCTGTAATGTTTTCAGGGTGTTCGCTTTTACTTTGCGGTCTTTGATCCAGTTGGAGTTGATTCTGGTACAAGTAAAATATCTAACTTTAGTTTTCTACAAGTAGTTAACCAATTTTGCCAGCACCATTTACTGAAGAGGCTGTCTTTCTTCTATCCTATGTTTTTGGCTCTCTTATGGAAGATTAGATGGCTATAAGTGTGCAGGTTTGAATTCATTTAAACAAAGAAATGAAGGACCTATATGATGAAAACTTTAAAAACCTGAAAATGGAAATTAAAGCAGAACTAAAGGAGTGGAAAAACTTCCCATGCTCCTGGATTGGGAGGATTAACATCATGAAAATAACAATACTGCCAAAGGTTATCGACAAATTCAATTCAATACCCATCAATATTCCAACCTCATTCTTCAATGAAATAGAAGAAGCAATCCAAAAATTCATATGGAACAATAAAAGACCCTAAATAGCAAAAACAATCCTTAGCAGAAAGAACAGTGCTGGAGGAATATCAATACCAAACTTCAAACTCTATTACAAAGCCACAGTAAAACAAAACAGCTTGGTACTGGCACAGGAACAGAGCTGAGGACCAATAGAAAATAATTGAAGAGGGCGGGGAAGGTGGCTCAGTGGTAGAGCGCTTGCCTTGCATGCATGAGGCCCTGGGTTCCATTCCGCAGCACCCCATAAGCAGAAAAAAAAGCCGGAAGTGGCGCTGTGGCTCAAGTGGTAGAGCACTAGCCTTGAGGTGAAGGGCTGAGGGACAGTGCGCAGGCCCAGAGTTCAGGCCCATGACCAGACCCCCTCCACAAAAAAAAAAAAAAAAAGATTACTAAAAAAAAAAAAAATTCAAGACCCAGAAACAAAATCTCTTCTTTTTAAAGAAGATTGCCCTAAGCATTTTGTTGCTGTAATAAAATACAGACTAATACAATCCTCAAGCTATAATTCATCTCTTCTCTAAAAGGATGTAAAAATAAAATAAAGAATGTGTAATGGAAGGTCACTGGTAGCTCACATCTATAATTATAGCTACTCAGGAGGCTAAGATCTGAGGATCACAGTTCATAGACAGCAGGAAAGTCCATGAGACTTACCTCCAATTAACCACTAGAAAACTGTAAGTGGCACTGTGGCTCAGAGTGGTAGAGCGCTAGCCTTGAGCAAAAGAGCTCAGGGACAGCGCCCAGGCCAGAGTTCAAGCCCCAGAATCGATCCCCCCCACCAAAAAAAAAAACATAATGGAGATTGTATGAAGTATACAAAGCCTAAAATATACGGCCAATAACTGAAAAACTTTACCATGCTCAATCTAGGCTAATAAATGCTAGTATAGACTAAAGATTCATACTAAAGTTGCTAAAGATCAAATTGCAGAAGTAGACTGATAAAGGCTACATTTTTCTAATTTGTTTAGCCATGCTTCCAGACAGAGCTCTACCCTACCTGAACCAGTCAATAAGACAAATCATAGCCCCCATACACATACCACTGACTGGGCTTCCTCATGTAAGAGGGGCCTGCTGCAAGGAAGACCGTCAAGGCCCTTGCTGCATCTAATCCTTCCTCTTCTCCCTAGCTGGGCAGCCTGAAGAGAAGAGACTGAGGGAGAAAAGCCTTGGCTCTCTGAGCAGCTGCTCACTCTCTAGAGGGACCTGTTCTGTGCTCATCGCACAGAAGCAGCTTTGCTCCTCCAAGTCATTCCTGGTAGGGGTGGGAGAAAAACAAATCATTGGAGCACATAGTCATCACATTTTCAAACAGTTTTAACAGTAAGTCATAAAGCTGATGCTTTCATCTCCACTGGTCCTTGCTTCAAACTCATGAGGGGAAGAAAGTGGTTGGATTTACTGGTATCCTATGTATTATCTTCTGGCTATGGAACTCTCGTAACATCTTCAGCATAAATCATTTCTTAGTCATACAAGTGACCTACACAAGCTCCGAGGCAAAGCTTATTTTGTTTAATCATGCCAGGATTATTTCCTCAAAATTCAGAATTGTTCACAGTCTTCTCTTGAACTATATGCTAAGTACCCCATATGGGCCAGGGACTGTTCTGGTAACGGGCCCCTGTCCTAATTCCAGTGAATGAGCTTAACTGAGGGTTAAGTAGGTTGATAATAAATAGTAGAAAGTAATTCAGAAACTGAAAAATTTGAAGATGAAGTTTCAAAGCAGGAAAATGTGGTGGAGGTGGGGGGGCAGGGGGAAGGAAGGGTTGCTTTGGCTTTAGTGACCAGGGCATGATTTCTCTCTGGAAGTGATGTTTGAGTGAGGTTTTTTCTGAGCAAGAGAAACAGAGTGCAAGGAGTCTGCCAGGAGAATAAGCTTTGTGTAGTACAGAAAGCAAGCAGGTCTGAAGGACTGAGTGCAGTGAACAAGAGAGAGTATAGCAAGAAAGTGGGCAGAAGGTGATGTGGTCAGGACAGGCCAAACCTTACACATTTGGGAGCTAGCAGTTTCTAGCTCCCAACTAGAATTAGTTCTAGTTAGAAGTCTAAAAGGGGCAAGTAGCCCTTCACTCCCCTGGAGGAACTAGGGTAGGATGAGTGACCTTGCTGCTTCCAGCTTCTTAAGATGGATCTTCATTTCTTAGCTCTTGATGCTTCCTCACACCACTTCAAAATTTTCCCATCTTGATTTCTTAGATTCTCCCTGCCTCCAACCTACACGGACCTGTGTTTTTTCACTGGGTCCACTGGATAACTGAGGAAAATCTGCCATTTCAAAATCTGTAACTTGGATTTGCCAAGTCCCCTATGCCATGAAGTCCCATACTCACAGGGTTCAGGGTTTAGAAGTAGACGACTCTCGAGGTCATGAGTCTGACTTTAAAACACTTCATTTCAGAAGTCTGTCTGAGAGAGGGAAGTAAAGTGAGCCATGTGTTCTTTAAGATCACTTGGACTGCTTGTAGGAAAAGAATGGAAGAAAGGATGAGTCAGCAGGACCTTACTGAAGTATTTTTCCTACTTGTTGAAAGAAAACAGTATCAACAGAACCTAAAATAGTATTTAGATAGATTTTATGAAAATGGAAATACAATCTGAGAGCTGAGTACTAAGACACTGCTAATAGTATCTCTGGTATGCCCAAATAAAGAGCTTAACCTTAAATTAATTATGGTAGTCAAAGGTCAAATGCAAAAATAAGGTGTCCTATCACTGATCTACCATATGAAGTTAAAAAAAAAAAAAGATTAAACACATAGAGAAAAAAAACAAATCAATAGAAAATCAAAAGGGAAAAAAATATCAATAACACCAAAACCAGCTCATAGAAAAGATCAAAAAATGTTTAGTGTTGTGTCAGTATTTTAAGGAAAAAGACAAAACCTACCAATATTAAAAAAAATGAATGAATGAAAGGATGGTAGTAAGGTCTATAATCCCAGCACTCAAAGGCTTTAAAAGTTCAAGGACAGTCTGGGCTATTCAGCACTCAAAAAGAAATTTTAAAAAGATGATGAATAGTTTAAGTATATTCAATAGGCAGTAAAAGGATACTAAAAATATAGATAGTAAAAGGATACCAAATACTATAAACAACTTTATGCCAACAAAATTGAAACTTAAAACAATTTCCTTAAAAAATAAAAATTACCAAACACACTCAAAAACAAATAAGTAACTTGGATAGCCTTCTATGTGCTAAAGATTAAATTCATCATTAAAACTCTTCTTACAAGCCAGGTGCTGGTGACTCCTATCCTGTACTCCTAGCAACGCAGGAGGCTAAGATCTAAGGATAGCAGTTCAAAACTAGCCAAGGCAGGAAAGTCTATGAGATTCTTATCTCCAGTAAAAAAGCCAGAAGTGGCACTGTGGATTAAGTAATAGATTGCTAGCCTTGCCCTAAAGAAGCTCAGGGACAGTGCCCAGGCCCAGAGTTCAAGCTCCAGAACCACCAAAAAAAATCTCACAAAGAAAACACCTAGACCATTTGGCTTTGTTGGTGAGTTTTAGCAAACATCTAAGTAAGAAAGAATATCAATTCTATACAAACTCTTCCAGAAAAAATCAAAGGAATACTATCAGAACAGCATGACCAGGATGCCAAAGACAGACATCACAAGAGAATAATTTTCTTTACTACAATAATTGCAAAATTCAACAAAATTTTAGCAAATCAAACCCTGACATATTACTAATATATAAGAAGAATAATGCACCAATAATACATCATGAATAAGTATAGTTCACTCCAGAAATACAAAGCTGTTTAATATCTGACAATTCACCAATAATTTATACTAGTAACTGAAGGAGAAAAACACGATTGTTTTACTAGATGACCAAAACAGATGACAAAATTCAGCTCACACTGAACAACAACAACAACAACAAAAAAAACTGTTCAACTCTAGTAACAACAGATGCTAGAGGGAATGTAGACAGAAGGGAACCCTACTACATTGTTGGTGGGAGTGTAAACTTGTTCAACAACTTTGCAAAGTAGTATGGAGGTTCCTCAAAAGACTCCACATAGCGCTCCCCTATGACCCAGCAATCCCACTTTTGGGCATTTACCCGAATGGTCACAAACAAGACCATACTAAAGCTACCAGCACAACTATGTTTATTGCAGCATTACTTATTGTAGCTAAGATATGGAACCAACCCAGATGCCCCTCAGTAGATGAATGGATCAAGAAAATATGGTATAGGTACACAATGGAATTCTATGCCTCCATCAGAAAGAATGACATTGTCCCATTTGTTAGGAAATGGAAAGACCTGGAAAAAATTATATTAAGTGAAGTAAGCCAGGCCCGAAGAAACATAGGTCCCATGGTTTCCCTTATTTATAATAACTAGTATATGTCTGAGACAAGCAGAAACAGTCAGATAAGTTGATGTTACACGAAATGAACCCCAAGATAAGGACTCAAATGGTTTTTCTTTCTTGCTATTGTTTCTAACATATTTATATTTCTTTGTTGCTTTGTATGCCCCTCCCCCATGGTATAACCTCTGTTTTTACTATATTTGATGTTGATGGAGGGAAAGGGAAAAAACAAATTGTTTAAATGGGGATACGGTGGACAGACCCATTGCACCAATGAGATGTACAAGACATTATGTCGAAAAACAAACTTTACAACTTTGGTGTGTGTGTGGGGGGGGGGGGGGGGGGGGAGACAGGGAGGACAGGGAGGGTGGAGATCAGAAGGGATGGGAAGGGGAAACAAGAGAGTAGGCAACAATGCTTGATAAGAAATGTACTTATTACCTTGCTCAGGTAATTGTAACCCCTCTGTACAGTATTTTCACAATAAAAAAATAACTGGTCAACTTGATGATCTGTACCTATGTGGAACTATACTTAGCCATTATACTTACTGGGAAAAACCTTCCCCTTCAGGTCAGGTAAATTCAAGAATGAAGATTTTTACTATGTTTATTGGAAAGTCCTAATTAATACAGTAAGAATAAATGCAAATGCCTTGACACAGAAGTAAAATTTTCATTCACAGATTTGACTACTTATGTAGAAAAAAATGTATTTCCAAAAACAGACTTCTAAATCTAGAGTTTAACAAAGTCACAGGATACAAATACAACAGAAAAATCAACTATATATACTAGCAACATATAAGGAATAAATGTTAAGGAGTAAATTTAAGAAAAAAATACCACTTACAGTAGCATGAAAACCCATGAAATAGAAGTAAATTTGATCAAACATATCTGTTATGGTTTGGATACTTAGAAGTAAATTTGATCAAACGTGTCTGTTATGGTTTGGATACTTCTGAGTGTGTCCTTCACAGGTTCATGTTTTGGGAGCCAGGTCCCCTGTATGGTGGTATTGGAGGTGTTGGGACATTTAAGAGGTAGAATCTAGTATAGTAAAGTTATTAGGTCACTGGAGATGAGGAGACGCCGCTCTTGGCCAAGATTAAACTAGTTCTTATTGAACCTCCAATTAGTTCCCGAGAGAGTAGGTTGTTATTGAAAACTAGACTGCCCTGGATTTTCCTCAGTCTCTGGCTTCTGGTGTTTCACAGATGCTCAGGCCACTGTGAAACCATCTGTAGTAAAGTGATGCAGCAAGGAGTAAGGACTTCTCAGGAGCTTCAACTGGAACTGGTGGCAATCTTTCAGCTTTCAAAACTGTATCCTAAATTACAAATTACATAGCCTGAGGAATATAAGTATACAAAGAGAAAATGTACTAATATGGTGTCTAAGACCTAAACACAGTATAGGTGTACAGCACTACACAGACTGTAGTGCTAGCATAAAGACAGATGTATACATCAATGGACTAGTATAGAGAAATTGGTCCTAACATATATACATACTGTTAGCTGATTTTTTTTTTTTTTAGTAACGTCTCAGGAAATTCAGCGGGTGAAAAATTATCTCAACAAATGGTGCCAGAAGAATTGGATACATATGCAAAAGAATCAATATATGCTATAATTTTAAATACATGTGGACTTGGTTCAGGGTTTTAGGTAATTCTAAAATCCCTAGAATTTCCAAGCCAGGTTATCTTTTGTAATTCAGAGTTAGTCTTTTTCAACCAAACCACAGTTTATACTAATTAAATAAAGAAGGGAACTGACAGCTTCTGGATAAGGATAGATCACAAGAAAGATCAAGTCAGGATTACAGAGTTGGAATTTACAGCTTCATCCCCTCCTCACTGGATGGGCAGGGGTGGGGGACTGGAAATGGTATTCAATCACCAAGGACCAAGAACTTAATCAATTATGCCTACATAATGAAATCTCTATTAAATAAAAACCACAACAAGATGTGAGGATCTTCCAGACTGTTGAACACATCAGTATCCAGAGAGTCTATGGAAGCTCTGCAACTCCTATACCCCAATTTCCTTAAGCATCCCTTTGGTTAATGAAGCATCTAGGCATCTTTGGTTTTATCTTCTACAAAACCAGTAATAAGTAAAAGGTCTGAGTTGGTCTCACAAATCCCACTCATGACATAATTGTTATGTCTTTTTTTGCTATTACCACTTTTGACACCAAATATGTAGGTGAGGGCAATGTACAAATTCTCTGATACCAAGTGAGAGACGAATAACTCAATCAAGTTCTGACACTAACTCTCAAAGTTAGCACAGACCTCACAGATCATAAACTGCTTTGTTAAATGGCAATTCCTTTGTACAACTACAAGATAATAAAAAAGAAAATTAATAAAGAAACCAAGTAACAGGGCTGGATTTGGTGGTCCATGTCTATAATTCAGAAGTTAGGAACTGAGGCAGGAGGATCAAAAATTTGAGAACACTTTGGACTATACTGCAATACCTGCCTTCAAAAAATAAAAGAAAAATCCAGTTGGGTAAGACTACTCACACCAATTGTAAGTTCCATGGGCAATTTATACTTCTGACCAACGAACTATAAATTTGGGGATTTCCATAAACTCTTTCACAGGTTGATTGATTCACTACAACAACTTAGGAACTTGGGAAAATACTGTACTTGAATTTAAAGCTTTATGACAAACTCAAAACCAAACAAATGGAAGAGATACACATGAAAGGTAAGGAAGAAAAGAAGCATATCACTTTTATGGCTTCTCCAGGCAGGCCACCCTCCTAACATAGCTCAGACTAATGGAGGGAGCACAATGGCTGGACACAGTTACACAAAAAGTACAGATATTAAGACCATAGTCCAGGTCAGTCCAGGAATAAAGTGACCCTATCTCAAAAATAACCAATGCAAAAAGGGGCTAGCAGAATGGTTCAAAAAACAGTAGAACACTTTCCTAGCAAGTGCTTAGCCCTCAATTCAAACCTTTAAACAACAACAACCACCACCAAACAGAAAACAGTACGATCATTACAATCCCCTTGTATTGAAGGTATGGTCCCTCAAGGTAGTTTTACTGGTAGGGGAGGATTCTGAAAGGCTTGGAGCCATATGTAAAATCCTTAGGTCACTGAGAGCAAGCTCTGGAAGGAAACTGAGACTGTGACATCTACCTTTTTCTTCTTTGTTCCCTGGCACATGATATAAGTAATTTTGTTCTGCTATGGGCTATGGGTTCCTGCCATGCTACAGGCCTCACAGACCCAAAACAATGAGGCTAAAAGATCATGAACTGGAACCACTAAAACTGAGCCAAAGTAAATATTTTTTTCTTTTTAAGCTATGTCAGGTATCTCAGTCATGATAGAATGCTGATTAACACAAAAGCATAAAAAAAACCTCAAATAACTATCAACAGGTGAACAGATAAACAACAGTGCAAATAATACATAATGAGCACAAAGAATAAGTACTAAGCAATAAAATGTAAATCACACTCTGTAAATATAAAACTACTGAAACATAAAATATGGGTAAAATCCTATCATTATGCCATATCAAACAGGTTAGCTAAAACAGACCAACTTACAGCATGAGTCCATTTGTAAGAAATTCAACAAAGCTAGATATGGAATACATAACTTTTGTCTCAGACACTCAGAAGGCAAGGGCAAAAAAAAAAATGCAAGTTCAAGGCTAGCATAGGCAAAAAGGTACTAAGACCCTAATCTCAAAAAAAAAAGGAAGAAGATAAAAGAACTAGAAGGCATAACTCAAGTGATACACCATTTGACTAACCTGTGTAAGCACCCTGGGTTCAATCCCCAGTTTAAAAAAAAAAAAGTCACAGCTGTAATCCTAGCTATTCAGGAGGCTGAGATCTTAGAATCATGGTTCAAAGCCAGCCCAGGCAGGAAAGTATGGAAGACTCTTATCTACAAAAACACCTCAGAGGAGGCCAGAAGTGGTGTTGGACTCAAGTAGTACAGCGATAGCCTTGAACAAAAAAACCTCAAAGACAGCACTCAGACCCTGAGGTCAAGCCTCATGACCTGGGCAAAAATAAATAAATAATTTTTTAAAAACTACATATCACTATCCCACAATGCTGTGAAATATGTGAAATTTATGTAATCACCTAATCTCAATTTAAACAAAAAAAGTGAGAGAAGGGATGGGTTAGGAGCGATGGGTGACAGTGTTGTCAGACACCTTGTACTCATATACTGTTTTGTAGAATGGGAACTTCTTTGTACAACTACTTAAAGACATAATAATCAAAAATGCAAAAACAATTTGAAAAAGGAAGGAGGGAAGATATTCTACAAGAAGGTAAGATTAATGAATAATAGACAAAAGAAAAAAATTTTAAGTGAACATATTCTGTATCATGAGTGTTACCATGGTTTAAACATTTGCTGAAACTCAATTACACACTTAAAATTGGTAAATTATGTTACAATCATTATCTCAAAACAAATTATATGCACTGGTATATTGGCCTACGTGCATTAATCATACAAAGTAATAATTATAAAAATGAACTACAGAAAATGGAAATGAGGTTTTTTTCTTGCTGCTGTTTCAATTTTCTTTTCTTTTTGTCTTATTTGTTCATTTATATGTCTTTGGAAGTGTAAAGGGAGGTACAGAAATGAAGAGACACAGAGCAAACAAATGCAGTAATAATGTTCACTAGACATTATGTTGAAAATTAATTATATAACTTGAGGATAGAAGGAAAAACTGACAGAGAGCTAGGAAAGGGGTGACAATGTCCAAAAAGAAATGTACTCTTTACCTGACTTATGTAACTGTAACCTCTCTGTAGCTTACCTTTATAGTAACAAAAAATTTTTTAATGATATACAACAATAGAAACATATGCTGAAATGCTAAAAAAAAAAATAAAACCAGGTAGTATACATTCCCTTTTATTTATTTCTCTACAGGACTAACAAAAAGATATAACAATCTAGATTCTGAAGCAATCTTAAATAGATTATTCATTAGTCAGAGATTGCCACAAATCTATTCCTGTCATGACATCTGTATTCATCTGAATGATACACAAAACATTCAATAACACATGTTGACAATTTTAGTGAGAAGCCTTTAGTCATAACACAATTTACTGGAATTCAAAAGCAGAAGCAAAATGACCTTTACTTTTTTGGGGTTAAAAAACCCCATACTGATATAATGCAGTAAACACTCAATTTGGAGTTCAACACAGATGAATCAATTACCAAGAATTGCTTACTGTCTATTTTAGGAATTTCAAAGAGAAAAAAAAAGAATCTCAGAAATTTCTCCTAAGATTTCCTTTGAAATATTATCATAAAAACAATGTAAAGTAAGCATTCTGCTACTTAGAACAGTTGGACAACAACCAAAAGATAACTGTGATTATGTGTTTCTATTTATGCATAGCCTAACCAAAAGGTTTTTCTAGAATTGCATATAGGTATTATATTAAAATTCTATCTTAAATATTTTGAAAAAACAAGATTATTTTAGCTTCCATGTATGTGTTTGCACAAGACAGAAACAAAAAAAGACAAAGGAGAGAGATACCTTTAAAAATAAAAGAATGATTTCTACTATATGTGAAAAGTGGCACACATCTAGACCAACCTCTTCTATAAATCAGAGCACTGACTATCAAAAGAGATATTCAAGCAAGTCAAAACCAGACATAGTGGTCTCATTCACAACAGAGCGACACACCACATATACTGTATCTGTAGAGTCACTCTGATGTGTAAACATAAAATTTTAATTTAAAAGATTCATATTCTAATCTTTTAGCTTTTAGACTAGAAATCAAAGTACCCTAAAGAAAACCCCGCTTGGCTTCTCTAATTCGGGAGGGGAAGGGCAAAAAACAAAATGCATAAGTGCTGGGAAGGTGGCTCAGTGGGAGAGCGCTTGCCTTGCATGCATGAGGCTGTGGGTTCCATTCCTCAGCACTACATAAGCAAAAAGAAAAAAGCCGGAAACTGGCTCAAGTGGTAGAGCACTAGCCTTGAGCTGAAGAGCTGAGGGACAGTGCCCAGGCCCAGAGTTCAGGCCCCATGACCGGACCCCTGCCCCCACAAAAAATGCTTAAATAAGGATACAGATTGACCCACTGTAACATGAGATGTACAAAACACTATGTTGAAAACGAACTTTACAACTTCAGTGTGGGGGGGGCGGGGATGGTAACAGTGGAGGTTGGAGGGAAGGGATGGTAGAAGGACAACAAAGGAGGAGGCAACAATGCTCAATAAGAAATGTACTCATTAACTATAATTCATGTAACTATAGTTCATGTAACTATAATCCCTCTGTACAGCATTTTTACAATAAAAAATATACAAAAAAATAGTACAATGGAAACAACAAAAACATCACATAGTACATTTAAAACAATAACAAAGACAGACTTTTTGTGTTCATATATTATATGGACATATGTACATAGCTTTTGAGCTTTTCAGCTCATCTGATAAGAGTATCCTATATGTATACTGATCATTGCAAATAAGGGAGACTATGGGACCTAAATTTCTTTGGGACTGGCTTAGTTCACTTAATATGATAGTCAACAAAACCAAAAGCTGACTGCTAAAAAAAAAAAAAAAAAATGAATGCAATCAATAAGCCTCTAACCAAGCTAAAAAGTCAATAGAAAAAAATCTTCAAAGATAAGATCTAGTTATCTGAAAAGGTTAATAAAATTAATATGACTAAAAAAAAAAAAAAGAAAGCAAAGAAAATCCCACTTGTGCTCAGGATATAGCACAGTGGTAAAACCCTAACCAGCAGATAGAAGGTCCTGGGATCCATCCCCAGCACTTACAAAAAGAGGAGAGAGAGAGACAGACAGAGAAAGAAAGAGAGAGAGAGAGAGAAAAAGAGAGAGAGAGAGAGAGAATATTAATCTTCGCCAAAAGAAAAATGCTTTCTCTTTTTTTACTTTTTTCATACTGGTCCTGGGACTTGAACTCAGAGTCTCGATGCTATCCTTGAGAATTTTTTTTTTTTCCTCAAGGCTAGAACTCTTACCATTTAATCCACAGCTTCACTTTTACCTTTTTGGAAGTTAGCTGAAGAATCTCTCATGGACTTTCCTATCCAAACTGGCTTTGAACTGCAACCCTCAGACCTGAGTAGTAAGGATCACAGACACCAGTGCCAAGCTTTTGAATTATACTGCATGCTTACAAATACAAAGCATGTCTTTCAGACTGCCTACTTCAAATACATGTAAGAAAAGGACACTCTTTCAGAGAAATCTGAAAGAATGGTTAAATACTGAATTATTATGACTTGCTCTAATTTTTCTATAAATCAAACACTGATATTTTGATAAAATACAGTTTAAAATGTATGCATTAAGTTATAAAAGATTACCCTATCATGCAAAAAAAAAGTTAACTTGAAAAAACATGCTCAGGGCTGACTTGTTAATTAGATAAATAGCACATGGTATATTACTTAATATGTTACCAAAAGGGCAATGTATAAAAACTACAGGCTACACTTAAAACATCAAATTCTTTGTTAAACAGTATTACTACTGCAGAAATGCAGACCAAATGTGTAGTCAAGGAATCAGTAAAAGAATCCTACAATGATGGAGGAGATGATCAAGAGGTAGTCATCAATGGGCCTGTTAAACTGAAACCTCTTTGTAAAACTAAACATTGTTTTAAAGAATTCCATCAGCAATTGCAGTGTGATAATTACAAAGTCTGTTACCAACAGAAAGACAATGACTACATTAACACTAATGTTTATTTTTATACTATTCAAAATATTCTGCCTTAAAAATACCACTATCACTTCTCAAAATACTAAAAATTCTACAGTTCCAACAAGACCTCAAAATCACCAATCATGGTCTAAGGGCTATTCAATCAAAAACCATGTTCACCTACTTCTGAAAATTGCAGACATAAGAATCTTAATTCTGTTGATACACATTCTGCCTAAAAGAATTCAGGAGGTGGGGAGGAGGGGAGGTAAGGAGGGAAGTGATGGTAGGGGAAACACAAAGGAGAAGGTAACAATGCTGGACAGGAAATGTACTCATTACCTTGCTCATGTAACTGTAACCCCTCTGTACAGTATCTTGACAATAAAAAATATATATTAAAAAAAAGAATTCAGAAATACATGTAAAACCTGTATACAGAATCAGAGCTACCACTTATCGAACAGTCATCCCTCTGCAGAGGGATTTCACATCCTCAGAATAACTAACTGCAGATAGAAAACACTAGGGAGAAAAAAACTTCATTTGTAGTGGATATGTGCAGACCCTTTTTCTTGCCAGGGTTCCCTAGACAGCATAGCTGCATTTACATTGTACTGGTTATTACAAGTGATCTAGAGATGATTTAAAGCATATAGGAAGATGTGAGTAGATTACATGCAAACACAACACCATTTTATATAAGAGGTCTGAGGATTTTAGTATCCATGGGAGAGGGACAGAGGAGAAGAAATCTAGAACCAATCCCTGAGGAATACCAAGAGTCAACTAATAGTGTACTGTGCTAGCTCTACACTGCCACACCAAAGTCTCTAACAACCTTCCTAGACAGATAGTACTACCTCTGACAAAATTAACACCAGAACCAAGCATTTGAGGAGAGTAATTCTACATTCTTGGATTATATGACTAGAGTAAAAGCTAATTCTTTTAGAAATATTATATCACACTTAAGAAAGCAATTAAAACTCATTTGTACTAACTGTCCCTAAGTATCACAAATTCTACGATGTTTCAAAGCAGAAGTCTCAGAGGATTGAAGCTTTAGATACACACTAAAGAATATGAGCCACAATGAAGATATCTCTAAAAAAAAAAAAAATAAATACCCTTGCCACAAATGCTCCCTTACGTTCCCAGAATTGTTCCAGGTATAATTTTCTAAAGCACTTAGTAAATACTTGTTCATGACTAAAACACCATAGGTGGTTCCCTTGGATTATCCCATTTATAATTTTACTGGAAAAGGTATTTTTTATGCTCCAGTAAAAATTTATCTTTATTTGCTCATTGAAAAATCATTACATGTTATCAACCTTTTTTATGGCAATACTGGGGTTTGGATTCAAGGTCTCACACTTGCTGGGCTAGCATTCTACCACTTGAGCCATGCCTCCAGCCCATGACTGGGTTGTTTTTGGGACACTGTCTCATGGACTTTTCTACCTAGGCTGGCTCAGAACTTTGATCTTCTAGATTTTGCTCCTAAGTACCTAGGATTATGGGTATGAGCCAATATTATATTGCTGTGTGTGTGTGTGTGTGTGTGTGTGTGTGTGTGTGTGTGTGTGTGTGTGTGTGTGTGGCCTTGATCACCTATATTTTTTTTTACTAAGTGAAACAATTTCAGTCAAAATTGTGATTTAGAAATACCAAGAAATAAGGAAAATGCAAATTAACTGAATCATAAACTCTGGATAATACAGCACAAACAGAAAAACATGTGTGAATCAGTTATGGCTTAGATATTCTAAAGCCACTATGAAAACGACATGGACACATAACCTCCTCAACTGGGTATTATTGTAAGCATCAATCTTCAAACCAAATACCTATATATAATATACTTTGTGATAAAACAGATTAATTCTACTGGATTATAGTATTTTTAAGCAACTAAAAATAGCAGAATGCTGTGGTAAGTGACCTAATTTTTCCTTCCAAAACAATGTTTCATAAATATTGCTCATTTACCACAAACATTTACCACAAAAATTTTAATGGCTCAAAGTATTTTTCAACTTGCAAAACAATCTGCATGTTGCAAAAGTTTCAAATGTTCACAGACTGAGCCTATTGTTTTTCTTATGAAACTATAAAATATAGACAAAGAAAAGTCGATGGTAGCAAGAGTTCAAACCACAGAACATTTTAACAGAGAATGGCAGTTATTGAGGAAACAATAGGTAATGCTGATTTCATAATAAAATTCATTTACCAGCACAGAATATTCCTGGGACTTCACTTCTGATTATTATGGTCCGAACTTTCTTATCAGACTTTAAAGCATCCACAGATTTTGATAACTAAACCAAAAAGGGAGAAGAAAGAAGAAAAAGCAAAAGGAATCATTTTCAGATTCATGTTAACATTGTACATTAACATTAGAAACAAACACTTAAACTTTATACTTACCATTTTTATAAGACTTTTACTGAGAGAATTTTTTCCATAGGCTCTGTTTATTCCAAGTACCACAATTCCTAGTTAAGAGAAAGAAGGAGAAAGCACACACATTAGTTAGTGAAGTATTCAGAGAACACGCTGCAACACACATCTACCTAACTTGGTCTCTACCTCAAGGGTCTTGGCAACAGCTTATTACTTATTTTGCATTGTTCTCAAGATACATATTTCTTGTCCAATCCAATGTATTTTAACATTTATAAAATTAAACTTGCATATATATTCACCATTTTCACTTCACATTGAAGTGAAAGAACTTCATTTTATCATACCCTTTCCTTTCAAGTTAGCTCTTTGTATGCACTACCCAAGGTAATTTCCAACATTTTACTGACATTTACATCACTAAAATCAGACAAACTTGAGAGAAGGAAGTACATATTAGTAAAAACAAATAATTAAAAGATACTACTCAAAAGTGTGGATTCTTTTCATCTTTAAGAGTATACTATAATGTCTGAGTCAAGCAGAAAAGGTCAGATAAGTTGATGTTAGGGAAATGAACCCTAAGATGTGTATTCAAATGTTTTTTTCTTTCATGCAATTGTTTCTAACACATTTATAAGATTATTTCTTTGTTGCTTTGTATGTCCCTCCCCCACGGTATAACCCCTATTTCACTGTATTTGATGTGGGTATAATTTGTGGAGGGAAAGGGAAAAAACAAATCGTTTAAATAGGGATACAGGTGGACCCATTGCAACAATGAGATGTACAAGTCTTCAGGTTGAAAACGAACTTTACAACTTTGGTGGGGGGGCGGGAGGGTTGGAGGGGAGGATGGGATGGGAAGGGGAAACAAAGGAGGAGGCTAAAATGCTTGATAAGAAATGTACTCATTATCTTGCCCATGTAAATGTAACCCCTCTGTACAGTATTTTCACTAAAAATAATAATAAAATCAAAAAAAAGGAGTATACTATAGTTGGGCATTGGTGGCTCACAACTGTAACCCTAGCTACTCAGGAGGCTGAGATCTAAGGATCATGGTTCAAAGCCAGCCTGGGCAGGAAAGTCAATGAGACTCTTATCTCCAATAAACCACCAGAAAACCGGAAGTGGCACTGTGGCACAAGTCGTAGAGCACTAGCCTTGAGCTAAAGAGCTGAAAGAGAGCACCCAGGCCCAGAGTTCAAGCCCCACAGCCAACAAAAAACAAAACAAACAAAACCCAAAAAAAGAATATACTATAGAGGATAAGTTAAAAAAAAAAAAAAAACTTGTCACATACCAGTTGTGAACAGCTCATTTTCTCTTTTTGTTAAAGGATATCGTTCTCGGTATATCCAAGATCCTCTCTTGACTTCTGTTCCAATACATAACCTGAGGGCACTTCAACTTAGAATACCAACAAGCAATTCTAATTCAATCTAATGAAACAAATTCATTTCTCTCTCATAAAATTCAGCTCTCCTTCCTAATTGCTCCTTTTTTGGTTATTGTTTTGATTTTTTTGTTTCTATTTTGTTTTATTTTAACATATTACTATGTAGCTCAGGGTGGCCCTGAACTCACACTGTAGCCCAGATTGGCCTCGAACTCAAGTTCCTCCTGTCTCAACATCCTAAATATTGAGATTGTAGGAATGTACCACCCATGACTAAACTCTTAACTCCTCTACTTTATCAGAAACACCTCCTTAGCCTTTCATTCTGATTACAAGAGTTATATCTATTTTCTGAAGAAAAAAAAAATCTATGTATAGAATTAAATTCACATCTTATGTAAAATCCTTTCATGATTTGTTCTCAAATGTCTGAATTCAAAATTCTTAATTGGATATCCAAAGTATCTGGCTCAAACTGAAAACAACAACTCGTACATATTCTTTGCGCAAGAAAAAAAATTTTTTTTTTTTTTACCTGTCCTAAGGCTTGACCTCTGTGCACATATGTGTGTGTGTGTGTGTGTGTGTGTGCATGCATGAATGCATGTGTGGTTAATTGGAGATAAAGAGTCTTGTTTTCCTGCTTGGGCTGGTTTCAAACTACAGTCTTCAGAGCTCAGCCTCCTGAGAAGCTTGAGCGACCAACACCTGGATATGAACTCATTTTTTTTTAATAAAGTACAATGATGATCAGCTCACAATAGAATACATGTGTAAGAATTCTGAATGATCTTAGCATGGGGAAAAGCATATGAGAAAAGAAGCATCTATTACAGGCTTGTGATAAAAATCATTCATGGCCTTGGGAAGGTCTAGACACTAACAACAATTGCCACTAACTGCCTTGAATTATTAACTCATATAATCCCCACAACTACCCAAGAGATAGAAATTATTTCTATATTGTGTTAACAGATAAAGAACTGAGACTTAGAGGTGAAACAAATACCTAAGAAATGGCAATGTAACATGAATGGCTACAATACTACTTAAGCTTTAGTTCCTCATGAAGAAAACAGCTAGACTAGATGTTTTCATTCAAACATACCGAATATGCATATAATGCTCAGCCCACAAGGAACTAACATCTAGAAAGACAAATATTAGTAATGACTGAAACATACACCAGTATGATTGGGGTTATAGAAACTTATGCTTAGAATTGCTATGTCTGGGGTAAAGTTGTCGGGGAATGCTTCATAAACACAGCTATTTGAGGTGAGATGAGGAGGAGTGGAAGGACACAGAAGGGAAGCTGAATTCCAGGTAGAGGAAACAGAGGAAAACATAAACCAGCCATGGTCCCATTTATTCCACAGGAAGAAGCATGATCCAGAAAGAGAAGACTAGTCAACAAGAGTGGAGAAGTCAGCACATACCAGATAATGCTTTCACTGCTAAAACTACTGCCTGCAATATATCTGGTCTTCATCCTAAGAACAAGGAGTAATCAACCATGAAAGGAGTTTTAGCATGAACACACATATAAAGCCAGAAGGGTATCGTTTCTAAATTAGAAGATCATACCAGAGCTAGATAGGTTAGGCACTCAAGGCATGCATAGTCCAGTCAGGGTGGCAGTAATAAAGCTCATGAGTATGGTTTTAGGTGAAAGTTAATCTGAAAAGCCTCTGAAGCATCCAAGTTCAGATCAATTCTTTGAGTTGCACACTGAGGTTGACTGCTAAATGATGAAATCCCAATCTGCCACTTACTATTTGACTTCTTTGATCCTTAGTCTCTTTTGTGTGTGTATATATGTGTGTTTATTGTTAACATTTTATTGTTAATATATATTTACTCTTCTATTTTGCTGCTCTGCACCATTAACCTAATATTTGTAGGTTGTGTTTAAGTTATCTCTGTTAAGTTGCTAGTAGTTCCAAACAGTATAGGACTGTTTGAGGACCAAATTGTATGACACACATAAATCTTACAAGAACTGAATTATTATCATCCTTTTCTAGCACAAACATTTTTGATGAAATAAGTACTCATGTTCTGTCATAATGTGTACTGAATAACATCATTGCTAAACCATTAACTGCCATCAAAATGGCCTCTACCACAGTTAATTTCAGCAGTTTGGGGATTTACACATTGAGATTGACTATTTTACTATAAATTACCTTCCTTTTTTTCTCTTACTGTATTTAGGGTTTTTTTTTTAATTATCTGCATGAGCAGTTCACATTATCTATACAGTATTTTAAGTAAACACAGACTAACTTTCATTCCTTAAGGATATAAATGCAAAATTCCTCTGAGAATTGAGAGTTGAGGAGCCCTATCTGAAATGCTTGAGACAAGGAGAGATTTCATATCTTTTTTCATATCTTGGAATATCTACATATAAATGAGAAATCTTGAGTATGGGACCCAAGTCTAAACAAAAATTCAGTTATGTTTCAAATATACCCTACATAAATAGGCTACCACAGTTTTATACATTTTTTTTTAGTGCTACTACATGCTGCTTGCCACATGCAGTATGAAATTCTCCACTTCTTCCATCAAGTTCACACTCAGGGTTTCAGATTGTGAAGCACTTCAGTTTTTACATTTTCAGAATAGTTCTGCTTAACTTAGACTAGTACACAAATCCAACAGTATATCAAGAGACCATAATCATATCACAGAAATACAAGGGAAATTCAACATACAAAAATCTAAGTAATATACCACATGAGAGAATAAAGGAAAAAAGTCTCAAAATCATAAAATCATCAGCCCATGAAGAAAAGCATTTGACAATATGTAAAAGTCTTATTTTATAAGTAACATATACAACTAAGTAGTAATCAATGAGACCCTTAATTCAATCTGATAAAAAGTATAAAAACCCATAAAAAGATTAAAACCCATACTTACATCATATTGAATGACAAAAAACTTAAAAGTCTTCAGCCAAAAATAAGAAAGAAAAAGAAAACCTGCTTTCAGCACTGCTATTTAACATGGTACTGGAAGCTGTAACCAAGGCAATAAGCAAGAAAAAGAAGTAAATGACATCCTGACTAGAAAGGAAGAACTGAACTATTTCCCCTGACAAAAGTCATAAACCTATATAGAGAAAACCCCATTCCAGGGGAGAGCGGGAAAAGCTGCACAACTAATAAATGAATTCAGCAAAGTGTACAATATTAGCCAAAATAAATAATCTAAAATGAAATTAGAAACATAATTCAATTTGCAATAGCATTATAAAAAATAAAAATTCTACTTTGTAGTACAGCAATGTACTAAACTAGAAACGACTCAATTTCAAAAAGTAAAAAACTGGAAAACCGAAATCCCTTCTTGGCTCTCTCAGAAAAAAAAATAAGGCCTAACAGTTATAACTGCTGCCCCAAAACCAGAGAAACTGACCAAAGAACACACAGGGAATCATGGTTTGTCCCAGCAAAAACCAACCAGCATATACCTCCACAGGAACCAGTGCTAAAGTAAGGAAACCTAACTGACTAAGGGTTCATTTGAAGACAAAAACTCCAGAGGGAGCTTTCACTGACTAAGGAAAGAAATGAACTTCAGGAAAAGAGAGAGAGACAGAATAAAAAATGTAAAACATTTTACTTAACATCATCTTATCTAGTCATATGTACATAGCTTTTGACCTTTTCTGCTTGTCCCCGGACATATACTAGTTATTGTAAATAAGGGAAACCTATATTTCTTTGGGCCTGGCTTACTTCACTTGGGAGGGGAAGGGAAAAAACAAAATGCTTAAATAGGGATACAGGTTGACCCATTGTAACAATGAGATGCACAAGATACTAGATTACAATTTAGGTGGGGGGAGTGGAATGTAGTTGCAGAGGTGGGGAGGAAGGGAAGGGATGGTAGGGGAAAAACAGGAGGAGGTAACAATGCTTGATAAGAAATGTACTCATTACCTTGTTAAAGTAACTGTAACCCCTCTGTACAGTATTTTTACAATAAAAAATGTATAAAAAAAAGAATAAGCAAAAATGGCCAATAAGGGGCTGGGGGTTTAGCTCAGCAGAAGAGCGCCTGCCTGGCGAGTGCAAGGCCCTGAGTTTGCTCTGGAAAAAAAAAAAAAAGGCCAATAAATATATGAAGACTGTTCAATATCCTTGCCAAGAATGACATAGAGATCATGGTGACATTGGTATTTCATCTCTTGTTAGTCAGAATGGCAGTTAAAAATGAAACCTGTTGAACTTGTTTAAAGATGGAAATGAGAACAGATAGCCTCATTTGATTAGACCATCTTATGGATGTTTGGAAGTACTGCAATAAAATCACTGTGTACAAATAAAAAAAACTTAAACAATGATGGGGGTAGGGGATGTCTCTACAAGAATTATGGGACAATTACAAAACTAAACTATATGTGAGAATTATAAAAGAAAAATATTTAATAATGATAATTTCCCCATATCAATGTCAGACACTAACCTAAAAAGCCATGGAGGGCAGAGATCAAGGAAGATGAATGTAAGGACTCTACACCTAGGCATATCACTTTTAAACTGCAAAAGACAAGATAAAGAAATAAAATCCTTAATGGGGCTGGGAAGGTGGCTCAGTGGTAGAGCGCTTGCCTTGCATGCCTGAGGCCCTGGGTTTGATTCCTCAGCACCACATAAGCAAAAAGAAAAAAAAGCCGGAAGTGGCGCTGTGGCTCAAGTGGTAGAACGCTAGCCTGGAGCTGAAGAGCTGAGGGACAGCGCCCAGGCCCAGAGTTCAGGCCCCACGAGCAGACCCCCCCCTCAAAAAAAAGAAAGAAAATCCTTAATAAAAACAGAGACATAAAAATACTTCACCTAAAAAAGAGTAAAGGAAAAGAGTTATACCCAACTTCTCAGAAACCAAATAAGAGAAGTCAGGATAACAGGCCATAAGACTACAATGGAACGAAAATTTTCCTTCACTCATTTTTCTAAGAGTGTGTGTGGTAATGCTAAAACAAAACTACTGTGCTGAGAGTCATGTAAAAGCACAGTACTATAACTGGGTACTGTACATAATTCTTGGTAACTGTAATAAATGACTGCTATTTGTTTATGTATATTATACCATTCTTTTCTACTAATAAAAAGACATTGTAAACAGTATGCTATGTTACCACCAGCAGTAGCCTCATTTATCTACTGTTCACCTTTCCCCTGATTGCATCATTTTCTCCTGTATATGATTAAATGTGTGTTGCTTTGCTCATCATGACCTTAGGATAAATAAACTCTCCTTCACACTACTCCTATATAAACACACACACACACACACACACACACACACACACACACACACACACACACACACAGACACCATCAGGCTAGATACACAGTCGACTACTATCCAGTTTTATATGGTATATTGTGAAAACCAGACAATGACAAAAATAAGCTAATGACTGAGTTCTCAGTACCTCTATTTCCGTCATTAAACAATACATAAAAATATCTGAAGTGCTGGGAGGAAAAAAAAAAGCTTACTAACCTACAATTCTGAAAACTGTCAAATTATAACTCAAAAGTGAAGGCTGAAGAAAGTCTTTTCCAGATTTAAAAAATACCCTTTGGGAGGAAAATTATATAGGTCAGTAACCCAGGCTTACATAAAGAAAAGTAAAGTGCTAGAATAGGAATAAGTGATAGTAAAATAAAAACTCATTTTTCTTAATTGGTCTAAGATAATTTGTATAAAATAGTAAAAGCATCAATGTAGGCAATTATGTGTGCTTATATAGAGGTCAGAAGAAAAAATACATTGCTATCATGAGCATTATGAGTATTCAAAGTACCAGCCAAATGGAAGACTGTTATTAGGACATACCTCTCGATCTGCTATAAATGCACATTGCAAACTATAGAGCAATGTTATAGTTTAGATACTAAGTACCCCAAAGGCATATATGTTAAAATCCAGTCTCAAGGGTAATACTGCTAAGAAATGCTATGAACCTTTAAGATGTGGGGCCTTTGGGGAGGTTATTTTATCACTGAATGATTGCCCTCAAGAGGGACCCTGATCATCTTCTTTTGCTTCCTGGTACACAAAGTAATCTGTTTGCTCCTCCACACATCCATGCCATGATGTGCTGCCTTGCCAGAGGTCCAAAGAAATAGGACTATACTGATCAAAGATTAGACAACAGGCCTTCAAAATTCTGAGCCAGAGTAAATATTTGCTCTTTATAAATTAATTGCTTAAGGTATGTAATTATAGTAAACCACACTGACCAATACCAGTAACCAATGGAATGAGTAAAAGAGTAGATAACATACCAAAAGAAAAAAGAGAAAAGAAAATCATATAAATTAATCAACTAAAAGCACAAAAGCCAGAATGGAACTAGGTGCCAGTGGTCCACACCTATAATCCTAGCTACTCAGGATCCTGAGATTTGAGGACTGTGGTTCAAAGCCATCCTGGGTCAAGAATTTCTGTGACAGTCTTATCTCCAGTCACCAGAAGCCAGAAGGGAAGTTGTGGCTCAAGTTGTAGAGCACTAGCCTTAAGCAGAAAGTTCAAGGACAGCACTCAGGCTTGAGTTTAGGCCCCAGGAACGAACACACCCACATACCCCGCCCCCACCCCCAAACACACACACTCATAAAACTGGGCCATAACTTAGTGGTAGAGCACTTACCTACCTAGCATGCTTGAAGCCCAAGGTTCCACCTCAACACTGACAGGGGGAAAAATGCAGGCATGGTTGTTTAGCCTGTAATCTTAGTTCTACAGATCTACAGGAAGTAGAGATCAAGAAGATGGAGATTTGATCCCAGTCCAGGCATAGTCCCTAAGACTCCCTCCTCCTCAACCAACAAAAAAAATCTAGGTGTTGTGGCTCAAATCTACCATCATCCCAACTACTCAAAAAGAGTAAATAGGAAGACTGCAAGACCTACAAAGCAATCTTCCTATTGGAAAAATAAAACAAAAAGGACTGGGATCTGAATAACAAGTGCCTGCCTAGAAAGCTCAAGACCCTGAGTTCAAACCCTAGTACTGCCAAAAATAAAACAACAGGTAGAAAAGATACTAGAAATATAAAAACAAGCACAGCACTGGTGGCTCACACCTGTAGCCCTATGTACTCAGGAGACTGAGAGCTCAGTTTCACAGCTCAATGCCAACCCAGGCAGGAAAGTCCATAAGACTCATATCCAACAAACTACTCCAAAAAGGCCAGAAGCAGCATTGTGGCTCAAATGGTAGAGTCTTGAGCCAAAGACACTCAGGAACAACACCAAAGCCCTCAGTTAAACCCCCAGAAAAAATAAATAAAAAGTAAACAAAAAATAAATAAAATAAGGACAATAAATATCATTATTTATTATCCATTATATATTAATCCAATTGTGTCAATTTAAAAGTCAACCATATCAATCTGAACCAGTATCACTTTGAATGTCAATGAAGTCAGCGTAGCATCATGGACTAAGAAACAACATTGAACTTGCTGTCTGTAAGAAATTCATTTTTTAAATAGTTAAGATCCATATAGAAAAAAGTAAATGGACAGATAAAAATACATCAATACTAAACAAAGGAAATAGGAGTTGCTATATTAACTTTAGATGGAGTACATCTGAAACCAAGGAAAGTTAGCAGAGATAAAAACATTATATAACTAAAAACTGACAAATTTTCCAAGAATAAGAATATTAGGTATTAATTTAATCAAGAAAATTGAAGACTGCAAGCTGGAGGCATAACCCAAGTGGTAAAACAACAGCTAAGGGAGAGCTGAGTTCAAGCTCCAGTACTGACATCAAAAGAAAAAGAAAAAACTTATCTTAAAAACCACAAAGTATCACTGAATGATATCAGATGTTCATGGAAAATACTGTTAAGATGGGAAGAATCTTCAAACTGGTTGACATATTACTATCAAAATATCAGCTGCCATTTTTACAGAATGAATGAGTTGTAAGAGATCCAGAACAATCAAAACAAATTAAAAGAGAACTAAGTCAAAGGAGGTCTGCATTTCCTGATTTCAAAACTTATTACAAGCCAGGCGCTGGTGGCTCATTCCTGTAATCCTAGCTACTCAGGAGGCTGAGATCTGAGGGGTGCAGTATGAAGCCAGCCCAGGCAATTAACCACCAGAAACCAGAAGTGGCAGTGTGGCTCAAGTGGTAGAGCACTCACCTTGAGCTGAGGAGCTCAGGGACAGTGCCCAGGCCCAGAGTTCAAGCCCCATGACTGACCAAAAAAAAAAAAAACAAAAACCAAAAAACAACTTATTACAATCTGTAATGAAACTGTGATACTGGCATAAGGATAGATATACAGATCATGTGAAAAAAATTCACAGTCCAAAAAGAAACCATACATTTATAATCAATCAGTTTTGACATTCAATGAACAGCATAAGAACAGTTCTTTCAACAATAGTGGAAAATTAGGTATTTACTTGAAAGACTGGCCATTTCTTCATACCATCTGCAGAAATTAACTCAAAATGGATCAAATGCATCTTTACTTTTGTTTTTTCTTCTTTTTTTGGTCGTAGGGACCGAACTCTGAGCCTGCTGTCCCTCAGCTCTTCAACTCAAGGTTACTGCTCTACCACCTGAGCCACAGCACCACTTCCTGCTCTTTCTGCTTATGTGGTACTAAGGAATCAAACCCAGGGCCTCATGCATGCAAAACAAGCACTCTACCCTACCACTGAGCTACCTTCCCAGCCCCACATCTTTACTCTTAATTTTTTTGGTACTTCAATAAGTATTACTAGCAAATTATTTGTATTTTTTAAGGGGTGGGGGGCAGTCATGGTACTTGAACTCCAGGCCTGAACACTGTTGCTGAGCTCTTTTGCTACGGCTAGCACTCTACCACTTTGAGTCCCAGCATCACTTCTGGATTTCTGGTGGTTAATTGGAGAAAAGCGTTTCACAGACTTTCCTGCCAGGGTTGGCTTTGAACTGTGATCCTCAGATTTCAGCCTCCTGAGTAGCAGAATTACAGGCGTAAGTCACTAGTACCCAGTGCAAATTATATTTAATAAACCACTGAACAGTACTGACAAAGAATACATAAAATCCACACTCTGGAAATGGTACAAAAGTAGTGATACTCCACAAAAAAGCTCACTGACAAGGTCTAGAACTCCTTTACACAAATACAATAAAATACACAAAATATCTGTTGTTCCTTTCGTAATCAACTCTTAGAAACAATGTAGAAATTCATTAACACGTAATGTCCATGAACCTAGAAAATCCAATGAAAAGTACCACAAATAAAAAACATTCTTTAGAAGACATGAAATTAATATAGTTACCAAAAAATTGCCTAATAGCAAAGAGAAGGAACGGGGAGACAACCACTTAAAAAGTATTTTGAGAGGAAACACCTCATTTTTAATATGTTTATTTGAAAGTAAAAAGCCATGAGAGAAATTAAGGGAACTCTCCACACAGAGGAGACCCCCAAAGAGTCCATAAACCCCATTTTTACTGGCCAGCGAAGAATTCATAAAGATGACTTGCTAAGAGCTGTGCAAATCCTAATGGATACTTGTAACTCAACACAATCCAATTCTGAAACTAGACATAACAATGCTATTTTCATGTAGAAGAATAGCAATGCAGGAAACAAAAAGAACAATAGTGAAGGAAGAATGAACCAGACCTATCATAGATTGAAATTTTTAATAACTAAAATAACATTACAACAGATAGGGACAGTAAAACAGAACAAAATGTCTGGATATAAAGCTTCTTTAATCAAGGAGCAGAATTTAGAAACTATGCATTAGGACATCCACTGCTAATACAGCATCACTGCTTTTAACTAAAAAATGTATGAGTATGATTTTAAGATTTATTAGAAATCATAAAATTACCCTCAAAGCTCTAATTAAAATGCCCATAACAGGATTCTTTCTCATTTCCCCCACTCCATATCTGTACTTTGCCTTTCCACCGTAATGAAAATCCTGGTTCCCAAGAACAATATATATTTTTTTCTTTTTTTTTTTTTTTTTACTTATTGTTATTCAGTTAATGAATAAAATTCTTTTTAAACTATGTCATTCATTTTCTCCCAGTTTTTCCCTCTGGTCCGCATTCACAAGATGTACAGTTCATTTTCTACATAGTGTCTAGTGAGTACCACTGTTACATTTGTTTACTCTTGTTCCACCTTTTCTGCATTCTCCCCTACCCTCCCAAATACAAAAACATAACAAAATGAAAAGAAAACTAAAACAGCAACAATGACAACTAAAAATGTCTTATTTCATTTTCTTGGAGTTCACTTCATAAAATATTATCTTATATGATTGTCTGCACATAGCTATTGAGCCTTTGCCAACCACTCCTGTGCATATCCTCCTTTGGCCTCAGTATGTGAATGTCTAGAGTCTATATAACAATATTTTTTTAATTTGCTGTCCCACAATAAAAGCAACATATAATAAGAATTATTACTAATATACAACTACTACTAACAAACCTACTAAATAAACTTCTAAGTTATTTTGATTTATCATTCTTAATTGGCCTAAAGGATAATGATGTCTTAAAAATAGTAATAGTATTATTGTATTAGGTATATTGTAATGTATTCGGTGATGATGGCTTACAGAAGGAAAATGAGTAAGAGCAATGTCACAGATGGCAGGAGGAGAAACTGGGACAACTGTATAGACTTTCACTGTCAGGAAATAGTGCAGTGCTATTTAAAAGTAGACATAGTTTAGTTACAAATGTATATTGTAAACTCAGACAATCATTCAAACTCTTTTAAAATAGTGTAATTGATCAGCTAGGAGATAAGGGAAAATACAATCATATAAAATGTTTAACACCAGAAAAAGAGACATACACATCCAAAAAAAGGAAAAAAAGAACCAATGAACAAGTACAATAGAAAATACTTAAAATAATAGCCCAGCTATTTAATTAATCACTTCAAGTGCAAGTAGCCTAAATACAATAATTTAAAGAGATCAGAGTGGATAAAAATCTCTTAGAAAAACCTCCTTTTAAAAAATACAGACTCATTTTAAAAGGCAAGTCATGCCAACACTAATAAACAAAATTTGGAATTGCTATGTTAACATCAAAGGAAGTAGATCTCAGAGCAGGGAGTCATTTCAAAGATAGCGAGGCACATTATATAATATGCCAGAAACATACTAATCCTTAATGTGTGTTCATCTAAAAACAGAACATCAAAGTATGTGAGTTAAAACCAATAGAATTGCATGGAGAAATAGACAAATCCATTATTACAGTTACAAAGTCCACTCTCTCTAATTCTAATTGACAGATCCAAAGGAGGAATAAAATCAGTACCAGGATAGTAGAGCTGAACACCATCATCAATCAACTAAACCTAACTGAATAGCAGAGCTACATAAATATAGAACACTTCATCCATCAATAGTAGAAAAATAGTAAAGGTAAAATGGAACTCTACCACCATCGATCAACTAAGCTCTAA
Organism: Dipodomys spectabilis; assembly: GCF_019054845.1. Taxonomy (NCBI): domain Eukaryota; kingdom Metazoa; phylum Chordata; class Mammalia; order Rodentia; family Heteromyidae; genus Dipodomys; species Dipodomys spectabilis. Next base: position 15,964,628 of record NW_024870775.1, read on the forward strand.
GTGAATAAAACAGCTAACTCAATATAGAATACTTTAATCAACAGCAGCAGAATACATATTCTTCTCTCAAACGCACAGGAAACACTCACAGAGGTAAACCACACTATGGCCTTAAAAAAAATCACCTTAACCAATTTGAAAGAAAAATCATACGAAGTGTAGTCTTAGACCACAATGGAAATAAACTAGCAATCAATAATAGAAAGAATAGAAATATAACTGGAAAATCCCCAAATACTTGTAGATTAAAATGTTTCTCAACAACACTTGGGTCGTGAAAGAAATGGCAAGGCAATTTTTAGAATATGAAGAATACGATAAGTCTTATTTTATATAGTCAGATGTCCATAGCTATTGGGCTTATGGGATCCTCTCCTAAGAATAGTCTCCTTTGACCTCACTCCATGTCAATGCCTAGAGACCAGTATAATATATCATGTCCCAGAGTATTTTTTTCTTTTACCATCCAGTGTGTTTACTTGTAGATTTATAGGCACATTGTAGTTACAACAAATGAGGGAAAGCATGCAACCTACATTCCTTTGGGTTTGGCTTACTTCACTTAATATCATTTTTTCCAAGTCTTTCCATTTCATTACAAATGGTATAATATCATTCTTTGATGAGTAGAATTCCACTGTGTATATATACCACATTTTCTTGATCCATGCATCCACCAAAGGGGCCTTTAGGTTGATTCCTTATCTTGGCTATAGTAGACAAAGCCACAATAAACACAGTTGTGCTGATAGCCTTAGTGGGGACTTGTGTTCTATTGGATAAATGCCCAGGAACAGAATTGCTATGTCATAAGGAAGCTCTATGTTTAGTCTTTAAAGGGTTTTTTTTTTCTTTGTTGATGTTTTTGTTTTCATTTCCATTTGTCTGGTTCCTTTATCTGTCTTTGGGAGGGAAAGGTGAGCCACAGAAATGGTAGGACAAAGGGTAAACAAATGCAGTAGTGATACTCACTAGACTCATGAGTGGGGATGGGAGGCAAAAACTGGGAGACAGCAAGAGAAGGGGTGACACTGTTCAGAAAGAAATGTACTTTTTATCTGTTTTATATAACCATAACCCCTCTGTACATCAACTTTACAATACCAAATAAATGACAAAATAATACCAAGCATTCAACTGAAAGCAACTTTCTGGGGAAAAAAACAAACATCAAAATATGGGATGATGAGCCGGGCGCTGGTGGCTCACCTCTTTAATCCTAACTACTCAGGAGGCTGAGATCTGAGGATCTCGTTTCAAAGCCAGCCCGGGCAGGAAAGTCCATGAGTCTTATCTCTCTAATAAACCACTCAGAAAACCAGAAGTGGCGCTGTGGCTCAAGTGGAAGAGCACTAGCCTTGAGCTGAAGAGCTGAGGGACAGCGCCCATGCCCAGAGTTCAAGCCCCACAACCAATAAAATAAAATAAAATAAAATAAAATAAAATATATATATATATATATGGGATGATGATTGGTGTATAGTTAGGTGGGCAAAGGGCTTGCCTAATATGCATGAGTTCCTAGGTTTGAGCCTCAGCACTGGGGGAAAAAAAGATCAAATAGAAAACTTGTGTAATGCAGCAAAAAACACTACTTAGAGAAAAACTCTATCATTAGGTACATTTATTGAGAAGAAAGGGCTGGGAATGTGACACAAATGGTAGAGTCTGCCTAGCAAGCCTAAGGTCCCAAGTACCACCCCAGTACTACCAAAGGAGAAAAGGGGGAGGAGGAAGAGAAGGTATAAAGAAAAGGAGGAAGAAAATGATCAAGACCAGGAGTAGTGATTCATACTTGTAATCTCAGCTACTCTGTCATGAGGCAACTGAGAGAATCACAGTTTAAGACCAGCTGGGCAAAAAGTGAGATCCCATATCCATCAATAAGCCACCTGCAACAGTGGTATGTAGCTGTCATCCCAGTTATAAGGGGGGCATAAATAGGACAACAATCCAGGCTGGCCCAGGTAAAATCTGTGAGACCATATCTGACAAATAACTAAAGCAAAAGGAGCTAGGGGTGTGATTTCAGTGGTAAAGTACTTGACTATCCAGCAAGCCTAAGGCCATGAGTCCAAGCCCAATACCACCAAAAACTAATAACAAAGATGGAAAAATCAATAATCCAAGGGCTGAACAAGGTGAATGATGCATGCTTATAATCCCAACATTCAGAATGCTGAGGTGAGAAGATCCTGAATTAGAGGACAGCCTGGGAGAGAGGAAAGAAGGAGGAACTACAGCAAGAAGAGCAAATTTAAAACAAAAGAAACAGAAAAAAGGAAATAATAAGCATAAATAAATGTAATTAAAAACACAAAAAAATCAACAAAACCAAAATTGTCTTTTAAAAAGATTAGTATGGGAAACCTCCATACTACTTTCCAAAGTGGTTGAACAAGTTTACACTCCCTCCAACAATGCAGTAGGGTTCCCTTCTGGCCACATCCCCTCCAGCATCTGTTGTTTTTAGAGTTCTTGATTATAGCCATTCTAACTGGGGTGAGGTGGTATGTCAATGTTGTTTTGATTTGCATTTCTTTTATGGCTAGAGAAGTTGAGCATTTCTTCATTTGTCTATTGGCCATTCTCATTTCCTCTTCAGAGGAGTATCTCTTTAAGTCTTTAGCCTACTTATTATGGGGTGGTTGTTTCTTTGAGGATTTGTTTTGGGGGGATTTAATTTTTTGAGTTCTAAGTATGTTTTAGATATGAGGCCTTTGTCTGTTGTATAGCTAGTGAAGATCTTCTCCCAGTGCATGGGCTTTCTATTGATCTTGCTAGCTATGTCATTTGCCATGCAGAAGCTCTGCAGTTTCATGCAATCCCATTTGTCCAACCTTTCTTTTATTTGTGTTTCTGGGTCTCTTTTAAGAAAATTTCGGCCTGTGCCAAGGAGACCTAGGGTTTCTCCTATTCCATCCTGTAATGTTTTCAGAGTGTCTGCTTTGACTCCCAGGTCTTTGATCCATTTGGAGTTGATTCTGGTGCAGGGTGATATATAAGGATCTAGCTTTAGTTTTCTACAAGTGATTAACCAATTTTGCCAGCACCATTTAGTGAAGAGGCTGTCTTTCTTCCATTCTATTTTTTTAGGGCCCTTATCGAAGATTAGATGACTATAGGTCTGTGGGTTTTCAATTCTATTCCATTGGTCCTGAGGTCTGTTCTTGTGCCAGTACCAAGCTGTTTTGATTACTATGGATTTGTAGTAGAGTTTGAAATTTGGTATTGATATTCCTCCAGCACTGTTCTTTCTGTTAAGGATCGTTTTTGCTATTGGGGTTTTTTATTGTTCCATATGAATTTTTGGATTGCCTCTTCTATTTCCTTGAAGAATGAGTTTGGAATATTGATAGGTATTGCATTGAATTAGTAGATAGCCTTGGGAAGTATTGCCATTTTCACGATGTTGATCCTTCCAAGAGCTCCCCTATAACCCAGCAATCCCACTTTTGGGCATTTACCCAAATGATCACAAATAAGACCATACTAAAGCTACAAGCACAACTATGTTTACTGCAGTATTATTTACCATAGCTAAGATATGGAACCAACTCAGATGCCCCTCAGTAGATGAATGGATCAAGAAAATGTAGTTTATATATACAATGGAATTCTATGCCTCCATCAGAAAGAATGGCATTGCCCCATTTGTTAGGAAATGGAAAGACTTGGAAAAAAATTATATTAAGTGAAGTAAGCCAGGCCCAAAGAAACATAGGTCCCATGGTTTCCCTTATTTGCAATAACTAGTATATGTCTGAGACAAGCAGAAACGGTCAGACAGGTTGATGTTACACGAAATGAACCCCAAGATAAGGACTAAAATGTTTTTTCTTTCTTGCTATTGTTTCTAACATATTTATAAGATATTTCTTTGTTGCTTTGTATGTCCCTCCCCCATGGTATAACCCCTGTTTTCACTGTATTTGATGTTGGTATAATTTGTGGAGGGGAAGGGAAAAAACAAATTGTTTAAATAGGGATATAGGTGGACCCATCGCAACAATGAGATATACAAGACACTATGTCGAAAAATGAACTCTACAACTTTGACGTGGGGTAGGGGGGAGAGATGGGAAGGGATGGGAAGGGGAAACAAAGGAGGAGGCTACAATGCTTGATAAGAAATGCACACATTACCTTGCCCATGTAATTGTAACCCCTCTGTATAGTATCTGCACAATAAAAATAAATAAATAGATTATTATGTTGACAAGCCTCTATTCAGAGCTGTTATGAAAAAAGACTACAAACTGATCTTATCAGTTTGAAATGAAAAAGGTTAGATTTGATGGTACATGGCTGCATGAATCTCAGCTACTCTAGAGGCAGAAAGATGGAGAGTGTAAAGTCAACCTCAAGGGTTCCAGGAGTAGCAGTGATATTCGATCTAAAGAAAAAAAAAAGCAGGGCGGGGGGGGGGGGGGCGTAGGGAAGAGCAATGCAAGAATGTAACTCAAGCAATAAAGCTCTTGCCTAGCATGCATAGAGTCCCACCACTGAAAAATAAGAATCATCACCACTAAATCTGAAGAATATTGAAGGCATATTTTAAACTTTACAATCACAAATTTGGTAATATAGATGAATGGACCAATCCTTGAAATACACAGTATACTATTTATTAACTCACACAAGAGAAACAGAGCTGGATAGGCTGGAATCTATTTAAAAAAAAAAAAAAACTGAGTCAATAACAGTAAGTTCCCAAGGAGAAAGCATCAGAGCCAGAGCCAGACGCTTTCAAAAGTAAGTGCCACCAAAATATTAGAGAAGCCATGCCATTTCTCTAAACTCTGTCTACATTAGCAAAAGGAACATGTTCTAACTCATTCTATGAATTTCAGCACTATCCTCATGTCAAAAACAGCAATTAAGAAAAAATACAAGAATGGAAAGCTAAAGGCCAATCTCTCATAGACATAGAATAAAAGCAACTAAAATCCAACAATATATGAAAATAATTATATGTCACAACTCCAAGTTTGTAAAGGTCAGTAGTAAAAATAATTTAATGTAATTCATTACACTGATCTGCTAAACAAGAAAAATTATGATTATTCCAATAAATTCAGCAAAAGCACTTGACAAAATTGAACATAAAAACTTTCAATGAACTCCAAACTTTGCCTGTCAAAGGGGAAGGAGAAAGGGAACTCAACACCAATATCTCAGGTAGAAGTGTGAACGCTTTCCTCAGATCAACAGCGGGGCAAGGATATTTGCACCTGTTCCATACTTTCATGGAGCCTCCAGGCAAAGAAATGAAGGACAAAAAAGAATAAAAGCCATTCAGAATAAAAAAGGAAAAGTAAAATTACTTTATTTGCAAATAATAATTTCATATATAGGAAAATTTAAACAATCTACTAAACTATTAGGACAAATAAATGAACTCATCAAAGTGTTGTATAATATGATTTTGTATATAGGAAATATTTCAAAATATACTAAGAAATTATTAGGATGAAGGAGTTCATTCAAATATACAAGATCCATATATAAAAATTACTTTTTGCCAGATGCTGATGGTTCATGCCAGTGATGGTAGCAACTCAGGAAGCTGAGACCTGGAGGAAAGTGACTCAAAACCAGCCCAGGCAGAAAAGTCCACAAGACCCCATCTCCAACTGACCAGCAAAATGCTGGACTGGATGCATGACTCAAGTACTAAAGTGTCTTTCTTGTGAGCAAGAAAGCCTAATGAAGAGTGAAAGGCCTTGAATTTAAGCCCCAATAGCAGCACAAAAAATTTTAAACAAATCAATTGTATTTCTGTATAACATCAATGAGCTATCTAAAAATAATATTAAGAAAAAGCAATGCCAAACTGGACATCAGTGGCTCATCCCTGTAATCCTAGCTACTCAGGAGGGTGATAGCTGAGGAGCAAGGTTGGAAACCAGCCAGCCAAGGCAGGAAATCTATGAAACTCTTATCACCAATTAATCAGCAGTGGAGCCAGAAGTGGAGCTGTGGCTTAAGTGGTAGTGCACTAGTCCTGAACAAAAAAGAACTAAGGGGGGAGGGGGAGGAGTAGAGAAGGGAGAGGAGGAGAGGGGAAGGGAAGGGAGGGGAGAGAAGAGAAGAGAGAAGAAAGGGAAGGAGGGAAGGAGAGAGAGAAGGAAGAAGGGAAGGAGGGAAGGGAGGAAGGAAGGAAACAAGCAAGGAAGGAATGAAGGAAAGTTGGTTGGTTCACTTACAAAGTCATCAAAAAGAATTAAATACTTAAGAATAGATCTACGTAATGTAAACAAATTTATTAAAACAAAATAGATAAATGCTTTTTTAGGGTTGAAAGGGGAGTGGCTAATAAGGAGTCACTGACAGAGCTGGGAAGGTAGCTTAGTGGTGGAGTGCTTGCCTTGTATGCATGAGGCCCTGGGTTCGATTCTTCAGCACCAAATGAGCAGAAAAAGCCAGAAATGGTACTGTCTCAAGTGCTAGAGCACTAGCCTTGAGCTGAAGAGCTGAGGGATAGCATCCAGGCCCAGAGTTCAGTCCCCATGACCAACAAAAAAAAAACCTATATGGTTTACTTGAGGGTTGGTAAAAATGTTTCAAAATAGGATTGTGTTGATAGCTACTAATACTAAAAATGTTAAAGCAATTATATACTTTGAATATTGTACATTATGGTATATAACCTATATCTCCCTGGGTGCCAGTGGTTCATGCCTGTAATCCTACTCAGGAGGCTGAGATCAGAGGATCACAGTTCAAAGCCAGCCCAGGCAGGAAAGTTTATGAGACTCTTATCTTTAATTAACCCCCAGAAAACCCAAAAGTGGTGCTGTGGCTCAAAGTAGTAGAGCACTAGCCTTGAGCGATAAAGCTCAGGGACAGCATCCAGACCCTGAGTTCAACCCCCACAACAACAACAAAAAAGATATCATCTGTATAACCATCAAATATATGAAAATACTTATTTTTACAACATGGGTACTAGTAGACCTCTGCAGCAATCCAGTGTACTAACATGGATAAGGTTACCGTGTGGGTAAAGAAGGTAAAAAGATCTTATAAAAATCTTTGATCTAGCTGGCCAAGGTGCCTCATGCATATAATATTAGCTATCAAGGATTCTGAGATTGTAAGGATTAAGGCTCAAAGGAAGGCCAGACAAAATGTTTGTGACATCCCATCTGAACAGAAAGGCTGGACATGTGGTCACACCCATCTAAAACAGAAGAGTAAACAGGAGAATTGTGGTTCAGGCCAGCCTAGGCAAAAAAATGAGACCCTGTTGTCAAAAATAACCAAACCAAAAAGGGTCAGTAGGCATGGTTCAAGTGGTAATACACCTACTCAGCAAAATACCAGGCTCAGAGCTCAAACTGTATACCATGAAAGAGGTAAAAGAAAAAGAAAAAGTAAGAAGAGAAATCTTCAATCCTTTGATATAGATGTGAAGGATGAAGAAGTAACAAGTATCAAAAATGACTCTGCACTACTCATGTACTCATTTCCCCTACGTCTGTCAAAAGTTGTTCCAACAGGCCCACAAAGATGATCTTTGAAAGGGATCACAAATATAACAGAAGCTTACCACAATGGGAGAAGGAAGGACTCATTCCTGGAGGTGGGCAAAAGAGAGAAAAGAACAGCAAAAGGCAAAGCTTAGGAACAGTACCAGGAAGACCAACTGTGCAGGCCTGATGATGACATAATACTGCAGGCAAAGGAAGCAATAGGAGTTGCTTAAATGAATAGAGAAAATCAGTCTTAGCCTTGGAAATCATGTACAAAATAAACTAGGAAGGAGGATGGCTGAAGGCTAAGAGGACCGATGAAAAAGACCCCCAAAAAAGACCACGAGAGAAGTCTACACCTATGGCAAAGACTGCTGCTTAAAGACAGTGCAGGAGCCGGGTGCCAGTGGCTCACGCCTGTAATCCTAGCTACTCAGGAAGCTGAGATCTCAGGATCACGGTTCAAAGCCAGCCCGGGCAAAAAAGTTGGTGAAACTCTTATCTCCACTTGAGCTGTAGCTCAAGTGGTTTACCCTTGAGCAGAAGAGCTGAGGGACAGCACTCAGGTCCACAGTTCAAGCCCCACGACAGACAACAAAAAAAAAAGACTGTGCAGGCCAAAAAACGCAAGAAATGACCACCAAAGTATAAGGCACCAGGGACTCACTCATAATCCTAGCTATTCAAGGTACTGAGAACTAGAGGATCACACTTCCAAATCAGCCCCAGAAGAAAATAACGAGCAAAAAGCCACTTGAGAGGGGCTGGGAAGATGGCTCAGTGGTAGAGCGCTTGCCTTGCATGCCTGAGGCCTTGGGTTCGATTCCTCAGCACCATATAAGCAAAAAGAAAAAAGCCGGAAGTGGTGCTGTGGCTCAAGTGGTAGAGCGCTAGCCTTGAGCTGAAGAGCTGAGGGACAGCGCCCAGGCCCAGAGTTCAGGCCCCACGACCAGACTCAAAAAAAAAAAAAAAACACTTGAGGCATGGCTCAAGTGTTGAGTGCCAACACTGAACAAAAATGATGAGCAAGAGAAAAAAAAAACACCTAACTTCAAGCTCCTCTTATGCAAAAAAAGAGAAAAAATAAAGGAAGGGAGGAAGGGAGGAAGGGAGAAAGGGAGACAGGCAAGCAGTGGAGAAACTCAGCTGTGTAACCACTCTGCAACAAACAGCAAACAAGCAACCCTGATAGCAGCAGAAGCTTCAAGTGTTCTGCTCTTGCCACCCTCACTTACCCTGGCCCAGGAGAGTCCTTATCTTCCTTAATGTCATTGAGAGAACCAAACTTTGGGCTCACCTCTATGGAAATTGCACCACAGAGGCTCCTTTCTCCATAATATCCTTAGCCTCAAAATAATTTTTTACATCACTGATTGCTAGCTCGCCAAGCCTGCATTGTCACTTTTTGCCAATCCTGTTTATAACAAACCAGAATGTCCTAATAGCAAGTACATTTCAGAATTTTTTTAACCATCCTCTGTTTAGTCCATTCAGACTCAAATTTTAGACTTTCCAGATATTTTGTGCACATTTGCTTGCAACTCACATTCATTAAGACATAAAAAAGACAGTACAAATTACCAGCTGTAGCTGTAATCCCTTTGTATTTAATACATCATTGTGTTGGATACACCTAACACACCTGAAATCCAAACACAGCTAAACTTACCTAAAATATGGTGGCATTATGGCCTCTGGCGCTCGCTCTCTCGCTCGCTCCCACCCCCCTCTCTCTCTGCCATAATAAATAACTCATCATAAGCACCTATCATGAGCTAGGTACTTAGTGAGCAATGTACATTAACAACTTACTACTCTTCAAAGCAACCTCATAAAGTTGGTATTCTTGTTTTACACATGAAGTGGTTGATGAACAAAGAACTTCCTCCAAGAATACTACTGCCTATCTAGTGGAGCAAGGTGTAGCACTTTATGCATGTAATCCCCAAACTCAAGGCTAAGGAAGGGGGATTGCAAATTCTAGGTCTTCAGCTTGTGATAAAGAGCAAGACTCTGCCTCAAAGAAAAAACTAAACAGATGCAAGTGGCTCACACCTGTAATCCTAGCTACTCAAGAGGCTAAGATCTAAAAATCATGATTTGAAGCCAGTAGAGCTGTTACTCAAGTGGTAGAGCCCCAGCCCTGTGTGACAAAGCTAAAGGAATTGGCTAGGCCCTGAATTCTTACCACCCCCCCAAAAAAAGGGGGGGGGGGCGCAATAGCAAAAAACAAATGCTTTGGTAGAAGGCCTCCAAAAATTAAACACTTTTATCAAGTTGTTTTTTTCAAGTGAGCACTACCAATCTTCAATATACTTCATATACTAAGAGCTTCTTCAAAACAGCAATTACAACTTATTCATTTTTACATTTGTGCTTAATAAATGTGTTCCAGAATTAAACATCTGCTCTAGTACTGAGCTGAGCTCTTAATTAGCGATTCTAAGCTGGGCATTGGTACTTATGCCTGTAATCCTACCTACTCAGGAGTCTGAGATCTGAGGATCCCAGTTCAAGGCAAGAAACTCCAAGACATTTATTTCCAATTAATCACTAAAATGCCAGAAGTGGAGCTGTGGCTCAAGTGGTAGAGTACCAGCCGCCAGCAAAAAGTGCTCAGGGACAACACACACATACACATGCGCGCACACACGCGCGTAGGCGCAGGCACGCATGCACACACGCGCGCACACACACACACACACACACACACACACTATTGCACCCTTCAGGGACCTTTTATAATAAGCTTATTTCAGCACTGCAACTGAAAAGTAGCTTCATCAGTATTCCTGGTGCATCCTAACATCCAACCCTCTTTTCCGAGGCTTTTCCACCCTATGCGACATATAGATAATATATCTGCCTCCTCCAGGCTAGAACTCAAGGGCAAGATCCTCCTCATTATATTACCACCGAGAAAGATCCAAAGTGCTCAAAATTGATGAACTGAAGTGGAGTCGCTCAAGACTAACTTTCTAAGATAAAACAGACGGGGCGAGGGAGGTCCTGATGCTTTTAACTGAACATTCTTCAGAATTAAATAGTGTGTGGGGAGGGGTGGGGGGAGACTTCTCCCTGAAGCGGCTTTAACAACTCCATCAGTGATACCTAAGGCTGAGAGAAAGCCATTACTTAGCCAGAATAAAAGCTGGGGGGGGGGGGGGGGGGCGGGAGATTAAACACCCAGTATATTGACCTTCGCTCTCCTACAGAGCACGCGCTGCCCCGGACCAGCCTGACGGGTTAGTGGCTCCAGGGCTGGCGCTTAGGTATTACAAACCCCACACAGGTGCTGGAGGAACAAGGCCAGGCCCGGGGGGGTAGGGGGGTGGTGAGTGGGGACGGGGGGGGGGGTGAGTGGGGACGGGGGGGGCGCAGTGGGGACGGGGGGGGGGGAATAGCGGAGGGAGGGGCTGGTTTGGAGAGCCCTCCCCCCCCCCCCCCCCCCGCACCTCGGGGTTTGAAGGAACCGAGGCGGAGCAGCAGCGGCCCGCTCCCACGCGGCTCACCTCGGTTCTCCTCCTCCAGATGCCGCACCCGCAGCTCGTCCTCCGTCTTCCCCTCAGAGCTGTAGCCCCTCCTCTGGGCGGGACCCCCGGCCGCGGGCATCCAGCTCTGGGCCCCCAGCGCTGGGCCCAGCCGGCCAGCCGCCCAGGAACCTGACAACCTCCACCCTGGACCGAGCCGCGTGCAGCCAGCGGCCACTAGGCGGGCCCGGCCGGCCTGTAGGGCACCCAAAGCTCCGGGTGCCGCCGCTACCGCCATATTGTCTGTTTACAGCGTGGGTTCACCACGGCTGCTCCGCCCCCGCCTGCTCCCACACGCATGCGCAAGGCATCCCCACCGCGCCCCCGCCCCACGGCCACGCCCCTCCCTGTCACGTGGCCATGCCTCCCTGCGTTCGCCCCCCCCACCGACTGCATGGCCCCGCCCAGGTCCCTTCACTGAGCCGCCTTAGTGTCAGCCTTCTCACTGCTGGGAGGGTTTTCCAAAACTGTGATACAGTTGAACTGTTCCGAACGACAGAGAGGAAATTAGCTCTGCACTCCTGGGCCCAGGCCCTGGAGTACTGACTGGTGTTAAAAATAAGCTGCGGCCAGGCTCTGGCGGCTCACGCCTGTGATTCTAACGACTGGGCCGGCTGAGATCTGAAGATCACAGCTGGAAGCCAGCCTGCGCAGACAAGTGTCTGGGAGACTCTCATCTCCACTTACCCACCCAAAATCGGAAGTGGAGCTGTGGCTCAACGAGGTAGAGCCTCTGGCAAACAAGTTCAGGGACAGTGCCCCGGCCCTGAGTTCAAGCCCCATGACAAAAGTAAATAAAAAGAAAAGTAAGCTGCGACAAGTACACCAAAATGTTCTGGGTCCTTAGCTTTCGCTGAAAACTGTGGTAAGTCAGTGGGGCACTGCTTTACTCCAGGGTCACAGTCACTGGTTGTCTATTAAACATGCCTGCTAAGCCTAACCAATGTTCGTTTCAGATAGAAAGACATGCGCGCATGCGCACACACACACACACACACACACACACACACACACACACACGCACGCACGCACGCACGCACGCACACACACACACACACACACACACACACACACATGCTACTTGAGCATAATGCTATGGCCACAGGGATTCTATTATACATTGTGTTTTGAGTCCTTTATAAATAAGTGCTTAGCACTTATCTAAAGTGGAAGGAAAAGGCCATTGGAATTCTGTAGCAACGTCTATAGGAATGACTTGGAGGGCACACTTTACTGTGTCTTCACAAAATGGGCAATTTATCTGAAAGATCAGGTAGAGGAAAAAACTTTGCTTCCATTGTGTCTTTCTTCTTTTCTAATAATGATATTCACTTGGGCTGCTAAGCATTGAGTTTTTTTTTCTTTTTTTGTGTATATGCAGGTACTGGGGCTTCAACTCAGTGCTTCACGCTGTTGCTTGGCTTTTTCACTCAGGGCTGGCTCTCTACCACCTGTGGCTTTTTGATTGTTTTTGTTTTGTTTTGTTTTTTTGTTTTTGGGTCCGGACGCGGGGCCTGAACTCTGGGCCTGGGCGCTATCCCTCAGCTCTTCAGCTCAAGGCTAGCGCTCTACCACATGAGCCACAGCGCCACTTCTGGCTTTTTTCTTTTTTGCTTATGTGGTGCTGAGGAATCGAACCCAGGGCCTCATGCATGCAAGGCAAGCGCTCTACCACCGAGCCACCTTCCCAGCCCCTTTTTAATTGTTAATTGGCAATACGACCAGCATCAAACCATAATCCCTAGATCTCAGCCTGCTGAGTATGTAGAATTATAGGCATGAACCACTTGTGCTCAGCCTCAGTGTTGAGAATGTTTTTTCCCTAATCTGGTTTTGTGGTCTCTACAGGTGAATAGGAAGTCTAGAAATGACTGGAGGTCATCTAGTGGACAAAGCAGAAGATGATAGATAGATAGATAGATAGATAGATAGATAGATAGATAGATAGATAGATAGATAGATAGATAGATAGATAGAGGCAAAGCTTTTATTGGGTTCCAGGGTGTTATCCATGTGGTTTCCCACAGAGATTTCTAATTGATAAGTTCAGGGAAAGCCAACAGGAGTCCTGGTATGGCTAAGAAGGGATCACTGGAGCTTGTCTCAGCAGTCCATTTGGGATATAGAGGTCCACTGTCCACAGGAAGGTGGTCACCAAGAGGCAGTTCTATAAGGTAAGTATCTGTACGAAACACACTGAGGAGCTAAGAGGAGCTGGAAAACAGGCCTGGCTGATGAATCTTTTTCTTGAGTGACAAAATTCTCTTTAGTATAGACATTGAGGCAAGAATTTCTTATACAGGAAACCTAGACTTTGATTTTTAAGGCTGTGTCCTACTGCATTGCCAAGGCTGACCTCTAAAGATCTTCTGCCTCCTTCTGCCAAGCAGCTAGCATTATAGGCTGTCTCCACCAGGTCCTATAGAAACTCAAACATGTATATACAGCTCAACCACTGCAATTATTGCTACTATTTCATCACAGTACTGTTCATTCATGTTGCTGTTTAATTGTTTTATTTTTATATTGGTTCATTTAAAATATGGTATTATTCAGAGCACTTGACAGTGCTACTTAGAATAATGAAACCTCAGACAATACATGTGATTGCTTTGGACAAAAATAACCATAAACTGCTAGGATTATACACAAAAAGAGGGACTTTCCATTCTACTAATGGCCATAGGGCAGTTGGAAAAATGTGTCTTTGTCTTTATTTAGAACAGATATGCTAGTCTGAGGAAAACTTCATTCTTTGTATTTGGTTTTGGCTGACAGTGGAAGCCAGGTCTTTCATACAAAGTACAGACTTTACCACCGAGCTATATCTGGGTCCCAAATGTTAATTCGTACATGAATAATAGCAGAACCATTACAACCTGTCAAAAATGACAAATAATAGAGAATTGTCAAATATCAGAGACTTATTAATTCCAATCAAACAGACATGCTTTGGATCCCAGCTTGAATACTGCTTTATTTTGACACATCACTGAGACATCCTTCCATTGTTCATTTACAGAGTAGCTAAGATTTATTTGCCTCATGAACTTTCTAAGTTTGATTTCTTTACTTATAACGTGATTAGAGTTTTTCTACCTTTATGGGATGGAATAGATAAGTATGTGTCGCATGAGGACACAGTGAATAGTATGTTCTACTACTTATCCACTTCCTTTTTAATCTTTTCCAGCTATGAAGACATCTTATTTTATTTAATGGCTATGAAGTTGACAATATTTTTGTGAGTTTTATAAATAAGGAAACTGAGGTTATGTTTCATGCCAAATCCAACAGCTATAAGCCCAGGGAGGTGTAATTCAAATCCCAATATATATGACCCCCAAAGCTGTTGTAATTATTAAATACTGGTTTTAATATTGTAATTATTGTTTTTCATGGGCTTTTGATAACTATTAAGGCACTTGATGAAATTTAATTCCCTCTGGTTGTTTTCTTACTTTTCCTGTTTTACTTTTATTTATTTTTCAATTATCTTTAAGCAGTTGTACAAAGGGTTTCCATTCTACATGTCCTTTCCTTACTGTTTAGTAAAAGAGCCAACTTTAAGACAGTGCATCTTGGTGTTGAAACAGCATAAGTAGAAAAGCAAAGGCATTTAGAGCACTAGAACCAGTAATCTCCTATCATAAATTCAAATTTTTACCATCTTCTTCTAGGATTAGAACCTTTGCCTCCAAACAACTCGTCACTACTAGTTCTGTCCACCCTTGATCTTTTCCTAACAGTCGTCACTCACTATATCCAGGTTCACTTATTACAGCTCCACTGTATCTCAGGTTTTTTAAACACACACGCACACACACACACACACACACACATAATTCGGTATCACAGAATTTTTGGTATGTTGCAGGATTTTGTGGTATGTAGGTATTTATATAATAGTCACTATTTTCTTTTTCCCTAAAAACTTTAAAATGATATAAAAATATAAAACTGTTAACTCAAACATGTTAAAAGAATATTATACTGAAATAAGATACAGTATGTATTTTATTAGCACATGAATTCCATACTGTACACAATGGAAATGCAGTATGCCACTCCTGCTTGCACCAGTTTGCCAATGTGAGATTATACAGGGCACACTATTGGCTGATGGAATGGAACACGACCAACCACAGCACTGTGTTCTGTATCCTGGGCACTGATTGGCTCAGTGACTGTAGCATTGGTCTGTTTGCTCTCCTGCACTGTGCCCACAGGTTCAGCATCTCTCCTTGTCTACTTTACATCGACATCTGATGGGGGTGCTTAGTGTTGCTCTCTGGTGTTGTATTTTTGTGAAATTTTCTTAAAAGTTTGAATTTATTTCAAGCCTTATTATGCCATGGAAATGTTCTGTACCTTCTAAGATTTCTGGCAATGAAACCAAGCGCCAGAGGAAGATGCTTGCCATCAAAATAAATAAGTAAATAAAAAGGTGGAACTTCTTGATATGCTAAAGGAAGGCAAAAGCTATTACAAGATCAAGGAAGCTACTGTTCACTACATAAAGATGAGAAGGATATGAGGTCTATGGCAACGATGACTTTTAACAAGACTGCAAAGAGAGTGATCACTTCCCTCAATAAGTCCATTGTGAGGATGGAGTCCACATTGACCCTGTGGATAAATGACTGCAGGAAGAAGAATATCCCTCTGGATACCAACACCACTTGGAGGAAGGCCAAGAAACGTTATAATTTTGCAGAAAGCATGGGTATTCACAATGGTGACAGGGATGAAGACAAGGACAAGGATGGAGAAACAGGACCACTGAGTGCTCCTCCCACCAAAGCAACCCCATTCAGCGCCAGCAAAGGCTGGTTTGACAAATTTCAAAGACTCTTTGGACTCAAGAGCATTTCTTTGCATGGAGAAACTGCCTCTGTGGATAAAGCCAGAGCAGAAGAGTACGTGAATGACATGTTCAAATCCATCATCAAGGAAGAGGCTATAAGCTGAACACATTTTTAACATGGATGAGATGAAGTCAGCAGTGAAGAAGAGGATGAGGAACAAGACAAACTACTGGTTGGAGAAGAGGAAGAGGTTGGCCTAACACTGGATCATTTTGCAACCATGTTTAGAATAGCCAAAGAACTGTCTTGCCTAGACAGTTTGACCTTCACAAGTTCCATTTTTCAGTCCTTCAAACTCTTTAACCCTCTCCTGGCCTCACTGCTCTGCCTCAGAGCCTAATAGGCTAGGCTCACAATGGAAGGTATGCAGCCAGGCTCAGGTTGGATTTCCCTGCCTGCATCAAGCATATCTGGGGATTTGCCTGATCCACATGCAACTGGGATAATAGCGCAGGGTCAATCCTTCGTATTCCATCTTTGGATACATAAAATGATTGGGCTAAGAGGGGAGAGGCAAGCCCTTCAGTATTGGCTTCTAGGCATATCTAAAAGTGAGTCCTTATTTGAATCTTTTTTTAAAAAGATGGGACTTGACTGTCACAGAACTGGTACCCTGCTAAGAAAAACAGGGGACAAGAGAGACTTGCACCAGTGGGGAAGTCATGAGAGGACACAGTGGTGACTATCTTCCAGCCAAGAAGAAATGCTTCAAAAGAAACCAGTGGTGCCAGTACTTGGATACTGGATTTTCTTTTTAAAAATTCTTATTATTATTTGTCGTTATTTAAAAACTTTTATTGTTACTATAAAGGTGATGTACAGAGGGGTTACAGTTACATAAATCAGGTAATGAGTACATTTGGACAATATAACCCCTTCCCTCACTCTATCCCAGTTTTCCTCTCCCTATCCTTACCCATAAGCTGTTTAATTCATTTTCAACGTAGTGTGCAGGGAGTATCACTGCTGCATTTGTTCTCCCTTTGTCCCTCCATTTCTGTGCCTCCCCTTGCACTCCCAAAGATACATAATTGAAAAAAGAAACAAAGAAAACAGCAACAAAGAAAAATCCTCTTGTTCTCTTGTTTCCATTTCCTGGAGTTCACTTTGATAAATATTATTTTGTATGATAAGAGGCACATAGGCATTATGCCTTTGGCATGTCCCATCTTTATGATTTCTTTGAAAGTTAATCATTTCTTTTCCAAATAAAGTCACATCCTGGTGTTACAGTTTCAACATATGAATTGGAGAGAGATCTAAGTCAGTTCATAACAAAGGAATTCTTTTCCTTTCTCTCTGTGTATGTGTGTGTGTGTGTGTGTGTGCGCGCGCGCGCACGTGGGAGTGCGCACATGCACGCCAATACTGGTGCTTGAGCTCAGGACCTGAGCACTGTCCTTTAGCGTTTCTGCTCAAGGCTAGTGTTCTATCACTTGATCCACAACTCCATTTCCAACTTTTTCACACACACACACACACACACACACACACACGAATTCTGCCAAAGCTGAGCCTTACATATCAGCCTTCTAAGTAGCTAGGATTACAGGTGTGGACCACTAGCACCTGGGCTTTGCTCTTTCTTTTTGAGACAGGTTCTCACTATGTAGTCTAGGCTTGACTCAAACTCATAATCCTACAGACTCAGCTCCCAAGTGCAGAGATTGCAGGTATGTGCCACCACAGCTGACATAACAAAGGGATTCTTTGATTTCCTGTAACTGCTCTGCTGATGTTTACCCCAAGCCCTAACCAGCCCCATCTTTATAACAGTCTCTGGGTTGATGAGTGCTGGGATACACCCTGCTTGTGTTTAAAAGCACCCTGTCACATCCATCAAGCATCTTGGCAAACAAGAGAGTGTTGTCAAAGATCCCATCACTAATAAGCTGCAGAATCTTATGCAAATCTGTGCAAGATATTTTGTCACCACTCCCTACCTACCTATTCCTGGTTCCAGGAAATCTCAGTTATTCTTGTCAAAGTCTTTGTCATACTTAAGTGTACTGCATTGGTAATGTTATTCTTCCTTTGGCTCAAAGAATAGTCCCTGATATCAGAGACTACTGCTATGAGCAATTTCAGACCTTTGCAAACAAGAGACAGATGATAGTATAGATGGTCTATCTCTTCAGTTTGTGTCTACCTAGAAATCAAAATGCCCCTCCCTGAGAAAAAGTAATAAATCCACTTTAAGATTGTTGTTGTTGTTTTTTTTGGGGAGGGGGTCGGGTCGTGGGGCCTGAACTCTGGGCCTGGGTGCTGTCCCTCAGCTCTTCAGCTCAAGGCTAGCGGTCTACCACTTGAGCCATAGCGCCACTTCCGGCTTTTTGCTTTTTGCTTATGTGGTGCTGAGGAATCGAACCTAGGGCCTCAGGCATGCAAGGCAAGCGCTCTACCACTGAGCCACTTTCCCAGCCCAAGATTGTTGTTCTTAAAAAAAAAAAAAAAAAAAGTACTAAGATTTGGATGCAGGTCTTGTGTGCTTACTAAGTAGGTGCTCTACCATTTGAGCTACACCTTCAATCCTTTTTGCTTTTTAGTTATTTTTAAGATATGGTCTCGCATTTTTGCCTAGGCTGGACTGCACCACAATCCTCCTACATCTACCTCTCACGTAGCTGGGATTATAAGCATGCCCCACCACACCTGGCTGAAGACTGCTGTTCTTTCAGTACTGCAGTATCAGGGTCATAGTTGTATCTTTGAGTAACATAGTTTTATGTTTATAGTATGGGGAGAAAAATCCCTGGAGTATTAATGGTGAGCTTTGCTGAGACGCAGCAAGATGGGGGAGGTTTAAGATGTGGTAGGTACATTGCTTTCGGGGTTTTTCCTGTGTGCTTGTATGGGAGGAGGCTGGTCACCAGCTTTCAGGGGCAGCTCTCCAGTCTGTTAAAAGCTCATTTGTCTATTAGAAGAAGACATGCTTAAACACATTTGTTCTTATCATTTTCTTTTTTGTACGTTTTTTAATTGTAAAAATACTGTACCGAGGGGTTACAGTTACATGAGCAAGGTAATGAGTACATTTCCTATCAAGCATTGTTACCTCCTCCTTTGTTTTTCCCCTACCCTCCCTTCCCTCCCACCTCCACAACTACACTCCTCCCACCCCACTCCCCACCCTGCCTAAGTTGTAAAGTTTGTTTTTCAACATAGTCTCTTGTACATCTCATTGTTACAATGAGTCAACCTATATCCCTATTTCAGCATTTTGTTTTTTCCCTTCCCCTCCCCAAATTAGAGAAGTGTATATACAAGATGCAGGGCACCGACATCAAATACAGTGAAAACAGGGGTTATACTGTGGGGGAGGAACATACAAAGAAACAAAAAATCACATGGTACATTATAAGTACGTTAGAAACAATAACAAGAAAGAAAAAACCACTTGTGTCCCTATTGTGGGGTTCATTTCATTTAACATCATCTTATCTGGTCATATGTACATAGCTTTTGACCTTTTCTGCTTGTCCTAGACATATACTAGTTATTGCAAATAAGGGAAACCATGGAACCTATGTTTCTTTGGGCCTGGTTTTTACTCGTAAGGCCTGAATACAAGCTTGTGTTTAAAAGCCATCAAGTTATCTGGGTGTTGGTGGCTCATGTCTGTAATCCTAGCTATTCAGGAGGCTGAGACCTGGAGGATCACAATGAGAAGCCAACTCCATGCAAAAAAGTCTTCTAGACTCCAGATAATCAGCAAAAATGCCAGATTGAAGGCATGCCCCAAGTGCTAGGGTACCAACCATGAGCAAAAGCAGCTAACCAAGAGCATTAGGCCCTAAGTTCAAGACATGATATGGGCACACACACACACACACACACACACACACACACACACACACACACACACACAGAATTAGCTCTTGTGACGTAGCGTATGAAATTTCCCATTTTGGAATAAGGACCCAAAAAAAGCTAGTATGTTAATTTAGTTCCCAAATACCAGCACTTACTAAAAGTTCCTTTATGGAATCACCAGATTGAGAGCGGGGTTTTGTCTAGAATACTTGGTTTATTTCAAGCCACCAATATATAAATAATCCAGGAAATGAGTCAGACTTTATTTTAATCAGCAACATTTCCATAGATGGGTCCAGTAGACACCCTGCACATATGTCACCTCCTCTGAAGTTGGTTGATGATTATCTGTCTCCAAATTTGAAATCCTAGTTCAGTTAGTCTGGGACCTGGAAGACATGAAAGGAAGAACTCTTGATGGCCTATTTGTCTCTAATCACATGATTGAGTAGCCACCATCCAGAAGACTGATGTAGTGTATCCATGATGTAGGAGCCTCCAACTTCATGTTTACTAAAAAGAGGAAAAAGATAGTGTATGGTTAAAGATTGGAATAAATGATACAATGTCAAAATTTAAACCAAGAAGGGCACTGGTGGCTCACACCTATAATCCTAGCTACTTAGGAAACTGAGATATGAGGAATGCACGTTGAAGAAAGCCTGGTTAGACAAATCTAGGAGACTCTCATCTTCAATTAACTTGCAAAAACCTATAAGTGGAGCTGTGGCTCAAATGGTAAAGCACCAGCCTTGAACAAAAAAGTTGAGGGACACTACCCAGACCCCTGAGTTCAATCCCCAGCAGTGAAAAATAAAGAAAGTAAAAACTTTGTTTGAAATAATAAATGTTTTTTCAAATAAAGAGGAGAATCTCAAGAATATTGTTATGTCAGTGCATTTTCTTTGCTAATGGCACAATACCACAAAATGGTTATAATAAAGAAAAGTCTTAGAGTTCTAGTCCAACTGTCTCATCTGATAGCAAAAGATGGCGGATCTATGTATCTTCTGATCTCTCCCTCTTATAAGGCCATTTAATCATGGGGCTCCATCCTGATGACTTTACTTCTAATCACCCACAAAGACCCCATCTCTAAACACCATAGTATAATAAGTTTCTTCTCTCTTAATCTTTTTGTTTCAGTGCCAGTACCAGAGATTGAACTCAGGGCCTCTCTTTCAGATTTTTGGCTCAAGGCTAGTGCTTTACTACTTGTACCACCCCTCTATTTCTAGTATGTTGCTAGTTAATTGGAGCTAAGAGTCTCACATACTTTTGTCTGAACTGGTTTCAAATTAAGATCCTCAGATCTCAGCCTCCTGAGTAGCCACCAGAACCTGGCTCCCTCTTTTTTCTTTTGTTTTTGTTTTGTTTGTGGGAAGGGGTGAGGAGACAAATTTTAACATCAACCTTTAAAAAAAACAACAGCAAAATAGTCTACCACATCAAACACACAGACAACTAAACAAAATCAAACTCATTTCAGCCCAAGTCTTCAAATAAATAAATCTAAAGAACGTGATTTTGCAAAGAAGATTCAAGGATCATTTTAATTTTGCTGTTTTTATGGATTCATCTTAATTTTTAACAGTGGAGAACAAATTTCAACACATATCATTGGATGGAGATACTCAAAACACATCCAAACACAGCAATGATACAACTAAGCGGATTACTTTAAAATAATAGAGATATAGAGCCCATAAGCCAGTGGTCACAGAAAAAATCCAGGCCAGAGATATGGCTCACATTGTAGAGCACAGGTCAGAGCAAGGAAAGATAAGCCAAGCAAGCACAAGGCCTTGAGTTTAAGACTTGTTAAACAGGGGGTGAAAGGAAGAATAATTTTCATTTCTGAGTAGTCATTCATTGCAACATGAAATTTTGGTCAATCATGGACCACAGATACAAGGGAGGCCCCATCAGGTTCAGGAAACTAGTGGCATCATAGCCATCGAGATCAGAGTAAGAACATTTTGCAATGGCCACACAATGGCAAAATCACCTAATAAGAAATTTCTCAGAAGATATCCCTGCTAAGTGACACATGACTGTACTAGGCAACTTTATAGACTGAGCAATGTTATTGCCTCTCAGCCCTAGTTGTACATTCAAATAACCTAGGAAGCTTTAAATAAAGAGAAAGAGCTGGGCACTAGGGGCTTATGCTTGTTATCCTTGCTAATCAGGGGGTTGAGCTCTGAGGATTGCTGTTCAAAACCAGCCCAAGCAGGAAAGTCTGTGAGAGTTATTTCACATTAGCCACCAGAAAACCAAAAGCAGAGTTGTGGCTCAAGTAGTAGAATGCCAGCCTTAAGAACAGGAATAGTACCCAGGCCCTGAGTTCAAGCCCCAGGTCTGGCATAAAAAGGAAAGAGAAAAGAAGGGAAGAGTAGAGTAGAGGAGAGAAGAGGAGAGGAGAGAAAAGAGGAAAAGAAGGAAGAGGAGGAGAAAGGAGTGGAGGGGAGAGGAGAGGAGAGGGAAGAAAGAAACTGGCTCATCAGGACCTCATGATGGAACCCTGGACAAAATCTCAGACTTACTGGGGGCAGAGGACAAGCACTAGGACTACATGGTACATTTCCATTGCTTATCTCAAAATAATGAATGAAAGAGAACTTAAATAAATTCCTGGGAAGTGGTGCTATGGCTCAAGTGGTAGAGAGCTTGCCTTGAGCTGAAGAGCTGAGGCACAGCGCCCAGGCCCAGAGTTCAGGCCCCACAACCAACAAAAATAAATAAATAAACAAACAAACAAATAAATAAATTCCTACTCATTGGTTCCGGACTCACTACTTGAGTCGAGTCAGACTTTAAAAAGTAGGGAAATTGAGTTAGAAAGCTTTCCCTCACTGTGACAAAGGACCTGAAGAAATTTGCTTAAAGGAGGGAAAACTTGTTTTGGCTCAGTGTTATCAGTCCATGGTCATTTGGCTCCATTGTGTCTGAGCCTATGAGCATTTGGTAGAGCAAAGCTTCTTACTTCATGGTCCCTAAAAAAATGAGAGGGAGGGAAGAGAGGAGGAAGAGAGATAGATAGACACACGCACACACACACACACACACACACACACACACACACACAACACACACACACCGTCACACAGACACACAGAAAGACAGTCACATAAAGAGAGACGAGAACCTGACAGACTAAGAGAGACAGATGAGAGAGAGAGAGAGAGAGTGAGAGAGAGAGAGAGAGAGAGAGAGAGAGAGGAGCGCACTAGCTTGCTTTGGGGGAGGTTCTTTTCCTTTTATTTAATCTTTAAGCAGTTGTAAAAAGGAGGTGTCATATAATGAAGCAGTTTATGAATACAATGTATCCTGGTTAATGTCACCCACTTCAACATTTTTGCCCCCCTTCTACCCTCCCCTGCCCTTACTTTTCTTGATTGTGTGGTATATGCAATGAATTCTTGACTGCATTCTCTCCCTTCCCCCCCCCCCCCGCCCCTTTATTCGTCTATTACTCTCCCCTTTCCAGGTATTGATTTTTTGGACTTTTCCTAGTCTTTCTAAATGGTGCTGCTTGAGTTCTCCATAGTCTATTATACTTCAGTTAATTCCTTTGTGAGCACTTTCGTACAGCCCAGGCCAACATGTTTACTTCTAGATTTATAGATACTTCTGTCTACCACAAATGAAGGAAACCATGCAACCTGTTTCTCTGGGTTTGACTTGCTGCACTTAATATAGTTCCTCCTCTATAATGATGAAGCTATGAATCATCAATGGATGAATCTGTTTGTGATGTCAGAGCCTATGAACAGAATCTGTTCAGAGATCAGTGACCCTCTCCAAAGGCTCCTCTGACCTCTGTGCATCGAGGGTCAAGCCATTAGCTCATGAGCCTCTTGGGGTGACTAGAATCCACACCATAACAGATGCCTACACTCTGAGATTCTAGCTGAATCCTTTAGGCTGAAGCCAGGGCACTGACAATTTTTTAAAGTCCTCCAGGTATTCCTAAAGTACAGCCAAAGTTGGGAACTATTGCATTAACGTGGTTCCAGAAGAGGTTGATTCTCCCATACTTTATATATTATTACTATTTACAGAGAGAGCATGTAGACATTGTAAAAGCAATTGTCACCTACATTCATTTAAGCTATTTTCTGTGTGAAATTTTATGGTTGGAAGACATTATTTGCTCCATAATATCCAATGTGATCAAAATCTTTTGGTAATATTGAGACTGAACTTTGTATTTGCTAGGCAGATGTTTTACCACATAAGCTGTGACCCTAGTTCTTTTATTTTTAGTTGGGGTCTGGTGTTTTATCCTAGGACTGACCTTAGACCACAGACTTCCTACCTGTGGCTCCAAGTAGCTGGTATTATAGGAACACATCCTAATTTCTGCCTCCCTGAATAGCTGGAATTATAGGTGTGAAACACTACATTCAGCCTTACTTTGACCATAAAAGACCATTTTTCAAGTCATGGCATCAACATAAATAATCAAAATTTTTTCAGTCATGGGGCTTGCACTCTGTCTTGGGCACTGTCCTTGAGCTCTTCAACTCAAGTTGAATGCTCTACCACTTGAGCCACCACCTCTTCCAGTTTTCTGGGGGTTAATTGGACATACGACTCTCATGGACTTTCCTGCCCAAGCTGGCTTTGAACCATGATCCTCAGATCTCAGTCTCCTGAGTAGCTAGGATTACAGGCATGAGCCACCAGTGTCTGGCAAAATAACTGATACTTTTTGCAGCATGGTTAAGGTTGATAGGCAGAAATGACCAGGACCCTAACCAAACATGTCAATATCAGAGCTCTTTTGACTAAGAAATGCATAAAAATTCTACTCTGGGCTACCTTCCTCTGAATTATTCAGCAAGAACAGCAGTCTGAAATCTCATCTGTAATTGATGGTCAGGAAAATAGAACACCAATCACATCTTGATAGTAATATTTTCCTTATCTTTATTTCTATCTCCTTCCTTTCTTTCTTTTTTTTTGGGGGGGGGGGGTCCGGTCATGGGGCCTGAACTCTGGACCTGGGCACTGTCCCTCAGCTCTTCAGCTCAAGGCTAGTGCTCTACCACTTGAGCCACAGTACCACTTCCGGCTTTTTTTTCTTTTTGCTTATGTGGTGCTGAGGAATCAAACCCAGGGCCTCACGCATGCAAGGCAAGAGCTCTACCACTGAGCCACCTTCCCAGCCCTCTATCTCCTTTGTTAATAAGTTAATAAACTACTGGGAATCCAGCTGATCCTAATAAGTAGCCATTAGTATAAATGCCTTGCACTCTTCAACTCGGGCCTTGTATCATTGTTTCTGCTAAGAAATGCATCAAGAAGAACTACTGTGCCATCATCCAGGTGGAGACTGTGAGGGGTTATTGACACATACAAGTGCATCCATGGAGAAGGACTCAGGAATGTCCTTGGGCATTCAGAGACATCTGAAAGTCAGCTATAAGGGAGAAGGGGCTCCAGATATATATACTTGTACCAGCCTTAACAAAGCTATCTGGGTCAATGGAATCAGGAAGATCCCATATGTATCTGTGAATGGTTGTCCAGGAAAGGTACTGAGGATGAAGATTCATACACAGGCTCAACCTTTTTGTTACATATATAGCTGTTACCACTTAAAAAAAACAACTATGGATGGAGCTGGGCATTGGTGTCTCATGTCTGTAATCCTAGTTACTTAGGAGGCTAAGATCTGAGGATCAAGATTGGAAGACAGCTTTGGCAGAAAAGTCTATGACATGCTTAGCAACACAGCAAAAAAGCCATAAGTGGAAGTTTTACTCAAGTAGTAGAAATTAGTTGTAGGGCTTGAACTCAAGGCCTGGTCACTGTCCCTGAGCTCTTTTTTTTTTTTTTTAATTTTTTATTATAAAAATACCGTACAGAGGAGTTACAATTACATGGGCAAGATAACGAGTACATTTCTTATCAAGCATTGCTGCTTCCTCCTTTGTTTTCCCTTCCTATCTCTTCCCATATCCTGCCGCCCCGTCGCCCCCTCCCCCCACAATCCCCACCCCCGCCCGGCCGAAGTTGTAAAGTTCGTTTTTCGACAGAAGACTTGTACATAACCCCTGCTTTCACTGAGCTCTTTTGTTTAAGGCTAGCGCTCTACGACTTTGAGCCACAGCTCAAACTTTAAGTTTTATGGTGGTTAATTGGCAGATAAGAGAATCATGGGGACTCTTCTGCCCTGGCTGGCTTCAAATTGCGACCCTCAGATCTCAGCCTCCTGAATAGCTATGATTACAGGCATGAGCCATTAGTGCCTGGCCTGAGTGAAAAGAAAGAACCTGGGCCCTGAGTTCAAGCCCTAATAACAGCACACACAAAAATATCTGTGGACAATGTTATATGAAAAACAATTGCTGATTTCTGAAGTTATAAACACACACACGTACTTGTTCACTTACTGATGCTGTGTTAAGCTAGCCAGGTTCGAAAGTAGCTACCACTAAGGAATAGAGCAAAAGAGAGGGGACAGAGTGCATTGATGATCAGTTTAGATGGCATGAGGTTAAACGGTAATTCAGTTTATGAATTTCTCTTCTCCCTCTGCCCAGAAGAGAAAGGTTACAGTCAAGAGAGTTGTTGCTTGGCAACACATAAGATTCCCTTTTTAACTTTATGAGATCAGACTATTACTCCTCATACTATACAAGGAAATAGGAATGTAGATTATGGTTTTTTAAATTCTGTGACATAGTAACTTTTATAAGTAATATTTTTTTTTGGGGGGGGAGGTCCAGTCATGGGGCCTGAACTCTGGGCCTGGGTGCTGTCCCTCAGCTCTTCAGCTCAAGGCTAGGGCTCTACCACTTGAGCCACAGTGCCACTTCTGGCTTTTTTCTTTTTTGCTTATGTGGTGCTGAGGAATCAAACCCAGGGCCTCATGCATGCAAGGCAAGCGCTCTACCACTGAGCCACCTTCCCAGCCCTGTAAGCAATATTTTTATTTTGTTGAAAATACATATATCAGGCTGAATATTTGAGACTTCATTCGCATCATTTAAGTTATATGCATTTCATAAATTAGTAAGGTTGAACCAAATATGAAGCACAGAATATTTAGTTTTCATTTGGGAATCCAGAGTCCTTAATTGCTAAGCAGATATCCTTCTCTTGCTTTCTTTCTTGATTTACACAAATTGAGAAGAAATTTCAAGTAAAAATGAATGCAAATGAAACTTTTCTTCCATATCTTAGAAAAGCTATACACTGCATTTCTCCTCTCTCTGTTCTTAATTGATCAAGTCTTATAATTGTTGAAAGCTCTATGTTTGAAGGAATATTATACAATTGCAAAAAAAAAAAAAAAAGAGTGAAGAAGCCAGGTGTTGGTGGCTTACAATGATAAACCTAGACACTCAAGAAGCTAAGACCTGGAGGATGGAAGTTCAAAGCCAGCTGAGACTAGCTCTATCTCCGATTAATCAGCCAAATGCTGGCCTGGAATCTGGACTTAAGTGGTAGTATTCAAGTACAGTACCTCAAGGCCCTGTATTCAAACCTTAATACTAGCAAGAAAAAAAGTGAAGAAAATTCCAACATATATAAAAGCAAAGTTAACATGGGTATATATGGTGTGCTAAGTTTTATGTAAAAAATGGGAGGGAAATAGGAGACACATATATATATATATATATATATCTGCTTTTATGTGTATAAACAATAACTGCAAAAAGGATATAAAGTAGGAAACATTGAGGTTACCTGCATGTGGCAGGGGGAGAGAAGTGGAGGGGATACCAACAACAGTGGCACTACTCTTTTCTTTTTTATGTCATTCTGTCTCTCAGAAGAATGCTGATATTCTATGTAGTCAAAAGCTACTATTTCCGGGAGCTGGTGGCTCATATCTGTAATCCTAGCTACTTAGGGGGCTGAATCTGAGGAGCACAGTTCAAAGCCAGCCCAGGCAGGAAAGTCCGTGAGACTCTTATTTCCGATTGATGACCAGAAAAACTGGAAGTGGAACAGTGGATCAAAGTGGTAGAGAGCTAGCCTAGAGTAAAAGAGCTCAGGGACAGCACCAAGGCCCTCAGTTCGAGCCCCATGTCTGACACAAAAAAGCTAATATTAATCATGAGAATGAGAAAAAATATAGCCAAAACTGAAGCTAAGGAAAACTGAGGCTAACTAGAGTCCAAAATGAGATTAACGCATAGCCATACTGAAAGGAAGAAAAAAGAACATATCCAAGTATACTGTGAACATAGTCCTATGGAGAAATTCCAGGACTCAGACAGAAAAGGCAGAAGATGCTTCTGGAATATGTTCCTTGGCCAAAACCCCAAAAACAAGAAAAAAAAAAGGAAGGAGGGAAGGAAGGAAGGAAGGAAGGAAGGAAGGAAAAAAGAAAAAGAAAGAAAGAAGGAAATACAAAGAAAGGAATTCTCAAAAAATTATAGGTACCTGTCGCATCAACAAGCTTTATAGAGCTACCACTGGTAATTTAAACATGAAATTAATTGAGGATGACAGTGAATTAAACATGGCCTGGAATGAATGGGAATCCTTATATCTGTCGGGATGGAAAGAGATAGATGTGAGAGAGAGAGAAAGAGAGAGGGCGGGGTGAGGTGGATAGAAGACAGGGATGGATAGAGAACGTTCTCGCTTATAGTAGGTACCAAGTATTAACTATAGAGGCAATGTTGTAGTAGGATAATCAGCACAGTTCAACATCCTAACTCAATGCTGACTCCATCAAACATTAGTGGTTAGTATATCAGCTGGAGGGCCATTGTGATGAGGACTAGCTCCTAGTGTTTTGCCACAGATTGCTTGATGAATTGTAAGAAGGAAAATAATAATCCTAGCTGTTTGGCATGTGGAAATCAAGGAATGAGTTCAAGGGCAGCCAAGCAAACATTGTTCCCTAAATTCCATCTCAACCAATGAATGGGGACAGTGCTTTCATCCCAGTGATGTGGTAAAGCACAAATAAGATCCCAGTCCAGTCTAGAGACTCTATCTCAATAACTTACACACACACACACACACACACACACACATGCACACACACATACTCACACACACCAGAATACGTGACTGGTAGGAGTGGCTTAAGTATAAGGTCCTTAATTCAAACTCCACTACCACAAAAGAGAAGAAAAGAAAGTAGAGATGGAGGTAGTGATGGTGGAGAAGGAGGAAGAGGAGGAGGAGGGAAAGGAGGAGAAGGAGCAGGAGGAGAAAGAGGAGGAGGAGGAAGAAAATAAATGTACAATGATTTGGACACTAGCTTGGCTAGATGATCAGAATCAGCATCATCAATGAGTGATATCACTTGCCACTAGTTGTGAATCCTAAGGACACATCATTTGCACAGCATCCATCTGATGTGACTCAAGTCACTGGGAAGCATAAGAAAAATCCAAAATAAACATCTATAAAATAATGTTGCTATTCTTCGAAGAATATCAATGCAGTAAAAGTCAAAAAGGCTGAGAATATGTCTGATTAGGTTTGTTAAATTATAGCAATCAACCGAAATTCTCATGACAACTAAAATCCTTATTACATATTCATGATAAAGTACAGAAAATTTCACAGAACAACATAATGGTACCACTGTATCTATAGCTCAGTCCTTTCAAAGCCCAGTATCTTGTCTTAGTTAAAATGATTTTAAGGGTATGACCCAGAATTTTCCCTCTTTTTTCCATTTCAGAAACAGTCACTTTTTAAATTTTTGTGTTTAGTTTCTTACAAGTTTTACAAATTGTGTATGTGTGGGTTTTCTTTCCAACTCAGTTTGATTTGTTTTATTTTTTAATTAATAGTTAAGTAATTTTTTGTGCCAGTACTGGTGGCTTGAACTAAGGGTCTGGGCGCTATCTCAGCTTTTCCACTCAAGGCTGGTGCTCTACCACTTGAGCTATATCTTTACTTCTGATGTTTTCTGACTAATTAAAGATAGCCTCACTGACTTTCCTGCCCATATTGCCTTCCAACCTGGATCTGCAGATCTTATTCTCCTGAATAGCTAGGATTATAAGGATGAGCCTCTGGTTCCTGGCTCTAAAAATTATCTTTAAGCAATTGTACAAAAGGGGTCCAATTCAGCATGATAGTTAATGAAGATAATGCATCTTTACCAATGTCAAGATGTCATCATTTTCCTCCATCTTTTCCAACTCAGTTGGATTTTGAAATGTTTCGTTTTTTGTCACATGAAGCTCTGGCTCACTCTTGTTTATTTGCATTCAATTAGATGAATATATCATTCATTGTTCATTCTCCATTGATAAACATTTGGGTTAATTTAAGACTTTTTCACTATTACTAGCAATACTAGAATGAACAATTTTCATTATCTGTCTTCTTGCATACACTTGCCAAAAATTTCTAATATGGCTAATGCATGATATTTGTCAAAAGCTTTGCAGTTTTGGTTTCATAAGAAATTTTAGAATGACCTTCCAGAGCAACTGTATCAGTTTCCATTTCTCCAGAGACAATGGAAACAAGTGCTTTTCGCCGGCACTGTTGGCTATAAGGTAGTTGCTCACTGTGGTTTTATTTGCATTTTTCAGATTACTAGTGAGACTATTTTTATAAATGATTATGGGGAGTTTTTATTTCATCTAGAAGTTCTTTAGTCCTATCCTCTACCAAGTTTCTTCTAGGTGACACATTCTACTTTCATTGATTTGTAGGAGTTCTTTATATTTTTATCAACTGATTGGAGATCTTTACTTATTCTTTGACTTCTACTTTCATTTTATTTTATCGTTGATTGAATAGGTGCTTTACATTAACAATGTCAGATTTACTGGTCTTTTCCTATCAGATGTGCCCTCTCTAAATATTACTCTGAGGGTCTTAAATTTTCCCTGGGCTAGAGGTACAGCTCAAAAGTAGAGTACATGGCAGAATGCTAATGGCTTATGCTTATAATCTTAGCTAGTCAGGAGGCTAAGATCTAGGGGAATCTCAGTTTACAGCCATCCTGGGCAGAAAAGTCAAGAAGAATCTATCTCCAATTAACTAGCAAAAAGCTGGACTGCAGGCATGGTTCAAGTGGTAGAACATCAGCCAAACTAGCAAACTCTAATCCCTGAGCTAACACCCCTGTACTGGGTGGGGGGAGAGCAAGAAGAAGAAGTACATTGGGTGCTGGTGGTTCATGCCTGTAATCCTAGCTACTCAAGAAACTAAGATTTGAGGATTGAAGTTCAAAACCAGACCACACAGAAAAGTCCATGAGATTTTTATCTCCAATTAACCACCAGAAGCCAGACATGGCAGTGTAGCTCAAGTGATAGAGTCCTAGCCTTGAGTGAAAAAGCTAAGTGAAAAAGCTAAGGCCCTGAGTTCAAGCCCCAGTATGTATGTACACACACACACACACACACACACACACACACGCACGCACGCACGCACACACACACGCACGCACGCACACCGAATAGAATATTTCCTGCATGTGAGAAGCCCTGGGTTTGACTGCCAGCACTATAAAACAGAACAAAAAGTGATCAGTATATATGTGTGTGTATGTGTGTGTGTGTGCATTTATATATATGTGTGTGTATATATATATCTATTTATATTTTTTGTTTTGTTTTGTTTGTTTGGGGTTTTTATTTGGTGCATCATGGTTCCTGAACTCGGCCTGGATGTTATCCCTGAGCTCTTCAGCTCAAGGTTGGTGCTCTACCACCTGAGCCACAGCACCACTTCTGGATTTTTCTGCTTATGTGGTGCTAAAGAATTGAACCCAGGGCCTCATGCCTGCAAGGCAAGCACTCTACCACTGAGCCACAGTCCGAGCCCCGCTATTTATATTTTTTCTACAAGAAGATTTCATAGTCCCCATGAGACTCTTATTTCCAATTAGTCACCAGAAAACTGGAAATGGAGCTGTGGCTCAAAGTGGTAGAGCACTAGGAAAAGAGCTCAGGGATAGTGCCCAGTCCTTGAGTTCAAGCTCCATAACTGATAAAAATAAAAAAACAACCTATTTTACTTTCTACATTAATGTTCTTAATGTATTAGGAATTCTTCTGTGAATGGTGTGACATTATTATCTATTTTTTGCCACATTGGTGTCTAAGTTGGCACAGTCTTGGACATCATATGAGGAATTTGGGTTGAGCAGCCAGTGTCTGTGCATCCCCTCCCTTCCTTTCTCTCATTGCTGCCGTGAGGTAAGTATCTTCCTACACCATAGGCTCTCTGTCTGCGACTAGGCAGTCACAAGCCCAAGTGATCATCAACTGGAAACTCTCAAACTATGAGCCAAATATACCTTTCTCCCTTTTAAGGGGAGTATCAGGCATTGTACTACAGTAATGGAAAGCTGAAGAACACAGATGATTTAGCCAATGGTCATTCCGAGAAAAGCAATTTATGAGACTATTGACTAATGTCCAGGGCATTTGATTTCATTCATATAGTATATATTATAATTACACCAAATTAGGAGGATGTCTATATTGAAAAACAAATACTAATTCATTGGTAATTTATGTTTTATGTTACTTGGAAAGTAAATAGTTATTGAAATATTTACCTTAATAACATAAAAGAGCTGGGAAAAATGGGTACATGACTGTAATCCTAGCACTGGGGAAGCTAAGGCAGGAGGATTAAGAGCTTCAGGCAAGCCTCAGTTAACCACTGATACTCATCTCAAAAACAACACAAGGAAAAAAAAGCTTTAATTATATCAGGATATATGTCATAGTGTCTAAAGACAATATCATTAAAGCAAGGAAAATAAGATTTCAATGAAGTATAGTAACAGGTAAATTCAACTTTTGAGACATGAGAGATTTTTGCTCTAAATGACTCAAGAAAGAAGTACAAGCTATAAAACTGAGAACAACCAGTTAGGATGCCAACTCCAGAAACAAGGGTAGTGGTGGGCTGAATCTCCCCCAAAGAACAAATTGTTTCCTTTTAAAGAGCAGATTGGTGTGTGTGTGTGTGTGTGTGTGTGTGTGTGTGTGTGTGTGTGCGTGTGTGTGTTTAGGTAAAAGTTTCAAACTTTAACTTCAGCTTTCTTAATGAATTAACTATTGATAAATACTAATACCTTGTATAAAACACTGCCTAGCATAAATACACCATCTTAACTGGAGCTTTGCAAAGAGTACATAGATATCATATTCATGGCTGTTACAATTTCTTTTTCTATTTGTGTATTCCAGTAGTTTTAGACAACAATGTTATTCATTAATCTAATATTAGTCATAAGCCCAGTGATAATTTAGCTGGTTATGGTAATGCATACCTGTAGTTCCAGCTATCCTAGGAAAGCTGAGGCTGAAGGATCACCTGAACTCAGGAGTGTGGAGCCAGCCCTGGTAGCTGAGATGCTGCCCCTTAAACACTTTTTAAAAGTGTTATTTAAAACATAATTGCTGTTAATTTTTAAATGTGAGAGGGACAATGTTTGAATAACCCATCCAGATAGCATAAGTGAAAAAAAAACAAGTTAAGCTGTTTGTAATCTTATTTGGAGTTTATTAGGGTAAATCTTTTTGTTAAACAAGTTACATAACTTAAAAATATATATTTATACTTAGATCCCTTTTACTATTTGTATAAAGAACATTTCAGTCAGGCACTGGTGGCTCATGCCTGGGATCCTAGCTATTCAGGGGGATTAGATCTAGAAGACAGCAGTTTGAAGCTGGCCCAGGGAAGAAAGTCTATGGGACTCTATCTCCACTTAAGCAGCAAAATGACAGGCTAGAGGCATGGTTCAAGTGGTAGAGTGACAGCTGTGCACAAACAAGCCAGGGAGAGTAAGACGGTCTGAGTTCAAGCCCTAGTATCTACCAAAAAAATGAAATAATGTGTGTGTGTGTGTGTGTGTGTGTGTGTGTGTGTGTGTGTGTGTGTAGAGAGAGGAAGAGAGAGAGAGAGAGAGAGAGAGAGAAGAGAAGGGAGACTTACTCTTGAGTAACTAGGATTCAAGGTGTGAGCTACCAGTGTCCTACAATAAATAAATAAATATCTTTTAAAAACAAGTAGCTAGAGGCTGTGGCTCTTGCCTGTAATCCTAGCTACTCAGGAAGCTAAGATCTGAAGAACACAGTTCAAAGTCAACCTGGGCAGGAAAATCCATGAGATTCTTATCTCCAATTAAGTACCAAAAAGTTGGAAGTAGAGCTGAGTTCAAGGGATAGAGTGCTATCCTTGAGCACAAAAGCTCAGGGATAGTGAGTTCATTTGCTTCATTTAAATATCTGAATGTAGCTGTAGACATATTTTACCCCTAAATATTTTGTTGTTCATCTTTGTAAAATAAGACACCTCTCTCTCTCTCTCTCTCTCTCTCTCTCTCTCTCTCTCTCTCTCTCTCTCTCTCTCTCTCTCTCTTTCTCTCCCCCACCCCAGTATCACAATGCAAATTGTAGACATTGTGGCATTTTCCATGCTTAGCTCAGTACATACCTCTTTGTCCTTATCTTTACATAGGCATCATCATACCTGACAAAAGGAATGTTTTCCTAGAACGCCAATGTAAATACCTACTTCTTTTTTCAATGATCTCAAGACTTGTACACACAAGATCCAGTTAAGGACTTCCTATTGTATTATTGTGCTTAATATAATTTCTCATAATAAAATATATGCCCCTACCATGTATCCCTCCCCATGTGATGTTCATTTATCTCACTGAATTGGGGTTGGAGCTTCCATAATCATGCTTTTCTTCCTGATGGTCCATAACAGAGAGGATGGAAGTCCTTCTTGGAATCAGGTTAGCCAATGACACTTCATGAGAATTAGTGTAAAGTCTGTATTGTCCATCAATGGTAGTCATTTCTGTCCAGTTTCAGTGATGCCAACCCAGGCACAGCCAGGGCCTTCCATGAGGGCTGCTTCCCTTCCCAGCATTCCTCTGTATGGGGTATTCCAGAACCACATCAGCATCCCACAAAGCTACTTAAAAATTGTCTTAAACACTATGTTGAAAATGAACTATACAACTTGTGGGGGAGAGGGATCAGAAGAGAAAAAAAAAACTTGGAGAAAATAAGGGAGGCATGGCAATGTATTCATTACCTGACTTATGTAACTGCAACCCCTCTGTACCTCACCTTTACATTTTTAAATTAAAAAAATTCTTAAAAAGCAAGATTAATTTCCACTTATAACTCTCCCAGACAGTGACTTTCCAATAAATGTAGAACACTCTGAACATTAAGGACACCAATGAGAGGAAATTGAGTGCCTGGATATCTGAAGTTAGCTAGCAGAAATACAAATTCTATTTATGACCTGTCTCCTTCCATTTTCCCCCTGTGATTGGGCCTTGAGAACTTGTGATGCTGGTTTTTTTCCCAGCCTCTCTGCCTTCTCCTTCCAGATATTGTTTACAAATTTCCTCCTGATCCAGAACATGGACTTCTTCAGGGACCCTTCCCAGGCACCGTCCTCTTCATTTTTGCCATTATCCACATCTCTGGCTTCCACTGCAGCACATGAACAGGTATGTCACAAATCAGAGTGTGTCTGTCAGAGTTCCTAGAGAAAATGAGTAGGTTATGTATGTGTATGCATGTGTATCATATATATATATACATATATATACATGCATGCCCCTCATACATGTATCCAGAGTAATGTTTATCTAAATATCTGGGCAATCAAGATCAGACCTAATCCTTAATGACTTCATTAAGTATACTTGGACACTTGTGCTAGCTTCCTCATCTGCATCTGTATATACACATATGTTTTCATATATATACACACATATATGCATATATATATACATTTATATATATATATACATACATACATGTACACATACACACCAAGGAAAGCAAAGGAAACAGGGAGACAGGGAAGGAGGGAGAGAGGGACACAGAGAAATGACAGGGAATTGGCTCACATGATTATGGAGTCTGAGAAGTCCAACAATCCACCCTCTACAACCTGGAGACTCAGGAAGCTAGAGATGTGTCTAGTTTGCATCCAAAGGCCTGAGAACCCAGGAAACTGATGCTTTTAGGACCCATCCAACAACACATAAAGAAGACTGAGAATCTAAGCTCAAACATTCCAACAGAGCCAGGTATCAGTGGCTCATGCTTGTACTCCTAGCTACTTAGAAGGCTGAGATCTGGGACTGTGGTTCAAAGCCAGCCCATTAGGAAAGTCTGTGAAACACTCTCATCTCCAATAAGCTACCAAAAAGCCAGAAGAAGAGCTGTGGTTCAAATGGTAAAGTGCTAGCCTTTAGCTAAAAGTCAGGCCAGAGCCCTCTCATCCCCCAGGCCTTGAGTTCAAGCCCTAAGACCGGCACATACACAAAAAAGATTGAAACAAGCAGATTCTTTCTGCATCATTTATTTCTCAATGAGTTCCCATATCTACTTTCTGAGTTTCTGTATCCACGGTTAATTGCAATCCATAAAGTATGACATAGATCATTCTAGAAATAAACAATAAGTTTTTAATTGCAAGCTATTCTTGATGAAATCTCATGTCATCCTACACCATCTCACAGGGACATAAATCGTTGCTGGGTCCAAGATATGCACACTGTATATTGCTATCCATCAGTTAGTCACTTAGTAGCTCTCTTAGATATCTGAGAGACCGTCTAGCTATGTCAGAGTTTGTGTATAGAATTCAGTACTGTCTGAGGGTCTGGCATCCCCTGGGATCTTGGGGGTATGTCCTGTGTGGATAAGGAGATGCTACTACTCTCATGGTTACTAGTGGCTTGGTTGATGCCCGCCTACATCAGCAAAATGATCTGTTTACTGAGTCCACCAATTAGAACACAAATCTCATCAGGAAATAGCTTCACAAATGCATCAAGAGGAAACATACAACCAAATATTTGGAAATACATCCATGATTCAGTCAAGTTGAGTCATAAAATGAACTACTACACTCAGTATACCTGATCATTGGGCTAATATGCTGCCTTCTTCATCATCCATTGATTTAGTACTATTGCAAAACTGAACTCATTCTACAGCTCAGATTTGTCCAAGTGTTGCTCCTATGTATGGTAATGACTTATAGGGTCTTTCTCTCAAGCTGCCTTTTGCTTTTAGGCACAACCAAACCAAAACAAAACAAAAAACAGCAAAAATCGGAAAACAAATGAAATACCTATTCCACACTAAATTTAGCTAGATTCAATCATCTTAACAGACTATCAGGTAAATGTTCATAGATTCTGCCTTTTGGGTTACAATCTCTCCTTTCCTCTCCAGTGTAGTGTTGTATCCCCTGTGGGACGAGAGATCCATGTATTATGGTGGGGGAAATGGGAGGCTGGACACCAGTCTCTGCTGTTGTCTGAAGTGATGTTCTTTTCTATAAACCTTTTAGGCTTCACTCCTGGATGCACCCAGGTGCCCTTGTTAACCTCCTAAGTGCCTTCTTGGAAACAAAGAAAGTCTTGGGGCCAGGCAATTGAGCAGGTACAGCTGTGTATATGATTGTGGAATTCCCCATTTCTCCTAAAATAGGATACAACTTAGAAGAAAAGGTTGGAAATGGGAAAGGTATGTAAAATCAGGCTGGGAATAAGTGGAAACGATACAGAATTAGAAGGCCCTATGTTCCAGCATCTGTATTTTAGGGAGTGGAAAGAGAGATAGGAAGTAGAAATGGTTGGTGAATGGCTATATTCTCCAGAGAAACAGAACCAACAGACATGACCTATAGCTGTCTGTATTACCTGTTTCTCTCTTGCTCCCTATTGCTCTTTCTTCCCTTCTCCCTTTTCCCTCTCTATCCTTCCCCCTCCATCTTTTCCTTGTTGTTCAGGATGTATTTGTTTCGGGACCCCCTAGGAAATCCTCAAATCCATGTTTTTCCACAGCCTATAGCCTGTGGATATCTTCCTGTGCACTTTAAATTTCCTCTAGAGCAACTATAATATCGAATACAAACTAAATACCATATAAGACCTTGTTAGGTATTTTTTCAAATATTTTTGGCTCTGCATTGGGTTGAATCTGCACATTCAGAGCATTCTCTTGGCGATAATGTTAAACTGGCTATCTGGGCATTCCTTAGCTTAGTCAAGTTGACATGGGAAACTTTAGCCATCACAGTGGGGGATTGACAAAGTCTAAGGAATACAAGGAATTCAGCACTGGGGCTTCCCACGGTTACCAGTAAATGGAACACATGTTCCCCCCACCCCCCCCCCCACACCCCATGAAATGTGTTGATTGTATATAATTTTGTGCTGTTAAATGCAATTCCTCACGAAAATGAGCTAGTATAGCAGGTTACTGAGAAAAGTAAAGTAGCTGTGAAAACACCTCCACATGGAGTCACCGCAGGGACATATGTTTCAGTATATGTCTACTGATATAAGCAATTTTTTTCATATGGAAAACTATGCATGAGACTAACACTGGTCACCTTAAGAGCATCAGAAGGGGAAGGGACTTAAGTTTTTTTTTCTGTATTTCCACATTATACTTGGTGTGTGTGTGTGTGTGTGTGTGTGTGTGTGTGTGTGTGTGTGTGTGTGGTTTTAAAAGCATTGTACAACCCTTAGTTTTAATCAAAGAGTTTTTAAACATTGTACCACCAAAGTCTTACTATGCAAAGTCAAGTAAGTCACTCTTCCGGGTTGAATTACATATTGCCTCTAAATTCTTAAGTCAAATTCCTAATCCCTCCAGCACTTTAAAATGTGGCCATATTTGGAAACAGTCTTTCAAGAGGTAAAATTCTGTTAAAATTAAGGTCATTAGTAATGAACTCTAAGCCAACATGACTGGTGTCCTTACTGAAATAGGAGATCAGAATAGACATGCAGAGAGCAGCAGCCCTGAGAAGAGAGTACCCAGGAGAAGACATTATCTGCAGGCCTGGAGCGAGGCCCCAAGAGAAACCAATCCTCTTGACAACTTGACTTCAGACTTTCAGCCTCTCAGATTATGAGAACATGAATTTCTGTGGCTTGAGTCACCCCGTCAGTAGAACTTTGCCACAGCAACCCTAGAAAACTAATCTAGGCACCTAATGCATGGTAGGCATTTGTTCTAATAGGATGTTTAAAAACGAAAATTATTGCTTCACAGTTAACTGTTTAATGTTTCAGCTTTCAAAAGTTGGCCAACGATTCTTCACTTTACTCTCAGTGTAGTCCAATGCAATGATATATATCAGATATTCTTGTTTTACAAATAAGGAAACTGAGGGGCAGATGGATTAAATGGTCCATGAAAATTTTAACACAAATTGTCCCTGGAATCATCAGCTTTTTCATTTGCCATTTTCAACCTATCAAATGGACTATTTCGTAGTAACTAAGGCAGATGGTGTTTCTTTCCAAATATGGCACATTGACTCAGCAAGTACATACTGAGCAACTATTATGTACTAACAGCTCTCAGGAGTTGTGGGGACATTGCTGGAGGATATGGCGTCTACTTCTGGTGTGTGTGTGTGTGTGTGTGTGTGTGTGTGTGTGTGTGTGTACATGCACGTGCACACATGCGTATCCTGGGGTTTGAACTCAGGGCCTGGGCTCTGTCCCTGAGCTTTTTGTTCAAGGCTATGTGCTACCACTTGAGCCGCATCTCTACTTCAGGTTTTTTAAATTATAGCTCAGAGTCTCAGGACTTTCCTGCCTGGGCTTGCTTTGAACTGTGATCCTCAGATCTTAGCCTCTTCCTCTTTAAGTAGCAGGGATGAGTCACTGGCACCCTGCTCTACTTTTTTAAAGGAAAATATTTTTCTAAATTTATATTTATTTTTAAGTAGTTGTAAAAAGGGTTTTCAATCCCATAAGTCAGATTATGAAGTAAAATACATCTTGTTACTCCTTCCATTGTTCTCCCCCATCTGTTCCCATCCCCTCCACACCCTCAGGTGACATAGTTCAATGTTACATAATGTACAATGTGTATAATGACTCTTATTTGCTCAGCCTTCCTCCCTTCACTTATGCGCCTCCCTCTTCTGAGGAGCATACAGTTGAGGTGAGTTGATGTACATCAACAAACAGTATTTAATGCAGCTGAAGAACACTGGAATAACACTCTGAGGACATTTTCACATGTGATAGAACTGGAGCTGGCCTTGGAGAATGCAGAGGTGGTATCAGACACAAGGATTCAGCAGAGAGGCCTTCATATGTGAAGGCCTGGGGTTGTACATGGAGACTAAGACACAGTAGCCAGCTGCAGAGGCTGGGGAGGACTAGTGACATTTCTAATGAGCCTTCTAGGGGAGGTTGGTCTTTGCCCCATATATGAATGGGTCCCAAGCCTTTTTGTCTCTCTCTGTTTTAATAAGTTATGAAAACAAAATCTTAATAAAAAGCTCACATGAGATTGACTTTTTAGCAAGGCATAAGTGGCTGGAATGCTAGCTACTCAGGAGACTGAGATCTAAGGACTACGGTTCAAAGCCAGTCAGAGCAGGAAAGTCTCTGAGACTCTTATCTCCAATTAGCTACCAAAAAGTTGGAAGTGAAGCTGTGGCTCAAGAGGTAGAGCTTCAGCTTTGAGTCAAAAGCTACAGTGCATGTGTGCACGCGCACATGCGCGTGCGCACACACACACACACACACACACACACACTTGAACTTTTACTTAATAAGAAATTAAACTGCTATTAACAATTCAGATCATTTTATATAAGAAAAATGCCAAACAATTAGGGCTTTGTCTTCCAATTGTCTTCTAAAACAGCCTTGAATATATTTAACTTCAGGAAACACTATGTTCTCCATTTCCACTCATTTTACCAAAACCAAGTTTTGGGACCATTCCAATAAAGTATCCTTTTTGAACTTTAATAAGCATGTATGATTCACTCCTGGGGATCTCGAAGAAGGCAGATTCTCATACTGGGTGGGGTCTGAGATTCTGCATTTCTAGCAGTTTCCATACCAGCTTCTGTCTGCTGGAGCTCAGATCATGTTTTGAGTAGTAAAGTTTTGTCTATCTAATAAGAATGTACAGCAAGAAACCAGTAGACTGGCTTGACCATACTTGTATTTTAAGAAAATAAACCAGAAGCCAGGCATACCAACTCACTCCTTGTGGCTTCTTGAAAGCCCTAAGTTAGGGATTACAGTTCAAGGCCAGATGACATAAAAGTCTGGGAGATTCCATATCAACTGAGGGCTGGATGCAGTTGTACACATCTGCTCTTCTAGCTACTGGGGAAGCACAATGACTGGGCACAATGGCATGTGCTGGTCATCCTTAGTGACTTGAAGTGAAAGTAGGAGGATCACAGTTCCAGCATATATGGAGACCCTACCTTGAAAAAAATGAATGCAAAATATAGTTGAAGCTATGGATTAAGTGTAGCATGCCTGCCTAGCAAGCACAAGACCTTGAGTTCAAGTACTGCAAAAAAACCCCACAAATACAAATATTGTGTTTATGATAACATGTAAAGAGCATTTACACACAAACAGCCTAAGGATGGTATACTTCAGGGGGGAATCCAAAGATGTAAATCCTCTGAACAACAAATAAGCTGCTTATTAAAATGAATACCAGAAAGTAGAAACATGTTTTTTTGGGGGGGGTCAATGGAAGGGCATAGAAATGGAGGGAGGTAACGTGAGCAAATGCAGTCATTATAGACGATGTACATTATGTTAAAAAATGAACTATGTAACTTCAGGGTGGGAATTGGATAGGTAAAGATAGGGGGAATTTAGAAAGGGATGACATTGATCAAAAAGCATTGTACTCATAACCTGAGCTATAGAATTGTGACCTTTTCATACAACTACTTTAATAATAACAATAGTAATAATAATAAAAATAAAATAATAATCAGAGCAAGAAAGAGGCATTAACAACCAACTTCTCTCCAGAGATTGAATCTGATCCTCCCATATTTTATCTTGGACTCTCTAGACACGAGAACTATGAGAACATAAATTTCTCTGTTTAAGTCACAAAAGAAGGAAGGAGGAAGATAAAGAGAAAGTGATGGAGAAGGAGAAAGAGGAAGAGCAGCAGCAGGAGGAAGAAGAGCAGGAGGAGGAGGAAGAGGAAAAAGAGCAAGAGGAGGAGGTAGAAAAGAGGAAGAGGAGGGAGAGGAGAGGAGATGAAGAGGAGGGGGAAGAGGAGGAAGAGGAAGAAGAGGGAAAAGAGAAGAGGCAAAGGAGAAGAAAGGGGGAGGAAGAAGACGAGAAGGAAGAGGGAGAGGAGGCTGAGAGAGAGGAGAAGGGGGTAGGTCGAACATGAGGAAGGAGAGCATGAGATGCAGAGAAGGAAAGGGAAGAGGAAGGTAAGTCAACTCAGACAGCCATGTATAAGGTATGTTGTAAATGACTTGTTACTGGACTTAATGCCACAATGATGGTCCTGTGAACATGTACCCCATGGGTCAGAAAAGATGACTTGAACTTAGCTTGCTCATTTCAGGAATTTCTCAGCTAGCAAGAAGATCTCTAAAGCTTCACGAAATACACATTCCTTGAATTTATGACGCATATATATATATTCCTGATTTAATGTTTGAGTCTTAGTGTCGAAATGGAATTTTAAGTAAAAAACAATTTATGTTAGGTAATTTGTTTCAATAGCATTATCTACAGCAAAAAACGAAGATGAGTTAAAAATAATGTAAATAAAACCAGCCATGGTTGGTTTGGTGCCATCTTCTCTCAGGGACTTGAAGAACGCCCAGGCTCCATCCACGGAGAACAGATTGTCCTATGCAAGGCCCATTAGAAATTAACAGCAAAGCAG
The DNA here is from genome assembly GCF_019054845.1 of Dipodomys spectabilis. Classification (NCBI taxonomy): domain Eukaryota; kingdom Metazoa; phylum Chordata; class Mammalia; order Rodentia; family Heteromyidae; genus Dipodomys; species Dipodomys spectabilis. The sequence goes on from NW_024870775.1 coordinate 16,006,987, forward strand.
ATGTTCTCGAAGCTTCTGTTGCTAGTATAGAGCCAAATCTAGACAAAATGTCCTCATTCAATAGGAAAAAAGTAATAACAAATTATTATACTTACCTTCATTGCCATAATGAGAATTCATTTTTGAACAAGCATGGATGGGAATGGAAAGTTTAAAAATATTCTACTTAAAATAATACTTTTATTACATCAGAAGACTAAGCCATGGAGAGCCAAGACGATAGCAAATTTAGTATCTTACAAATATTGTAAAGGCTGCTGGAATGAAGTAGAAAATTGCAAAACACAGTGTTTTGAGTTCCGTTGTAGTTAAGAGAAAAGCCCTAAATTGGGAGTCAGTGGCTCACATCTGTAATCCTAGCTACCCTGGAGGCTGAGATCTAAGAATAGAAGTTCAAAGACAGGAAAGTCTGTGAGACTTTTACTTCAATTAACTACCAAAAAGCCAGAAGTGGAACTATGGCTCAAGTGGTAGAGCACCAGCTTTGAGTGAAAAAAGTTAAAACACAGCACCCAGGCCTTGAATGTAAGCCCCAGTACCAGCACAACTTATTACTTAATTTAATTTAAAAATTAAAAAAGAAAGAAGCCAAACTTATAAAGATCAGATGAAATTATTTATAAATTCAATCCGGAGATATATCACAATGAAATTAACTAGATATCTGTGTTCCTCTGAAACATATTTTGATGTCAGTATCCAAAGCAGGCTATTTGATTCTTTGGCTTATACCCAGTATTTTGAATAAACACAATTGCTAATGGAGCGTGTGACCAACTCTGTGCAATTCCTCTGTGCCTGTTAGTTTTACTGGTCAGGGGAGAAAATCTAGGGAGACCTGAGATTGTCCTGCACTTTTAGGTTAACAAATAAGGCTTAGGCACCTTCTAAAACAACACAACTATACTCTCAAAATATAATCCAGGTGTCCAAGAGTTCAGAGCGATCAGCTTTCTCTAAAGTTCTAGTAAGAAAAAGGATAGAAGAAACAGAGATACATAAATATTTGAAATCTGGAAACATTTGCACACTTAGAGCAGAGATGCAGAATATAACCTAAAAAAAATGAAAGAAAAACTCTCCTAGCAGGTGATCAATTGTGCATTATCCCTCACAGGATAATGCTCACAATGTTTCCCTAGCTGTTCTCTGAGATTTTCTCAATTTATTTATTTATTTTTTTATTGTGAAAATACTGTACAGAGGGGTTACAACTACATGGGCAAGATAATGAGTACATTTCTTATCAAGCATTGTAGCCTCCTCCTTTGTTTCCCCTTCCCATCCCTTCCCATCCTTCCCCCGGCCCCCCATCCGATCCTCCTCCCTCCCCCACCAAAGTTGTAAAGTTTGTTTTAGACATAACGACTTGTACATCTCATTGTTGCAATGGGTCCACCTGTATCCCTAATTAAATGATTTGTTTTTTCCTTTCCCCTCCACAAATTATAACAACATTAAATACAGTAGAAGCAGGGGTTATACCATGGGGGAAGGACATACAAAGCAACAAAGAAATAATCTTATAAATGTGTTAGAAACAATTGCATGAAAGAAAAAAAAACATTTGAATACATATATTAGGGTTCATTTCCCTAACATCAACATGACCTTTTCTGCTTGACTCAGACATATACTAGTTTTTGCAAATAAGGGAAACTAGGGGACCTATGGTTCTTTGGGCCTGGCTTACTTCACTTAATATAATTTTTTCCAAGTCTTTCCATTTCCTAACAAATGGGGCAATGTCATTCTTTCTGATGGAGGCATAGAATTTCATTGTGTATATATACCACATTTTCTTAATCCATTCATCTACTGAGGGGCATCTGGGTTGGTTCCATATCTTAGCTATGGTAAATAATACTGCAGTGAACATAGTCGTGCTGGTGATTTTCTCAATTTATCTCTCAAAAACTAAGCTAGATTTGTCAGGTGCCAGTGGCTCATGTTATAAGCCTAGCTACTGAGAAGGCTGAGATCTGGAGGATCAGAGTTTGAGGCCAGCCCAGGCAGATAAATTCATTAGACTCCATCTTTAACTAGAAAAAGGGCTGATCATATGGCTTAAGTGGTAAGAGTTTCAGCCTAGCAAGCCTGAAGCCCTAAGTTCAAAACTTGAGTACTTCCCCACTTCCCTGCCAAAAAGCACAGCAATACATTAAGCTTTATTTACTATTTTAACAAACTCTTTCTTTCTTTGTAATTTTTGCTACCATTAGAGCTTGAGTTCGAGGGTTTTAAGCTTGTTCACCTTGCTTGCTTACTGCTGGTGTTCTACCACTTGAGCCACAATTCCACCTTGGCTTTCTGCTGCTTATTTTGAAGATAGAGTTTCAAGAACTTTTCTGCTTGGGCTGGCTTTGAACGAAGATCTTCCAAGTCCCAGCCTGATGAGTATCTAGGATTATAGGAGTGGAATTTCATAATTTATTTCTCAGATAGATGTGCAGACAATAGCTAGATTTATGGATAGGAAGGTAGGAAAACAAGTAGATCAATAGTGAACAGTTAGGATAGGTAGAAAGATATAGTTTAATATTTGACAGCTAACACTGAGAGATGACCAACAAAAAGGCAAAACTCTAGAATAAAATGTGAAAACATTTCTGTTTTGTGTTTCCAGAGCATGGCACAATACTTAATTTGTCTTCAAGGAATACAATTTAAGAGAACTACTTTTTAGATGGAAACATTGCTAACATCAGTAGAACATAATTGATATTATCTAGAACATAATTGTCTTAAAACTGAGTCCTAGCTTTTTTGCATCTAGACTTGTTTCCCAGGCTGCTGTTGGAATGGTGGTCCTGTTTTAGCTGGAGAGAAGGTCTGCTGGGCAGTCAGATGGGCTGTGACTGAAGCCAGGACAGTGAGAGCTGGGGAAGCTGGGTGAGGGTCGTTCATGCAGGATTTCAGGTCCTGAAAAATATCCGCACCGAGGAGGGAGGAACAACCTTTCACCAGAGAGAAAACTAGTAATGGGAAAGGGGCCCACTAATCAAAAGAAGAGGCTCTGAGGCCTTCCTGTGGCCTTGATCTGAATTCACAGAAGCTAGAAACCTTCTATAGCAAGAGATTTATTTTTTTGTTTTACAATGCAAATAGAATCATTCCACGAATTTTATTTTTCAAAAGCACAAATGGAACGAGGTGCTGGTGGATCTTGCCGGCAATGTTAGGTACTCAGGAAGATAGTAGCAAGCCAGAACAAAAAAAAGATCATTTGATGTCATTTCAACAGAAGCTGCTGTGGTGACACCTGCCCACCATCCTCACTATGTCACAAAAGAGAAGCTTTGAAAGGTCAATATTTTTCACCATGTGAAGGATCTTAAATTCCTGATGGGGTAGTTTGGTTATTGTTCTTGGTAAAGACGAAGATATATTCAAGACTTCAAGATGCACTGGGCACTGATGGCTCACTCCTGGAATCCTTGCTACTCAGGAGGCTGAGATCTGAGGATCACTATTCCAAGCCAGGCCTTGTGGGCAAGTTCATGGGACTTATCTCCACTTAACCAGCAAAACACTGTAAATAGAGCTGTGGCTTAGGAGGAAGATTTTATTTGCTCAAGAACAAATAAAAAGACAGTACCTAGTCCCCAAGTTCAAGCCCTAGGAAGGGTAAAAATATTCAAATTGCATGCTATTCTGAGTAGGGTGATGAAACTGTGTTTTCCTCATTGCATTCTACCTGGGATGTGACTCAGACCTAGTCCAGCATATCCATTCTGCATAAGATACCTTCATGTTAATCACTTAGCTCTCTTCATTATCAGACTGTTTCAGCAAAGAAATTCTTTTCCATTTTTCTTTTTTTTATTTTTGGTGTTGGTACTGGGGTTTGAACTCAAGTCCTCATGCTGTCCATTGGCTCTTTTCACTCAAGACTGACAGTTTACCACTTGAGCTATACCTCTACTCTGGCTTTTTGCTGGTTACTTAGATTCAAGGGTCTCACATCTGCCCCAGATGGCTTTGAACTGAGATCCTCAGACCTTAGCTTTCTGAATAGCTAGGATTAATGGTGTGAACTACCAGCACTCAACTTTCTAACCATTCTTACTTTACTTAATGACACCAAAGTAGTAATGTTGGCAGTTCCCATATGCCCAAGTAAAAAGGTGAAAGGTCTCAAGAAAAGGAAAAACAAAAAAACAAACAAGCTAGGAACCAGTGCCTCATATCTATAATTAGAGCTACTCAGGTAGCTGAAATCTGGAGGCTCAAGGTTCAAAGCTAATCTGACCAGAAAAGTCTGAGAGATTCTATCTCCAATCAACTAGAAAAAAGCTGGACTGGAGGCATGTCTCCAGTGGTAGAGCACCAGCTGTGGGCAAGAAAGTTGAATAAAAGTGCGAGTACCTGGGTTCAGGCTCCTGTACCTACATTAAAAAAATGCCGAGGTTACCGAGATCTATGTTAAGAACAAACCTTCCATCCATGAAATTGCAAATAGAAAAAAAATCTTTAGTTTTCTTGCTGTACTTCAAACTGCAAGAGTTATAGATAAGTAGATCTAGGATGGGATAGGGTGCTGGTTTCAGGTATCCACTGGGGTTTGAGTTTATACCCCCTGTGGCTGAAGAGGATGGCTTGTACTTCCTTAAGCACTCCCCAGGGAAGATAATTCCATGTGTGTGTGTTGGTCCTGGGGCTTGAACTCAGGGCCTGGACACTGTCCCTGAGCTTTTGTGTTTAAGGCTAGCGCTCTACTACTCGAGCCACAGTTCTACTTCCCACTTTCTAGTGTTTCACACTTTCTTTCCTGGGCTGGCTTTGAATCTTGATCCTCAGATCTCAGCCTTCCGAGTACCTAGGATTACAGGCATGAGACCCTGGTACTCAGAATATTTCTTTGAGGTAGCTTCCAAATCTGCAGACACTACTGCCTGATCTCCTGCTGGGGGAGCAGGGTGCTATGGACATGCATGGGTGTGCTCTGTATAACTGTATATGTTAAAGGTACACTGTGAGTTCCCCTATGGCATGCTTAGAAAGAAGTGACCTGTTGTCAGCCATTCTTTCATTTTGAACACATATCACTACCCATGTAGATCTAGTTCAATCTCTTATACTTTATTCAGGGCCCTTAGGTATAAAGGAACACGAGAGAACAACCAGCAGTGACAAACAAAAATAGTAGTTGTTACTTGTCCTTCCTACTGCTCAGCCATTGTCAGTGGCTTTGACTAGGGTTCGATCATTCTTTTCTAACATGGAACATACTGGCTAGAGGTTAATTTACTTTCAAATTCCATGACTAGGAAGAGGAACACTTTTTATCCTTTCTGCTTTGATATTACATGACTCTAAAGAAATGTTAAAATGATTTCTGTACCTAGACAACATGAGGTCACTTTTTTTCCTTTTTTCTTTTTCTTTTTGGTGCCAGTACTGGAGCTTGAACTCGGCCTGATTCTATCCCTTAGCCTTTTAACTCAAAGCTGGTGCTCTACAACTTGAGGCACAGCTTTACTTCTGGAAAATGCTTTTGCAAGCCTTAATCCTAATATGTATGTTTGCAAATGAAGTGAAAAAAGACAACGATCAAGATGTTCTAAAACCACATTTATCTATAGTATCAAAAACTGTCAGGATTCCTTCACCTGAATTTTCCAGGTAATTATCCCTTGTGTTTTGTAATGATATGTGTAATTTGAGGTGCCACTCAAGGTAGACAATACAAAAGTAGCTACCGATTGAAAAAAATCAAAAAACAACCCATGATATTTATTACACTCTGTAGAAGATGAAGAAAAGATTCTATATAATGTGCCTTCCTCAGTAATCCTAGCTTGCTGTAATCATAGTTGTCAAAGCATTCAGAAAACACTGGCTAACCTGGACAGGTAAGAGCTTTTCAGATAAATTTTAAAGACTTCTAAAGTCATGGCTAGTACCCATGGGTTCTGTCCCAGAACCCTCAAGGAGACCAAAATTTCTTATGTAAAATCACACAGTATTTTCCTGTAACTAACTCAAATAAAATGCCTTCTTTAAACTAGCTCTAAATTGCTTACAACACTTAGTAAAATATAAGTGCTATAAAAATTGTTTTTATATATGTGAAGACTAATGAAAAATTCTTTACATGCTTGATTCTGATGTAGTTTTTAACATTGTGTGAGGGGAGCTAGGGTTAGACATTTGCCAGTATTGGGGCTTGAACTCAGAGCCTGGGGGCTGTCCCTTAGCTTTTTCATTCAAGGCTGACACTTTACTACATGAGCCATAGCTCTACTTTTTTTTTTTTTTTGCTGGTTGAAGGAAAATAAAAGTCTCAGACTTTCCTGCTCTGGTTGGCTTTAAACCCTGACTGTCCGATCTCAACCTCCGGAATAGCTAGGATTATAGGCAGGAGGTACTGACACTTGGCTTTAGCATAGTTTTCTTGAAGCTGTCTACATATAAAACAGTTTGGTGGGAAACTTGGGATAGGAGACACAACACTCCCCTGAATTCACCATCAACTCCCTTTCCGGCAGCCTTGCTGAATTGGCCTTCCTTCATCCCACCCCCTCCTGCCACCTCCACCAGCCACTGCCACAGTACTGGTGGCTCCCTTCCCACCCCAAGAACCTACCTGTTCCCTCCCCCACTACCCATTCCACCTCTACTCCTCTCTTCTTCCCAACTACACGACCTCATCTTTTTACCCTCCTAAAGTGGTCTATTCTTCTAAATCCATCTCCTGGATGTGTTCTATCTTGGATAAAGTAGTCCTGTGCAGAGAGAAAGACGTGGGAAGCCTGAACTTAGAAGCAAGTTTGTTAGCCCTTCAGTGCATTTGGGAGGGGTGGCATATCAATCTTGTGACATGACACAAGAAGGTGTCTGGAATGTGCCTTACCCCTGCTGGGGCAGTAGAGTGACGTGGACTTGCAGCTGGGACCAGTGACTGTCATGTCTTTTCACAGGACAGAGAGGCTCACACTGCACCCACGGATGCCCTCTATGAGCTTCAGCATGAAGTGACTCTGAAGAACCTGGAGACCAAAGCATGGAATGGTTCAGCCTCGCTCCCCACCCTGACAAGTTTCCAAAACTTTTGCTTGTCTGTATTCGCCATTCTCTCCTGCTGGCCCTCATGGGATGCTGCAGCCTCAAGATGACTTGTCTGTCTCTCTCAAGCACATTCTCAACTTTAATCCCTATTTTGAAGTATTAAGATAGGATGGAGAGTTAATCCCACTGTGGTGTTTAGAATAGAGACTTTGGAAAGTGGTTAGGATAAGATTGGGTCATCAGGGCCTAGGTCCTAGGATTAAGTCCTAGAAGAGAGAGAAATTAGAAGAGAGAAATACAAAAATACAATACAACACACACACACACACACACACACACACACACACACACACACACACTTGTCTATGGTCATGTGATGTCTAGTACCACCTTGGGACCCTATTGGCAGGAGGCCAACAATAGATGTGGCCTCTTAAGCTTTTACCAGAACTGTAACCAGTATGTGGCATTGTTTATTACCAACAGAAAATGAACTGATACAGATTGTTCATAAATCGCTCTCAAATTCATCCCAAGCCTTCTTCAGATTGTTGACTTTTATTCTTGTCTCTCTTTTTCAAATCTGTACACTTGAATCCATTTTTTATTTCCTTGAATTTGTTTTTTGCTTAGCCCCGCTACAAGTCTTGTGACAGTTGTAAGATTTATTTCCCATGGCCACTGCTAAGAGAATCCAGGGCCATTTTTAAGCATGGAATTCAAGGCACAGTGGCAAGCAGTCTCATGTTTATCTTTGAACCTTATTTTTGAATATTTGCACAAATAAATTTACTTCCCTAGTGATTTAAAATACCTAACTGCTTCTCTCCAGAACAACATGTATTTCTTACTGATGGGGACATAGTCTGAGAAATGTATTTCCAGGTGATCTGGTCATTGTTTCAACATCACAAATTAAGATAGCTATATCAGCCATGCACTGGTGGCTCACACCTATAATCCCTGCTATTCAGGAGCCTGAGAATCACTGATTTGAAGCCAGCCTAGGCAGGAAAGGCCGTGAGACTCTTATCTTCCATTAACCATCTAAAAACCAGAAATGGAGCTGTGGCTCAAAGTGGAGCTGTGGCTCAAAGTGGTAGAGCACTAGTCTTGAGCACTAAAGCTCAGGCACAGTGCCCAGTTCCTGAGTTCAAGCCCCATGATGGACAATTTTTTTTAATTTAAAAAGATAACTATATCTTGTGGAGCCACCATTACCATTCACTGGAGGGCTGTATCTTTCTATCTGGCCAGAAAAGTGTTATATTTTCCTCTCATTTGAGACCGTTTGTCTCTGCACGCTAGCTGTCTTTGGAGTTGCAGGGGGGTATGCTGCTTTTATACAGCTCCTTCCTCTTGGTTATGTACTCTGCTGGCTTCCTTCCACAAGCAAATATGAAACTCCTCATTGGCCAGGCTATCCCACTTTGTCCTTTCTCCCATAGCAGTTGGCACAGTGTCCATGAGGCAATCCATCCTTGCTGATGATCAGCAGTAACCTAGATAAGCTTTGCTCCTTGTCTTGGTGGCATGGGTTGTCAGAGTACAGGTCTCCCTCTGAATTCTGCATGCCCCTCCAGGGTACTAGCCTTCATGATCATGTTCTTTGGCACCTGTGTGCATGTAAGCTGCCTTGCTCTGCAGGACAAATACAGATCCAAACAGATACACTGCCCAACACTCAAGTAAATAGCTACTTGAATAAAGCATCTGAGTCTAGCAGGACTTAATAAACATTTAAGGAGTAAATAGAAATGTTTTTGCCTTGTTTCCACTCAGCAGTGGAATTTCAAATAACACAGTTAGAGAGACAAATCATTGCGTAGTTCTTCCTTTTCTCCCTCAACCTAATTTCAAAAAGTAACATCATACTCTGCTCTCCTTGTTCCCCCAAAGAAAAGCAGCAATGCTATCTATTTCTTAAGGTTTGTTATCCTAAATTACTTGTCACTTCAAGGGCTGTTAATTTGGGCCTGTGTGTGTGTGTGTGCGTGTGTGTGCGCGCGCACGCATGCGTGTGTATGAGTGTGTCAGGACTGAGACTTGAACCCAGGGCCTAGAGTTCTCAACTTGGCTTTCTTGCTCAGGGTTGGCACTCTAGCATTTGAGCCACACCTCCATTTCTGGCTTTTTGTTGTCTAATTGGAGGTAAGAATCCCTTGGATTTATTTGCTCCAGCTAATCTTTGCATCATGATCCTTAGATCTCACCTCCTGAGTAGCTAGGACTACAGATGTGAGCCACAGCTGCTGGGCTAATTGGGAGCTACTTGTCCTTCTTATTCAATCACTTTATTGTGGGAACATCTTCTTCCCCTCTTTCCCTAACTTCTTGATTTATTCCATATGCTCTTCCAAAGGGGTCTAGTTTGTGACACAATCCCCTGCCCCCCCCATCAAATCTTGGCCTTTCTTCAACACTTCCTTCCTACAAAGTGGGTAAGGGCAACCAAACTGAGGTGTAAAGGCAGCAGTGACCTGGGCCTGGGTTGTGAGGCTGGCACTGCTTTCGGTCGTGGGGCTTGAACTCTGGGCCTGGGCGCTGTCCCTCAGCTCTTCAGCTCAAGACGAGCGTTCTACCACTTGAGCTACAGAGCCACTTTCGGTTTTCTGGTGGTTTATTGGAGATAGGAGTCTCACGGTCTCTCCTGCCCGGGCTGGCTTTGAACCGCGATCCTCAGATCTCAGCCTCCTGAGTAGCTAGGATTACAGGCGTGACCAGTCAACTTTTAATGTCATCTCTTTTACATTTCTCATGGATCTTCTCTTAATTCTTCAACTAATCCTTCCCACTGTCTACTAGGATCATACTAACTCTTTGGACACCACCAAAGCGTTTAGCCTTTAGGCTGGGGAATCTCAATCCCAAACCACCAACTCGAATGGGAAGGTGCAGTGTGTGGTGTGAGGTAGGTACTCTCTTCTGCACTGCTCAAAGAGCCACAGGGCCCCTCCTTAAGACTTGGGGATTTTGTTTTGTTTTACTTTTCTAGCTGTTACCTTGTTGCTTTGTCCTCCCTTCAGCAACTAAGAGTATGAGGTTTATCCTCTTCTGGATGATTTATTGTTTTCTTAATACTTTCACCCACTTTGTGCCTGCCAAACCTCCTATATCCTTTGGAATGTTTTTTATTGTATCTTCTATACATATCCAGTATCTCCCATTCCCCAAGAACATAGGCCATTTGTTTGTGGATCTTGTTTGCTTGACACTGAGCAAGCTTGAGATTTTTTTTTTTTTTTTGGTCACTCTACGTGGAACTGTTTTCCTCCTTATGATAGATTCGAATTCCTTCTCTCTTTACTTCTTTCTCCTCCTCTCTCTGTGGTATTACTGAGGATCCAGCTCAGAGTCTTGTGCATGCTAGGAAAATTATTTACCACTGAGCTAGTGTGCTCTCAACCCTTGGATAGCTGCGTGCATGCACATGCATGGGTGTGTGCACACATGCACACGCACGCACACACACACACACACACACACACACACACACACACATGCGCATGCCCACTAATACTGGACTTGAACTAATGGCCTGGGTGTTACTTTTCACTCCAGGCTGGTGCTCTACCACCTGAGTCACAGCTGTACTTTCAGCCTTTTTTTTTTTTTTTGGCTGGTTGTGGGGCCTGAACTCTGGGCCTGGGCGCTGTCCCTCAGCTCTTCAGCTCAAGGCTAGCGCTCTATCATATGAGCCACAGCGCCACTTCCGGCTTTTTCTGCTTATGTGGTGCTGAGGAATCAAACCCAGGGCCTCATGCATGCAAGGCAAGCACTCTACCACTGAGCCACCTGCCCAGCCCCATACTTCCAGCTTTTTTTTTTACTAGTTAACTGGAAACAAGAGACTCATTGACTTTCCTGTCCAAGCTGGCTTTGAACCCTGATCCTTTGATTTTAGCCTACTATAAAGCTAGGATTATAGGCATGAGCTACAGGTGCCTAACTTTAGATAGTCTTTTCATTTTACTATTTTTCATTGTTTTAAAGTAGTTGTACAAAGGAGTTTCAGTTCAACAAGTTAGAGTATGAGTACAATGCAGTCTTTTTTAAAAAACTGTAGGAACCCAACATCACATTGTATCTCTATTATAATTCATGCTGTTTGATTGACTCAATGTAGGGCTATGTTATCAACAGCTTTTGGATCCAGACTCCAGGACTCCGACCAGTATTTTTGCCTTACACAAGTCACAAGTCTGGGATCATCCCAGCTGCTAATAAAACTGAAGACAGCTCTGAATTTCCCATGAGCCAGGAAGATTTGAAAAGCAGCTGTCACCAGTGGCCAGAAGATATGGTAGATGGCTTATGTGTATGTTGTGTGTGTGTTATGCACTCTCTTTAACACAAAGTACTATGCATTGATAAGTGTAAAAGTGCTCAAGTTGGCAGAGAGACTAGAGTCACCCCAGCCCCCTCCCCCAAATGGGTGCTTATTTTGCCAGATCTTTCCTGCCTCTGGTTTGCAGAGGTACCAATGAGGGCAGGTAGAGAGAAGGCTGAGGCACTGTATGTCTGAGTTCTCTTTATGTGAGTAAAGAGGTCATACAGAAACAGGGTTTGGGTGAGGAAGTTGCCCACTGAGAGAGCTTAGCCTGCCTAATACCAACCCATTCCATTCCAGAGATGAGCAGCTATGAGTCATGTGTACAATAGCAGTGCCCCCTGGTCTGTCTTTAAGAAGTTTGTGACTCGTGGCAGTACTAGATCTTGCACAAATACTCGAGTGGTCTTAATCCCAATTCAATTGCGATGGTATCTTTTGAATTTCTTTTTGTTGGTTTTAGGGTTTGAACTCAGGGTTTTGAACTTGTTTGGCTTGCTTGCTCAGTTGGTACTCTACCTCTTGAGCCATACCTTCAACCTTGCTTTTTGCTGGCTAAACCCTCACAGACTCCTCTACCAGGGCTGGCCTCAAAGCACAATCCTCTAGATCTGATAAGTAAAGATCTCATAAGTAGCTAGGATTACAGGTATGAACTACCAGTGCCTGGTTCGAATTTTTATGCTTCAATTTTCAAACAAAATGCCTGATAATTTAGAGCTCGTAGAGACTGAACCCAGAACTTCCCACATGCCGGGCAAATGCTCTGCCACTGAGCTACACCCTCAGGTTGTGAATAAATCTTTAAAAAATCATTCTATATAATACTCAGACCGTGGTAGTTAATGGGTTATTCGAAATTCTTTAGATTATCAGCAGCATTCAGCTCCATTCCCTAGACATTTATACTCTAGTACAGTTACGATTCACAATAATATAAAAAATACTTCCATCCTTCATCTCTATCCACTCTTTTGAAAATAGTCTTTCATCCAGTAAAGTGGGTCAGTGACTCAGCGTGTCACTTGGGAAGGAGGTGACTCAGGACAGACTGAAACCAAACAACTTGGATTTTTCTGCTAAAAAAGAAAAATCAGTCTTAGAGAAAACTTAATGGGGAATTGTTTCATAAGCGAGTCCCAAGTTCAAGAAAATTCACTGCCTTTTTTTTTCTTTCTCTGTAAAAGGTTCGTACATATCTTATAGCCAGTGAAGGGAGGGGGGATTATTTGCTGAGTGTACACTTGCTTCCCTTTCTCCAAGGAAGAAACTGCACTCCTCTCTCACTGAAGTGAAATGTAGGATATATCAACATCGACTTTGGTCATTTAAATCGCTGTTCCTTTCCCCAATCCAATCACGAGTGGAATGGAGCGGTATTTCTGTTTTGTCACCCATGGTTTATTGAAACTGGTACTTTACACACTTTATTGATGAACAACAAAAATAATGTTCAATATGTACAGCCTTTGTATGGACTATCTGACTATACACAAGGCAGAGTGAGGACATCATCTAATCTGAATCATCGTCTGTGCACACAAAGACACCAAACAGAGGACATGTGCACATTACAGTGAAATGACATCACAGGGCCAGGGAGAGCTCAGCGAGATACAAAACATACTGATCTATGGCAAACGGCATCATTCTCAATGCGTGGATGTGACTCAGTAGTCATTTAAGAAGAGTCTGAAGCAGAAATTGGGTGTGTGGCTATTAGTCTCTTAAGTGAGACCACCTCTGCAGATAAGTTTGCAATTCCCTGCTTCAAGTACAGATTCTCTGCTTCAGAAACTTTGTAGCTATTGTCTTTAATCCCCACAACTCCAGTTTTGAAGCTACTCTGAGTTTTACCATTGAGTTCTTTTGGATGCCAGTGTTCAGATCTAAGGGACCAATCTTGAATGTTCGTCACCTGCACTGAGAAAGGGGTGAGGGGAGAATGCACCACCACACTCGGGGCACTGGGCTTCTCCAGTTCCAAATGTCTTTTAGACGTCATATCAACAGGTGAAGGAGGTTTTTGCGTGTTCTCGAACTCATTATCAAAGGCTTCTACTTTGATCTGCATGGCTTTGGCTTTGATTCGAAGCTTGTGTGGCAGAGCAGAGGAACTCACTTCGGGCACTTTCACCATGGTGCCGTGCACGTGTTTCAGATCCACTGGGGAATGGATGGGGCCCTTGGGCACCTGCTGCTCATCCTCTCCATCTGAGGCCTTGCCCACCACGCCATCTTCAGTCTCGGAGGTTCTTGGGGAGTTGCTGGAGGACCTGTTGGCCTGCAGGAGAGGTGGCGAGTGTGCAAAGGCGGAGAAGGAGGTCCCCATGTAGTTCTGGTAAATGGAGGTGGTGTAGGCGCTCCGCTCATCTCTGGTCTCCCGGGTGAAGCTGTCTAGCTCCATAGGCTCCTGCTTGATGATCTGGAACTTGCTGTCAGGGCTGTCCCGGGCCAGTGCCAGCTCGGCTGAGGATGCTTCAGAAGCATCAGACAGCGAGCTATGCGGGGAGTGTTTGATGACTGAGATGCATCCCGCAGGGGCCAGTGTGGGCTCAGGCTCATCTGCAAATGTTGCAGCCTTAGATGACTGGTACTCTTGGAAGTACATGGCAGCAGAGTTACTGAGCTTCTGGATTTCCTGTGCATATGCAGCCGAGCTAATTAGACCAAACTTCAACTTGAGGGAAAGCAGCTCGGCCTTCAGAGTAGCATTTTCCTCTCCCAGTGCTATCAGTTTGTTTTCTAAAACCAGGTCATTGAGTCGGCGCTTCTCCCGAGATCTTTTGGCAGCTTCGTTGTTTTTCCGCCTCTTTTCCCAATACATAGCATCTTTCTTCTCATCGGGAATAAATTCACGTTTCCTTCGACATGCTGAAGATTTGTTTTTGCTCACGCTGCCTCCTTCGTTCAGAAGTAGTTCTTCACCCACAGTCAGGTCCTCTGACACTTCCGTCAGAGCAGAATTAAGTACCACTATCTTGTCCACACCGCTAGAAGTGTCCAGAGATGCCTGCTCTTTTTTAATGGTCTGCATTTTTCTCAGCTGCATCAGAAACTATATGCACCAGATGACAATTATTTCTCCAGTACTGTCAAATGCTCTACAGACTGCAGCTTCAAATCCATCAATATTTTCCCTTCTGTTCTCCTGTCTGGGATCAATCAGCTCCTCTTAGCACTGGTCTTCCTGGTTCTCTGCAAGATAGGAAAAGAAACAGTCATACAATTAGACAAAGGATCAGGCACCAATGATGTAAGATACTATTCTATGAAGGAGTGTAGAGTTCCAAAAAAAAAAAAAAGATTTCTGGAAAGTGCCCCTACTGTGATCTAGGGGATTGTGTAAGAATGAATGAGTGAATGAATGAATGAGAATACCTCTGGCCTAAGAAAAAAAGAGGAACACTGCTTAATAAGAAATGGTTGGAGAAGGGTAAACAAAGGAGGAGGCTGCAATGCTTGATAAGAAATGTACTCATTATCTTGCCTATGTAATTGTAACCCCTCTGTACAGTATGTTCACAATAAAAAATAAAAATTAAAAAAAAAGAAATGGTTGGAGTACAGCATATTGGAATGGGCCATCATAGCAAAGCAATGTCTTACCTCTGGCAGGTAAGTTCCTAATAGCATCTGCACATTGTAGTTTTTCTGAATAATCTCTTTAAAGGAGCTTGACAAAGTAAACTATACAAACAACTTCTAGTTACATTAAAACATTAATAGAGCTAAAGTTTGACTTCCACAAAATAAAAACCTTATTAGCAACTGAGCTGTTGTTGGGTTTAGTCTGTGTTGACATGTGAATGTAAACCAGGTGCCTTTACTGTGCACTTGCATTTGCAGGCTCACAACTGTAATCCTAGATACTTGTCATAGGCAGTGATCTGAGGATCGTGGTTCCAAGCCAGCCTGGGCAGAGTAATCCTAGAAACTCTTATTTCCAATTAACCACCGAAGAGCCCCAAGTGGAGCTGTGGCTCAAGTAGTAGAGCTCTAGCCTTGAGTGAAAAAGCTAAGGGTTAAGTGCCCAGAAACTGAGTTCAAACCCTGGTATCAGTACAAAAACAAAAAAACCCAACAACAAGAAAAGCAGATACCATAGCCCCATATCAGAGAATCTCACAGGGTAACTAACCAGACCCCAGTGGAAAGGACTCCTCTCTATAAAGCTTTGATTCAGAAGCACCTGTATTTATGTCCCTTTGAGTTCCTTCAAACTGATTAATCAGGCATTTAACACTAAATTGTCCAAAATTCTTTAATGGGTTTTGAAATTTCTGTTGTAATGGATTCCAGTAAATAGATGTCGTAAGTAGCTTTGGACCGAGGCAGATAGCATTCAAAGTTGTTTTTTTTTTTTTTTTGGTGTTCTTTTAAAAATTTTAAAACAGTACCTTCCTGAAACTTGACATTACTTTTTTAGGAGAGGATTTAATTATGGAAAGGAATTCTTTCATTTTCACTAATTAGTTTCAAATAAAATATAAGAACTCAAAAATAGAATCTCAAATAGTTTCCTCTCTCATGGGTGAGATATGTGTATTAATGTGTCCTGACACTTGCTCTTCCCTCACTCCCTTCTTCCCGTGTTGGGATTGAACCCAGGGCCTTCGTAAGTGTGTTAGTCAGGATCTTAGCCTCTGAGCCACATCCCTAGCCTTCACATTTCCTTGCCATGTGAGATAATAAATCCATATTTATGAGCCAATAATACTCTTTCCATGGTAGTTTTGGGACCATGTTTCTATATGCTGATTCTCTGCCTAATTTTCCACTTGGTAATTTGTTTCATAAAGTAGATGTGTACAACTGTTCACTCAGCACTATCTGCCACATTAAAAAGATTTAGTATTTTGTTTTACGTCACCACTTCTTTCTTACAGATGCTTTTATAATGACTAACAAAGTTTAATTTTATCAATTGGAAAAGTGCCAGTTTTCTTTTGTCTTTTCCAGTAGGAATAGAAAGCATGATGCAATAATTTCAGGATCATTAAAAGACTAAGGTTTCATGCCAGCCATTTTCTGTGCACTAAGCTGAGCCAACCATCTAGGGAACACCTACCCACAAGTTTCTGGTTTTGTTGTTGTTGTTTGTTTGCCAGTATTGGAGCTTGAACTCAGGGCCCTGGGAACTGTTAGTGTTTTTGCTCAAGGCTGGTACTCTACCACTTGAGCCACACCTCTACGTTGAGCTTTTTTGCTGGCCAAGCAGAGGTAAAGTCTCATGGACTTGTCTGCTTGGGCTGGCTTGAAACCATGATCCTCATAAATCAGCCTCCTGAGTAGCTTGAATTACAGATGTGAGCCACGGATACCCGGCTCTGCTTTTGAAGATGACACTTCAAGGTACAATGATGTGCCAGAAACAGAATCTTTTTTATCAATCACTTAGTAAAATATCCCATTTCCTATTTTTTTCCATTGTGGTTTTGTTTACCAACATACCCCCACTCCCACCCCCACCTAACTGCATGGAGTCTTCCTTGCTGAATATTGAATATTGTCATTCAGGCAGGTCTTCACCTCCAAGGAGAAAGGAGTGACAAAAGCAGAGTAAGAAATTCCATCTAAGCAGCTGCCTTTCAAATCCCTACTATATTATGAGGAGCTACTTTCTTCCACTTCTAGTTTCTGGACATCGTAATGTACTGTATACTATGATTCTGTTCTATGTATTTGCCTCTGCCCCCATCCCTTTTGTGCAGGTACTAGGCTTAAACTCAGGGCTTGGGAGCTGTCTTTTAGCTTTTTCACTCAAGGCTGGCATTCTATCATTTAAGCCACAGCTTCATTGTCTGGCTTTTTTTTTTTTTTTTTTTTTTTGGGTCGTGGGGCCTGAACTCTGGGCCTAGGCACTATCCCTCAGCTCTTCAGCTCAGGGCTAGTGCTCTACTACTTGAGCCACAGAGCCACTTCCGGCTTTTTCTGCTTATGTGGTACTGAGGAATCGAACTCAGGGCCTCATGCATGTGAGGCAAGCACTCTACCACTGAGCCCCATTCTACCACTGAGATAGCTTCCCAGCCCCATTGTTTGGCTTTTTGATGGTTAACTGGATATAAGACTGTCATGGATTTTCCTGCCTGGGATGGCTTTCAACTGCGATCTTCAGATATGGGCCTCCAGAGTAGCTGAATTACAGGTGGGAGCCACCTTTGCCCAGCTCCCATCAATCTCTTTATCCATCCTTTCTTTTGAAAAAACCTATTTCATTTGCACATTTAACCATTCTGTCTTTGTTATTCTTTTCAAACCTGTGATCTCTCTTTGTATTCAGTGGGCCGGCATCTTTTGAAACCTTTGGTACTACATACAGGTATGTACCTGGCACAAGTAGGGAAAGGCAGCGTGGCCATGCTGTTTAGGGAACTATTCCTATCCACTTCATGGAAGTTGGTCCAAATTGTTGTAAAATTTCCTTAACCCCTAGTTAAATACTAACACTTCTCCACATTGATTTTGGTTCGCTAAAACTTATAAGAGACTCACTTCTCTTTAATCAGCTTCTGTTTGAGTGCCATGGCCTGTCACCATGTGCCTATACATCCTTACTGTATGTCAGCACACACTATTTGAGGCTACTCCTATAATATTATTTATCTAATCATCTTGCTGTGGTGGAAAGAGCTTATCAGCATCCGGTGATAATGGACAGGCTCTGATTCTGCACACTGTTTTTGTTTTACGTGTTTATCTTTCCTGTCTAAATAAACTGCAAAGGGCTTTGGGGGCGGAAATTAAAGCATATTTTCATATATGCTTCAGGGTGGAAATGAAAATATCTTTCTATTCTTTTAGCAACAAACTTAAGTTATTAGTTTTTCAATGTTGGATTGGATGATCATCCATTTATTTACCTTTGGGATATTTTCTTTTCAATTAACTATTGTGGTATAGTTTTACTCATTAACAGAGTTTCTTTTATTCATTACATTTTTTTCCCCCTTCCCAACACATTTGGAGCATCTACTGTGTACTTAACACCACAGTAAGCACTAGGGACCAGGCCTGCAGTATGTAGTTCACTAACCTTTACAATAGCTATTTGCAGAGAGAAAACTAAAGGAAGGCACAAAGAGGGGAAGCAATTTGCCTGGGGTCCTGTAGCTTGTTAATGGCAAAGCAGAGGCCCCAGCCCAGCCTCTACTCCAACCCAGGATCTTCCCATCCCAGGATACTGAGCTTGCTGGGCATACTGTCCTGAGGCACCGGAAACAATCACTTGTTCATTGTTCTTTTTGTCCGTCTTGGGGCTTTAACTCTGAGCCTGGGCGCTGTCCCTGAGCTCTTCAGCTCAAAGCCAACACTCTACGGCTTAAGCCACAGCGGCACTTCCAGTTTTCTGGTGACTAATTGGAGATAAGAGACTCTAGGACTTTCCTGCCTGGGCTGGCTTTGAACTGTGATCCTCAGATCTTAGCCTCCTGAGAGGCTAGGATTACAGGTGTGAGCCACTGGTGCCTGGCTCATAATCACTTCTT
Source organism: Dipodomys spectabilis (assembly GCF_019054845.1). Classification (NCBI taxonomy): domain Eukaryota; kingdom Metazoa; phylum Chordata; class Mammalia; order Rodentia; family Heteromyidae; genus Dipodomys; species Dipodomys spectabilis. Next base: position 16,025,818 of record NW_024870775.1, read on the forward strand.
TTGTGTGTATGTGACAGTAGGGGACTTGAACTCAAGGCCTCCTTGTTCTTGCTTAGTTTTCATTCAAGGCAAGGGCTCTACCAATTAAGCCACAGCTCCATTTTTGGCTTTTTGCTGGATATACAAGCCTCAAGGACTTTTCTGCTCAGAGCTGGCTTTGAACCACAATCCTCATACGTTCTTGAATAGCTAGGATTACAGGTGTGAGGCTCCAGTGCCTGCAGTTTTGAGTTCCTGGTTTCTGAGCCACACATATGCAGTTATACTGTTTGGGAGCAGAGTGGCAGCAAGGCACTCTTAAGACAAGGCTCTAACTTCAGATGTCTCAACCAACAAAGGTGCCACCCAGAAGGGTCTCCTACCTTCTTAAGAGTTGCTTCAGGGGCTGGGAAAGTGGCTCAGTGGTAGAGTGCTTGCCTCACATGCATGAGGCCCTGGGTTTGATTCTTCAGCACCACATAAAGCGGAAAAAGCCAGAAGTGGCGCTGTGGCCCAAGTGGTAGAATGCTAGCTCTGAGCTGAAGAGCTAAGGGACAGCACCCAGGCCCAGAGTTCAGGCCCCACAACTGAAAAAAAAAAAAAAAAAAAAAAGAGTTGCTTTATACCCTGGCCATGTTTATTTTTACTAATCATTTTTACTGATTTTCCTATCTCTGTTAAAATTTTATTTCCTAAATCCTTTCTGCATTTTTTTTAAAAAAGGAAAAAAATACAGCTGTTGATTTTTTTAAAGAATATTTTTTAATCTGTTTTAAGACAGAGTGTCCTTATGTAGCCAGGCTGGCCTCAAACTTGAGATCCTCCAATTTCTACCTCTAAAGTGCTAGAATTGCTGGTGTGTACTATGCTCCTAGCCACCACACCTCGAAGAACATATCTGTTTCAACAAGAAGGCCAGTGGCTTTCTGATCCTTTCATTCTGTAGAGGAACCCGCTAAACCACAGAGAGGCTGAGCAGCAAGCTGGAAATCATAGGGTAGCTAACAGCAGACATGGGCTCTGGACTCTGTCCCTTAACAATAAACTGAACGCCAATGCAAAAGAACCTTATAATGACTTCTAAAAACATCAGTTACTTACGCTAGCCTAATGACTTTATTTCAGACACCAATATTTTCCTTTATGATTAATTTAACAATTACTTCATGGACATGTCATCTTGTCAAATCAACACTTAATGCTGTTGGTACATTAGTCACAGCTTACTGTTTCTTCTTGGTGAATAATTGACATGAAATGCCAAATCTATGATGTTAGTATAGTCAGCACAATTAACTTCATCACACCTATTAGATGACAGCACTGTTTCTTAAAATCATAAATAAAAAAGAGAAATGTAAGAGCAGACGTCGTGACACGCCAGCTGATGGGCTTCCATATCTAAATGCAAAGATGCTAACACCACATAATGCTTTTGTACAATACCTCATACTGTTGCTATAAGCAGAAGTTAGATTTCATAAGCCCAAAGTTTATTTAGGTCAGATGACCTATACATTGTTTGTAATTAAAGGAAGACACTTGATCTAGAAAATTCCATGACAGCATGCAAGTTTACAACAAATTTATCTTTAAGAGCTGAGCACTAGTGGCTCTCAAGAAATTGATATCTGAAGATCGTGATTGGAAGCCATTCAGGGCATGAAAAGTCCATGAGATTCTGATCTCCTATTAACCAGCAAAAAGCCAGAAATACAGCTGTAGCTCAAGTGGTAGAGTACTAGCCTTGAGCAAACAAGCTCAAAGATAGCACTCAGGCTCTGAGTTTAAGCCCTCGGGCTGGCACACTCCCACACAACCACACACACACATACACCCATTATAAGAACATTTTATTATCAATTATCTTCTGAAAGAGTAAGTTTGGGAGCTTCTATTACCTATTTTGAGTAAAAGATTTTGTCAATATGAGGAAACATAATTTGATATACCCAGTGACTGGGAAAGCTTTATATACAAATGTCTCATTTGCCTTCTATTCTCTGATGTTAATAAAGATAACATTTAAAAGAAACTGTTTTCAAGTTAAGCCCAAGTTATATTAACCATAGGTCATCCATTAAGAAGGTAGACACTGGCTTTTCAAATGTGTCATTTTCAAGAAAAACATCACCAGTTCAGTGTCTCTCCTCCAGAGCACCCACACTCTGTGAGATTATGCCCCTTCCTTTCTGTTTGTGTTTGTCTGCCTGTCTGCTTTCTAAATAAAGCTATATCAAGTGTGTGTTGTATGTGTAATTTTCTGTGTCAGGGCCTTGCATATACATTGCCACACCACCTCTTCCTTTTTAAGGGCCTTGGACTTTCACTTGACTTTTCAGTTTAAGGCTGGTGCTCTACCCTTTGAGCCACAGCTCAACTTCCAGCTGGTTAATTGGAGATAAGAGTCTCACAGACTTTTCTGCCCAGGCTGGCTTGGAATAGAGATCCTCATATCTTGGCCTCCTGATGGCATGAGCCACCAGCTCCTGTTTAGTTCTTTGCACTTTTTTTTTTGGACTTTTAAACTAATACTAGTAACCTACATTTATCTACGGTGGGTAAAATTTTATTGACGTGTCAATAAAAAATAAGCACAGAATTTACATCTTCAACAAACAGGAAGAGGGGGGATGAAAAAAGGTCAGAAGGTCCAGAAGGTACCAGAGGATTCTCAAACACCATGGCAAAAAAAACAAACAAAACCAACAACAACAACAAAAAAACCCTTTTAAATTAAGAAAACTATTTGAAGCCTCCAAGTGCCTAGCTGAGGGGCCCATGCTGTCAGTAGTAAGCAGCAGCAGGGAGAGGTGTGCACTGGTGCAAGCAGGGAACACACACGCATAAACACACTCTTACACTTTGCCAGAATCTGGCCTTACCACAGTAAACTGACCCACTTTTCTATTTAGGTACATCTGTAAATAAATGTGTCCCAACCCAATCCAGCTTACCATCAATGAAAATATTTCAACAGATGACTACTTGAAATCAGATTTAAACTTCATAAATGTGACAACACTGAAATTTACTTTAGCAATGATGCAATTTAGTCACTGAGATATGAAACAGCATGACTGGATGTTCTCCCTAAGAAGGCCCTGTTTGTAACCTAATGACATTATTTTGAGGACTGAATAGAAAAAAGGGCATTCACACTAACACAGCTACACAACTGTCTTCATGGCTTGAGAAGTAAAAGACAAGGCTTACTACAAAGAGTATGGTGTACATGGAAGAGGCTGGTGGGGGCAGAGGGGGAATGAAGTAGAAATGCAATTTTAAATATCTACAGTAACATGCATGCATGTGTGTGTGTGTGTGTGTGTGTGTGTGTGTGTGTGTGTGTAATGGGGCTTGAGCTCAGAGCCTCCAGTTCTTTCTTGGCTCTTTTGGGAACTGATGGCACTCTACCACTAGAACCACAGCTCCACTTCTGGTTTTTTGGAGGTTAACTAGAGTAAGTCTCACAAGACTTTTCTTCCCAGGATGACTTTGAACCCTGATCCAGAGATCTCAGCCTCCTGAGTAACTAGGATTACAGGTGTGAACCACAACTACCTGTCTTAAAAAAGCAACACATTTAAAAAAATCTACAGAAGCTTCCAAATGAGGAACCATTGGTGCTTTCCAGTAACTGGTCAGTCTAACAACTCTTGTGAAATTTTAAAGGACAGTGACAATCAGGAAGCCATGTAGGTGAAGGAAATGCCACCATGAACAAACATTGTACGCAACAGTATGTAATGGGTGGGCTAGGGCATGCTACAGAAAGTCTAGAATGTTCCCATTCTCCTCTTCAGCTGGGGCTTTATAATTCCTTGTTCACTTGCCCAATCAGCAGATGGATGCCAATACTTTATATTTCACTATATTCACATTTTATGTGTTTTTTTTTAAAGTTTATTTTGGGGGTTTATATGAAGGCTCCTTAATTACAGTTTAAAAATCACTGGAAAGTTAATAAAAGACACCACATTCTGATAACTAAAAAAGCCTTATAAACTCTCTGATTCCAGTGAAACTGAGTCCTCAAAGCATGGATTATTAATGCACTGTATCCAGTAAATCCCTACTAGATTTAAAAACAAGCTTCTGCTCTCTAATTAAAGCCATCTGAGAAACTTTTTTTTACTACAGGAAAGTTATTTGCTAAGAAATGTGAGAGATAATTGGAGATGGTGGTAATAAAAATTCATTTTGAAACTGAAAAGCCCTTATGTAATGTCTGTGATCAAAGGTCAATGTCTTTCGACATTCTCATACAACCAGTCCGATCTGGATAAAAGTCAACTCCAATCTAATTTAGAAAAATAACAGGATACCAAACAATGTGAGACCCCTGTGAAATACAGGCCTACCTGACAAAAACAAGAAATGAAAATTATAGGAAATTTCAATGACATTGTTTGTTCAATTTGAATTGAATCCCAAGTGTGCTCTCATGGCTCAATACACATGAAAAAAATAAACAACTTTTAACAGCATCAACGCCATCTGGATTACAATGGAAATAATGAGGTATGTGTGACTTTTTTTTTTAACTTGGGTAAAAAATAAAGCGGAGGCCCTGTGACCACACCTTTTCCATCCAGGCTTCAATCACATCTACATCTCGGAACTGACTCTAATGACCAAGAGAAGGTCAACTAGAAAAATCCACTCAGCAGTGAGTCAGGGCCATTGCTCAACTTGGGAAAGGTCTCCCACAAGGGTTTTAATTTTCAGGTGGTTGCATCATAGGGATGTTATAATTGCACTTCACCAAGATAAACCCTTAACACAGAAAAGGAAACTTTCAAAACCTACAGCTTGCTTGCAGTCACTCTCATTGAAAGGGCAGAACAGAAGAGAGGGGGAGGGGTGGCAAGCATCTTTTGAAGCTCTGGCCTGGGCTGCTGGTCAACTTCGCTGAGCTCTTCTTTTATTTCCTTATCTATCAACTGGAGATGATGACCAGGCCTTCCACAGGGTGCCTGGCCCTGTGTGTTCAGTAAATATTAGTTCTTCATCTCATTTCTGAAGAATGACCAGTATGGAAGCAATGAGCCCTTTTTGCTTCTCACCATTGCCTGTGTAGTCAGGGTCAGGGTCAACCATGCTTAGGTTAAAGAATCAAATAATGGTCCTACTGGGCTTGGCTTTAACTTTCATACATACAGCTACATACATCCCAGCTCTCATTCAGCCCTTGCTGAGCTCAGACCAATTTTTAGAAATGGAGCTCACCCACATCCTAGAATACAAGTCACAGAAAGTTCCAGAGAACTAAAGGCCAAAGCAGCTTGCTATCACCAACTCATCTCTCTGCTCTTTCAAACAGTTCCCCAAAACATTAACCCAATGATTTGGGAAGCCAGAAGTTCTTTGACCTTGTCAAGAATTTCCTTAGTATTAAAATTACCACAAAACATGATGACCAACAGTTTTCAGAAATAATAACACTGATAATAATGTTAATTCCTAGAAAAAAAAAGTCAACACTAATCCTCATTCCTACCCCACGGTGGGTGGAGGTGAACATATATCTACAAATGAACTGGTTAGTTATGCAGGAAGCATTTATGGGGTTCTCTCCCTCAGTTTACCCAGGAGGCCAGTGGGAACTGGAAGCAGGGCAGAGAGGCCTGAGGGGCCCCGCAGCCTGCTGTGATCTGACCTCACCAAGGCTTGGTCTCTAACTGCATGCTCATAAAGGGTGAATCTGGTTAGGGGCAGAGGTGTCAGCTGTGATTCCCCGGGAAGCAGGGAAGCAGTTCCACAGCTAAGATCAACAAAGAGCAGACTGTGTGGATACAGCTCTTAGAGAACACAGGCGATGTCTCCAGGAACTCATGAGTTACTGCAGATTCACAAACCTTGTAAGTCTTCAAGCTAAGATCAAAGTACTGTGCAAGGACTTTTACTGCGGGACAACAGCATCGATGTGGATTTTGATTGATTTTGAACTCGGGACACCTGTGTTCTCTTTCGCCTTTGCCCACATAAACCGAAGGTATAAAAATAAAATAATAAACATACGGTCTCAACTGGCTCCATTCAAGCTGGAGACTGGGGCCTTCTTGGTGATCCTGATCCATCCTGGACAACCTCTACCCCAGTTTCTATGGTGTGTGAACCTTTGGAGGTTTTCTTATTCCAATTCATGAGAGGGGGAGGGCTTGGCCGTTGAAATACAGTGACGACTTCCAGAACAAAGGTGTTAGTGGCTTTCAGAACCTCGCCTTGCAAAGACGTGGCCACGGCCCCGGGATTGGCCCAGCCAACCCCGGACTGCCGGGCTGCCCCTCTCCAATCGCTGCCTGCGCCTGGGGTCCCTCCGGGCACCGCGCAGCGCCGAGCGCACCGGCATCGCCAGGCCGCCGCGCCCCCACGCTGCGCCTCTCCGCGAGATCCGCCTCCCGCCGGGTGGGCGGCGCAGCGGGGCCTCGGCGCCGCGAGGACCCCCGCGCCAGAACAAAGGAATGTGGGGATGGGGCGGGGAGTGCCGCAGGCCACCGAGCAACCCTTGCCCAACGCCGTGTCCCGAGTCAGGTCCCCGCCCACCACCACCAACGACCTCGGCTTCCAGCAGATCCCGCAGGCCCGTGGAGGGGAGGGGCGCGATGGGGGGGCGCGGGAGGTCAGGAGCCGAAGGTGGCGCCACGCGGCCCCCTACAGGCCCGGGGTTTCCACCCGAGGTCGCAAAGTAGGTCGGGGTCTGCCCTGGAGAGGCGCTGGGGGTGGCGGGGGGTGGGGTGGGGGAAGAGGCGGGCTAGGGCAACAGTAGCTTCTTGGGAAAACGATCGCAGTCATTTAGAGTACAATAATTTATTTCAGGGGTGTATCTCTATTCTTGATCCCCTCCCACCAAAAAAAAAAGTGCACTTGCATTAGGTAAAGGTTATGTTAAAAATCTGTTCAAACACATTATTATATACATATGTTCACCCATAATTACACTAGGTAAGCATCCAAGGAGAAAATTAATACCTTGATACTTTGCATATTCATATATCCTCATATGAATAAAATTAGGCTATTCAAACAAAAATACTAATCTATACGCTTTCCATAAATCATATCTGGTCTGGAGGGAAAAAAAATACGGTGTGAAAGAAATACTTCTGACCTCATTTCATTAGCTGTTGTTATTTACAAAAGCCAAGCGCAGAAGATGACGCTTGCCCATTCCCTGCGGTTCTCTTGAGAACAGCAGTTTCCTAAAGTGTCCTTTAAAAAGATAAATGCGAGCCAGCATCCAGCAAATCACCGGGCGCTGTGAAATGCCTTCCTAAAAATACAATCTTATCAAAGGTCTCCGAAGGAGTGGAGTTAAAACTGTACAGCAAATGGCCTTGAACTTGCATTTGCACACAGCCCTGGAGAAAACACCAGAAATAGCACTGAGGCCACAATTGTTAAAATGTGATAGGGCTAAATTTAGAAAAAACGCACATTTCATTTAGGGCGAAAGACACAGAATTGGCAACACGACTTAATGCAGTGCCTGGCCGGTTGTCTACTTTTCCTGTTTAAAATACCTTAAAAAAAAAACCCAGCCCCGTTATAGTGACATTCTTGAACGCTGAGATTGTCCTACTTTCTTTGTAGCAAGATTATAAAATCACGTAATTAGCTCTCCACGCTCAACTGCCAGCGCAATTCGGCAGTTACATAATGCAACATTTCCAGGAAACTATTATGTGATCTGTCTTCTCGTGTCTGTTTAAAAGCAATGACAATAAGGTGAGAAAAAGAGCAGATCGAATGGAATGCATTACAATTAAGAAGGAGGGGGGAGGTAAACGTCACAATGGTTCGTCCCAGATTTAAAAATAACAGCTCTGAACGTTTATGGAGCGAAACCCTCACACACACACACACACACACGCACGCACACACACACACGCACGCACACACACACACGCACACACACACCCCTGGCCACCGTACCCCAAGATCAGTATTCAGCCGCAGGAATTCTATGTTTCGTAGGATCTTTTTTTTTTTTTAAATAAACATGTTTATCTGGAATGTACTACAGATGTAAATAACGATCTAATATACCCAACGCTGCGCTAAAATTACCAAATCGTTGCACACACGCTGCGCCTATTCCCCTATCTCAGCGCCGTAATCCGTGGGCAGATTATGCAATGCAAGAAAGGACAAATCCTACAACCTTCCCGAGGGCTTGTAAAACACGCTGACGACAATCGGTGGAAAACGTCGGTGCAGAGACGAGCCGCCTGACACAAACAAACGCCGCCGCGCAGGCATTCTCCGAATGCCGTCACCATACACGCTACCAACCCTCTTTCTCAACAGGCAAATCAAGACTGTTCCCTATTACTCACCCCCTCCCCCCACCGTCCCCGTGCCGCCAGCCCCAGAGAACCAACGAGAAAGGAAAGATCCGAGAAGGAAAGAGCATCTTTCCCCGCTCCGGAGCAGGCTCAGCCTCCCCGGCGTTCCACTCTACCCAAACATCAATTTTTCCTGAAATTGGGAGACATTATGCAATAGCAGCGAGGAGGGGGGGTAGTGGGGGGGGGGAAGGAGAGCGCAAACCAGCCCGGACTACGTGCCGGCGCCGGGCGCTGCAATCAAAGCGGCCACCTTAAGGTGGCGAGTCCCATCCAGACAAGGCAGCAAAAGTTTATGTAATGAATGCCCCGTTCACACTCGCCGCCGCCGGCGAGCCCCGCTCCCCGCCCGCCCGCCCGTGCCCCGCGCCCCACGCCCGCCCGCCGCGCGCCCTCGGGGAGCGGGCTCGGGGCCCCCCCGGCCGGCGGTGGGCGGAGCACTTACCGTGTTTCTGCTCCCGGGCCGGTGATCGCAGCCGGCGAAGAAAAAGAAAAGGGCGTCCGAAGACAAGCTGGAGGCCGCGCAGCTCCGGGCTGGGCCGGGCCGGCGGGACCGCGACGGGCGGCGGCGAGGGCGCGGCACCGAAGGCGGGCGGGCGGGCGATCGCGTCGGGTCCGCGGGCGCCGTGGCCGCGCTGAGAGATGTGTGTTAGTAGGTCAGTTCCGAGCGCCGTGCTACGTCGCCGCCCGCCAGCCCCGCCGTGACGGGCGGCCGCGGCCCCAATCGCCGCGCCCGCACCCGCCCCCCGCCCGCCGCCAATGGCCGCGGCCGTCAGGGGCGGGCCTCTCGCGGGCACGCCCCCGTCCACGCCCCTCTCCCACCCTCCACGGCGGCGCCACTACCAGTCCGCGTTCTTCCCCGCACGGCCGCAGCCGCCGCCCGGGCGCCCGCGCGGTCTTGCGCCAGGCGGGAGGGTTGCGCAATGGTCAGCCTGGCGAACCCGTGCGCGACGAGCCTGGGGAGGAGCCTGGGGCCCCCAGCTCGGTGGCCTGTCCTCGCCCTCGGGCTCCATGGCGCCACACTACCCCCCCCTCCCCACACACACCCCGGGGCGACCCCCAGAGCCCTTGCCCAGGCGCTTTGTGTCTCCTGTCCAAGCTACCTGTTGCCACACGAGCTCCAGGCTGCGGCGAGGCGGGTGTGGCCGGGATCTCGGCGTCCCTGCCTGCACGCATTCCCGGGGAGGGGGGGACCCCCCTGCCACGAGGGGGTGGGCCGGAGAGGAACGCAAGGGTGGCGTGCTGCGGTGGGGAGAGGCCGGGGCCGCCTCGCGCGGTGTCAGCCGGGCTGGACGCGGCCCTGCGCCTTCCTCCGGAAAGCCGCGATAGCCTGGAGAGGCGGGGAGGGGACCGCGCCACGCACTGACACCTTCCCCCGCATACAATCAGGGTGAAGATGACTGCAAAGTTGTTGCTTAACACGACTGGGAAACGAGGTCCGTTTACCACCCCTCCCCCCCCCCCCGCCCTCTCCCTGTCCTCCCCGACCACGTGGTGAGGTGGTCGCTGCGAGGGCTTCCTTCCTCGGAGGAGGTGAGGGTCCCCGTGCACCCCGCTAAATTTGAGAAGATCGTGCGCAGGGTGATCGTGAGCAAGTAACTTCGTGTTATTTCTGCACCAAACGGAAGGCAATTACATCCCCCTCCCCCCATCCCGTTACCCATCTAAGTGAAGAAATGAGAGATCAGAAAACTGGCTGCAAATCTTAAAAGCCATCTGGGTTGAGAGGGTAAAGGAGCGTGGCATGTCCTCCAACTCGCCCCACCTCGAGTTTACAGATAAATAAAGGTGCAGTGCCAGCCTTGGCTAAGGTTGCCATATTACTGACAGTGACGCACAGACTTGTCCAAATAGGGAATGTGGCAGCCAGTGGCCAGGACCATCTTGAACCAGCCTGCCCTCCCCCAACTTTGCTTGGGCTGTGTGGAGGTGGATCGGAGTGCTTCCTGAATTTACACTTTTACTTATTCATTTTTTAAAATGCAAACGGCCGGAGTAGTGCAAACGTGCAGTTGTCATCATGAGTGTCCACTATCAGAGAATACTCCCTGTTTATCTCTCCCACCCCTACATTACACAGATGATGTAAGCACACAGGAAGTAATGGTTTAAAAGTATTACCTATCAACTGGGTGCTTGGAAAGCCTTAAAGGGCAATGTTGTGGCTCAGAAAACACTCTTGTTTGAAATCTGGTACAGTACACCTTCACCAACGATTACACAAAGATACACAATTATGGGCTTTCATATCTTTCTCACACTTTCACCCATTCCCAAGTGCAGACCAATTCTTGATTACACATTTATTCCAAACAGTTGATGAAATCCTGATTTAGTTACGATTTTCCACTTTTCTCCCATTACTGATACTTCCTTTCCCCGAAACCCTCACAGTGCCTAGATAGTTTTGAAAACCTCTCAGATGAAATAAAAACCATCTCTATCTCTATCACTCAGTTGTCTTTCCCAACCCCCCTTCCCCCCCACAGTTATGCAGTTAGTATCTTCCCTTCCTCCCATCATGAGCTGGCCACATTGCTGTGCATTTTGAATAATATCATAGGATTTCAAAACTGATGTTGAGTAAGTACAGAAAGACAACTGAACATATATGATCAGTTTAATGGCAAGAGCCACCCGAGGCAATGGGAGTGGAGGAATGCTCTGACCCAGGACATGTGTTCTTTATGCTGGATTGTGAAACCTGATGCCCCTTGAATTCCCTGGAGTGTTTTAGATTGTGCTTCACTTTTTATGGCCTTGGAGTTCAGAAGTGTAAAAGATGCTTGTGATACCAGCTTAAAAAATGACTCTTGAGCTCCTCCTGGTGATTAGGGAACAGCAAAACAGCTAAAAGGAAGGAGCTGTCCCCAGGACCCAGAGTGAGCCTGCATCCAGTCAGTCAGCAAGTATTTTCAGCTTAACCAGAATAAATGGAGCATTAAACCCAAGATATCTGAATCAAATTAACCAGGGTGGAAGGACTTCGGTATCCTGATTGTGTTCTTGATTGTAGAGGATGGCTAGGGCTAGGATCTCAGGAGGAGAAAGAAGGGGTTCTCAGGTCAAATCATGCTTTGTTTTTGGTGGTCCTGAGGATGGGTGCCAAGGCTTGCTTGTTGTGTGCCAGGAAAGTTATCTACCAGTTACATCTCCAGATTGAAATCAACACTTTCTTACTGTAGGTTGTCTGTTCCTGACATTGTTGGTGTCAGGGTGGGGGCAGGGACCAGGGAGGAGGTGCTGGGACAGAGATCAGAAAACCCCCACCAGAAAATAACCAGTCATATTCAATTTCATTTTTTTTTACACCACCAACACATCTGATTGAATGAAGATAAGAGCTATAACTTGAGAACAAAATAAATAACACTGGTTCCACCTTCCTGAGATGGAATGGTTCCTAAGGAACCATTCATCTTCTTTCTTCCTCCCCTCCCTCCCTCCCTCCCTCCCTCCCTCCCTCCCTCCCTCCCTCTGTCCCTTCCTTCCTTCCTTCCTTCCTTCCTTCCTTTCTTCCTTCCTTCCTTCCTTCCTTCCTTCCTTCCTTCCTTCCTTCCTTCCTTCCTTCCTTCCTTCCTTCCTTCCTTCCTCCTTCCCTCCCTCCCTTCCTTTCCTTCCTTCCTTTCTTTTTCTCTTTTGTGTTTCTGGGGATGGAACCTAGGGCCTGGCAATTGCTCAGCCACTAAGCTACAGCCTCCGCCCTGTAACTGGAGGTTTTTGCACCGAACTTCACTGAGCAAGATAGCTTCAAACTAGGTAAGTCATGATAATACAGCAGGTTACAGACATATGAACTGTGTCACAAAAGAGAAAATGTCCCACTAGGGAGATGTTATCCCTCACTTGTGACAATGCTGGAACACAGTTCCAGACGCCAACGGCTCTAATGTTTCAAACATTGGCAATTCATTTTCTTTGATAAAGGATCCTGATTTTCATTGCCAGTCACAATCTATTTTTTAAAAAAAAGGTCTTTAGGGCTTCCCAGCAAGAAATTGGAAGATAAAAGTGTCAAAATCTTAGAGCAGTTCCACCTGGTCAGTACATATTGGGCTTCTGGATTTCTTTATAGTATAGTTCCCATTGCTAAAAACCCTTTGATGAGCACTGGTATGGCCTGGTGCCCATGGCCAGTATCAGGGCTGTTCTCTTTCCACTGAATTATTTATTGAGTATCTTTGGTAAGTTTGTTAGGTAGGCATCATGAGCAGAAGTTTAGACAATTTCTAGGGAGCCATAGGTTATTGTTTTGTTGTTTTGTTTTCAAGTTAACACTTCACAATGGAGCCAGCATGTTGTCCATCCACATGTGATTTATATTGGTATTTTGGCTTTGACCTAATGAGTCATTGAATGTGTGGGCAGAAACTTCCTGGAATGGTGTAATGGTCTTTCTTCCTCTCATCCTGCCTATGTCTCCTGTGTGGCTGTCACTGCAGACAGCCACCATGCCCCATTTATTTTGTTGACATAGAGTCTTGCTGACTTTTTGTTCAAGTTGGCATCAACATCTCCACCTCCTGAATAGGTAAGATTATAGGCATGAGCTACCGTGTTCTGTACTTACTTATATTTTTTTAAATTGCTAGTCCTGAGGTTTGAACTCAGGGTCTGGGACTTGTCCTTGAGCTTTTGTGATCAAGGTTAGCACTCTACCATTTGAGCCACAGCTCCTCTTCCAGCTTTTCTGGTAGATAATTAGAGATAAGCGTCTCACAGGCTTTCCCGACCAGGCTGGTTTTGAACTGTGATCCTCAGATCTCAACCTCTTGAGTAGCTAGGATGACAGGTGTTAGCTACCAGTGCCCAGCCTTTTTTGTTTATTTGTTTGTTTATTGTTCAGGATTAAACACAGGCTTTGTTCATGCTTAACAAGTACTCTGTCACTGAGCCACATTCCTAACCCTTTCTCTTACATACTTTGCTTTATTTCTACTCTTCATACTTTTATTTATTTTTCAGTAGTATTGGAGTTTGAACTCAAGCCTCATACTTGCTAGAATAGCAATACTGGTGAGCCACACCTCCAGTCCTTCTTTCTGCTATTTCCTTCCTTCCTTCTTTCCTTCCTTCCTTCCTTCCTACCTTCCTTCCTTCCTTCCTTCCTTTCTCTCTCTCTCTCTCTCTGTCTCTCTCTCTCTCTCTGGCTCTGTTTCTTTCTCTCTCTTTGTGCTGGTACTGGGCTTGAACTCAGGGCCTCTTATGATATATTTTAGCTTTTCACACAAAGCTGGTACTATACCACTTGAGCCACAGCTTCACTTCTAGCTTTTTGCTGGTTAACTGGAGCTAAAAGTCTCATGGGCTTTCCTGTCTGGGCTCACTCATTCATGACATTTCTAATCATTTATTTTCCTCCTCCATTTCCTCATTGACTTTTCTTGTTTTCTTGCTTTTGATCTACTCCATTCATTTCTTCTTAATATTGGCTTTTCTTCAATCCTTCAGATTTCCAGCATTCTTTTGGATTCTTTGATTATTTATTGCTTCTTCTCTTCTCATGCTGGGATAGGCAACCTGCCCAGCCACAACTAGTTAGGCACGAGTTTCAGAAATTTCTGCTGTGTCTTCAGCCTTTCTTCCTCTAGTACCCAGCTTCGGCCACATGGCTTCATTACAGTGCTAGGCCATATTCTTCAGATGCTCCTTTTATTTTGTTAGAAATTGAGTAATAAAGCAGGGTCAAAGAACAGTCCCTGTAGAAGAGATGACTTTAAAATATGGGAAGCTAGGGCACTGGTGGCTCATGCCTGTAATCCTAGCTACTCAGGAGGCTGAGAACTGAGGACTGTTAGATGCCAGCTGGGACAGAGAAATCCTAAGGACTGTTATCTCCAATTAATCATCAAAGAGCCAGAAATGGAGATGTGGCTCAAGTGGTAAAGCACCAGCTTTGAGTGAAAAAAAATCCAACTGAGAGCATGAGGCCCTGACTGCAAGCCTCAGTACACACACACACACACACACACACACACACACACACACACACACACACACACACACACACAAAGAATAAAGAAAAAAGGTATGGGAATGTTTCCTATTACACAGCTAAGGAAGGAATGCCATCTTCACACTGATTACGTGATTTCCCTGGACAAAAGTAGCTGGTAGTTTGAATACATTTCAAAGCATTTCCAGAAACTCAGGGAAAAAGCAGAAAGGGTTGATTCTCAAAGAACAGAAAGTGTTGCAAGTACACTACCGCAGAAACTGCAGCCTGTCCTTAAACTCAGCCACCACAGATGGCATGCATTGTTGCTCATTCAGATTAAGAGATATGAGAATGAGATAAGAGAATGAGAGTGCCAAAGCAAAGGGTGGGCAGGGAGTAGGAGGAAAACACTGCCACTGGTCAAGAATTTGAAAGCAGCTGAATACATCTATTGCTAAATGTCGGTGATGAAGCAAACCTCAGGGCTGTAACTGGGGTGAAGCGAGCTGCATCTGAGGATATGAAGTAAAAAAGATTGTGAAATGTCTTCTCACAAAAAGTCATTTTACTAAGAAGAGATGACACGTGCACATTGCTACTCAGCTCACATTCAGGAGGTGTAAAGCTTATCTCAACATTTCTGCGAAGTCAGGCACAGAGTGGTTTACTGGAAAGAGGCAGGGCTGCAACTCAGAGGCCTGACTTCTTGTACATTCTGTACCTTAAACTTACCAAGGGGATCACTTTATGTCCTTCATCTGAGCCCTGAGGGAGTGGAGCCAGAGTCTGGGCAGCATTTTTTTTTTTTTTTTTTTAGCAATAATGTGAGGAATCTTTTTGCAATCCTCACAGGCACCATCAGTGCAGGAAGGGAAAGAGGCAAAGATGGGAAAGCTGCTCCAGACTAATAGTGGTTCATGCACAGCCTTTACTTGGCCTCTGTAACTCATGCAAGGCAATTGCATTCTTGAAATGCACAACCGTAGATGAATATGCTAGTTGGGTGCTAGTGGCTCAGGCCTGTCATCCTAGCTATTCAAGAAGCTGAGATCGGAGGATCAAAGTTCAAAGTCAACCTGGCAGGAAAGTCCATGAGACTCTCATCTCCAATTATCCACCAAAAAGCTGAAAGGAGAGCTATGGCTCAAATGGTCAAGTGCTAGTTGAGCAAAAAAGCTCAAGGGCAGGAAGTAATGCTGTGGCTCAAGTGGTAGCCTTGAGAAAAAGAATCTCAGAGACAGCACGTTGGTCCTGAGTTTAAGCCTCAGGACTGGCACACACACACACACACACACACACACACACACACACACACACACACACACAGATATTATATTTGGTAGGTACACTAAAAAATCCTGGAAATTGGGTGCTTGACCACATTTCTGGTCTCCTGAGAAACTTCCAATTTAATGGGCAGAACCTGTCAAGTTTGCCAGGAGTGCTCACCTCTTAGCTGCTGTTGTACAATGCTCAGAGCACACCCATGCTTGTGGAGATTTTGCCCGTGTATGCATCATCCAGATGACATCAAAGCAGCCGCGTTAGCCATTGCTAAACATTACAGGTGCAGAATCCAGTAGGTCAACTTTCCTTAACCACTCTCTACCTTAGTGTCCCACTTAGTGTCCTGATTTTGGCAATCATTGTTCATGAGATCATGTTGATCTGAGGATAAAATTGTCAAGCATAGGAAGATGTCTAATATGTAATGTTATCATGTGTTATGTGTTCACATTAGCCTGGTCAAAAATTAGCCCACAGTAGGAAAACTGGACTTTGGAGTTCCTGGGTACATAGGCAGGACCATTACACTGCCAGATTTCACTCAATTCTACTGAGCAAGTGAATGAGTGTTTACACCTGCAAGCCAGCATCCCAGAAGTGAATGGAGATTAAGGTTTTTTTTTTAAAAAAATTCTTTTATTTATTGAGCACCTGCCATGTTCTTAGCATCACTAGATGAGTACAATGAGGAACTGTTCCTGTTCTAGATAGTAAGCTCATTCATTCATTCATTCATTTCATTTCATTCATTTAACACATATTTGTGGACCATTTCCCAGGAGCTAGTAACTAGGAGAAGCCCCTAGAGATTATTAGGAGGCTGAGGGGAGGAGATTAAAATTATAGCACAAATCATTCTCACAACTTGGTATCTGTCTCTCAAAGGACTAGTCCAAATGGGTGCCAGAGGAGTTTGAAGGACAGGGCATCCTATTGCAGGGGTACTTCCCAAAGAAGAAATCGTGGTCTTCCTGACAACTGAAGGGAGAGGGGGAGGTGTGTGTGTGTGTATGTGTGTGTGTGTGTGTGTGTGTGTGTGTGTGTGTGTGTGTGTGTGCCAGTATTAGGGCTTGAAGTCAGAATTTGGGTGTTGTCCCTTAGCTTTCTCAGCTCAAAGTTGGTGCTTTACCACTTGAGCCACACTTCTACTTCCAATTTTTGTTGGGGGAGGGGAAGGTAATTGGAGATAAGAGTCTCATGGACCTCCCTGTCTGGGCTGGCCTTGAACTGTGATCCTCAGATCTCAGCCCCCCTGAATTACTAGAATTACAGTCATGAGCCACCAGCACCTGGCTGAACTAAATTTTGAAGGGTGAATGATGGTTTCACAGACAAAAGCCACCAGTAGAAGGGGTGCCATGTGAGAAGTCTTGCTAGGCAAACAGCAGGAGTAGAGCTTAGTCCAGGGAGCACATTCTTCAAACATGATACCTTTTAAAACATGCTTTTGAGTCTGGAGCTGGTGGCTCATACCTGTGAGCCTAGCTACTCATTAGGCTGAAATCTGAGGATCGTGGTTTAAAGTTGGCTTGGGTAGGAAAGTCTGTGAGATGTTTCTTTTCAATTTATTAACAAAAAGCTGAAAATGGAGGTGTGCCTCAAGTGGTAGAGCATTAGCCTTGTGCAAAAATGCTAAGGGACAGCAAGCAGGCCCTGAGTTCAAGCCCCAGTGCCAGCACACAAACACCAAAGTGAAGCAAACAAAACCAAATGAAAAACATGCTTTTGAAGTCAAATGTTATATGTTCAATGAGAATGAGTGCTAGGAAGAGGTTTGAGGCCTGAACTCCAGAGCCAGTGATCTCACATAAATGATATGAAGCCTCATTGCCACAGAGAAGCACAGTAGTACTTCCCACATAGTGTGGAGGACCCTTCTACAGTAATAGCAAATATGCACTGTAGTAGTGCCACAGCCCTCACGCCTCTGGGGGGCTTCACAAGTCTTATTAAGGTATGATGGGGAAATGGAGCTGTGGCTCAAGTGGTAGAGTACTAGCTGAAGAGCTGAGGGACAGCACTGAGGCCCAGAGTTCAAGCCTCATGACTGACAACAAAAAAGGTATGATGGCATTCAACCTCATCTTTGAAGCATTTCACAAAGAGGGGAGAAGTGTCTGGGAACACAGCTCTCCCGTACTTTGTAATGGCACACCTCTATCCTTTGAGAGGAAGGAATTTTGCCTAAGATATGATCTTGATACTGAGATCCATGGCTTCTTCCTGCAGGCAATGTCCTACATGGATGTGATACTTCAAACAGGTACCTACTTCTGCCCCTGGTGCAGGAAGGTGCCTGGTACAGGAATGACATATCCTTCCAAGGACTCAGACCATACAGCATATCTACCCCTTCTCTCAGCTCCCAAGGGATCTCCTTCTTGGACTCCCATGGCCAGAGCAGTCCCAGCCTTGGCTGCTTGCTACTTGGAAAGACTCTGTCTTGGAAATCTTCAGTTCTTTTACCACCAGCAGCTAACATGGGCCCTTCTGGGGTCTGGCTGGCTTCCCTGATGTACCAAGTTGGACCTAACAGGTCCTCTGGTCAACAGGGTACCGCCAATCACTTTGGAACTTAGGCAAATGCAGAGGGCTGAAGATCTGATTTTTCCCAGAGACCACTGAGTTCTATAACATAAATTATGAACCATGTGCTGGTGGCTCATGCCCGTAATCCTAGCTACTCAGGAGGCTGAGATCTGAGGATCATGGTTTGAAGCCAGCCCTGCCTAGTGGGAAAGTACATCAGAATTCTTATCTCCAATAAACTCCTCAGAAAAGGCCGATGTGGTGCTGTGGCTCAAGTTGTAGAGAGCTAGCCTTGAGTCAAAGAAGCTCAGGGACAGTTCCCAGGCCCTGAGTTCAAGCCCCAGGACTGACACAGAGTGGGGGGGAAGGAGGGAAGGCGGGAGGGAGGGGGGAGATAGAGAGAGGGAGGAAGGGAGAGAGAAATTTTGAGCAATGAGCGTCAGTACTTAGAAGTATGGAGGCACAAACCAATGAGCTGTTTTGGGAGATCTGGCCTTCTGCTACCACTTCACTTAGTCCTAGCATTTCTTTTTCTTGTATTTCCACCTCATCTTTCTTTTCCCTCTCACTTTTCCATTCCAAGATTATACATTCCCATTCTTCACCCAGCAGCTTTGACTCAAGCTCAATTTCTGGGAAACTTGGTCCCAGTCAGTTTCTCTCATTTCTTCCTGAAACTGTAAAAGATGTCCAACACTGCACTATTCTTGAAAATAACTTTCCTGATAACCTGGCTCTCACGAAGAGTAACAACCAGAACTCAACAACTCATTCAGTCTTGCAGAAATATTGACGTTCATTTTTTTCTTGTCACGGTATTTGGGAAATTACTCCTGACATTTAAGAACTTATATATCCCTGAAAATGCTGTTTGTGTTCTTGTCAGGTTTAAAGTCTGCTGTGAAGAGAATTTTATGAAAAGAAGCATGAGATTTGTTTACAAAGCATTAGTGGAAAAAGGTTACAGAAAGGTTTTCTAGTATACTTCTAGTATTTTTGGAGAAAGGGTATTATATGCAATATTGTTAACTTTGCTGGAGTATGGATTTATTACCATTATTATTATTATTATTGGTAATGGGGCTTGAACTCAGGGCCTGGGTACTATCCTCAACTTTTTCAATGCTCAATGCTGGCTTTCTACCCCTTGAGCCATAACTCTACTCTGGCTTTTTGCTGGTTAATGGGTGATAAGAGTCTCATAAACTTGTCTTCTTAGGCTGGCTTCTAACCACAGTTCTCAGATCTCAGGCTCCTGAGTAGCTAGGATTACAGGCATGAGCCACTGGCATCCAGCTAGAAGTTTTGATGTGATTTAAAAAAAAAACAACATCTAAATTGAAAAGCATAAAGACAGGCTTCCTAATGCTTACAAGATACTTCCTTATAATTTCCCAGATAACTGAAAAAGACATTTAAGTCCAGGAATGGTCTGTAATACTACTATTCAGGATGCTGATATTGAGAGGATCTTTGTCCAAAGCCAGACCACACAGTCCCATCACGACCAATAGGAAGCCAGGAGCAGTGACATAGGCCTGTGGTGGGAAGCTTAAGCAGAACAGAAATAAAGGTGCAGCCATGGGCAATATTGTGAGACCCTACCTCAAAAATGACCAGTATAGAGGCTGAAAACAGGATCATTGTTCAAAGCCAATGGGCTCATAAATTCACAAGACTCTTATTTCCAATTAGCTAGGAAAAAGCTGGATTTGGAAATGTGGTTTAAATGGTAGAAAACCAGCCTTAAGCAAAAACCCAGTAAGAGTGTAAGGCCCAAACTCAAGTCCTAGAACCATCATATACACTTGCATGCATACACACACAAAACCAATGATTTCAATACCTACAGAAGGCATTCATGCTATACTTACTGCTGTCTAACACTCTTGCCTCTCAGTTTCCTTTTCTGTGTATTAGGGATGGCAATCTGTCTGCCCCAAGTGGATACATGAATGAGTACTGTGGTTTGTGCCCAACACCCAAGCTCCATCTTGGAGCTTGAATTCAGGGACTAGACATGGTCTCCTAGCTCTTTTGTTCAAAGCTAGCTATCTACCACTTGAGCCACAACTCCTCTTCTAACTTTTTGGTAGTCAATTAGACATAAGAGTCTTGTAGACTTTCCTGCTCAGACTGGCTTTGAACTGCGAATCTCAGATCTCAGCCTCTTGCATAGCTAGGATTACAGACCTGAGTCACCAGTGCCTGGCTCATCTATCTAGTCTTTATCTGATTTGGAATCTACAAGTGTCATATTTCACAGACTTGCTTAATTGACACACTTCTAGCCAAAGAGGTGTAGTAAGAAGCTGTAGGTGTCTCCTATTTTCTTTTCTTTATGACTTTAAACTGGGTATAATCCTACAGCATATGACCATGAAATGTATGATGATTTATTTTGTGGTTAACTGTATAGTCTTTTTTTGTTTTTGATGCCAGTTCTGGGGCTTGAACTCTTAGTCACGGTACAATCTTTTAGCTTTTTTAAAAAAATCAAGATTGGTGCTCTACTACTTGAGTCACAACTCAACTTTTAGTTCACAGAGTTTTTCCCTGGGATGATTTCAAACCTTAATCCTCAGATCTAAGCTTCCTGAGTAGCTGGGATTACAAGCATGAGCCAGTGGTGCCTGGCTTTAGTACATACATATACATATATATATATACATATGCATATACATGTACATATATAATTTTCCTATTTTTATTTTTTCTCTTTATTACTATTTTTAGTTGTGTAATGCAGTTTTTTAAATTTAATTTTATTGTCAAGGTGATGTATAGAGGGGTTACAGTTGCACACATAAGGTAGTGAGGACATTTCTTACCAAACATTGTTACCTCCTCCCTTATTTTTCTCCTACTTTCCTTCTCCCCCAACTCCCCCCCCCCCAC
The DNA here is from genome assembly GCF_019054845.1 of Dipodomys spectabilis. Classification (NCBI taxonomy): domain Eukaryota; kingdom Metazoa; phylum Chordata; class Mammalia; order Rodentia; family Heteromyidae; genus Dipodomys; species Dipodomys spectabilis. Next base: position 16,046,800 of record NW_024870775.1, read on the forward strand.
ATTGTACAGTTCATTTCCAACATATTGTCTCGTGAGTTTTGCTGTTGCATTGGTTTTCCCTTTGTCCTTTTTTAAGCTGAATATTTATGTTTTAAATTTTATTTTATTTTTTATTGTTGTTTTTAAAGAAAGTAAATTTATTCAATCGATCCTACCAAATACTAGAACTAATTAAAACAATGTGATAATAAAAAAAGACAAAAGTAGATCAATAGAATAGAATGAAAATTCTAGACACAGACTGGTGTATAAGCATAAAACCATTTTTGACAAATATCATCATGAAGTCATAGAACAGATTGGCTAGAGTTAATGCAGGAAACAGAAGCTGCTGTGGAATTTTGAACGAAAGCAATTTCATATAGCACCTTTGCCATGCTCACCTTAGTGGACTGTCTCATGATCACATTCTCAATGGGAACTCCTGGGATGACTGGACACAAGCAGAACTGCCCCATAGGGAGCCAGGCATGAGATTCCACAAGTGGCCTTTGACACTGTTTGGAAAACAAGAAGACAGTTGCAGTAGCAATCTTGTTCAAGACTGAGACATAGGTGTCCCGAGCTGTGGCCTGAGACTGGGAAGTCACATGAGGAGGCTGTCTCTACGGCCATTGCTCCTCTATCCCCAGAAAGATGGCAATGCATGTCACAGCTCAGGTGCTAGAAAGCCCTCACAATTTTTAAGTTCCAAAAGCCACAAGAGGATGGCTTGCCTTTGTCTTCCAAAAATCTCTTAGGAATGCTTCTAGATGATGAGACTTCATGTACTTCCAGAACCCGAGGTTCAGGGGAGTCTGGGGGATGTCTCTAGTATTCTGGTGCCCTCAAACAGATATCAGCTAGCACAGAAGCTGGGAGACCCAGTGGAAAGCGTCTCCTACCAATGGAAAAATACAGCATCCTGTCAGGCTCACCAGCCAGTCCTTCATCTTGGTCCTAATAGAACAACATTTGCATGTGGTTAGAGATTTGAGTGTCAAGATGATACTGCCCAGAGGTCTGGGATCCTTTTCTCTTCACCAGATAAAGAATTGTAAGACAGGAAAAGTGGAAGTAGAGACAACACTTATTTGAGATTATTTACTTGGTCTGTCTCCATTCTCTTGATGTGGGCACTGAGGGCAATAAATTTGCCCCTCAGGACTGCTTTTGCTGTGTCCCACAAGTTTCTTTGTGAGGTGTTTTCATTTTCATTGAGTTCTAGGAAATGCTTTATTTCTTCTCTGATCTCTTCTGTTACCCAGGCCTTGTTAAGGAGTGTGCTGTTCAATTTCCATGTATTAGAGAAATTTCTGCGGTATGCTTTGTTATTGAGAGCTAGCTTGATTCCACTGTGGTCAGATAGGATACAGGGGATTATGTCGATCCCTTTGTATTTGCTTAAGTTCCTTGAATGAACTATGATATGGTCTATTTTGGAGAAAGTTCCATGAGCTGCTGAGAAGAATGTGTACTGTGTTGTTTTAGGGTGAAATACTCGGTAGATGTCAGTTAATTCCGCTTGAAGTATGGCCTCACTTAATTCGGTAGCTTCTTTGCCAATCCTCTGGTTGGTAGACCTGTCCTTTGGTGAGAGTGGCGTGTTAAAGTCTCCTAGTATTATCGTATTGGGATCTATTTTATTCTGTAAGTTTGAGAGCATTTGTTTAACATATCTGGGTGCACCGATATTTGGGGCATATAAGTTGATGATGGTTATATCCTCCTCTTGGATTGTTCCCTTTATTAATATGTAATGTCCGTCCTTGTCTTTCTGTACTGATTTTAATGAAAAGTTTATTTTGTCAGATATCAGGATAGCTACACCTGCTTTCTTATTGGGGGAATTTGATTGGTAGATCCTTTTCCACCCCTTCACTCTGAGTTTGTTTGTATGTTTGGCTGAGAGGTGGGTCTCCTGAAGGCAACAGATGGATGGGTCTTGTTTTCTGATCCAGTCCTCAGTTCGTTTTCTTTTAATTGGCGAATTCAGCCCATTTATATTAAGAGAAAGTATAGAGAGATGCATTGTTGTCCCTGCCATTCCGTTTTCCTAAGTTTTTCTTCTTTCCTTTCCTCCTGTGCTTGCTCAGTTAGACTTTGAGTAATGCCTGTTTGGGGCAGGTCCCAGTTCCTGGTTGCTTTCTTCAGGTTGTGTCCCCCCTCTTAGAATTCTTTGTAATGCTGGCTTAATGTTTATGTATTCATTTAGTTTTTCTTTGCTATTAAAAGTTTTCAGTTCTCCATCGAATGTGAATGCTAGCTTTGCCGGGTATATCAGTCTGGGTTGGCAGTTATTGGCTCTCAGGGCTCGTATGGTGCTTTCCCAGGCTTTTCTTGCATTCATTGTTTGTGTGGAGAGATCTGCAGTGATTCTAATTTTTTTCCCGTTGTAGTATAGCTCCTTCTTCATTTTTGCTGCATGCAGGATTGTTTCCTTATTATTCAGATCCATCATTGTTACTATTATGTGCCTAGAAGTGTTTCTCCTGGGATCTTGCTTGTTGGGTGTTCGATAAGCTTTTGTGATGTAGTTAAGATGGTCGTTTTTGAGGTGGGGAAAATTTTCATTGACTATCTTGTTAAATAGGTGTTGCATTCCCTTGCTCTGGAATTCCTCACCTTCGTCCACTCCGATTATGCGAAGGTTAAATTTTTTAGCATTATCTGCTTGCTCTTGAATTTCCCTTTGGTTTAATTTGAGTGATTTTTCCATATCTGTCACTTTTTGGTCCAGTTGGTGTATTCTGTCTTCTGTATCTGACACTCTACCTTCCATTTCATTCACTCTGTTGACCGTGGCTTCTATTGTGGTTTGCATGATGGAAATGGATCCCTTTATGGATTCAATGTTGGTTCTCAGAGTACTGATCTCACCTCTCAATGAGGTGATATCAGTATGCATTACCTCTAATTTGGCGTTTATCTCACTTCTTACTGAGGTTTGTGCAGCTTCTATTTTTGCATCCAATTTTTGTTTGATATCCTGTATATCTTTTGATAGTTCATCCTTGTGCTCTTTCAATTTCTGATCCATTTCTCGCTTTATTTCTTGAGTCATTGCCTCCAGCAACCCTTGGATGTAGTTTTTGTCTTCCATTCCTGCTTTGCTCCCACTGGGGCTCTCCCCTGCGTGGCTGCTGGCTTTTGTGGTGAGCTTGCTGTCCTGGGTAGTGGTAAACCTTGTGATTTTTCTCTGTGATTTTCGCATGGGGGTTCAGGAGACTGCTCTTCAATCTTGTTTTGGTGTGTCTGTCTTTGCTTGGTTGCTGATTCTCTATTGGTAGAGAGAGTCTGTGTCTGATCTGGATTCTGTTGGGAGCCTATTTCCAGCTGCTATTCACTTAGGATTCTCAGCTCTCTGCTGTAGCAATTCCCGCCTTTGGAAGGGTTGAGCAGCCTAGACTGCTTGTGTTTGCTCCTGCGGGTGCTCTTGGGAAGATCAGATGTTCTGGATGCACTCTCCCAAATACTGGAGTCTGCTATGGGCTCCTGATGTGTTTTTGTTTGTTTTGGGCTGGTTGTGGGCTTGAACTCTAGGTTTGGGTGCTGTCCCTCAGCTCTTCAGCTCAGGGCTGGCACCCTACCATTTGAGCCACAGCCCCACTTCTGACCCTTTTTGCTTTGTTCAGGCGCCGGTCCCCTGGCCTGGTTCCGGCCCCAGCCTGGAGCGCGCTCGTTAGGCCTGTGCTAATGTGTATACCACCTTGGTTATGCAGCCTGGAGGACACAGTTCAAATTTCTTCTACTGTTGGTAGTCTTGACCCAGGGGCACTGTTCCTGGCTTGAGCATTTAAGCTCCCTTCCCGGGGCGCTCTTGCTCTGGCCTGGCCAGCAGTGTGCGCTCCACCGGCTGGTGGGGCTCTCGAACAGTTCCCAGTTTTAGTGGGTCCTGTGGTCCGGGTGTTGGGGTAGGGAGTCTAGGTCAGGGTCTGGGGATTCCCTCCAGCTCTGGTCTCCCTTGATGGATTCCCTGTCCCCTGATGGGTACTCACCCTGTAGGTCGTCAGTTGTTGTTGCAGTCCGTCAGTTGTTGTTGCAGTCCGAGTTCAGTTGGGGTGGTTGCGGGCTGGGTTGGGCGGCCCCCCGCCGGGTCGTTGCGATCGCGACAGGTCCCTTTGTGGCGCTGCTGGTGCCGGGCGGCTTTGGCGGGATGGAGCCTCTCCGCTCTGGTGGAGAGTGATGGGTGGGGTGGGATCCTCCTGGAGACTCCCGGCTGGTAGGTTTCTCTGTTCCTGGCGATCCGCTGTTCTGCAATCCGGTACCTGGTGATCTGCAAGCAGCCCCCTGTGTCTCTGTGGCTCCGGCAGCCCCTGCCGGGCCGGCTGGCCGGCGGCTTGGCGCACTGCCGCGCGGCCAGTAAAGGTTGGGGGAGGGGTCTTCGCTCTTCTCTGTTCTGAAATTCTTCTTTTCCTCTCTTTCTTTTTTTGTTATTTTCCACCTCTGGTTTTTCTCTGAGTGTTCGTCTTTTTGTTGTTGTCGGTCTCTTGGGGAGATTAAAGGTTGGAACTCGAACTCTCTTTTTGGTTGGAGAGAGCTGTGGCGTTTCCCTACTGCCCCGTCGCCATCTTGAGCCCTGTCCCGACAACACTTATTTGAAAGTAAGAGTATGGCTTCAGGGGAAATGAGTATGGCATCTTGGCTACTAATGAGTTCGTATAAACCCCCAACTGGGAAGGCCACCATATGATACATGAAATCCTGTCCACCTGCTTCTCGGCAAGGAGGAGGAGAAGGAAAGAGAGACCACAAATAGGACCAGAAATCTGTAGACCATTGTAGCACTACATTGTAGGGCTTCCCTTTTTATCCTTTTTGAGTGAGTCATAGCTATTTTGATGTCTGGTTGGATGGTGTCCACTTCACCCCAAGGGAAGGGGCACCTGTCCCCTGCTCAGGTCTGCTCCAGGATCATCAGGAGTATTTTTGTTAATTTGATTTTAAATTGTTATTATAAAGATGGCAGACTGAAGGATTACAGTCATGTAAAGAGTACACTTCTTTTTGGACAATGTTACCTCCTCTTCCTTTGCTTTCTCCTAGTTTTTCCTTCCTGTCCTTCACTCACAAGTTATGTAGTTCATTTTCAACATAGTGTCTAGCAAGTACCACTGCTGCATTTGTTCACCCTTTGCCCCTCTATTCCCATGTCTCCCTTAACCCTCTCAAAGACAGATAAATAAAAAAAGACAAAAAGAAAAGAAAACAAAAACAGCAATGAAGAAAAAGCCTCTTATTTCCATTTGCTGGAGTTCATTTCGATAAGTATTATTTTATATGATCAGATGCACATAGGTTTTGTGCCTTTGTGTTCCTCTCCTAAGAATATCTTCCTTTGGTCTCACTGTATGGGAATGGTTAGATTCCTGCACAATTTATTTTGTCCCAGTGTATTTTAAGTCTAGCTTCTGCATATGAGAAAAAATATGTGCTGTTTGTTTCTCTGAGTTTGGCTTACTTCATTTAACATGATTTCTTCTAGGCCCAGCTATTTCCTTGCAAATGACTAATGGCTATGCAAAATTCCATTGTGTATAGGTACCACATTTTTTTGACCCACTTGTCAATTTTAGGGCATCTAAGGGATTTTACTTTTATCGAGAATGCTATCTTCAGGGCTGGGAATGTGGCTTAGTGGTAGAGTGCTTGCCTAGCATGCATGAAGCCCTGGGTTGGATTCCTAACTACCACATACACAGAAAAAGCTGGAAGTGGTGCTGTGACTCAAGTGGTAGGGTGCTAGCTTTGAGCAAAAGATCAGGGACAGTGCTCAGGCCCTGAGTTCAAGCCTCAGGACTGGAAAATAAAACAAAGCAGTTCTCTCTCTGTCTTCCAGGATCTTAAAGAAGAGGAAGAGAGGTTGTCTCTACCAGATTACTGTTTCTCCCTATCTGCCTAGTCTTTGCCTTTCTGACTCTCTCAAAAACTATCCATGAAAGTACCAAACCCCATCTTCAGTCTTGGGCTGAAGATATAATTTATAATTTCTGAAGTATAGAAAGTATAAAAGAAAAAAAGGTATGCATTTAAGAAAGTAAAAAAAGCATAGCAGCTTTTGTGTAATAGAGTTGTTAAAGTTAAAAGACAAAAAGTTGGTGGGGAGATGTTTATAATTTGTATCCTAGGCAAAGGGTTAACATACCTTGCATATCAAATGTTGACACTTTCTTGGGAATATGTTAATAAATCCATAAAGATTAAGACCAATAGCCAACTGAAAACTTGGCAAAAGATATGAATTCATGATAACTTGATCAAGTTCAAGGGCCTTTGAAGCCCAGGGAAACATCACTAACTTCATTAATGATGTAAGTCAGAATCTGGAAGCTAGAGGCTCACGTCTATAATCCTAGCTACTCAAGAGGCTGAGATCTGAGAATCATGGTTCAAAGCCAGCTGGAACAGGAAAGTCCATGAGACTCTTACCTTCATTTAATCAGCAAAAAGCCAGAAGTGGAACCATGGCTCAAGTGGTAAAGTGCCAACCTTGAGTGAAAAAGCTAAGGGACAGTGCCCAGGATATGAGTGCTAGCCCCAATACTGGTATGCACACATGCATGTGCACACACACGGGTGCATGTATGCACGCACACACATACACACACACACAAAATGAAAATGAGATCATTTTTACCTAACCAATTGGCAGTGAGGATAAATAATAATAATATCCAAAGAGTGTTAAGGAGACCAAGCTCAAATAAACAGCATCTTCTATAAGTGAACTTTGGCAATATGCATTAACTGTTTAATAATCCCTCTCTCTTTACCTCCTGTACACTTCTGAAACATTGTCCCCAGAACCAGTTCTCTCTAATTCACAAGTATACAAGGACATCTACCAGATGTTCATTCTGGTATTGTTTGAGAGAGGAAAACTCGTGTACCTCTTCAGTATGAGTCAGTGACTCATTTGTTAAGTAGATTATGATGTCTCCATATAATAAAGTGTTAGCAACTAGTTAAAAGAAACAACTCTGTTTCCATGATTGCCCATGATAACTGTATACAGCACTGAAAGGAGAGCAACAGCACTATATTTTTCTTTAAAACATTTTAAAATTTTTATAAAGGTGATGTGCAGAGGGGTTACAGTTACATTAGTCGGGTAATGAGTACATTTCTTTTTGGACAATATCACTCCTTCCTTTGCTCTCTCTCAATTTTCCCATCTCATCTCCCTCTATTTTTAACATAGCCTCTACCACGTACCACTGCTGCATTTTTTCATCCTTTATCCCTCCTTTTCTGTGTCCCCTATTTCTTTTTGTACTACTACTGGGGCTTGAACTCAGGTCTTCATGCTCTTGCTTAGCTCTTTTGCTCCAGGTTGGCATTATACCACTTGAGCCATAACTCTATTTTCTCGGTAATTGGAGATGAATCTTTTAGATTTTTTTGCTCAGGCTGGTTTTGAGCCATGCTCTTCAAATCTTAGTCTTCTGAGTAGCTGGGATTACAGGCATAAGACACTGGCATCTGGCTAGTTCTAATTTTAAAGGCAACATTGGTACTGTGCATACATAAAATCTGGAGGGATTCACACTCATTGTTTGAAGAGGCCCTGGAGATCACTGAGGAAGAGTTAGAATATTCTTCTTGCAGGCTAAAAATGACTTGAAAAATTATATGTATCAGTTGGATACCAGTGGCTCATGCCTGTATTCCTAGCTACTAAGGAGGCTACGTTTCTGAAGATTATGGTTCACAGACAGAAAAGTCCATGAGATTCTTATCTCCAATTAGCCAACAAAAAGCCAGAAATGGAGCTTTGACTCAAGCAGTTGAGCAGAAGAAAGCCTTGAGCAAAGAAACTAAGGGATATTGCGCATGTCTTGAGTTTAATACCCAGTACCGGCACATGCATGTACATGTGCGCACACACACACAGATATGTACTTCACACAAAGATTTGTATTTTTTAAAATGTAAGATGCATTATACTCACAAACTGGCATGTTGAATTGGAACTCTTTTGTACAAATACTTAAAGATAACAATAATAATGATGATGAAAATGATGATGATGTAAGAAACTGAAAATCAGTACCCTACAAGTCAGCTGCCATAGAGCCCAGCAGCATTGAGGTTACAGGTACAATTATAGCCAAAAAGAGCCTGTGCATGGATGGCAGAGCCTGAACTCCATCTGTAATATCTCAAGATTCAATAGAAGAGTTTACATTGTTTCCTGAGGATGTATTTCCTAATTGCAGCTTCTGAGCTGAGGAAAGGCTTGACATTTGAGGCTTGGTCTTTCTGTATAGGACCAGCTGGGCTAGATGAGGGCTGGTTAACCTCACTGACACAGATTTGTCTGGAAGCCAGGTATTGTCTAGGTAACCTGAGACAATGGCTGTGACAAACAAAATACCTTCAGTGCAGCCTCTGGCACTTACTATTTGTCTTAGGACCTAACCTGTTGTTTTCTGTTGCTAACACTTAGCTACCTTATCTTAGCTGGTTGCTACAAGATGTTGTAATAGGCCTATTGCTATAATTTCCTGAGTTCTATTCTAGATGTTACATTGCTTAAAAGGTTCTTTGAAATTTTGCACTTGAATTTCCCATTCTCAATCCAGTGTTACTTGGTTCTTTCTTTCTTCCTTTCCTTTCCTTCCCTTCCCTCCCTCCCTCCCTCCTTCCCTCTTTCTTTCTTTCTTTCTTTCTTTCTTTCTTTCTTTCTTTCTTTCTTTCTTTCTTTCTCTCTCTCTCTCTCTCTCTCCTTCCTTCCTTCCTCCCTTCCTCCCTTTCTCCTTTCCTCCCTCTCTCCCTTCCTCCCTTCCTCCTCCCTTCCTCCCTTCCTCCTCCCTTCCTCCTTCCTTCCTTCCTTCCTTTCTCTCTCACTTTCTTTCTTTCTTTCTCTCTCTCTTTCTCTCTTTTTCTCTTTTTCTTTCCCAATACTGGTACTTGAACTAAATGTCTAGGTATTGTCCCTTAGCTTTTTTGCTCAAGGCTGGCAGTCTATCACTTGAACCACAACCCACTTCTAGCTTTTGATGGATTATTGGAGATGAGTTTCACAGATTTGAATGCCCAGGCTGGCTTTGAACCCTGCGAGTCTCAGCTCTCAGCCACTTAAGTAGCTAGGACTATAAGTGTGAGTCATTGACATGCAGCTTACTTGTTTCTTTGTTTCAAATGATTTTGTACTTAATATATTTTGAGCGTTTAAAAAAAAAATCATTGAATCATTGAGCTTAAATTTGTCAAAATGACTGAACCCTCCAGGAAATAGAAACAGGCTTATTCTTCATTGTTTTTCTTTTCTTTTTGTCTTGTTTGTTTATCTGTCTTTGGGAGGGTAAGGGGGCACTGAAATGGAGGGACAAAGGGTGAACAAATGCAGCAATGGTACTCACTAGACACTATGTTGAAAATGAACTCTATAACTTGTGAGTGGGGACAGGGGAAAATTGGGAAAAAGCAAGGAAAGGCATGATGTTGCCCAAAAGGAAACTACTCATTACCTGACTTGTGTAACTGTAACCCTTATAACTTCATTTTTATAACAATTTAAACATATATATGTATATATATGTATATATATGTGTATATATATGTGTGTGTGTGTATATATATATATATATATATATATATATGGCTGAATCTCAGATGTCAAAAGAAGGAGAGTAGGGTCTGTGATTGAGAATATGGGCCTGAGAACCTCTGCGTCACTGTCCATTTGTGTGACCTTGAACAAATTGCTTGACTTCTCTGGACCTCAGTTGTCTGACCTATGAGTGTAATACAAGTACTTTATTAGGTTGAATAAAATATCATGAGATGTTTTGCTCAATGGATCAATAAAGGAGCTGTACACTAGAATTTCATTCATCTGTTCAAGTAATTTCTGTTTAAGGAGGCCCTCTGAGCTGCTGTGTGGATTGTGTGTGTCTTCCCAGCATCTCTTGCCTGGTCATCTCTTGCCAGCTCACTGCTGCCACCTTGCTCCAAGCCACCTACATCATTAATTAACCAGGTCACCGTGTCCTAACTATTCACGTAGCATAACACGTTATCAGATTCTGGTCATCCCTGTATCAGGGCCAGGTACCAGTGGCTCATGCTCAAGTGGTAGAGCACCAACCTGGAATGAAAAAGCTAAGGGACAGTACCCAGGCCCTGAATTTAACCACCAGCATGCATGTGCATATGCGCACGCACGCGCGCGCGCACACACACACACACACACACACAAAGATAGCAAATTTTATGTTTTGTATTTATTATAATGGAATACATAAATATATATGAACCCTTTAAATATATATGCACACATATATACCCTTTAAAATTGCACACTTCAGCTAAATATATTATGTAGTATATGACTTAGGTCACAATAAAACTCTTTAAAATGAGAACTGTAGAGGGGGTGCTGGTGGTTTACACCTGTAATCCTGGCTACTCAAGAGGGTCCACAGGATCACAGTTCAAAGCCCACCCATAGGTGCCATGAGAGAACACTAAGAGATTCAGATACCCATAGCCTATGAAAGCAAGGAGGGGTATATTGCCTGAGGCCATAAGCAGGAGCTGGGCATACCTGAGTCAGGGTGATGATAAAACTGAAAGTAAACATGGATTGCCATGTGGGTGTTTTTTGTAAGACATCTGGTTGACCATACCAGTTGTGTCTTCAGGAGAGATTTTGAACAACACAAAGTTTTGGTTTTACTCCTTTATAAGGGGCAAGAAGCACCGTAAGCAAGTGAATGAGCTCTGGGTAAATGTGGAAGAGGGTACAGAAATTCCATGATTAGAAAAATGGAGCATGCAAACAGGCTGCAGAAGTGAGGGGAAATCAAGATGGGGGAAAGATGCAAAGTCAAGGTGCAATTGTGTGGAACATCTCTGATTCGACCCCTAATAGGATGAAGCTGGATTGTGTACCTGATGTTCATTGGTGACCTTATCATTGTTCACATTCTCCAGGACTGGTGAGGCTGCCAGGACGGACAACGGCTGGAGAAACAGCAGTTTTGCAAGAGGCTGGGACGTTGCACAGCAAAGATGGAAGCAAACTTCAGAAGCTGCCCTGCAGGCACATGGCTCAGCTTCTCTTTCACTAAAGGAATTGTGGAGGTTGGGAGTAAGAAAGCCACACCAACTATGAACACCAATCCAGAAAGCTAGGAAATAAATGCATGTGGTTCAAGAAGAAATATTTCAAAACATGGAAGAGCTGGATGCTGGAGATAAAAGTGCACACATCAATCTAGTTATCTGGAAGATGGAGACAGGAAGACTGTGATTCAAGCCTAGCCTAGGCAAAAGTGAAATACAAACTAAAAAAGCAAAAGGACTGGGGGACATGGCTCAAGTGGTAAAGCACTTGCCCAGTAAGTGTGAAGCCCTGAGCTCAATCCTCAGTCAGTTTTCTCTATGGATTATTTTTTTTTATTGTGAAAATACTGTACAGAGGGGTTACAATTACATGGGCAAGATAATGAGTACATTTCTTATCAAGCATTGTAGCCTCCTCCTTTGTTTCCCCTTCCCATCCCTTCCCATCCTCCCCCCCCCGTCCCCCTACCCAATCCTCCCCCTCTCTATGGATTATAATGTTAGCTACGGGGTTTTTTGTTTGTTTGTTTGTTTTTTATCAAATTGTCTTGATTACAGTGAGAAAATTTCCTTTCACGTATAAGGTGTTGGGAATTTCTATCAAGAAAGAGTTTTAGAGTATATTGAGTGTGTTGTCTGCGTTAATTGACATGCCACATAGTTTTTACCTTTCATTCTGCCGATGCAATGTAACTCATTGATTCAGGTAAATCTGTAAATCTAGCCTGGCATGCCAGGGGTAAGCAAGCTTCAGTCATGATGCCTAACCTTTTTTGCATGCATTGGATTCAGTGTGATAATATTCTACTGAGGATTTTCCCATTAATATTCATCAAACAAATTAGCCTGTCATTTTCTTGTGATGCCTCTGTCTAGTTCTTAAAACAATGGTACCTCATAATGGATTTGAAGGTGCTCACTCTAGCTCTAATTTTCCTTTGTTCTCTTTTCTTTTCTTTTTATGAGACAGTATCTCACTATGTAGCCCAGGCTGGATTCAAACTCTGGATCCTGCTCGACCGCTGCCTCCTGAGTGCTGAGATTATAGGTGTGTGTTACCACTTCCAGCTTATTGAAAGATTTACTACTTCTTCTTCTGCTGCTGCTCATACCTCTCTATTTGTTATTGGTCTGTTCAAGCTTCCTATTTTTTACAGATTTGTGTTGATAGGTTTTATTTTTTTCTAGGAATTTATTTACTTACTCCAGGTTATCTGATCTGCCGGCATGCCATTATTCACCGTAGTCTTTATGATTCTTTTGAAATTTCTGAGGTGCCTGTGTAATGTCCTCACTTTCATTTTATATTTGAGTCTTCTCTGTCTTAAACTAGCTGAGGGTTTGTTGGTTTTGCTTGTCTTTTTTCTTCTTTGTTTTAGAAATTCAGCTCCAGATTTCTGATTTGTCCTCTGGTTTTTGTCTGTCATCCTACCTTCATTGTTTCTTTCCATCTCCTCATTTCGGGTTTAGCTGTTTCTTCCGGTTCATGGAGGCCTCGTATCAAGCAATTTATTTGGGACCTTTCATCTCTTTTAGTGGAGACATTTATTTCTACTCTTAGAAGTGCCTTTGCTAAATCACATAGGTTATTCATGATGTTCTGTTTTCTATCTTGTCTCAAGATATTTTTTAAAATCCCCTTTTAATATTTTTTTCTTGACTCCCTGGTTGTTTAGCAGAAGGGTGCTTAAGTTCTATGTTTGTGAATTTTTTAAGTTTCCTCCTGCTACTGATTTCTGGTTTCATATCACTGCCTTCTGAAAGAATACTGGAGACAATTAAATCTTCTTACATTTGTTGTGACTTGTTTTATGGCTTCATGGGTGAGCTAGCTTGGAAAATGTTCTGTGTGTGCTCGAGAAGAATGTGTTTTCTGCTGCAGTTAGACAGAATGTTCTGTGAAGCCTGTTTGGTCTAAAGTGCAGTGCGATCAGTATTTCCTTATCAATTTCTGTCCAGTTGATCTACCCATTGTTGAAAGTAGGTTGTTGAAAGTTCCTATCATTCTATTGTGTTGTATTTCTTTCTATAGGTCCCTTCATATATGTTTTAGGTGTTCAACTTTGGGTACACATACAGTTATGCATGTTATCCTCTTGAAGGACTGATTTATCATTAAATAATGATCTGTCTTTGGGCTTGAAATTTGTTGTATATAGATCTAGCCACACCTGTTCTCTTTTGGTTTTCATTTGTATGGAATGTCCTATTCTATCACTTTACATTTAGGCTGTGCCCTGCCTGCTAATGTTAGGACCTTGTAGGCAGCATATATTTGGGTCTTGGTGTTTCTGTTTGTTTGTTTGTTTGTTGCCATTCCTGGGGTTTGAACTCGGAGTTTGGGCACTGTCCCTGAGCTTCTTTTGCTCAAGGCTACCACTCTACCACTTGAACCACAGCACCAGTTCTGGCTTTTTCTGTTTATGTAGTACTAAGGAATTGAACCCAGGGCTTTGTGCATGCAAGCCAAGCACTCTACCACAAGGCCACATTCTTAGCCCTCGGTGTTTTATTTTATTTTTTAATCCATTTAGCCACACTGTTAATTAGCTAGGTTTTTAACAATTTATTTACTTATTGTGCCAGTACTGGGGCTTGAACTTAGGTCCTCAAACTGTCACTTGGCTTTTTCACTCAAGGCTGGAACTCTTCCACTTGAGTCATAGCTCTACTTCTGTCCTTTTGCTGGTAAATTGGAGACAAGCATCACATGGATTTTTCTGCCCACACTGGTTTAGAATTGGGATTCTCAAATCCCAGTGTCCTCAGGAGCTAGTGTTACAGCTGTGTGCTGTGACTTTATTAATTAGACGATTTAATCCATTTATATTCAAGACTTTTCTCTATAGGTAAATATTTACTAATGCTGTTGTGTGATTCTTTTTTGATTGCCCTACAAATTCTTTATTCCTTTCTCCTTCTCTTGTTGTCTTTCTTTGTAATTTGGTCATTTTCTGCAGTTCTAAGCCTTCATTTCTTTCCCTTTATTGGTGTACAGCTGCCACAGTGTTTTGTTTTGTGGTTATCACATGACTTACATAAAACCTAAGATATGACCTTCATATAGGAAAAAATCAACTATTTTAAGCTGTAACAATTTGTGTTGCATACAAAGAATTCTAGACTTTTGTACCCTCCATTGGTTTTGATGTCACTCTTTTTTGTACAGTATAACCCTTTACCACTATTGTTGTTCTAGTTGTTGTTTACTATTTTGACTTCTAGCCTTCTCGCTAGAGGTGTGAATGATTTGCACATTGTTGTCATACTATTCTGAGTTTGACTATGTGATTCTTATATTTCATGTATATGCATGATAGCAATTACCATCCTTTAATTACTGCTTAAGGAATTACCTGAAGGTGTACACGCTGGGCAAGTGCCGGACCACTGAGCTGCACCACTAGTCTCTCATCAGCATTTCTTATAAAACATAGTTCTAATCATGATGAACTCCCTCATCATGTTGTTTGTCTGGGAAAGATTTCTTATCTCCTTCATGACAACTTTTCTATGGTAAATATGCATGGCTGACACATTTTTTTTCTCTTATCACTTTAAATGCATTATCCCAGTCTCTCCTGATTTACAAGGTTCCTGTTAAGATCTCCACTGAAAATCTAATGAGGTCCCTTTGTATATAACTTGATAGTGTTCTCTTGCTGTTTTAAAATAGTCTGTCTTTGACTTCTGATAGTTTTGTACTTCATAGAGGATCTGTTTAGGTTGTAACTGAGGCTGAATACTTTATAAAGTTCTGCAGGCTCAAAGGCATGGGACCAGTATCAGCAGAGTGCTGGGACAAAGGCCCCATGATAGATGGCTCTCAGTGGCAGAGTACATTGCAAGATAGGAAGTCATAAAGTGGAGAAGAACCAGTTTTTCTCCTTTTATAACAATCTTATCATGGGAACTAACTTACAATCCCAATCATGGGAACTAACTTGCAATCTCTTCTAGGGATAGCGCCTCCAGAAAGACCTAAGCAATTCCTACCATATCCTATCTCTTAAAGGCCCATAACTTCTTAACATTAACACACACTGGGGACCAGACTTCCAGCATATGAACCCATCAAGGATAAGCCAGAAAAGAGACCATTTAGAATCATGGTTGTGAATGTCTTTCTCTCCTAAGACTTAGGAAGTCTTCAGCAACTATTTCATTCAATAGGCTGTGTACCTTCTTATGTCTCTTCTTCTAAAATTTCCCATAGTGTAAGTTCAGATGTTCCTTGACACTTGGGGCTGTTAAATCCCAATAATGAGCCCATTTTCAGGTGAAAAGATCACAAGTCAAAACCACATTTAATGCTGCAAACCCATTATGGCTAAGAGCTTAGCAATATAGGGTGGTGGAGAGTTATGGTTGTGTAGCTTCATGAACCAATGCAGAGCTGCCAACAATTTGTGAGAGAGGATTATGGCTACATGCTGCTAGATGAATATTCAAAATATGAAGTAGGGCTGGGCACTGGTGGCTCATTTTTGTGATTCTCGCTACTCAGGAAACAGATCTGAGGATAGGGGATCAAAGCCAGCCCGGGCAGGAAAGTCTGTGAAACTCTGATCAATTAACAACCAGAAAACTGGAAGTGGAGCTCAAAGTGGTAGAGCACTAACCTTGAGTAGAAGAGATCAGGGATGGCACCCAGGACCTGAGTTCAAGCCTCATGATAAACATTAATGCTTTTGAAGCATAAATTTTTTTGAATGCATACTGCTTATCTACTATGATAAGGAATACTATGATTCCATCTCCTACTTGATACAGAGGACTATTGAATCGCTTGGTTGTATCTTTTATGTCTTTCATTAAGTTCATCAGCTCCAATATTTTGTTCAGTTATTTTTAAAGTTTGTTGTTGTTGGTGGTGGTGGTTGTGGGGCTTGAACTTAGGGCCTGGGCTCTGCCCTAAGCTTTTTCACTCAAGACTAGTGCTGTACCACTTTGAGCCACAGTGCCATTTCTGATTTTTATAGTGATTAATTGGAGATAAGAGTCTCATAAACTTTGTTGTCTAGACTGGCTTCAAACCATGATCCTCAGATCTTAGCCTCCTCAGTAGCTAGGATTACAGGGATAAGCCACCAGTGCTTGGCTATTTTAAAGGTTTTTAGCTAGGCTTCTTTTGAATTTGTCATTCAGATAATGAATTGTGCTCATGACTTTCATTAAACGATCTGTCTGTAGTCTCCTGCATCTTGCTGAGGTTCATTAACTGTTTTGAATTCTTTTGGGAACAATGTTTATATTTTGTATTTGGGGGGTTAGTTACTGAAGAATTGTTTTGTTCCTTTTGTGATATTGTGTTTCCTTGTTGTTGTTATTGTTTTTCCATGTTTCTTGTGTTCCTGTATTGATGACTGCTTAGCTGGTAGAACAGTCATTTCTCCCAAACTTTCCAGCCTGGATTATGTAGGAGGAAAGTGCAACCTGCAGAGGGCCCTGACTGTGCTATTTGGGCAGTTGGGGGATCTAGTTGCTTCTTCATGGTGAGCATCACCCATGGGTAGCGGTGAGGTGGGATGGAGAGGTTGAATACCTTAATGGTCCAGAGGGCAGAAGTCTGTGGCAGTGCTGTGGCCTAGAGGTATTGGAGGTATGTGGTAGAACCACCTGTGTTTGGTTTTCCAGCAGGTGATGACTGAACAAAGGGATTTCTTGGTGTCAAGCTCCAAGGGAATTGCAGAGATTCTGAGCCCCAAGATACAGCAAAGTGTCTGTGGACCTGGGGCCTTGGGCTCTGCATCTTGTGAAACCTCACAAGATCGGGTACTGGAGGCAAATTCCCTGTGTGTGTGCAGCACACATGGATACAGATCTTCCACCAAGGTGTGTGTGTGTGTGTGTGTGTGTGTGTGTGTGTGTGTGTGTGTGTTGGGGGAGGCAGTCTGCTGTTCTGAGACATATCCAGCAGTGTGGGCTCTGGGGTGGGAGATGGCTGTGATTTCTGTCCACACAAGGTAGGACCCAGCATCAGCATTGAAATGATTCCCAGGGCAGAGTACTCTGGAGGCTTGAGGCTCAGGGAGTAGGGTATCGTGGAACCAATGGGTCCTGGTGGTAATTTGGGCTCAGAGGAAGCAGGGACATGTACCAATGAGTCTTAAGCCAACAAGGATGGAATTGCTGCCTCGGCTCTGAAAACAGTCACCAGGAAGGAATGGCAGCAAGAAACAGCACAGTGACTGTTCATCCCCTGGATCTAGAAGAGACAAGTGCCTAGCAGTCCAGCTGCAGCTGACAGGTGTTTGTCAAGGCCCAAGAAGGCAGGGCATAAGGCTACTGAGCCTGGAGCGTGGCTGGAGGAGCACAGACAAGGCTCTGAATTTAAGATTATTTTTAAGAAATGCAAACTCACTTTCTCTTTTACATATTTCTAACTTTTTTCAGCTTAAAAATTATCCTTCAGTAGCTGTACAAAGGAGTTGCCATTTAACAAGACAGTTTATGAATACAGTAGATCTTGATCCATTTCCCCATGTGATTCTATCTGCAAAACACTGCGGCCATTTTAAACGTTATTTATTTACTTATTTTAAATGTTTTTATTTTATTTTTTGTTCTGATACTGGGGCTTGAACTCGGGGCCTAATTTTTTTTTTTACTCAAGGCTGGTGCTCTACCACTTGAGCCACACCTCCGTTACTGACTTCAAAATTTTTAAAAATTATCTTTCAGTAGTTGTACAAAAGGGTTTCAGTTCAGCATATCAATATATGAATATGATGGAAACAGTGACATTGATCAAGACATAATGTATTACTGGGTTTTTTTTTGCTGGTTAATTGGAGATAGTCTCATAGACTTTTCTGTCTAAGAAGGCTTAAACTGTGATACTTAGATCATACTTTTGGGAGCTAATTTTACAGGTGTGAGCTACCAGCTCTGACTTTAAACTCTATTTTATTTTATTTTGGTAAACTCTATTTTAAAGCAGAGACATTTCTAACATTACACTATGTATCATACATGGTAGTTTATTTTTTTTTTAATTAAAACGTAAGGATAGAGTACATTTTGTCTGGGTATTGCCACAAAATTCAGCAATTTATTCTAACTTCAGATTTGTCTTTTTAATTCACAGTGTCTCATTTTGTATAGTTTATGGAATTAAACATTAGCTTTTGATGTGGAAATAAAATATCAAGTAAATGAGCTTTGAAGAATACAATTAAGGGTTATAACATTTAAACAAACTCATGATTTATAGTCCCTAAAACAGCTAAACATAGCAACTGGAACAGAAAAAAATATTTTTATCCTACCAAATTAGCTTTTTTTTTTTCTTGTGCTGGTAGTAGAGCTTGAACTCACACTCTTAGTAGGCTTTTCACTCATGGCTAGTGCTGTACCACTTGAGTCATGCCGTTACTTCTGTTATTTTGCTGTTGTTGAGAATTTCATCAGGACTGGCTCTGTGCCTCAATTCTCAGATCTCCTATGAGTAACTAGGATTAAAGGCATGAGTCACCCAAATAATCTTTAAGAAAACCTTTATAAATCCTAATGTTAATCTCTGAAGAAGCACTACAGTCAGCTTGTCAATTTCTATTAAAAATTTGCCTGGACTTTGATAGGTCATTCACTGAGTTTCCAGATCACTAGGAGTGATCTATTGCTTTAGCAATGCTGAGCCTTCTAAGCCATGAACATTGTTAATTCCTCATTTTCATTCATTTCTTTTCCTTAGCAACCTCCTTGCTTTTTAAGTTCTTACTGTAGAAAGTTCTTTTGTATCATCTCTAATCATGCTCTATGCTAGTACAAATGGAATTTGTTGTTGTTGTTGTTGGTCACCGGGGGCTTGAACTCTGGGCCTGAGCGCTGTCCCTCAGCTCCTCAGTTCAAGGCTAGAACTCTATCACTTGAGCCACAGCACCACTTCCCGCTTTTTCTGCTTAAGTGGTGCTGAGGAATTGAACCCAGGGCCTCATGTATGCAAGGCAAGCACTCTATTGCTGAGCCACCTTCCCAGCTTGGTATCATGTAGAAATATACTTGATACTAAGATGCTGAGCCTGTATTTTGCAGCCTTGCTAAATTTGCTTCTTAGTTCTGATAGCTATTAGCAGTTTTTGCAGAATTTTGTATGTGGGGGGAGGAGGGAAGTGCATATGTGTGCACATGCATGCTTCTACGAGTCCTGGGAGCCTTGAACTCTGTGCCTTGCCTGTAAGATTTCCCTTAGCTCTTTGGCTCAAGGTAGGAGCTCTTCCGCTTGAGCCATCCACTTCTGGGTTTTTTTTGGCTGTTTAATTGGAGATAGGAGTCTCATGGACTTCCTTGTCCAGGCTGACTTTGAACTGTGATCCTAAGGACCTCAGCCTTCTGAGTAGCTAGGATTATAGGCTTGAGTCACCAAGGATTGATTTAAAATATTCAATGACTGTCATCTGCAAATAGACGTTCACATCTTCCTTCTCAATGTAATGCCTCCTATTTCTGCTATTTTATTTACACTGTGCAAATAGGAAGATACTGGATGAAAGTCATGTTCATGGAATTTCTGTATTGACCCTAATATTTAATCCTTGGACAGTAAGTATGATATGGTTCATTATCATAGACATTCTTAAGTTTGAGCAAATTTTTTTCCACCCCACCTTTGCAGGGAGCAGTTTTAATTTATTATATATATATATTTTGTCAGTCATGGGTCTGGGCACTGTTCCTCAGCTCTTCAGCTCAAGGCTAGCACTCTACCACTTGAGCCACAGCACCACTTCCGATTTCTGGTGGTTTATTGGAGATAACAGTCTCAGGAACTTTCCTGCCCGGGCTGGCTTTGAACCATGATCCTCAGATCTTAGCCTCCTGAGTAGCTAGGATTACAGGCATGAGCCATCAGCACCTGGTTAGTGAGAGGTTTTAAAATCAGAAATGGATTGTTTTTTTTTTCTCAATAATTTTTCTGTCTTTAGATACAGCTCTTCTCTTTTAGTTTGTTAACATTGCAATCACATTGATGTTTGAGTATAAACCAACATCACAAGCTGTAGAATAAACTTACTTAGTCATATTACATTATCTTTGTGTGTGTGTGTGTGTGTGTGTGTATATACCTATTCTAGGGCTTGATCTCAGGGCTGTCCTTGAGTGTTTTTTGCTTAAGGCTTTGTGCTTTACACTTAGTGACAGCTTCACTTCCAGCATATATGTATATATATATGCATATATATAGTATGCAATTATGTACATATATATTATATTGGAGATAAGAGCTTCATCGACTTTCTTGCTAGAAACTTGATTTTCAGATCTCAGCCTCTTGAGTAGCTAGGATTACAGGCATAACCTATCACCACTGGGATATTATCTTCTTATATGTGTATTTATGTGTATATACATACATTTAATTTGATTTGTAATTATCTTGACTGTTTACATACATGTTCACAAGGCATTTTATTCTGTACTGATTTTATTCTTTATAGTACTTTTCTCAGGCTTGGCTCCATAGAACAAGTTAAAAGGGCTTCTCTTCAGTGTTTCAGAAGAGATTGTATAGAATTAATATGAGTATTTTCATCTGTATTTTCTAAAATTCACTTGTGAAGCTGTGAGCCTGGAGTTTTCTTTGCTGGCAGAGTTTTTATTAACCATTTAATTTTTAATTATTGAAGTATAATTGCTGTACAAAACCATACAAAACTCAATGTACCTAATTCAGTGAGTTTGGACATTTACATAAGTTCCCTTGTATCCTACTTTTCTTTGGGTGAAAACACTTAACATGAGGTCCATTCCCTTGACAAGCTTTTAATTGCACAAAACAATAGTGTTGACTATGGGCGTTACACTTTACATAAGAGCTCTAGAATTAATTTATCATGCATGATGAAAACTTTATGCCAGCAGGTAATTCCCCATTTCTTCTTGCCACTGGGAGGATTTTAAATACAAGTTCAGTTCATTACAAGATATAGGACTATTTGCATTATCTATTTCTTTTAAAGCTTGCTTTGGTACTTGGTGTCTCTTTTTTACTTTTTAAGTTTAAAATTTTTACGTAGTTGTTCAAGGGAATTTCAATTCAACAAGTCAGTTTATGAGTTGCTGTCTTTAAAGAAATTTGTTCATTATATTTAGGCTATCAGATTTGTTGGCCTAATGTTAATGCTGCACATTTATTTTCCTTTTAAAATTTACATTAGTGGCTGGGAAGGTGGCTCAGTGGTAGAGTGCATGCATGAGGCCCTGGGTTTGATTCCTCAGCACCATATAAGCAGAAAAAGTGCTGTGGCTGAAGTGGTAGAGCTCTAGTCTTGAGCTGAAGAGCTGGGGGGCAGTGCCCAGGCCCAGAGTTCAGGCCCCATGACTGGCAAAAAAAAAAATAATTAATTTAAAAATAAAATTTACCTTAATATTTCTATTTATTTGCAGTGATGTCTTCTGTCTTTTAATATTGGTAGAGATTATTGGAGATTATTCAAAAAGTTCTCAAAAAGTGAACTTTGATTTTATTTTTTTTCCTGTTTTTCTGTTTCTCATTGATTTCAATGAGAAAAAAATGTCCCTGTATGTTTACTGACGTAGGTATCATTTCTGCCAATACAATTTTACTTAATATTCCCCTAATTTAATATTATTCTATCAAATAATTCAAAAATATTTACTTATTCATCTATTTTCCCTATTAGAACAGACTATAGAATCCTTAAGGCAGGTATTGGTTTGTATCAATATTTGCATTTTAAATGCAGTAGCTTGAACAGGGTAGGCACTCATCAAATGCACACAGAGTGAATGAATGAACGAATGGACAAATGAACAATGAGTAGGTATGCAGAAACTTATTGTGAAGCCGTAAGTATGGGCACAGGGAGGGATCCTGCAAAGAGCCCCTTGTCCATGGCCTGTCTGTGAGCGTGGAGAAGCTAGACATCAGGGTTGTGAATGAATGGTCCCTTGTTCACTACACATGTTAGAAAAACAATGTGTGAACTGAAGAGCCATCTCATCCTCTGGTCAGGACTTGCACTCTAGTCTGAGAAGCAACTGAAGGGACAAGAGTGAGGGTCAAATGAGTGAGATGGGGAGGAAGGGGTAGTTAGGGCTGGGGGCCTGACTTAAGGTGGTTCGACATAAGTTTTGTTCTTTTATTTGTAATGATGCAAAAGTCATACACACTCAATGGAGACTACATGGCCAGTTGTGAACTTTGATTTTTCACATACCTAGCAATATGTGGTCCTTATCTCTCCCACAGCTATAGCATGGATTTTGATGTGCTACATTGCCCAGCTGTGATGTAGTAAATACATTTTTGGTCTAGAGGATTTTCAATTTATGATGAATTTGACAGATGTAACTCTGATGGAAGGAGATATGTTCAAGTTTCTCTTTGGAGAATGCCAATATGAGCAAGGGGTGGGGATTCTTTTCTTTTTTCCCCTTTTTCTTTTTGCCAATACTGGGGATTGAATTCAGAACCTCACACTTGGACAGCAAGCAATCTACCACTAAGAGCACGTCAGTCCTTCTACTTTGTTTAAATTTATATCTCAAGCTAACCTTGGACCATGGTGTTTCTACTTCTGCCTTCCAAGTAATTGGAATTACAGGTGGGTGCTACCACACCCGTCTTGGTTTTGTGGTAAGAACTTGAGGATTTTTACATAAGCTGGCCTCAAAAATCTCAATCTTTCTATTTCTCCTCCAAGTAGTTGGGATTACAGAAATATGCCAGCATGTCTTGCAGGGGGCTGGCAAGGATTCTTAGCAGACACCAAACAATACCAAAATTGTCTTCCTGAAGGACAGAAGGTGGTAAGTTCATTCAGTAGATACTATATCTTATTGTGCAAAACTTTGCCCTGAAAGAATCCGTTATGCTTCTGAGCTATACACTTGCAAGAGTATCTTCAGCATCATCTAAATGCATAATTATTAAGAAGAAAAGTCAGAACAAATATCAAGCTTATGCTATGTGGCGTAGCATAGTGTAAGCATATTGAGCACCCTGCAAAGAGTGTCAGAATTTCAGACTTATTATTCTACTTAAATCCTGAAACTACAAAAGCACCTTATACATTCTGAGCATATGGGCACTATAGAAAGATTTAGGATAGAAATTAAACATTACACTGCAACCCAATTCTTTTGGTATACTTTTATAAGCAATAAAGAAGTGGCTCTAATGTTTTTCATGCCTGAGAATGTCAAAATTTCATGCCTTCTAAGAAACAATCTATACCATGTTTGGAGTTTTTAATCTATCTGGGTGGAACTCTATTCCTAGTGTCAATGTAAATAATAATGAGAGAGGCACTCTCCAAAGAGTAAATGTCATTTATTTGGAAATAGTACAACATAGGAATGTGTCATAAGAAGCAACTATGTGCAGATTCTAAGGGTTGAAGTTAGGAGAATTTTGTGTGAGTGGGTGCTGGCTACGGGGGCTTAAACTAAGGGCCTTATGCTCTCACTTGGCTTTTTTGCTCAAGTGGGCTCTACCACTTGAGCCACTGCTTTACTTCTGGCTTTTTGGTGATTAATTGGCAACATGAATCTCATGGGCTTTTCTACCCTGGCTGGCTTTGAACTATGACCCTTCTCAACTTCCTGAGTAGCTAATATTACAGGTGTGAACTACCAATGCCTGGAAGGTAAAGGGAAATTAAAATAGGAAGGATCACCTTGGATATTTGGAAACAATAAGCCTTGGTTTCAAAGATCAGGAACAAGGTGGGAATCTGCCATAGACTAAACAGACAATAATTGTCAGCTGTCCTTGTAGAAGGATTCTCTGTGTGGGATTTAGTGGCCTTTGTGGGGGATGGTGCTTCTGAGAGGTTTTGGTGACAGTTCTTGTTATGAAGCCCATGTGTTGGGTTCCCCTCCTTCACCACCACCCAACTTATTTATTTGCTTTGTGTTGCTTTCTGTTAGAACTTGATGCAAGTGACTCCATTTTGGTCCAGCAACTTTCAAAGTAGCCATAGATTTTTGGAAGATTTACTTAGTCAAGGACAACTCTGCCAAATTGTGTAGCTATCTTATATGTACCGCAAATACAGGAATTCCACTGTCTTGTCAATTTCAGTTTCACATTTTCATATATCTATAGATATAGATAGATATCTATATTTGCATACTCAGAAGAAAATAGAAAGCCTCCAGAAAATGAGCATATGTTTGATTTTTTTAAACCTTATATTTGACTGAAAAAGAAGTTCAGGTCAAAATTCAAAAATAAACAACCTGAACAATAAAATTTTGTGTGGGCCTGTAGAAAACTAAAGTTAGATCCTTATATATCACCCTGCACCAGAATCAATTCTAAATGGATCAAAGACCTTGAAATAAAAGCAGATACCTGAAAACATTACAGGGAGAAATAGGAGAAACTTTAGGCCTCCTTAGCACAGGTCAAAATTTTCTTAATAAAGACCCAGAAACACAACAAATCAAAGAAAGGTTGGACAAATGGGATTACATGAAACTGCAGAGCTTTTGCATGGCAAAAAAGCTAGTAAGATCAATAGAAAGACCATGGATTGGGAAGATCTTCACTATCCATACAATAGACAAGGGCTTCATATCTAAATATACTTAGAACTCAAAAAATTAAATCCCCCCAAAGCAAATTCTTAAAGAAACAACCACCCATTAATAAGTGGGCTAAAGACGTAAAGAGAGATTTTTCTGGAGAGGAAATAAGAATGGCCAATAGACATATGAAGAAATGTTTAACTTCTCTAGCCATAAAAGAAATGCAAATCAAAACAACATTGACATACCACCTCACCCCAGTTAGAATGGCTATAATCAAGAAATCTAATAACAACAGATCTGGCAGGTTAAGTGGCTAAAAGACAATGCTACTGCACTGTTGGTGGGAGTGTAAACTTATTCAACCACTCTAGAAAGCAGCATGGAGGTTCCTCAAAAGATTCCACATAAAACTTCCCTATGACCTACCAATGCCACTTTCTGAGCATTTACCCAAATGATCACAAACAAGGCCATACTAAAGTTACCAGCACAACTATGTTTATCACAGCGTTATTGACCATAGCTAAGATATGGAACCAACCCAGATGAACCTCAGTAGAAGAATGGATTAAAAAATGTGATATATATATATATATATATGCATATATATGTATATAGAATAGAATTCTATGCTTCCATCAGAAAGAAAGACCCCACTCCATTTGTTAGGAAATGGAAAGACTTGGGAAAAAAATAGCCAGACACAAAGAAAAATAGGTCCCATGGTTTCCCTTATTTACAACAATTAGTATACATCTAGGATAATCTTATCAGATGAGCAGAATAGCTCAATAGCTATGTACCTATGACCATATAAGATGATGTTAAGCGAAATGAAATTCAAGACATGGATACAAGAAGTTTTTCTTTGTTGTTGTTGTTTTTTTTTAATGTACTATGTGATTTTTTGTTTCTTTTGTATGTTCTTCCTCCTATGGGGTACCCGTTGTTACTGGTACCCTGGTATTGGGAAAAGGGGAACTACAGCATGGTGAGACAAAGGACAATAGGGGAGCCAATGCAACAGTGATATACACAAGACAATGTGTTGGAAATATCTGTACAACGTGGGGGGGGAGCAGGAGGGAGGGAAAGTAGGAGAAAAAATGAGGGAAGGAGTAAAAAGTTTGACAAAAATTTACTTATGTAACTGTAACCCCACTATACATCACCTTGACAATAAAAACAAAATTGTGTGGGGATAGGGCAGGAGAGAGGGACAGAGGTTGATAACTAAAACCCCAAAGATCATTGATTAGTTTCCTGGGACTGCTGTGACAAATTATCACAAACTTTACTTTGTGTGTGTGTGTGTGTGTGTGTGTGTGTGTGTGTGTGTGTGTGTTTTAACAGTTGGAGAAGTCCAAAGGCATATCATGGGGGCTATAGGACTGCATACCTTCTGGATACTTGTGGGAGTGGCCCTTCCCAGTGCTTTCTAGCTGCTAATAGCCTCCAGTTGTCCTTGGCTTATGGCCTCATCCCTCAAATCTCTGCTTCTATTTTCACACTGAGTTTTCCTGTGCTTGGCCAGCTTCCTCTTCTGTTGGAACTCCACTTAGTCTTTCTCTTGGTCAGGATGCTTTTTGGATTCAGGTTTTACCCAGGTAGTCTGGAATTCTTTTTCCCTTTCATATTCTGATTATATCTACAATGACTCATTTTCTTAAAAAATGTAGTAGGGACTGGGAAGGTGACTCAGTGGTAGAGCACTTGCCTTGCATGCATGAGGCCCTGGGTTTGATTCCTCAGCACCACATAAGCAAAAAGAAAAAAAAAATGGAAGTGGCGCTGTGGCTCAAGTGGTAGAAGGCTAGCCTTGAGCTGAAGAGCTGAGGGACAGCGCCCAGGCCAAGAGTTTAGGCCCCACGACCGGACCCTTCCCCCCCCACAAAAAAGGTAGCATTCACAAGCTCTGGATACCAGGGCATGAACATTTATTTTGAGGGCCACCATTCGGATACCAGGGCATGAACATTTATTTTGAGGGCCACCATTCAATGTAAGACTAGTTAAATAGACACATCTTTGACAAGCTTGATCAAGAAGAAAGGAAAAAGGTCCAACATTCAAGAATAATAAGATAACAAAAGGAACATAATTTAAAAATACAGAATAATAAAAGGGCTGGGTTCTAGTGGCTCACACCGATATTCAGGAGATTGAATTTTTAAGTTCTTGGTTCAAAGCCAACCCAGGCAGATAAACTCCCAAATCCCATAGATTCTTATCTCCAATTAAAGGGAAACAATGCTGAAGCGGAGGCATGGCTCAAGTGGTAGAAAGCCAGCCTTGAGTGAAAAAGTCAAGCAAGAACATGAGGCCCCGAGTTTAAAAGTCCCATACCAGCACAGAACGAGCAGGTTTATACCAGTAAATTTTAATTTCTTAAAAGTTAAATAAACTTGATTTGGGTATCTTGGAAAACACCAAAATATAGTGTATGATTCTGTATAACTAAGTAAACTGTAAAAAATAATTTTAAATGGCCCACTAATACATTCTCTAACATATAATTTTATGGGTAAGCTATACAGAACTTTCAGGGAATAGGAAATTTTTATCCTGGATTCTAAATTCAAAAATAAAAAAGACAAATTAGATGCCTGATTTTATGAGAGCTGTAAAACCTGATGCCCAAACAGGAAAAGAAAATCAAAAGTGGAAATTTATAAGTCAGTCTCACTTACTCATGAGTAGAGAGGGAAATCTCCCTAATATATTCAATAAAAATAAGTTTACACGAGGGGGTGGAGAATGTTTTGCCCTCCAATATATTTTAATATGGTGTGATATTAGAAGTCAGATTGAACTTTACATTCAATTTGATAAAACTTGACACAATAAAAGAAACAGCACAGCTTGAGGAAATTAATAATAGCAGGAAACTTACTAAACCTGTGGTAGCTAATAAAAACTTTATAGCAGATATTAGAAGTGTTCTGATTAAAGTTGAACAAAACAGTTGCCTCTTACAGATCCTGTTCAATGTAGTTAGAATGCTGTGATAAAACAAGAAACCCAGAGGAACAGCTTTCCTATGGCCTTGCTTCAAAGAATGAAGTTTGGGCAGCAAAAAACACATGCTGAAGGTGGTCCTAAGATATAATAGTGGAGCAGAAAAATTTCCCTCACTTGATGATGGATTTATTCTACTACTCCTTAGATTTGTGTGTGTGTGTGTGTGTCCTCCTCTTACTTGCAAAAGGAGTTAACTACAAACATATCTCCTTTCCACTTCCTCCTCCCCTCCCTCTCTCTCTCCTTTCCCTTTTCCTTTCCCCTCTCCTAGACTAGCAAAAATACAAGAAGCAGAGGTGTGGTTCAAATGGTAGAGCATCAGCCTTGAGCAAAATTGCTAAGACACAGTACCTAGCCCTCACCCCTCCTGTTTTGTTTTAGTACTGCAGCTTGAACTCAGGGCCTCTAGCTCCTGCTCGGCTTTTTCTCTTAAGACTCGGGCTCTACCACTTGAACCACATTCCCACTTCTGGCTTTTTGTTGGTTAAATGGAGATTAGAGTCTTGTAGATTTGTCTGCCCTGGTTAACTTCAAACCATGATTCTCAGATCTCAGCTTCCTGAACAGGTAGACACCTGAGCCACCAATGCCTTGCTTGCTTTAACTGTGGATTGCATCAAGAGGCCACATTTAGTGGCTGCCCAATGTCACTGAGACATTCTAGTCTCCCCTGAGATGGTCACCTCAATGATGACATTTCCTGATGTCACAAATCTCAGCACAGCCCATCCCTGGCTTTGTAGGAATAATTCTAATGCCCTATGCAGGAGATCCACCTAGGGAAATCTGGTAAGTAAATATTTCTGAATGAGTTAAGAGAAATCCAATAAAGAAAATAACAAGCCAGTTTTCCCCAATCTTAATCTCTAATTCCAAAGACTAACAGACTTTCAGCTATATTTTCCTTTAGAAATCTACAAGCCAATATCAGAGTTCAAAAAGTATTATAAATGTGCATGAATACCCTGTATTTTTTTTTAAAGGAGGGAGTCTGGGCATTGTGGTGTGTGCCTGTAATCCTAGCTACTCTGGAGGCTGAGATCTGAGGACCACGGTTCAAGGCCAACTCAGGCAGGAAAGTCTGTGAGACTTTTCTCTCCAATTAATTAGCAAAAAGCTGAAAGTGGGGTATGGTTCAAGGGTAGAATGCCAGCTTTGAGCTTTTAAAAAAGCTAAAGGAGAGAACCAGGCCCTGAGTTCCAGTACAACAAAACGTAAGTAAAAGATAAAAAAAAGGATGGCTCTTTATCAGACATGCAAACACAAAAAATATGTGATCTTCCCAACATACACTCTCCTATCTTGCTTGCTAACACACTCCTGAAGTTATTTGAGAGGTGACATTCTCTGGCTCCTTGTTCTATGGCCAGTCAGATTTTTGCAACAATAGTTTTGACCAATCAAGTTTAAGCAAACTTTGCATGTGTGACTCCTGTTAAGAAAGGAGATACCCAGATGAGGCATGGCTTGCTCCTTTGCCCTCCCACTTCACACCCATCTTATTCTCTTCGATGCCAGGGTACCTAGGTGGTCGTCAGCCTTCTGGCATCCACAAAGGCCAAAGCTACAGATGGGCAGAGGCCAAATGGTTAGTGAAAATAGTTCTGGGTCCCAGAAGCTCTCTTGAATGTTCTGTGTCTGCCCAGTACTGCCCAGTCTGCTGTTTTGGTTACAGAACAGTTATTTCTATTCCCTGAAGCCACTGTTATTCAGATTGTTTTTACACATGGCCATCAAAATTCTAAGCGATACTAGCTATTTATGAAAATAAATTGCTCTTATTGATAAAGAAGCAAATGGATCTTAAGAACAGATTGCACAAAATTCTCCATTTCAGTATGAAGATTTTGCATAAAACAATTATAACCATACATCAAATCAATGAGGAAAGAATGGGCTTGTAAGTAAATTATAATTAGTTATTCACACGACAAAAGCCATTAGTTATTTCCTTTATATAAGCAAAAAGAGAATTACCGGCAGGATTAATTGCAAGGGATAAACTTAAAAAGCAGATTCTGCCACTTGGAGACTTCGCTCAACATGTTATGGAACATTCACTTTCTAAACAGGAGGGAAGACATTAAAAAGGGAATGGGAAACAGAGGTCAACAGAGTTCCTGAAGACGGTGAAGGGGCATGAACAGGCCAACTTGTGACTGGTGGTGGCTCCTGGCGCTGGGCAGACAACAGGCTGGGTCTGAAGTGATCTTTCCAGGGTCCATGCCAAGTTCAGGCTGGCCCTGAGCTGTCAAATGAGGTTACAAAGTTGCTCTGCCCACTGCCCAGAGTTCATAGGAGTGCCCATGGCAGGAATGTAGTCTTTACTTTTTGACCTGTTCCTGAAACAAAATGCTTGCTAGCATGGACTGGTATGTGATTGTATGAATGTGTATGATGTGTCTATGCTGTTAGTGTGTGGTATGTGTGTATGGCATGCAAGTGTGTGTAATGTGTATCACAGGTGTGTATGTTTTCTATAGGATGGGCTTTGTGTGTGTGGTGTGTATGCTATGTGTAAGGTATGAGAATGATGTGTATGGAGTGTGGTTGTGTGGTGTGTGTAGAGTCTGTGTGTGATATGCAATGTATGTGTGGCGTGTATATATGTGGTGTCTGTATA
Source organism: Dipodomys spectabilis (assembly GCF_019054845.1). Lineage (NCBI taxonomy): Eukaryota > Metazoa > Chordata > Mammalia > Rodentia > Heteromyidae > Dipodomys > Dipodomys spectabilis. The sequence continues at coordinate 16,076,999 of NW_024870775.1, forward strand.
GTGCATGTAGCATGTGTGTGAGTGATGTGTGAAGTGTGTGTTTGGTGTGTGCTGTGGTGGGTGTGATGTGTGTGCTGTGTATTGGGTGGGTAGTGTCTATTGAGTCTGGGTGTGGCATGTGGTGTGTCTGGTGTTGGTATGTGTGGTGTGTCTGGTGTGTATGCGATAAGTTTAGTGTGTGGTGTGTAGTGTTTATTGAGTCTCTGTGTGTTGTATAGTGAGGTATGGTTATGCATCTAGTGGTGTGTATGCTTGTGTTATGTGGGAGCATCCTGTCACCATGCTGATATCTCTGTATCACTTGGCCTGTGTGTCTGGAAGCGAGCCACAGCAGGACTTTCTCAACTCTCTCTCTCTCTCTCTCCCTCCCTCCCTCCCCCCTCCCTTCCTGGGCTTCCACACCTGTTGTTTCCATTTACTTGGCCTGGGGGGGGGGGTCTGTGCTTTCCCTGAGACTGAGCAGTCACTCCCCCTAGAGGAGGATCTGCGCCCCCAGCTTCCTGAGCTGACCTGAGTGCTTTCTCAGACCAGCCCCTCCAGGACCTGCCAAGGAGGGCCAGAAAAGTGAGGCCACTGGGTAAGTGTGGCCACCAGAAAAGTGAGGCCACCAGGATGGAGGCCCAGACTTTTCTCATTTACATAAGTGCGTATAAAACTTCACATAATTTCCTTGAACCATCCCCGAGGTTGCCTGCCACACCGGCTCCAGGCTTCTCTGGGCAGGCAGATCTTGATGGCTGTCTGGCTTGGCCTCTTTCCATCTTGCAATCTCAAGAATTTATGGGCCCAAGAAAAGCTATCTTTTTTATTCTGTTTTTTTTTTTTCTCTCCAGGTTAGGATGGCAGTGAGGACTTCCAAATTCAGTATCTGCTGGAGGTGAACTGGAGGCATCCTATGAAATATTTATATGAATTATTGCTAGTGTTGGTTTTTTCCTTGGTTCTTGCTTGGTTTGTTCACTCAGCTGGTGCTCTTATCACCTAAGTTATGCCTCCATTCCAGCTTTTTGCTGGTTAGTTGGAGATGGAGTCCCATAGATTTTTCTGCCTAGGTAGCTTTGAACTGAAATCCTCCAGATCTCAGCTTCTTCAATAGCTAGGATTCCAGAGGTGAGACACTGCACTCAGCTGAATCATTTTTTTTTCATCATGGAAATCTGAAAACATTTCCAGAGCAGAGAGAGAATACGAGGCCCCTCCTCACCTCCTTAGATGCTCTACTCCCTCCTGTATACCCTTGAACCCACACAGCCACCAGCTGTCTGCTTCTGGATATACATTTAAAGGACTCAAGACTAAAGCCTGGCATGAGGCCCCAAGCCTGTAGTCCCAGCTACTTGGGAGGTGGAGATAGGAAGACTGAAGCTCTAGGCCAGCACTGGAAACAGTAGTGCAAGCCCCTATCTGAAAACTAATTAAAAACAGACTGTGACTCAAATGCTAGAGTGTTTGCCTAGCAAATAGATACCCTGAGTTCAATCCCCCTCTCTCAGTCCCTCCTCTTCTGTCTCCTCCCTTCCTCTCCCCTCTTTTCCCTCCCTCCCCTCTCCTCTCTTCCCCTCCCCTCCCTTCTCTTTTTATACTCCCTCCCTTTCCCATCTCCTCTCTTCCCTTCCCCTCCCCTCTCTCTCAATGTTCTCCCTCCCCTGCCTTTCTTCTCTCCCCCTCCCCTCCCACCTCCCCCCCCCCAGTTCAAGCCTCAGTTCTTGCAAAAAAATAAATTAAAGAAAATACTTTAAGGACAAATAATTTGAGGAATAAGAAAATATGTTTATGATCTTGAGGAAGAGAAAATTACATAATTTCTACCAGTCTGCAAGACAAACAAGTTAGAGAGACACCAAATGAAGTGGGGAATAAAGGAAACCAATAGTGTGCAAGCACACAAATAGGTAGCAGTAGCACTGAGATTGTGTAAAAATAATCTCATTTTCTTCCATATTTAGTAACAGAACTATTTGAAGCTTAGAATTTTCAATTGAGTACAATTTTAGTCAAATGCCATGGGCTTTGATTTGTTCCTTAAAAATATTTTTGTTTCTTTTTAGGTATTGTGCAATTTTTTTATTTTGACCTTTTCTTTGAGACAAGATCTGTTGATTGTATAATAGAGCCTCAATGTCTTTGATGGCTGGGATTTTTCTTGTTTATGTTCTTTTATTTCTTTTGCATGTACTGTGATCAGAAAATGTCACTTTATAGAATTTTTCTTGGCACTTTATTTGGGGTTTTATATATACTAGGTAAATATTTCATGATCAACTCAAACTGAGCTGTATTCTCTCATCATCAAAAGAAGTCTATTAAATTTTCCATATTCCATGTGCCATTTAGAATACCTTTGCCATTTTCATTTTGATGTGTTGTCTGTATCAGAATTACCCAGAGTACATATTAAATTTCTGATTCCTGATGCTTTTCCACAGATGCTGAGATAGAATCTTTGGGACTGCATGCTTAAAGACATCATCATCAGAAATTATTCTTGGGCACATTACAAACTGCATTACAAGCCCTTTGTTTGTGTCACCAATTAATTTTTTCTTATTTGGCCTGTATCTGACCATGTGTTGTATTGCTGTTTTGCTCCTGTCTTTTGGATTTGTTTTACACACACACACACACACACACACACACACACACACACACACACACACACACACACCTAGAGATTAATGAGAACTCTCTTGGTGCCTCATGACTTTTAGCATTATAAAGTAAACCTGTTCATTCAGTGTCATTTGCCTCAACTTAAAACTTTCTTTACAAAATTTATTTTATTCATTTTTATCTTTAAGTAGATGTACATAGTGGTTTCATTTAAACATATCAGTTTATGACTTCAATAAATCTTGATCAATGTCACCCCTACCACTTTTGTGTGTATGTGTGTATCAGTCCTCGGGCTTGAACTCAGGACCTGGACACTGTCTATGAGCTTTTTTACTCAAGACTAGTATTCTACTACGTGAACCACAGCTCTACTTCTGGCTTTCTTGTTATTGTTGTTAATTGGAAATAAGAGTTTCACAAAATTTCCTGCTTAGGCTGGTTTTGAACCACAATTCTCAGATCTCAGCCTCCTAAGTAGCTAGGATTATAGGCATGAGCCACTGGCAGCCAACTCAAGTGATAACTTCTTAATATTATTGTTTAGTATGATGTGTTCTCACCTCAAATTGTTTGCTTCATTTCAGATATTCTCAGTTATTTTGTCGCTGCCACTTGTTTCTATATGTAGTCTTTAGATGAGTTTTGGATCAACCTGAAAATCTCCCTGATCCTTTAATAAAGCTGTCTTATTTGATAAGACAGCTACATTGGCTTGAATACTTATTTTTTAATATTGTCTTTGCTGCTGTTTCTTTCTAAAGCAACTTTTGCTTATACAGCTTCTTTTCATATGATAATTTTCACAGTTTATAGCCAGTGTCTATGATGTGATATTATGTAGATGTCCCAGGAAGCTCCTCTGGGTCTGAGTTTCCCTGGTGCATGCCATTCTGCTCAACTCTGGAGTCCTTTGTCCCTTCAGGGACTCTTCATTTGCCCTAGAAGGTTCTTCCATGTCCACAGAAGGAAATGTTATCATTCCTTCAGGTCAGACTCAGCCTTGATCTTCCCAGAAGCCCTCTCTTCACCCCTGGCCTGGATCACCGCTCCTATTTAGCCTCCTCCACTGTGCTCTTCAAGTCCTGCCTCAGGACCACTGACTCAGATGATCTAATTTCTTTAACTTTGTCTCATCTCCTCTCCTCTCTTCATGGGGACAAGTTCACTACCAGGTCCTAGGCCGGAAATTCTCCCTGTTTCAGAGCCTGTGATCAAAAACGTAAGTTGGATGAGTGACTATGCGCCAATCCCTGCTCTGTTTATGAAACTAGAACAAGGTGTGGCACTGCTCAAGGCTGGGGTGGGGGAAGGGCTTGGCTCACTCCCTACCTTCTCAATCTTTCCAACCTCCACATTCCACATTTCCTGAGTGGCATTTTTCTGAGCATTTCCTTGCTGTCTATCACACATATTTACTTTCTGATAACCACTAACTACGAGGTTCATGATTCGTACTCTATTTTCACTTTTCAAATTGGTAGACAAAAATGTTATGTATTCATATGTACAGGATGTTTTGATATACATACAGATCCATTGTGAAACTAATTAACGTTCATACTACTCCATGTCCTGTGTGTGTGTATGAAATGATCATGCATATCTGTGTATATAAACGTGTGTGAGCATGTATATTTGTGTGTGTGTGTGTGTGTGTGTGTGTGTGTGTGTGTGTGTGTGTGTGAATGTTGAGAACATTTATGTTCTACTTCTTTATCTTAGTTCTGGCTGCAGGCATTTCAGGAGCTGTAGGTTATGGGGCAGAAGGCATGGTCAAGTTCAAGGACCACACTTTACATAACCAGTCCTGAAAATGGACCTGAATTACCATTAAGTAACCCTAATTATAATATTTACAGGGAGTGATCTTGGCTCCCGAGGGACATGCTTTTTGCTAAGAAACAGCAATAAGGACCTGAAGAAGGCACAAGCCAAGAAGCGCAAAGTTGTCAGTGTGAATACCGAGGTCATAAAGGCCTCCTAAAAGCCCAAAGGCAAGCCCACCATCCCAAGGGGTCCATGTTTTCCTTCACATGAACCTACATCACTCAACCCCCTAAGTTTGTCAGGGCATTCTTGGATGCATGGCCAGGGGTCTCAGGATCTGCTGGCTAAAGTCAAGGTCAAGGCTCAAACCAAGGCCCAGCTCCAGCCCCAGGATCTAAGGTTAATCCTGGCTCAGGCTCCCAAAGCTGCTCAGACCCCTATAAAGGCTTTGAAATAGAGGGCTTTCTCCTCTTCATCTTTCTTTTCCTTTTTAACTGCCCTCCTCTTTCCATCACTTTCTTTTCCTCCTCCTCCACCTTCTTCTCTTGTTATTTTTCCGCATCTCTCGTACTCTCTCCCCTCCCCTTTTACCACTCCTCCTTTTTTTTTTTTTTCAGTGTCAGGACCTTATATGTGTTAAGCAAGTTCTCTGTTACCTGAGCTACTTCCCCAGCCCTCCAGCTTGGTAATTTTACTCAGGATTCCTTTAGCTATTTTGAGTCTTTTTGTGATTATTTCTTTTCTGTGAAGAAATGTCATTGGAATTATGTTTGGGCTTGCATTAATCTGTAGGTATCTTTGGGTAGTATGCATGCTATAGTAAGATTAATTTTTCTAATATCTGAACATGGGTGATCTTTCCATTGATTTGTATCTTCTCCAACTTCTTTCATCATTTTTAATAGTTTTCAGTGTATCTCTCTTTCTCATTCTTGGTTAAACTTATTCTGAATTATTTTACTTTGGTGTGTAACTGTTAGAAATGAGGTTGTTTTCTTACTTTATCAGATAATTTGTTGTTAGTGTACAGAAATGCTGCTGAGTTTTATAACTTTGCACACTGAAGCTAATTGAATTTGTTAGTTCTAAATTTTTATGTAGTCTTTATATACATATGCACGCACATTATATAGAGAGAGACACAAGTCAACTTCTTCCTTTCTGTTTGGATGCTTTTGAGATTTTCTCTTGCCTAATTACTCTGTCTAGGTCTTCCAGAAGAGAGATGCTGAGAGTGACATCCTTGGCTCATTCCTAATAGAGGAAAAGCTTCAGCTTTTTACCATTGAGTATGGAATTAACTGTGGGCTTATCTATCTGACCTTTATTGTGTTGATGTACAGCCTTTCTATATATAGATTACTCAGAATTTTGATCATGATAGGTATTTAATTTGGGAAATGCCTTTTCTGAACTTATTGAAATAATGTTATAGTTTTCATCCTTTGTTCAATTAATGTGGAATAGCACATTTATTAGTTTCAAAAGCAAACTGACCTTACATCCCAGAGATATATCCTATTTGATCATAATGAATGCAGATTTGATTTTAAAACTTTTAAATTTTTTATCTTGTTATTATACAAGTGATATACAGAAGGGTTACAATTACACAAGTCAGGTAATTTATATATTTTTGGACAATGTCAGCCCTTCCCTTGCTCTATCCCAGTTTTTCCCTCTTGTCCCCAACCCATAGTTGTACAATTCATTTTCAACATGGTGTCTAGTGAGTACCACTGCAGCATTTGTTCACCCTTTGTTCCTCCATTTCTGTGCCCCCCCTTACAGATAAATGAACAAGCAAGACAAAAAGAAAAGAAAACAGCAATGAAAAAAACCTTATTGTTTACATTCCCAGGAGTTCATTTTGATAAACATTATTTTATATGATCAGATACTGATTTGATTTTTATGGGTGAATATTTTATCCACAAAGCAAAACAGTGAGTGAAATAAGAAATTAGTATGTTTAATATTCCTTTGTTATCAACTATAATATCTAGGTCAAGTCAAATTTTTCCTGTATTTTTGGAAAGCCACATCTAGCTCATAAGCCCACTTAAGATGATTTGTACCCCTTGAGCAAAGGTATGTTCAGCAACAACAGCAGAATGAGCACAGGTTGACAGACAGGCTAGAGTTTGCACATTTCTTGACTAGAATAATGAACACTTGTTGGGTTCAGCAGAGCTCTTCATCTTTCTCAATCCATGGTGATGATAGTGATGATAGATAGCTTCGTTTCCCATTGTGCTGATGAGAACCTTAAGTGATTGGCTTGAAGTGAAAAGATGGAGATGATAATGTGAACAATTGAACTAGTAGCTAGATGCCTGGATGGTGACAAGGCACGTTCAGGCAGGTCCTTTCTGTTTTACGTGTGGATGAAAGCAAATCCTTCTAGGGCTTGGGTTATATCGGTGATGAAAAGAATAAAAGAAGCCAGATGCTGCTGGCTCATGTGTCTGTAATCCTACCTATTCAGGAGGTTGAGGTCTGATTGCTGTTGGAAGTCAGCATGGGCAGGAAAGTCATCACCATTCTTATCTTCAATTGATTACCAAAGATTTAAAAGTGGAGCTTCACACAACTCAGCAAAAAGACTAAAGGACACGAGACACTGCCCAGGGCCTGTGTTCAAACCCAGTACCACCACAGAGAAAGATAGAGAGAAGGGAAGAAAAGAGAAGAGAGGGAATGAGAGAGGGAGAAGGATAAAGGAGAAGGTAGTTCTTGAAGGTTCTCTTTGTGAATCCTCATGGACTGAGAGGAATATGAAACCATCTCATGGTTATTTTGGCAGTTAATTGAAAAAAGGGTCTTAAAGCCTTTCCTGCCTGGACTGGCTTCAAATGGTGATCCTTAGATTTCAGATTTCTGAGTAGCTAGGATTACAGGTATGAGCCACCAGTGCCTGACTTGTAAAAGAAAAAAAAAGATGCTTAATCCTCAACTTGCTATTTTAAGCAGTTTAGAAGTAGAGTTAGACTAATACTGTTTTGTAAACTTCTCAGTTATGCAACATAGATTTGCTTGGTCCAGGCTGTTTTAGAACATAACGTACCGTATCTCCTGTCAAGACTTTCTACTTTGATTTCTTATTTCCCTTCCTTCTAATTGATCAGTTTTGATGGCTTCAATTTCTTTGTTGAAGCTTTGTTTTAGATCTTGTGTGGACTTCTTTACTTCCTTGATTTGGTTTTCAGTGTTCTCACTCAAATCCTTTAGCTAAATGGCTATACCTTCATTGACTTCCTTTCCTTCTGTTGGAATCCATTCAGCTTTCTGTTTGTGGATTCCATTAATTCCTCTATTAATCTTTGGCTAGCCTCATCATGCTCACATATAGCCATATGCAGGCTTTCAATCTTTTATGTGGCATATATATATACACAATGGAATTCTATGCTTCCATAAGAAAGAATTACGTCACCACATTCATAAGAAAATGGAAAATCTTGGAAAAAATCATATTAAATGAAGTCAGGCACAAAGAAACATAGGCTCCATGGTTTTCTTCATTTGTGATCATTAATGTATGTCTAGGATAGTCCTAGAAGAGGATCCTGATAGCTCAATAGCTATGTACATTTACCATATAAAATGATGCTAATTGAAATGAACTCCAAGATAAGGAAACAAGAGGGTTTTTTTGTTTTTTTTTTTAATGTATTTTTTTTCTTTCATTTTGTTTCTCTTTGGTTTATTCTCTGTTGTCACTGTTTTTTATTTTGGCACCCTGTGTCTTATACATGCATTTCTTTGATTTGGAGAAGGGAAAGGGAATAACAAAATAGTGAGACAAAAGACAAAGAGTGAACCAATGCAACAACGACATTCATAGGACACTATGTTGGAAGTAAACTTTACAACTTGGGGGAGAGCAAAGTCACGGGAGTGGGAAAGTAGGAGAAAATGAGGGAGGGAGTAATAATGTTCAATAAGAAATGTACTGATGTATTATGTAACTGTAACCCCTATGTTTGTCACCCTTACAACACATTAAATTAAAAAATAATTAATACTTGGGAGAAAATTAAAAATAAAATGTGATATGAACAAAGAAAAAAGATCATAATGTACCACTTCACACAGAGACATAATCTGCTTTTATGATATATATATATATATATATGCATGTATTATTGGATTCTTAAATCATTTCAGTCTCTACTGTTTTATAAAACATGTAGTAATGAATGCAACTTTCTTTTTTTTTCTTTTTTTATTGTGAAAATATTGTACAGAGGGGTTACAATTACATGGGCAAGATAATGAGTACATTTCTTATCAAGCATTTTAGCCTCCTCCTTTGTTTCCCTTTCCCATCCCTTCCAAGCCTCCCCCTGCTCCTCCACCTAATCCTCCCCCCAACCCCCCCCCAAAGTTGTAAAGTTTGTTTTCGACATGACAACTTGTACTTCTCATTGTTGCAACGGGTCCACCTTCCCCTCCACAAATTATACCGACATTAAATATAGTGAAAGCAGGGGTTATACTGTGGGGAAGGGACATACAAAGCAACAAAGAAATAATCTTATAAATGTGTTAGAAACAAATGCATGAAAGAAAAAACATTTAAATACATATCTTAGGGTTCATTTTCCTAACATCACCTTATCTGACCTTTTCTGCTTGACTCATACATATACTAACTATTGCAAATAAGGGAAACCATGGGACCTATGTTTCTTTGGGCTTGGCTTACTTCACTTAATATAATTTTTTCCAAGTCTTTCCATTTCCTAACAAATGGGGCAATGTCATTCTTCCTGATGGAGGCATAGAATTCCATTGTGTATATATTCCACATTTTCTTGATCCATGAATGCAACTTTCTCTCTCATCAACTCTTCGGTGTAAATTGGAAGGTGTATTTTGTGGCTTCTTTTTAAAAAATACAAATTTACTGTTATTCTTAAGGTATTGTACCAAAGGGTTACCATTTTGTAAGTCAAGTAATGAGTAAGTTTCTTTTTTGGACAATGTCATCCCTTCCTTTGTTTTCCTCTCATTACCCCTTCTATTTTGTGGCTTCTAAGACATATTGCCAACCCAGCTTCCAGGAGAGTTGGGCCTGCTTGTGCTCTGACCCAGGGTGGTGGCAAGTTCTTACTTTGCGTTTGTTTAAATAGAAAGGTAACAACTGAGGCTCAGATCCCACAAACACACTGACTTCCGGCATTCACTCTTCATGACTAGCCTGGTCCAGCACTTCCACTTCTTCATGCTGTTAGGTTAGAAGGCATCACATACCCAGCATGCTTTGCTGCTCATACAGTTATAATTCAAGAAGTTGCCTTGTCAGTTGCCAGTGGATCACATCTATAAACCCAGCTTCTCAGGATACTGAGATCTGAGGATGGGAATTCAAAGACAGTCAGCACAACAAAGTCCATGAGATTCTTTTCTCCAATTAATCACCAAAAAGTTGGAAAAGGAGCATGGCAAAAGTTAAGGGACACTTCCAGGGCCAGAGTTCAAGCCCCCTGTGCCAGCACCCCTCCCCCAATGTTGCCTCATCAGTAAAATCACTTCCAGCCCACAAGCTGGAAGTTAAGACAGTGACTGAGGAAGGTATCTTCAATATGGCTCCTTCTATGGTTGTGAGTAACTTTGCTGCTTGAGTTCCCTGACTTTATTGTATATAGAAAAACAGATCCCAGCTCTTGTTGGAACCATCTATTCGTTCCTTCAGCTGCTTATATGAATGTTTAGCTCAGTGGTGGCTCCACTTGAGGTTTCCTGCATCAAACCCAGGCTGTGCTTCCCTCTGAAACACCAAGTCTTTCTTTAGAAGTAGGCACGGTGCCAGGGCCTGCATGGGAGAGTGAGAGAACTTGGCAGCCCAGGTGTTGAGTGTCTGGGCTGAAGGCTTCTCCCCACAACTGCCTTGTCCTGCTGGGGTTGAGTCACTGGGGGTGGGGCGGGGCGTGGAGTAGATCAAGGCCGTCCAGGCCAAGTGGCTATCCAGCACTCCTCAGCTGCCCTCCAACCATAGACTGTCTGAATAGGTAAATGAAGTGAGAGTCTTAAGTCTTGGTTCTCAGAAACTTGAGATAGTGCCTAACAGTGACTTGTAGCACAATGAGAATGGAGTCTGCATGGAATGGGGTCTTCATAGAATGGGCTAACTCCGGGTTTTATTCTATCTCTCCCCTCCCCCAGGGTCACAAGAGTCAAATACAACACCTTCTACTATGTTGACTACTATGACATTAAGATGTGCCCAATGCCATATTTTTCATACTTTGATTAGTGCAGGTTAATTGCATTATTGTGATGTTTTCATACATCAAAATCAATTCTTTTTTTGCTTGTCCTGGGGCTTGAACTCAAAGGGCTGGGTACTGTTCTTGAGCTTATATGCTTAAGGCTAGTGCTTTGCCACTTGACTCACAGTTCCACTTTTGGCTGCTTTTTGCTGATTATTTGCAGATAAGAATCTCACTGGCTTTTCTGCTCAGGTTGGCTTCAAATCTGGATTCTCAGATCTCAGCCTCCTGAGTAAGCAGGATTACAAGTGTGAGCTACCAGTGCCCAGAAAAAGGTGGGATTTTTGTTTAAGTGCCAGTCTGGGGCTTGAACTCAGGGCCTGGTGATATCTCTCAGTTTCTTTTGTTCAAAGTTAGCACTCTACCACTAAAGCTACAGCTCTATTTCCAGATTTCTTGATAGTTAATGAAAATAAGAGCCTCACAGGCTTTTCTGCCCAGGCTGGCTTTGAACTGTGATCCTCAGATCTAAGTCTCCTGAGTAGCTAGGATTACAACTGTGAGCCACTGGTGCTTGGTTAAAAGCTACTATTTTTAACCATTCCTCATTATTATTTTTTTGTATCTCTGATAGGCCAATTGCTCCATATTTACAGAGTTTACGTCTATGAATTTTACCTTCCCCCAATGCTTCAGAAGATAATTGGTATTCATAGTGCACCTGACTCCATACAATGGACTATTATGCAGTACTAAAACGAAGCAAGTTATCAAGCCTCAAAAACACATGAAGAAACTCTAGAATAAGCTGGTCTGAAAACCCATCCTGTATGTTGCCAACCCCCTGACATACTAGAAAAGCAAAAATCACAGTAGAGTGAAAAGCTTGAGGGGTCCCAGGGGATTCAGGAACAGGACAGCAATGAATAAATGCAACATAAAGGATATTTAAAGAAGCAACACTGTTTTCTGAGACACTAAAATGATATATACATGTCACAACACACTCGTTAAGATTGGTGAATATAGCTGGGTACCAGTGGCTCATGCCTGTAATCCTAGCTAATCAGAAAGGTGAGATCTGAGGATCTTGATTTGAAGCCAACCTGGGCAGAAAAGTCCACGAGATTTTTAGCTCCAATTAACCCGCAAAGAGCTGTGGAAGTAGAGCTGTAACTTAAGTGGTTAAGGCCCAGCCTTGAGTGGAGAAAGGGAAGGGACAGAGGTCAAGCCTTGGGTTCAAGCCCTAGTACGGAACAAACAAAATAAAATCTATGAACAAGTGAGTGAGCCCTAATGTGAACTATGTTCTTCACCTAATGACAACATATCTACGTCAGCTCATCCGTTGTAGCCCATAAACAAGAAAAGCAGAGGAAATCAGATGTGAGAAGGGAAATATGTAAAATTTGGCGATATTTTAAAAATAATTTTCTGGATAAAATAAAGCCTGAAGCTGCCTGAAATAGGTTAATAATAGAGGATGTGGATGAAGGACAGAGTATAGATAGGAATTCTGCTGTAGCTTTCTTTTTTCTGTGCAGTTTTTCTTTAAACCTAAGATTGAGTCACAAAATAAAGTCCAAAAAAACTTTGAAAGTATATGAGACACACTGGGCATATGGTGACTCACTTTTAATGGCTAGCTACTTGGGAGGTTGAGAACTGAGGATCAAGGATCAAAGCCACCCCAAGAAGCAAAGTCCATGAGACTTATCTCAAAGAAGCTACTGAACAAAGATGAAGTGAAGCTGTGGCTCAAGTAGTAGAACACTGTCATTGAGCAAAAAAATAAAAACCCTCAGAGACAGTGTTCAGGCCTTAAGTTCAAGTCCTAGAATCAGCACGCACACACACACACACACACACACACACACACACACACACACACACACACACACATATACACAAAGGGTATATAAGCCACATGGATTGGCTCATGAATATAATTCTAGCTACTTGAGAGACTGAGATGGAGAGGATTAAAATCTGAGGCCAGCCCAGGCAAAAAGTTTGTGAAGCTTTTTTCAATCAATAGTTGGGCATGAAGGTGTACACCTGTCACCCTAGTTTATGGGAGTCTGAAATTGGGAAGACTGTGTTTCCTGGACCAGCTCAGGGATGAAAGTTTACAAGACTCCCATCTTGAAGGAAGAAGCTGGGTGTGGTGGTGCATGTCTGTCATCCCAGCTGTGGTAGGAAGCATAATATAAGAGGATCACCATACAGGCACAGGCACAGGCAGAAAAACAATGTTATCTCAAAATATCCAATGCCCAAAAACAGAAAATAAAAAAAACCAAAATAACCTGGAGATGTGTCTCACTAGCAGAGCACCTGCTTAGCAAGCACAAGACCTGAATTCAAACTCTAGTATCACCAAAAGAAGAAAAAGCAAGTATATATGTGAAGACTTTGCTCCTGTTTTTGAATCAAGGAAAGAATGATAGGCACAGATGTTCGTCATGTATACATTTCAAAAGAAGCTCATTGAAGCAACAACAATAGTAATCAGGTATGATTCTCAAAAACAGAATAAAAAGATGAACATATGGTTCATGGATCTGCTGATTTCTCCCTTATCAGATGGCAGTTGTTTTCTCTGTCCTACTATTTCTTCTCAACTGTGAAACACAATCTTCATCTGATTTCCCTCAGAATGCCGCTAGCTGGCATTCCTTTCCAATCCACTTCTGGTTTATTTATGTATTTTTATTCTTTTGGTGCCAGACCTGGGGCTTGAACTCAGGGCTTGAGCATTGTCCTTGAGCTTCTTTTGCTCCAGGCTAGTGCTCTACCACTTTGAGCCACAGTGCCACTTCAGGTTTCTGATGGTTAATTGGAGATCAGAGTCTCATGAACTTTCCCCCCTGAGTTAGTTTTGAGCCCCAATCCTGAGATCTCAGCCTCCTGACTACCTAGTATTACAGGCGTGAGCCACCAGCACCTACTGCCACTTCTGAAGAAAACAATGTGAAGGTGAGGGGCAGGGAAAAGTACAACAGTTTCCAAGGGTGCAAAGGACAATGGAGGAAGCATCTACAGTGGTGTAAATATTCTAGTCACCAAGCAGGGAGCTTCAGGCTGTGTGTTACCCAGAAAATTATTTTCAAAATAGTGCCAAACTTGCCTTCTTCTTCACTCCCCTTCTTACCACTGTTCTGATTTCCTCTGCTTTCTTTTTAGGGTAAAAGCCAATTCGCTTACACGTTTTCACTCTTACTTATTGAGCACATACTATATGTCAAACACCAAACATTGGTGTAAAACCACACATACATGAGATGCTTCTGGCTCTTCTTCCTGTCAGCCATTGGTCTGACAGCACTCCCCCTTGCTCAATCCTTCCTTCCTTCTCTCCTCTCCTCTCCTCTTCTCTTCTTGTTTTTGGTAGCACTAGGGATTGAACTCAGGACCCTGTGTTTGGTAGGCAAGGACTCTACCACTTGAGCCATACTTCTAGCTCTTTTCTTTTAGTTATTTTTTTGCATAGGATTTTACATTTTTGCCTGGGAGAAGTCTGGACCATGATCCTCTTTATGGCCTCTCAAGTAGCTGGAATCACAGGGTCCACCACTATGCCTGAGTTACTAAATTGGGGGGGTGGTGTCTCATTGTTATGATCTTCTTGAGTAGCTGAGATTTTTTTTTTCCCAGGGCTGAGGACCAAACCCAGGGCCTTGCGTGCACCGAGCGGGTGCCCTTCCGCTGGGCTAAACCCCCAGCCCTGAGTAGCTGAGATTTTAAAGGCATGAATTACCATGCCCAACTCCTTACTCATGCTTTCTATGGGCCAGTTCTCCATTGGAGGCATCTTCAAAGCATCTAAGTCAGTAACATTCAATTCCTACTAAGACACCTTGCTATCAATTTAGGAAGACTACAGGCATATTAAAATGACCTTAAACTATGCTATCACTTTTGGCTGACCCAGACCATAGATTAAGACTGCTACTCAACAGCTCTAGTTGATTCTTATTTTCAGGAGGGAAGTTTTAGTGTTGTGAATTAATGGTGTGCTGTAGGAATCTACTGCTTTCCTCTGTCCATTTAAAGTCCCAGAAATTTTAATTTCATGGAGGACTATCTTATTCTCAGAGTGCAGACTTGTTTAAAGGTGATGAGTTGGGACTTTCTATACTCTTTGTTATCTCATTTATGAACATCTTATCTCTCCTATGACAGCAAGAGACAAGATTCTACAACGGGGGAGCTTTTGCCTCCTGAAGATGCTCACTGCTCTGATGCGCTGATGCACTGCCTGTCCACGGAGTGTTGTTTAAACAAAGCCTTCCTGACAGTTTATCCCAATGGCTTTTCTCCCTTCTCTATGAAGGAAGGCAAAGATTTAAAGGGACTTCTGAAAGGGCAGCATATGTAAACTCTCTCTCAGAAGAAGGCGGCCTGTTGGTAAAAGCCATGTCATTTTTTTATGATGCTCCCTTGTCATCTGTAACTGCTCTGCCATACTGATCCATCTGTGACAATAAAGAGGTCTTCGCCCTGCTTTCTCACGCCTGTAATACTAGCTACTCAGGAGGCTGAAATTCAAGGATCATGGTTCACAGCCAGCCTGGGTAGAAAAAACTGAGATTCTTATCTCCAAAGCAGGAAGTGGAGGTGTGGCTTGAGTGATAGAGTGCCAGCCTTGAGTAAAAAAGCTAAGGGATAGAGCTTAGGCCTTGAGTTCAACCTCCAGCACCAACGTGCATGCGTGAGTATGCTTATATGTGTGCGTATGTGTGTGTGAGAGTATGTGCATGTATGCACACACACACACACACACACACACACACACACACACACACACACACGAAAGTTAGGAGTGGCAGAAAGTCCAAAACAGACACCAGTGATAGTAAGCAAATAATCTGTTTTATATCTTAGAGAGTAACAGTAAGTTCTGCTGTCTGCCACAGGTCCCCAAGAAGGAGGGAATCTAGTCTTTCCTGCAGTCAGCTCTGGGCTTCTCTGTGCTACACAGCCACTGCTGGGTCATTGGTGGTTAATTAGAGATAAAAGTCTCACTGACTTTACTGACAAGAGAGGCTTCAAAATGCAATTCTCAGATTTCAGCCTTCTGGGTAGCTAAGATTACAGGTATGGGCCACCAGAGCCTGTCCATTTCGACCATTTTAAAGTATACAGTTCTACAGCATTAAGTATATCACACTATTGTGGAACCATTTCCAGAACATTTTCTCCTCTTCCAAATGAATTTCTTGCCACTTAACAATTCCACATTTGCCCTCCCTATATCTTACAACCCTACTTTATGTCCCAGTTAATTTAATTGCCCTAGGTATTATGTTTATATGGAAAGCTACAGTATTTTCCCTTTGATGACTGGTTTATTTCACTTAGCATGGTCTTTCCAAGGTCTATCTCTGCATTGCATGTGATGTGTTAGAATTGCCTTTCTTTATAAGCCCAAGTAACTCCATTTGACACTTTTTGTTTATTCATTCATTTTTCAATGGACACTCAGCTTGCTCCTACCTATGCTGTTCTGAATAATGCTGCGATGGACATTGGTGACAAATATCTGTTTGGGCACTGCATTCAATTTTTCTAGATTTCTACCCAGAAACAGAATTGCTGGATTGTGTTATTCTCCTATATTGATTTTTTAAAGGAATTTCTACCTGTCACTTAGTGGCTGCACCATTTTATATTGCTATCAGCAACATGTAAGGTTCCTAATTTTTTAATTTATTTTCTGATTTTCATTTATAGTGTCCATGCCAGTAGGTATAAAAAGCTATCTCATTGTGGGTTTGACATATTTCCCCAGTGATTAGTGATGTGAAGCATTTTTCCACATTGTTGTTGGCTTCAGTCAGCTGTTGGAGGAAGTTTCATTTTGACATGCCTATATATGCGTACAATATGCCTTGACCAGACTCACTGCCTCCACCTGGGGCTTGAACTCAGGGCCTAGGTACTATCCCTGAGCTTCTTTTGCTCAAGGCTGGCACTCGACCACTTGATCCACAGCTCCACATGGACTTTCCTACCTGGTCTGGCTTTGAACCCCTATTCCCAGATCTCAGGTTCCTGAGTAGCTAGGATTACAGTTGTGAGCCTTCACGGGTGTCCAGCTTATATACAGCATTTTAATCATACTCATTCTCCTTTCCTATCTCCATTCATCCTCACTCTCCCACTAACATGCCCCTCTCAAGTGCACGGGGCATGTCAGCTATTCCATAACGTGGTTTAAGTAGGTGTAAGTTTCTCATATATGTTCACTTCATTTTGTCCTTTCCAGTGTGCACCCAGGAGCGCTTATAGCTACACCATAGGGAATCTATTCATTTATTTTATTGTGTGTGTGTGTGTGTGTGTGTGCATGCACGTGCCCACACACTGGGGTTGAAGTGTTCTCCCTTGGCTTTTTCACTTAAAGCTGCCCTTTGCGCCATACTTCCATTCTCAATGTTTTGCTGCTTAACTGGAGATAAGAATCTCATGAACTTTTCTGTCAGTTGGCTTCAAACTAGGATCCTCAGATCTCAGCGTCCTGAGTAGATAGGGTTATAAGCGTGAGCCATCAGCCTCTGGCTATGTCTAGAGTTTTGAAGATCCTCCATATTTGATTCTCACAGTGGATATATTAATTTATATTCCTGTTTTGTGTACAAAGGTTCTTTCCCCCCCTTTCCAGGATGTGCTATTTGTTTATTTGTTTATTGGTAATGAACAATTCTGACAACAGTAAGAGGAATCTTGATGCAGCTTTTATTTACATTTCCTTGATAGCTATATAGAGACATAGAATTTTTTTCCATGTATTTATTGGCCATTTGAACTTCTTCCACTGAGCAGTGTCTGTCTGTCTAAATCATTTGTTCATTACTGATTGGATTATCTGTTCTTTTGCTGTTGCTTTTTGTTCTTTATATATTATGGTATTAATCCTGCCAGCAAAGATTTTTTCCCCCATTCTGTAACTGTCTCTTTACTTGGGTTTCTTTGGCTATGCAGATGTTTTCTAATTTAACATGATTCCATGTGTCAATCTTTGCTCTTATATCCCAAATTATTGGAGTCTTGCTCAGGAAATGTTTGTTTGTGCCAATATCTTGAAGTATCTCCCTATATTTTCCTCTACTAGTTTTACTATTTTAGGGCTTACATTAAGATTTTTGTTCTTATCAGGTAAGATACAAGGATCTTGTCTCTCAGCATTATTTGTTGAAGTGGTTATCTCTTCTCTTTTTCTGGGGGCGCAAGGTGTCTGTCATGGGGCATGCATTGGGCCTAGGCATTGTCCCTCAGCTCTTCAGCTAAAGACTAGCATTCTACCACTGAGCCACAGCACCATTTCCATTTTTTTCTGCTTATGTGGTGCTGAGGAATCGAACCCAGGGCCTCATGCATGCAAGGCAAGCACTCTACCACTGATTGAGCCACGTTCCCAGCCCTCGGTTGCCTCTTCTCTAATGTATGTTTTTGGTACTTTTGTAAAGAATTAATTGTCTGTACATGCACAGGCTCATTTCTTCTATCAATTGGCCTACGCATGTTTTTTGCCAAGACCTACTACTATTGTTATTATGGCTCTGTAGTGTATTCTGAAGTCAGAGATTATGATGCCTTCAACATTATTCTTTTCCTCAGGCTTAATTTTGCTATTTGGAGCCTTTTGGACTTGTATATGAATTTTAGGGTTGGTTTTCCTAGTTCGATGAAGAATGCCATTGGAGTTTTGATGGAGATTGCATCTAATGTGTAAATTGTTTTCAGCAATAAGACCATTTTAACCATATCAATGTTCCTATCATTGAGCATGGGGTCTTTCTTTGAGTGTCTTCTTCAATTTAATTTCTTTACTGTCTAATGCTTGTAGAGGTCTTTCACTTTCTTCTTAGATTTATTTATTCCTGAGTATTTTTTGAGGCTGTTGTGAATGGAATTACTTTGTGTATTTCTTTCTTGTTGCATTTTTATTTAGGAAAGTTTCTTGTTTCTCTGTTTTGGTGTGTGTGTGTGTGTGTGTGTGTGTGTGTGTGTGTCTGTGTGTGTGTGTGTCTGTGTGTGTGTGTGTCTGTGTGTGTGTGTGTGTTGCTCCTGGGGCTTGAACTCAGGGCCTGGGTTTTGTTCCTGAGCTTTTTTGCTCTACCATTTGAATGACACCTCCACTTCTGGCTTTTTTTTTTTTTGGTGGTTAACTGGAGATAAGAATTTCTCAGACTTCTCTGCTCCAGCTGGTTTCGAACCATGATTCTTAGATCTCAGCTTCCTGAATGACTAAGATTATAGGCATGAGATCTTAGCACTTAGCTGTTTGTTTTACTTTATTGATTTTTGTGGCCTGTTATTTTGCTGAATTTTTCAGTCCTAAGATTTATTTGGTAGAGCCTTTATTTTTCTTAGTATGAAATCATATCATCTACAATCAGGAATAACTTGACTTCCTCCTTTTTAATTTGAATACATTTTATTTCCTTCTCCTGTCCAGTTGCTCTGGCTAAAGTTTCAAGTACAATACTGAACAAAAGTGGTGATAGTGGACACTTTTGCCTTGTTTCTTGATTGCAGAAGAAATGCTCTCACTTTCTCCTTATCTAATATGATATTTGCTATGGGTTTGTGAAATACAGCATTCATTATGTTGAGCTATGATCCTTTTGTGTTTAGTTTATTCAGGGTTTTTATATCATGAAGAGATATTCAATTTTATCAAAGGCCTTTGCTGCATCTATTAAGATCATCATATGAATTTTATCCTTGATTCTATTTATGAGCTGTATAACATTTATTAATTTATGTATATTAAATCACTCTTGCATCTCTGGAATTAAACCTATCTGATTATGGTGTTGATCCTTTTGTTTTGTTGTTTGTTGTTTTGTTTTGTGCCAATTCTGGGGCTTGAGCTCACAACCTGGGCCCTGTCCCTGAGCTTTTTTGCTCAAGGCTGGATTTCTACCACTTGAGCTATAGCTCTTTGGTGGTTTATTGGAGATAAAAGTCTCATGGGCTTTCCTGCCAGATCTGGCTTCAAACTGCAATCCTCAGATTTTAGCCTCCTGAGTAGCTAAGATTACAAAATAAGCCATGGGAGCCTGTCTAGTGTTGATCTTTTGAATATGTTGTTCAATTTAATATTTTGTTGAGGAATTTTGTCTTTATGTTTATCAAGGAAATTATTTTTTTTTTTTGTTGAGTCTTTCTCTGGTTTGCGTATCAGAATAATGCTGGCTTCATAGAATGAGTCTGGAAGCCTTCCTTCCCTTCTATTTCATAGTTTGAGCTTTGGTGTTAGGTCTTCTTTAAAGTCTGGTAGGGCACCAGGCATGGTGGCTAATTCTACCTATAATTCTAAAACTTGAGGACCGGAGTCAAATGATTCAGGTGGTAGAGTGCCAGCTAGTGAGGGGAAGCACCAGATGCTGAGTTTTAGTCCCACTCTCACACAAAGGAGAAGACATGAGGTATGAGGACAGAGAGTTAAATCCAACTGGGGATACACAGGGAAACCTGGTGTCCAAACACACATAGAGTTGTGTGAAGGATGCTGCTGATTTACCTCTTACTCTGTTGCTCCCTCCCCTGCTCTCTTCTGACACCACTGTATCTTTGAACTCAGATCCTAGTACTCAATAGTTTGGCACAATATCACTGATGCACGCCTCTAGCCCTGTTTTACCCTGGTTATTTTTAGGTTCTTTTACCTTGGTTATTTCGGCTTCTGAGCCTTAGCTCTGATTCCATCTACTTTTCACTTCCCATTGCGCTAGGATTACAGGCATGTGCCATCTCATTCAGCTTCTCTTCATGGAGGTGAAGTGTTAAAGATTTTCCTGTCTAGTCTCGCCTGGCACCATGATCCTTCCCAGGTAGTTTGGGATGGCAGACACATGCCACTGTGTCCAGCTGTGGGTTTTTGAGATTTCAGAAACTGTTCTGTCCACCCGGGCCTTGAACCTCAATCTTGCTGTTCTCAGCTTCTCAAGGGGCTAGGATTACAGGAGTGAGCCAAAAGCACTTGGCTCAGTTTCATTTCTAAAGTAATCCCATTTAGTTGATATTCTCATATGGTGTATACTATCATTTCCTATCATTCATGTAGCTGTTTATAGTGACATTTGTTTAGCTCTTTGATCAAGTTTATGATATTTGTTGTAAAATCTATGTTTAGTAAGACTCATGTCTTTAGTACTGTTCTGGATTCTTACTTTTCTCCCTTGAGTCAGGCATGTTTTTCTGTTTCTTTATATGTTTTATAGAGTCAGGTTGAAAATTGAATATTTGAAGAAATGACTGTCTCTTCTCAGAGATGACCTCTACTCATTAGCAGAGCATGTTTGAGTCTGGTGTCAGCTTACTGAGGGCTAAGGGCTTTGCTGGCCATATGTCAGGTTTTGCATTACATAATTCATCCTTGGTAGTTAAATATGCACATTTTAATTGTCTGTTCTTGGCATTTGACTTTTTATCATTATGAAAGATTTCCCTTTATTTCTACTTCATAAACAATTAAATGTATATTTTATTACCTTTAGATAGTTATACAAAGAGATTTCAATTCAACATATCAAATTATAAGTATTTTGATAATTTCTAATAACTTTTCAAAAACTGTTTTGTCTGACAGCTTGGCTACTCGGCTCTTTTATTATTTGTGTAGCATATCTTTAATAATGTGTCTGCATGGTATATCTTTTATTATGTGTCTGCACATATCTTTTATGACTGTTTGCATAGGTATTGTTTTTCATTGTTCACTCTGAAACTGTGGCTTCCAATGGTATCATCAGCCTGATGCAAACTTGAGGACATGTTGGAGCAGGACTGGCTTTGTACTGCTACACCAGTTTCCAGCATGTGAAAACAATGCTGTTATTAACCACAATGATGTCAGGGCTGGGAGAAAACAGGATTGGACTGTGTCCCCAGGGCTGGCACGTGGTCACACCACAGTATCTAATCTCTGTCACCTTCTACTATTTCTTCTGGAATACTTGGAGATTAAATCTCCTATCACTTCTTAAGTCACTGATTATTTTCTTCTTGAGAAACAACTATACTTTGTCCTTTTTTTAAAAACAACAACAACAACAATACTTGTTGCACTTTGAAACGGCCACCAATCAATACATAACCAACATCAGCAGGGAGAAAACAAAAGAAAGAACAAATAAAATAGTTCAAAAGAATTTTAAATAATAAATAAGAATAGACTCATAAGGCGTTGTAAAAACAAAACAAAACACTATGGAGAAGTCCTGTAAATACTTCTCCAGCGCCCCCCAGTGGCAGTGGTAGCAACCTGAATAACTGGAGGACATTATCACCAGGA
Source organism: Dipodomys spectabilis (assembly GCF_019054845.1). Taxonomy (NCBI): domain Eukaryota; kingdom Metazoa; phylum Chordata; class Mammalia; order Rodentia; family Heteromyidae; genus Dipodomys; species Dipodomys spectabilis. The sequence goes on from NW_024870775.1 coordinate 16,098,905, forward strand.
AAACTGACATTGACACAATACAGTCTACTGGCCAGGTTTTATGTGCACTCAACTAAAGAAATACTTTCAATAAAAATAGTCAAATTCTTAAAAAATTCTGAATTTAGGTTTTATGTGTTAGCTTTTTGAGATGGTTATAAACTCAATTTAGTAAATTTGGGACAAAATAAAACCACACCCCATTTATATAAATAAGGCTGCGATCAGAACCAGTCTCTACAGAGCTGGTGGTATAATATGATGAAGATTCCTTCTCTCACAATCTGGAGTCCAGGAGTTCAACATCTGGACCAATAGGCTGGAATCAAAGGGTTAACCTGGGCTTGACAGTGCACAGCAGCATTCAGAAGGCAAAAGAAAGAAGATCAGGAGTGCATGCTACTTAGTGAGTTAAAGCCAACCTGAGAGACCTTACCTCAGTAGAAGAAAGGAAGGAAGAAATTAAAAAGAGGGGTATAGAGGAGGGAAGGAGCAGGAAGTGAAGGGTTCAACATGGTTACACTATTAGAGGTTCTAGGAGAATCTGTTCCTTACCAACTTCTGGTGCTACACACATGCCTGGCTTATGGTCACATCCACTGTGGTCTCTGTCTCTATCTACATAGGGCCTTTTTCTTCTTCTTCTTCTTTTTTTTATACCTGTAGACACTTGTATTAAATTCTGATTGCTTAAAAATTCAAAGGTAGATATCTTCCAATTTAACCTCAACACTCTTTTTCTTTCCTTTCTTTCTTTCTTTTTCTTTTTTTTTTTGGTGCCTGTACTTGGGGCTGAAGTTCAAGACTTAGTTGCTCTCTTTTAGCTTTTCACTCAAGGCTGGCGCTCTTCACTTGAGCCACACTTCCACTTCTAGCTTTTCGGTAGTTAATTGGAGGTAAGAGTCTCACTGACTTTCCTGCTTAAGGCTGGCTTCAAACTATGATCCTCAGGTCTAAGCCTCCTTGAGCAGCTAGGATTACAAGTTTGAGCCACTGGTGCCCAACTAGCCTCAACATTGTTTTACACATTGTATTAGAGATTTGGAAAGATCGTGGAAATTAATGTCTTTTCATTGAATGAAGCATTAATAATGTACATTTTTCTTCCTCTTTTTCTCACCCGGCTCTCCCCGGCTCCACCCCCAATCACCCCAGGACAGAAGGCTTTGTGCAAGCGAAGCAATCACTCTCCGGCTGCACGTCACATTTCTTCCAGGAAAAGAAAATGGGTGAAATTGATCACTTGTCTCCTCTTCCTCTTTATTCTCCAAGCTCCCTCCTCTCCTCTTCCTTTCCCTTCCTTTTCTTTCTATTCCCTTCTCCCTTCCCTTCTCCTCTCCCCTCCTTCTCTTCTGGCCAAATTCACTGTTTCTTAACTTATAAATCAACAGGGAGTCTGGTTTGAGTCACCACTGCTGGTGTTGCTTGTAAAGTGGTCATTTTGTTAGTGGAAGTCCACAAAACCTGCTAGCCTATGGGCAGATCCTGCCATGACAATGAGACGTGGAGGAGGCTGGGGAGCCCTGCCCACCCTGCGCGAGGGTTCTTCATCCAGGGTGAATCACTGAGTGACTTCACGCTGCCCACAAAGAAATCGCGTGGTGCCCGATGCAGTGCAATTACCCAGGAAAGGTATCCTGTGAACCAACTTCACATAACAGATGCAAGGGGCAGAGAGAAACAAAGGCTGTTTTTGTGACAAGCTGCAACCAACACAAAGCGGGAGTGGCAGCGTTCTCCCCAGCAATGCTGGTGACCTCATCAGTCTTCACTGTTCTGTCTGTCTGTCTGTAGCATGTATGGGCTTGTTCCTGCCCAGGCCATGTCACTGACGCCCCCCAATGCAGTTTTATGGGCCTTGAAGCTGCTAGAATCTGAACACTGAGAGTCTGCATCAGTGATGATTCTCTACAGATTATTTTCTTTGTCAGACCAGAATTTCAAATGCATGATTAAAAGAATGATATCTATTCTCCTGTGCATTAAATATCTTTGGTTTCTTTTCAAATTTCAAATCCCTTTTCCTTTATTTTGTGGCTTTGGCTATTTAGATTAACTCTGTGTGTGTGTGTGTGTGTGTGTGTGTGTGTGTGTGTGTGTGTGTGTGTGTGTGTGTGTGTGTGTGTGTGTGTTAAGGCTTGAACTCAGAGCCTTGCACCCTTGTTTGGCTTTTTTTTTTCCTCAAAGCTACCACTCTACCACTTGAGCCACACACCTCCACCTCTGGCTTTTTGTTGATTAATGGAAAATAAGAGTGTCAGGGATTTTTCTGCCTGGACTGGCTTTGCACTGTGATGCTCAGATCTGTCTCCTGAGTAGCTAGGATTACCAGCATGAGACACTAGTGTCTCCCTTGGGTTGCTAATTCTTGCTAATTAAAATATTAACAAACCTACACCTTTGTGGTTAAAGTGTTCCAATAAATTGAATGTTTCAAAGAACAAATGTATAAATATTTCATAGAACTTATTTCAGGATTCTCGTACGAATTCACTTCTTTCCCCCGGGGCAGCTTAAAAATGACAAAATGAGTGAGCAATGGGGGAAGAAAAAACTATTTGCGTGTGAAATACATACAAGATCTGTAGATTAAAAAGGATTGCTGTCAAATATACTTTTTAGACTAAACTGAGCCATGTCACCAAGCAAATACAACCTTCCAAATGTCATTCCCAGCCTGCAGTTGTTGATACATGGTGGCAAAGCCTTCAGGCATCCAATTAAGGGTTGGGGCTGGCACTGCAGGGATCCAGGCTTGGAGGAACAGCAAAGCCCAAGGCCTAGAAAAGGACTAGTGAGGTGATCAGCCCAGTGTGAGCAGCTGCGATGGCTTCATTGTCCTCAAATAGTGGCTCACGCCTGTAATCCTAGTTACTCAGGGAGCTGAGATCCGAGGATGGCAGTTCCAGGCCAGCCCAGGCAGGAAAGTCTGTGAGACTCTTCTCTCCATTTAACCACAAAAAAAAGCCAGCAATGGAGCTGAAGCTCAAGTGGTAGAGCAATAGTCGACTAAAAAAAACTCTGGGACAGTATTCAGGCCCTGAGTTCAAGCCCCGAGATAGGCACACACCCAAAAAGCAAAAACAAAAATCAGGCCCGCTCATGAGGGCCTGCTCACTACCACCACCAACTGCTGAACACCCACTCATCTCTTCTCAGAGGACACTGGGTGGGTAAGAAAGTCCCAGACAACAACCCAGAACTCAGGCCACCATTCTGCCCTTCTCTGAGTCCTTTCCTAATAAACCAGTCAGAGAGCTGTCCTGATTAGAATGTGTAATATTCGTGTAGAAGACGACATGGACAGCCAACGAAGGCAGATGAAGACTGATTTAGAAGCAACAGAAAATGCAAACCAGTTTTTCTCTAAGCTTGGGAAAAGTGATGAAATACAGTCAAGATGGCTCCAACAATCTAAAAGGAAGGCCTTTTCTGGGGTCCTGCTGCAGGGTTGCTGTGTACCCAGTAGATTCGAATATAGGTGAGTGTGCTGGAGATTTTTAGGGTGTTTTTAGGATCACATGCTTGAAAGAAACGAAGGTGGAAGAGGGTAAGCTGCGATACAGCACCATGTCTGCTAGACTTGGTCAAGACACAGTTCCTGAGAGGAGCTTAGACAGAAAGATTCACTGGGGAAGGTAAATGCAAAGACTGTAAGGAACTCAAACAACGCTTCTCATTCTGCCTCAGTGGTCCCCAGCCCCAGGGGCTCCCATAGTACCTGTCCCTCCGACTTATTAGACCTGTTGTTTTTGTGGGATACAATCACTCATCCCACAGGCTGGATTGGACTGGGATTTAACTTGAGTTATTGTTCTGAAAGTAAGGAGGGGATGTGGGGTACAAGCAGAGTGAGGCATGTGTATGTGCTCGTCTGTGTGTGTGTGTGTGTGTGTGTGTGTGTGTGTGTGTGTAAGGGAAGGACCCTGAATTGTCTTCAACAAGGGACATATATGGCTCCCAGGATGCTGTTGCCAATCACTGTGCAGGCTCCAGCATTCCAGGGAATGATACAGCAGTGCTGTCTTTGAGGGAATTTACATGTGTGAAAGGCCCGCCATTCATATAAGGGAGGCCTGGCCCTGGCTCTCAGCAATTCTTCCCTCACACACTACATCCATGGAGAAGCTGATTTCTCTCAGTGGTTTCTTTGTTTATGATACCAAGGTTTGAACTCAGGGTCTGCTATTTGCTCAGCTTGCTCAGCTTGCTTGCTCACAGCTGGTCACTGTACCATTTGAGCCATACCTCCAGCAAAGCTGTTTGTTGGCTATTATTAAGATACGAGTTGTCCTGCAGACTCACACTATGATCCTCCAGATCTCAGCCTTCTCAGTAGCTAGGATTATAGTCATGAGCCACTGGCAGCTTGTTTCTCATCTCTTCGTTACCTTCCTCAAAAGTCAATCAACCACCAAATTTCATTTTCTTAAGGGGTACGATTCCCCTACTTTGCTGAAACTCCAATCTATTATATGAGTCAATGTTCTTCCTTCCTTGAGGGGACCTCATTCCAATTCACTACCACTGAGTGCTTTAGCACCTGTGGCTCAGTACTCCTTGTGTGTACTGGCTGGCTGCGCTCTACCTACCATGGCAGATGCATCCTCATTGCCCAGCCAGCAAAATCATATCTCAGGACCCATTTTCTTCTACTACTTCTGATAGCCACTGTCAAGGTCATTGTCCCTGGTAAGAAGATCTGAGAAGATTAGCAGTAGGTTTGTGAGAGCAGACACAAGATGGACTCCTGAAGAAGCAAGATCCACTAAGAAACAGAATTGTGCAAAGGGAGAAAGCAAGCTGTGGTATGGCTACAGAGAAGGCTGTAGCCCAACCTACAGGAATTTCCGGAGCTGGAACTACACTCTGAGCTCTCCTAAATAGCAGTCAGGGAGCAGAGACATTGTTCCCTACATTGATCAGCTCATAAAAGTGACAGAGTGTCAACACCCAAGAGCCAGGGGACCAGGCTCTCTAGAGACAGGATCATAGGCATATGAATACTTGAGAGATGGTAGAATTTAATTGGCAATATGCATTCCCATGGAAAAGCCCTTCAAAAATGAAGGTAGATATATGTATTTTGAGACTGACACAGCTAGAGAGTTGGCTGCCCACAGGTGAGCATTGGAAACCTTACACAGAGTTTTAGGTGAAGGAAAAGTAACACTGGATAGACTATCAGAGATATGGGAAAGAATAGAAAGCAAAGAAAAAAAGCAAATCAGTGACAAAATTTAAAGTAACGTAGTAATTTCATAACCAATCATGTCATGAATCATGACAAATTCAATGATGCAACAGAACTAAGGGTCAGAATGGACAAGGGCAAAATTCTCCCATTGGTTCATAAAAGAGATTAGGAAGCCACTGGACACATAGTACCTAGGTCTTGTCAATTCTCATGGAACCACTAAAATGATAGAAGTGTGTAGAAATTTGAAAATAATAGAGAAAACAGAACAACAAGACTTTCAGTCAATATAAATAAGGTAAAAATGGAATGGAAAAAGAACAGATAAACAGGCATAGATAGAAATTGAGAAAGGATAATAAAAAGACATACTGCATATAAGACAGGATAAATGATGAAAGAGAAGACTGAGCTGAAGGGCTCATGTTTATGATCCTAGCTACCTAGATTCAGAGACATGGATTCAGAGATGAAGGTTTAAGATCAGATTAGGCAAAAAAAAGTTATTAGGACCCTATCTCAACTAATAAACTGGATGTAATGGAATGCATCTACTTCTACTTGGGAGAATTAGATAGGAAGATTGTGGTTCTAGTCTGGGCTCAGCCTAAAGAGGGACCCAGATACACTGAGAAAGGCCTTTGCATTTCATGATGCTGTTCTTGTTCATATTTACAAAAAAGAATACATCAAGAATACATAAGAGAAATGCATCAAGCAAGTTATTTCTTAAAACCCTTTTCTTTGAGCTCTATTTAAGGCTCAGAGCCACCCATGTTCAAATATCCCTGACAGGCTAATTCTCACACAGCATTTGTAAGAAACAGCTTAGCTACTGTCAATGAACTTCTCTTGCAAGCCAGTGGTATGGGCGTTCAGATTTTCATGCTTCATCTTACCTGCAGGTGGCATTGGAATAGTTTCAGGCAACAAATGCGATTTACCTTTCTTCTTCAGATGGTCCTTCAGCAACTCATTATCTAGAAAGTTAAGATATTGCAGGTTGTCATGTCCTATCTGTGCAAGGAGATACAACATACTATCACAGGGGTCATCTGCCTTTTCTGTGATTACAATCCAGTCAAACAGAATCGACACACGGAAGGACTGTGGACATGACAGGCTGTCCATGTTACACTACTTAGAGTAAGTCTCCACACATGGAGGAAGGATTAAGTACTTCTAGAGTTGCCTCCTCTCAATCCTGCTGTGCTACAACTCTGTAATAAAATGGAAACTAGAGCGACCTCTAGCGGGGTAGATGAGTTCAATATGAGTGGCCTGGGAGCCCACATCCATGGAGGAGTCCTGAAGGGACAGCTGGACACGTGGCTCCTGAATGAGTATGGTTGGGATCACAGTTTTCTTGGAGAGAGTGGGCAGGAAAGCGGGGTGAGGAAGGAAGTCACACATTTACTGCAGTCCTGTGTTTACAATGACCCTCATCACATCTGCTTGTTATAGAAGTTCTCTGGGCTGCTTTCCTTATTAAAGATATCCCCGACCAAACGGAGGCACCTGCGCATTGGAACCCTTTGCAGTCTTCTACCTTAACTCATATTTAAAACTTCATGCAGGTGGGTTACAGCTCATACGTCCACTTAACATTATGGTTTGGCAATCTAATGCATGCACAGCTCCTTCAAAATATCTGCCAAGTTATGATCCCTCATTTCCCTAAAACCAGCCCTCACTCCAAATTCTAAAAAACTGGAAAATTTGACCACATGTTTGTTCTTGAGCTACCTAGCTCCTGCCATTTCCCTTAACAATGTCCCCCCACACACACACCTTAAATGCTTTGCTTTATCATCTGAAATACAAAGATTTAATGGAAACTAGCAAAGCTCCTTAAGAATTACACTTACAAATAATCAGTAAGTTAAATAAGGTATCTTGATGGCAATTTGAAAATACTTCTAAGTGAACTAAAGAGGGGACAAAATCTTTAGTTTTAAATGAATAAATATTCAGGAAAGAAAAAATGTAATAGGAAAAGAAAAATGAAATTAGGGAAATAAGAGAAGAAAGAAAGTGAGAGAATATACGATAGGGATGTGATAAAGATGAAGCCAGATGTTAGTTAGACATAATGCAGATATGGAGAGCTTCTGGACTAGTTCCCCAGGCAGGGATCCTCTGATGACCAGGGCTATGGAGAGAGCCTTGTGTGTGTGTGTGTGTGTGTGTGTGTGTGTATGTGTGTGTGTGTGTGTGTGTATTGATAATTGGGTTTTAACTCAGAGTCTAGGCACTGTTCTTTAGCGTTTTTACTCAAGGCTGGCACTGTACCACTTGAGGCCATCTCCACTTTCGGCTTTTCAATAGTTAATTGGATATGAGAGTCTCATAGACTTTATTGTCAGAGCTGGCTTAAAACCTGGATCCTCAGATCTCAGCCTCCTAAATAGCTAGGATTACAAGCATGAGCCATCAACACTTAGCTTCCATAAAGACTGTAGCTATCTGAGCCAAGGGATTGTCCACTCTGCCCATCCCATGCTGTCATCTGAAGCTCAGTGGAGAGAACTTATTTCCCCCCTCCTTTTTTTTTTTTTTTTTTACCCCTTCCTGCTCTTCCTCAGATTCCTCCAAATTTCAGGAATCCTTAGCTGGTTGGAATCCTGTGGCTTCCAAAGCTGGTTTGAAATGGAGAGGCTCAGGCCACCTTAGATCTATTGTATCAGACTCTATCTTTGAATAAGATCCTTAAACCATTTCTATTCCATGAGAGATTGAAAATTGCTGGCCTGGAAAAGCCACTGGGAAGCTGTGCATGGTGGATCATGCCTGTAACCTCAATTACTTGGGAGTCAGAGATTGGAAGAATGATGGTGTGAGGCCAGCTTGTGCATAAAAGTTCACAAGACTCTACCTCAACTAATAAGAAACTGGGCGTAGTGGTTCATATTTATGTTTGTGACAGGAAACATAAATAGGCTGATTACAGTCCCGGCCAACCTGGGGGGAAAAGAGAGATCTAGCATGAAAAAAATGACAAAAGCAAAAGGGAATAGATACATGGTTTAAGTTGTAGAGTGTTTAACAAATTTGAGGTCCTAAGTTTAAGTCCCAAGCCCCCTCCCTTTTTATGGGGAGGGGGCTTGGGACTTCTCCCTTGAGTGTATGGTCACAGGCATGGGAAGGTGGTAATTGTACCTTTAACTCCCAGTCAGAGAGATAATGAGAATTTTCTCCCATATTCCTCTATGACCCCCATCTTTTCCTCATTTCAATGATGGCCAAATATGCCTCTATTTCTTTAGGTTGTTATGCTTGTTTGTTTCTCTAAGAGAATCTCACTCTTAACTTTTCCCAGGCTGACCTTGAATCAAGATCTACCTATCTCTGCCTCCTGAGAAGCTAGAATCTCAGGAATTCACCACCACAATCAGTTTAGTTTAGCTTCATTTTTGTTTTTGTTGGTCATGGGCCTGGGTGCTTTTCTGCTCAAGGCTAGTGATCTACCACTTTGAGCCACAGCACCACTTCCAGTTTTCTGGTGGCTAATTGGAGATAAGAGTCACATGAACTTTCCTCCCCAGGCTGGCTTTGGACTGTGATCCTTAGATCTAAGCCTCTGAGTAGCTAGGATTACAGGCATGAGCCACCATTACCCAGCTCAGATTAGTTGTTTTTGTTTTTGTTTTGTTTTTGGGTCCGGTCGTGGGCCTGAACTCTGGGCCTGGGCACTGTCCCTCAGCTCTTCAACTCAAGGCTAGTGCTCTACCACTTGAGCCACAGCACCACTTCTGGCTTTTTTCCTTTTTGCTTATGTGGTGCTGGGGAATCGAACGCAGGGCCTCATGCATGCAAGGTAAGCGCTCTACCACTGAGACACCTTCCCAGCCCCCTCAGATTAGTTTTGATACAAGATCTCATTGAACTTTTTGCCCAGACTTCCCTGAAAGTGTGAAATTCCTTTTTAAGAGAAAGGAACATGTTGGTCTAGTAAAAGTGCATGGCATAGGTCTTCACAGAAAATATTTATCAAGATAAACCATTATATTTAATGATAAAATGATGAAACATACATTTCTTATTTTAAAGATGTTTACAGGGACCTTACTATCCTTACTACCTAAGTATTCTTTTTTGATATATCTGAATCGAGTGTTTCTCAAATTTATCTGACAATGACAATTCAGATCACCTCAAACTCAGATCTGCAAAGCAGAGACTTGCAGGCATGACCCTTAAACACGTGCGCCCTGTAATTCTTACCATCTTTCCATTAGGAAGAACGGATCCAAGCCCATTGTGCTTTTCAGCAGATTTGACTTTACAACACAGCCTAAGCCTCATCTCCCATGCTAGTGTCTTCACATCCACAAAAATCATCATAAAGCCACTTCTCAATCTCCAGTTAATTAAACCACTACAGACTCTCCAAAATTTTAATTTCTAACTTTAGTCATCCTCATCAACAGACACTAGCTGGGCATGCTTTGAGGATTTGAAATCCCTCTTTGGAGTTTTGGGCTCTTAAACTTAGAACTTAATGGTTTGCCTCTAGACTGCTAAGAGACTCTTGGGTACCAGATGATATGAACAGTGTGAATGTTTATTATTATTATTATTAGTAGTAGTAGTATCTTTAAGTAGTTAGACAAAGGGGCTTCAATTCAACGTGTCAGATTGTGATTACAATGTATTCATGGGCAACATCACCCCTTTCATCATTCTCTGGGATCATTTCAAACTCCACCTATCCCCTCAATCTACCTGGCTCCATTTCCACATATGTATGTTGAATATTATGACTGTATCCGCTCACACTTTCATTCACCTGCCCATCCCCTTGAGTCTTCCCCGCCCAACACAAGTTGCAGCTTCGCAGTGTTCATGTTGTTAAACTGTAAGTTAATTGTTCAAAGGAGTTAGACCATTGGAATTGCTCCCTGCATATGCCATACTTTAGTTAATATGTTGATGTATATATACACAAGACACTGTGTATGTTTACATCTATATTTATAATTTAGATCTAATCTCCGCATATGGAAGAAAACATGCATCATTTGTCTCTCTAAGTCTGACTTACTTCATGTAACATAATTTTCACAGTCCATTTCCTTACAAATGAAAATAACATTCTTTGTAATGCATGAGTAAAGTTCCAACACACATACACACACACACACACACATACACACAACTACATTTTCTTGATCCATTTGTCTATTGAAGGGCACCTGGGCTGTTACCATAACTTGCTTATGATGAATAGTATAGCAGTAAATGCAATGTACATGGATGTGCAAGGGCAGTGTGAGTTTTTTAAGGTGTAAATTAATATACTTCATAAAACCCAACATAAATTGCTTCTAATTAGGACATAATTGTTCTTTGTGACAACAAAGAAAAAAACTCTTATTTACATTTCCTGAAATTCATTTCAATAAATATTATTTTAGAGGCACATAGTCATTATACCTTGGTGTTCCTCCCCTAAGAGTTTCCTTGTTGGGTCTCACTGCATGTAAATGTTTAGAGTCTTGTATAATTTATCATGTCCCAGTACATTTTAGCTCTAGCTTCCACCTATGAGAGAAGACATGCACTATATATCTCTCTGAGCTTGGCTTACTGAACATGATTTGTTCTAGGTTCATCAACTTCCCTGCACATCACATAGCATTATTCTTTTTAAGAGCTATATAAAATTTCATTGTATATAGGTACTACATTTTTGGATCCAATCATCTATTATAGGGCATCTGGGCTGTTTCCATAACTTGACTATTATGAATAGTGCAAGTGTCTTTGCAGAATCCTGGCTTGTTTTCTTCTGGGTAGATGTCTAGTAGTGGTATGGCTAGGTTGTAGGGAAGATATATGTTTAGTTTGTTTGAGGAAACTTCAGGCAGTGTGAGTTTTAAACCTCTTTGCTACCCCTCTTGATCTTTAGATAATTTGTGTAAATCAGAAATATTGTAGCTCATATTTGTGTATGTTTGGTTTCTCTCCTACTATAACTAGTTTATAATAGATTCCTAATTTACTGAGATGTTTTTAGCCATGAATATATATTAAATTTTGACTTTCCTCTATCTACTGAGTCGATTAGATTGCTTTTTAAATGGTTTTCTTATAAAGGTGCTAAATTCCACCAATTAATTTTTTAATATTGAATTTGTTCATTGTCATCCATGATTTCCTGGGATAATCACTATCAGTGAGGATATGTTAGCCTCCTAAATGTCTATGTTTGATTTGCTAATAATTTGTGAATGATTTTTATGTATCTGTTCATGAGAGACTTCAATATCTATAATTTTCTGTTTTTGCAATGTCTGTGTTTAGTTTCTGGCCAAGGTTACACTGAGTCATACAATGAAGTCAGTCCCTCTTTCTCCTGAAAATGTCCATCTTCATTTCTTCTCTGGAGGACATAACTGTTGCTCTCTAGCTGTGTCATTTCCTTATAGTTGCAACAAGATCCTCTAAGATTTCTTGTGGAACAGTTCTGCTGGATATACATCTCCTCCCTAGGCTGTCCTCTTGGTTCGGTCTTAGAGTTTGACCAGAGGAGCAGAGTTGCTCCCCCAGGAAGCCAATCCTTTTCAAGAAGAGACAGTGATCTGGATGCTGGTAGTCCTTGTCTATAATCCTATTTACTCAAAAGGCTGGGATCTGAGGATTGAGGTTCAAAGTTATCCCAGCCAGGAAAGTCCATAAGACTCTTATCTCCAATTAGCTGGCAAAAAGCTGCTAGAAGTGAAGGTATCGCTCAAGTGGTAGAGCACCAGCCTTGAGCAAAAAACAAAACAAAAAAAACAAAAAAAAACTAAGACAAAATGAAAAGCCCTGAGTTCAAGCCCCAGAACTGGTATAAAATCGAAAGAGGAGACAGAGGCTGTGGTTGGCCTAGTGTCCTAGATGAACTGGAGACACACACACAAGAACATGATTGTGGTCACACCCACTCTCCCTGTCCTGAATGACCAAAGCTTACCACTGGAGGTTTTCTCACTGCTTATGTTCCTTTGTATTCACTACAGCTTAAATCACTTTTCACTCCTGGTATGGTGCTGGGTAATACTTTCCCTGGAATTCCCAAGCAAAATTCTTTACATCTTCTAGATCACTCTCCCTAGAAGTTATCCAACTGTCTCAGCTAGCCTAATATGTTTGTATGCCTACAATAAAACATAATTTCTTAAACAGGATTTCAATATGAAATCCTAGTCCAGACAATGTTTACTGCTGTAATTTAGATCCGTGAATGCCCTCTAAAAGGCCCATGTGTTAAAGACTTGGGAAATGCTGTGGAGCTTTAGGAGGTGGGAGGAATTGGGCCCCAGGGGACCTCAAGGGGATGGGGGAAATAATTTCTGCGTCCCTTTTTCTGGGGGGTCCTGCCTACAAGGTGAGTACTTTCCTCACCTATTGTCCCAGGTGCACAAAAACTATAAGTAGGAGAATTGTGGTTGGTTCAGACCAGCCACAGGTAAAAACACAAGGCCCTATCAGAAAACAGAAAAAAACAGAAACTAAAGACAGAAGGACTAGGGATGTAGTTCAAGTATAGAGCACTTGTTGTCTAGTAAGTACAAGTCCTGCTTTCAATCTCCAGGATTATAAGAGAGACAGAGAGAGAGAGAGACAGAGAGAGAGAGAGAGAGAGAGACAGAGAAAGAGAGAGAGAGAGAGAGAGAGAGAGAGAGAGAGAGAGAGAGAAGCACAAATTCAAGTTCGCTCATGTACTCAGAGTTCCCAAGATATCCACAGGTGAAATATAATGCCTTTGTGTGTGTGTATGTATGTGTATGTGTATGTGTATGCACACATGTGCACACACACATGCACACCAGTACTGGGACTTGAACTCAGGGTCTCACATCCTCAGCTTTCTTGTTCACAACAGGTGCTCTACCACTGAGTCATACTTCAAACTCAGAATCTTGCTGGTTAATGGGAGATGGAATCACTCAGACTTTTCTTCCCTGGCTGGCTTCAAACCTCAACTCTCAGATCTCAGCCTCCTAGATAGCTAGGATTACAGGTGTAAGCCAGTAGGGCCTGATTCCATCTTTGTTCTTAGCACAGTATTCCATGAGGGAGGTTGGAGCATTTTCTTGGAAGCACATAAATCTGTACAGTTTTAATGTACACATTCCTCTCCTTCCAACATACAGGTTGATCATCCATAACACAAGTCTGTCCTAGACTCTTCCATGATCTTTAGATCTTCCCTTCAGATAGAAAGGGGAAATAGATAAGCTTCCATGAATTGAAAAATAGATCCATAGCTTCTTTTTGTTCCACAGAAAAATACAGAGGAAGATACAGCTGCTCCCTCTCAGCTTCCTCTCCTCCCCCCACTTTTATTCCCTTCCAGTTTGTCCTTTCTAGTTAATCCTAATACTTTTCCATCATTGTTGTTTCTCCAGGGCCTCTGTCTACCCCCCACCCCTCCCACCCAAGGAGGCTGACCTCATCACCCTCTCCTGTCTGTTCCTTCCCTGAGCTTTGGCTGACCTTTGGTTGACCTTGAACCTGGGAGGTTGAATAAGGTTGGCTAGCCAGCCAAGTAGTTATAAATCTGAAGATCCACCTATGGGATCAAGCATGGATTGCAACTTGAAATAAATCCAGAATCAATGACAAGTTCGTTATTGCTTTACATAGGACTTGAAAATGTACTCTTGAAAGAGTAAACTTAAAGCATTTTTTATCATCTGTTCAATTATAATACACATTTCTTTTACTTTTTAAGTAGCCTTCTGAATTGGTCCATTAATTGTTAATTCTAATGATGTGGTGGTCTGAGACAATGACAGCCCCAATAATCCACACAGGCTGGCCTGCATACCCTAGTGTGGGATCCTGCTCCTGAATCTGTTTTAAAAAAATGTTAAATTAGCATACATTGTAGAAGGAGGTTTTATTGTGACATTTCCATACACATATAAGTGTACCATGTTCTCTGTCACTTTTTTATCCCCTTCATTCCCCCTTCTTCCACTTGAGGCACACTTCCACTGTCCGAATCTGGTCTCTTGTGACTCACTAAGAGACCATGGCAGAAGTGATGCTTCAGTAGATCCAGACATAAGAAACCTAGAAGCTTCCACAAGGGCTCTGAGGGAAGCCAGAAGTCATATCAGAAGCCCAATTTGCCCTAAGACTTCCACATATGGAAGCCTATCCTAGCCACCTGGAGGGGACACAGAGAGGGAAACTAAGGCCTTAGCTGCACTAGGAGGAATTCCTTGTCAATAACCAGCACCAACGAGTTAGTCTATAAATGAGGTCATCTTGAGAGTGATTCATCCAACTCTGAGCCATCCTACTAAGGTCACAGGGGAAGGAAGAAAAGCTGCTCCCAATAGATCCAAATCACAGAATCATGAATAAATCAGTAGTGGTTGATGTTTCAGCACAAAGTCTTACTGTGGTTTCTCATTCAGCACACCTAACTGAAGCAGGACTTAGGGACTGACCATGTTGAGCTACAATAGGATTCTGTCCAGCTCAAAGGGAGGGCTGGAAATGGCTTGTAATGGCATCAGAAGGTCCTGTGATTTGTTTCCATTTTTCCACTTCCAGTCTTCTTAGAAGGTCAGATGGCATTTCCTGCTGATGTTGCAGAGAAGTCACTCTAAAATAATCTTGAGTTTTAGAGGAGCTTGTCACTAGAAAGGAGTGAGGAGGAGGAGGAGGAAGAGAAGTAGACACCATAGTGGATGGTTGTTTTTGGAAATCAGAGGTTCGTTATATATTGATGATCATTAAAGATGAAGGCAGGAGGGCAGACGCAAAAGACTCAGTGTGAGATAAGGGAGATCAGGAAACAGTAAAACATTGCAAATAAGGTAACGGAACACCTGCACCCTAGCTATTTAACTCAACAATCTGGACAGGATCAATCATGAAATGCCATTCAAGAAATAGACAGTAATAGTACAGGACATGCTTCTGGGTGAGTTTATTGAGGTTCTCAAACAGGTATGAGCCTTTTGTATACTTAGAAGCTTGAGGTGTTTCTGCATTTTTTTTGGGGGGGGGTCTGGTCGTGGGGCCTGAACTCTGGGCCTGGGCGCTGTCCCTCAGCTAGCGTTCTACCACTTGAGCCACAGCGCCACTTCTGGCTTTTTTTTTTCCTTTTTGCTTATGTGGTGCTGAGGAATCAAACCCAGGGCCTCGGGCATGCAAGGCAAGCGCTCTACCACTGAGCCACCTTCCCAGCCCCACACTTTCTCTGTCATATTTCTTTTCTAATAATTTTTGTATCATTTTTACTTAAAAAAATAGATAAATGAAAGAACCAGTGGCTCATACCTTTAATCCTAGCTATTCTGGAGGTGGAGATCAGGAGGATAAGTATTCAAAGTCAGTCAGGACTAAACATTTTTGAGTCTCTAGTTTAACCAACAGCTGGGTTGATACCACGTTGGTGCTTGCCTGTCAGCCCATCTATGCAAGAGGCTGAGATTTGCAGTGAGAATCACAGTTCCAGATAAGCCTAGGTAAAAAATGTTCATGAGAGCCCATCTTAACAGAAAAAGGTGGGTGTAGTGGCACAGATCTCGCCACGGTGGAAAGCCTAAATAGGGGGTCATAATCCAGACCTGCTTAAAGCACAAAGCAAAACCTATTTCAGATACCCAGAGCAGAGAAGATGGGAGATATGGCTTAAGGAGTAGAGCACCTGCATAGCACATCTCAAGTCAGAACCCTACTATCACCAAAAATATAATAATAATAATAATAGCAGCAATAAATGAAGATAAAAACACTGGGTCACTATCCAGGTGTGTGGTCTGCTTAGGTGTTGAGCAACTTTGTCGGTAGCCATGGCCTGGCCAATTTCCCTGAAAGGACTTGGGGTCTTACCAGTTGTTGCTCTCATATTTGGTATCTGCACAGAGGGAAGTTCTATTACATCTGACATCTGTCTTAATGTTTACCCAAGTAGATGGTGAAATCACAGAGTCTGCTAGTTTATTAGCAACACCAGGAAGCGGAGATATGTGGTTGGGAGGGAGGTTGAGGGAACACAGATGAACGCAGAGAGGAAGGGTGGATGAAAACAGTCCTACTAGTCAATATACATATGTGAAAATGGAACCAGGTAACTTGAGGGAATGGATGAGGTAAAGAGAAATGGGAGAGAATTGTACTCACAAATAGATATATTGAATTAAATGCCTTTGAACAACTATTTATATAGACAGTAAAAATAAACAAGTTAAAATAAATGTGTGCATACAACTTTTGTTCTGTCACTATAATTTGTAAACAATTTTATTATGCCTCTGTGTATCTAGGCCACATGAAACAAAAAGATTAAACTGTATTTGTACACACACACACACACACACACACACACACATATACACAAGACACAGATTATAGAGCTTACTGCATTACTGCATAAAAGATACAATATTAGACAACCACAGACCTTTCCAGCAATTTGCCATCTAGTTTTGACTTACATATCTGAGTAACACCTACTCTTGATTCCTGATGACAACATTATGATCTACATTAATTGATTAAAAAATAATGCAATTCAGTTTCCACAGGCTAATATGACAGATGTAGCTGTACATTCATCAGGGGGCTTCCTTCAGCTTTTCTCAACATTTAAAACAGAACTTGAAATAACATAATGAACACCTAGCAGCTCTCCTCCTAAATTTACTGATTATTAACATTTTACTATTTTGCTTTTTCCTTCCCCCTCTAACACTGCTGTGTCATTTGAGAATAAGTTACAGCCATCAGCTCTGTACTAGCATGTATTACTTGAGAGCAATCACCTCATTATTGACTCAATATTTAATACATCATATGAGAATTTCCTTAATTGCAACCCCAATGATCTTCCATGCTGTTGTCCTAACTTCAGGATGCAAAGATATGTGTCCCATTTGGCCTTTATGCTTCTTTGGTGCCTGTGCTCTGATTTGCTTCTCAGGACTCAGCATTTTTGAGGAGTCAGGCTAGTCATCTTGTAGAAAGAATATCACATCCTCTGGATTTGACTGGTTGTTACTCTTTTTTTTTGTTAGTCATGGGGCTTGAACTCTGGGCCTGGGCACTGTCCCTCAGCTCTTCAGCTCTTCAGCTCTACCACTTGAGCCTCAGTGCCACTTCCTGTTTTCTGGTGGTTTATTGGAGATAAGAATCTCACAGACTTTCCTGCCTAGGCTGGCTTTGAACCATGATCCTCAGATCTCAGCCTCCTTAGTAGCTAGGATTACAGGCATGAGCCACCAGCTCCCGGCTGGTTGTTAATCTGGATGGATACACAAACAGCTTTAATAAGAAAACAAACTGGCCGTGTTGGCTGCTCCTTCTTACAACATTGGTTTGTCCAGTGATTGGTAATGCTGACTCGGTTTCTTCTGCCATGCCAATCCTTTTCCTCTTTGTACTTAAGAAATAATCTGTGGAGAGATCCTTGGGGACCGCATACCAGATGGCTCCTCACCTGGTGGCTTTTGGATTCATTCATCCCTGCCTGCCTTGGCCATTACCTCAATAGTAGCAAAACTTGTTGATTGATTTACTTCCCTCTTTCCATATCTATTAAGTTTTATTCTGTGATAACACTTACATATTAATAAAAAGGTATCTCCTTTCCATCTTTAAAGCTGTTATTAATGACCTGAACTTTTAATTCACTGTTTTTTTATATTACTCATTTCGTTTTGTGATTGGAATTGATTCAGTCTCTCATACATGCTGAGATGTTCTTTACCACTGAACTACACACTCAACCCTGATTTGAAGATTCTCTTTTTTTAGTCAATGTCTTATATCCTCTGATGCCTTTTTTTGGCGGGGGGTGGGGTGGGGAGGGAGGTTGAACTCAGAACCTGGACACTGTGCCTGAAGTTTCTTTTGCTCAAGGTTATAGCTCTACCACTTCAGACACAGCTCCACTTTGGCTTAAATCTCACAGACTTCTGCGTAGATTGGCTTCAAATTGTGATCCTCAGATCTCAGCCTCCTAAGTAGTTACAACTACAGGCATAAGCCACCAGCTTGTTGTTGTTGTTTTTTTAATACTCAAATTGCCTCACCTCTTGTTGATGGGAATCCCTGTCAGTGAGCACTTGTCAATTTTTACACTTTCTGCCATCATCCTGTTTTGTCTGGGCTCTTTCTTGTGCTCTGTTGCTGTAGAACTTTCCTACTCATTTGTGATTTTTCTGTGAGTGAAAATTTATGTTGTTCCTACCATATGTGGCTGTACCTCTTTATTATTTCCACCGTGTGTGGTTGTACTTCAAAACATAATTCGTAACTTTGTGCATGAATAGATTTGTAGCTGTAGTGCGCTATCTCAAGGGCAAACATCAAAAAGTGATTTTGATGGATTAAAACACAAATGTCTGTGTTATTTTGCTGGAAATTGTCAAAACCCCTCTAGAGGAATAACATTGTGCATTTCTATTAGTCATAGACAGAGGAGCAGCCTTCAAAGCAGTCAGAATTATTGTAATCCCATTTTTGCAATAACTTCGATCCTTTTGCTTCATACTTAGTCAATCTTTGCAGCATTTTAAGATTTTCTATCCTAATTTTTATTTATTATAAAAATAATATATGTTCAACTATGTGATCTTTTTAAGTCACAAATCAGCACAAATATCATATATAATTATTAATTTTTTACATGTTTTATTATTATATATTTAAGTAGTTGTACAAAGGAGTTCCCACTCTACAAAACAGTAATATGTACATTTTTAATTTTTAAATCATTTGCAAGTACCTTAACTCATTTTGGCTTTGTTATTACAGTTCTAGGGAGTGGTCATAAAATGATGGAATTTTTATATAGCTTATGTATTGGCTTTGAAATGTATTCCAAAGAGACACTCAAAAACTATTTTGATAATGTAGTCATAAAATGCAATGTATTCCTACAAAATTAAGAAAAGTGAAGGAAGGGGTAAGTTGGGAGGGATGGGTGAGATTGTTGAAGAGATGACATTGAGCAAGATGCATTGTGTTCGTAAACTGCTCTGTTGAATGGTAATTCCTTTGTACAACTGCTTAAAGATAATAAAAAATGTTAAAAAAAAAACTGTCAGGAGCAGTTTAACATCATTTGAATAAGTTTTTGGCTTTCCACAGTAGCACTTTTAAAAAAAGAAATCTGTTTTCAAGTACATTAATATTACTGTATGATTAGTAAATAATACTCTAAGGTCATGTCAGAGTTGGTTTACCACTGGAAAATATAATTATGAGAGTCTAGCATAAGATTTGTGTAAATTATTTGATCTTGCTAGAGTAAGTGACATCAACTATTCCATTTAAAAGAAACAAACTTATTTGCATGTTAACAAAGAATATGCTCACTGGCTAAAATTGCATCCTTGAGTTGTAAACAAAAAAAAAAAAAAAACAAATCAAATAGGTGAGTAAGTTACAGAATGATGATGTTCAATGTTTATTCAACTACAAGAGGTGGTAAGACATGTATTTCCTCCCATAATTAAGAAATGCTTACAAACCCTGAGACCAGTGGCTTACACCTATAATTTTAGCTATTTAGCAAACTGAGATCTAAGTATCCTAGTTCAAACCAGCTGGGGCAGAAAAGTCCCCAAGACTATCTCCAATTAGCCAGCAAGAATATTCTATAGAAGGCATGTCTCAAGTGATAAATCACCAGCCATGAGCAGAAAAGAAAATAGCTAAGCTTAGAGCTTGAGGGTCTGAGTTCCAGTACCATCACACACACACACACACACACACACACACACACACACACACACACAGAAATATTTTCAGTATATTTCAAATTAGTGATAAATTCTTAAGTGATTAAATTAAATGCACTCTAGACATCCAATTTACCTTAAATCAAACCACGTTTTGTTGAACATACATAAAAGTACTAACTTGAGTCTGATATAACCAAGCAAAGAGCACAAATATTTCTAACCAATGATGTTATTATTGCTTTGGCTGTGATTGCAGGAAGTTGGGTTGGGATTTTGGGGTCTTGTTTTCAGCTCAGATTTGTAAGGCCTGTACTCACAGTGATGCATTTTTCTCTTGGATTCTGTTCTCAGCATAGACAGCTCTCAGGGAGTGGACTAAGACTTCTTAACTCAAACCATGTCATCAATTGAGATGTCCTAGATAAGAATGTCAGGAATCTCTTTCATTCTGCATAGATGAACTGAAAGTAGAAGTATAATATATGCTCTCCTTTATATTACATGTGCACTTAAATACACAAAAAACACAATGTACTATACAGTGTAAATTTTGCTAAGTGCCTACTGTGTGCTAGGCATTGATTTGCTCCCCCTTATAACCCCCCTCCCCATGCTGGTCCTAGGACTTGAACCCTGGGCCTGGGTGCTGTCCCAGAGCATTTGTGCTCAAAGCTAGTGCTCTGTCACTTGAATCACAGCTCCACTTATGACTTTTTGTGGTTACTTGGAGATAAAAGTCTCACGGACTTTTCCGCCCAGGTTGGCGGAAAAGTCATATCTCAGCCTCCCAAGTAACTAAGATTATAGGCGTGAGCCATGGGGCTGTCCAGGCATTGATTCTTTTATGTAAAATCTTAGCTAGACATAGCGCCAAAGATAATACTTATGTAGCCAGACACTGGTGGCTCACACCTGCAATTCTAGCTACTTAGGAGGCTGAGATCTGAGGATCACGGTTCAAAGCCAGTCCACGCAAGAAAGTAGTGAGACTCGTATCTCCAATAAGCCACTAGATAACTGGAAGTGGTGCTGTAGCTCAAGTGGTAGAACGCTAGCCTTGAGCTGAAGAGCTAAGGGAGAGTGCCCAGGCTCAAAGTTCAAGCCCCATGATCAACCAAAAAAAAAAATAGCACTTGCTCAAAACAGGTTCATAGACAAATAGAATAGGAGATGCAGAAATAAGCCCTTTCTTTCCTCACTAAGTTCACCTCCTCACACACATGTACAAAAATACATTGGTAAAAGGACAGCCTCTTTAACAAGCAGTGCTGGGAAAGCTGTATATCTACATGTAAGGGCCGAAACTAGATTCCTACTGCTCGTTCTATACAAGAATCAATTCAAAATGGACTTCAGTGCAGGGCATGAACCTTGAAACTATTACATGAAAACACTTCAAGATATGGAATTGTAATAGCTCAGGAAGTTATAGTACAAAAATGGACAAATGCGATTACATCAAATTAAAAAACTGGACAGCAAAAGAAATAATCAGTACAGTGAAGAGACAATCTATCGAATAAGAGAAAAAATCTTGGCTAGATATTTGTCCAGCCAGGGAATAATATATAAAATATATAAAGAGCTCAAAAAATTAAACCTGATCAATAGATGGGCAAATAAACTGAACACATTTCCAAGGAAGATGTCTAGATGGATAGCAAATGCATGAAAAAAATGTTCAACATCTTTTGCCATTAGGAAAATGTATCTCTGGTTTACAATGAAATTCTACCACATCCTAATCCAAAAGGTCATCAGCAAGTAGATAAGGATTTGGAGCCCTTATATACTGTTGCTAGGAATGTAAATTAGTGCAGCCACTATGGAAATCACTATGGAGGTTCCTCACAAAATTAAAAATAGAACTATCTTATAATCCTGCTATACAATTCCTGGGCATATATCTGAGGACTGTAAGTTAGCATACAAAAGAGGACCTGCAATCTGCTTATAGCAGCACTGGCCACAATAGTCAAGATAAGGGTCCCCTAACAGAGCTCACAGATGAAGGGATAAAGAAAATGTGGTACATATACACAATGGAGTGTTACTCAGTCATTAAGAAGAATGAAATGATGTCATTTGTTAGAAAATAATAGAAGTGGAAATTATTGTATCAAGTGAAATAAACCCAGTCATGCAAAGACAACTATTGCTTGCTTTCTCTTGTATGCGGAAACTAGGGAAAACAAAACAACAAAAAATGACGCTGTGAAAGTAAAATTGAGCCTATCAGAGAAGTAGAGGAGGAACAGAAATGGAGGGAGGACATGGGGGATTTAAAAAAAGTACTGGGCACTTGTGGCTCAAGCATGTAATCCTAGGTATTCAGAAGGCCAAGATCTGAGGATCCATTTGAAGCCAGCCTGGGCAGAAGAGTTAGTGAGATCTTTATCTTTCATTAACTAGCAAAAGCCAGAAGTGGAGCAGTGGCTCAAATGGCAGAGTGCTAGCCTCGAGCAAAAAAGCCAAGTGAAATGCAAGGACCTGAGTTCAATCCCTAGTATCAGCAGAAAAAGGAAGGAAAGAAGTCAGGAAGGGAGGGAGGGAGGGAAAGAAAAGGAAGGAGGGAAGGAAGGAAGGAAACAAGGAAGGAAGGAAGGAAGGGAAGGAGAGAAGGAGGGAGGGAGGGAGGGAAAGAAAAGGAAGGAGAGAAGGAAGGAAGGAAAGAAGGAAGGAAGGAAAGAAGGAAGGAAGGAAGGGAGGGAGGGAGGGAGGGAAAGAGAAGGAAGGAAGGAAGGAAGGAAAAAAGGAGAGAAAGAAAGAGAGAAGAAAGAAAGAAAGAAAGAAAGAGGGAGAAAGGGAAGAAGAAAAGAAGGATGGATAACAAGGATGTGCATACAATCAAAGCACATTATATTTGTGTATGGAATGTTATGATAAAGCCCTTTACTTACTATGTACAATATTATCAAGTTTTAAAAAGTCAGAGAGATGGGGCTAAGAAGGTGGCTCAGTGGTAGAATGTTTGCCTCACATGCATGAGGCCCTGGGTTCAATTCCTCAGCACCACATAAACAGAAAAGCTGGAAGTGATGCTGTGGCTCAAGTGGTAAAGTGCTAGCCTTGAGGTGAAGAGCTGAGGGACAACGCCAGGCCCAGAGTTCAGACCCCACGACCAAAAACATAAAAATAAAAATCAGAGAGAAAGAAATTCTTAGCTAGAAAGTTATATACATACACAATCTACTTAATCTAAATTGCAGAGAGGATACAATGTTCCTTACTATGGGAGAGAGCCCATGAATCTAAAAGATTAAATAACATTGCTGATAATCATTAGAGAGATTATATTGGCACTGCGTCTCTGGATGCTAGGAAATATTCGCCATAATGAGCTTTCCTAGGTAGAATAGAGTTTTCCTTAAAAGTTTCCAGTGTACGTGATTGAAATTCGTTTTCCTTATGCACTGAATGCAACAGACTTTTTCTGTGTGTTCACAAAGTCATCATCCCTGTCACTGCTGCCTTGATTGGTGACGAAGTGCTGGCATCGACCCCACAGAGGCCTCTGATGCTTCGCAGACAGGGTCCAGTAATGCCAGATAGCCGGTTGTTTTTCCAGCTTTCTGGAAGCCTTGAGGATGACTGCTAAGGGCAGAAGGGAAAAGCTGGCACCTTCTAACATCAACAGAAATGCATTATGAGGCGGTAATTCGTGCCATAATAAAGACAGAAATCTGAGCAAGTCCCTGGCCCCCAGAGGATGGTAGGAGAGAGGGTAGAGTGAGTTTGTTCCTTAATAATGAGTCTATTTGCTGTACCAACCATCAACCAAGGTACTGTCCAGTTAGTGAAAGGCTTGGTGCAGGTGATGTACAGAGGGGTTACAGTTTCATAAATTATGTAATGAATAAATTTCCTTTTTGGACAACATTACACCTTCCTTTACTGTCTCCCAGTTTTTCCCTCCTGTCTCCAACTACAAGTTGTATAGCTCATTTTTCAACATAGTGTCTAGTGGGTACCGCACTGCTGAAATTGTTCACCCTTTGTCTCCATTTCTGTGCCCTCTCTTCCCCTTCCAGGGACATAAACAGATGAGCAAGACAACAAAAAAGCCTTCTCATTTCTATTCTGCTTGTTAAACTACTGTTACCTTAAATATGGCTCTGAGACCAGAAGTAGAGAATCATCCATAGCCTGAAAGAAATTAGGAATATGGGGCTCATAGACCTAGTGGGTCAATGCTTGCGTTTTAACCAGGCGTCCTAGTAACTCCTACAAGTGTGAGCATCTTCCCTTAAAGCATTGGAGCATTATGTATATCTTACAGCCCAAGATAGCCCAAGGCTGCAAGACACACATAATGTCAACCACCCTCCTGGAGACAGAGCTGCTGGGTCCGTGGCTTTAAGGCCACAGCTACCTGCTTGTGCCGCATCAGCCCCACAGGCTGCTTTGCTAGGATACTCTGCTCTAAATTTGTCTAATCTGACTGTAAAAGGCCTCCGGACCTCTTTCCTCAGGTGTCAAGCAGCTTCTCATAATAGATAGCCAGATTTCACTGTGGGGGAATACAGGGTCTAAAGGCTGTGCAGAAATGTTGGGTGTACCCTCTCACCAAGTATGAGGTCTCTCCTCAGCATTCCTCTTACCAGGATGACAGTACTGGTTCGTATGGTTCCAGATGCTTCTCCTTTGAAAAAGAAGCTCAGTGTCAAACTGTTCCAAACTTGATTGATTGATTGATTGATTGATTGCAGCAATCACTAGGGCTTCAACTCCAGGTGTGAAGCTCTCTCTCAGTTATACTCATGGCTGGCACTCTACCACTTGAGCTATGCGTCTAGTCCATTCTTTTGCTGGTTAATTGTAGTTGAGTTACACAGGTGGGGCAATGGTAATTCATCTTTGTAATCTCAGGAGGCTGAGATCTGAGGATTGTAGTTTGAAGCTAGTTGGGGCAGAAGAGTCTGAGAGACTCCCATTTTCTATAAACCACTCAAAAGCCAGTAGTGGAGGTATGGCTCAAGTGATAGAGCACTAGCCTAGAATTAAAAAACTAAGAGGAAGCACCCAGTTCCTGAGTTTAAGCCCCAGTACCTACACAGAACAACAACAACAACAAACACCACACATGTCTTTTCTGCCCAGACTGGCTTTGATCCTAGATCTTCCAAGTTTTAGTCTCCTGACTAGTCAGACTTATAGACATAAGCCAACAGTACTCAGCTCCCTTATTTTTTAGATACATTTTAATGGAAACTTGAAGAGAAAAATAATTATCTTGGAATTATGACAGTAGGTAAGCCTAGTGACAGGAATAGAAATATTTGGATACTGTCTCCCTTCTGTTTTGATTCTCCTTTAGCACAGCTTTTTAAAACATGGATAACATATATTAATACTTTAATAATACATGTGTATGTTCTGGAAAAAGTGATTTTCATAGATTATGTTTTTCAGTAAGCAGAGTCAAAGTACATCCTAAATATTGGCCTTTGTTGCCATAAATCTAGAAAAACTAGAGAGAGTCAAAATGTTTCCAAGTTCCCAGAATATAATTTTCCATCATGGGAATTATGTTGACCACGTTTTAGTAAATGGAATCTTTTCCTTCCTTCTGGCCATGAAACTGGACTTTTCTGACCCTCATGCAAAAGATGATTCATCTTTCTACATATCCATTTATTTAAAGTCTCATCAAGTGGAATGCAAAGTTGGAGTTGAACACAGTTTGGAGACAGATGACTAATTTCCTCAACTATTTCTAGAGTTTTCCTTTGGCTATCTGTTGCCTCAAGTAGGATTGTTTGGTGAAGTCTTCCCCCTCCCCACTCAAGCCCTTCCTTTTCAGTGAAGAAATAGAAAGTGAAGGGCTGGTAATGGAGCCATTAAAAAAAAAAAAGTAAGTCCACTGGGCCCTGCCTCCTATTCATGGACAAGAACTGTGGTTGTGCTATTCAGCTGAGGTTAGTCTAAAGGAATTTTCATCAACCCTCAATCAGCTAAATCCCATGGTGATTTTCCTAAACATAACTAGCTCACTGGTTTCCAGCATATTGTTTCCGTGTCATTGAAGCATTTATGTTCTTGCAGAAACAACTAAAACAGCCAATTAGCAAAAGTCTAATGTGAAGGGGAAAGTAGTACACAACCTGCCAAGAAGTGTGGCTGAGGTAGAAATAGCAACTAAAAATCTATCAGGACTCCACCTGCCCCTGTGCAGCCCTTGTTGACCCCCTTGCTTATGTGTACTGCTAGATAGTTGGGGTAGGTGGGGAACAGTCAAGTGTAGAATTGAAGAGCAAGGAGGAAAATGATCCAGGAATTCCTACTCTTCTTTTTAGAACAACCCATGACAAAAATGCCCATCATTGATGATGGCAGCTGAGACAATGAAGGGATCTGGTAACGTTAGCATGTGATCTCTGGGACACAGTGGCTATGGTCAGGGAGGTGATGTTAAGAACCCCAAACCACAGCTTCGTAGCATATGAGCCTCTTGGACTTACATAGTTCTGGAAAAGTGAGTCTTGGTTATAGTGAGGGAAGCCCTACAGGAACACACACACACACACACACACACACACGCATACACACACACACACACACACACACATACACACACACACACACACACACACACACACAAGGAATACAGGTATTGTGCATTTTTACTTGTCAGTCTTCTCCAAGACTTGATCTTTCACCACAGCCTCTTCTCATTCTGCACATGCCTCATGAGCAGCTTCCTTCAGGATTTTAACAGTCACCCAAGCAGATGACTCCCCAACCCCCACCCAGCCTGGCCTCTCTTCTAAGAAAGCTCTAGAAGCATCATGCCACTGCTCATGGGCTGTCTTCTTCAAAGTCTTTTATGGGACCTCACAATAGCTATATTGAAACACAGCTTCTCTGTTCTCCTGTCTGCTGTCTCCAGCCTGACTCACTGTCCCTCCCCACCCCTGCCCCACCCATTCCAGGCATTTTAGAAGTGAATTGTCTGCTCTATGCTATGTGTTTCTCTCCTATGAGCTGGATGTCAATAGCTGGACTCCCAAGGAAGCCCTGCCATGGCCCCAACTGTGCACAGCAAGCAACCCTGTCCATACCTCCTAGTGAGAAAGCAAAGTCTGATGGGGGAGAAGGGAGAGTAATTAAGCAGTTACAGCATAGTTGGAGAAAATATTTCAAGCTGAGTGCTAAAATGACTGTGTTGAGAATCTAGGAGGCAAAGTACAATCTCAGACGCCTTCCCAAAGGTGCTTGTGAATAACAGCCCCGTCTGTGAGAAGCCCACCATGATTGCTATCACAAACACCCATTCTACCTTTGGCTCTGGCCTTTTCTTACATCTCCTGTTTCACCTTCCCTGTCTTCACATTCACGCCTCTCCTCCTCACACAGAAGTCCTGGGCCATTTTCCTACTTCATCTGGCCAAGCCCTCCGGTTCCTATTCTGGAATCATCTTCCTGGAAACAGGTGGGTTAGAGGGGCAGCCACAAAGCCCGTCATGCTCATGGCTTCCTATGACATGGCTCTGACTCCAATCACTGTCCCGTGGGCCTCCTCAGCATTTCTCATTTGGCTTGCAGTCTCCACCTGCATTTTTATGGAGGAATAGTTGGTGTAAGAACCAATTGCTGAAGTCCGGCACCTGGATCAATGTCTCCCTCTGCCACGTAGATGTGTGGGTTTCTTGAGCTTGCTCATTTCCCAAATTTCCCTCAGGCTTCTCCTGCATCAAGTGGGGATTAGGATGTTCCCTTTCCTACTCTAGTGTGGATCAGTGCACCAAGGTAGTCATTGGTGGTAAACTCAATGTTATCCAACTACAAGAGGAAGGAAGGCTGGGCACCCATGGCTTATGCCTGTAATCCTAGCTACTCAGGAGACTGAGATCTGAGGATAGGGGGTGGAAACCAACAAGAAAGTTTGTGAGACTCTTATTTCCACTAAACTACCAAAAGAGCTCAAGTGGAGCTGTGGCTCAAGTGGTAGAGTGCTAGCCTTGAACAAAAGAAGCTCAGGGTCAGTGCCCAGGCCCAGAGTTCAAGCCCCAAGATGGGCACCAAAACAAACAAACAAAAAGAAATAAATAAAAGAGAAAGCTGAGCACTGGAAGGTCATGCCTGTAATCCTAGCTACTCAGATGGCTGAGATTGGAGGATTACAGTTTAAAGTTAGCCTGGGCAGGAAAGTCTGTGAAACTATGATCTCTAATTAACTACCCAAAATCCAGAAGTAGAGCTCTGGCTCAAGTGGTACAGTGCTAGCTTTAAGAACAAAAGCTCAAGGACAGTACTCAAGCCCTGAGTTTAAGCCCCAGGACCAAAAAAGGAAAGGAGGGCTAGATGCATGACTCAACAGTACAGTGCCTATCTAGTGAAGCACAGGCCCTGAATTCAAGCCCTTCTATGGCATACAAAAAAAAAGAAGATTAGATAACAGAAAAAAAGGAAAGGAGATAACAAAAGGATAAGCATGAAGGGGGAACTGTGGCTCAAGTGGTAGAGCACTAGCCTTACGCAAAAAGAGCAAAGGGACAGTGCTCAGGACCTGAGTTCAAGTTCCAGTACCTGCACAATAATAGAAAAAAAGGACAGCTACAATTTATATAACTTATGTCAAGTGCCGCAAACCCTTTCCTCTCTCCCTGCAACCATCTTATAATGGAGATTTGCTGAAGAGCCAATGGAGTTAGCATGGAGCAGAGACAGGAACTGAGCCCAGGCCCCTTGGCCTCATCATTATCAAAGCTGACACTTCAGTGCACAGTGAATGCTACAGATCTAACATATGGTTCCATTAATCAGATGACAAACTGGAGAAAAAAGGAGTACTCACTCAACCAAGTGTTGGCATTCAGACCCAAGTCTTTTGCTCCTCAGAGTTCACATTCTTTACCACGGGGGAGAGGAAACACCCATGAGGGGCAGGTCACTAAAGAAGCTACGCCAAAGTCAAAGATGAACCTGACCATGACAACATTTGGCTCTAAATGAGATGGTTGAAGTCTTAACAGAAAAAGGAGGATCCAAAACAGAGCTAGAGCTGAAGGTTGCTGGGAACAAGGGTGGGCGGTCTGCTGATTACCCTCATGTTAGGGGAGGGCTTAGACAAGCAGAAAAACTTGTTGAGATCTCTAGAAGGTTCTGCCAAACTCACCACACCCACATGGCTGCTACCGTTAAGGTGTATAATACACAATTTTTTCATGCTACGCTAGCATTCTAATGTATTCGGTTTGGGGTTCCTACTTGCATAGATTTAACTGAGCTGTCAATGTGGCTCAAGTGGTAGAGTGTCAGCCAAACAAGTGTGAATGCCTGAGTTCAAATCCCATTAGTCAAGATGCAGTGGATTCACAAACAAACACGTTGAATCGAAACCTCTCTGTACTACTTAAAGATTATAAAGTATAGTTCTAGGCACTGTGGCTCATGCCTAGCTATTCAGGAGGCTGAGATCTGAGGATCACCGTTCAAAGCCAGCCTGGGCAGGACAGTATATTACACTCTATCTTCAATAAACCACCAGAAAACCGGAGGGGGCGCTGTGGCTCAAGTGGTAGAGTGCTTGCCTTGAGCTGAAGAGCTAAGGGACAGTGCTCAGGCCCAGAGTTCAAGCCCCACATCGACAAATATATACATATATATATATATATATATATATATATATAAAATAAAGTATATAAACAAATAAAAAGTAAAAATACATGAAAAAAATCCCAGTACCCCCCAAACCAAAACGCAATATGGGTTTAAACTGAATATGTGTACTTAGCTCATTTGTATATGTAGTAGTTGGAGTCTTCAGCCCTATGGGAAGGAGCCTGGGCCATCTTGCCTCTGGGGAACCTTTGGAGAATGGGGGAGGAGGGGCTGGGCAATCTGTTCCCTCCTGCTTACATGGGTAGAGACCCACAGTGCTCTCTAGTAAGAAGCCACCTTGTTAATAGTGTTGGGGAGCATTTGAGTTTCATTCCCCAAACTTATAGAACACTGACCCACCATAGTTGTTGTTTTTGCCTCTAAATTTCAAGTTCTGGACTAACATTGCTGCTGTCATACAACTGCATTCTATATCCAGTCTCCTGAAGTTCACACGCTCTCCTAGAGTCTCCAGCTTTTGTATGCTTCATGCTGCCACAGCGACTTCAGCCACTAAGCCCCATACCGAAGGACAGCACAGTATGTCATGAGTCTTTGTCATCACACAAATAAGCTCTTGTTGCAAAGGTACCAGAACCCAAACTCCAAGCCCAGTGCCCATACTGCCCAGTTGATGACTTCACCTTGCAAAAAGGAGCAATGAATGACACCCAGAATAGGCCTTTCCTTTCCTCTGTCATCTTTTGAGCAAGCCCAAATTGCTGTTTCACTTTAGTCTTTTGTCAAGTAGCTTTCTGAATCAGTTCTCTGTTGGGAGCACAGAGTCAGGATTTCTGTGGCTTTGGTGGAAGATATTCCCATGGAAGGCATCCCATGCTGGCTCACTGACTCAGCCTAGTCAGCCCCGAGCTTCCTCTGGATGGGTGGGAAAAGGTTCACCCAGAATAGCTTTTGCTTGGCCTTTCCATCCCCTTTCCCACCCTGTCTTCTGAGCGTCCCTCTGGAGAGAATAGTAAACTGAATCCATGCCAAGAAAATGGACACACTGTGCATACATTAATAACTTTATTAATAGCTTGCCATGGTTAACTGTCTCCCTTGGGGACCTTGGGAAGTGTCTACTTGCTCTTTCTTTGTCCCTCCTTTCCCCTAGGACTCCTCCTGAAACAGCAGGGTAATTTATGCACTCTTCTCCCCTACTGGTATCAGGTCTGACCAGCCCCCTCCCCCCATGCCTCTGTTACCGAGTCCCTGTCACAACAGTGTATTGTGTGCATCCTCAAGAAGAAGCTAACAAGACCTCATGGTCTAAGTTTCCAGATGAGAAAATGACAGAAAATGATTTCTTTCCATCAAAGAAATTGAACAAGCTCAAAAACTCATGCTTAGTACAAGAAGTGAAATATAAATTGAGAGAGAGCCCTGGTATGTCCACTGCAATAACTTAATATCAGATTGAAAGAAATGAAGACTTCCTTCTTCATTTGCCTCTTGGGGCTCGGTGATCTTTTATCAGGTAAGTTCAGTGCCTAGATTACATAAGAATGTCTCAAATGTTACCCCTTTTTGCTGTGTACCAGCAGTAAGGCTTGAACTCAGGGCCTTGGTGGTTACCCCATAGCTTTTTCACTCAAGGCTGATGCTTAACTTCTGGCTTTATGATCATTAAATGGAGATAGGAGTCTCATGCATTTTTCTGCCCTGAGTGACTTTGAACCTCAGTCCTCAGATCTAACCCTACTGAGTAGCTAGGATTACAGGCATGAACCACCAGTGCCTGGTGCATATCATGCATTTTCTGTTTTCTGTGCATTTCATAATCATGGTCAGCCAGAAAGTAAATGTATCCATGGTTACACTGATCTTGTCCAAGTCTCTTATAAGGTGTGACCTAGGCTCTTCAAAAAACAACAAAGAAAGGTGCTGGTGTCCCATGCCTATAATCCTAGCTACTCAGGAAGCTGAGCTGTGAGGATCACAGTTCAAAGCCAACCCAGACATGAAAAGTCCATGAGACCCTTATCCACAATTAACAACCAAAAAGCTAGAAGTGGAGGTGGAGCTGTGGCTTAAATGGTAGGGTGCTAACCTTGAAGTGTAACACTAGCCTCAAGCAATACAAGCTAAAGGACAGTGCCCAGGCCCTGAGTTCAAACATTAGAACCAGCACATATACACACTCAGACTCTCTGCTGCCACTGCTAGCACAGTGGGTCATAGTAGCAAGTCACTGCTTGCCTAGCCTCTTGCTGTAGATTTCTAATCTGTCATTTGGCATTCATGAATTATGGAACATCTAGGGCTGTGAGAGATGTTTCCACCACTCAAGAGAGTGCCTTACTGTCCTGGATACAACCACCTCTTTATAGGAGGCTAACTATGGAAGAGTATCCTGAGAATAATCTTCCAGACAGTTCCTGGGAAGATGTCTTCTCCTGAAGCGTGCTTCCCATCACGTCCACACACTTACCAAAACCACACACACTGGTGGCACTTTGTGGGATCATCCATGCCACGCTATCTGAATATCCCTAGGTGCTTGACCTGTACATGGGAGGAGCTAGGAGTGATAGAGGGTTGAAGACCCTAGTAATACCCTTCAGTCTATGAGCCATAGATCTTAGACTCTGTCTTTTGAGTAGGTCAAGTCTAAAGGCCTCCAGTGAGTTGAGACATGGTGGCCCACTGGGATCCATACTAGACTTTTCCATGTTGTTCCTATCACAAGACACCCATCAGAGGTACTAGGGGTTGGGACTCACCCAACCCTGTTGTGGAAATGTCCATTCCAATGGCCCACCTTGAAGATACAATACACCTATAGCAACCCTAAATGCCTTAGAGTTTGGGAATAATAAGCTGCTTCCACCCATGAGAAGAGGAAGATTTTGTCTTTTGGAGATTCACAGAGTATCCAAAGATGCTTTCTGTCCTTCCTTCTCATAACTCTTTATTTTCTGTCCTATAAATTCTGCTCCATTAAATGGTTTCCTGAGTAGAGGGAAAGCTCATTTCTATCAGCATACACTCAGAAACATGGTATCGCTCTGTTCAGAATCCACCAGCTTCTGAATATGAGCTTCATCTCAACACCTGAGAGCGCATCACCTTCCTCTCTTCACTGTGACTGGCTAGGACTGAATGTATGATACCTTGTGACCAAATAAGATTTCGGGAAAGAACCCTGTGTAGTAGTGAATCTCACTATGATGCCTACCCAATTACCCACAAACTTCCCGTTCCTTACTCCACTGACCTTCCTTTATCTCTTCCTTCCTTCCTTCCTTCCTTCCTTCCTTCCTTCCTTCCTTCCTTCCTGCCTTCCTTCTTTCCTTCCTTCCATCCTTCCTTCCTTCCATATTCAGGGCCTCCTATTCTTGCTTAGCTTTTCCACTCAAGACCAGCACTCTACCACTTAAGTCATATATCCTTGTTTTATACCACCAAGGCCAGTGATCACCTGCATATGGTTAATGTTGATGACGTCCTGAATCTCAGAACTCTCTCAGCCTGCTATAAAATGCTGGTCCCACAAGAATAAGAATGGGCAAAGACAGGGACTCAGCATGAGAGCACCTTGCTGCCTCATGCCTGGCAGGATACTCAGCAGTGATTCATGCAGTCTACAAGCAGTGCCATTGAGACTCAATCCTGGTCCCCCTCATGGTGACCCACTCAATGGTGACGAACCCCTGTGGTGACCACTCTCTGTGACACATCTTCTGGTGACTTCCCTCTCTCCCACCTCACTATCCTGTCCCCATCCTGTGCTTTCTGGGACTACCACCTAAGTTGGTCTTAGGACTGGTCCTAGGAAAACACAATCTGGGTCAGAATCCAGAAAAATGCAAGAAGCTTTGCTTTAGCACCCACACACCATAGAAGAGATTTGTCTGTCTTTTTGATATGATCACTGAATGATCACTATTATTGAAGTTTTATTTTTTAAACTTTTAATTACAAATTCTATGTGTTTTAATTCTATTATACACTGAAACATTGCGTATGGTCTGGCATGGGACATACTCTCAGCTTCAATATAGATTCTATAGGGAAGTGAATTTAGAATGAGTTTAGAAAACAAGTTGTAGAGCATACAAACTGACCTTCATGTCTATGCCAACAAGTTTCAATGGGAGATGTAAAACAAATGTGTTGATTATAAACTGGGCATAATCCTAGCTACACAGAATATTTCCAATTAACCACCAAAAAGCTGGAAGTGGAGGTTCAAGTGGTAGAGCACCGGCCTTGTGAGAACAGAAGTTCCTAAGTTCAAAGCCCAGTATGAGCATGCCCATGTACACACACACACACACACACACACACACACACACACACACACACCAGACGTAACACACACATACACATGCATCCACCATTGCTTATGACTCTATCTACCAATTTTAAGTTTTTCAGCTTTTTGCTATTTTCTCTCTTTTTTCTTTTAATTCATTTTGACTGCCTGATAATAGCCACAGTTAGGAGCTTCTGTCAGTCTCCTGCATCTGTTAGCAGTTGGCATCATTCCATTTTACTTGGATAACTCAGTAGCATGGTCTCCTATGGAAATGCGTACTTTTGCATAGCACCACCCAGCCAGAGAGCAACACTGGGCTGAGTATTTTTGCATAAAAACAAGAGTCAAATCAAGAAATGCTCTAAACCATGAAATGAAATTTAATTAAACACTGGAAAGACAAACATTTCATCATGAATAAGCATTCTGAAATAATGGCTAAATAATACATACAAGAAAAGGCCATCTTACATGTAAAAAGTATTTTGTGATGACACTGTAAATCCTTGCAAAGATGACCAGCGTGAGGGGTCATTGTGCAGTTGATTCATTCATGAACTTGGTGATTCTGAAAGATACTTGAGATGGGCCTTCTCAGACCTGGTCCATATCCTTTGTGTGACAGAAGTACCTGCCGGAAGTACCAGCTGGAAGTACCTGCCGTATCTAAGCCCTCACCCCTGCCTGGATATGCATAGTAAATTCACCTCATGTGCATTTGATTCATGATTGTTTTTATGTTACAATGACACCGTCCACTCAAAAATACCTTGTGTTCCAGGAAGACACAACGGGGGCTTCTGTATGTATACAGAGCAGAGTGTGCCCTCTCCAACACAAGGAGAAGGTGGCCAAGAGAAGAGATCAGCGAATGCAACATCACCTACCAACATCACTACTGTGGGACTGGGGGAAGATATCTATAGTCCCTCCATACAGAGACACTGGAAGGCTAAATTCAATGGACCAGCAAACTAAAAGAAGGATTTATCTGTGAGAAAGGGTGGTGCTGTTTGTCTGTGCTGCCTGGGAAAAAAAGGACTGTGTGAAGACTGAGTAGGGGCTTCAGGAAATACTTAACAAGGAAGACCATTTCAGGCCCAAATCAATGATCTTTTACCATAAGGATTGCTTTCAAATAGCTTCATTAAGACACAACTAAAGCCCAGCACTGGTGGCTTACACCTATAATCAGGGCTACTTAGGAGGCTGAGAATTTTGGAGCCAGCCTATGTGACTTTTGTCTCCAATTAATCAGCAAAAAACCAAAACAAAACCAAACAGAAAAACCCAGAAGTAGAGCTGAGGCTCAAGTGGTAGAGCACTAGCCTTAAACTTTAAAAGCTAAAGAATAGCACTCAGGCCCTGAGTTCAAGCCCCAATAGTAGTACAAAAGAAAAAAAAATAAGGTACAATTAAATATTTAATTCATTCATTCAAACTACGTTGTTCCCTGCTTTTAAATGTGGTGATAACATCTAATCTATTCCAGTCTAATTAGAATATCTTTATCCTCTTCTCTGAAAAACCTTGCACTCATTAGTAGTTACTCCTTATAACCCTCTTCCCTGGCCCCACCTTAAGCAGTCACTAAACCACTTCCTGTCTACAATTGGCCTATCCTGGGCATCCATATGCACAGAATCATATAACACACAGGCCTATGGGACTGCCTTTCTAAACTTAGCATACTATTTGGTGGTTCATTGTATTTCCACGTGCTTCAGAACTTAATTCCTTCTTATGACTGAGAATATTCCATTTGTATTTATCCATTAGACAAATGAAAGATGTGTGTGTGTGTGTGTGTGTGTGTGTGTGTGTGTGTGTACTGGGGCTTGGACTCCAGGCCTTATGCTTGCTTGGCTTTTCTGTTTATAGCAGGTGCATTACCACTTGAGCCTTATCTCCAGTATAGCCTTTTGCTGGTTAATTGGGAGACAAGACTCAGACTTTTTCTGTCTAGGCTCTTTTACCCAAAGTCCTCAGATCTCAGCCTCCTGAGTAGTTAGGATTATAGGCCTGAGTCACAGGCACTCTGCCTTATGATCATTTTTAATGATATTTGCTGTTTGCTTTACTTTTATTTTCTCAAAGTCCAAAGAAAAGTTTAGCTAACATAAATAATACCTTACAAACATTCCTGAAAAGATTTTTTATGCAGATGTATGTTTTCCATTCTTGTGGGTATAAACCTCAGTGTTGAATTGCTGTGGCACCAAAAAATGTAAGTCTCAAGAATTCAGTTTAGGTTTATTCCCAAGAGAACTGAAAATCTTGCCAGATTATTTTTACATTCCTCCACCTGGTTTGCACTGTGTTGTATGAGTCTAAATTCTGACTATGGTAGAGGTTGAGAGATGATAGTACTTGTGTTTCCCTAGGGACCAGAGATGTTCAGGATCTTTTCTTGTGTGCTTATTGGTTGTTTCTGTATTTTCTTTGGGGAAATGTCTACTTGAGTCATTTGCCCTTTTTAAAGTTGGGTTGGCTTTTCATTATTGAGTTTAAGAGTTCTTTATAGTTCTGTATAGAAGACCCTCATCAGAAACTCAACTTGCAAATGTCACTTCTGTTTTGTGGGTTCTATTTTTGCTTTCTTGATAGTGTTGATGGTGTGATGAGCAGCACAGATGCTTGATGCAGACCAATTTATAAATATAAATATATATTGAACTTGTGTCAGATGTAAGAAGTCATTTTATAAGCCAAAGTCATGAAAATTTACTCCTGCATTTTCTTCCAAAGTCCTTGTGGTTTTAACTCTGACGTTTACTTGTATGTATGGTCCATTTTCAGTTTACATTTGTTTTAATGGTAGGATCAGCTTCATTCTGTCACAGGTGGCCATCCTCTTGTACCAGCACAGCATTTTTGAGAAATCTCTCCTCTCCCTCCTCCCCTCACATATTTTGGCACTCTGTTGAAAAATAGTTGACCAGAAGAATTTATTTTTATACAATTCAATACTGCCGTGATTATTGTTTGTTTGCAGTGCTTATTTGCAGTCACAAAGTTCAAATCTTCCAACTTTGGACTTTATAAGACTGTTTTGACTATTGAAGGTCCCTTAAATTTCCATTTGGATTTTAAATCCTGGTACTTTGATTGAAATTTTGTTGAATCTTCCAATGTGGACATTATAAAGGACATCAAGGGCATTATTACCAGCTTAGCAATAATAAGTAGGGATAATGAGTTGTCTTTTCATCTGCTTAGATCTTCTACCTTAATTTCTTTTAGTGCTTTCATTGTATATGTCTTATACTTTTCTTATTAAATTTATACCTAAACATTTTATTTCTTTTGATGCTATTGCAAATATGTTTTCTTAACTTTTCTTTAGAATGTCTCAAGGCCAAAGACATATAATTGATTTCTACATATTAATCTTTCTTATTTGTATAGTAACTTTTCATCCTGAAACTCTGATCAATTCACTTCTTACTTTTTAGTTTTTCAGTAGAAAAAGATTTTATATATGTATACGTATACATGCACGTATATATATATATACCCACCATTCTGTCACCATAGGTAATGAGAATGTACTTCTTTCATTTTACTCTGAATGTCCTTCCTTCCTTCCTTCCTTCCTTCCTTCCTTCCTTCTTCCCTCCCTCCCTCCTTCCCCTCCTTCCTTCCTTTCTCCCTCCCTCCTTTCCTTCCTTCCTTCCTTCCTTCTTCATCCATCCTTCTTTCTTTGTCCCTTATTCCTTCCCCTTCTTCTTTTCTCATTTGTTCCCTTTTTCATTAATTTCCCCAGTACAGTGTTAAATAGTAGTGGAGGAAGACACCATTATTCCTTTTCTCTCCTGCAGTGCAATACCAGCTATGGACTTTCTACTGGTACCATTACTGGGTTCCCTTCTGTTCCTAGTATGGGAAGAAGTTTGTTATGGAGGATGTTGATTCTGTGGATAGCTTTTTCTATACATATTGTCTTTTATTCTATTAATATGGTTTATGGTTTTAATTAAGGCTTCATAATAATTTTATGTTTGCTACTATGTGTTGGTGATGATTTATAAGGAACCTTTGTAGCAGTATATTTAGATACAGAAGAACTGAGGGAAGAAAGTACTAAAGGTAGAAGCTGAAGAGGCTGAACCTAGATAACTTTGACAACAAGGGAAAGTGATGAAAATAAATTCAATAAAGAACCAGAGACATTGTCCAATAGACACACTGATAGCTTTGAATTAACAGGCTCTCAACACAATCATCTGTTATTTAAAAAAAGCCATCATTAAAAATAAGCTTCCAGCCAGGCATAGAAACACACACTTTTTTGTTGTTGTTGTTGGTCATGGGCCCTGAACTGGGCCTGGGCGCTGTCCCTCAGCTCTTCAGCTCAAGGCTAGCGCTCTACCACTTGAGCCACAGAGTCATTTCTGGCTTTTTCTGCTTATGTGGTGCTGAGGAATTGAACCCAGGGCCTCATACATGCACTCTACCACTAAGCCACCCGCCCAGGCCCAAAACACACACTTTTTTTTTTTTTTAATAATGTCATCTTTATTTTGTATTTTTTCTCTTTGCTTATGTGGTGCTGAGGAATCGAACCCAGGGCCTCAGGCATGCAAGGCAAGCGCTCTACCGCTGAGCTACCTTCCCAGCCCCAAAACATACACTTTTAATCTCAGCTTCCTTACCTTTATTTATTTATTTAGAGACAGGACTTGACTATGTAGCCCAGACTGGCCTTGAATTTGTGCCCGTCCTGACTCTGTCTTCTGAATGTTGAGGTTACAGATGGGGCAACATACCTGTCTTACTTATGTTCTTTAAAGTACTTGTAGTTGCCAAGAGCTGGTAATTCTAGCTATTTGGGAGGCAGAGATTCTGAGGATTAATGTTTGAAGACAGTCAAGGCAGAAAAATCTGTGAGACTTATCTCCAATTAACCAGCAAAAAGCCAGAAGTAGAGATGTGGCTCAACCGGTAGACTTAAGGGGAAAAAAAGCCCAGAGACAGTGCCCAGGTACTGAGTTCAAGCCCCAGGACCAAAAAATAATTAAATAAATAAAATTATGCCTTTTCAGTTTCAGTGGTGTAAACACTACATATGTAATGGTGTGATGTAGGCTTCCTCTCAACTCTATATTCTGTGATGTCAGGTTCATAAGGTGATTAAGCCACTGCGCAAGTGTTTATATCACAGAAACTGGTAGCTGGCATAAAAGGTTTTTTGAAATGGTGGTTGTTCAGCTTAACTAACACATCAGGACTAGTACATTCACCTTAATAAAACAGACATGGAAGGTAGCTGCGCAACATGGGAAAATCTGAACAATTATCTATACAGGAATGTCAAAGATAGAGAAATCCGTAACTCTTTCTTACTGTTCTTCCCTGTGAAGGATGAAGAGCTAAATAGGTTGCACTCAGGAATGGCTTATTGAAACCAACAGTACTGAGGAAGATAGCCAGCATAAAGGCATAAAATTATTTATGCCAAGAGTGCCTCTTTGTGGAAATGAGAGCAAATGATTTACAGAAGATTCTTCTATTCCAAAAAGTCTATTCCTCTGGAGAGAAATGCGTAATACAAGGCTAGTAGCAATGATCATTGTTTTTTTCCAGGCTAGTGAATAATAATGTTACTTCTTACATTGATGCTCAAACCATTCAGATCATTCATTGTCTGTGTTTGGGCTTCTCCTAAGACATAAACAGATTTGTGAAATGTGGATAATTGATGTTATTGCTTTAAAAATTACTTACAGAACTCAAATACATTAATCTGGAATAATCTTCTTTATGTGATCCAGAGCAATTGTGTTTATGTAAACCCTGACCTGGCAAGAGCTGCACCATGCAGCCTGCACATGGGTGTGTCTTCCTCCTCTCCCCCACTCCACCCTTGCCTGAGCTGGTGCTAGCTTCTGTACACAGAAGAACAATCAAATCATCTGAGGAAAAAGCTCTTCCCTTCCTTCTCATCCATCATCTTTGTTTAAGTATGATTTCATTTTAATAGTTTCATCTTGAATATCATGCCACATTTCATTTTCATTTTATTAAAACAACTCTCTCTGTGTACAACTGCAGAAAGTGTTTGCAGATCCCAAATTAAATCTTCCCTGGACAGGAAGTGGCTGCATCTCTTGGTAATGTGAGTAAACACCCAACAGTGAGGAGACATTATGAAAATATCCACAGGGACTTCCACTTCTGTTAGCATAGAACCTAAAGATGTCTAAAACTGCTTTCCCTTCCAACATAGGAGTGCTTCCGAAGGTTAAAAAAATGCTTTAATATGCAGCTTATATCCCAAAGAAAGTACCAGAAGCAAAGAACAATAGAGAGCCTTGGAAGGTCTTTCTGTGCATTATGGAGGATGAGGAGGTTAGTGCATCAAGGTAAGACCAGGAAAGACCAGAGATGAGATCTTTCATCCAAGAGCTTAGATACTGGCATACAGTGGTGATGTCTGAAAGGTTGTTCTTTCTATGAAGTAAGGATAATGAATTTCTACTATCAGACAACAGAACAGTCAAGATTCTTCTTCCATTCCAACATATGGATGAAAAATGAAGTGTCTTTCACTGGGAATAAAAACACCAAGTCAGCTAGTTCTGTTGGCTGATTCATGTAATCCTAGTTACTCAGGAAGCTGAGATCTGAAGATCCAGGTTCAAAGTCAGCCTAGGTAGAAAAATCCATGAGATTTTTATCTGCAATTAACCAGCAAAAAAAATGGAAGTGGAGATAGGCATAAATGGTAGAGTACCAGTCATGAGCAAAAAGGCAAGTGAAAATATAAGGTTCTGAGTTTAAGACCCAGAACTGACACAAAAATTAAATAAGGTAAGACAAGTCTGAAGCATGGGGGTTTATAGAGGTGGGAAGATAATGAAGTCCAAGAAAGCCTGTGTTATTCAGCAATAACTTGTCTCCACAAAAACAAAACAAAGTTAATGGTTTAAAAATCATAGATTTACACTGTTAAAAATTTAATCTAAGGCAGGTGCTGGTGGCTCATACCTGTGTAATCCTAGCTACTCAGGAGGCTGACATCTGAGGATCAGCCTGGGCAGGAAAGTCCATGAAACTCTTAAATCCAATTCACTGCCTAAAAACTGGAAGCAGAGCTGTGGCTCAAAATGGTAGAAAGCTATCCTTGAGCAAAAATGCTCAGGGACAGGAACCCAGGCCCTGAGTTCAAGCCCCATGGCTGACAAAAAAAAATTTAGTCCATAGAGATTTAAGTTAAAATAACTTTTCTTGGGGCTGGGAAGGTAGCTCAGTGGTAGAGTGCTTTCCTTGCATGCATGAGGCCCTGGGTTCGATTCCTCAGCACCACGTAAGCAAAAAGAAAAAGCCAGAAGTGGCGCTCAAGTGGTAGAGCACTAGCCTTGAGCTGAAGAGCTGAGGGACAGTGCCCAGGCCCAGAGTTCAGGCCCCACAACCGGACCCAAAAAAATAAAATAAAATAAAATAACTTTTCTTTACACATACTACATACTAAACAGGAGTGCTATTAGGAGTTCATAGAGTAATGGTGATAACCAAGCTAAGTAGGAAGTACACATCTAGGACAGCTGGAAGGTAGTAAGGACAGCTAGGAAGGCATCTGCTATGTGGTGTGGAAGCCGTGTATGATGGAGTGGCCAGGTCAGGCACCTCCGAAATTACTTTAAATAAAATATCTGGAGCATGAGAAGAGGTCGTGATGGAAATAGCTATGTATTGCAGAGGTGAACAGTGTGAATTCCAAAGACATGAGCCAAGCATGGGGAGATCTCTGCCTTTCAAGTGTCAAGGCAGAGGGCAGGGTGGACCGCAGTCAGGGATGCTGAGAGGAAGAGGAGGCTACAGAGAAACAGGTGCCTGGCTCCAGTCTGACACTGGAGAAGAGGGATAGTGCCCCACCAGGGAGAATTTGTGGGAAGGTCCTGGATTGCAGGCTAGAGGGAGCAATTGGGAGACTTGTGGTACTTGAGGCTGGGGATGATGGCTCTGAGGAGTAGCCGTTGATGGAAAATGTAGAAAGAATTGAAGCAGATATCAGAGAAGGCTAGGAGATCATGACTGTAGAGATGAAAAGCTTTAGTTAAGAACCATCCGTCAAATACCAGATGACTTATCAAACGTACACACGGACACATCCTCGTAAAGCCGCAATAGAGAAAGGAGGGAGAATTGCACAGACTATGGTCTCCCATATTAGCAGGAGGTGGTACTGGCAGTTTAGAATCATACCTCCTCCTAGTGAGATGAATAGAAATTTTGGTATGGTTTATTATGACTTGGAATGTCAGTTACAGTAAATAACAACCACATGAGATACTGTTTCCAGACACAGGATCCTAGATGTTTGTCAGTGTGTGTGTGTGTGTGTGTGTGTGTGTGTGTGTGTGTGTGTGTGTGTATGTGTGTGTGTTTGTGTGTGTGTGTGTGTGTGTCTTGTATCTTTGTGTCTGTGTCTATCTGTCTAGCTGTCTGTCTGTCTGGTTGTGGATATATAAGCATGTATTTTTATCAGGTGATACCTCATTTCTGTAATCCTAGCCACTTCAGAGGCTGAGATCTCAGGATTGAAGTTCAAAGCCAGCCTGTGCAGGAAAATCAGTGAGATTCTGTTATCCAATTAACCACCAAAAATCTGGAAATGGAGCTGTGGCTCAAGTGGTAGAGTGCTAGCCTTGAATGAAAACACAAAGGGATAGCATCCAGATCCTGAGTTAAGTCCCAGTAGAGAATACATACACACACACACATATGCATGCATGTTGTTTGCATTATGTATGTGATGTGTTTGTGGATGTGGAAGTATAAACTTGTATGTATGCTGTGGTTATATGTGTCATTTGTGGTTTATGGATATATTTGTATCTATCTGTGTGACTTTGTATCTGTATAACTGAGAGAGTAAGTGGGGGGTGTCCTCTAGAAAATAAAGCTTATATTTGGGGTTCAGCCTTCCAGCTTCTAAATGGGGCAGTATTTGTGACAAAAAAAAAAAAAAGAGAGCTGACATCTAATGTTTTTGACCATCTAGTGGCCAAAAGAACATATCAAATCTCATCCTTAGCCAAATTTTAGCGAGGCTCCTTCACAAAAGCCTAGGTCTTGTCCTTGGTCACATTCTCCAAGAGCCTAATTTAGCAAGAATCCTGATAAGTGTGTTTAACCAAGACCCTCTGATCTCAGTATCTGATTACCCAAGATTTACCACCTCATTCCCCAGCCTTCACCACCCTCCAGGTCATGTCTGGCCACCCTGGCCTGTCTTCAGAAACAATGCTGATACCCATCACTTTGATGTCTCTGCTTAGGAATTTTCCATCCACTAACCCACCCTGTTCCTTGGCTATTGATTCCTACTTTGCCTCATGTTTAGAATGGAGTCTTTCTCTATACTGTAATCTTCTTTCCTCTGTTGCAACAGTTGTGGGAAATATCTGTCTTTGCCACTTTAACTGCTCTCAGGATAACTTTTTCTTTTTCTTTCTTATGTTTTATGTGTCAGTTCTAGGGCTTGAACTCAAGCCTACAAGCAGTCCCTGAG
The DNA here is from genome assembly GCF_019054845.1 of Dipodomys spectabilis. Lineage (NCBI taxonomy): Eukaryota > Metazoa > Chordata > Mammalia > Rodentia > Heteromyidae > Dipodomys > Dipodomys spectabilis. The sequence continues at coordinate 16,142,161 of NW_024870775.1, forward strand.
CTTTTTTGCTCAAAGCTCGTGCTCTACAACTTGAACTATAATTCCATTTCTGATTTTTTGATGATTAATCAAAAATAAGAGCCTTTCTTGCCCAGGTTGTCTTTGAGCCACAACCTTCAGATCTCTACCTCCGGAATAGCTAGGATTATAGACATGAGCCACTGGCACCTGACTTAACTTTTTCTTTAATGTGACAATTATTGAATTATGGTTGTTAAGAAGAGACAATCAGAAATACACAACAGGTACTATTTGCTTACCACTGTTCTTGAACTCTGGGGAGCACATAGACATTCTGTTTATGGTATAACTGGAACCAGACAATGGTTCTTTATGTAATTGTTATTGTAACAGTGATGTACAGAGGGGTTACAGTTACATAAGTCAGATAATGAGTGTATTTCTTTTTGAACAGTGTCACCTCTTTCCTCATTTTCTCCCACTTTTTCCCCTCCAAACACCCCCCTCCAACAGGTTGAATAGTTCATTTTCAACATAGTGTCTAGTGAGTATCACACTACTGCATTTGTTCACTCTTTGTCCCACAATTTCTGTGCCCCCTTTACTCTCCCCAAAACAGATAAACGTACATGCAAGACCAAAGGTACAGAAAACAAAAACAGAGACAAAGGAGAAAACAAAAATAAAAAGGAAAATAACAAAAGATCCCCTTGTTTCCATTTCTTGGAGTTCATTTTGATAAACATCATTTTATATGATTATATGCACTTACCTATTGAGCCTTTGTGATCCTCTCCTAAGAATATCCTCCGTGGGTCTCACTGTGTAAATGTATAATTTATCACGTGCAAGTATATATTTTTCTTTTTTAATAAGTTTTTTATTGTGAAAATACTGTACAAAGGGGTAACAGTTACATGGGCAAGGTGATGAGTACATTTCTTATCAAGAATTGTTTCCTCCTCTTTTGTTTTTCCCCTACCATCCCTTCCCTCCTACCTCCACAACTACACTCCCCCCACCCCTGTACATCTCATTGTTACAATGGGTCAACCTGTATCCCTATTTAAACACTTTGTTTTTTCCCTTCCCCTCCCCAAATTATACCAACATCAAATACAGTGAAAACAGGGGTTATACCGTAGGGGAGGAACATACAAAGCAACAAAAAAATTGCATGGTACTTTATAAATACTTTAGAAACAGGGCTGGGAAGGTGGCTCAGTGGTAGAGCGCTTGCCTTGCATGCATGAGGCCCTGGGTTCGATTCCTCAGCACCACATAAGCAAAAAAGAAAAAAGAAAAAAAAGCCGGAAGTAGCACTGTGGCTCAAGTGGTAGAGCGCTAGCCTTCAGCTGAAGAGCTGAGGGACAGCGCACAGGCCCAGAGTTCAGCCCCCACGACCGGACCCAAAAAAAAAAAAAAAAAAAAAAAAAAAGAAAGCTTGAATACTTTAGAAACAATAGCAAGAAAGAAAAACCACTTGTGTCCCTATCTTGGTGTTCATTTCGCTTAACTTCATCTTACCTGGTCATATGTACATAGCTTTTGACCTTTTCTACTTGTCCAAGACATGTACTAGTTATTGCAAATGAGGAAAACAATGGGACCTATGTTTCTTTGGGCCTGGCTTACTTCACTTAGTATAATTTTTCCCAAGTCTTTCCATTTCCTAACAAATGGGGCAATATCATTCTTTTTGATGGAGGCATAGAATTCCATTGTATATACATATACCACATTTTCTTGATCCATTCATCTAGTGAGGGGCATCTGGGTTGGTTCCATATCTTAGCTATGGTAAATAATGCTGCAATAAACATAGTTGTGCTGGTAGCTTTAGTATGGTCTTGTTTGTGATCATTTGGGTAAATGCCCAAAAGTGGGATTGCTGGGTCATAGGGGAGCTCTATGTGGAGTCTTTTGAGAAAACTCTATACTGTTTCCAAAGTGATTGAATAAGTTTATGCTCCTACCAACAATGCAGTAGAGTTCCCTTCTGTCCACATCCTTTCCAGCATCTGCTGTTATTAGAGTCCTTGATTATAGCCATTCTAACTGGGATGAGATGGTATCTCAATGTTGTTTTGATTTGCATTTCTTTTATGGCCAGAGAGGTTGAACATTTCTTCATGTGTCTCTTGGCCATCCTTCTTTCCGCTGCAGAGAAGTTTCTCTTTAAGTCTTTAGCCCACTTATTTATTGGGCAGTTGTTTCTTTGAGGATTTGTTATTGGGGGATTTAATTTTTTGAGTTCCAGGTATATTTTAGATATGAGACCCTTGTCCATTGTATGGCTAGTGAAGATCTTCTCCCAATCCATGGGCTTTCTATTGATCTTGCTAGCTATGTCCTTTGCCATGCAGAAGTTCTGCAACTTCATGTAATCCCATTTGTCCAACCTTTCTTTGATTTGTTGTGTTTCCGGGTCTCTATTAAGAAAATTTCAGCCTGTGCCAAGGAGACCTAGGGTTTCTCCTATTCTGTCCTGTAATGTTTTCAGGGTGTCTGCTTTAACTCCCAGATCTTTGATTCATTTGGAGTTGATTCTGTGCAGGGTGATATAGAAGGATCTAGCTTTAGTTTTCTACAAGTGATTAACCAATTTTGCTAGCACCATTTACTGAAGAGGCTGTCTTTCTTCCATTCTATTTTTTTAGCTCCCTTATTGAAGATTAGGTGGCTATAGGTCTGTGGGTTCATTTCTGGGTTTTCAATTCTATTTCATTGGTCCTGAGGTCTGTTCTTGTGCCAGTACCAAGCTGTTTTGATTACTATGGCTGTGTAGTAGAGTTTGAAATTTAGTATTGATATTCCTCCAGCAATGTTCTTTCTGTTAAGGATTGTTTTTGCTATTTGGGGTCTTTTATTGTTGCATATGAATTTTTGGATTGCCTCTTTTATTTACTTAAAGAATGAGGTTGGAATATTGATAGGTATCGCATTGAATTTGTAGATAGCCTTGGAAAGCATTGCCATTTTCACCATGTTGATCCTTCCAATCCAGGAGCATGAGAGGTTTTTCCACTTTCTAAGTTCTATTTTGATTTCGTTTTCAGTTTTCATCATAGAGGTCCTTCACTTCTTTGGTTAAGTTATTTCCTAGGTATTTTATTTTTTATGGGGCTATTACAAATGGAGTTGCTTTCCTGATTTCAGCCATTCTCTTCTCCTTCTTGGCATACAGAAAAGCCATTGATTTTTGAGGGTTAATTTTATACCCTGTTACTTTGCCAAAGTTTTGAATCAGCTCAAGTAATTTGGGAGTAGAGTCCGTGGGATTCTTTAAATACAAGATCATGTCATCTGCAAAGAGGGAGAGTTTTACTTCATCTTTTCCTATTTGGATGCCTTTTATGTTTGCATCTTGTCTTATTGCTGCAGCTTGGCATTCTAATACTAAATTGAAGAGAAGTGGAGAGAGTGGAGATCCTTGTCTTGTTCCTGAGTTTAGAGGAAATGGCTTTAGTTTTTCACTATTAAGTATAATGCTGGCTGTAGGTTTGTCATATACAGTCTTTATTGTATTGAAGAATGTTTCATGGATTCCTAATATTTCCAGAGCCTTCATCATAAAAGGGTGTTGGATCTTGTCTAATGCTTTTTCTGCATCTATTGAGATAATCATGCGGTTCTTATCCCTGCTTTTGTTGATGTGATGAATTATATTAACTTATTTGCATATATTGAACCAGCTTCACATCCCTGAAATGAATCCTGTTTGATCGTGGTGTATGATTTTTTGGATGAATTGTTGAAGTCAATTGGCCAAAATTTTGTTGAGAAGTTTTGCATCGATGTTCATCAAAGAAATGGGTCTATAGTTCTCTTTCTTTGATGAGTCCCTGCCTGGTTTTGGGATGAGGGTTATGATGGCTTCACAGAAACAGTTCAGTAGTGAACTTTCTCTTTCAATTGTATTGAAGAGTTGAAGGAGTATTGGTGTAAATTCTGCTTTGAAGGCCTTGTAGAATTCCGCTGTAAATCCATCCAGTACTGGACTTTTCTTAGATGGGAGGTCTCTTATTGCTGTTTCTGTTTCAATGCTTGATATGGGCCTGTTAAGTTGGTTTAACTCATCTTGGTTTAGTTTTGGCATGTCGATATTTGCTAGGAAATCGTCCATTTCTTCCAGATTCTCAAACTTATTAGCATAAAGGTTTGAGAAGTATTCCCTTATAATGTTCTGGATCTTGGTTGTTTCTGTGGTGATTTTTCCATTCTCATCTCTGAGTTTGTTTATTTGGGTGTGTTCTCTTCTTTTTCTGATAAGATTTGCTAAGAGTTTGTCAATTTTGTTAATTTTTTTGAAGAACCAACTCTTCCTTTTGTTGATTCTTTCTTTGGTTTCTTTTATTCTGATTCGTTTTATTCTGATTTAATTTTAATTATTTCTTTCCATCTACTGGATTAGGGTTTATCTTGCTGTTCTTTTTCAAGGAGGCTCAGATGTCTGATTAAATTGTTGGTTTCAGATCTCTCCAATTTGTTGATGTAGGAACTCAGAGCTATAAACTTGCCTCTGAGTACTGCCTTTGCTGTGTCCCAAAGGAGCTGGTAATTGGTACATTCATTTTTGTTGAATATCATGAACATTTGAATTTCCTTCCTAATCTCTTCTATGACCCACTGGTGATTTAACAGTGTGTTGTTTAGCCTCCATATGTTACAGGACTTTCTTTGGTGGCTTTTGGTGTTGAGTTCTAATTTTATTCCCTTGTGGTCTGAGAGAATGCAAGGTATAACTTCAATGTTTCTGAATTTGGATAAGTTTGCTTTGTGACCTAAAAATGTGGTGTATTTTGGAAAATATTCCATGTGCTGCTGAGAAAAACGTGTATTCTGATGCTGCTGGGTGAAATATTTGGTAGATGTCTGTTAAATCTAGTTGATCTATGCAGTTGTTTAGATCTGCAGCTTGTCTGTTGAGTTTTTGCTGAGTTGATCTATCTAGTGAGATAGTGGTATGTTAAAGTCCTCAACAATTAATGTCTTTGGATCTATGTGAGCTTTGAGGGAAAGTAGTGTTTCTTGGATAAATTTGGGTGCTCCATTGTTTGGCAAATAGATATTTAGAATTGTAATATCCTCCTGAAGGAGAGATCCCTTAATTAGTATGTAGCGACCTTCTTTATCTCTTCTCAGTAATTTTAATTTGAAGTCTATTTTATCTGATATTAGGATTGGCTGTTTATGGGGGCCATTTGCTTGGTAGATTTTGTTCCAGCCTTTCACTTTCAAAATGTGTTTGTTTTTATGGGCAAGGTGTGACTCCTGAAGGCATCAGATAGAAGGATCTTGCTTTTTAATCCAACTAGACAGTCTATGTGGCTTAATTGGAGAGCTAAATCCGTTAATGTTGAAAGTTAGAAATGAGATGTGTTTGGGAATTCCTGTCATGTTATCCACCTTCTTGGGTGCTGTGGCAACTGGGTTCTTCCAACTTGGATTCTCATTTGGGTGAGGTTTCTCCAGCTTTATTGTGATCTTGTTGGTTTTCTATGTGTAGGACATCTTTAAGAATCTTTTGTAGGGCTGGTTTGGTGGAGATATATTGTTTCAGTTTTTCTTTGCTATGGAAGGTTTTTATTTGACCTTCGGTTATGAAGGAGAGTTTAGCTGGGCACAGTATTCTTGGTTGATAGTTGTTTGTCTTTAGGGCATGGCATACATCATTCTAGGCTCTTCTTGCTTTAAAAATATGGAACACTTCACGAATTTGTGTGTCATCTTTGCACAAGGGCCATGTTAATCTTCTCTGTATCGTTCCAATTTTAGTATATGTGCTGCCGAAGTGAACACCACTACCAGCTTTTTGCTGGTGAATTGGAGATAAGAGCCTTTGACTGGCTGTGAACCATGATCATCAGCTCTCAGCCTCCTAAGTAGTTAGAATTACAGGATTATAAGCCACTGACACCAGCTTAGATGACGACTCTCATAGGAATGTAATTACCTTCTTAGCTTCAGGTAAGAAGCAGATGTTTTATGCAATAAGTGCAACTAGTTAGTATATAAAATAAACTTTGCAACCAAGGAAATGCTAATTTGTGTAGAATGGAAAAAGAAGCCAATTGTGGCCTCAGACACGATGCAGAGGCTTAAAGAAAAGAGGATTTTGTAGGCTGTAGAATGGTGGCCTTTATGGAAGAAGATGCTAGAAAGAAAACTATGATAGGTGAGATGTAGCTAACTAGCAAAGGACAGGGGCAGGAAGTGGCCCTCCTTGTTACTGCTTTTGATATTAATAAAAAACAAATGAAAATAAAAAGTAAAAGTCAACAATGTTTTTCAGAAAATAAAAACACTAATGTAGTTGCTTAACTTATGTATGCTTACAGTCTTTCCCAGTTAAATCTGGATCTCTCCATAGAAAGTGGAATTCTAGATTCCTTTAGTTGTTCTGATAAGTGGATATATCAGGTATGGATGGCTGAGAATATTCTGAAGACTGGTTATAAATTAATTGTATGAACAGTCCTTTCTTTTAAATCATGGCATATTAATAACATATATTTTCTTTTTTTAGATCTAGTTTCTGAATATTAGTGAAAATGTAGCTTAACATGAGAATCTCCAGTTGCATCCATTTTCATGTTTTTGTTTGGTGCTGGGCACTGAACCCAAGGCCTCCTGCATTCTAAGAACATAAAATACCACTGAGCTTTATGCTTACCTGTAGACTGACCTTGCCTACCCTCCTATCCCACCAAACTTATATGAAATCCTGACCCTTAGGAGGACCTAAGAATATGATCTTATTCGGAGAGAAGCCCTGTACAGAGGTACATAATCATCAAGTTAAATGTGGTCCTTAGGGCGGACCCTAATCTACATGACTAGTGTCCTGATAAGAAGAGGAGATTAGGGCAGACACACTTAGAGGGACAACCATGTTAGGACACAGGCAGAAGTTGATACCTCCCAGCCGGGAGAAAGGCCTGGACAGAATTTTTCTCACATCATTGTAAAGAACCAACTGGAATGACAATTTCATCTTGAACTTCTGGCCTTCAGAACTGAGATACAATCCTTTTCTGTCATTTAAACTATGAGTCTGTGGTTCCCTGTAACAGCTGCCATAGCAAACAATTATAGACTCCAGAACCTTGCAATCTCATTTTTAAATATAATCTTGTTGCAGGAGAAATATCAAATTTTTCCATCTATCTTCTCCCATATTCATCAAACTGCTAAAAAATGAAGTTAATTCTCTTCTAAGAACCTCAGGGAATAGTTCAGCTACAGTTTATGCTTCTTTTGTGGAACACATTACAAAATGGCAAAATATTTGCCTGAAAGACTAGCTAGCTTACATGTCAAGTGACATGCCATTATAAAAATAAACCTTATTACAAAAGCAAACACTTTAGTCATATGCTTGAAAGCAGTTTCATTCTGTGGCTGTTGAAATGCAGACACTGTTTCCTTTAGAAGTGTTTTACATTATTTTTGGTTCCCTAATGACACTTCCTACCCAACATCCTAGATCTGACCCTCAGATATGAGGCTGTGGTCCCTGGGATTAACAAATCATCTCATTTTTGCAGCGTTTTAAAATATCTCAGTGCTAGACAATGATTCTTGGGGGATCTCTAAAATTCTGAGCTCACAGAAAGAAAATAGAAGAGTAGATGTGAGGATCTGGGGAGGGAGAGGTGTGAAGATGAGGGTCAAAGATTCAAAGTTTCAATAAGGACAGACAAGCTCTTGAGAACTACTGTGTAGCTTGCTGATCAAAATTAGTGATAAAGTAGCACATGCTTAAAAATGCTAAGAAAAGAAAACAGAGCATTGTGATACATGACTCTAGTCATAGAAAGTCAGGATTTTAAGGTAGGAGGATCCTTGAACCCAGGAGTATGATATCATCCTGGGCCACATATAGAGAACTAATCTCTAAACAAAAACAAAAAGGAAAAGACAATCGTGGAGGAAAAGATCAGTTTTGGAGCTTTAGGCTCCTAAATAAGATGCTCTGTGAAAGACTCCAGATATTATCTCCCTGCCTTTCTCATAGAGAAAGGGCAGGTGTTATCTAATTGTGGATACACATCAACCAAGGGTCAGCAAAGCTTTGAAGAGTTAACCTTTTATCCAAGTCTCAATAGTTCATACAGAGAGCCAGGAATGATGCCATGAAATATAAGACTAGAGTCCTATTATTACATTTATTCTTTTTTTGGTTGTGGGGCTTGAGCTCTGGGGCTGGGTGCTGTTTCTGACCTTTTTACTGAAGACTCGCATTCTACCATTGAGCCACAGGTCCACTTCTGGTGTTCTGGTGGTTAATTGGAAACAATAGTCTCACAGACTTTCCTGCCCAGGCTAACTTCAAACTACAATCCTCATATCTCAGCCTCCTGAGTAGCTAAGATTATAGGTGTGAGCCACCAGTACCCAACATCTTTTGAAGGAGAAAAGTGGTGTCACTTCCTGCCACACAGAACCTAAGTTATCTACCTCTCAGGAAGAGAGATAAAGGAATTCCAGAGCTAAGTACAGAAATAATGATCCGATGGTGGCAAAGCTCCCTAAGCAGGAGGACCCACTGGGACTTTGCAGGCTAGGGCACAGCTTTCAAGTACAGAAGCAGCAGTGTGAAGGGTAGATGCAAACATACTCTTTGGCAGTGTGAGTGGAAAATCCACCCCCATCATCTTCCTGACTGGCTGCAGAGGGCTCCAAGTCTCGAGGGCAAGTTGCAACCCTTGCCTGCCATCCAGGACTCATCAGAGACCCAATTGGTCTGGAATTGCCCATAGGGTAATTAACCATGTTTCCAAGGCTCAAGTGATAAATTTGTCACCCCTATGATTCTCAGGCAAAAGTGATTTGTCCTTAGGAGCCAAGGGCCACTCTTAGGAGCCAGGATTGATAAAAAAAAATTGCATGTTGACAAGTTCTCTTTCATAAATAGAATTTCCAAGTCAAAAGGATCAGAGGGGCTAGTAAACCCCACAAATGAGGACATTCTTTGGCTCTGTGTCTTCTGGGATGTTTCTTTCTGGTTTTGATTCATTGGTGAACTATTCCAACAAGCAAGGGGCTGTGGAGACAAGGGACATGCCAAGGCATCAGAGATCCTCTCTCCTGCCTAGGGCATGAGCAATCTTCTCAGAAAGGGGCAGGAAACTAAGAAAACTGAAATGTACTTTTTTATTTTATTTTATTGTAAAGATGCTGTACAGAGGGATTGCAGTTACATGAGTAAGGCAATGAGCACATTACTTGCCGATCATCCCTTCCCTGTTGTTATCCCACTATCCCTTCCCTCCCCCACATCCCACACTCCTCCCCACCCCATGATAAGCTACTCTGATATATATATATATCTTGGGGAAATTGCACCTGCAGCAATCTCAGGGATGCCTTCCTCAACATTATCTGGCTCTCAGGTTTTGTGGGGGTTTTTTTGTGTGTGTGTGCAAGCCCTGAGGTTTGAACTCGGTCTGAGGGCTGTTCTTGGAGTGTGTGTGTGTGTGTGTGTGTGTGTGTGTGTGTGTGTGTGTGTGTGTGTGTGTGTGTTTCAGTTCTGGTGCTTGAACTCAGGGCCTGGTGTCCTTGAGCTCCCTTTCCTCAATGCTAGAGCTCCACCATTTGAGCCACAGTTCCACTTCTAGGGTTTTTTTTGGTGGTTAATTGAAGAGTCTCACAGACTTTCCTACCTGGACTGGTTTTGAACCATGATCCTTAAATCTCAGTCTCCGGAGTAGCTAGGATTATATGCATGAGCTACTGGTACCCAGCCATGGTTCACAGTTTTAATACATCATTAAATTCAGGTATAGCCTGGTTTAAAGGAATTACATGTTAACCAGGAGTTAGTGGCAAGCCTGGAATCTTAGCTACTCAAGATGCTGAGTTATGAGGATCATGGTTCAAAAACCAGTTTGAAAAGTCTGTGAGACTCTTATCTCCAATTGACCAGCAAAACACCAAAGTGCAGGTGTGGCTCAAATGGTAATCAATCTTAGACAAAAAGGCTAAGTGAAAACATGAGGCCCTAAGTACAAGCCCCAGTACTGGCATATACATATGCACACACACACACACACACACACACACACACACACACACACACACACACACACACATACACGCACACACATATCTTACCACATTTTCTGTCACTATAATAAAATGCTGGAGACTAGATAATGTATAAAATAAAAAGAAGTTTTTTTTGACAAAACTCAGGGAAGCGTGACCTCACTTTTTTGTAGAAACTAATCCATTACAGCAAAAATAACTCACACCCACAACAGTGATTATAGTAAAGAGAAGAAAGAAACCATGACTCCTGTTTAAAAGCTTCACCTCTAACAGAGTGCTAATGGCTCACACCTGTCATCAGAATGCTGAGATCTGAAGACTGTACTTTGAGCCAGCCTGGTCAGGAAAGTCTATGAGACTTATCTCCAATATCACCAAGAAGCTGGAAGTGAAACTGTGGCTCAAGGGTTAGAGCACTAGCCGTGAACACAAAAGCTCAGGGACAGTGTCCAGGACCTGAGTTAAAGCCCCAGGACCTGCAACAACAACCAAAACCAAACTTTTCCTTCTTCCACTATTAAGAGGCAATCAAATTTCCACATGGGCTTTGAAGTAGATAAATCAACATCAAACCCTGACTTATGAGACAATTCACACATGCAAGAAACAGATAGAACTTGCTTTGTCTTCTAACAGAATTTGTCTTGATAATGGGAAATCAGATTTATCATTTAAATTCACCAAGTCCCATCATCTCCATCTGAGGTCTTTTTTTTTTTCTGAGTCTGGGTGATATACAGTATATATTCACGAATAGGAGGCCTGTGTGTGTATTGTGCGTGTTATATGTGAATGTATTTATTTGAAGACTCTGCCACCCTAGTTGGTTCACACATGTGCAGATTTCACTGAAAGAGGTTCCCAAAACACCTCTAGTTTCCTCTTTAGAAAGAGACTACAGTTTGCCCTAGAGTCCCTTCAACGATCTTCCTTTGAATCCACTTCCTTACATCTCCTGCTGCCTTGTGGGATCGCTGCTGTTTTCAGCCACAGCTGCAGCTATGGCCGCTGCTGGTATTCTTATGTGCTCAGATAACCCAATAAAAGATGGTTGTCACGCAGATCTCCAGGGACCAACAAGATAGGCACAGGCTCAAAAACAGAGAGAAGCCCAGATGAGATGAAGGACATAAAAAAATAAGGAACCTCAAATGAGAAGGCCAAGAATTTCCTGACATGTGCAGAAAGTGAGGGGAGAATACCTGAACACTCAGTTAACCTGGGAACAACTTATTTTCTAGTCATCATACCTGCCTTGCTTCCTTACATCCCGGAAGCAAATCCTTCGTGTGTTATTGGGGTTTTTCAAGCACTGGCTGGCTCTGTCTGTACAGTAGCTAGCTATCAGGAAGTCCTGCCTAAGCACCTGGCACTGTGGCACTGGAGGTAGAACTGCTGCTCTGCTCTCTGCCACTCTCGCTCCCCTCCTACTCCTAACATGCAGAGATGAAGTTGCAGAGTCCCTCCTCCAGGGCCCTCATCTTGTCCCCAAGGGTTCTGCACAATTCCCACTGAGTCCTCTCCTTCCACTCCACTCTGATGCCTGTAATAAGCTCCAGCTGGCAACGTCAACTACAGGGCTTGTCTCATGACCTACACAGGCAGGGACCACCCAGAGAGACTGCTGTCTTCAATGCTCCTCTGTCATCCACATTGGGCCACTGGGATTCTGCTCAGAGCTATATTGAAATGGGGCAGCTGGGTGTACCTGATTTTCTCCTTTGACAAAGTTGAGGTCTCTTGGTGCCAGCTTGAATGGCTGCCTGGGTAACTGGAGAAATGGGAAGTGAAGTGCCACTGTCTCAGAGGAAGGTGTCATAGCTGCTCTGTCTCACTCCTCCCTGGCACCTTGCAGAGTGGGGACACAAAGCAGGCCCCCACCAAAACCAAACCAAAACATGTGGGTTTATGAAAGCAAAGTTCAAGTGGAGAAGCCTTCAGTGACATCTCTTCCTGAATCCTACCACAGGGTGTACAGGGAAGCTGATGTGATTAGTGAGGAGTCTTGTAGGTTTTCTTGTTTTAAATCATGATGTTAAATAGTTTTCAGTTACAATATCATATTTAGACTGAGGTGAAGCTGAGGTGGCCTCATACTTGTAATCCTAGCTATTCAGGAGACTGAGATCTGAGAAGTGTGGCTCAAAACCAGACTGGGCAGGAAAGTCAGTGAGATTCTTATCTCCAATTAACCAGCAGAAAGCTGGAAGTGGAGCTGTGGCTCAAGTGGTAGAGTTCCAGCCTTGAGCAAAATTGTTAAGGATAATACCTAGGCCCTGAGTTCAAGCTCCAATACCACACACACACACACACACACACACACACACACACACACACACACACACACACACACCCCACAGTGGAGATGAATTTGCTTTTAGGACAGAGCCACGTTGTAAAGGCTGAGAAATGAGAAACTGTTCTGAGCTCACCTCAACCTACTTGACATGTATTTAGTCAATAATTGTTATACTACCCTATTCCTCAGGATAAAATATGTCAACAAGGGCACAGATTGATTTCTTTTTTTAATATATTTTCATATATTTTTATTGTAAAGATACTGTACAGAGGGGTTACAGTTACAAGAGTAAGGTAATGAATGCATTTCCTATCAAGCATTGTTATTCCCTCCTTTGTTTTTCCCCTACCATCCCTTCCCTCCCTACCTCCCCAACTCCTCCTTCCCCCACCCCAAAGTTGTAAAGTTCATTTTCAGCACAGTGTCTTGTATATCTCATTGTTGCAATGGGTCATCCTGTATCCTTATTTCAGAATTTTGTTGTTTTCCTTTCCCTCCCCAAATCAGAAACTTATATATACAAGATGCAGGGCACCAGAATCAAACAAAGTGAAAGCAGGGGTTATACCATGGGGGAAGAACATACAAAAGAAACAAAAAAATCACACAGTACATTATAAGTACAGTAAAAACAACAGCAAGAAAGATAAAACCTCTTGTGTCCTTATCTTGGGGTTCATTTCACTTAGCATCATCTTATATGGTCATATGTGTATAGCTTTTGACCTTTTCTGCTTGTCCTAGACATATACTAGTTATTGCAAATAAGGGAAACCATAGGACCTATGTTTCTTTGGGCCTGGCTTACTTCACTTAATATAGTTTTTACAAGTCTTTCCATTTTTTAACAAATTGAGTGGTGTCATTCTTTCTGATGTAGGCATAGAACTCCATTGTATGTATGTACGCCACATTTTCTTGATCCATTCATCTACTGAGGAGTATCTGGTAGCTATGGTAAATAATGCTGCGATAAACATAGTTGTGCTGGTAGCTTTAGTATGGCCTTGTTTGTGATCGTTTGGTTTCTACACGTAAGTTTAGCAGTGTCTGCATTGGCCACACATCTGGCTGCAAGTGTTGGAGGGAGCAAGCCGCTGCAGGAGCCAGAACAGCAACCAGTGCAGAATGGTGCTCACAAAGACAGGTTTGATGTTGGCCCCCTCGGAGCTGCCTGGCTGATCCTCACACACACTATCCTATCTGCAGCTCCATCTGCACACACCCCAGCTCCACCTGTCATTCTTGTCTCTGGACACATCACAGCTTATAGAACACTCTGCCAGAGAGTGATGAAACATGTTCATTTGGCTCTTTCAACTCAACTAAGAGGCCTCCTTATTAACGAAGAACAATTTCAGACAAGAAAGAAGCACAAATTCTGTTTTGTAGAATTTCTTAGAGGAGACTTCAATTCCAGCACAGAAGTATTGGGGCTAAATCATCAGTAAACAACAATAAAGAAACGCATTCACTACACCTTTAAATGATACACAATTACTCTAAAGGAACATGTTCTTGGGGCCTGGAATTCTCAGGGGAACCCTGGGCTAAGTGTAAAAGTGTGTTTCTCATTCACCTCCATGAGTAGTATCCTCATCCCTCCTTCACCTTCCTGTCACTTGTGGCCGACATGGGGCAGAGGAGAGCTTTGTCTGCTATGGACCTGTTGGAGGTGGATCCTCTCTCTGCTCCATCCTAGTATCTGTTGCTGAGCAGTCTCTCTTCATCCCAGCCTTCCTCACTAATGAAACTGTCACAGCAAGGTTGATTCAGTAAAGCAATGAGAATTCGCATTGATCTAGAATAGTTTGTATGGCTCTTGGCAAATGATATTTGCTCAAAACAAGCTGCTAGTATACTACTGTCACACCCATGGCTACTGCTGTTATTTTTTTTATTGTGAAAATACCGTACAGAGTTACAATTATATGGGCAAGATGATGAGTACATTTCTTATCAAGCATTGTTGCCTCCTCCTTTGTTTCCCCTTCCCATCCCTGCTGTTATTTTTGTGAGTAGTACTCATCAGATTTTCCAGACAACCATTCATTCCATACTTCTGCCTAATGCACCCGAGGCGAGAGGTATTGTAAGCACTAGGAGGGGATCATCACTTGTCTTCTTCTTAGTCCAATTCAACAAGATTCTGGCAATTTTCAAATAAAAATAGGCATCAGTAGTCCAATAGAATTTATACTTCTGTGTTTAAAAATACTCTCAAAGAGTGTAAATTTAGAAGATCTGAAATTCCTTGTATCTTGTAATGGATCATCATGGCATACAATTAGATATCAGTAGAAAGAGAAACCATAGAAACTATCCAAATATATGATGGTTGAACAATACACATTTGGAAAGGTGGCTTGAACTCAGGGCCTGAGCACTGTCCCTTAGTTTTTTCATGCAAAGCTAGTGCTCTGCTCTACCACTTGAGCCACAACTGTATTTCTGACTTTTGTTGGTTAATTGGAGATAAGAGTCTCACAGACTTTTCTAACTGGGATGTCTTTGGACTGTAATCCTTAGATCTCAGCCTCCTGAGTAGCTAGGATTTAGGCTGTCTGTAAATCTTAAGGCAGCCTACCAAACTCAAACACTCCACAAAGCTTTCATGGTCAGAGACCATGAGGGAAAATATCAGATGGGAGAAATGAAGTCTGTTGACTGGAGTATTTCCATCTAAATGTATAAACTGGTCATTCTGGAAAAGAGTGGGAGTGGGGGAAAGTGTGGAGGTTGTACCAGTTCTGAGTCTTGAATTCAGGGCCTGGGTCCTATTCCTTACAGTTTTAGTTTGTTGCTACCACTCTACCAGTTGAACACAGCTTCACTTCCAGCTCTTTTGGTGATTACCTGGAAATGAGAGGCTCATGGACTTTCATGCCCAGGCTGGCTTCAAACCACAATACTCAGATCTCAGCCTCCTGAGTAGCTAGGGTTACAGGCATGAGCGACTAACATTCAGCTAGGAAAAAAAAGTTTTAAATGAGCAATGTATCATTGAAGAAATCAAGGAGAAAATTGAACACTTCCTAGAATCAAATAAAAGTGAAATAAAACATACCACAACCCAAGGGATGTAGCAAAGGCAGTTCTAAGAGAAAGATGTATACCTATAATTGTTTACATTTAAAAAAATCAGATTAGTTGGGTGCTGGTGGCTAAGGCTTGTAATCCTAGCTACTCAGGAGTTAGCAATCTGAGAATTGCAATCTAAGGCCAGCCCAGACCGGAAAGTCCTTGAGACTCTTATCTCCGATTTCCAGTGTAAGTTCTGTGGCTCAAATAGTAGAGGGTTAGCCTTGAGCAAAAAAGGTCAAGGACTGTGCCTAAGCTCTGAGTTCAAACCCCAGGACAAAAAGGATAAAAAAAAAATCTCACAAATGACCTAATGATATACTTCAAACTCCTAGAAAAACAGGAAAGAAGAAAACACAAATTTAGTACATGAAAAGAAATGATACAGGTCATGATAGAAATTCATGAAACAGAGATTAAAAGAATAATAAAAGCATTTAGAAATTGGTTCTTTGAAGAGGAACATTATCAAACTCTGCCAAACTAACCAAAAGATAAAATTAGAGATGAAATTAATTAATCAAATTAATAAACTTAGGGATAAAAGGGGAAATATTGTAACAGATGCCAATGAAATTCAGACAATCACTAGGAATGTTTTGAAAACTCATATTCTAATAAATTATAAAATCCAAAAAAGTACCAATTTCTAGTAGATATGATCTACCAAAATTGAACCAAAAAGATGAAGACTTTTTTTTGGTCAGTCGTAGGGCTTGAACTCTGGGCCTGGGCACTGTCCCTGAGCTCTTCAACTCAAGGCAAAAGCTCTACCACTTGAGCCACAATGTCACTTCCAGTTTTCTGGTGGATAATTGGAGATGAGAGTCTCGTGGACTTTCCTGCCTGGGCTGGCTTTGAACTGCGATCCTCAGATCTCAGCCTCCTGAGTAGCTAGGCTTACATGCTTGAGCCACCAGCACCTGGCTAAGATGGAGACAATTTAAATGGATCGAATAATGAACAGTGAGATTGAAGAAGTATTAAAACATGGTTCAACAAAGAGTGCAGAACCAGATGGAGCCACCATTGAATTCAATCAGAACTTTAAAGAACAGCAGTGCTCCTCAGACAACTCCATTAAACAGAAATGAAAGGAACTTTGCTAACCTCATTCTACAAAGCCAGTATATATTGCCCTGATACCAAAACGAGAAAAAACAGCACATAAAAAGAAAACTGTGAGCTAAGTGGCAGTAGCTCATACATGTAATCCTAACTACTTAGGAAGATGAGATCTGAGGATCTCAATCAAAGCCAGCCCAGGCAGGAAAGTCCATGAAACTCTCATCTCCATTTAACCACCCAAAACCTGGAAGTGGAGCTTCTTCTTAAGTTGTAGAGTGCTAGCTTTGAACAAGAAAGAAAATTCATAGATGGTGCCCAGGCCCCAAACTGGCGAAAAAGTAAATAAACAAAACAAAACATTATGAACCAATCGCCTTGATGAACATAGATACAAAAGCCTTTAACAAAATATTTGCAAACTGAAGTTGACAAAACTTTAAAAAGCTCATGATCAAGCTATTTTCATCTCAAAGATACAGTCATGAGTCAATGTATGCAAATCAATAAATATAATAGAGTACACAAATAGAATCAAGACCAAAAATCATATAGTAATTTCAATTGATGCTGAGAAAATCTGTGACAAAATTCAACCTTATTTTATTTTAAAAAATCCCAAAGAAACTAAGAATAGAAGGAACATAACTCAGTATAATAAAAGATATATACTACTATCCAACATTGTATTAAATGGGGGAAAACTAAAAGCATTTCCTCGAAAATCAGAAATGAGACAAGAGGCCTGCTTTCCCTACTCTTATTCAATAAGTGTTTGAATTTATAGTAATGAGATAAGAGGAATAAGTAAAGGTATACAAATAGTAAAGAAACAATTCAAATTACCCCCATTGGGAGGTAATATGGTTCTATACTTAAAAGATCCTAAACAGTCTACCAGAAAACTCTTAGATCTGATAAACACTTTCAGCAGAATTGTAAGATATAAAGTTCACAAAGGGAAATCAGGAACTTTTGTGTCCACCATACATTCCTTTCTTAGGGACCAGAAAACAACCTCATTTATAATAGCCTCAAAAAAAGGAAAATATTTGCTAACAACTATAATCAAGGAGGTTAAATTCCTTTACAATGAAGACAAACACCAGAGAATGAAATTAAAGAAGACCTTTGGACAACAGAAATGCTTCTCATGTTTGTGGGGAATTAATATTGTGAAAATGGCTAGGCTACCAAAAGCAATGTATCAGTTCAGTGTATTACCCATTAACATGCCATTCTTCACATAAATAAAAAAGACAATCCTAAACTTGTATATAAGTAAAAAAGACTCCAAATATTCAAAGCAATCCTAAGCAAAAAGAACAATGCTGAAGTTATTATAATTTTACTACAACGCCACAGTATGAAAATAGCATGATAATAGTATGCAAACAGACACATAGACCCAGCGAATACAATAGAGAACCCAGAAACAAGATTGCGCAGGTACAGCCATGTAATCCTCAGCAAAGATACCAAAACTGTATATTGGAGGGGGAAAAAACCAGTCTCTATAACATATGGTGTTGGACAAACTGGTTATCCACATGTAAAAAACTGAAACTAGGTTTCTATACTACTCTGTGCTAAAATCCACTCAAGACGAGTCAAAAACCTTAATGGAAGATGTCAGATTTTGGAACTACTACTTGAAGACATAGCCATAAGCAGTGACTTCCTGATAGAACTCAAATAGCTCAGAAAATAAAAACAAAAATTGACGAAAGGGTTTTTATCAAATTTTTTTATTTTGTGCACAATAAAACAATTAATAGAGTGATGATACAGTTTACAAAGCAGGAGAGGACCTTTCAGGCCAAGGATTAATATTTAGAATATACAAATAGCTAAAAATAATTCGGTATGAAAAAAACAAGAAACAATAAATTCTGCAAATAATAAATTTGAAATCACAGGCTATGCTGAGTAGCCTATTGAAACCTCGTGTTGGAGTGTGAATCATCTTTGACCAGCATGTCCATGCTGTATACACTACCCACTCATGAGTCGTTTGTTATTAGATCTATTGCTGTGGCATCACAATGCATGTGTGCAGGTAGTCCTTATGTTGCTTACTAATGATTTCAAAGCGCAAAAACATTGGCACTGGAAGTTCAGATTTGCTAAACAGAAGCTGCATGATGTTTCCTTTACATGAAAATGTGACAGTTTCTCATAAAGTGTGTATGAATAGGGGAAAAACATAACTTGTAGAATTGGGCACTTTCTGTGGTTCTGGCAACCACTGGAGATCTTGGAATCATCCACTAGGTAAGGCAAACTACTACTTTTATAAGCATCCCAGTACCTATCTAAGTCTCTCAGGGAAAAGTCTGGACCATGAAAGAGTCCAGGCATGAGATGGAGAGGGGGTAGCACCTGAGCCTATACTCCCAGGGCTTCCCATGCTTCTTGGCCCTGTGAAGGACTGAGCTCTGTGGTTACATCCGCCATATTGGAATGAGATTTCATCAGGATGCAAGGAGATCTGAGCTCTCACAGCATTTACCATAACTAAGTTCTCAGCATTATCTCTGGGACAGCTACATGGAAATCAGAATAAAACAAACAAAAGTTCCACCTTTCTTAGCATACAAAACCTTTCCACAGTGCTAGGCAGGGGAGGTAGGTTAAGCTCTTTCTTCTTTTTAAATATATTTGTGTTGTCTTTAAGTAGTTGTATGAAGAAGTTGCCATTCAACAAAGCAGTTTATAAATGCAATGCATCTGGATTAGTGTCACCTCTTTCATCATTCTCCCCCATCCCTCCCAACCCACCCCTTCCCTCACTTTTCTTAATTAGTAGGATATGCATTGAGTTTTTCATTATTATAAAGGTGATGTACAGAGGCTTTATAGTGATGTAATCAAGTAAAGAGTACATTTCTTGTTGGACAATGTCACCCCTCCCTCCCTCTCTCCCAGTTTTTTCCTCCTGTCCCAACCTACAAGTTGTATAGTTCACTTTCAACATAGTATCTTGTAAGTACCATTGCTGCATTTGTTCAGCATTTGTCTCTCCAGTTACGTGCCCCGGTTACCTTCCCAAAGACAGATAAATGAACAACAAGACAAAAAGTAAAGAACACAAAAAAAACAACAACAAAGAATAAAACCTCTTGTTTCCATTTCCTGGAGTTAATTTTGATACATTGCATCGTATTTTTGATGGCATTCTCCCCTGCCCTTCATGTTTTCATTCATTTCATTCAGCTGTCCCCATTCTCCCTGGCTTCACCCCACCCTTTTCTGGTGCTTTTTTCTCTGTTGGAGGGTTTGGGTTTCGGGGTGTGTGTGTGTGTGTGTGTGTGTGTGTGTGTGTGTGTGTGTGTGTGTGTGTGTGTGTGTGTGTGTGTGTGTGTGTGTGTGTGTGTGTGTGTGTGTGTGTGTGTGTGTGTGTGTGTGTGTGTGTGTGTGTGTGTAGGTCCCAGGGCTTGAACTCAGGGCCTGGGCTCTGTCCTTGAGCTTTTTTTATGTTCAAGGCTAACAGTCTATCACTACACTCACCCTGGGTTGTTTTTTATACTAGCATAGATTTCTTCATCATAATTGAGTGAGCCTTCCTTCAATGAGCCTTTTTTCATGGTTTTTTTGTTTATATGTTTTTTATTGTAAAGAGACTGTACAGAGGGGTTACAGTCACATGAGTAAGGTAGTGAGTGCATTTCCTATCGAGCATTGTTGCCCACTCCTTTGTTTTTCCCTACCATCCCTTCCCTCACTACCTCTCTTTATTCATGATTTTTATGTTGTGTATGTGGCTTCATTTACTCTTTCTCAGTGAGAAGTATTATTTTATTTCATGAATACACAATAATTTACTTACCCAAGTGCCTGTATTTGCACAACTAAACGGCTTTTCAGATTCCTGCTATAGCAAATAATGTTCCTACACATCTCATTGTTAGACCTCATTGTGTGATCATTTGCTAGTTTCTCTAGAATGAGCTCCACTAAACTTGCCATGGCTCTGCCCTAAAAATTGCTCTTCCACTCTGCAACATGACAGTCCTCCCCCTACCCTACCAACTCTGAGATTGTTAGATGGGTGTGTACTGTCTTGTTTCTTATTTGCAATAATTGTGAAGCTGAGCCTATCTCACACATTTAGTTGCCAATCAGACTTTTCTTGTTACCAATCAGACATGTTTTTGATGAGTTATCTTTTGTCAATGCTTTCTCTTACAATAGCTTTTTCTTTTTGACTTGTATAAATGTCTATTTATTATGAAAATACCAATTGTTGACTGTGTGTTTGTCTCTATTTTTTCTTGATCTTTTAAAAAAAATAAATGTTATTTAATTTTTATTTAATTTTATTTTGTGTTTTGGGAGGCTTGAACTGAGGGCCTGGGCACTGTCCCTGAACTTATGTGCTCAAGGCTACTACACTACCACTTTAAGCCACAGCACACTTCCAGTTTTATGGTGGTTAATTGAAGGTAAGAGTCTCATGGACTTTCTTGCCTGGGCTGGCTATTTGACCTGCAATCTTGAGATCTCAGCCTCCAGAATAGCTAGAATTACTGGCCTAAGCCACCAGTGTCCAGCTTAAAAATATAACTTCTTGAGTTGAACACCTGACTCTTTAGCTTCTAATTTTGTTTGTTGTTGTTTGTGCTGGTTCTGGGGATTGAACTCAGAACCTAGGTGCTGTCCTGTAATCCTAGCTACTCAGGAGGCTAAGATCTGAGGATTGCAGTTCAAAGCCAGCCCAGGCAGGAAAGTCCATTAGACTCTTATCTCCAATAAACCACCAGAAAACTGGAAGTGGCGCTGTGGCTCAAGTGGTAGAGCACTAGCCTTGAGCTGAAGAGCTGAGGGACAGAACCCAGGCCCAAAGTTCAAGCCCCATGACAGACAAATAAAACAAAAAAAAACTGTGATCAAATAGTTACTATGTTGCCGGGCGCTGGTGGCTCAGGCCTGTAATCCTAGCTACTCAGGAGGCTGAGATCTGAGGATCGCAGTTCAAAGCCAGCCCGGGCAGGAGAGACCGTGAGACTCCTATTTCCAATAAACCACCAGAAAACCGGAAGTGGCGCTG
Organism: Dipodomys spectabilis; assembly: GCF_019054845.1. Classification (NCBI taxonomy): domain Eukaryota; kingdom Metazoa; phylum Chordata; class Mammalia; order Rodentia; family Heteromyidae; genus Dipodomys; species Dipodomys spectabilis. The sequence continues at coordinate 16,163,676 of NW_024870775.1, forward strand.
TAGCTCAAGTGGTAGAGCGCTTGCCTTGAGCTGAAGAGCTGAGGGCAGCACCCAGGCCCAGAGTTCAAGCCCCACGACCGACCAAAAAAAAAAATAGTTACTATGTTTTTCTCTTCTTAATCTATCTTTTGGTACTGAGGCATCAGGAACAACCATTATGATTCATTTGAAAGGGATCACATCTAGTTCTAGGCCTACTCTGAATAATTTATCAAGAATACTATTGCTGTTGCATCCTATGTAGAAATAACCCAGAAATAGAAAGAGAAAAATAGATTTCCTGCCTACAGAAAGCAACACTGCTCAAATATTCATAAATAAACTTTTTAAATAGTAATTCAAAGGAGTTTCAAACATACAAACACAATGAAGAAATCGTGTTAGCGAGATGGTGGTGGCTCACACCTGTAATTCTAGCTGCTCAAAAGCCTGAAATCTGAAGATCACAGTTTAAAGATAGCCTGGGCAAGAAAAGTCCATGCGTAAGACTCATCTCTACTGAAGCACCCTAAAGCTGTGGAGGTATGGCTCAAGTGGTAGAACACCAGCTTTGAGTGAAAAAGCTAAAGGATAGCACACAGGCCTTGAGTTCAAGGTGTAGTACTGTTACACACACACACACACACACACACACACACACACACACACACACAAAGTTGTTTTAAAGTGAGAATATTTGGTAGAAATATCAGGGGCAAGATCACTTGCAGAAATGCACCAGTAGTGTTGAGCTGCTCATCAGGACATGAGAAGCTCTGGAAAACACTTTCCTTAGTGACATCAGGAGGTAAACTCACCTGCCAACATATATCCAGGAGGAGGAAACACCCGGGGCTCCTGCAGAAGGTGGAGATGGAGTTCCCCTGATGGCTAAATTGCTCTTGAGCAGATCATGAAGTTCATGGTCTGTAAGATGGGCCTGTGAATTAACTAAAAGCAAGATATTCATGGAAGCGGCGCTGTGTCTCAAGTGGTAGAGCGCTAGCTAGCCTTGAGCACAGAGAGGCTCAGGGACAGAACCCAAGCCCTGAGTTCGAGCCCAAGAACTGGCCAAAAAAAAAAAAAAAAGGAACTGTTAAAAGCTAGATGTTCAGTCCCTGCCACCATTTTGTATCTGTGCTCTTGATCAGCACTATTCCTGCTGCAGTCACTTTACAACCACTTGAGGATCCAGAACCAGTTAATCATCTTATGCCAGAGGGCAAACTGCCTGTCAAACAAGCAATGCCATATTATTTATTTTTTAATAATTTACTTGATTGTTATTATAGAGGTGATGTACAGAGGGATTACAATTACATGAGTCAGGTAATGAGTACATTTCCTTTTGTACAGTGTCTTCCTTCCCTTGCTCTCTCCCAGTCCCTCCCTCCCATCTCCATTCATGAGTTTATTTCACTTTCAACAGTGTACATTGAGCTCCACTGATGCACTTTTTCACCGTTTTTCCTCCAGTTCTGTACCCTCCCTACCGCCCTCTTGAAGATATACACTTAAATACACCATACCTAAGGTAAAACTAAAAACTAACTTAAAAATTAAAAACCAAAAAAGGGCTTTTGATTAATTCCATATTTTAGAGTTTGTTTCAGTGTGTATATTGCTTTATAAAAATATGAGGAGGCATTTATGCATTGCACCTTTGTGTTGCTCTCCTAAAATATCCTCTTTTGGTCTTACTGGTGAGTATCTAGAATTCTGAATAATTTGTCATATCCCAGTGGCAATATCGTCGTCTTCTTCTTCCCTCCTCCCTCTCCTCCTCCTCCTCCTCCTCCTCCTCCTCCTCCTCCTCCTCCTGCTCTTCTTCCTCCTCCTCCTCTTCCTTCTTTTTCTTCTTCTTCCAAAAAAAAAAAAAAAACCACCTTCCAAAAGGTCAGGAGTTACCACCAAGTAACTTTGTTCCTGTTCTATTCCAATGGTAAAATGATAATAACTTTTCAGGAAATCTAGACACAAAGACTGAACCTATCCATATCTCTGATTTGGGCTGTTTATGCATAAAGGTAGGTATAGTTACCTTCCCCCAATTTTCCTTATTTAACCTGAGGCCAAGGTCTGTACCCCTGAAAATGGCTGAAGATGTACTTAAGTGCCATCTTTCCATGGTTGCTATGCAATTAACCTTCCTTCTCTGCCCTTCAGCATGTCTTTATTTGGCCTATGGGGGTGAGTGGTCAAACCTAACTTGGGACTCCTGGACTTTGGGCTTGGGGGTCTAAAAACCCAGTTTTAGCACCAAGAGGTACATTTCATCTTGTCAGCTCTAACCTCTTTTTATGAACTCTTCTTTCTGAGACTATCTCAAATAGATTACTGAAACCGTCAGCTGATGCATGAGCTTTTCGTGGAGGAGATGCAGCACTTGGGCTTGAAATCAGAATCTTACATTCTTCTTTGGCTTTCCTGCTCACAGCTGGTGCTCTGTTACTTATGCTACACCTCCAGTCCCTGAATGATGCTTTAATGGAACACCCTGAGAATTCACTAGAGGACCATATAATGCCACCGTCCTCTGAAGACATGACAAGATCTTCCTGAGCATATTAGGTCTTCATCCAGTACTAAGAGAAGTGAGACTAGCTAGCTTGGTTCTTGGGAAGATTATCTGATTTCTACCAAAAACAAACAAAAAACCACTATCAGAGAGTTCCTGAGAGAGTCCCAGAGAGTTCTACCATCAGATAGCACAGTAACTACTACATCCCATTAGTTTAGAGAGACTTTATTTCTTGGAATAGTTCAGTAGCACAGAAAATGTAAGCCGAAAGTAAAAACAAAAACCCTCAAATCCTCTCACCTACCTCCTGCTCCCTCCCTGCCTCCTCTATTACCAACATCTCCCACTACAATAGTTTATTTATTCCAAATGATGAAACAACTGGGACACATCATTGGCACAAAGCTATTTTCACTAGAGCAATTGGTCAGATTTTTATGAGTCCTTTGTGGCATAGTACAATCGTATCTCTGCACAAACTTATTCAAGTCAACAATCTGTGTACTCAGCTTTCCAGGATAAAAGACCCCCAACATGTAGGATTTTGTTTCTCAGTGAGACTCATTGGGAAGCTGGTGTTTTATAGAACACTTCTTTTACACTTTTACTCATAGTATGATACAACTGTAGTTTACCAACAGAAAGATATGGGAATGTTTTACTGCTTAAGAATAAATTCAATACCATCTCCATCTTTGTAGGAGTTCCCGCAAAATCTGTTTGAGAGAAAAATGTGAATGGTGGAGAGCCAACAGACCATATGTTTTAAGTGACAAAGATGATACAGTTAGTACCGCCTCTTCTATCTTCGATCTTGCTTTCTTGGTGTATATTATGTACTGCTTTAAAGACTATAAATTAGATAAAGGTAATACATATAAGAATTGGAAAGCTGGGTGCAGGTGGCTCACCTGTGTAATCTGAGATCTGAGGATCGAGGTTCAAAGCCAGCCCGGGCAGGAAAGTCTATGAGACTCTTATCTCCAATAAACCACTAGAAAACTGGAAGCGGTGCTGGGGCTCAAGTGGTAGAGTGCTTGCCTTGAGCTGAAGAGCTGAGGGACAGTGCCCAAGCCCAGAGTTCAAGTCCCACAACCGACCAAAAGAAAAAGAAAAAAAATGGACTTAAAAGTTTGTCTCTTGGAATTTATTTCCACTCAAAGCAATTTGCGGATACCATCCACATATATCAGTGTGGGTTGTGTACATAGGTGCATTAGGGTAACTGATGGAAAGCCAGGTTTAAAGTACAAGTTGTCATGTCGAAAACGAACTTTACAACTTTGGGGGGGGGGGAAAGATTGGGTGGGGGGGCAGAGGGGGGGAGGCTGGGAAGGGATCGGAAGGGTAAACAAAGGAGGAGGCTACAATGCTTGATAAGAAATGTACTCACTATCTTGCCCATGTAATTGTAACCCCTCTGTACAGTATTTTCACAATTAAAAATAATAATAATAAATAAAAAATAAAAATAAAAAAAACCCTGAGTTTTAGGGGAAATGAGGTTTATGGGGAAAAATACATCAAGAAAACCATTTCAATTGCAACTGGTTGGCTTAAAATATACAGTAATAATTGGGGGGAAAACTATTTTAGTGAGATACGTTTGGAGACACAGGGACAAACTTTGCCTGAAAACTGAGTTCAAATCCAGGAATTCTGTGGCTACTTCAGCAAAGTTGCCAGAAGGTCTGGGAGATGCCCCACCCACAGTAAGAATTAATATTGATAAAGTTAAAATGAGATTATCAAGCAATCATTTTGCATGAAAGGTCTAACCACATCTGGCCAAACAGTGACATTTCCAAACTCTTTAAGTTTGGAACATGTTTACATGTGTTTCTAATTTTCAATTTATGCATGACTAGGGAAAAGAAAGAGGCTGGCAAGAAGGAAGATGCTTTCTTATTAATTAAAAAGAACCAGGCCTCTGCATTCTGTGCTCAGCAAGATTTGGGGGGTTAAATTGCCATCAGAAGTGTGGGTATGGAACAGAAAATCACAATGGAGTTTCTTCTTTTATCACTTAGAAAGTGTCATTAACTCCATTTCCTGAGTTTATCATATGTATAAGAATTTTCTGAATTAGATGCTCTGAGGTAAAATTTTGGCTCTGCTGTGTAAATTCAATGAGATTATTTTATAGTATTTTTCAAACTGTGGTGTGTGTGTGTGTGTGTGTGTGTGTGTGTGTGTGTGTGTGTGTGTGTGTGTGTGTCCAAAGACTTGGATGTCCCATGAACATTTTAAAGAAAAAAAGTAGATTGGAAGTTTATTCAGCTTATTCAGTTTTGTCTGATGGGAAAATGGATAAATGAAGTTTAGAAACAAAATCAAAGGTTGACCTTCCCCAGATGCTCTGAACTACAGCAGGTGAATTAGTGATCAAGACAGTCATTTCCACCATTGAAGAGAGAAACTAGATGCAAAAGGACATGCAACATTCCCTCCTCTGGCTATTTCCAACCTACTGAGTTCCTTGTACCTCATATTTTTCCTACCAGACGTACAGATTCTGATACAATATCCCTGAGTTGTAATCTCTTTTACTTATTCAATAAATAGGAGCATGTGATTACTGACACTATGGATGGCTTTGATTCATTTCCTTTGATGATTAATGAACTAAAGGGCAGAAAAGTATTTAAAACAGAGTTTTAAACATTACAACTTTATTTGAAACTGAAAGAATAGCAAAATAGACGGACTTCTTGTGCAAAGAGGACCCCAAATTCCACATTCTCCTCATGGCCAACTAGATATAGGGACCCCTGTTCTTCTCTCCCTAAGGATATATGCTCAGTCTGATTGGTTGAGAGGCGGACATGAGCGGCGTGGAGTCTCATGATTGGCCCGCCTAATTAAAAACACAAGCATGGAAACCACCCTATGATTAGATTCCTGAGTATAGAAAGGGGTCTTGATTGGATGGAGACTGGGGGAACTCCCACTTGGGCCTGGCCATGGCTATAAAGGGTGTATGTATTTGGGACCTAAAGCCAGCAGAGCCCAATTTAACAAGATGGATATTTTTGCTGTGTCACCCCTGGCTATGTTAGAGCCAGTTTCAGCTGGTACGTTCTGTCTCTAACTACCTAGCCAAGGAGCCCTAACTTCTCCCTCATAATTATGTCCCCAAACTTCTTCGTACTAGGATTCAGTGTCATCCATTTTCTTGAAATTCTGCTTTGGAAAAGAGACAAAAATAAACAGAGGAAACATAAAAATACAATAATTTCAAATACTGATAAATGATATAAAAGAAAAAAATGGAACTCCTGGAGCATGAAGGTAGCAAGATTAGACAGGATGTTGCTGGGAGCCAGGCTGATCTGGCACCATTGCTGCTGAAGTCTCCTGACAAAATCGCTCATGTAGGCAAAGACTGGGCAAAGAAGCAAGGCGGTTGGAGGAGAGACTTGAGGGCAATAGAGAGCACTTCACACAAAGAAATACAGAGTGTTAACACTGTGAAGTGGACAAGCATGGTCTGTGGAGGGTAGAGAGAATGGCCTACGGACCAGACACAGCAGGGTAAGGAGCAGAATCTTTCCCCAAAAAAGGAAACAATCAAAATGTGCAGGCCTGAGATACCAAGATGAGAGATTGGATTTTGTTTTCGGTATGCTAGGAGGCATATTTGAGAATTGCAGCCTGGAAGGCCTCTTTTATTTTAGAAATTTTTTTAATGTTTTATTGTTATTATAAAGGTGATATAAAGCCAGGCACCTGTGGCTTATGCCTGTAATCCTAGCTACTCAAGAGGCTGAGATCTGAGGATCATGGTTCAAGGCCAGCCCGGGCAGGAAAGTCTGTGAGACTCTTATCTCCAGTAAACCACTTGAAAAACAGAAGTGGTGCTGTGGCTCAAGTGGTAGAGCACTTGCCTTGAGCTGAAGAGCGCAGGGACAGCGCCCAAGCCCAGAGTTCAAGCCCCACAACCGACCAAAAAAGAAAAAAAAAAGGTGATGTATCAAGCCAGGTGCCTGTGGCTCATGTCTATAGTCCTAGCTACTCAAGAGGCTGAGATCTGAGGATTGCAGTTCAAAGCCAGCCTGGATAAGAAAGTCCATGACGCTCTTATCTCCAATAAACCACCAGAAAGCTGCTAGTGGCACTGTGGCTCAAGTGGTAGAGCATAAGCCTTGAGCTGAATTGCTGAGGGACAGTGCCCAGGCCCAGAGTTCAAGCCCCATGATGGACCAAAACAAACAAAAAAAAAAGGTGATTATATTGAGGAGTTATAATTACATAAGCCAGGTAAAGAGTACATTTCTTTTTGGACAACGTTATCCCTTCCCTTGCTGTCTCCCAGTTTTCCCCTCCTGTCCTCAGCCATAAGTTGTGTAGTTCATTTTCATCCTAGTATCTAGTGAGTACCGCTGCTGCATTTGTTCACCTCTTGTCCCTCAGCTTCTGTGCCCCTTTCTTACTCTTCCAAAGACAGATAAATGAACAAACAAGACAAAAAGAAAACAAGAACAATGAATAAAACCTCTTGTTTCCATTTCTTGGAGTTCATTTTGACAAATACTATTTTATATATGATTAGAAATACATAGGCATGGCCCCTAAGAATATCCTCCGTTGGTCTCACTGTGTGTAAATGTCTAGAGTCCTGTATAATTTATCATGCCTGGTGTATTTTAGATCTAGCTTCTGCATATGAGGGAAAACATGCATGGTTTGTCTCTCTGAGCTTGGGTTACTTCACTTAGCATGATTTGCTCTAGGACCATCCATTTTTCTGCAAATCACATAATATTATTCTTTCTAATGGCTGTGTAAATTTTCATTGTGTATAAGTGCCACATTTTTGGATCCATTCATCTAATTGTAGGGCATCTGGTCTGTTTCCATCACTTGGCTATTGTGAATAGTACAGCAATGAACATAGATGTGCAAGTGTCTTTATCGCATCATGGCTTGTGATGTTCTGGGTAGATGCCCAGGAGTGATATGTCTGGGTCATAGGGAAGATCCATATTTAGTTTTTAAGATGTTTCTTTAGATGTTGTGAATCCACATGTATCTACATCATTGGTGGATGCTGGGGCGAGGCATCAGGCTTCTGGCATTATAGCATTCTAAGTACTCTGAAGGGCTCCCTTACTAGAGTATATAAGAGCAAGAGAGCAGAGATGGTCAGCTGGAATCTGAACACACATACCAGCAGGCAAATCTGAAAACAGCACTGGAAATAAGAAGGCCAAGCTGTGGGCCTTGCTGTAGGCTGGAATCAGGATTGAAGCTTCCCAAAGCGCTATGTAAATCCCCATGCAGAACAAATAAGAACACTATGTACTTCAAAGATATTTATTGTAATCCTGAGGATTTTTCTCAAATTATGTGCAATCAAACATGAGCTCACAATCGATAATCATTAGTACCCAGAGAACTAGGGAATGTCCACAGAAACTAAACCAGAGCAGTAAAGAAAAATTATAAAGTATAAAACAAAGAAGCACTATGAAACCCACTATCTGTTCTGTCTGTCTGCCTGTCTGTCTGTCTTTGTCTGTCTCTGTCTGTCTGTCTCTGTCTCTCCCTCTCTCTCCCTCCCTCCCTCTCTCCCTCCCTCCCTCCCTCCCACCCCTCTCTCTGTCTCTCTCTCTCTCTTTCTGAGGATATACTGGTATTGAACCCAGGACCTTGTACATACTAAGCATGTACTCTGCTATTGTTCTACACCCAGTTCTCATTTTAATTTTAATATTTAAACAGTTGGAAAGTTTGGGGAAGGAAGACAGAAAAGTGAAATTGAGGGAAAACACAAATATTAAAGTGAGCAAATAAAACTGCCTATGTTCTGTGGTGTGTGTGTGTGTGTGTGTGTGTATGTGTGTGTGTGTGTGTGTGTGTGTGTGTGTGTGTGTGTGTGCCAGTTCTGGGGCTCGAACTAAGGGTCCAAATCTGGTGCTCTAGCTCTTGAACTGCATCTCCACTTTCAACTTTTTGGGGGTTATTGAACTCTCCTGCCTACACTGGCTTTGAACCATGATTCTCAGTCTCAGCCTCCTGAGTAGCTAGGATTAACAGGTGTGAACCACCAGAACCTGGTTCAAATATTCTTTATCTGAGTTTTAAAAAATCCATGTGGTTCAACCTAATAGCTTAAAAGTTATTTGTGGACTTCTATCACTTAAGATAGGCCATGATTACAAACATTTAATTTATGGTGACCATATCTTAAATTCATTTCACATTCAAGCTTGTATGTATGAAATATGGCCTACAATTTTAAAAAATTGTGTGTATGTGTGTGTGTGTGTGTGTGTGTGTGTGTGTGTATGTGTGTGTGTGTGTGCATGTGCCAATATTGGGGCTTGAACTCAGGACTTCACACTCTCACTTGGCTGTTTCACTCAAGGCTGGTACTCTACCACTTGAGCTACACTTCCACTTTGGGCTTTTTGGTGGCTAATTGGAGATAAAAGTCTCACTGACTTTTCTGCCTGGGGTGGCTTTGAACCTCAATTCTCAAATCTCAGTCTCCCGAGAAGCCAGGATTGCAAGCATGAGCCACTAGTGCCAGCTTAAAAAAAAGAAAAGACAAGGATTGACCAAGAGGAGAAGTCAAAAGAAAGGCAGGGATGCAGTTGAAGGCAGGTAGGTGTGCTTAGACGTGCTGTAAAGAATCAACAGTACAGTGAGCTCTTCCAGTCTAAAGCACTTCAGATCTTCAAGGATGTTCAAGTTGCTAGGCTTCTGGTTGGCACAAAGGGTAGTCATTGTGTGTGTGTGTGTGTGTGTGTGTGTGTGTGTGTGTGTGTGTTCACTCTAAGACGGAAAGAAGAGCAGATAATTTTTGAGTTGAGCAATCTATGCACACTGCCACTATGTGGGCTGCCACTGTTGCCATTTTCCAGATGCAAAGGCTGAAGTTCAGAAAGGTAAAAGTTAGGTAAATTGGCAAAGATTTTTTCATAAACATTCCATCTGGAATATGAGTAGGCTCCAAGGTTGATGTGTCTTCCAGCTTTTAAGTAAGGCTCATCTTCCTGAAGGTTAATTGGAAACCAGAAAATTCCTTAAAGGGGGTCGTTTGTTGATGAAAGCCCAGGAGCATGCCCAGATGTATAACATCATCTGCAGCTAGACTCAAGCATCCAGATCCTCTCCCACTGCCCACCAACTCCTCCTGGCCAACCACACAAGGCCCGTAGTCCATAGGGAGAGGGTCCTTGTCCTCAGATTCTCCACCCTTTACCTCTGACTGAAGACTCTGGCAAGGAGTTCCACTACACACTCAATTCATTTCTTCAGCCTCTCTGAGCCTGACTTACTTCACATAATATTTTTCCAGGTCCACTCATTTTCCTGCAAATGACATAATATTATTCTTCCTGCCAGATAAATAAAATTTCTCTCTCAATATGTATTTATATACATATATGTATATATGTACATATATGTGTATATGTACGTGTGTATATACATACGTGTACATGCATATGTATATATGTATATAAATATATATACACATGTGTGATAGATGTGTGTATACACATATGTGTGCATATATTTCACATAGAGATACAAAAGGCACATGTTTTCTCTCAGATATAGAAGTTAAATCTAAAATGTAAACATATATAAAGACATATATGGGCCTATCTGCATATATATATATATGTGTATATATATGTGTATTTTCACATTTTCAGGAGCTGAAAAATGATTTGTCTGCAAGGGGTGCTGAAACTTAAGAGGATGGTAGGGGGCAGATGAAGGGAGAGGGGAAGGGTGGGCAAATACAGTCATAATACTCAGTGTACATGCTTGAAAATGGAACTTATGGGGCTGGGAAGGTGGCTCAGTGGTAGAGCGCTTGCCTTGCATGCCTGAGGCCCTGGGTTCAATTCCTCAGCACCACATAAGCAAAAAGAAAAAAAAGCCGGAAGTGGCGCTGTGGCTCAAGTGGTAGAGCGCTTGCCTTGAGCTGAAGATCTGAGGGACAGCGCCCAGGCCCAGAGTTCAGGCCCCACGACCGGACCCAAAAAAAAAAAAAAAAAATAAAGAAAATGGAACTCATTTGAGGGGATGGTGGGCTGACACAGATGGAGGATGATGGAAAGAGTGACATTGATCAATATGCATTCTACTCATCAATTGTTATTTTGAATTGAAACCCCTTTGTGACAACTACTTAAAGATAATAATTAAGAAAACCTATTTCCCCAGAATATCCTCTCAAATAGAAGAACCTCACATTAGTTTTAATTCCTTTTGGTTATGTTCATAGGCATCGATTTAGTTGAGGATCTGTAATACTTAATCTGACTCTCAGGATTGCATTGAATTTGCTTTCTTATATACCAAATACAATCTTCCCTCCGAGTCCATGAGGGCTTTGTTCCAGAATCCCACCCTTCCCACCCACCAGCAAAGCCCAAACATGCTCAAGTCCCTCAGATAAACAGAATAACGTTTGCACACAAGCTATGCAGGCTTTCCTGTATACTTTAAAATCTCCAGAGGACTTACAGTGTATTATCATACTCTATTGTTTGGGGAATCATTAATCCCTGGGATGGAAAAAAAAAAGGTCTGTACCTGTTCAGTACAGATGCAATTTTTCTCCCAAACATTTTGGGTCCAGAGTTGTTGAATCATGGATGTAGAGCCTGGAAAATAGAAGTACTTATTGTCAACACACTGTAATAGAAATAATGAGGTTTATCCTGGCAAAGGCACACATGAGATTTTTAATAAATAGTTTGAAAGACAGAGAGTCCTACACAAAAAGAAATATCAAATTCTGTCCATTTGTGCCCTCCTACAAAAAAAAAGTCCAACCATTGCCTTTGACATGCTCCTCACTATTTTTTTTAATTTTGTCTATACTGCAGTTTGAACTCAGGACTCTTGAGCCATACATACCTCTAACCCCACTCTCTGCTTATTTTGAAGATGGAGTCTCATGAACTTTTCTGCCCAGGCTCACTCTGAAGCTTTTTCCTCCAGATCTCAGCTTCCTCAGTAGATGGATTATAGTGTGAGTCATCAGCTACAGTAGCTATATTGTGTGTGTGTGCTGGGCTTTAACTCAGGGCCTAGGAGCTGTCCCTTAGCCTTTTCTGCTCAAACCACTTGAGCTGCACCTCCAATGTGTATATATGTATGCATGTGTGTGTGTGTGTGTGTGTGTGTGTGTGTGTGTGTGTGTGTGTGTATTGGGGCTTGAACTCAGATCTGGACACTGTCCCGGAGCTATTTTGCTCAAGGATAGTTAATATTCTACCACTGAGCCACAGCTCCACTTCTGGTTTTTTGTTTTTTGTTATCCACACACACACACTCCCCCCAGTTACTTGAAAACAGGAGTCTCCCAGACTTTCATGCCCAGGCTGTCTTTCAGCTGAGATCCTCAGCCTCCTGAGTAGCTAGGGTTATAGGCATGAGCCACCCAGTACCTGGCTACAGTAGCTTTATTATATTTTTTCAGATCAAAGGTTAACATGTAAATGCTAAACTATAAATATCTTACAAAGAAAGAAATAAAAATCTTCAGGAACTTCAACTTGCCAAAAAATATTATTTCCTTCTTTCCTTCCTTCCTTCCTTCCTTCCTTCCTTCCTTCCTTCCTTCCTTCCTTCCTTCCTTCCTTCCTTCCTTCCTCCCTTCCTTCCTCCCTTCCTCCCTTCCTTCCTCCCTTCCTTCCTTCTTCCCTTCCTCTTTCCTTCCTCCCTCCCTCCCTCTCTTCTTCCTTCCTTCCTTCCTTCTTTCTTTCCTTCCTTCCTTCCTTCCTTCCTTCCTTCCTTCCTTCCTTCCTTCCTTCCTTCCTTCCTTCCTTCCTTCCTTCCCCTTTCCTTCCTCTTTCTTTCTTGTACTTATCCCTTGCTAGACTCAAGCCATACCTCCAGTCTGTTTCTGCATTGGTTATTTTTAGGTAGGCTTTCATTTTATGCCTGGGCCAGCCTGGGCCGTGAGCCTGCTGCAGTGTTCTCCCACATCACTGGGATGGCAGGAATGCTCCACTGAGCCAAGGCATTATTGCTACCCAGGAGTTGACATAACAAGAGCTCAGCCCTGCATCCAACAGCTGGGGTCTTGTGAACTCTTTTCCACCGAAGCTCCTCTAAACTGTGATTTCCCTCAATGTCCGCTTCCAAGTAGCTGGGATTACAAGCTTGAACCACGGAGCCCAGCTTGATTTATAAATACACTTTCTTGGTGGTGTCCTTTTAAAATATAAAGTTTTTAATTTTGATAGAAATCAAAGGTATCTGGGTTTTCTTTCTATTTTATCCATTATATTTGGTAAATGTTCCAAAATTTCCCTGTCAAATCAAAGTGTCTGAAGACTTGCATTTATTTTCAAAGATTTTTGTAGTCCAACTCTTACATGTCAGTCTTTGAATCATTTTGATGGCTTTTGTTTCTTTAGTACTAGCTATGTAACTCAAGGCTTTGCGCATTCTAGGCAAGTGTTCTACCACAGAGCTAATCCTCAACCCCTCTTCGATCAACTTTTGGGTTATTTCAATATTCTTTTTTTCCAACAACTTCTTATGGCTCCCATAAAATGTGTTTTGGACTCATGCTTGATATCTAAATCACAACATGATGGTATTTGCAGAGGGCATTCATGTTCATTAGGTTTTTACAAGTCATAAGGATGTGTCCTCATGATAGGATCTGAGCCCCTAGCGAAACAGGAAGACACCCTAGATCTTTCTCATCCTCTCTCCAAAGAAAGACCATGTGAAGAGACAGTAGAGGCAGCCATCATTGAACCAGGAGCAGAGCCTCCAGCATACAACCATGCTGCATTTGATCTTGGACTCCCAGCCTCCAGGGCTGGGAGAAAAAAAAATCACCTGTTGTTTCAGTCACATGGCCTGATATTTTGTTAAAGCAGCCTGAGATGACAAAGACACAGTATTTATGTTATATTGAATCCTAAATACCTTTTTTTGCGGGGGGGGGGGGGTGAGATGTTTTTATAATTGGAATTGTCTTCTTTTTCATTTCCATATGGTCTACTGCCCATGCATAGCAATATGACTGTATGAAACACAGATCTTGTATCCTGCAATTTTGCCAAACTTGTTGATGAATTCTAATATTTTTACAAGATTTCTTAAGTTTCTCTACATACAATATCACATCATCTATGAATAATAATTTACTTCCTCCTGAGGATCACAGTTTGAAGCCAGCAAGGCAGGAAAGCCCATGAGACTCTTGTCTCCAATTAGCCACCAAAAAGCCAGAGGTGGAAGGTGGTAGAGTGCCAGCCATGAGTGAGAATGCTAAGGAACAGTGCCTAAGCCTTGAGTCCAAGCCCTAATACCGGCACATACACACACACACACACAATAAGCTAGGATGCTGTATTGCCCTAACTAGACCCTTCAGAGCAGAGTTGAACAGAAGTAGCTAGAGGAGATGTATGTATTTTGTTTGTGATTAAGAGGAAAGCATCCATCTTTCATTATTAAATTGGGTATTACCTATGGATTTTTTTTTATAAAGGGTTTTATAAAGGGTTTTATCATGTGAAGGAAGCTTTTTCCTAGTTTGTTTGGTATTTCCTTTTTCATTATTACTATTTTTATGGTTATGCATTGGGTTTTTTTTTTTGGGGGGGGGGGGGTCTGGTCATGGTGCCTGAACTCTGGGCCTGGGCGCTGTCCCTCAGCTCTTCAGCTCAAGGCTAGCGCTCTACCACTTGAGCCACAGCACCACTTCCGGCTTTTTTCTTTTTGCTTATGTGGTGCTAAGGAATCAAATCCAGGGCAAGGCAAGCGCTCTACCACTGAGCCACCTTCCCGGCCCTGCATTAGACTTTTATCAAGTACATTTTCTATGTCTATTGAGATGATCTTAAGTTTTGTTTTTTATTCTATCAATATAATACATGTTAATCACATTTCACCTTTTTACAGTGCTAAGATTTGAATTTGGGGCCTTGCAGTTGCTAGGCAGGGACTCTACTACTTGAGCCATGCCCTTGATCCTTTTTGTTCTTATTATGTTTTGCGTAGGGTTTCACATGTATATGTGAGCTAGCCTAGACTGTGATCCTCCTATTTATGCTTCTTTCTTGACTGGAATGACAGGGGTATGCCATCTTGCCTGGATTCTGTTGATTTAGACAGATTCTCGCGAGCTTCCAGTCCAGGCTGGCCTCAGGTTCTATCTTCCTGATCTCAGCCTCCCGAGTAGCCAGGATTATAGATGTGAATCACCATTCTGGCTTTAACTTTATTTTTATGTAATTGGATTTGTGTTTATCATTTTCCTTTTTTTTTTTTTTTTGGTTGGTCATGGGGCTTGAACTCTGGGCCTAGGTGCTGTTTCTGTGCTCTTCAGCTCAAGGCAAGTGCTCTACCACTTTAGCCACAGTGCCACTTCCAGTTTTCTGGTGGTTAATTGGAGATAAGAGTCTCATGGACACAATGGTTTTTTTTTCTTTCTTGCTATTGTTTCTAACGTATTTAAGGTACCACGTAATTTTTTTGTTGCTTCATATGTCCCTCCCCCATGATATAACCTGTTTTCACTGTATTTGATGTTAGTATAATTAGCAAATTGTTTAAATAGGGATACAGGTTGACCCATTGCAACAATGAGATGTACAAGATGACGTTATATCGAAAAATGAGCTTTCAATATAGGCGGGGGGGGGGGGGGGGGATGTAATTGTGGAGATGGGAGGGAAGGGATGGTAGGGGAAAAACAAAGGAGGAGGCAACAATGCTTGATAAGAAATGTACTCATTACCTTGCTCATGTAACTGTAAACCCTCTGTACAGTATTTCCACAATAAAAAACTTATTTTAAAAAAAAGAGTCTAGGGACTTTCCTGCCCAGGGTTTGCCTTGAACCTTGATCCTCAGATCTCAGCCTCCTGAGTAGCTAGGATCACAGGCATGAGCCACCAGCTCCTGGCTTACTTTTGTTTTTTTATGCCGCAATATTTTTCTTCATCAACTCTTTATTACTTCCTTAAAATTAAAGTTATTTCTCTAATGTTGTATTTTAATTATTTAATGATGTTCACTGTATTTTGGATGTTTTAGTGGGTATAAGGATTATCAAATCTACCTTCACATATCCAAATCTGCGTTACATTTTTACTAACTTTTTTCTAGTGAAATATAGAAAATGCAGGTATTGTTTCCTCAAATATATTTTGTTTCTTTCTCTCTGGAAATCCTAGCAAACAAACGTCGATACATTGATCAGAGTCCCACATTTCTCTTAAGCTCTCTTTGTTGCTGTTTTATTCCTTATTAGTTCTTTCAGTTTGTATCATTTCTTTTCTTTTTCCGTGTGTGTGTGTGTGTGTGTGTGTGTGTGTGTGTGTGTGTATGTGTGTGGACACATGTGCACACAGTGGGGATGGGGATCAAACCCAAGGCTTTGTGTGTTCTAAACATGAATATCCCTAGCCTTTGATTTTTTGATTTGCATAATGCCTGTCTGTTTTCCAGCTTGCTTGGCCTTCCTCAGGCCAAATAAAATATGCTGTTGGAGCTGTCCAGTGATGTTTTTATTTCAATCATTGTATTTCTCAACTCTTATATTTCTATTTTGTTCCTTCTTTTAAAGCACTTGTCTTCATTGATATTCTCCACTGTATGAAGAACTGTCACCCTGCTTCCCTTTCCTCTTAATCATATTTTCATTTAGTGTCATAAACTTATTTATCGTGTCTGCGCTGAAGTATTTTTCTGACACATGTAACTTCTGGGTCACTCTCACAAGTAATTTCTGCTGCCTGCTTTTGTTTTAGTGTGTGACTCATAAATTCCTGCGTTTGTATGACTTTGATCTTTTTATTAAAAGCAGAAATTTAAATATAATCTGTTATAGGAACTCTGATTATTGGTGCTTCCTCCAGGTTTATTATTGTTACTTGCTTGTTTATTGCTTAGAGACTATCTGTATTATTTTAATGAGGTCTATTCTACCACCTCTATCTCTAAACATAACACATTCAAGGAACTTCTGATGTGGATCCTCAGGTCCTGTGTCCTGTGTGGCAGGACTCCTATCTTCTCTGTCCCTGACCCCACCCAGCCATTATGCTCCATTACTTCCAGCTAACTTGTCTATTATTAACAATTCCCTAGAGCATAAATTGCTCTATAAACTCATCCAAGCAAGTTCCAGTTTCTTAGGAGGAATAAGCTCTGAAGTCACTGGTATGTGTTTTGACCCAGAAAGCTTCTTCTCTGCCTTTTTCCTAATTTCTATGCTGAAAACAGGTTGGCCTGGATCCTGAACATTTACAGCTCAGCCTGCATCCTGAGCATCCTTGTCCTTCACAACATTCATGGTCCTTGAGAACATTCTTGTCTTTCTCCATCCATGGCTATAAAGGATGTCAGTTCCTTGGAGAGAAAAAAATTAGGACCTGTCTGTTTTATGGCCTCCTTTTCCCTTCCAGGAAAAATTTCTAAGCCACATCTCTGAAGCTGGGTGTAGACAATGTCAGCTGTCTCTCATGGTGCCATTCCCACCAGAGGCCCTGAGTGCCCAGAGGAGAAGAATCAGAGCCCTGAGGACCTTTTGGCCTTGTCTCTCTTGATGTTTAACAACCTCTGTAAGGCAAGGGGATTCCCAGCATTCTCTTTCTCCACTTCCCAATGGCACTTTCTCAGGGCTCCATCAAGGGTAGGAGGAGAAATTCCAAAGAGACAAGAGGAAATCTTTGTGATAATGTTGGTTGTGGTGAGGGTTTGATGAATGCAAACGTATGCCAAAACTTAACAAAGTATGTGTCCTATAGGTCAAATTTGCCTAAATAAAATGATCAAACTGGGAAAATAACTTGGGGAGGATATTTCCAGTATTGGTAAGGATTTCCAATATGGTAAGGACACGAAGACAGAAACAATTTCTTATAATAGAAATTAATCGAGTTACAAACTCCAGAACTTGCTATTTGTATCTCTAGATAGCAATGCTGGATGCAGAGCCCGTAGATGAAGGTCGAATGCCTGACAGAGAACTTGACATTCTCTACAGCCTCTAATAACGGTTAGTGAATCCATTGGTTCATTGTTGAGTACTTTGCCATTGAAAAGGTCCTTTCATGTCCATCATTCTCCTAGCTGTTTCTTGGTAACATTAACATTCTACAGCATCACCATAATAAGTGCCCCCTTATCACGAAGGAAGTCACTGCTTTAGTATCAAGAACCTCTTGGCCCATCTCCTCTAACTTAGTGGTAATAATGACCCATGCTGACACACACTGGTAACCCCATGTGATTCCTTGAGTCTTTGTTATCTGATTATCTAGAGTCAGGTGGGAAGTTTTACTCATCTTTTCTATAATTCTATAATTAAAATAATCTTTAAGATATGTCCCTCACCCATGGTATAACCCCTGGTTTCACTGTATTTGATGTTGGTATAATTTGTGGAGGGGAAGGGAAAAAACAAATTGTTTAAATAGGGAGACAGGTGGACCCATTGCAACAATGAGATGTACAAGTTGTTATGTCGAAAAAAGAACTTTACAACTTTGGTGCAGTGCGGGGAGACATGTGGGGGAAGATGGGAAGGGATGGGAAGGGGAAACAAAGGAGGAGGCAACAATGCTTGATAAGAAATGTACTCATTACCTTGCCCATGTAATTGTAACCCCTCTGTATGGTATTTTCACAATAAATAAAGAATCTTTAAGAAGTAGGACCAATTTTTAAGTTTATATTAGTTGATGATTTTCCATAATTTGGCTTCTGTTGGCTTCTTCAAATTCTATGGTATACCTTCCTTGCCCAGACTTACAAGCTCCATTTTAGTAATAGCTGTCATTGCATCAACACCAGGCAAATCACACACACTTCATGTACATCAGCAACAACCCTCATACCCAGCCTAGAAGAGGTTAATTATTCCCATTTTACCACATGTAAACATTGATGGTCCCAGAGATTAAATAATACTTTCAGTCTCTCAGCAGGCACTAGGCTTTGTCTGACTCCTCAAACACATACTTTCAGGTGATTCAGACTTTTAATCTTTGTCTTTTGAGCTCTTGCCATTTTACCAGTCCAGATCTTCTTTCCTGCTCTTCCTTCAAGATTCTTTAAAATTCAGTCCTCACTTCAGCGTACACTCCTATCTCCTCCAAAGATTCCCTGGGAATTCCCTTATTTGAGAAGGAAAGAGCAGGGATTTAAGTAAAGAAGTACTTGAAATCTTTTTATGTCCTAAAGGAGGCAGAATTTTCCAGTGTTGGTGGTGATATTCTCTCTATTATTTTGATTGAGGGGGGGGGTCTAGACATTTTTTATGTCACCAAATTGTACACAATTTACTGCAGGTAAACTCTACCAGCAGTAGTGGTTATAGAAGGAAAGAAAGAAACAATGGAGTGAAGGAAAGACAAAGGGAGGAAAGTTATGCTTCTATTTATTCTATGAATGACCATGAGGATTGGTTTATGGAAGACATGGTTTGGCTCCATTCAAGGATTTCTTAATTTCTCTCACATAACATTGCAAGAGTGGATTCATCATGTAAGTTTACTTTCTAAGAGTATTAGCCAAGGCTATCCTAAAGTTTTATCTTTTAAAAGCCTTTTGAAATGGTGACAAGACACAGGATAGCATAAGCCATGGCACTTGGTATAAAGATGCTACCTTCCAAACTACATTATCATTTTTCATAAAGAAACTGGAGACAGAGACCAGCAAGCAGAGATGTCATTTTTTTATTTCTATTACTTTCCCATTTTGTAATGTTCATGTCCATTCCACAAACATAAAGGCAAAACTTACCACATGCTGTCAAACTAGAAAGAGGTGACTAAGAATCTTATTTAAGCTAGCCAGGCTTATTGAAAATAATTACCCAAATGGAAGCTCTGGGCAAAAGCATAATAAAGCATGCAGCAAAGTGACACTGTCCTGTGTTACTTCATAGTTTGGTAACTACTTTCAGAGGGCAAGTAGTTTGGGTTTGAGCAACAAAATTGTTTTATAAAGTCACATGACTGATAAGTGTGGGGGGATGAGTTTTTGGGGGGAGTCCGGTCGTGGGGCCTGAACTCTGGGCCTGGGTGCTGTCCCTCAGCTCTTCAGCTCAAGGCTAGCGCTCTACCACTTGAGCCACAGCGCCACTTCTGGCTTTTTTCTTTTTGCTTATGTGGTGCTGAGGAATCGAACTCATGCATGCAAGGCAAGTGCTCTACCACTGAGCCACCTTCCCAGCCCAATGTGGGGGGGATGATTTAGGAAGGGAAGAAGGGAGGGAGAGGGAGGGAAAAGAAGGAAGGAGAAAAGGAAGGGGCAGAAAGGAGGAGAAGAGAGAAAAGGGGAAGGAAGGGAGGGAAGGGAACGAGAAGGAAAGGGAAGAAGGGAAAGGAAGAAGGGAAAGGAAAAAGAGAAGGGAAGGTTTGTCCAGCTTGTGGAGAACAGGTTATAAAAGTCCATGATAGGCTTTTTCCTATTTTATAAATGATTTTATTAAAGACATAAGAAGATACCAGCAAAGACTATACCTAATAGTTATAGCCTTTTAAAACTCATAATACATTGTCAGAACAAGATGCTACCTACAAGACATACTCCAGAAAGTGCAATGTGACATTTCACAATGCTTTCAGAAATTTTTCTTTCTAAAGGAAATTGAAAGATGAGAAAAGTTTGATTTCCCTAAGGCCTTCTGCCCGTCTTTGTTTATAACATGCAAGAAAAATCCATCTATGAATTATTTATGTCTCCTTTTTCTATATCCACTTCACAGTTGCTCAGTGAACCTGAAGGGCTCACAGGGGTATGAAAGACTTCTCCCTCCAGATTCCTTGCTGCCAGAGACCCACCATGTGGAGTGGTAAAGGCAAGTCTCATTAGAAAATCTCACAGAGATAAAGAAAAAGTCTGTGCCTTACCTCCATGATAGAAAAGAGGACAGAGGTTCCCGTGTCTCCTTCAGCCACTTTGTCCCTGAAAAGTTCGGCTCTTATGGCTACAGGTGCTTTGTGTGGCTGCACCAGCATTTCATTGCTTGGTGAAATCCAGAGGGCTTTCTCCACAACACTTGCCTCAGGACTAAGTGCACCCTTCCTGGTAACAGCCCTCCACATTTGGCACAGAGGCTACTTTCCATATTTAAAGAAGCCATTCTGACTCTTCTGAGCATCCGAGGAGATAGATGATGTGGCCCATTTAAAGGCAGACATTTCCTCATTGGATCCTCTGATGAGAAGCTCGGGGATGATCCTGCCAGAGACTCCACAGACACCTGCTGAGCAGTGTCCAGATCTCTGACCTACAGGCACTTTGAGACAAAAGTGGTGAGCTGCTTTCGGATACTGAATTTGTGGCAATCTTCATACAGCATAGGAAATTAAAATATAGACTTATGGCTGGCTGTCCTGAGAGAACACCCCTCCCTCCATCTTATCCATAAGGTATATGATACCAGGATCCAATCTGGCTCAAGACAACTCAACAGGAGGGGAGGGGGTCCCTGGGTAGCAATTTTGCTTCTCTTCTCTCTTGAGTCTACTCACCTGGACGTGACTAGTTCTGCTTCTTAGGTGGTAGTATTGTTTTGTTAAAGTGCTATTGTAGGGGCTGGGAAGGTGGCTCAGTGGTAGAGTGCTTGCCTTGCATGCCTGAGGCCCTGGGTTCGATTCCCCAGCACCACATAAGCAAAAAAGAAAAAAAAGCCGGAAGTGGCGCTGTGGCTCAAGTGGTAGAGCGCTAGCCTTGAGCTGAAGAGCTGAGGGACAGCGCCCAGACCCAGAGCTCAGGCCCCATGACTGGACCTCCCCCTCCCCCAAAAAAAGTGCTATTCTAGCAAATGGGTCGAATTTCTGATTCCTTGCTCTCCGTAAACCATCCAAAGACTCTCCTCACACTTGGCTGAATCATGATTGGAAAATGGTTCAAACATGGTTTTTGTGTTAGAATATTAAGGATGGTGCTTCATTTGCAGACGTCTGATATTATCTGAATTTTTATCTCTTTGGAGAGGAGCTTTTTTAATTTTAATTTTTAATTTCTGCCTGATTGTTCCTTAAAACTTTTCTTTTTCCTTGGTGTTCAGAAGTTTGTTGGGGATGAATGGGTAGAAAGGGCAGTAAATAGGGGTCATTTCTTATTTCTTGAACTCTAGAAGAGACACACTCTTCCAGTCTGAAGTCAAATCTCCTCCAGCCTTTAGAATTCCCTTCACTTTTTTTTTTTCTTTGTCAGTCGTGGAGTTTGAACTCAGGGCCGGAGCACTGTCCCTGAGTGCTTTTGCTCAAAGCTAGCATTCTACCACTTTGAGCCACAGCACCACTTCCAGGTTTGATTGATTAAGCCCAGACTGGCTTCAAACCATGATCCTCAGATCTCAGCCTCCTGATTAGCTAGGCTTATAGATAGGAGCCACCACTGCCCAGCTACCCCTTCACTTTTTTTAAGTACAATTTTATTCTATTCTTTTTGTTTGATTTTCCTCCTGAAAGTCCTATTGAATTGATTTTCTGTATCTCTTCAGGTTTTATAATAGTTTCTTTTCACTTAGTTTTGGGCTATCCAGGTCTTTCAGTGAGTTTTCAGAAAACAGTATTAAATCACTAAAAATCACTTTCATCATCTTTTTGTAACATGTTGGCTTCGTTTTCATTATATTTTCCATTTCTCTTTATGTTTTCATTTTAAATTTTTGTTCTAGTACTAGGGCTTGAATGCAGGGCCTGGGTGCTGTTCCTTAGCTTTTTTGTTTGTTATTTGTCGGTCATGGGGCATGAACTCGGGCCTGGGCGCTGTCCCTCAGATCTTCAGCTCAAGGCTAGCGCTCCACCACTTGAGCCACAGCACCACTTCTGGTTTTCTGAGTGGTTTATTGGAGATAAGAGTCTCATGGACTTTCCTGCTTGGGCTGGCTTTGAACTTCGATCCTCAGATCTCAGCCTTCTGGGTAGCTAGGATTATAGGTATGAGCCACCAGCGCCTGGGTTGTTGCTTAGCTTTTTTACTCAATGCTTTTGCTCTACTACATGAGTCACACTCCCACTTCTAGCTTCTTGCTGGCAAATTGGAGGTAAGAATCTCACTGTATTTGCTTTGAACCGTGATCCTCAGATCTCAGCCTCCTGAGTAGCTAGAATTACAGGTGTGAGCCACCTGCTCTAATTCTCTTTAAATTTGCCAGTTAATGACATTTTAAATACTTCCTTTAGATTCCCTTTTTCTTTCACTAAATTTTCCTATTACTCATCTTCATTTTCTCTCTTTCTGTACCTTGGGTGTTATGGTTTTTCCATGTT
The DNA here is from genome assembly GCF_019054845.1 of Dipodomys spectabilis. NCBI lineage: Eukaryota > Metazoa > Chordata > Mammalia > Rodentia > Heteromyidae > Dipodomys > Dipodomys spectabilis. The sequence continues at coordinate 16,186,410 of NW_024870775.1, forward strand.
GGCCAGCAGGGGAGGGCTTCTGTTACTCTTTTTAGTTAGATTGGAAGGCCATGACGGTCCCTCCACTGCTGCCCACATTAGCCTTTCTACTAGATGCCCTGGAAAGGGTAGGGCTGACAGGGCAAAGACCAGCAGGCTCTGCTTTGAGTAGGCAGGAAAGAAAACTGGCATCCAGGCTGTAGGTTCCCCAAGTAGGAGACAGCACACAGACTTTTAGTCCAGAATAAAATTCTTCCAAGGAGTTTTAGAAACATTTTTTTGCTGAGGCCCTGCTGTTTTCTGGGAACTGGCACTCTGTAAAATTTGATTCTTGCCACTAAAGAAGGAAATACAGTTTGAAATAAATAGTTGTCTTCGCTATCTTAATTTATAAGTAATGGCATAATAGAAATAAATTAATTTATAGGTCATTGGAGAAAACTTTAGAGGAAATGTTTATTTGGCATGCATAAAAGGAAAGAAAAAATAAATCAACCAAAAGTAACTTTAAAAACCTACAAAATAAGCATTCAAGAGGCAAAAGCAGAAAGACCAAGAGTTCTAGGCTAGCCTGGGTTACAGATGAAGATAATATCAAAACCTTAAAATTATCAGGGAAAGAGAGACAGAAAACACAAAAGAATATTGACTACAGAATAGACTGCCTATATGAGCTAGCACAATATAGGTTAAATAATTTTTAAATGCTGTATGGAGCACTCTACTCTGTGCAGGTATTATACTAACAGTGTTACATATGGCATCTTATTGAATCCACAAAACATTGCACTACAGTGAAAATCAGTATTGCCTCCAGCCTGTGGATGAGAAGGTGGAGTATGGAAGCCAGCAATGGAAAAGCTAAATATCCATGTCTGATTATGACGCACCCAGGATGTAAGCTATTGTGTAACCTTTTAAAAGCATATTTGTTGGGCAAATAAATTGAACAAATATTTTCCAAATGAAGAAGTCTAAATGTTCAATAAATACATAAAAGGCTTAATAGCTTTAGCTATCAGGGAAATGCAGATTTAAACAACATCAAGATTTAATCTTACCTCAGTCAGAAAAAGATATGCAACAAATGCTGGTACATATATAGGGAAGGAAATTCTTATACATTGTATGTGGGAATGTAGATCAGTGTAGACACTATGGAAAACAGCATTGAGATTCCTCAAGAATATTAAAAATAAAACTTCCATATCATCCATCTATATCACTCCTGGATATATACTAAAAAAATCAAGTCAGTTTATTATAGAGATATCTGCATACCTGTGTTTATTGCTGTACTGTTCACAATAACCAAGTTATGGAACCATCTCAGGCATCCATCAGTGCATGAGTAGATAAAGAAATATGGTAGGGACAGGAGCCAGTGACTCACGCCTGTAATCCTAGCTACTCAGGAGGCTGAGGTCTGAGGATCACGGTTCAAAGCCAACCAGGGCAGGAAAGTCTGTGAGACTCTTATCTCCAATAAACCACCAGAAAACTGGAAGTGGTGCTGTAGTTCAAGTGGTAGAGCGCTAGCCTTGAGCTGGAGAGCTGAGGGACAGCACTCAGGCCCAGAATTCAAGCCCCATGACCAACAAAAAAAGAAAAAGAAAGAAATATGGTATATGCACGATGACATATATCAAGTCATAAGGAGAATGTTAATTATGTCATTTTTAGTAAAATGGATAGAACGGAAGATCCACACACTAAGTGAAATAAGCCAGGCTCACAAACAGAAGCATGAGTGTCTCTTACCATAAGGGTAACTTAGGGGATATGAGAAATGACATGAAAGTAAGAGCGGGCTATTACCCATGAGAAAGAGGGAAAGGGAAGATGAAAGATGAGATAGCAAATACAAATACTGAGGGTACTTTATTATGACCAAATACATTAAATGCATGTATGGAAAGTCACAATGAAACTTCTTAACTTGTACAATTAATACATGTTATTAAAACATTCCTTTAGGACTGATGACAGCATTGGAGAAAAAAAAGAAAACTGGGTACCAATAGCTCACGCTTATAATCCTATCTACTCAGAGTCTGAGATCTAAGGATCATGGTTGAAAGCCAGGCCATGAGTCTGTGAGTCACTTATCCCAATTAAATAGCAAAAAGCCAGAAAGTAGAATAGTAACTCAAGTGGTAGAGTGCCAACTTTGAGCAAAAAGCTAAGGCACAGCTCCCAAGGCCTGACCTCAAGCCCCAGTACCATCACAAAATAGATTATGAGATAGAAGGGGGAAAGAAGGAAGGAAGGAAGGAAGGAAAGAAGGAAGGAAGGAAGGTAAGAAGGAAGGAAGGAGGGGAGGGAGGGAGAGAGGAAAGGGAGAGAGGGAAGGAGGGAGGGAGGAAGGGAGGGAGGAAGGGAGGGAGGGAGGGAGGAAGGGAGTCATGAAATGAAGTAGGGTCTTCATTCCAGGGAGCCCTCCAGAGCTCCCTGATTGGTCATAGGTTGTATATCCACTTCCTGATCCAGTTCGGGGAAAGACCTGAGCTGGAGGCTAAAGGGCATAGAAAGTCTGACAACAAGGCCAGGTGCAGATCTAGCTCCTTGACTCAGAAAGGACATTCTGATTTCCAGGCTCACACGAGAGTGGCTGAGAAGTCATGAGACCTGCTATTCAGACTTTGCCATCCTTGTCTAGTGAACTGGTCATAGCCTGGAGGACCTGGAGTAGCTATCAGAGCAAAGCCTTTATTCTTGGGGGAGAGAGAGAGAGAGAGAGAGAGAGAGAGAGAGAGAGAGAGAGAGAGAGAGAGAGAGAGAGAGAGAGAGAGAGAGAGTGAGAGAGAGAGAGAGAGGAGAGAGGAGAGAGAGAGAGAGAGAGGGAGAGGGAGAGGGAGAGAGAGAGAGAGAGAGAGCCTGCCTCTTTCTTGGAGGCAAAGTAACCCAGGAGGGTGCATCACTAGCTGAGAGGAAGGTGTCTACCAGGCCAGAACTTCTCAGACACAGAAAGCATCAGAACTCTGTCCAGAAAGAAAGCAGCAGACTCTGCAGAGACACAGAGCTCCTCAGGCTGAGGGCCAAAGCCCTGTCAGTGGGAAGAATGACTGGCCAGCTGTCCAAGCTCTGAGTCCATTAGGTCTGGACTGAACCCAACAATGTGCACATGCAAAGGTTCCCAGACAAGGCAGATGGCCTTGCGTTGCTCAACCCAGGCTGAGAATGGCTGGAGGAGATGTGTGCAGATCACCACACCCTCAGTATGATGAGGTGTGTTTTGTGCACGGGGATCTTACTATCTTATTTTAAACAGAGGAATATACTGCTTTAACTAGTGGGACCTTAAGTAGAAACTGGAGAATAATTCAAAACCTGCAGAAAGCACGCAAACAAATAGACCATGTGTTGTCCATTCAATCATAGGTCCATAAGGCCATTAACAAACACTGGTGCTCCCTGGGGGGTGGTTCGGGGAGGAAGGATATGGCCTGACCAGCTCAACAGGCTTGGGAGATGCATTTGACAGCAGGAAACGCAATGGGCTCCTTCACTGAGGTACAGAGCCAAGACAGGATTAGCTGAAGTAATGACTGCCTGCCGAAATGAGAATTCTTTCATTTGGTAAATCAATAATTACAAGCACACTGGGGAAATTAGGCAGAGAAAATTGCATCACTTCAATGTTGCTACTAGGATCGTACATGCCTACAAATAACAAATCAGAAATTCCCCCAGTGGTTATAAATAAGCCACACACGTTGTGCCCTGCAAAGGGATGGGGCTGTGTGGAGCATTGGCTCCTTGTCAACTGTAACATACATGTGAGCTGATTACAAAGTGAGACAGTTCAAACAGCTGCAGGAACTGTTGCCTTATGTTTTGGTGGTGTGTGCATGCATATTTGTGTGTGTATGTGCGTGCATGCATATGTGCATGCACATGTGTGTACAGTGTGTGTACCTGAGCATGTCCATGTGATTCCCAGAGAAAGCACTAATTTTGCTAGAAAGCACTTTACCACTTGAGCCACATACCAAGCCCAAATAATATTTTATTTTTCTATCCAGGTTTAAAAAAAAACTTCATGAGACAAAAATTGCAATGAGCTACTTTGGAACTCTAAACACCAACCTTAAACACCAAGTCATCTGGCCCCCGATGGCTCACACTCTATAATCGTAGCTACTCAGGAGGCTGAGATCTGAGAACCAAGGATCAAAGCCATCCTGAGCAGGAAAATTCCCAGGACTCCAATTAACCAGCAAAAAACTGGAAGCAGAGGTATAGATCAAGTAGTAGAGTACCAGTATGAGTGGAAAAAACTAAGAGGCAGCACCCAGGACCTAAGCTTAAGCCCTCTCACTGGAATAAACAGACAGACAAAAATGACCAATTTATCCAACTGGAAAGAAATACTTCATCCCACAGAGAAGATCGAAGACACTTGTGTTGACCCACCCTTCTCTAAAAGCATAGCAGCCTAGACATAGCATCTCTCACATATATTTGATTCAACAGAGATGGTATAAAGAGCCAGAAGGACAGTTCCCTTCCTACCTAGAGAATCAGACCACAGACACTGTCCCTCAGCTCTCCTACCCCACTGAACACAGGGACTGTTAGGAAAATGGTCAAACACTCCTGTCCTGTACTATGTGAGCAATACACACATATGGATCAAATGGAAGGGGAAGTTTCAGGGAAGTGGGAGCTAGTCTTGGAATAAAATCCTAAGCGTGCCTCCAACCAGGCATGTATGATGTGATTTGACACTGAACTTGGTGGGAAATTCACCCTACCGTGCCTCACACCATGCCACACTCCATGTATACCAAAATAATATTATTCTGCCTTAAAAAGAAAAAAAAAACCATGCCATTGACAACAGCATGGATAATCCTAAAGGACTTTATGTTAAGTAAAAGAAAAGCCGACGCTAAAGAACAAATGTTGATCCAGATATATTGTATTCATAAACTGCTATGTTAAACGGCACCCCCAGTGTACAATTATATAAAGATAATATAATTTTTTAAGGTTTGTGTAATGTATTACAATGAAAGATCCTTTTACATTAAAAAAAAAACTAAACAAATAAAGCAGGATCCGTCATTTACCTTTACTGCTTAGTGTAACAGTTGTATTCCTCAAGAGCAGTATTCCTCTGAAGTAATGTAACTTTCTGTTCATTCTTCTCCCGCTAGGCCATCTAATGTATCCTTGTGGTATGGGAGTCGGGAACCTAGCATTGCTATTTATGTAAGAAATATAGACGTTCATTCTGGCCCAGTAATCTTTGGTTTGCTCCTGGGATTCATGGACCTGAGTCAGACTAATCTGCTAGCTTTCAAGTAAACTGGAACAAAATCACAGACACATCATTGAAGTTGACAAAGATCATTTCCAGGAGAAAGCTGTCATTTCTGGGCCCCTCCCCAGCAAACCCCTTCCTTCATTGTTCTTAATTTTGTAGGACATACATTGGATTCTTGACTACATTCCCTCTCTCAAACATGACCTGCCTAGTGAGGCTTATTTTTTAAGTACAGTTCAAAAAAAAAGCAAATCTTTGAAAGTATACATCCACTCAAAATATATGAAACACAACAGATAGAGCGATATTGTTTTAAATTAGGGTATCTCCTTCTAACTACATTTTTTTTAATGTGAACATGCTCTGTTTGCTGTAATTGACTTTTAAGGAATCAATGTGTGTTTTTTTTACTGTTTGAAGGGTTACCTTCATGGATCTAGTTAGGACTTGTCCTAACTAGGTTAGGTCATTTTTGTGTTTGTTTATATTGCTTTGCCTTTTATTATCCCAACATAAAATCATTAGCTTGGGGGGCGGGGAAACAAATGTTGTATGACTTCACTTATTTCTGGAATCTAATCTACTAGAACTCACAGAGACAAAAAGCAAAATGGGGTTGCTAGAGATTTAAGGAAGGAGGAAATGAGAAGTAGGTCAAAGAGTATCAAGTTTCACTTTTGTGAGATAAATAAGCTCTGGTTACAGAACTTATAATATCAAGTAATATTAATTACTGTTATTAATAATATCTATTAATAATATAATTATTATACTTTATATTGAGGGAGGGAGGAAAGGAGGGGGGGGGAAAGGTAGCAGGCAGGGGGAGCAGAGAAGGAAGAAGAAAGAAATTCTCAGGCCCAAGTTGTTCATTGAATTCTTCCAAATAGTTTTTAAAAGTTAACACCAAATTTTCATCATCTCTTCAAAAAACTGAAGAGAAGGAAACACTCCCAACTCACTTTTATAAGAGCAACAAAAAACAGACAAAAACAAAAGAAAAAAGAGAACTGTAGACCAGTATATCTCATGAGTAAAGATGCAAAAACTCTCAACAATATAACAACAAACTTACTACCAAGAAATATATAAAAATAGTAATACACTAGAATCAAATGGATTTTTTTCCAGGAAAGCAACTGCTTAAATATTCAAAAATCAATAACTAAAATCTTCCATATTGGCAGGGTAAAGAACTAAATGATAATTTATGATAAAAGCAGTTAACAAAATTCAACATCTATTATGGTAAAAATTCTCCAAATACTAGAAATGAAAGAGAACTTCCCTCATTTAACACACACACACACACACACACACACACACACACACACACACACTCCTATAGTTTACATAGTACTTAACAGAGAGAGAGAGAATATTTTACTTCCAAAATTAAGAAGAAGGCAAAGATATGTACTATTACTACTCCTATATTTGATTGTATCAGAAATCCTAGCTTATGAGGGAATGAAAGAGAAAGAAATAAATGACACACAGATTAAATAAAATTGTCCCTATTTACAGGTGACACAATAGTCAACATAAAAAAACCCACAAGAAACTTTCTCCAAACTATAACTAATAAGTAAGATTAGCAATGTAACAGGATGGATACATTATTAACTAAAAACAAATGAGATTTCTAGAGGCTAGCAATGGTTAATGGGAATTGGAATTTTTTTTAAAAACATGATTTATAGTTGCTTCAAAATATTTAATATTTTAAAATATAATTTTATTGTTATTATTAAGGTGTGGTACAGAGGAGTTACAATTTCATAAGTCAGATAATGAGTATACAATTCTTTCTGGCCAATGTCACCCCTTATGACATGTTTTCAAAGTATGAACATAAGCTACATGCTAAAAATAAAAGTCTATAACTTTGAAGAAAGAAAAATTTAAAGACCTAAATAACTTTATAGATTCCATGTGTTCATGGATTGGAAGATTCAAAGTATTAAAGAAGCCAGTATTTCCCAGATTAATATATTTTTTAATTCAATTCTTTTCAAAAATCCCAGCAGATACTCTTAGGGAGGAACACAAAGGCACAATGTGCTTATCTACCTCTGATCACATAAAATGACATTTATCAAAATGAACTCCAGGAAATGGAAAGAGGTTGTTTTTCTTGGTTGTTGTTTTCCATTTCTTTTTTTTTATTATTTGTTATTATCTGTCTTTGAGAGGGTAAGGGGGAGACACAGAAATGGAGGGACAAAGGGTAAACAAATACAGCAGTGATACTTAGTAGACACTATGTTGAAAATGAACTATGCAACTTAGTAGACACTATGTTGAAAATGAACTATGGGTGGGGATGGGAGGGAAAAACTAGGAGAGAGTGAGGGAAGGGGTGACGTTGTCCAAAAAGAATGCACTTATTACCTGATATATGTAACTATAACCCCTCTGTACATCACCTTGATAATAACAATAACTTTTTTCAAAAAATGATCAGACCTTGTGAATGATCATTTAGGTAAATGCCCAGAAGTAGGGTTGCTGAGTTATAGGGGAGCGCTAAAGCTACCAGCACAACTATGTTTATCACAGCATTATTCACCATAGGTAAGATATGAAACCAACCCAGATGCCCCTCAGTAGATGATGGAGCTTCCATCAGAAAGAATGACACCACCCCATTTGTTAGGAAATAGAAAGACTTGGAAAAAATAATATTAAGTGAAATAAGCCAGACCCAAAGAAATATATGATGTCCCATAGTTTCCCTTATTTGTGATAATTAGTATATGTCTAGGATAATCTTATCAGATAAGCAGAAAAACTCAAAAGCTACGTACATATGACTGTATAAGATGATGCTAAGCAAAATGAACTGCAAGATATGGACACAAGAGGTTTTTTCTTTGTTGTTGTTGTTTTTAATGTACTATGTGATTGTGGGGGAGAGCTTCTTTTGTATGTTCTTCCTTCTATGGTATATCCTCTGTTGTCATTGTGTTTGATTTTGGTACCTTGAATTTTGTATATACATTCATCTAACTGGGAGGGGAAGGAGAATAACAAATGCTAAAACAAGCACACAGGATGACCTGTTGCAACAATGATACTCACAAGACACTATGTTGGAAATGAACTTTACAACTTGGTGGGGGGAGAATGGGGGAGGTGGAGGAAGGAAGGGATAGTAGGAGAAAAGCAAAGGAGGGAGTTACAATGTTCATCAAGAAATGTACTCATTACCTTACATGTAACTGTAACCTCTCTGTATAGCATCTTTACAATAAAATAAAAATTATCAGGAAGAAATCAGCAACAACAAAAATCCCAGCAGAGAAAAATGAGATTACTAGAGGAAATGCAGTCAGTCAGTATTGAGGACAGATCAGAGGGAAGATTACTGGCTGCTACAGAGTCAGGACTTGCCAAAATTAGGACCTGACCACTCTTCTAGATTATGTCTTGCTTTCTTACAATTGCAGAGACTCAAAAAATTATAGTTGGACATAGTGGCTCACACTTGCAATCCTAACTACTTGGGATTGTAGTTTGAGTTCCTAAGACTCCATCTCAACTAGTAAAAGAAGTTAAGTCTGATGCTGTATGCTTATCATACCAACTATGATGGAAGCTCAAATAAGATGGTTGTGGTCCAGATCAGCCCGGCATAAAAACACCAAGACACTATTTAAAAAATAAGTAAAACAAGGGCTGGGAAGGTGGCTCAGTGGTAGAGTGCTTACCTTGCATGCATGAGGCCCTGGGTTCGATTCCTCAGTACCACATAAGCAAAAAAAAAGCCGGAAGTGGCACTGTGGCTCAATTGGTAGAGCGCTAGCCTTGAGCTGAAGAGCTGAGGGACAGCGCCCAGGCCCAGAGTTCAGGCCCCGACAAGACCCAAAAAATAAAATTAAATAAATAAAAATAAGTAAAATAAAAAAGTTTAAGAGTATGGTTCAAGTGGTCCAAAAACTTCCTAGCAAGCACAAGGCCCTGAGTTCAAACCAGATAGATAAATGATAGACAGACAGACAGACAGACAGATAGAAGGATGGATATAGAGATAGATCTAGAAATACTTGGCACTCTAAAGGCTAGTCAAAAGCTCACTGGTGTTTTCTTAACTATTCAATGAAATGCTAAGGGTGATGAGGCATATCTAGCTGAACAACTCTGTTTATCACCTCTATCCATTTACCATCTCTCTTTGACGATGTGTTTTAACACTGGTTCAAGCTATCCTGGACCAAAGCTAACATGACTCACTTAGACAAAGGGACCTCAGAACTGAGAAGCTGGTCATGACCCAAATCCTGTAACCAAGAGTTCCTACAGGCAAATTGGTTTGTAGGGTCAAGTTCACACCTTCTCCTGATGATTTTCAGTTTCACCTCTTCTGTCAGTTCCTCCATTCCATTATGAAAATCCCCTCCATCCCGTTCCCAATGCCAATTTCCCCAACACCAGTTTCTCCTTCCCAACATCAGTTTGTCCTTTCCAATATCAGTTACCTTTTCCAATATCAAATTCTCCTTCCTAACATCAATTTTCATTCCGCCCTTCCTTTCTTCCTTCCTTCTTTCCTTCTCTCTCTCTCTCCTTTCTTCCTTTCTTCCTTTCTTCCTAAAACAGACTTGATTTTGTGTGGGATTATTTGCTTTCTTGCTTTTCCTTCTTTGATCTTGTCTTCAACCCAAGGTCCTTGTCTCAAAGCCATGGAGTCTGCTCCACTGACTGTATTAGGGGGTCACTTTGTCACTGTCAACAGCAACCTTCTGCACAAGGCCACTAGCTAGAGACCAAAGCATCATTCACATCCCACCGAGCTCCAGGAAATTTGAGTCCCCCCTGCTGAGACTGCTCCCACCCACCCACACTTACCCATTACACCCTTTCTCATCTAAGTTGGTAGCAGAGAGTAGGTGTGAGGCTTGAGTGAGGAAACTAAGAAAAGCCGCTCTGACTTGCTTCTTCACTCCTAAGCTGACTCGCCTGTCAGATCTGTCTTTCCTGTACTCCTGGGATAGTGGATGCCTTTTCCCACAGTGCTCTCTGAGGTCACCTGCATGTGGCCCCTGTCATCATGGTAACGTAACATCGCCAACAGTCTATTCAAAACCCCAACCCACCACTTATGATGCATCTTTGCAAAAACTTCCTAGGTGGGCACCAGGGTCTCACACCTGTAATCCTAGCTATTCAGGAGGCTGAGATCTGAGTGAGGATCAAGGTTCAAAGTCATGGGTGCAGAAAAGTCTATGAGAAACTCTTGTCTTCAATTAACCAACAAAAAGCAGAAATGGAGCTGTGGCTCAAGTGGTAAAGCCTTCAGTGGAAAAACTAAGGGATACTGCCTAGTCCCTGGGTTGAAGCCCCAGTACTGGCACAGACAGACATATAGAAGGAAAGAAGGAAGGAAGGGAGGAAGGGAGGAAGGGAGGAAGGAAGGAAGGAAGGAAGGAAGGAAGGAAAAAAGGAAGGAAGGAAGGAAGGAAGGAAGGAAGGAAGGAAGGAAGGAAGGAAGGAAGGAAGGAAGGAAGGAAGGAAGGAAGGGGCCTCTTAATACCTTTTCTCAGTGGAAAATTGGGAAAAGTGATATCAGTGTTCCTTTGAAGATGAAGTAAGTTCCTTTATCACACAGACAGCTAGAATCTGTAGCTCACTAATTTCTGTCCTCCTCCCACTCTTTCAAGAGAGAGGCTTCAGAGCTTCAAATTAGGAATCTTCCCCAAGTTAAGAATTAATTGTGAACTGGACTGTCAAGGACATCCCATCCTTATGGATAAGGAAGTCTCTTATTTGTCCCTCTGGGTTCACCACCAGCTTAAACCACTCAGGAGACTGCGTATTTATTGCAGGAGCATTGGGGAGTGAGGTTCAAACTGAGTCCCACTAGGAGCAGAAGAGGGTACTAGCTATTCCATTCAGGATGACCATATAAGCCAGGTTCTCACTTGTGGGAACCAGTCTGATCGCAGCCATTCCCATCATTCCTTCATCTGTGTGCGTGCGTGTGTGTGTGTGTGTGTGTGTGTGTGTGTGTGTGTGTGTGTGTGTGTGGACATGCCAGTACTAAACCTTGAACTCAGGGCCTGGGCAATGTCCCTTGGCTATGTCAGCCCTGGCCAATGCTCTACCACTTGAGTTACAGTTCCACTTCTGGGACTTTTGCTGGTTAACTGGAGATAGCAGTCTTGAGGAATTGTGGCATTGAACTAGGAGTTTCAGATCTCAGCCCCCTGACTGGCTAGGTAGAATTACAAACATGAACCACCAACACCTGGCTCATTTCCCTTTGGAAAGAAAAATAGTTGCCAAAATCCCCCAGTTGATAAACAAACAGCACACTGGGTATGAATGCCAGATGAGCTGACGTGGTGGACAGCTGAGAGGAGAGAGATTGTGTGAGGAGAGAACACACTTTCCACATCACAGCAAGAGCTAACAAGCATCAAGGAGTAATTAGCAGATGGCACAGACCCCCAGGCATGACTGCATGACGGCAGAGCAACAAATCTGAAGAGCATTTCCAGACGTCACTGGCTTTACGCATCTCACAAGACACACAGGTTGTGCCAAAATCCATGTGCGGGGTTGATGCCTAGAGTTGTGCCAGCTCTGTAGGGCAGTGTCAGTTGTGTGAGGGTGCACGTCTTAGCGAAGGCAGATTCTTATCTCTTCCCAAGAAAAGCCTGCTGCGGCATCCAGATGAGAACTCATTAGTAATGAGAGAACCGTCCTCAGGTAATTAGAGAAGTCTCTTCCTCCTCTCTTTGTTGGCCATACCCTCTGTGAATGAGTCGGCCGCCCCTACATACGGCAACATGGGCTACTTCTTCTCTTTGTGATTCTCAGATGGACTCCTAATGATCCAGGGCCCATTTCTCAGAGGGTATCCATTGACAGTGATCCCCCAAATCATGTTCCTGTTGCCAGTGGTGGGAAATGAGGACATATTAAAAATATGATTATCCTTCTATTTCATGGGTTCCTCGTTCATGTGGTTGGTCAACTATGGGTTGAACACATTAGGAAAAAAAAAAAGGTCATGAAAGTGGGAGAAAAATGAGGGGGGGGTAACAAGTTCGATAAGAAATGTACTCACTACCTTATGTATGTAACTGACCCCTCTACATCACCTTGAGAATAAAATTCAATTTTAAAAAGTCATCTGCCCTAAACATGCACAGACTTCCTTTTTGTCATCCTTTCCTAAGCAATAACATATACCAATTCTTCGCCATGCTTTGTAAGCCATTTAGAAATGAACTTCAGATATGGAGGGAGATGCATAAGTTCAGGGCAAATACTATGCCATTTTACACAAGGGAATTAGCATCTGCAGATGTGGCTATCTGTGGAAGTGGGGAGAGGGAAGGCTAGAACCACTTACCTGCAGATATCAGGGTGTCTGTATTTTTATATTTATGCATTCCCCTAGCATTGACTAGGATGAGACTAATGTGCTCTGCACCATCAAATCCCTTCCTATGGAGCCCACAGGTATTTTAACTCAACTACCAGATTCCTGGGAGAGGCATTTGCAAAACACTGTGAATCATCCCAAGATGAAGCAGATATGGGAGTTGCCTGCAGGTGGCGCTCCATCAGGAAAAGCTGAGGTGCTCAGAGAAATCATCCCCAAGCCATAATCTCTCAAACTTGGCTATTCTGTGAATATGAATCCTCCATGCCATAAACCCACTATTACCTATCCTGAGCCCTCTGAAGGAAGTAAGAATAGAAAAGGGAAGGAGAAAGAAGAGAGGAAAGCCAGTGAGTGCATAAAAGATGACCAGACCACAGGAAACACCCACTTCTTCCTCTGTGTCGCCATGTTAGAATCAGCCCTGAGGACGCAGATACACCATTAGCCACACCTACTTCCACATTAGTAACTCTTAATAGATGGTCTGAGTTTCACAGAGAAACCATGAAGTTTATTTTCTTACTCTGATGAAACATTCTCTGTTGACATTCCAAAAAAGAGGAAGTGCCCGGCATAGCAGTAAGTCCCTCATGGTGTAACAGATGCCTTTATAATTTCATTCCTGTGCACACAATGAATATTCATAGGCACTAGATGAGAATTGTTTGGCTCCAGTTAAGACTATGCAATGTCTTTGTCAACAAACAGAAAGAAGTGTGTGACTCTGCCAAAAGTTTATGTACTCTTCATTAATGCCTGTTAACCAAAGCCCTACTTCAGCTGTGTTGGTTTGAGCAGAACAGCAAACAACCAGTGTGTACCTGTCAATTATGGTCAAAGGGCAGAAAGTAAAGGCTTAGGTATACTAAATACATAACTTGATTTCTTCTATTACCTTGTGGAATAATACCTGTAGAATGTCACAGAATGGTTTGACCTGCGTACTTCGTGGTAAAGACTTGGCCAAAGAGTAAAGCAGAGAAAATCGAATGGTCCAAGAAATGCACACAGTGAAAAATCATTGTACATCTGTTGGACACATTTGGATTTTTAAAAAATACTTTCTGCTCCTCCCCTGCCCCCCACCAAATTAGCTTTTGAATGCTCTAGACCCCAAAGTTGTTTCTTTGTCTGGGCCACAAAATTCAAATCTACTGATGGTGTGCCAATGTTGTGTTCTCTGACTGGTTCAGAGAATCAATCATTCAACCCCGGTTTGAACCACGGTGCTTGATGTGGACCAGCCTTCAAAACTACTCCATCTGTTAACAATTTGTGGGGAAGACAGAACACAGTTTAGCTATAATTGTGTTTGTTAGTTGCTGTATCAATTACTATTTTGGTCAAAGTTTCTATATATTTGAACCAAACCCATAGGACAATTTTCAGGAAATGCTCTGATGTTTCCATCGTACAAACTTGCCAAATATCTCCTGCTTGCACATTAGACAAGTGTAAGGATTACGTATAGGTTATCATATACAGCATGTTATAGACAACGTAGTACATTATTATGATTTATAAATACGTAGATTTTGATTAACTACCTATAACTATGTCATGTGCTATAGATTTTATATCACAGGATTGGACACATTTTTTTTTCTTTTTGTGTTAGTATGCCAGTACTGAAACTTGCTTGGCTTTTTCACTCAAGGCTGGTGCTCTATCACTTAAGCCACATCTCCACTTGTGACATTTTGCTTGTCAATAGAGAAAAGAGTCTCACAGACTTTCCTTCCTGGGCTGGCTTTGGACCATGATCTTTATTTATTTATTTGCTGTTTTTTTTAATTGTGAAAATACCGTACAGAGCGGTTACAATTACATGGGCAAGGTAATGAGTACATTTCTTCTCAAGCATTGTTGTGAACCATGATCTTAATAAAATCAGTAATACTGTTTAGACCATGTGGTGATTTCTCAATAATCCATGATCTCATAAGAAAGTGATTATGGTTTTTTTTTTTTTTTTCTGGTACTGTCTGGGCTGGCTTCAAACTGCAACCCTCAGATCTCCGCATCCTGAGTAGCTAGGATTAGAGGCCTGAGCCCCTAGTGCCTAGTGATAAGCATTATCTTTAAGGGAGAAAGGGAAGTTTTTTAAGCTGGCAGAATTTACAGCCTATGTTGCAACTCCTCAGATCTGCTGTTGTAGCAAGAAGAGCCATAAGGAATATGTAAATGAATAGCATGTCTGTGTTGCAATGAAACTATTTACAAAAACAGATGTGGACCAATGGCTCATCATTTGCCAATTCCTGCTATGTTGCTCACTAAGTATCATACTTTATTATATACCACATCTTATAAAAATTGTTATATACTAAATATTTCTAAATGTTTTACATGCGGGCTGAATGTCCTACTTGTAAGGTCTGCACAGGGACTCCCTCCCTCTTGGCTAAGTTTCCACCCAGTATCTGTTACCTAGGTAACTGGCAGACCTGGAAGCAGTCACCTTCCCCTCCTGCTAGGTCACATCTGGTCACATGCCTCCCATCTGACCTTAGGAGGGTCCCAGACCCTGAGGTCACATCCAGATCCAGTGTGGCCACGCCTTTCTCCCACCTGGCCACACCTCTTCCTGTCCCTGGCCTAGATAAGTCCTGGCCCAGGGGTAGGTCACCCCCTTAGCCATGCCTCTCCACCATGCACAGCAGGGCTGGGAGGGGGGGGGAAGAAGAGGGGGAGACAATGGGGGTGCAGCAGTTAGGTAAATAAACTTCTTCTCCTGCCTGAATAGTGCGTTGTGTTCTCTTCATCGGCTACCTAATGAAACCCTATTAATACCTATTTAATATACCCTACATATGGTGCCGTGACTCGGATGGGGTTTTTGAGTTGGAAATGTTAGAATTTCCTAACCACCCCTTTTCTGTGAACTGAACTGCCTTGAGACACCATGAGAGACTTTTCACCAATACCACTGCTGGCCTTCACATCCACGTCCATACCGCTTCTTTACTCTGGTGAGTGAAACTACTCTCTACGGTTCTCTGTTGCTCAGTCTCTGTCCAAATGGGGTTCCACGCCAGAGAGCTCCTACGGCCTTTAACCGAAAGGCCGGTCACCTCCAGAGCCGAGGACACTTGTTTTTGGGGTCTTGGCCATTTCTCTCTAGAGGGAGGTTGGGACGCCGCTTCTGCCTGGTCAGCTCTCCTTCACTCACCAGACTGACTCTCCTACTCATTTAATGGGGTGCTGCGAGTCACGCCCAAGCTGTGAAACCCCTTTGCAATGCCTCCTGCATTCCCTGGAAAGCCAGAGCGCCTCATTTTTATGCCATTCTCAGATGTAGACAGCTTTAGCCACTGCAATGGTAAATGGTCAGAAGTCTGTTTACTTTCAGGCTCTCTTTGCTCTCTCTCTGCCAATCACGTCCAACTTTCCCTATCTCTCCCTTTCTCTTTTCTCTAACCTTTTGGATTGTCTCCTGAAGAGTGAGATGTAGGCTGGGTCCTGGGGACCCCCCTCTACGTTCCCTCTCAAAGGCTAGCCATGCTAGGTTTGAAAATTGTCAGAATTTCCATTTGTTTAGGTTTTCTTTGTGTTTTTTCAGAAACTCACCATCTTGAGTTCACCATCTTGGCCACATGGTGGGTTAAGGGTTGGGTCTCATCTGACCCTTAACTTTCCACCAAGCTTACTACTCCACCCACTTCTGCAGCCTCCCCTGCGAAGCACCCCCACTTGTGGTCTCTCCAGTGAGGCCCCCTCTGTTTTGCAGCCTCCCCCACGAGGCAACCCCTCTTTTGTGGCCTCTCCTGCAAGGCCCCCTCCCCTGGGGGACCCCTCCTCTGCCTTTGTAGTGGGGGTGGAACCTGAAGCTCCATGTGTGCCAGAAGCAAGGCACCCTCACTGTTGAAATCTTCAGCTCTCTCCAGAATTGTCCATTTGGTGGTTGTGACATCTTGGCATAGTGGGGAAGGAAGGAAGGAAGGAAGGAAGGAAGGAAGGAAGGAAGGAAGGAAGGAAGGAAGGAAGAGGACAGAGAGCCCTTTTAAATTAAAATTCTCAGGTGCTGGTGTCTCATACCTGTAATCCTAGCTACTCAGGAGGCTGAGATCTGAAGATTGAGGTTTGAAGCCAGCCTAGGCAGGAAAGTCCATGAGATTCTTTTGTCCAGTTAACCACCAGAAAGACAGAAATAGAACTGTGGCTCAATTAGTGAGTTGCACTAGCCTTGAGCAAAAATAACTAAAGGAACAGCACACAGGCTCTGAATTTAAACTACTCCATTTGACACAGGAGGACATTTGGGATTCCATCAAATAATTTGTAGATAGCAGCACTCTGATTTAAATTCTAAAACCTATACTTCCCCATGTTTTACAGTCTTTGATTATTGTTAGAGTATCTTCAGAAGAAGATAGATGAACAAACAAATCCTGATTCCTCCTGTGTTGGTCAGCTTCCTGTTACTGTAGCAAATACCTGCTCTAAAGAAACTTAAAGAATAGTTTAATTCTGTCTTATGGTTTCAAAGATCTCAATACGTGGTCGCTTGGTCCACTTGCTTTGGTGGCACAGTGCATCCTGGTAGGTAATAAGAGAGGCCTGTTCACCTCCTAGTAGCTGGGAACCAAAGAGAGACCAAGGGACCTGGGGCCGTGTCCCAAGGACACACTACTCCCAGTGACCTAACTTCTTCCCACTAGGCCCAACCTCTTAAAGTGCCTAACACCTGCCAATTGCACCACAAGCTGGGGACCAAGCCTTTATACTATAAGCATTTGGGGGACAATTATCCAAATTAGAGTACCTAGTATATAAACTTTCTATATGTTCAGAGGAACCTCTCCTAAAACTTGGGCTGGGAGAAGTGTGAACACAGCACATGAACTACTGCAACACACACACACACACACACACACACACACACACACACACACACACACACACACACACACACTCCCTTCAAGTTGAAGCCAGACTGGGTGTCAGAATAGTAAAACATCACCCTGACAGTTGTAAAAGGCTGGAAGGATTTAATTACGCTGATGTGTATCTGTTGGAAGCATTCCCAGAGATTCACGTACTCCATCAGCATTCCGAAACCAAATTAATCAACAGATTGTTATCGAGACACAAATCTGCTTGCAGAGATATTTTTGTGAAGTTTAATTCCACAAAGAGAAACATTGCTGCTTGTTAATGTAAAAGAAAGACATAAAATACTAAGAGGAATCACATGCTTGGCAGTTCCCAGAACCATTGGAAAAGAAGATGAAGAATTTTCTGAGGCAGGAATTCTGGAATTCGGGGATCAGAGTCTGTTGAGAATGAACACATTTCAAGTTCTTTTCATAGTTTGCCATGTACAGTGCAAGGCTGATACTGCTCAGGACTTAGGGAGCTTTATTGGGCCTGCCACGTTGCTTTAGAGATCAAACATTCTGAGTGCCAGTATTTTACATGGCAATTCTGAAGCACAGAGCAAAATAAAGTGAAGGTTCTAGCTAGTCATTAGGAGTCCTGGGAACCATGTTTTAAAATGTATTTTTATTGGAAGTGGTGCTGTGGCTCAAGGGATAGAGCACTTGCCTTGAGCTGAAGAGTGCAGGGACAGCGCCCAAGCCCAGAGTTCAAGCCCACGACGGACCAAAAATAAATAAATAAATAAAATATATTTTTATTGTAAAATACTGTACAGAGGGATACAGTTACATGAGCAAGGTAATGAGTCCATTTCCTATTGCACATTGTTACTCCTCCTTTGTTTTTTCCCTACCATTCTTTCCCTCCCCACCTCCCCAACTCCTTCCTCCCCATCCCTACCAAGTTGTAAAGTTTGTTTTCAACATAGTGTCTTGTTCATCTCTTTGTTACAATGGGTCGACCTGTATCCTTGTTTCAGCATTTTGTTATTTCCCTCACCCTCCCCAAATCAGAAAAATGTATATACAAGATGCAGGGCACCGGACTCAAATACAGTGAAAACGGTTTCTACCATGGGGGAAGAACATACAAAAGAAACAAAAAAATCACCTAGTACATTAAAAACAACAGTAAAAAAGATAAAACCTCTTGTGTCCCAATCTTGGGGTTCATTTCACTTAGCATCATCTTATATGGTCATATGTACATAGCTTTTGATCTTTTCTGCTTGTCTGGTAAGATTATCCTAGACATATCCTAGTTATTGCAAATAAGGGAAACCATGGGACTTATGTTTCTTTGGGTCTGGCTTTTCCAAGTCATTCTTTCTGATGGAGGCATAGAATTCCATTGTGTGTGTGTGTGTGTGTGTGTGTGTGTGTGTGTGTGTGTGTGTGTGTGTGTGTGTGACATTTTCTTGATCCATTCATCTACTGAGGGGCATCTGGGTTATGGAGACAATTTTTTGATGACTCCATCTTTTCCTTCGTTCCCTGACCCATCCAAGAAAGAGGTGGTTGTTACTTCCACTTAATAGATCAAATTGCACCTGCTTGACCTCTACATGTCCTTCATATGTCCAGGACAGGATCAGGCCCTGCTGTCACTCACTGGATCCCTTGTTTTTCCTGGGTCTTTGTCTAAAGGAAGGTACTACTTAGAACTAGTTTCTGTCCAGTGCACATCAATATTCACAAATTATTGGTGTCTTCCATATCCAGTGTAAGAGTTCTGAGGCAGAAGAACCCAGAAAATTCACTTCCAAGTAATTCTTGAGTTCCAAGATCTTTAGATAATCTGTCTTCTCTTCCAGCCTGAGACTCCCTTCCTTCCATCCTTCCTTCCATACACCTTCTATCTTTTCTCTTCATCCTTCTCCTCCTTCTTTCCTGCTTCTCCTTTCCTTCTCCCCCTTCCTCTCCTTCTCCATTTTCTCTTCTCTTTTCCTCCCTATTTATTTGAGACAAGGTTTATTACGTAGCCCAGCCTGGCCTGGAACTTGCAGTCTCCTAAGTGCTGGGATTATAGGCATGCTCCTAACCACAACTGGCGCAGAGTGTTCTTACGTTAGTTTTATAGAAAATGTCTAGGGTTTTGAGTTATACATATTAAAAAGAATAGGAAAATAAGCATTTGCTGTATTTCTTCAAAAGTCAAAGTCTCTACAATAGTAAAGGAAAGAAATTGTCATATTTCAAAATTATAATGGCTATCTTTTATTTTGTTTTGTGCCTTTTTGGAGACTGTTTGAAATACAACTGTTTACTTCTCCCAGCTTTCCTCTGGAGATCCAATAAATGTAAGGTTACTCTGTGACCCAGTTATTTTGAATATTCAGTAACTGTATTACAAAACATCCTGAACTCAGGAAGGTGAACAATTTAAGGGATGAGCACAGGCCGGGGTATGTGACGAAGATTTCAAGATCAGATACCTTCCACTCAGCTCCTAACCTGATAGTCACAGAGTTCTGCCACAATATGTTTCCTTCCTTCCTTCCTTCCTTCCTTCCTTCCTTCCTTCCTTCCTTCCCTCCTTCCTTCCTTCCTTCCTTCCCTCCCTCCCTCCCTCACTCTCTCCCTCCATCCTTCCTTCCTTCCTTCTTTCCTTCCCTCCTTTCTTTTTCTTTCTTTCTTTCTTTCTTCCTTCCTTCCTTCCCTCTCTCCCTCCATCCTTTCTTCCTTCCCTCCCTCACTGTCTCCCTTCATCCTTTCTTCCTTCCCTCCCTCTCTCTCTCCCTCCCTTCCTCCCTCTCTCCCTCCCTCTTTCCTTCCTTCCTTCCTCTCTCTCTTTGTTTCCTTTCTTCTTTTTTGTGTTGGTACAGGGGCTTGAGCTCAGAGCTTATGCCCTGTCCCTTAGCATTTTCACTCAAGGCTGGTGCTCTATCACTTGAGCCACAGCTCCACTTCTTCTAGCTTTTTGGTAGTTAATTGGAGATGATAGTCTCATAGGCTTTCCTGCCCAGTGTGGCTTTGAACCATGATCCTCAGATCTCAGCTTCCTGAGTAGCTATGATTACATAGCCACCAGAGCCCAGCACAAGACATCACTCTTTTTTTTGTTGTTGTTTTTTAACTGTATTTTTTTGTCTTTTCTTTTTTTGGTACTGGGGATTGAACCCAGGACATTGCACTTGCTAGGCAAGCACTTTGCCACTGAGCTACATCCCAGCCCTACATCACTCTTTATTTGTGTTTTATAGTGTTTTGTTTTGAGGGCTGCATCACACTACTGAGTGGTAACCAATTAAGCTTCTAAGCATTAGGCTCGATATTCCTAGCGGCAGGGGCATTGAGTCAGCCTTTGTCATTGGATTGCCCTCAATGTGGGCAGTATTGAGGTCCATCTTTGCACAGGATACTCTGGTGATAAGGAACCTGTGCTCTCTGACTCTAGCTGGCTCTCCTTCTTAGGAGAGCGAAACATGGTTTCCATGAGAAGGGTAAGCTGGAGCTTCCTGGTTGTTGTGGATGCCTGTACTTTCTACCAGTTGCATAAACATCACAAATCACTGGATTGGCAGAGAATTGTACTTCATCCCATATCCTCCCAGGGGACACGTGTCCTTCTCAAATTCCATTTTCTGCAAGAACGTGACAGCAGGAAAGAGGTGGCGGCAGTAAAACAAGTCATGATGGCTGCAAATTACAGATAGATTTTCTTTTGGACAGATGTCAGAATGAAGAATTTCTGTTCTGGAAAGTCCTTTTGTATATGAGAATGTGATGAAATCAGAATGAAATCAGAAAAGGGGAAATCTTTAAGGCATCGTGCAAATTTAAATTACATTAGAAAGCACCAGAGGCTTTTTAAAGAGCCACATCATTCTGGTCACAACTATTGGGATAGTATCGATGGAGTTAGCCCTTTCCTCATCACCATATTGAACTTTGGGCACAATGAGACACTGGGACCTTACTTACCACACTTGGCCAGATCTACACATTGTCTCATGTTGACACCTCACATGGCCTAGATTTACAATGTCTAATTCCATTCCTTTCCCTTTAAAGATCAAACGCAAGCATGCCCAGAAGATTTCTGTCTTTTTTTCCCCCTTACTGGAAACACATAAAAGGAGTTGATGGGGGAGGGGAGGCATCTTTTGTGTTCCAATTACACAGATCTATCGACAAGAGTCTGTTCTCTAGTGAGTACATTATGTACAGAGGCACTTACTTACTGGCAAATGATTTGAATTGAATTTGACTGGTAATGCTCCCAAAGTTTCACGAGAACATTTGTTTACTGTTTTGCTCCAACATTCTTTTGTAGCTAGCTTTTGGGGAAAGCATTTTACTTAAGTGGACTATTATGGGCTGAACTGTGGCTTCCCCAATCCTCCATCCCACCTACCCTTCAAATTCATTTGTTGAAGCCCTAATCTCTATACTCAGAAGGTGACTGAGCTTTTAGGCAAAGTATCTTTGACAGAGGTAATTAAGTTGTTAAGTGGCCTGTAGTCCCATGTTACTGGTGTAGTGATAAGAAATAAAGACACAGATCTCTACTAAGTGTAGACAATATGAAGAACTAGGAGATGATAGTGTCTGCCAGCCAGTAAGAATGACCACAGGAGAAAGCAACTGATGGCTGGGAATGTGGCTTAATGGTAGAGTGCTTGCCTAGCATGCATGAAGCCCTTAGTTCAATTCCTCAGTACCACATACTGAGGAAAAGCCAGAAGTGGCATGTGGTTCATGTGGCAAAAGAAGCTCAGCGACAGTGCTGAGGCCCAGAGTTCAAGCCCTAGGACTGGCAAAAAAAAAAAAAAAGCAACTTACTGATATCACAATCTCAGATTTCAGCCACCATGGCCTGGAAAAAATAAATGCCTGTTCTTTCAGCTGTCCAGCGGGGGCATTTTGTCACAGTAGTTCCAGAAAATGAACACAAAGAGACCATAGTGACTCAGCTGCAAGAGTATTTTTCAATGAATTTGTTATAGATAAAGAAACAAACTAAAAGGTAAGTCCATGGGGACTCCTAAGATGAGACAGAGCTGAGAAGTAATTGTAGCATTGGGGCTTTCCAGGGTGGTCAGCCTGGCACAGGTGTGGTGTGAAAGGCTTGGACAATCTTCCATGGCTACCTCTAGATCCTTTCTGGGGAGCCTGGTTCTGGTCTTAGACTTCTGGTCTACCTCTTGTTGTTCCTAGACCCAAGAAGGTACCCTCTGCTACCACCTTTCCCTCATGCTGTGTTTATTGACTGTGCCCCTGCACAGCTGTGAACTAAAGGAATCAAGTCCAAGTGTTTGATTTACTATCATTTCTGCATCTGGCACAACGGTGTGCCTCACTATTAAATTGATGCCTACAAAGTACCTGAGGAATCACAAAATGAGAGCCTATACAAGTCTCCAAACTTTCAGAGGAATAAAAAGTCATAAACATTTCTACACTTGAACTATCTCACTCTTAACGAGTAATTTATTGTCTTCCGTGCTCTAATAAACTTATAGGAAAGATCTCTCAAGGCATAGCAGTAGAATGAGATGAAGCCTCTGTATATTTTAGGCTATATTAGTCAACTCACTTCAAATTTTAGTCCATCATCATCTTTTGAGAACTTCCTAAATATGCATTTATTACTAGCCCTAGTGGGTTGGATGTTTATCTAGTATCATGTGTTATTGAGATAAAAATATGTGGGTTCCTTTTGTATCTGTATGCCAGACCTGGGGCTGGTTACTGGCCTGGTCTTGTCCTTGGGCTTTTTTGCTCAAAGCTAGCACTCTACCTTGAGCTAGAGCTCTACTTCCAACTTTCTGACTTTCTAGTGATTAATTGGAGATCAGAATCGCATGGACTTTCCTGCACTGGCTGGCTTTGAATCTTGATCCTTGTATCTCAGCCTCCTGAGTAGCTAGGATTACAGACATGAGCCACTGCTACCCAGATCTCTGTGGTCTTTTTGAGAGAGGAGTATCAGGAACTGATTCTGGAAAAGTCATGTAAAAGTCTGTCAATGACAGACTCTCTCCTGGGCAAGTCATTCAGCCAAAAAGAGCTTAAAAACATCAATACTATTTAGACTCTAATTTATCAGTAATCTATGATCTCATACGAGAGTGATAACATTTTTTTTTCTGGTACTGCCTGGGCTGGCTTTGAGCTGCAATCCTCAAATCTCAGCTTTCTTGAGTAGCTAGGATTACAGGCACATGCCACCAGCACCTGACTGATTATGAATCTTCAGGCACTCTAGCCAACCTCAGATACCTGACAAAGTTTTCAAAGTCAGAAGCTATTAGCTTCAGACCTAACAGTCAGTCATAAAGTGTCTCCTTCATACTTATTTCTTCATCATGCTCATGACAACTTGTGGTTTTGTTATAACTAAAATCAGTGTAATTTAATTTGTAGTGTTTATCTCATCCAATAGTTTGTTATGACCTCTGTTTGTTTCTGGCAAGCATATGGATGTAATGAAAAAGAGACTTCATCTCCTGGTAAGGTTCTAAATTTACAAGAACTGACTAATTTAGGTTATGGGATGCCAGCAGAGGGCGAGTCAGCAATTGGTCTTCCTGGAAGCCCGTATTTACTGGATGGGATGATTAGGAAAGGCAGTCTGCTCTCGCCTTTGGAAGCGCCATCTGTTTTGGGTCTATCCCCCATTGGCCCCACTTCCCTACAGAAAGCAGATTTTAAGTCCATTCATTCTGGCCTTGATGTGAAATATAGCTCCCATTTTAACTCCTACTGGTGTTTCACCTTTTTTATGCAAGTACTAGGGCTTGAACTCAGAGCCTAGGCACTATCTCTTAGTTTTTTTTGCTCATGGCTGATAGATACTCTATCACTTGAGCCACAGATTTTCTTCTGCCTTTTTTTTGGGGGGGGGGGTGGTCTGGTCACGGGGCCTGAACTCTGGGCCTGGGCGCTGTCCCTCAGCTCTTCAGCTCAAGGCTAGGGCTCTACCACTTGAGCCACAGCGCCACTTCCAGCTTTTTTCTTTTTGCTTATGTGGTGCTGAGGAATGGAACCCAGGGCCTCATGCATGCAAGGCAAGCGCTCTACCATTGAGCCACCTTCCCAGCCCCGCCCTTTTTTTTTTTTTTTTTTTGAGATAAGTGGCCCACAGACTTTTATGCCTGTGCTGGCTTCAAATCATGATCTTCAGATCTCAGCCTCCTAAATAGCTGGAATTACAGGTATTAGCCTCCAGTATCTGGCAGTGTATCATCTTTAATTGGATCCCCTTTGTGTTAATTTTCCATTGTTGTGACAAAATACCTAAGCTAAACCAGCATAAATGAAAGAAGGCTTACTTGGGCTTATAGTTTCAGTCTACTGTTGGACCAATCACTTTGGGGTCCATGGAGATGCAGAAGAGCATTATGGAATTCATTTGGTGTCACAGATCTGTTCATATGATGGGGACCAGGAAGTAAAGGTAGAGAAAGGTAGAGGAAGGGGTTGCGGACAAAATACCTCATCCCCAATAATCACCTCTTAAGACTTCTACCATCTCCCACTCACTCATAAGCTATGAACCTATCAATGAATTCATGAACTCAAAGCATTCCTGAGCCAGTCATCTCCAAAGGCCCCAAGCCTAAGCACTTCTGCATTGGGGATCATGCCTTCAATGTATGGGCTTTGGGAGATGTTTAAGGTCCAAATAATAATAGCATTTTATGCAACATTTTCTAAGTGGGTTGATTGATTAATTGATTGATTATGCTGGTTCTAGGGCTTAAACTCAGAACCTGGGGTGCTGTCTCTATGCTTTTTTGCTCAAGACTAGTACTCTACTACTTGAGCCACAGCTCCACTTCTGGCTTTTATTTTTTTAGGTGGTTAATTGGAAATGAGAGTCTCATAGACTTTCCTATCTGGGCTGATTTTGAACCACTATCTTCCTACCTCAGCTTCTAGAGTAGCTAGGATTACAGGAGTGAGCTACCGCTCCTCAGCTCTAAGTGTTGCTGTTGTTAAGATGTCATAAACATTACTGACAAGTGCATGGACACTTTCAGCAATATCTTCACCCTCAACACTCAAGCAACACATCACATTTCTCCCCCAAACTCCCTACATACCTTCAAGCTGTGGATGCTAGCCTCTCCTACTGTCTGCCACCATTGTTCTCACCAATAGGAGGATGCCCAGCTCTGGAGGGGAGAGCACCTGTCCCAGAGCATACCAACCAAAACAGAGGCTGTTACTTTGTTACTTGCTCCTGTACATAATAAACTAAATCAAGCAGTAACAAATTCCAAGAATTCCAAGAAGAGCTTCGTTTTCTCTGTCCTTTTAGGGCTTGGTATGAAAGATGGGGCTAGCCTGAGATTCTGTCAGAAGCAGCCTCAGGCACCAAACCCTAAGCTCTCCCATTCCATACCTTAGTTTAGAAAAGTTCTAGTCTCTGGAATTGATCTCTCCCCTTTGCAAGAGACATAGCAGGACTTCCGACATAAGGATGGTATGAGACTGGTGAGGTGAGGTAGTCGTGTGAAGTCCCAGGGGAAGTGCTAGGCACATGTAACTCTCACCTCTGTCCTTATGTGCATGGATCGCCCAGCAAACAGTAGATTCCTGAAGAGCCTTTCTGCTTTTCTCATCTCCCCCCAGAGGTTAGCATCGAGCTTTCTAAATCGCTATTCGAAATTAAGTCTGTGCAAGCACATCTCTTCACAGCAAATAATTCACAGATGAAGAATTGGCCATAATGGGACCACCCATCTGTATTAATTGTGAGAAAATAACGCTCTCCAAACAGCCGAGGCTGCTGAGAGTGAATGGAGACACATCCAAGGAGCTTCAGAAACCAGACAGTGGCAAGGACTCTAGCACCACCTACAGCTCACAGCGGGACTTGCAAGGGACAAGAGAAGCAGAGAGCACCATTACTTCTCAAGTGGCTGCAAAACCTACCATCCTGAATAAAAGGTGTGGTTTAAGTGGTAGAACTCCACTCACAACACAATCTCAGTAAGCGAGAGGCCCTAAATTCAGACCCTAGTATCTGAGAAAAAAAAGTCAAAACCGAAATAACTTTCCATCCCTTTGGAAGGTAGATCAGTGTGGATACAAAATTAATCTTGTTTTTTCCTCGCAAATAAGCATAAATATGTATGGGCACATGTATACATCTTAGCAAATAAAAGTGCAATTATTAGTTAAAATATAGTCCTTATAATCACATAATATACGTATGTGTTTGTGGGGTGTTTTGCTTTGTTGGTATTAGTACTAGAGCTTGAACAGAGGGCCTGGGCACTGTTCCTTGGCCTTTTTGCTCAAGTCTGGTCCTCTACCACTTGAGCTACATCTCCACTTCTGGCTTTTTGTTAGTTGGAACTAAGAGCTTCATCGACCTCTCTGTCAGGGCTGGCTTTCGAACCTCAATCCTCAGACGGCTAGTAGCTAGGATTGCAGCCATGAGCCATGAGCACTTGGCCATGTGCTTGTGTCTTCTAGTCAAAAGGCCTGACCTCAGTCCTACTACCTAATCTCTTTGATAATGAGAAATCACTAATCACATAGTCTGTGGCTTCTCCTCATGTTAAGGAGACTGGTACCACTTCCCTAATGAGGCTACTTGAATGACTGATGAAGAATTCATCATGCCTGGAATGTTCACTAGAGAGTCTGATGCACTCATTTTCCATCCCTGTGACAATATACCTGAGATAACCAACTTACAAAACGAAAAGGTTTGTTCTGGCTCATGGCTGCAGTCCAAGGCCTGTGGTGAGTAACACATCATGGTAGGAGCACATGTGAAAGGAAGTTGTTTATCTCATAGTGGGAAGAAAGCAAAGGGAAGTGACAGGAACAAGTGGGACCCAAATAGCCCCTTCAGTGTTCATCTCCAGACATCTAATGCCCTTCTACTAGGCCCAGTCTCAGAAATGTTCCACTACCCACCACAGTGCCACGGGTGGAGTCCAAGATTTCAACACATGGCCATTTCAGGGAGGAATAGTCAAGATCCAAAATATCCCACTGAGACAAAGATTTATGGTTAAATTGTTAAATTATAAGCTCCTCGTGCAATTATTTGTAGGCATAAAATAAACTGATATAACGAATTCTGGTAACAGTAAGAAAATAATGACAATTCTTTCTTCATGTACCTACTTTTTAGATAAATATTGTTGCCAGGCATGATAATGCCTGCCTGTAATCCAAGTTACTCTGGAGGTAGAATTCCAGGCCAACTTGGGCAGAGATGGTGGTGCAAGCCCATCTCCTAAGCAAAATACAAAAACGAAAGAGCTGGGAGTGTAGCGCAAATGGTAAAGTACTTGCCCAGCAAGCATGAGACCCTGAGTTTGAATTACAGTATCCTCCACAAACAAAAACCAAAAATAAAAACAAGCCACTGTGTTCCAGGCCCTTGTTGGAGACTGGAGATACACCAACATCCTAAAAGACATCCCTTTCCTCTCTGCACCAAAGCTCCACAGGCCACGTTCAGCAAACAAAACAAAGACAGAAAAACAGAAATAGTGGATGGTGTAGAACTATTTGGAAACCTTCTACTCAAGTTAATGCCGTGGGCCCTGGGAAAGAGGTAATGTAAACATTCTCAGATTTCTTATCTAGATAAATACAAACTCAGCAAGATTGGCTAGAACATTCCAACCAACAGATGCATTTGTCAGAAAAGTGACTTTCAGAACTAATCTGTAAGTTTCTGGATTGGTTTTCTATTGCTACAAACACCACAAATTTTGCAGCAGAAAACACATTTTTAAATTTTTTTTTATTTTTTTTATTTTTGTCCATCATGGGGCTTGACCTCTGAGCCTGGGCGCTGTCCCTGAGCTCTTCAGCTCAAGGCAAACGCTCTACCACTTCAGCCACAGCGCCATTTCCAGTTTTCTATGGTTTATTGGAGACGAGTGTCACAGACTTTCCTGCCCAAGCTGGCTTTGAACTGCAATCCTCAGAATTCAGCCTCCTGAGTAGCTGGGATTACAGGCGTGAGCCACGGGCGCCTGGCCGTATTTCTTTTCTTCAGGTTCTCTAGGTCAGCATTTGAGGCACTGCTCAGCCGGGCCTGCTGTTCAGGTCTCAGAAGCAGGGTCACCAGGGCCCCAGGTGATCTCTCGCAGCTTGATTGAGAAGTTCCTAGGGTCATGACAGGAGCCATGACTTATGGACCAGAATTAAGTGTTTGCCTTCCTGCGTCTGCAGTATGGCTCCCTCTTGTAAAGCCGTGGGGATTCAGTTGTGGAGGCTCTACTATAATGATTTTATCTAATCTTAATCACCTCCAAAGGTCTCATCTCTGAACATCCTAGTTGCATTAAACTTCCTCCCTCTTAATGTCTTAATGAGGCTTAAACTCCAGAAGGATGTTTATTTTTGGAGGAGAGAAGGGTACAAACCATCCTCAATCCACAGCAGAGAACAGCATGATGGGTTATTAAGCATATGCATTGTGAAGTGATTTCCACGATGAAGCAAATTAACATCCCCACCCCATCACATGGTTACCTTCTGCACAGGTGGTGAGGACAGCAGATTTCTAGTACATCATACAGCATGCCTAGCCATGCTCATCATGCTATACACTAAATCTCCTGCACTTTCTCATTTCACAAATGAAAGTTTGTACCTGCTGGCAAACTTTCTTCTTCCCTGCCACCCTTCTATGAGTTCAACTTTTTAAGATGTGAGACCGTGTGGTATTTGTCTTCTAGGCTTAGCCTAATATCACATAGGTTCCTCAAAATGCAAAGATTTAGTCTGGTGTCAGCTGCTCACACCTATAATCCTAGCTCTTTGGGAGGCTGAGAATATAAGAGGATTAATGTTTGAGGCCAGCTCAAATTGAAAAGTTCACAAGACCCCTTTCCCAATCCATAGCTGGGCACCTGTCATCAGAGATCTTGTATGTAGCCCAGCAGACATGTCTGCATGACTCCATAGCCACAGAGGGAAGCTGGACATGGTGGTATTTACCTAACATTGCAGCAATGAAGTCTGAAAGTGGTCAGATTTAGGCCTAGAGACACACTGGGCAGGAATGGAGATATCATCCTAAAAATAAGCTAGGAAATTCAGGGCTGGAGGCATGGTTCACTAGTATTATGACAGCCTAGTAAGTATGATGTCCCAAGTTCAAACCCCCAAACCACTACCAAAAACAAAGCAAAAAACCCAGCGAAATTCCCTTTTCAACCAAAATAGTATGACTGCATTGGATGTGTATGCTATGGAGCATGTGTCTATTGTGTGTGGCTGGCTGTGCACGTAAGGTGATATATGTATTTGTGTGTGATACACAGCATGTGTGTGCACAGTGCCACAAGCCCTGGCCATCCTGCAGGCAAACCGAAGGCAGATGTGGAAGAGCAAAGGCAAAGCAAGCTGCGTGGGGTGAGGGATTCGGGGGAGGGGAGGGGGGAAAATTCTCAGAAGGGTTTTTGATTTTTTAAACCTATAAGTTTTATTTTACTTTTTAAAAAGTTTTTTTCCTAATTATCTTCAAGTACAAAGGAGGTGCCACATAACAAAGCAGTTCATGAATCCAATGCCTCTTAGTGCATGTCACCCTTCAACATTCTCTCTCCCCTTCTACCCACCCCCTTCTCTGACTTTTCTGAGTTTTGTTTTAAAAGGCTTTTTTATCTGTTTCTTTTTGGGACCCCATGTCTTGATGTGTCAGGACACATCCTTACACTTAAGATCTTAGGTTCATGGTTCAAAGCCACCCCAGTAAAGTCCATGAGACTCTTATGTCCAATTAGCCACCAAAAAGCCAGAAATAACACTGTGGCTTAAATGGTAGAACACAGAAAAGCTAAGGGACAGCACCCAAGCCCTGAGTTCTAGCCCTAGGACAAGCACAAAAACTAAATAGCTAACTAAGTAACTAAATGAATAAATAAATACATAAACAATCTGGTCCCTCTTGGGAAAGGTGTGAGATGAATGTTCATGTCCTGTTATTGGCTTCTGAAGTCTTTAAGTGCCTGACTGAAGGTTAGGTTGGCATTTCCATATGACGTCATATTTAAACAGTGTCCCACAAAGCCATAACTTACAAGTCACCAACCCATTGTTCATGTCTCGCTTGCTTATGGAGATTCTGCTTGGGCTGAGTACGAGAGGGGGTAGCCCCTGCCCTGGAGACTTCCTAGGTAGGAAGGAGCTTGCTTTGTCTGAGGTGCTCACTTCCAGGGCTGCTGGACAGTCACTTTGTCCACTAGCTCATGTCTGTCCATCTGCTTTAAACTGGTACTCCACGCTGCTTTCCTATTATTTTTGTGGAGGCATGTGTGGGTTGCTTCCAAGCCCACTGCCAGTCATGTAAGATGAGCCCCTAGTTGGGCCCTATAATCCTAGCGACTCAGGAAGCTGAGATCTGAGAATCACAGTTCAAAGTCAGCCCAGACAGCAAAGTCCATCAGACGCTTAGCTCCAATTAACCGGCAAAAAGCCAGAAGTGGAAGGGTGGTAGCTCAAGTGATACAGTGCCAAACTTCACCAAAAAAGCCAGTTGACTGTGAGACCCCGAGTTCAAGTCCAAGTACCAACACCAAAAAAAAAAAAAAAAAAAAAGATGGGTCTGCAGTATTCCACCCACTTACCATCTGCTTTTATTCTCCCACTGTCTGTGGTCCTTATGACCCTCACAGCACAGCTGGAACCTCACAGCACCTGCTGGAACCTCACAGCACCTGCTGGAACTGCAGCTTTCAGGGATGCGCTGGCTCAGCAGCAGCAGCAAGTGAGTTACCCATGCTATTACCTGCACAAGTGAGACATCTATGTTATTAGCTGCTTATTTTTGTTACTGCTTAAAAGGGATGAAGTCCTCATCTGAGTAAGGAAATAAACAATGGAGATAGTGTTCTAGATTATTTCATTTCAGGACTTTTTAGAAGTGCATTTAGTGACCAAAAAGAGAAACCTTTTCTGACCAGATTGTTTATGTATTTATTTATTCATTTAGTTACTTAGTTAGCTATTTAGTTTTTGTGCTTGTCCTGGGGCTAGAACTCAGGGCTTGGGTGCTGTCCCTTAGCTTTTCTGTTCAAGACTTGTGTTCTACCATTTAAGCCACAGTGCTATTTCTGGCTTTTTGGTGGCTAATTGGACATAAGTGTCTCATGGACTTTACTGGGGTGGCTTTGAACCATGATCCTCAGATCTTAGCCTTCTGAATAGCTAGGATTGCAGGTATGAGCTACTAGTGCCAGGCACCTGACCAGATTAGTTAAACTGACCATTTGGTCTAAGAAGTGCCTTCACCCAGCAGGGCTTTTTCAGGAACTGTGCATTGTTTTGGAGCTGTACATGGCACCTCCTTGTGCATCTCCAGGTCTTCCGCTGCAGCCCTGTGGGAGGAACACGGGGTCCCCTGCAGGTTGAATCCACGTCTGCCATTCAAAAATCAAGTGATCATCCTACATGGAATCAGTTTGGAGCATGTCTGGTCAGGATTTCTGTGGCTCCATCTGTAGTACTGATGCATTTGCATTTGGAATAGCGCATTCCACCCTTAAATATATCTTGTGTGCTGTTCTCTATAACTGTATTGGCTGGAAACAGCTTTGCTAATAAAGACTCTGGCTTTCCCACACATACAAAAAGGAGATTGGCCTTTTGTATGTGTAAAGTTAATAGAAAACTCCACCCACATCATGAATATGCATATTTGTTGGAACTACATAATAAATTGGGGTTCTCCCACCTGCTCAAGTCTGGTGCTCTACCACTTGAGCCACAGCTCCATTTTTGGCTTTTTGCTGGTTTTGGAGATAAGAATCTCATGGATGTTCCTACCCAGGCTGGCTTCAAACTGTGATGCTCAGATCTCAGCCTCTTGAGTAGTTAGGATGACAGGTGTGAGCCACCACAGCTAGATCACAAAACACACCTCAATTGTATTTTGCAGGAAAGAAACCTAACCTTTACCTTATACTAATGAAACCCATATGGAAAATGGTGTTAAGTAAGTAGAAGTTTCCCTTTATTGCATGATAAATAAAACGTGATGACACCTGAAAACGCGCATGTGTGTGCGCGCGCACATACACACACACACACACACCAAAAAGGAATAAGAAGAAAGCATTAAGGGACTGGGAAGGTGGCTCAGTGGTAGAGCGCTTGCCTTGCATGCATGAGGCCCTGGGTTCAATTCCTCAGCACCACATAAGCAACACCCTCCCAGCTGCTTGGCCTGGCCCTGCAGTGCGCATTCCAACACAATTGGTCCCAAGTCGAGGGCGCACTTAAAAGTTCTTTAAAAGTCCCGGTAGTGGGACTGGGAAGGTGGCTCAAGTGGTAGAGTGCTAGCCTTGAGCTGCAAGAGCTGAGGGACAGTGCCCAGGCCCAGAGTTCAGGCCCCATGACCAACAACAACAACAAAAAAACCAATAGCAATAAAAAAAAAAAAAAAAAGAAGAAGAAAGCATTGCTCACTCTGTCACGGAGTGTCCAGGGCCTGAGCTCTGACCCGCCAGGGCTGCGTATGGCAGGGAAGAGCTATCCATGTCTGTTTGTGTCACCGGGCCCCTGAGGGCACCACGGGCAGGATGACCCTTCACAGCGAGGGCTGCAGGGAAGCAACAACATTGATATTTATCCAAAAAGCTTAAACAAAGCTTAGGCTCCTGTTCAGCCAGAATTGGGTGTGCTTTTGTACAGTACCCAGTTCTTGACATGAACTTTGCAGCACACTTTGCAGAAATGCAGGTCAGCAGGTGGGTTCTTACCTAAACCTGGCACCCTACTCTTCCAACTCACTGGAATGAAACAGGCAAAAGGCAAGAGCCATGGTGCAAGTGCAGAAGAGCCAAGATTCGAGGGTAGGGGGCAGCTAGAATGCAGGGAGGATGCCGACAAGGAAGGAGCCAGGTGCTGGTGGGGGAGGAGCAGGACAAGGGGAGGGGCGGGTGGAGGTGAGGAGGAGCAGATGCAGGTAGGAGGAGCCAGGAGGAGGGAAGGGATGGCTGGAGATGTTGAGCAGCCAGGTACCTGTGGGTAAGGAGCCAGGTATAGGTGGGGAGGAGAGCAGAGAGGAAAGGGCCCAGCCTGGTGTGTGAATGCTGCTGGGTTCTGGGAGAAGTTGCTGTGGCTGGGTCTGCAGGTAGACACACAGTTGCATCCTAGGAGCATCAGGGTTTGGATGTGGCAGATGTGCAGAGCTGGTATCAAAGGCTGGCAGAAGCTGATGAGCCCCTTGACTGGGTTACACAGTAAAGCAAGCCCAGCCCTCTGGGGCTTCTGCCTCCTCGTTCACCTTGAAGCGCCCCACATGCTGCTACGGGCAGACACTTGCCACACTGTGATGCAGACACAAGGCCTTCACACGATAATGCATCATGCCATGAGACTTTCCAACCACCAGAACTGAGGAGCCAAATAACAGGCATCCCTATTTATAAAGTAGCCAGCCTCAGATATTTTTTTTTCTTACTAAGTAGGCAGGCACTCTACCATTTGATACTCTAGCCCCTCCTCCCCAGCCCCCCCTTTTTTATTTTAATTTTTGGATAGGGCCTTGGCACTTTTTCCTGGGACTGACCTTGGACTAAGAGCCTCCTACTTATGCTTCTGTGTTCTGGGGATTACAGGTGTGAGCCTGTCTTTAGAACAATGAATAAAGTAAAAAGTTGTATCCCAGAATAAAGGTCTTAGTAGACTTAGGAGCAAAGTTTTTCTTTGACTTCCGGCTCTCCTCATTCTCCCCAGAAGCAGGTCATAGACATCAGAGCCTTCTGCCCCACAAAACAAGAGCTCAAACCTAACTATATTAGTCTAAACTTGCACCCTTCTTTCTGTATTTAAGAAAACACGTCCCCACATCTGTAAGGAGAGAAGCCGTGCACAGAGGGGCTCCTCTGTGACTTTGGATCTCCAATCCGAAACTGTCCAGTCACATAAACCCATGACTGCATCCATCTGTATTGCTTTCTCTTGTTAATCTGTCTTTAATTCAAAAGATGTCAGCCAGGACTCTCAGGAGAGAAGGAAAGGCTTCACCTGCTTTCTCAGCTACGTATTTCCAATGAAATACTCCAGCCACATCTTGCACGGCTCTAAAAAGAATATGGGCATTTCTGGAGCTAGTGGATCAAGTCTGTAATGCTAGCTACTCAGAAGGCTGAGACCAGAAGATGGCAGTTTGAAAGCAACGCAGGCAGCAGAGTTCACAAGATTCCATCTCCAATCAGCTAGCAAAAATGGGACTGGAGGTGTGGTTCAAGCGGTAAAGTGCCATTCTTGAGCAAACAAAGCAAAAGGAAAGGAAGCTTTGAGCTCAAGCCCTGGTACTAGAGAAGGAGGATGGGGGGGGGGGAGTGCAGGCAGAGACAGAGAATGTGAGCACCCTTGCAGGTAACATATCGGTTAAGTTTTGACTCATGCCCGGGCCAAAGGGTCACATAACCAATACTGCTTTCTCAGAAAGACCTTTTGTTATGACTACAATATTCTTGGTTAAGGGGTGGTATTTCCAAGCTTGCTCACTGAGCTAGGATGAATCCAGCCCATAGAGTATGTCCAAAAATATTTACTGAAGGGCTGTGTGAAAATACAGAATGAGGGCATTTGGTAGACTAATCAACTCATAGTTCCTATAATTTGCCCTTTAACCTTGGAGTCCTTTCATCTAAGTAGTTCTATTCAGATAAAACTTGTGTGTACATGTGTGAGTGTGTGTGTGCACGACTGTGCATGTGCACATGCTTTTGTGTATTCCCACCATGGGAATTATTGTTCCTTAGCTTTTTCACTTCAGGGTGGAGTTCTACTATATGAACCACAACTTCACTTCCACTTTTTGGTGGTTAATTTGAGCTAAGAATCTCACAGATGTTCCTGCCTGGGCTGGCTTTGAACTTTGAACCTCAGATCTCAGCCTCCTGAGTAGCTAGGATTACAGGCGTGAGCCACTGATACCCAGCACTGGCTTAGCAATTTTGTTCATGGTTAGTGTTCTACAATGGAGCCAGACCTCCAATCCAGCTCTTTCAGAGCCTAAGTGAGAGTCTCAAGAATTGTTCTGACGGGGCTATCTTTGAACCAAGAGCCTCAGAACTCAGCTTCCCGAATAGCATACAGGCATGAGCCATGGCACCTGGCCTCAGATATTCTTAGATGTTCTTAGAAGCAGGTGATTCTCCATAAATGCCTTAGGATGGTTATTGGTGTATATTTAAGAAGATGACATCAAGAGCTTGTGAGGGTATGCAGACACTGGAGCCCTCTGACACTGCTGGTGGGAACATGACATGCAACCACTATGGAAAATAATTTGAAGCTTTCTTTAAAAACAAAACATTATGAAGCCAGCCACTAGTGGCTCATGCCTGTAACACCAGCTACTTAGGAGACTGAGATGTGAGAATCTTGGTTCAAAGCCATCTCAGGAAGACAAATCAGAGAGATTCTTTTCTCCGATTAACCAGCAAAAGCCAGAAGTAGAGGTATGGTTCAAATGGTAGAGCTCCAGGCTTGAATGGATAAAACTGAGAGGCAGTCCTCAGGCCGAGTTCAAGCCTCAATACTGCCTTTCCTCCCAAAAGACAACCAATTTTTTTTTCCTATACGACTCAGCAGTTCCTTTCCCAGGACCCTCCCAAAAGAAAAGTGCTAAAGAAAATCTTGGGGAAGTCAATGACTTGGGCTGAGCTCCAGCACTAGGGAGGTCTGGTAGATTGAACCAACATGGGAGTGACCTTTGTGAACGTTCTATATTACTAAGCCAAAACTTTGTAATTTCCAAGAAATCAGGAGAGTGAGGAATAATAGCTAAATAGTAACACGCCAATTTTAGATGGCAGGAAAAGGAAGAAAGTAACATTGAATGGAGTGATCCCCTTTGTTCTGTCTCTGACTTCACCCCTTTTCTGAACATGAAGCCAGCCTAGTTCCCAGGTAGAGAATTCTAGCGTCCCAAATCGAGTTAGATTTCCATCCTAATGTCATAATTTCGTCTGTGTGTGTGTGTGTGTGTGTGTGTGTGTGTGTGTCCCCGCACGTGCACGTGCATGTGCACACGCATGCGTGCTGATACTGGGATTTGAATACAGGGTCTCATACTCTCTCTTGGCCTTTTCATTTCTAGCTTTGGACTTCTCTTCCCGGGATGGCTTCAAGCTATGATCCTCAGATTTCAGCCTCCTGAGTAGCTAGGATTACAGGTGTGAGCACTGGAACCCAGCAATTCTGTCTTTTCAAAAATGAGAACTTAAGCCTGCAGATGAACAAATGCCAATAGTCACGGGAGAATTTCTCATTTCAGTCAGTCCAAATCCGAAAAATCCACACTTCACTGATGGATGACCAGTGATAAATGTACGACATTCAGTATAAATATCATTTAGTAATGGAATGATTCTGATCCTCATACAGCAGAGATAACTTCAAAAACATTTGGCTAAGGGAAAGAAGTCAGAAGCAAAATTCCTCATATCCTCTAATTCCTTTGATACACAAAGTCCAGAAAAGTCAAATCCTGAGACAGAGAGCAGAGTGGACCACCTGGGGCTCACAAACATGCAGGGCATTTGTGAAGACAGAAACATTCCAAATTTAGGCTGGGGTAAAGGCTTCACACTTGGGAAAGTTAATAAAAACCAATACATATGGCTCTAGAATAGGCTAAACCTATGGAAATATATCACAGCACAGTAAAACTGTTACAAAATGAGCGATTCCTTGCTAGACATTGGTAGGTCACACCTGTAATCCTAGCTACTCAGGAGCTTGAGATCCAGAAGATTGAAGTTCAACGCCAGCCTGAGTAGGAAAGTATTTGAGACTCTCATTCCCATAAACCAACAAAATGCTAACAAAAAGCCACGTGTGAAGGCATGGCTTGAGTAATAGAACACTAGATGAGCATGTAAGATGAAAGAAAGGCCCTGGTTCAGACAAATTATATATACATATACACACAAATTAGTGATACATATGATATATTTGCATATAGTATATAAATATAGTGTGTGTGTGTGATAGAGAGAGAGAGAGAGAGAGAGAGAGAGAGAGAGAGAAAGGTTGTTAAATCAGCTATAACCACAAATCTTTAGGCTAAAGAACCCAGGGATTCCCTCTAAATGATCAGGAATAGTGTCTCCTGGGGCTCACACTCCTAATTAATGACTGTCCCCAGGGAAGAAGTAGGAAGAAAGTGTGCACAAGAGAAGTTTCATTCACAATCTGAACTCTAAGAATTTTTGAGCTCTCGTTAGAGTTGAATACCCACCCATTTCCCCTCAGACATAAGTTAATTTAGTGCCCCAGCTGAAGTCTGCTCACATTTATGGGTAAAGCTTTCCTGCTCAGCAGAATGGACAGAGATGGGGGAGTAAAAGATGAGAACTCTAATAGATTTTTCTAGATAATATGTATGTTAGTCACTTGGTTTTGATAGCCTACCTTGATTGTTTTGTGTATCTGAAATTAATGATGATTTTCCTTAACAAAATTCTTGCTTCTACATCTCAGAGAGGCAGTGTTAGTGTGTTGTCTTTCCACAGCCTGGCACTGGTGGCTCATGCCTGTAAGCCTAGCCACTCAGACGGCTGAGATCTGAGGCTCATTTTTTGAAAGCCAGCTGACCAAACAAGTCCAAGAGACTCTCATTGCCAAACAGACAGAGGAGAGGGAGGCAGGAGATGGAAGAGAAGGTGTTGCTCAAGTGGTAGAGTGCCAGCCTTAAAAAAAAAAAAAGGCAAGCAAAAACACAAGGCCTGAGTTCAAGCGCCCCTGTCCCCCAAAGACCTCACTATGGTGAGAAGATATACACATTCAAAAAAAGATGCTTTTTAAAAAATTCTAGGAGAGAACCAGGCACTGGCGGCTCACATCTGTAATCCTAGCCACTAAGAGATCTGAGGAATGAGGTTTGAAGCCAGCCCAGGTAGGATTACTCACCAAAAAGCCAGAAGTAAAGCTGTGGCAATACAGCTCAGGGAAAGTGCCCAGGACTTAAGTTCAAGCTCCACTCCCAGCATAAATAAAACAAAACCCAAAGGTCATTTTCATGTCTTCGGTAATTAATTTGTACTTGAGATCTCAACAGAAAATATTTGGAAAAGAGTCATTCTGAGTCCAAAATAGTAGTGATCACTAAATATTGGGAAGTTGCAGCAAGGGTGGACAAAGGCCTGGATTTTATCAGTACATGCATATGTTGAAAAATTATGCTGAATCCTGTTCATATATCCAATTAATATAGACTAACAAACTTTTTTAAGGTTATATTAAAAATAAAGGAGTAAGTTGAGTGCCAGTGGCCCATACCTGTAACTTCCTGTTACTCAGGAAGCTGAGATCTGAAGATCACAGTTCAAAGCCAGACCAGGCAGGAAAGGCCTTGAGACTTTTATCTTCAATGAACCAGCAAAAAGCCAGAAGTACAGCTGTGTCACAAGTGATAGAGTGCATGGTTCTTCTTGAGTGAAGGACCAAGTGAGATGAAGAGGCCCTGTGTTCGAGTGCTAGAACTGGCACAAACAAACAAACAAGCAGTGCAACCACTTTTTTTTTTTTGCATTTCTCATAATTATTACTGCTATATCCACGTTAGCATGGAACACCAGTCCTAGCAAGTCTCTGAAATCTAGAGAAAAGGCTTCATCTCAATAATCAGCATTAACACAGCCTTCCGCCCTCCCAGCCTGGAGAGAGCCAGCCAAATGGTCTGCTTCACTTTATTGGATACACCAGCCATGAGATTTACAAACAGAACTGACAAGGTATTCAAGGTACAGGCAGCGGCATTGCCTGTGAGCTTTTGTGTGACGGGGATTCTGAAATGAATGGACCTGGCTTACACGTGGCACAAAAAATCAGCACATCAAAACCACAGCTTGATAGCATCCCCAAGTGGATCATGTAAACAGTTAAATTATTAAGTCATTATTTAAGATCAAATACTTCCATGAAAATGGTATACCAAACAAAGGAAAACCCCATATAAATTACACGTAAGGTCTGTACATGATTGTTAAAAAAAAATAACAATGCTGTTTTCTGTACAAGATTGCTTCCTTTTGAACATCTGAAAGCCAAGAAATACTTTTTCCAATTCTGGAATTGTGGGCACCACATATATGCAAATATAATTAAAATCATTTCACAAAATTACAAGGCTTTGTCGGTTTGTGTTAAGGCACATACTGCTTTTCTTTTTAAATTCAAGGGGGGGGCTCCAAATTTCAGAAGCCCCTTTCTCCTTAGTCCCTGGAAGGTGGCAGTGTCCTGTCCCTATTTATCTCTAGCTGCTCAGAGTCCCAGAAGAAGGCAGCTGAGGGAATCAGCAGCCTCCAGCCTCAAGCCAGCAGGCCAGCTTGCTGAGAATCTCCAAATCCCAGGTGCCTCTCCATCACCTTCAGTAGCCCTGTTTTCTCCAAGTCTGGAAATAACTTGATCCATCTACAACATGGAACAGAGATGACACAGCTCCCTTTGGATCTACCACCAGGATAAGCAGGCAGTGCCGTGGGGTCACCGTGTCCTGCTTCCAAAGCGGTCCCGTGGGCCTACAGTAGCCCAATCAGGGGGTCACAGTGGCAGCTCTCAGTGCGGAGAACGGACAATCCAGGGCAGGATTTTGCCCCGTCTCAGGAAATAAAGTCTGCAAACCAGTGCTGGGGGCTCTGCTGTGGCTGCCGGCTGAAGTTCCAGTGAGCTGCGGCAGGAACTTCTCTCCCGGTGCCCTGGGCCCTGC
Source organism: Dipodomys spectabilis (assembly GCF_019054845.1). Taxonomy (NCBI): domain Eukaryota; kingdom Metazoa; phylum Chordata; class Mammalia; order Rodentia; family Heteromyidae; genus Dipodomys; species Dipodomys spectabilis. The sequence goes on from NW_024870775.1 coordinate 16,226,600, forward strand.
AGGCCACTCAGGCTTCCATCTGAACCTGGGCTTCATCCACCTGCAGGGCATCACTGTCTCCCAGGAGCTCGGTCTCCGGGACTGAGCCTTCCTCTTCCTCCTCTGCTTCCTGCACGGGGTGGTGGGCGACGTCTTCTGGAACGTTCTGTGCGTCCTCGGTGCCCTCGGAGAGTACGGCGGCCCTGTCCGCCACAGAGGTGTTGGAGGGCGCGGTGGTGACATAGCCCGTGCTAGTGGAGCCACTGCCGCTGTGGCACGAGCTGGGCTTGGGGACCACCTGCGGGGGCACCTGCTGCGGCGCCATCTGTATGGGGATCTGGACGGGGTAGAAGTTGGGCAGGTAGGCCCCATATGCCGGCACTGGCTGGTAGCCATTGACCGGGATGTAGAGCTGGGGCGGAGGCACCATGGGTCTGATCTGGCCCTTCATGGGGATGAACTGGGGCTGTGGGAAGGCCTGGGCCTTCTGCTTGGGCCCTATGTAGCGGGCGTTGCTCACGTTGCTCACGGGGCTGGTGCTCAGGGAGCTGGTCTGTGTGGTGTTGCTGGCTCCCGACGTCTGTGCCGAGCTGTTGTAGTTGGACAGATTGCCCCAGGCTCGCAGCCGGCTGTGGATGTCTTTGAACCGCGGTCGCCGGCTGGGGAACTCATTCCAGCACTCGATCATGAGGGCGTAGACCCAGGCGGGGCAGTCATCCGGGCAGGGGAGCACCTGCCGGTTCCGGACCATCTCCACCACGTCCTGGTTGGAGTATCCACAGTAGGGCTGCAGGCCATAGCTGAAGACCTCCCACAGGACCACGCCGTAGGACCAGATGTCCGAGTCGATGGAAAACTTGCCATACATGATGGCCTCGGGGGACATCCAGCGGATGGGCAGCAGCGAATTACCGGTCAGCTTGTGGTAGTCGGCAGAATAGACCTCACGGAAGAGGCCCAAGTCTGAGATCTTCACGTTCAGCTTGTCATACACCAGCACGTTACGGGTGGCCAGGTCCTTGTGGACCACGTGGTGGCTGGACAGATACTCCATGCCGGCAGCGATCTGTGCCACCACGTGTACAAAGTCGGGGGGCTCCAGGGCCGACTTCACAGTGCGGTCATCGTCCGTGCTGCCCACATCAGAGTGAGGCGAGCGCATGACCAGGAACTCGTGGAGGTCGCCGTGTGGGCAGTAGCTGAAGATCATGCTGAGGGGCTGGTCCTTGGTCACCACGCCCAGCATGCAGACAAGGTTGGGGTGCTGCAGCCGCGCCCGCAGCATGGCCTCATGCCGGAACTCCTCCCGGAGGGCTCCTTCCGCTTTGTCCTTCAATGTCTTGACAGCCACGGCCTGGGTCTGCTCCCCCGGGGTGGGCCCAAATAGGTGTCCTTTGTAGACTTTTCCAAACCGGTCTTCCCCCAGCTCCTCTGTGAACCTCACTGTGGACAGGCTGATCTCTTTGAGTTTAGCCTGCCAAGAAGAAAACCACCAAATGAAACCTGTCACAGAGATGCCAGAAGAGAGAGGCAGGGCATCTGGAGAGGCATACTCCTGATGCCACCATCATATGGCACAACTTTGTTAGTCCTACCAGCTCCAGGTCCCTGCTTAATCTAGTATTATTATTACTATTATTATCTTTAAAGAGCTGTACAAAGGAGTTTCAATTCAACCTGGCAGTTAGCAAATACAAATCAATGTCTCCCCTTTCATCTTTCGAGAGAAGGATGATTAATCATGATTAATCAGGTGTGTCTGTGTGCTGGTACTGAGGCTTGAATTTAGAGCCTAAGCTTTTATGCTCAAGGCTAGTCTAAGGTTCTACCACTTGAGCCACAGCTCCACTTCCAGGTTTTGGTAGTTAATTGGAGACTAGAGCCTCATGGACTTTTCTGTCTGGGCTCAATGATCAGATCTCAGCTTCCCGAGTAGCTAGGATTACAGGAGTGAGTCATCAGTGCCTGGCCCTGATTCATCTTAAAAATAGCTCTAATGCTATGTTGCTTCCATCCGAATACCTCGCCTCATGGTCTAACCTGGGTCCTTATGAGGTTCCTCTAAAATATAGCCAGTATGCCACCAGAGTGCAAGCGTGCACCTTTCTGCATCCACAGACCCCTGCCCCATAGTTGAGCCCAAGCACCAGCTCTCCCAATACTTTCCAACAGTGCTCCCCTATCTCCCCGGTACTGCACACATCACAGCACAGTCCTCTTTTTCTTAATGACCCTGTAGTGCCTTTCTTGGGCTTTGTTTTTGCCTGTCACTGTTCAGTCATTTTAGAGCCCAGCTCAGCTCTTGCACAGAGTCTCCCTGTAATCAGCCTGACTCTGATTAGATTCTCAATTCAATTCACTTTTGGCAGAAGTATTGTCCGGGTGGTATGGATCCTCTGGACCCTGCCTGAATCCTAGGATCCACAGGACTGCTCCCTGCCCCCCCCCCCCCGCCCCCTCCAAATGACTAGCCCTTCTTCTTCTCAGAGGCTGAGAAGGGACCAGCATGCTAGCAGCCAAGGGGCTCTGTGTTATACGTCATGGGAGACACTCACAAATCTCTGGCCGAAGAGCCAAATGAACCAACTCTGCCCAACAGCCTCTGAGAGATCATGAAAATCTACTGGGAATGATGCTTCCTCTGGCCTATGGTGAACTAACAGCCCTTCCACCAAGATGGACAAGGAACCAGTTCTGATCCCTCTAGCCACCCCCCCTCCCACACCATCTACAAACCCTCAGAATGGGGCAGCCTTTCAGAAAAGGCTTGTCCCTCCAATGTCTATTAGAGACTAGTATTCTGTCCTCCCTCAATAAATAAAAAACCAAAACAATCGACTGAAAACTCACTCCCAAACAGACTCCTCAAAAATGTCCATGTTAACCTGAGTGCTGGTAGTTCATGCTTGTAAGCCTTGCTATTCAGGAGGCTAAGATCTGAGGATCAAGGTTCAAAGCCAGCCCAAGTAGGGAAGACAATGGCACTCTTATTTCCAATTAACCAGAAAAAAAAAAGCCAAAAGTGGAGCTATAGATCAAGTGGTAGAGCACCAGCCTTGAGGGAAAAATCTAAGGGACAGCATGTTCAGGCCTGAGTTCAACCTCCAGTACCAGTATCTTTCTCCCCCAACCCTCCCCCCCCACAAAAAAAAGCCAAATTACAAGTGAAGTTGGACCTCTTTTTCTTATGTGGACAAGGTTGAGGCAAATGAGCAGTGAGGACAGATAGCTGGAGCTTCTGAGTAGCCCTGGTACAACAGGCAGGAATCCATCAACTTGAGATGGTGGAATCCAAATATACCAACCATTTGTTGGTATATTAAAACAACTCTGTAGGCACCAATGGTTCATGTCTGTAATCCTAGCTACTCAGGAGGCTGAGATCTGAGGAACATGGTTAAAAGCGAGCTCGGGCAGACAAATCCACCATACTCTTATCTTATGTAACCAGTAAAAAGCTAAAAGTGGAGGTATCATTCAAGTACCAGAGCACAAGCCTTAAGCAGGAAAAAATGATGCAAGAACTCAAGGCCCTGAGATCAAGCCCCAGTACTAGCACCAAAAGAAGAAACAAAGAAGAATCTTGTGCTGTGTGAAGGAAATTAAGGCCCTTAATCCCCACAGGTTAACCATGGAGGAGCCTGGCCAGAATATGAGTAGGGACCTGTTTGTGCTGGTTGATGAGTGGCATCTCCATGTCCTGGCTGGGGGAGGCCATCAGCTGACGCCGCTGTGGTGTAGAAGCCGATGCCTTCTGCTTATTCCGGCACATGCACACCAAGAAGAAAAGGCAGGCAATGACCAAGGGGATGGCAATGCTTGGGACCAGGATGTACAGAATTCCCATCTTACTGCTGTCTCGGGGACCTGTGAATGATAGGAAGCTTTCAGGATTGTCAGAGAACATCTTCTTTCCAGCTCTGGGCTCTCCACCAGGGGCCTCCAGCTCCCCTCCAGTGGAAACATTTCATATTTAGATGAATTGTATACAGAAGCAAAATTGCACCCCAGATTTAACAACAAGCATCCTGCTGGGTACAACTCAGACCTCCTACCACGAAACAAACTGGAATGTACCGCATCAAACACAATCGAACTCGAGGGCTCAGTACCAGCAACGCCCACATCCACTTTCCCTTCCTGATGCTTGGGAGCCATGCTCCACTATTGGATTTTGATCTGGGTTCCCCAAATGCTAACCAATGAATGACATAGAGAGAATACTCCAGATGCCCATGTTCTTAGTAAGCAAGACTCAGTACTAAGGAATCGAGATGTCTTTCGCTTCCTCAACATTTTAATGCTTGGATATTTTCTTCTTTTCCAATTTTGTATGATGGTAGCATTTTCATTTAGGATAATAACATAAGAACGAATTTGACTGAAAAGTGCAAAGGTATTCAATAAAATTTGTCCCATACAACATGTACGAGGGACAAAGGATTTGTGTGTGTGTGTGTGTGTGTGTGTGTGTGTGTGTGTGTGTGTGTGTGTGTGTGTGTGTGTGTTTGCCCATGCTGAGGCTAAACTCAAGGCCTGGGCACTCACTGTCTTTTAGCATTTTTGTTTAAGGCAGGTATTTTCCATTTGAGCTACACTTCTACTTCCGGCTTTTTGGTGGTACATTGTAGATCAGAATCTCACAGATTCCCCTGCCCAGGCTGGCTTTGAACCATGATCTTAAGATCTCAGCCCACTAAGTAGCTAGGACTAGAAACATGAGCCACCAGCACCAGGCAAGGGGCAAAGAACTCTTAAAAGCAAAATGAACCAGTTCAAGCTGCCCTTACAATGTTTTCTTAAACCAGTCTTTGTCTCCCTCTAAAGGATTTAGGAAAAATTGCAGAGGTTTGGGGTGGAGGTGGGGGGCACCAGCAGGCTGGGTGCTGGCTGCCGGCTGACCACCCAGGCTGCACTGCTCTACCTCCCTGCCCCCAGTCACCTTCCCAGGCCCTCTAGTCCCACTGTACTTTAAGAGCAGTGTGGCTATTGTCTTCTTCTTTTGTATTTTTTGTGAATCACGGGGCTTGAACTCCGTCCGTGCCTACATGCTGTTCCTAAGCAAGATCTTTTGCTCAAGGGTAATGCTCTACCACAGTTCCACTTTTTTTTTGGGGGGGGGGGGTCGTAGTTTATTGGAGATAAGAGTCTCACAGACTTCCCCGCCTGGGCTGACTTCAAACCATGATCCTCAGGTCTGACTCCTGAATAGCTATGATTACAGGCTTGAGACAGACCCTGGTACCCAACTCCAAATTCTTTTTTTCTATTTTATACTAATACCTTATACAGGGAAAAGATTGAGGGAAGGCCCAAGAAATGAGGGATGACTTGGCCCAGCATCTTTCAGAATTTTCTGTATTTTAAGATACCCTCCAATGATCCGATACTACTTTCATACTCAACAACAGCTTTCTGTAAAGCAAATGATCAGGACAGCAAGATGGGACACCAGGCCCCCAGTGTCTCATGGAAGACCCAATACCCTCATCACAGGCCAACTCAACAGTCAATGTTTATTTTTAAAAAAAGAGAGAGAGAATACATACTACATGAGGGAACGTCACACAGTTCCATGCGTACGTTTTTATTCTGTGTAAAACACCAGGGACCTTCCATCTGGCCTCCGGGGTTCCGACAGTAGGCATGGCCCCCTCCAAGCTCAGGGAAGTCTGTGCTGGACAGGTGGTGGCTGTGAGGGTGCTGTAGGGCCCAAGGCTGGCACTGGTGCCCTGACTTGGTGGTGCTGGCCATCCCCCTGTAATCCGAGCCAGAGCCGTTGTAGCACTGGTGATCTGAGAGAGAGGGGCAGAGTGTTAGAAGGTTGAGCACCAGGAAAACAGCCCACCCTGGCACAGAGCTCGCCCTCCTTCCAAGGCTACAGAGAATCACAAAACTACCTTTCCATGTACACCAAAACTTGGTACCTACTGGTACCAAAGTAAACCAAAGAATTGTAGAACAAAAGATTTTAGACCAAAAGGATTTTAGACCAAAGGATTTTACACAAAGATCAAGAAATGCCTTAATCAAATCCCAAGCTCACAAATGAGATCAAAGGTGCTCTAGAGCCATAGATGAGAAAGGAAACTTGTCATAGCTGATCCAAGGCCCTGACACCACCCTGGGGAGCCTCCAGGTACCCACATTCCACTTCCAGGGCCAGAATAAGGATGTCAACCCAACATGATGCTCACATGTCTGTGCAAACAGCAAGGACAGAGCTAGACCTGGCCCTGCAATCTGATAGGCCACTGGTGGTAGGCCACTGGCTCAGCTACCTATAAGAACAAAACACCATTTCACCTCCATGCAAGTGCTCCCAACTGAGGATGTGCCTTTGCTCAAGGCTTGTATGCAGTGTACCCTATGCACTGTTGTAGAGGTGCCTAATTACTACCACAGCCTCCACCCTAACTCTGGGAGGTGGGGACGGCCATCACCCGCCTGGTGAATATGGAGAAAGCAGGTGTTTGGGCACTTGCTCTAGAGCACAGGCAAGTCCTGCAGTCTGGGTCTCGAGATCAGGCCGTGGCTACATAGTAAGAAGCCGGCTCACTCCTACGCCCCACACTAGCCACAGAGGCGGTATACAGCCTTGGAAAAAGAGATTCCTGTGCTCCATGGATGGTCCCGCTGAAGCATTCACTGATGAAATTAGCTTTCCTCACTCTCTTCTGGGCCTTCAACCCCACTTTGCGCCCCTCTCCACCCCCTACCTCGACATGCTTGGGGACCATCAGGCCCAAACTGGCCCTTCTCCTCCAAATCCCAACAGGTGCCAAACCTCTTCCGCTTTTGAGACGTTAGATCCCCAAGCTCAAGGTAGAAGAAGGATCTAACTGGAGGCCCGATGGATATGGGGACGAGAGGCCCATTCGTAACCCCTGGCACTCACAGCGGCCCAGCCTCTCGGCGGGAATGCCGATGCGCATGCAGTTGGCGGCGGCCGGGCTCTCGGGCATGGGCAGCGCCTCGCACTTGGGCAGCTGCAGGCGCATGAGGATGAGCGGGTTGGAGCGCGCGATGGTGTACTCCTGGCGGCACAGCTCGCTCTCCAGCACCTCGCACTCATCCCGGCACAGCTCGCGGGGTTTCGGCGCCCGGGAGCGCGCATCGCATAGCGGGAACACGAAGTGGCAGAAGGACGGGATGGCGAACTGGGAGCACTGGTCCGACAGATGCGTGGAGGTGCCGATCATGGTGAAGGCCGCTGCGGAGACAGACTTTGGTAAGAGGTAGGCCTGGCCTGTACACCTCACGCCAGCATGCCACCCAGACATCGTCCCACCGCTAACTCCTACCCCGGGACCCTGATCCGGCCTCTTCCCTCCTCGCTGCGCCTGGGCCTCTACATGGGTTATCCTGTCTCTCCAGTGCCTCGACTCTCCTTCCCAGGCATCAACCATAGACCCTCTGCCCCATGCCCATCCCGACTCAGAACCCCTGCCTTCCTCTGAGACATTTAGTCAGTAGCCCGACTTCCTATTCTCCCTCAATCCGGAGACCCCACCCATAACCCAACCCCGCATCCTGCCACTTCCCACACTCATCCGGGGACGCCCTGCTCTGCCCCTCCATCGCCCTCTCTGGGCCATGGATACCCTACTCTACCTTATCCATTTGTGGCACAAGACACCCAACGGCCCCACCCACCCTTGATAACCACACACACGTGCGCATACACGCGCGCGCGCACACACACGGAGCCCTGCCTCACTCCTCCAACCTCTCTCCCCACAGTGAGCCCTGGACACTCTCCCATCCCTGCCCAACCCTTCCCTCCACTTTGAACTCAGTACAGCCTACCCCACCCACTCTCCCAACTCCCCGCCTGCCCTGGACACCCTTCCCCACTCAGCCTTGACCGTGACAGGAACCTCCAGCACTCTTTGGTAGAAACTCTAGCGGGGCTCCTAGAGGCAGGCCAAGGACACCTATCTGACCTCTCTGATTAGCAGCAGACATGGGTATGTGGAACCCTCTTACAAACTCAGAAATAAAACAAGAAAGCAGAAAAGCCAGGCCCCAAAGCTCTAAGCTGATGCCTCTTCTAGGACAGGAAGATTCAGATCTCAGGCACAGGAGCCATCTTCTAAGGACCTGACTCAGGGTTCTGCAGGCATAGGGGTACAGTGCCTAAGTATGGAGACTTCCAGATAACAGTGCAGGACAAGAGGTAAGTCCTTGAGCTCTGTCTTCCCAGTATTCCAGGCTGGCCCAGGTCAGGAAACCTCACAGGGCACAAGAAAGGTGTCCACAAAAGGGAAATGGCAGCCCTGTGTTACACGGCCAAGGAGAGTGAAGGGGAAGGGGAAGGGAAGAGAAAGGAAGGGACAGCTGATGAATCAGATGGGCATTGTGGCGGGGAGGGGTGTCAGGATGCATATCTGGATAAGATCTGGCCGTAGCAAGCTCCAGGTGTGGAAGATGTGGTGTGCCCTGGGATGGACTACATGCAAGGAGCAGCAGAAAGGAGATGCTATCCCCCTCCTCTTTAACCTACAGAAGAACTGCTTAAATGCTGATCTGTAAGAGCTTTGCCCACCCATGCTGCAGAGACCGTGTCCTCCAACACATCAAGAAACCCCAGAAGTTGGAACTTTGGTGCCGGGGATCCACCGGGAATTTTTTGTATGAAGTACCAAATCCAGCCAGCAGATGGCAATAGTGCCACTTATTTCCAGGGGCAGAAGCAGCTAGTGAAGGAGCCCTGACTCCTCCCTGTAACTGTGACCCACACTAGATCCTTTCTAAGTTCTTCTTGTTCCCAATGGAGTGATTTGATTCCCTCATACATGGCAAGGTGTCTACAGATAGTCTATAAAATAGACATGGCTCTGAATGGACCTCGAGCTGATTGACAGGGTCTGCTAACAACCTGGGAGCAAGGGCCCTGTCCTGACCAGAGTGGACACTAGAGACATCATGATAGTCCTTAAAGCTCCTTCTGTTTGAAAATCAGAGGGTGGGAAGTAAGGCACAAGATGTCTTAGATTTTGGTGGAAGAATTGAGGTTTAAACACACCTGTCAATTAAGGAGAGGGCAATAAAAAATTTTAGCCTTAGCCAGGTGCTGATGGTTTATGACTGTAATCCTACCTACACTGGAGGCTGAGATCTGAGCATCATAGTCTGAAGCCAGCTGAGGCAGAAAAGCCCAAAATTAACTACCACAAAGCAGGGAAGTGGAGCTATGGCTCAAGTGGTAGAATGACAATCTTGAATAAAAACCCAAGCAAGAAGCTGGTGCTGGTGACTCATGCATGTAATCCTAGCTACTCAGGAAGAAGAGAATGGAGGAACATGGTTTACAGCCAGCCTAAGCAAGATCAACACCAAAAAAGAGTTGGAAGTAGAGCTGTGGCTTAAGTGGTAGAGCACTAGATTTGAGCTAGTGCCTTGATTTCAAATCCTAGGACAGGCACACACAGATATGTACATAGGCATGTGTTCGTGTACACATTCATGCATGCACGTGCGCGCACGCATACACACACACACACACACACACACACACACACACACACACACACACAGAATCAAGCAAGGGTGTAAAGCTTCAAGTTCAAACTTCAGTATCTATATAAACAAAAAATACATTGTCCTTGACTCCAAACAGGAAGAAGTTATCTAATAAAGGCAATCTGGGAGTGTGTACATATGTGTGTGCATGTGGCAATGACCTATACAATGTAACCGCTGATGGTTAGAGTCCCACCTCCTTTTTCTCCTCCAGAGGCCCTCTTTGAGGGCTCATTCTGAAGGTGACATCTAGGTACCACAGAGACGGAACAGTCACATCCTTATCTCTGTCTATGCCTGAATCTCCAAGACCTAATTCAGTAGGATTGGAACAACTTCAACTTTGTAGGACACTTAATTTATACTACACCTTTCTTTCCAAATGAGTTATCTGATCCTTTAAACACTGGTCAAGAAAACTGTGAATCTTGTGTGGGTACATGAGTGTTCGTTGATTAGCAGGATGTTAAGTTAGTTTTGGAGTCTGTGGCTAGCATATTTTTGTTTTGGGGGTGCTGGTACTGGGACTTGAAGTCAGGGTCTGGGCACTGTCCCCAAGCTTTTACACTCAAGGCTAGTGCTCTACCACTCAAGTCACAGCTCCACATCTAGAGCTTTGTGGTAGTTAATTGGAGTTAAGAGTCTCATAGACTTTCTTGCCCAGGCTAGCTTCGAACTGAGATTTTCATATCTAAGCCTCCAGAGTAGCTAGGATTGCAAGTGTGAGCCATTAGTGCCTGGCCAGAATGTACTTTTACAATACCTTTTCAACAATTTTGTGTATGTAACAGTTTGTGTACACAGGTCAGGCATGGAATCTGTCTGCTGTGGTGTCTCCCAATATTTCAGATGTTTGAGCATTTGAGATTTGAGGTTTCCAGATTAAGGAGGCTCAACCTGTATGGTCATCACTTAAAAGTATACTTAAAAAAATATTTTTTACTGCAGTATTCAAAACAGCCTCCTGCTAGGCCAGAAGGCACTTTCAGATTGTATCTTTTTACTGCCCTCCTTACCAGGCCCCTGGCCCTGCCCACCAGAGGCTCTGTGCCAGCCAGGCCAGACAGGCACTTAGTGACTATGACTTAGGCCCTCCCATCTAAGGGAGATCTCATCAGTGACATCAAGTACACTTCTGCCTTAGGTCTTCATTCTACTCCATTCCACTATCTGGGAGGTGCTTTGTAATCAGTGATCACCTCTCATTCTGACGTCTACACAAAATCCAGGCTCACACCCATAATCCCAGCTACTCAGGAAACTGAGATCTGAGGATTGTAGCTCAAAGTCAGCCTGGGCCCATAAATCTTTATTTCCAAACTGGACAGCAAAAAGCCAAAAGTGGAGGTGTGGTTCAAATGGTATGGTGCCATCCTTGAGTAAAAAAGCAAATCAAAAGCTTGAGGCTCTGAGTTCAAGCCCAGTACCAGTTCAAACAACAACAACAACAAAAAAGAAAGAAACAACCAGGTGCTGGTAGCTCACACCTGTAATCCTAGCTACTTAGAAGGTTGAGGATCATAGTTCCAAGCTAGCCTGGACAAGAAAGTCTGTGAGACTCTTATCTCCACAAACTACCCCAAAAAGCCAGAAGTAGAGCTGTGGCTGAAATGGTAGAGTGCTAGCCTTGAGCACAGAAGTTCAGGGACAATGTCCAGGCTAAGAGTACAAGCCCAAGGACCAACACAAAAAACAAAAACAAAAATAAAAAAGGAGCTACCATGGACATAATCTAGCTGTATCCTGAGGTGCTGGGTATCTGTCACCATTACAAGGGTTTCCTGGTTCCTTTGGAGGTCTTAGCGGGGTGTGGGGGGAGTGGGGAGCAGAATTGTGCATATATGGGGCACGTAGGCTCAAGAGGAAGAAGAAATCTTTGCAGGACTTTGTTCTAAGTCACTTTTTAAATTTTTTTTATTGGTTGTGGGGCTTGAACTCAGAGTCTGTGTGCTATCTCTGAGCTTTATTTGCCCAAAGCCAGTGCTCTACCACTATGAGCCACAGTTCCACTACCGGTTTTCTGGTGGTGAATGGGAGATAGTCTCATGGAATTTTCTGCTCAGCTGGCTTTGAACTATAGTCCTCAGATCTCAGACTCCTGAGTAACTAGGATTACAGGCATGAGCCGCCAGTACTCAGCTCTAATTCACTTTCTTTCATGTGAGCTTTTCCCCTAATGAAGACTCACTCCACCAATGTGTACAGCTTGGGATGCCAAGGGCTGACAGCCAGCAGAGAAGTTAAACCCTCAAGAGACTGAGGATAGGCAGTTCCACTTCCTGCTGACCTGCTTCATTTCTCAGGCCCTGAGCCAGGTACTAGAAGGCCTGGCTTTGAACTGAGGACTGACAGGGGGTGTTCACTGCAGAGTGACTGACAACCCTCTGTCCCAAATAGCTGAAATCAGGCCCCATGGACCTTTGAACCAAATACAACTCATAGAGAGGGTCAAGAAATGCAGAACAAAAAAGGAGTCAGCAGAGCGAGTGCAGCCAGCCTCTGACAGGAGGTGAACAATATTTTGAACTCATCTGGTTTGGCCAAGTTAAAAATGTATGAGTTACAGAGTGTGGTAGCTCACATCCAGCATTCCAGTACTCAGATCATCTTGGACAACACATAACAAGTTCAAGGTGAGCCTGGACTACATAGCTAACTGAATCTCAGAAGACCAAGGGTGGCTGAATATATTCTAGGCCATGCCCACTTGCAAACTGTCGGATATGGTCTGTCCTTCCAAGGGTTTGTGTGCTGGAGTTTGGTCCCCAGTGTGGTAGTGGTAAGAGGTGGTGGGGCCTTGTGGAAGGTCCTTAGAGCTTTCTAGGCTGGTGCTCAGGAAGTGATCCTGCTTAGTTTCAGGAGAAAGTTCTAACAAAAGAATAAGCCTGGACAGGTACCAGTGGCACACATTTGTAATATTAGCTCGATCTGAGGATTGAGGATAGAAGCCAGCCCAGGCAGAAAAGTCTGTGAGACTTCTCTGCAACTGACCAACAGAAAAGTGAAAATGGAACTGTGGCTCAAGTGGTAGAGTGTCGGCCTTATTAAAAAAACAAACAAACAAACTAAGGGACAGCACTCGGGTCCTGAGTTCAAGCACAGTGTACATACACACACACACACACACACACACACACACACACACACAGCCTACCATCACTCCCCTCTCCCCCGCCCCACCAGAGTTGCTCCTTCCTTGCTAATAGTCTCTCCTTCCCACACAAGGATGCTACCAATCATGATGTGGGGAAGCCAGGGGACCCTTACCAGAGCCTGCACTAATGCTGTTGGGTTTCCAATCTCCAAAACTGTGAGCCAAATAAACTTACTTTCTTTATAAAGTACCCAGCTTCAGACATTTTATTACAGTTACAGAAAACGGACTAATGCACTAATTTAAACATACAAGTCGAGGCTATTTTAGGGCAAATCAAGGTAGCAATTGGAACTGCTGACTAATGACCTCTGAATTCTAACTGCAGGAGAGAGGGAAGAGGGCCTGAAGGCATGTGTCATTAGCTGATGAGTGCAGACGGGTTGTGCTCCTACCTGTAATCCGGTTTTCAATCTCCCCCTGCATCTGGAGAGAGTCCACGTAGATGGTGCGGTTCCCGATGAAGCGCGCACAGGCGATGCCCCGGTATGGCTGGCAGAACCCATCCTCCTGGTAGTCATCCCTGCTGAGCACAGAGACCCTAAGTACACTGAGAAGTAACAGTTACTGCCTCGGACTTATTTGTTGTTGGTTTTTGGTGTTTATCCAACTGAGTCAAAAATGGCCACACAATACCATGCACTCACAGCTTTCTGGCTGAGTTTTTCATCATTGCCAAATCTTAGAAGCAATGAAGATATCCTCAAGTAGGCAAATGGATAGATAGGCTGATAGATCAGACAAAGGACTATTGTTCAGCTCTAATGAGAAATGAGCTACCAAGTCATGAAAACACCAGGAGGAAGTTTCAATGACAGGCATGTGAGTCCTGAACTGAGTGAACCTGAAGTCTCCATCCTGAGGTGCTCCAGCTCTGCAGCACTCAGGAAAACAAAACTACAGCTTGCTCACACCTCCATTTCCAGCTTTTTGGTGACTAAATGGAGATCATAGTCCCATAGACTTTTCCGTCTGTGCTGATCAGATCTCAACCTCCCAAGTAACTAAGTTTAGGTCTGAGCCATGTATGCTTGGCAAGCTTGGCATCTTTAAGAGAGTATGAACCACAAGGCAGGTTGTTAAGGGCCATGTCCACAGATGACAGGTGCTTATGCATACAGTCGCAAACACATGGAGAATGAAACAACCCTTGATCCACACCAGAGATGTCACATCAGGCCTCTGAAAACAAATTGGGCTTTTATGAGAACAGTGCTAATCTGTGATGTTGCATTTTCAACCACAGGATAAAATCTCTGTAGAGGAGACAAGCAGCACACAAGTATCTCTTCTGCTATATTTCTAGGAAGTGGGAGAGGGTTCCAGGAAGCCTGGCCCCACCCAGCATCTGCAAGATGGGCTGCATGTGCACTTGGCCTGGTGGCTGCTGTGTAGACAGCACGTGCAGAAGGGTGTGCAGGGACTCAGGGTGGCAGTCTGTTCTACTTTGTCTCGTGTGGACAGCCTACTGAGGGGAAGGGACATAGCCTCTTCCCAACCCCAGGGATGATGATCTGATATTCTTTTCTCATAGCCTGTTACGGTTTGGCTTCACCAATGTAACCCACCCTGGTTTAATTAATACCCAGATGCACCCTTCGTCTTGTCAAAAGAGATAGGACAGTAGACTACAGCAGGTCCTTCATGGCTATGGTCTGGTTGGAGGGGGAAGGCAAAGCAGTGGGACTAGGGCTCCCAGGATAAGCCTCTGATAAGCCCCTACCCCTGGAGTTCAATACCTTATTTCTAGCAAACTTGGAGCCAATCCCACAAGCCCGAGGGCATTTATCTTTCCATCTTGGATGAATGAGGACCATCCCCAAATGAGATCCGCATTTGATCAATTTACCCAAATGGGTATACTCTCCCTGCTCCCATCCTAGCCCCATGTGAGCTGTCACAAAGGCCAAGGCTGAATGCCTGGGACAAAAGGCTGTGTGACATTATCTCTTCTACTGTTGTCTTTTCAAGCCTCAGAAGAAAAGCCTTTCTCAAAGGAGAGAACCCAAGTAGTCATAGTATAAAAGTGGAGGCCTGAGGGGGTTTACCCTGAGTGGGAACCCTTTTGGAAAGCTCACTGACCATATTTCCTTGGGGCCTTAGCATAGGAGCCCAAAGCGTGTGTGGTTAGAGTGTGGGCTCTGCGGGGACTTCTCTTACCCTCTGAGCTGAAGTTAAATGTTGAGCAGACACTGGCCAGTAACTCACATGAATGAAAACTACCATGAAAGTTGCCTCTGCCCTGGTCCATGCCGACAGCTCCTCAAAACGCAGGAAAAAGCAGGACACACATGATTGGTCTAACACCAACTAATGAGCAGAACAAGATTCCGTTCAGTCCATGGTGGTGAACGCCCACAAGGGGGCGCAATTTATCCATTTCCCTTCTAGAAGAGCCAAGGATAAAGTTCAGGTCTCAAGGCATGATTCTCTGGGGATGGCTGCCAGGCATGGGGCAGGTGGCAGGGAGCTGCAGAGCCGGTCTCATACCAACAGCTCCCCCTTAGCCCACTCAGCAGCCTGGATTTCTAATCTGAACTTCGGGAACTCAATAGAAGCTGAGCATCCGTGACTCACACCTGTAATCCTAGCTACTCAAGAGGCTGAGACTTGAAAGACCATGGTTCAAAGCAGGCCTGAGCAGAGAAGTCCACAAAACTCCATCTTTCAAAAACCAACAAAATGCTATACAGGCAGAGCCCCAGATGTGAGCAAGAAAGTCAAGTGGAAGTCTCAGGGCCTCGAGTCCAAGCCCCAGTAGCAAAGACAAAACAAAATTTTCAAAAAAGGAAAGCAAAACTAAACTAAATAAAAGTGGCTGGAAAAATAGCCTTGTTCAGGCTTTTGAATTTTGAGTACAAAGGTACTGATCTCTTCTTTCAAAAAGAATTACGTTTTGTTTTTCCGTGGCATAGCTTGGGAGCTCAAGAAAAGCTGTATACTTGATCATATTGCGACTAAGGAAACAGAACCTGGCATCTGAAGTTTCTCCAGCAACCTGAGTGATAAAGATGTCCTTAGCTCATGCTATGACACCAACATTACGCAAACTCAGTCTGCAAATTTCTTGCCTTTTAAATTTTGCTGGGCATGATCCCTAATGACACCCACAGAAAAGAAAGGGCTGTGTGGACAAATAAGTGGCTGTCAAGGAGGGGAACCACAACAAAACTTTGAGCAACAAGATTCATCAGAAAGAGGAGGGGAGAGGGAAAGGGGAGAGGGAGGGGGAGGCAGCAGCTGTAGCAACGAGGAGGAGCTACTATGCTGAAGAAAAAAGTGCTCTACAGGGAAGGAGAGTAGGAGGGGGAGGGAGGGAGGGAGGGAGGGAGGGAGAGAGGAAGGAGGGTTGAGAAGACCTAGGGACTGACCCAAGTACTTGTTAAAAGTAAAATCCACTGGGGGGGGGGGGGGGGGAGGATTACTTAATTCAAAGACACAAATAAGGAATGGAAGTTTAACGTTTTTCCCTTTAATAGGCTCTTTTGAGAACAAAAAATAATTGACAAAAATTCAATTGTGGTTACACATTATACCGGAAGTTAAATAACTTTTCCCACAAAGCAAACGTTTGTTTAAAAAAAAAGTAAAAATATTGTTCATACTTGATCCAGATGCCATGGTAGCTGACACCTGTCAGCTAGCTCCTCGGGAGGCTGAGAGCTGAGGATTAAGGTCTGAAGCCAGTCTGGGAAGAAGAGTGTGAGACTCTTATCTTCAATTAACTAGCAAAAATCCAGAACAGGAGCTATGGCTCAAGTAGCATAACTCCAGCCTTGAGCAAAAAAGCCAAGCAAGAGCATGAGGCTCTGAGTTCAAGTCCCAGTGTAGTACAGACACACACACACACACACACACACACTCTCTCTCTCTCCTCTGTCTGAACCAAGCAGAGAATGCTAAACATTCAATTTAGTAGGAGGCAAAGCAAAAAGACAAAGATGAACCAAAACAGCACACTATTATTACAAAACAGTGTTCTTCACAGAAAGATTAAAAAATAAAAAAGAAGAAATCCAAGCCACAGTGAAAGAAAAATGCACAACTAAAGTTGGAAATGGTAATATTCATCCCTGGCAATCAGTAAACTAGAGAAAAACAATCAGCAAGGAAATGGTGAGTTTTTAAGCAC
Organism: Dipodomys spectabilis; assembly: GCF_019054845.1. Lineage (NCBI taxonomy): Eukaryota > Metazoa > Chordata > Mammalia > Rodentia > Heteromyidae > Dipodomys > Dipodomys spectabilis. The sequence goes on from NW_024870775.1 coordinate 16,243,390, forward strand.
TCTCCCTGACCCAGAGTACCGCACCAGAGCAGTCACATACCTCTCATGTACATAGAAACTCGCCCCGACAGATCATGTGCCTGGCCATAAAACATTCACAATACATTTATGAGACGTCAACCCATAAATCTGTAAGCACACAGTATTAAACCAGAAAGCTATGACAAAATGATATTGAGAAACTCTCTAAACATTTGGCAATCTGAATAACCAATGGTTCCAAGAAGAAAATGCAAAGAAAAAAAATTATCTGACCATGAAAATTTAAGACAGGAAAAATGAAATCCAAGGATCTCAATGTTTGGAAAGCACCTAAAAGCTTCAATTAAAAAGGAAATTAAAGCTTTTGGCACTATAAGGTTGAAAAATAATAGCAAAATAAAACAGAAGAAAACACTTACACTAACAGGAGTAGAAACTTAAAAGTAGAAAATAAAAATAGAAAATCCAGAAAGTCAAATGTCAGTTAAGGAGTAAGAATGACAAGAGACGCATTCATATTGTTAGGACTGCACAGAGCAGGGACATGACCAGGCTCCATAGATGTTAAATCCCAGTAAGTAAGTGGAGATAAATCCAAATACTTATACCAATGGCAAATTTCTTAAGAAACATGCAACATCCAAAAATAATGCAAATAGAAGGACACAGGTTGGCCATGGGCAGTGGTGGTCATGTCTGTAATCTTAGCTACTCAGGAGGCTGAGATCTGAGAATTGTGGTTGAAGCTCCCTTGGACAGAAAAGTCCATGAGACTCTAATCTCCAATTAACCACATCCCAATAAAGGAAACAGCCAGAAGTGGAGCTGTGGCTCAAGTGACAGAGACTGAGTAAAAAATTCTAAGGGAAAGTATCCAGGCTCCGAGTTCAAGCCCTACAAAAAAAAGAAAAGACGCAGACTAGACATAACCCATTTAAGAAACTTAAAGTCATAACAACAACAAAAGCAAAACAAGAATAACAACAAATCCTTCTCCAACTTCATACCCAAACTGGAAAATTCTACCAAACATTGAAGTTTTGTCCAAACTCTTAAGAGAAAATACAGGGGAAAAGCACTTTGTAATTCATGTTATGAGACTAGCATATCTGATCCAAGGACATCAGAACAACATCACAGCTGGCTTCTAGGGTTCACACTTAGAATCTTAGGTATTCAAGAAGCTGAGATCTGACGATTTTGGTTTGAAGCCTACCCTTGCAGAAAAGTCTGTGAGCCTACTATCTCCCCTTAATCACCAAAAAAAAACAGAAGTGGAGGGATGACTAAGTGGTAGAATGCCAGTTTTCCCAGGTCCTGAGTTCAAGTCCCAGTACTGGCAATAAATGAATGAATGAGTGAGTGAATGAATGAATGATGGAACATTATATCTCACAATCATTGGGAAATAACCCTCCTCATAACAGCAGCAAACTAGACCCAGTAAAATAACCACAGACAACATAACAAGTACAGAATAGACCAAATGGGGTCAATCCAGAACAAGATTACTTCAACCTTACCACAGAAAACAGACAGAAATCATACAATCACCTTGGTTAATAGAAAACCAGCAATGACAAAAGTAAACTTTCATTCATTTACTATGAAAGCTCTCAAAAAGGCAATTAAAGAACTTTATCAACCTATATAAAAGGTGCCAATTAAAAGCTCTCAAAGAAGACCCTTGATGGTGAAATTAGAAGCATGTTTCTCCTAAAAATGAAGATAAGACAAAGGTTGTCTGCTCCTGCTATGTCTATCCAACATTTCTGCTAAGATATCAGCATCACAAAAAGGAAGACCAAAAAGGGGGGGGGGGGGGACAGAAGGGAGGGAGAGAGAAAAGGAAGAAGGGCAGAGGGAAAGGAAGGAGAGGGGATGGGAGGGGAGGGGAGATCTAAGATAAATGACATATAGTTTATAAAGGAAGAAATAAAACTATATTTGTGCCAGGCACTGGTGGCTTATGCCTGGCTATAATCCTATAACTACTCAGAAGGCTCAGATTTGGGGGTCAGAATTCCAGCCTGGGCCAGGGAAGTTTGTACAACTTCTCTCCAATTAACTAGCAATTAGTTGGTTAGTTAGCACTAGCCTCAAATGAAAAACCAAAAGGGCAGCATCTAGAGAGTTCAGACCACAGTACTAGAACAAAACACCAAACCAAAATAACAACAACAACAAAAAAGTTAAATTTGCCAGAAAAAAAACAAAACCTCTAGCAACAAGGTGACACTGAGAAAATAAATGAGGTGGCATCTCTCCACTCTGCTGTTCTATTGGAACTGGGTTGAGCCTGAGAAGGCTGGTGGTCCATGGATTTAACATCCAATAGTCTATCATTCTTTCGCTTGAATACATTTATGGAAGAAGTTTGGTTTCTAATGGAGTCATTGTTATAATAACTAGCTTGTCACTTGGCAATTTCAATTTTTTTTGTTTTTACAGTGCGATTTTCCTATAATTAGGATAAAGTAAGAAACTGGACTTACAACAACTCCCTAAAAACAGCAAGGAAAGGAGGCAGAGGTGGAAGACCGCCAGGCTCTGCTTGAGGTGCCCTGGATACCCAGCCCTTGAGTCAGACACGTGGAGACGTGCTTTCTGTGGTGAGTGAGCACAGAAAGTCTGGAGATGAAGAGGGACATGGGAGTGGACATGCCAGGGTAGGAAGCATGGACATGGACAGCAAGGTCTTAGAACTGATGTTTGTTAAGAAGGCTAAGACACCGGCCCCAAAGAAAGAGATTTGCCTCAGTAATTAGTACAATTTTAGTTGTTCAAAAGAACAATGTGGCCAGGCCCTGGTGGCTCACACCTAGAATCCTAGCTAGTCAGGAGTCTGAGACCTAAGGATCAAGGTTTGAAACCAGCTTCGGCCGGAAAGAATGTGAGACTCTTAGTTCCAATTAAGCACCCGGCTCTCCCCCTACCTCACCCTCCTCCAAAGCCAGAAGTGTAGGAGTGGCTCAAGTAATAGAATGTCTGCCTTGAGTAAAAAAGCTAAGAGAAAAAGCAAAAGCTTTAATTTAGCAACAACAGAAGGCACGGTGTACTTATACACTTGGCCACAGGTTGGTTTGGGATAGCATGGAGAGAGGAAGGGAGTTCTGTCTAGTCCTGAGTCTTCAAAGAGCACCCCTACCTTGCCACCCTGCCCCTCCCTAGCAATCAGCATGTGTATATGGGTCTGGAATAGTGAACACTGCCCACTGTTCATGTAAAAAGCAAAACAAAGTCTACCTATGAAATGTTAGACCTACACCTAGCATTAACCCCCAAGGCACTGCCCAACCTGGTACCTGAGTAATATTAAAATAACACTGATGTTTGAGGCCCTATCATGGATGGAACGCCCTCTCTCAAAGCTTTTGTGCTTCACTGTTAGTACCACCTACTGAACACAGATGAGTAAAACACAATGTTTTGATGGCAGTAAATCCCTTCACCTCCCACAACATCCACCCCATTTTCTCCAACACACAGTTGGAGTCTGATCGGCTGCCAGGGCCCACATGTGTGGACCTGTGAGGACTGCGGGCGGGATGAGGGCATGCGTCAGCTGCTCCGGCTCCGGCTCCGGCTCCTGTGTGAGAACTGACAGCCCCGAGTTAGGCACCATCATGCTCTGCACAGGGATAAACCCAGGCTCCAGAATGAGTCAGTGTCCAACTCTCTACTCCCACAGAGAGGACACACCATCTGACCTGAACCAAGGAGGGATGATCGGGAACTGTTGTGCGTTTGCTTAAAAGAAAATGGCCCAAGAACACAGTCGCCAAATAGAACAGACGGGTCCACCAATGAACAACTATGGAGAATTTGTGCTTATCTAATGTCTTAAGCTTGCTATTTTCCCTCTTCCTGTTTTCATTTTAGTTAATTTCCAGAGATGTCCTAAACACATCCTCACAAAGAGAGTCAACCTATTGGTTGTTTTGCTGCTAAGCATCAGGAAAAAGAAAATCATGGTCACAGAAAAATGACTCCCTTCCATCCCCAATCTGGTCTCTTAGATGGAAGGCATGTGACCAAAGGTGACTGAACAGAAAGACTACTCTCCTGTGATGAAGTTAGCTGCCAGTCTGGAGCAGGTAGGGTTTGGAGAGATGGAAATTAAAAGACCCAAAACTTGATTGAGGCAGGAGGAATCAGTGCCATGCCAAGATGAATATAGATAATAATACATTACACTGTTTTTGTTTTCTTTTCCTTTTGTCTTGTTTGTTCATTTATCTGTCTTTTGGCCAGAGAAATGGTGGGGCTAAGGGTGAACAAATGCAGCAGTGGTATTCACTAGATACTATGTTTAAAATGAACTATACGGGCTGGGAAGGTGGCTCAGTGGTAGAGCGCTTGCCTTGCATGCATGAGGCCCTGGGTTCGATTCCTCAGCACCACATAAGCAAAAAGAAAAAAGCTGGAAGTGGCGCTGTGGCTCAAGTGGTAGAGCGCTAGCCTTGAGCTGAGGGACAGCGCCCAAGCCCAGAGTTCAGGCCCCACGACCGGACCCCCCCCCCCAAAAAAAAAAGAAGAAGAAGAAGAAAAAAAGACAGTAGATTTTAAATGTTCTCAACACAAAAAGATTAGTATGTATGCAAATGCTATGTATCTTCATCTAGTCATTTCAGAATATATTAATTTATCAATACATCATGTTGTAAACCACAAATATGTAGTTTATTGGTGTTAGAGCTTGATCCTGGGGTGTTCCACAGTACTAAGCAGAAGCATTATCACTGAGCTACAGCTCAGCCAATACATACAATTTTAAATTCATCAAGTAAAAAATACAGTAACTAATAGACAGGAGTTGATGGCTCATGTCTATAATCCTAGCTACTCAGGAGGGTGAGATCTGAGGATCACAGTTTGAAGTCAGACTGGGCAGGAAAGTGTATTAAGATTCTTATCTCCAATGAACCACCAAAAAGCTGGAAGTAGAACTACGGTTCAACTGATAGAGTGTCAGCCTGGAGAGAAAAAAAGATAAGGAACAGCAGCCAGGCTCTGAATTCAAACCTCTTATCAAAGAAACAACAACAACCAAGAAAACCCTAACAACAACAAAAAAGACTAGCCAGATCTTGATCAAGAAAATAATAAAATTTTATTGAAAGGGGTAGAAAAAACAGAGTAAATAAATTTAAAGAAAGTATCTGTTATCCCAGTCAATAAATTGCATGAAATTTCAATATAAATTCATGTGGAAGGGTACCAGGCAAGTACCAGTCAAGATAACTTAGAAAAATGACATAGTAAAAAGATAGGTATAATGCTCAGGTTGCCATTACAAATGCCATGAACTGGTATTTACCCAGAAATTCATTACCTCACACATCTGGGCTGCTCAAAAGTCAGAACTAACCAATTTGGTTCCTGATAGGGGTTTCATTCCTGCTTCACCAATGGTCACCTATTCAGAGATCTCAGATGATGGTGAGAGAAATAGAGATGTCTGGCTTATTATTATTTTTTATTTGCTTTAGGTAGTTGTATAAAGGAATTATCATTCAACAAACCAGTTTATGGATACAATGCATCTTTTCTTTTTTGGTCTGAGACCAGAACTCACACTTGGTACCTGACACTTCCTGTCATTGGCTGGTGCTCTACCAACTGAGCCTGGCCTCCAATCCCCCACAGTGCATCTTGATTGATATATCATTTTTCCTCATTCACTCTCTTCCCTCCAACTCAACCCCTCCCCTCAATTTTCTTAATTTCATAGAAGATGCATTAAAATTATGACTGTATTCTCCACCCATCCTCTCCTCATTTGTCTACCCTACTCCTCTGCCGCTCCCTCCACTTGTTTTATTAGGATATTTCTATTGGATCCTGGACCGAACGATTATGAATCCATTTAGCCTTAATGACTTCCTTAATGGCCCCTTTTCCAACATAGGAATTTGGGGTGGGGGTTGGGGCAGGGAGAGTCTAACCCATAGCAGTAAGTGTATGGGGGAGTATCTTATCTTACTTATGGCAACAATATTTAAAGCTATACTGTTAGAATGATGAAGTGTTGGTCCAGAACCAGAGGCTACTGGTACACAACAGAAAATCTCAAAGCAGATCATTATGTGTAGAAATTTCACAGGAGAGGGGTGATATTAAATTTAATTATTAGAAGGTGGGCACAGTGGCTCACACGTGTAATCCTAGCTACTCAGAAAGCTGAGATCTGAGGCTCACAGTTGGAAGGCAGGCCAATTAACTACAGAAAGAAAGAAAGAAAGAAAGAAAGAAAGAAAGAAAGAAAGAAAGAAAGAAAGAAAGAAAGAAAGAAAGAAAGAAAGAAAGAAAGAAAGAAAGAAAGAAAGAAAGAAAGAAAGAGAGAGAGAGAGAGAGAAAGCAGGCAGGCAGGCAGGCAAAAGAAAGAAAGTGGAGGAAGGAAGGAAGGAAGGAAGGAAGGACGGAAGGAAGGAAGGAAGGAAGGAAGGAAGGAAGGAAGGAAGGAAGGGAGGGAGGGAGGGAGGGAGGGAGGGAGGGAGGGAGAGAGGGAGGGAGAGGGAGGGGAGGGGAGGGGAGGGGAGGGGAGGGGAGGGGAGGGGAGGGGAGGGGAGGGGAGGGGAGGGGAGGGGAGGGGAAGGGAAGGGAAGGGAAGGGAAGGGAAGGGAAGGGAAGGGAAGGGAAGGGAAGGGAAGGGAAGGGAAGGGAAGGGAAGGGAAGGGAAGGGAAGGGAAGGGAGAGAAAAGGCAAACCAAAAGAAGAGAGGAAAGGTGAGCAAATGCAGTCATTATATTCAATGTACATTATGTAAAATTAAACTGTGTAACTTGATAGGAAGGGGAAATGGGGGAGAAGAATAGCAGAGGGGACATTAATCACGAAGTATTATACTCATAACCTGAATTATAGAATTGTGAAAATGTAACCTTTTTGTACAACTACTTAAGAATAATTTTTTTCAAGCCAGAAGTGCAGGGGTGACTCAAGTGCATGAGACTTGAGTGAAACAAAGCCAAGAGTGAATGTGAGAAACAATAATAACAAACACATGGAAATCACCAAACGAAAGCATTAAAATATGAAAATTGTAACACTAAATAGATTATAGAGAAAACACCTGCTTATAGGATGGGGGTCAAAGTCAGAGCATTGCCTTGCCTGATGTCAGTTTGTACTGTGGGTTTGGTGACTTGAACTTTTTGTGCATGTCCATGAGTGACTGAAAAACCCTAATGCTGACTTTTGAGGTTTTAAATAATCTTCAGTAAACAAATGAACTTGCAAATCTAAAACTCACAAGAAAAGGCTGTCTAAAGGGCTATTTAATGGCCACTGCATAAACAGGACAATGCTCCTTCTCATTTATATTAACCAGTGAGACCTAACATAACATTAACTCTCATTACTACTTTACACCCAAGACACTGGTAAGTTCTGATAGTACCTCACACCAGAAACCAGGGCAATGAGAAGCTAGGTACTGCTAGTGTTCCTTAACTCAGGAGGAGGGCAATCTGGCCACTCGTGGTAGACAATGGAGGGCACACCTGCAATTCTACTCCTGGATCTTTGTCCTCAGAGACACAGATCTCCCTGGAGATGTCCGTATTTGTGGGTAAGCACTAACTTTCACTCAGCAGGTGGTACAGGATTAAAACACAGTACTCATAGGTTTGAGTGCTGAGTGCTATGTATAAGAACATCTATTACCAGGACTTTCAGGTTGGAAAACCTCCCTCACTGATCTCCAAAAAAATCTAGTTAAATGTTACTTACAAGATACCTACATAAAAGAGAACACAAAAAGGTTTAAGACAGGGAAGGGGTGTGTATGAGGGAACATGATAGTAAAAGAAGGTTCTGGCAAATGCAAATAAAAAGAAAGCAGGTGCAGCTATTTAGTTAAGATTGAGTTCAAAAGGGGTGACTTTGATCAAGAAGCACTAGACACTTAACTAGACATGTTAAATTATAACTCCCTTGTACAGCCTTTTAAAGTTCAGAAAATTGGGGAAAAAAGAAATGGCTGAGTTCAAGGCAAAAAGCATTAAAAGGAACTACAGTCAAGCCACACAACAATCAAAAAGATAACCAGCATCTAACCTAGAGATACTTAAGGACATAAACAATATTAAAAATTAGAAAACACGCAAGCCACCTGTAGCTCACTACTCCTGTAATCCTACTCAGGAGGCTGAGATCTGAGGCTATAGATCCAAAGCCAGCCCAGGAGACATTGGATTTTCCAATTTCTTCTTGTTTTTCTCTTCCTTCCTTGCTTCTTTCCTTTCTTTTTTTCCTCCTTCCTTCCTTCCTCTCTCTCTCTCTCTCTCTTTCTTTCTTTCCTGCTTCCTTTCTTTCTTTCTTTCCTGCTTCCTTTCTTTCTTTCCTCCTTCCTTCCTTCCTTTCTTGATTCCTTCCTTCTTTCCTTCTTTCCTTCCTTCCCTCCCTCCCTCCCTCCTTCCTTCCTTCCTTCCTTCAACTGGTTCAGCCTTTTCACTTATGGCTGGCACTCTACTACATGAACCATACCTCCATACAGGATTTTGCCAGGTGATTGGAGATAAGAATCACATAGACTTTCCTGTCCGAGCTGGGTTATCTCCCTTAGATCTCAGCCTCCTTAGTAGTTAGGATTAAGGATTATATGAGTGAGCAACCAACACTCAGCTACCAATTATTGGTTTTATGACAGTTTTTCTTTACACTAACCATGAAATATGTCAGTTTCCCAACACCAAACAAGCAAATTGTCATCTTTGTTTCAAGTGAAACCCAGCCTTACTTGTAGTAAACCCAGCAAAAATGAATTTTCAGTCATTAAAACTAGGATTTGGACATAACAGAACTCCTTGAAGCATTGAGAAAATGGCTTATGGAAAGCAGATACTTACTGGAAGTTATGATTTGGGCTGTGAGTTGGACCTAAAGAGAGAAAACAATAGGACAAGTTACTATATGTAAGGCAATATATAAAGCACACATGTTCAAATCAGGAGGATGGTAAGCATGGGTAGGGGCGGAGCATCATCTGTTGCTGGTTGTCCTCTGTCCTGCTCAGGAAGACAAGCCTGGGGCCCTGGAAGCCATGAACAGAGAAGGGTATGCTTGAGTTTATGAGGCTATTTTTTTAGATACTTTAAGAAGTTTTGCTGTTGCCAGGGGGCATTCATTACCAGACACTCTCCCACAGCTTATGTACTATGTGTAACAAGCATGATAATGCCAAACTCTGGGTGGGCACTGGTGGCTCATGCATGTAATCTCACCTACTCAGGAGGCTGAGATCTGAGGATTTTGGCTCAAAGCCAACCTGGGCAGGAACTGTGAAACTCTTACCTCCAATTAACCATCAGAAAACCAGATGTGGAACTGTGGCTCACAAAGAGCTCAAGGACAGTACCCAGGCCCAGAGTTCAAGCCCTGGGACTGACAATAAAACAAAAACCCAAATTTTCCCTCTGCTTTGCCCTCCTGCCCAGCTGGGTCAGGCTTACCTGGGCAGAAGTTATATTAGCTTTACAGAACCAAAACTTAGACTGGACAAGTCCACCTGTGAGTTTTCAGGATTAGTCCCAGGCCTGAGCTCAGAACTGTGGACCTTCCCACCAAACTTGCACCTTGCCACCTGTGTTAGATTACTTTTGTGTGTGTGTATGTGTGTGTATGCTGATACTGGGCCCTAAACTCAGGGCCAAGACACTGTCCTTTAGCTCTTTCTCTCAAGGCTGGTGATCTACCATATGAGCCATAGCTTCACTTTTGGCTTTTTGTTGGTCAATTGGAGTTAAGTCTCACAGACTTTACAGCATGGGCTAGCTCTGAATTGCAATCCTCAGATTTCAGCCTCCTGCGCAAGTACACTATAAATTTACAGACAATTTCCCCATTTTCCTTTCTCAGTTAATTCATAGTTAACAGATCAAATGTGATCTAGTACACAGTGGGTATGGACTTGGGGAATGGTTTTATTGATCTCTCCTATAGACCTGTGTGTATTCAGTTTCAAATAGCAAATGAATCTCTCCCTCAGTTACTGTGAACACTTCTTTGCTTATCAACATGTTTTGACTGTCTCCACTCACCCAGCCGCACATAGAGGACTCCAGTGGCAGTAATGGTCTTCACCCCATTGGTGGCCACACACTGGTAGTAGCCAGTATCTGTTGTGTCCAGGTCTTGGATTCTTAGTCGAGAGCCATATTCTGTTTTCCGGATAATGATACGCCTGGGTTCCTGCACAACTGGGGCATCATTCTTCAGCCACCGCACACTGGGGGGTGGATTTCCTGCTACCTTACAGTGCAGGATTGCTGTCTGGCCCTGGACAATGGTGATGTTGTTTACAGGCTCCAGAAAATTCAAAAAGTAACCTGCCAAGGAGAAGGGTCCAGAATGAAGAAATGTAATGGGAGAAAGAAAGGAAGGGAGGAAGGGAGGAAAGGAGAAAGGGGGAGGGAGGAAGGGAGGAAGGAAGAAAGGGAGGAAGGGAGGATGGGCGGAAGGGAGGAAGGGAAGAAGAGAGGGATGGAGGGAGGGATGGAGGGACAGGCCCTAGCACTCCCTGGACTCTTGAACGAACTTCTGTGGGGAGGGTGCTCATTTTGCCCACAGATGTTATCAATTCTAGATGCAGGCACTAAGTGTGTCACATTCTAGAATGCTGCTATAGATACTGAGTCGCCCTTCTTGGGGGTAACACAGGTCAGGCTCTGAAGTCTGTGGTCATAACATTTTTGTCAACTAGCTAATGCCTAACTGCTTTATGTAAGTTTCCATTTCATACATATTCAATATATTTTGTTGATTCTATGACATTGAAATTTAGCCTTGGAACACAAGCCTGACTGTGGCTTTTCTCTAAGAGCATTTCTCTGGGAGGCCCATTTCAGCCTTCTGCCCATGCATAGTGGATACCTGGGGCTCTTGTAAACAACAAGTACACTAACACAAATCTAGCCAGGCTGTGGTGGCATATGCCTGTAGTTCTAGCTACTCAGGAGACTGAAACCTCAAGATCCCAGTTTGAAGCCAGCTCAGGCAAGAAAGACCATGAAACTCTTATCTCTGATTAACCAGCAAAAAGCTGGAAATGTAGCTGGCTCAAGTGCCAGACTTGAGACAAAAAGACAAATGAGAGCATGAGCCCTGATTTCAAACTCCAGTACCAGTATCAAAACAACAACAACAACAACAACAACAAAACCTCACAAAACTGCAAAAGCAAGGATAGTAAGGAGAGAAGGACGTATGTCCACAGTAACCCACAAGCAGAGGGCCACCTGGTTCAAGCTCAGTTGCAATATGTATTCTGGGTTATCTCTGCAAGACTGTGACAGTATCAATAATGCTTTGAGGACTGTAGATACTTATTAATGAATAGGTGAATTTGCATATAAGCCACCTGCAAACAATGAAGTTCAACTGCACTTCCCTTTCCAAATACTACATGTTATCCAAGCTAGTCAATATGAGGTCAGTATCATACTTAAGCAGAAAGCCGCAATAAGTAAAGTGTATGGCAAAACATGTCGTCCAAAGGAACAGAAAGGAGGATAGGATAGAGAGGGAGCAGGGGCTGGGTGCTGCCACACATACCAGGGGCAGCAAAGGCCTCCTTTACTCAAAGGAAGACAAGTCCTTAAAATTCCCCTAGTTAGTTCCTACAAAGGGGGTTGGAAACATTGCTAGTATATGGAGGCTCCAGCAAAGCCATCAGGAACTCTGGGATGGCAACTGGGAGTCAGAGGAATAAGAAAGTCTGGGGGCAGATGAGGAAGAGTGATATATGCACTGTGTACAGACTTGTGTTGTACACAAGTACATGTGTATGCATGGACATGTATGTGTGCGTGTGGGTATGTGGGTGAATATGTGCATGTGACTGTATATGCAGACACACACACACACACATCTGTATAAAGTACAACAGGGTACTCTCAAGATAAACATGCAAACTAAAACCCCATCCCTCACAGGGCAAACTAATGTTCAATAAGAATCGATTGTGAGTGGAAGAATTTGTGTTAGCAAAACTGAATGGAACAGTGCCCGCTAAAAATAACTTTAAAATAAAGTCACTGCTATTATTCCTTGGGGGATGGGTGCCAGGACCCACTGGGATACCAAAGTCCACAGCTGCTCAAGCCTTTTATATAACATGGCCCAGTATCTAACCTATGACATCTTTCTGTATACTTTAAGTCATCTCTAGGATTTTTCTGTATTACTCAAAATAAGGTACATTCTAAATAAATAGTTGTTATAGCATGTCTAGCATTGAGATGAAGTCTAGTGGACACTTCTGCCCAAAATAGCTTGGAAAGTCAATCCTCCCAGTCTCAGCCGCTCATGTAGCTTAAGATGGCAGGCAGATCCACTGAGGCCAGCTATAGGTTGAGAAGTAATTGTGTGAATTTTTCTGTTCTCAGCCTCCAAAGGTAGTTTCTTCATTTCTCCTCTTACTTAACAAACATATTTCAGAAACTAGCTCAAGTACTTTTCATTGACATGTATAGCTCTCATCTCTGTCTCTCTCTCCTCTCTCTCTCTCTCTCTCTCTCTCTCACACACACCACAAACTAGCTTTTCAATGGCTGTTTCTTAGTTGTTAGCTATGCTCTGTTTTTAAGTCATCAATGATGACTAATAGTGCTGACTTTATTTTTCTTTTTGCTGGTCCTGGGACTTAGACTCAGGGCCTATGTGCTTTTCCTGAGCTTCTTTTTTCTCAAGGGTAGCTAGTACTGTACCACTTGAGTCACAGTTTCACTTGTGCCTTTTTAGTAGTTTGAGATATTAAAAAAAAAAAAAAAAAAAAAAAAGCTCAACAAACTTTTCTGCTCAGGCTGGCTTTGAATTGTAATTTCAGATCTCAACTTCCTCAGCCACCAACCCTTGGCCTATTGTTGACTTTTACTACTAGGGATCTTGAAATCTTCCAACTTTTTATAAATTCATTCACCACCAATACATCCTGCATCTTTCACCTTTCTCCTAGGTTTAGCTGAACTCATCCTGATTCACATTCCTTGGATAATGGACTGAGCCTGTAAACACTCTTAGGCTGGGTCTAAAGCTATCTATTACTTCCATCTTGAAGAATAGTTTAGCTAGGAATAAAATTCCAGACAATTCTTGCCTCCTGACTTCTCTGTTGAAAATCTTGCCCATGACTGTTTCTTTGCAGGTAGTTTAAACTTCTCTTTGTAGGTTACTCTTCTCTACCATCCCTCCTTATTGGTCCTGAAGCTCAAACTCTGGGCTTGGGTGCTGACCTGAGCTCCTTTTTGCTCAAGGCTAGCACTCTACCACTTGAGCCACAGTGCCATTTCCAGCTTCTTCTGTGATTAACTGGAGATGGGAGTCTCACAGACTTTCCTGGCCCAGCTGACTTCAAATCAGGATCCACAGATCTCAGCTTCCTAAGTAGTTAGGATTTTAGGCATGAGCCACTGGTGCCCGGTGTAGGCTATTTTCAATACATTGCCTTTGTTATTGTAATTCTGAAGCCTCTATTAATAAAGATGAGATTATTTTACTCTCCCCAGAAATCAGTGTTTTTCTTTACATTGAGAACACTCTATCAGATCAGTAAAATACCTATCAAAATGCCTTTTTCCATTATTTCTTCTGTAAACTCTTCCTTTAGATAGATACTAATAGTCTTGATCTGATTCCTTACACTGCCCACCTACTTTTTATTTTATTTTTAATTTTTTGTCAGTCATGGGCTTGCACTCTGGGCCAGGCACTGTCCCTGAGCCCTTCAGCTCAAGGTGAACACTCTTATCACTTGAGCCATAGCACCACTTCTGATTTTCTGGTGTTAATTGGAGATAAGAGTCTCACGGACTTTCCTGCCCAGGCTGGCTTTGAACCACGATCCTCAGATCTCAGCTTCCTGAGTGGCTAGGATTACAGGCATAAGCCACCAGTGCCCAGCTGTCCATCTACTTTTTATATCCAGTCCCTTCTATCTTTAGTTGTTTGCCATCTGCTCTGCAAATCTCTATAGTCCTGCACCATAATTTTATTTTCTAGAGGGTCTGCTTTGTTCTTTTAAGTTTACCATTGCTTTTTTTTTTTTCTGTGCAGTTTTCCCTTTTTTTTGGGGGGGGGGGGTGGTGGTGGTCATGGGGCTTGAACTCTGGGCTTGGGCACTGTTCCTGCACTCTTCAGCTCAAGATGAGGTGCTCTACCACATGATCCACAGTGCCACTTCCGGTTTTCTAGTGGTTTACTGGAGATAAGAGTCTCATGGACTTTCCTGCCTGGTCTGGCTTTGAACCATGATCCTCAGATCTCAGCCTCCTGAGTAGCCAGGATTATAGGTGTGAGCCACTAGTGCCTGGCCAGTTTTCCCCTTTTTTGCTGTATTTATTTATTTATTTGTTTGTTTGTTTTACTGGTATTGCAGCTTGAGTTTCAGGCCTGGGTACTGTCAATTAGCTTTTTCACTACAGGATGACATTCTATGACTTGAGCTACACTTCCAGCTTTTTGGTTGTTAATTGGACGTAAGAGTCTCATGAACGTTCCTTCCTGGGTTGGCTTTGAACCTCAATCCTCAGATTTCAGCCCCTTGAGGAGCTAGAGTTACAGGCGTGAGCCACCAGCAGCCATTATCTGTGTGTGGTTTCATTCCCTTCTTTTTATTTAGCCCTCAGGCTTCATTGTTTACTGCTTGCCAATCATCTTGTGCTTCTCTGTGAGTGCTATGTAATTTTTCATTGTAAGGCTGGTTTTCCTGGGGAAAATCCCTTGAAAACTGGGTTCCTCTGGCAGACAATGAAAGTTTTATTTTAACTTTCTGCCTTGGGATTTCCCACAACATTCTAGCAACTGAACTCTAGTTTCCAGAGGTGAAGGCCCTAAAAAAAGACCCTAGTTAGATTTCTCACGAGTAAGATTTCTGAGGCATTTCCCATCCGAAGTTAGGGTCAAGTCAAGCTCTATTCTCACCTTCCTGGGCAAACAGGGCAAATGTTCTCAAGCCTCAAATCTCCCATCTCCTAGCTTTGTATAGGCTTGTTCATAAGACCTCAGCTCTGTGGATCCCATGGGTTCCCTCCTGGCTCAATGTCAAAGCCTAAGACTCTGAATGAGCCTGCATCATAGTATCTGCAGCAGCAAAGAGATTGCAGAGTCTTACATTAAGGTACAAAAAGTAAATTCCTTTGTATCCTTAAAAACAAACATGATGCTTTATTTCTTCTTGAGAAAAACTTACTATATCCAATATTAAGTAAAATCAGTAAGTGTAAGGTACATATTTACTCTCAATCAAGATTTTTCTACTGTTATTTGTTTGTTTTGGTGACAGTATTGGATCTGAGAGCTGTCCCTAAGCTTTTTTGCTTAAAGCTATCTCTCTATCACTTGAGCGACAGCTCCACTTGCAGCTTTTTGGTGGTCTGTTGGAGAAGAGTCTCACAGACTTTCCTGCCCAGGCTGGCTTCAAACTTTGATCCTTAGATCTCAGCTTCCTGTAGCTAGGATTATAGGCATAAGTACTGGTACCCAGAAGGACACACCAACTCCTGAATATGCTCTTTAACATGGCACTTATATTTTGAGAGTAATCCAATGCCAAAGCTTTGGAGGATTCCCTGTCTCAAGGTGCCCTTTTGTAGTGCATCTACATCTTCCTGTTGTCTCCCCACTCTGGAACCCACCCCACTATTCATGTGGGCAAGCCCATGCCCTTACTACATGACAGTTACAAAATCTAGCTCTATCTTCCATAGATTTTCCCCTCCCTCCCTCTGAGGACCCCAAGAAAGCAAGCTGTTCTCTGGGCTACCTCTCAAGTGTTCTCTGCTCAGGGTTGCTACTCAAAACTGTTTCCATTCTCTCCCCCTGTCTTCTGGGCAATTCTCCATGTCTCTTACAAGTTCACAAAAGCATGTCTTTTGATAATGTTTTATTGAGCATGTGTACGTAATTGCCATGAAAGGGCTGCCAAATTAATTTGGTCCACCCTCAATCGCTGCCTTCGTCAATTCTCTGGAGATCCAACAAGAAAGCTCTCTGAAGATGGAACATAATAGTCTTCTCTCTTTTTGTTTAATTTACAGCCAGCCATGTCACCTCTCTCTTGGCTTCATTTCCCTTATGTGCAAAATATGGCATTTATACTAATCATTGTCTAAGTTCCCTTTTTAGCTCATACACACAAAAAATTCCATTAAAGCTGCCCCAAACCTCTTCAGAAAACTAACAGGCTGCAAGGAGTCATGCATGGCTGATGTGTAGAGTTCCACTAACATGAACCACTCAGGTCTCCATTTATTAGGAGCAAAAGCCTTTTAATTCACCCAACTGAGTTTTCCTTCTGCTCAGCAATGCAACTTTAGCAGCTGATGCTGATGGTCCCTAGTGCCCTGGCCAGCTCTGTGCAGCCCTAAGCTCAAGACAACACAGCTGAGTCCAAACATTAAAACACCCCAGAGGCAAAGGTAATTCCATCACCAAGAACACTACCCTCCTGCACAATCAAGGTTAGATCAATGATTAATGACTTTTATATCCCAACTGATTGCCCGAGTAGTCACTCATGTGGTCAAATTACTTAGGTGTTTGAAGATCTGCTTATTTACCAGACCAGGCTGACTGGTCTAGGAAGGAGATAAAGAAAGCCTTATGTGTAGGGGTCACAAGGTCACAGGGCTTTGACTGGTGGGAAATAAAACAGATGAATTTCCTGGAAAAGCAAGTGAAAAGGAGAACTCAAGAACTGAAAGAAAGATATAAAGCTGCTCTTCCCAGGAGAAAATATTTACAGGTCAATAAATCAGCCAGAGACAGAAAGCTCACGCTTCAGTTCAGGCTCTCCCACCGAGCTGTCCAGTGGTCTTGCCCAGAAAACAAGAGGACAGAAAGGATAGGGATCAGAGAAACTCAGGAAATTGAGGAAAATAAAAAGCAAAGGGACAAAAGTGATGGAGAGAACTAAATTGTATATATATATATATGTATATATATATATATATATATATATATATGTATATATATATATATATATATATATATATACAAATACATATATATATGGACATGTGCAGGGTGATAAGCATATATATATAAACATATTAACTCAAGTACTGTGTATTATGCAGGGAAGGATTCCAATGCTGTAACTCCACTGAACAGCTAACTTACAGTTTAACAAAATGAATACCAGAAAGCTGGAACATGTGTTATTCAGGGGTGGGGCTTAGGTCAAGAGGAGAAGCATAGATGAATGGAGAGAGGAAGGGCAGGTGAATACAATATAAATGTATATATGAAGATAGAAGTAGGCAATTGAGGGGAATGGGTAGGGTTGGGAGAGATGAGGAAAATGATGAAAGGGGTGACTCTGATTAAGATGCATTATACTTATAAACTGATTTGTTGAATGGCAACTCTTTTGTATAACTACTTAAAATAATAAAATATGATTTTTTAAAGATGCATCGTAGTCACAAGCTGGTATGTTGAACTGAAATGCCACTGAATAGCTACTTCAAAATAGTAATTGTTAAAAAGTGATGGAGAGAAATACCTAAGAGCATTTGTACTTTCATGGGACAAAATGTGTTTCCTAACTTTAAAGCCATGGCCCCCAGACAGTGAATTTGACCTTACTTGGAAAGAGGGTCAGTGCAGATGTGATCAAATGAAGATGGTCAGTCTTGATGAGAGTGGATCCTAAACCAATGACTGGGGCCTTATGGACAGAGGTGAATTTGGACACAGATATATAGAAGTAAGACAGCAGTATGAAGAAGGAAGTAGAGACTGCAGTGATGCTCCCACAAGCCAAGAGCACCAAAGTTGCCTGCAAACTCTGAAGCTCAAAGAGACATGGGACAAATTCTCCTTTAAAGAAATCAGCCTTGCCCACATCTTGATTTTGGACTTCCAACCACCAGGACTATGAAGAAAGCACATTCTTGCTGGAACAAGGTGCCTGTTGTGAGACTTTGCAATGAAAGTTCTAGAAAAAAGTAACCAGAGAGGTACAGAGCCTGAAGATGAAGGAAGAAGGGCTGTAGGAGGAAGGAGACAGCCCCACAAACTAGATACACACCCACACACTCACCAAGAGACTAGGAAACACGCACAGGAACAGACAGGTTAGGTATTAAACCAACAATAGAGGAAGAATTCCTGCTAAGTCACTTGAAGTAAGAACAACATCCAACTACCATCCTTAACGTCCAGACAAGTGGGAGCCAGTGGCTAGCTGTAATGATTTTATCAGTTGAAGTAAAAGCTATCGGAACAATGAAGTTGTCTTTAGCTCATACTTTGACTCATTTTCTGGCCACTTCTGGCCACTCGAATGGCCTTCCATCCCCACCAACTATTCAAAGGGGAGGTACCATGAGCCCAAGAGCGGTAGGGACTATACCTTCATACTGAGATGGTTCCAGTATTAGAATTTGGGACAGAGCACCCCAAAATATGTCTGTAGAATACCAAAACATGCCACCATGAAATACCTTTCTGTGGCATATTGAGAGCTAGTTATTCAGAGAAACTGCAGACCAAGGAGTAGCCCTGAAAAGATGTGCTTTGGTAAAAGGAATTTCATCTCTAAAGTACTTATAAAGTACAATTCTACACCAAAAAGACATTTCAATCAATGGCAGACAAAGAGACCTCGTAAGATCAAATTGCCTGGTAACAACTCAGCCATCTCAGCTCCTGCAAGCACAATCTAGCATGTGAAAATCACCTAAAGCTATACTACTCAGATGAACCAAGATTGTTTCAGAGACAACTTTATTTTCTGTGAGCAGAAAGGCCACCTCAAAGCATGATACTTAGGTGCATTGATATGGTAAACTTAGGGCACTTGGAGACAATGGTTGTAGACTCTGGCTTCTTTTGAGCTCCTTTATCTGTGAGGATAGTCCTCAAACATGACTCTCCTTGACTGAGATTCTAACCAGACAAGATGCCCTTGATCATGGGACAAGGGATGGAGGCTGACACCAGATGGAACTGAGGGTCACTCTTCCGTCTGATGGTATGTTCATCTTTCTCATATTGGCTTGCTCTTCTCCAAATGTCTTTCTATACCCTGTGAAGAGGTAAATGAGCTACACCCTGCTGGGGTCTAGAATACACATGAGGTCCTTGTGGTATAATAATACATCTGTATTATTTTTCTCCAACTAGCCTACCTTATGTTGGTTTAATTGATAACTCAGTGATAAAAACCTACCCAGGTGGAGAAAGCCATCCCCACCCCTGTGCCAGGACCTAGCACTTGGTGGGCTTCAGTGAATACCTGCTGAGTAATCCATGACTCAGTTCAGGAACCATGTTCTCCCAAAAGCTTCCCCAGCCCTTACGGGCCCCAACTACAGTACAGTACTCCCCAGGCTATTTTATATGTCTTATTTCTGACCTCCAGAGGGCAGGAACTCAAACTCATTCCATTATAGGACAGTCTGCTGCAGGGAACACCAGCACCGAGGTGTCTTTAGTTCACACTTTGACTCATTTTCTGGCCACTTCTGGCCCTGGAATGGCCCTCCACCCCACCACCTATTCAAAGGGGTGGTATCATGAGCCCAAGAGAGGCAGGAACTGTACCCTCATACTGAGATGGTTCCAGTATTAGAACTTGGGACAGAGCACCCCAAAATATGTCTGTAGAATACCATTGTCACTAATCAACCCTGCATGGCTTTATTTACATTTATGGGCCCTCCGGGGTCTGATAAACCTCATTACTGCCTGTTTGTGTTCCTCCCCCCATTACCTAGATTTGAACATAGGGCCTCAGATAGTGCTGTACCATTTGAGCCACACCTTCAGCTGGCTTTCTTGCTAGATATTTTTGAGATAAGAGTCATACTTTTCTACCTGGGATGGTTTGACCCATAATACTCTAGATCTTGGCCACCTAAGCAGCTAGAATTACAGGCATGAGCCACCAGCAGTTGACTTGTGTTCAAGCTAAAAGAATTCTGAGGATAGTTACATCCATCTGGCAGGAGGGGAATAGGCCTCAGTGCCCCTCACCCTGGGTCAACCCCAAGCCCTTGGTACCTAAGCCCACCTCAGATTTTTCATAATGTGGGTGGACACCTCTTCAGCTTTGGCCTGGGCAATTGGTAGTATCCTGTTCTGGAAAGTGCCCTATTCCAAGGAGACAGCCAGTCCACAACAAAAATCTCAAGGACTAACGTGCATCATGACTATGTTGTAGATGAAAAAAATGGAGCTTGAAAAGTCTAGGCGACTGGCCAGGCTCAGCTCAGTGTGGGGGGCCAGCCGCAAACCTGGAAGCAGAGGCCAAGTCTAAGTTAACTACACAGAGGACAGGCGTCAAGTTGACAGCTTGCCATCAGGATTTTACTCTATGACTCTATGGTGAAACTTAGAAATCATAAGCACATTCCTGTGTATGTGTGTGTGCACACATGCACATGCACACACACACACACACACACACACACACACACACACACACACACACACTCTCACTCACTCCAAGACTTCAGCAAGAACGAGAAACACCTACAATGTGTTTGCTCATTGATCCCCATGACCTACATGAATCAAGAAACCCACTCTTAGTAAACACAGAGCAACAGGCATTGTCTCCATGACAACTAGTGCCTTGTGTTTTCTTTCCAAGGAAATTTTGGATCAGCACGGCAGCATAGCCCACCACAAACAGGAGCAGCAGCCTAGTAAGCACAGGGCGAGTAAGGCATGAGCCCCTCATCCCTGTGATTTAGAATTCACTTGAGATCATCTCTAACTGCCACCTATCCTCGCTTGGGCAACATTAGAACCTCTTCTTCTGGACTCAGCGTGGACAGGAACTGTTCTCCCAAAGCCCATGCACAGTGTCCATCCTGGCTGAGCAAGAACACAGAAGGCCACCAGATGGGCAAGCCCAGCTCTACTCCACCCTGAAGTCCAGAAATTATCCACTTCCCACAAACATTCCAAAGTACTGATTTTATAGAACATGAGCCGCATTACACATGCATTTAAAATACAGCCTTGGAACAAAAGAGCAAATGGTTTCTAGGTGAAATGAAGGCTTTTGTAAGTAAAGTAATAGTAATAAATGGAACATATGAATGCACACATATAGTGATGTCTGATAGAACAGGGAACATAAAATTCCAAGCATTTATTCATGTATTAACTATGCTATAACTGGGGTCCTAAAACTGCTTCAGTCCTGATGATAGCACTCTGCTATGTGGAAATTTACAGCAAACATTTCATCTGTAAACCAACATGCTTGGTGGTCGCTTCCTCGTCTACATAGGCTGTGTGCTCTGAAACCTTCCCTTACCTACCTCTTTCTCTGCTCCTCACCCTAGGTAAGTCAGAAAAGCAGCCCTTGAATCTGCAGGAGATTGATTCTAGGACCTCCCACAGATGCTCAAATCAAGTTCCTTACATAAAACGTCATCATATCTGTATCTAACCCAAGTACATATTCCTGTGTACTATCTCTCAATAACTTGAAACACCTAACGGTGCAAATACTGCTACCATTGTTATACTGTATTGCTTAGGGAATGCCAAGTGTGGCATTTATGCTTGTTTATACTTGTTCAGTAGACACATTTTAAAAATATTTTCAATATATAGTTGATTGAATCCCTGGATTTGAAACCCACAAATATGGGAGGCCAGTGACCTATGTTATGTGCTAAATAGTAGCATAGGAGTGTAATACTGACAGCTATATCCCAGTTACTCAGGAGACAGAGATCTGAAACTCATGGTTCAAAGCCAGCCTAGGCAGAAATGTCCATGAAACTTTCATCTCCAATTAACTCTCAAAAAGCCAGAAATGATAGACCACAACCCTTAAGCAAAGAAGGCAAGGAAGAGTGCAAAGCCCTGGCGCCAAAATAAGTAAATAAGCAAATAAATATTGTCACAGTACACATTAGAACAAAACCACTGCATACCTAACTGTCAGATTTTACTTTCTTGGGACCAAGGCAAACTTTCCTGGTCACAACAGATAGACTGACCCAAAGGTTGATTTTACCTGCTTGTAGTTTAGAGACGTCTGCATATCACAAATTATGACTAAAGAAAATGCTAATACAATTTGCTCAGCTATTTACTTACATATCTAGTTTGAACTACATGTGGCAAAGAGCTGCAGTCCAGTAAGTTGAGAGAGGAGTACTGAGTGTGGGATTGGCCAGGCTAAGTCCTCCCTTCCCTGATGGTATACAGTTTGAGATTGGAAAGGAAGGAGAAAGGAAGAGTGTAGTGCGTTGTCTTTTGCACAAGAGCCATCACCTAGGACACACACACACACACACACACACACACACACACACACACACACACACACACACACACACACACACACACACACACACCAGAATCAGAAAGTCAGATTGAGGGAAGAGCTAAAATCCTAGAGCTACAGAGTCTCCTGAGAGGCAGTTTACTATAGATCCTCAAGGGTCTGAAGTCTTGACACTGGGAAACTCAGGGATCCACCAGTAATCATAATTCTAAGAGTCAGAATGGCACCAGCACCAGCCACTACTTCCAGGTGCTGGCTTGTGAGCTAAGAAGCAAGATCTTTCATCCTTCCTATCTGGAGCCTGGGCCAGAACAGTATCTCCCCCAAAACCAGCCTACAGCATGATAACACCACCCTCCTATCTTCCTGCAAGCTGATCATGTAGTATGTTCATTCAGCCATATTGTCATTGCAAGGATGTGTCGTAGCACGTACACACGCTTGCTCCTTTCCAGGGTGGCTTGACAGGTTGCCTTCTGCAATCAGTGTTTCTGTGCCCTGGGGAAGCCCTTAGGCAAGCCTCCAAACTCTGATTAAAAACTTCTCCCAGCCCTGCAAAAGGACTGATGTACACACATGCATTTTAACCCAATCATTTGTAGGTTACCAGAAGGGAAAAAAAGGGCAAGAAGCAATCAAGTCCCAGATAAGCAAAGAAACTATCAAAGGGGAAGCCTTATAAAGTGCCTGGAGCTTGTAGCTGGATGAGACTAAAAATTTCTATAAAATTTTTGATATTTTTCTTCACTAAGGTAAGTAAATGCCACTTCTGTTAGGTGAGTCCTAGATGTCTTGCTTCTCTGTGCTTACTCCTGATCACTAAATTTATGTATATCCCTCTTCCTGCCACACAGTTCTATCCCAACAGGGAAGCCCCACATCCTTTAGCTCACCCTGGAGCTGAGAAGTTCGTAATATACTCTATTTTCAAGTAAAGTAACATACTTCATTTTCAAGTAAGTATCAGAGTTGTACAGACGGTTGTGAGCAGAATTTTACACTGTTACTGTGACCACATGGTCCTCGGCTCCACCCCTAGCCTTCCTCCAATGCTGGCTTCTCACTGAGGGAATTCAAGCCTATCATGTTCCAGGCCAGGCACCTTCAAAAAACACCCATAAAACACAAATTATCCTGTGCCTAAAAAGCAGTGCATAATGTGTTCCAGGACTGGCCAGACAGGACTTCCTGTGAGCTAGAATGTTCTAAAACTGTGCTACCTATCCTGGGAGCCAGCAGCCATACCAGGACAGAGTAACTGAATCTTTAATTGTTTTGTTTGTTTATTTATGCCAGTCTGGGGCTTGACTCAGGGCCCTGTGCTTTCCCTTGGCAATTTTGTTCAAGGCATTCCACTTCTGCCTTTCTGCTGCCTAATTGGAGAAAAGAGTCTCAGGTGCTGAGATCCTGATGTCTCAGCCTCCTGAGTAGTTAGGATTACAGATGTGAGTCACCAGAGCCTGAATCTGAATTTTATTTTAACTGACAAACTTAAAGAGCTACATTTAGTTGGTGGCTAGTGTCTTGAGGAGCATAGGTCAGCTTCTACTGATTTCTATGACCACCATCCAATAATCCAGACTACTTCCCTTCAGCACCTAGTTCCTCAGGCCCTTTTCCCTAATATTTCCATAACTGCTTCACCAGACAATGTCTGTACTTCAGATCTCAGCACAAATCAGGATGCCACCTTTTCTTCCTGCTCCCTACAAACTGGCTCCTTCCTTCAGGCTAATCACCATTAAATAAAATCATATTAACCTAATAGTTTCCCCTCAAATTACCAGGTCTCTCCCGTCACACAAAGCAGAGGACATGCTCAGTCACCATAGAGGAATGACCAGTATCTATAGGCCATCTGCAGGCTTGTGGAATGAGATGGGCATCCAATCCTCAAAAACACTGATAGGATAATTCTAGCTACTCAGGAGGCTGTTTGTTATCTGATGATCGTGCTTTGAAGCTAACCTGAACAGGAAGGTCTTTGAGACTCTTATTTCCACTAAATTTCCAGAAAACCCAGAAATGGATCTGTGTTGCTAGTCTTGAGCAAAAGAAGCTTTGGGCGCCCAGGTCCTGAGTTCTAGGATCAGTACCCCAAAAACTTACCACTGATGGTTCTAGTCTGTAATTCAAACTAATCTGAAGACGGAGAGGCAGAAGATTAATGTTCAAAGCTAGCACGCAGGGGAGGGGCGGGGGAGGGGGGAGAGAAGGGGCGCTTGGTCTAGGTAGTAGAGTACCAACCAAGCAGGTAAGGTGAGAAACTTTGAGGCCCTGAGTTCAAAGCCTAGTATCAGAAGAAAACACAAAAACAAAACAGAAAACAAAACTATTGCCAGGAGCTGACAGCTCATGCCTGTAAATCTTAGCTTCTCAGAAGATTGAGATGAGGATCTTGGTTTAAAGGCAACTTGGGCAGAAAAGTCCATGTGACTCTTTATCTGCAACTAACCAGCAAAAATCTGAAGTGGAGGTATGGCTCAAGTGGCAGAGACTCAGCCTTAAGAGACAAAGTAAAGCAAGAGTGCGAGGTCCTGAGTTGAAGCCCCAGTACTAGCACAACAACAAAACAACAAATTTAACTGTCCTTTCTCAGGAAATGTGTGTCTGAGGCTGCTCATGAAGCCATCAGCTCACACACATCAAGTGACGCTCCCACAGACAGAGAGCAGAACCGCTAGATGTGCCCAGCATTCTTCTCCTAATAAAACTACCATTGTATACCTAGCAGATCTGTAAAGAGCAACATAGTCAGTACATCTGGGCTGAAAAGGGAGTAAGTAACATGTGCTCATCAATATCTTAGAGAGGACAAAAGCCTCTCCAAGAAGTCTCTGAATGCCAGGCACCAATGGTACATCTCACCTGAATAGGTCTGGGTTGGAGTGCAGCTCAATGGTAGAACACACACCCCTGGATTCTACCCCAGCACCCCAATGCAAAACAAGCCAAGTATGAGTGGCTCACACCTACAATTCTAGTTACTCAGGAGGCTGAGGTCTGAGAATCCCAGTTCAAAGCCACAGTTGACAAATCTGAGAGACATTTTTCTCTAATTAATCAGCAAAAAGCCAGAAGTAGAGGTATGGCCTTGGGTGGAAAAAGTCAAGTTAGAGTATGAGGCCCTGAATTTAAGCCTTAGTACTGACACAAAAACAAAACAGCGCAGCTGGCCTTGCACAGACAACAAGCACTGGCTATGGCTGTGGTGCTATGTTTTGAGTATGTCATTCAAATTTCATGGTGTGGAAACTGAACTCCCAAAGTCACACGTGGATAGCACGGAAGTGAGACCTTGGGAGTCATTAAGGTTAAATGGGGTCAAGTAGGTGAGGACCCCCTGATGGCACTGGTGATTTTATACAAAGAGGAAGAGACCTGATCTGGCACAGCTCTACCTCAGCACGTGAGGCCCTCACCAAGTTATGATGTAGCAAGAAGATATCACCAGATACCAGCTCTAAGCTCTTGGACTTCCAACCTCCACAACCATAAGCCAAAGAAACCTTTACTTGTCATAAATCACCTAATCTGTGGTAGGAAGAAAAAGCAGACAAAGATATAAGAAGCATCATGCCAAGAAACCCTGTCAGGACATAAAGTGACACCTTAAGTTGCCAGATCAATGTCAGTCATAACTGCTCTAACACTCAGGAGACATAGCCTTGGCAGGAACCTAGAAGTAAACAGGCTACTGAAGCAAATTTAGCAGTTCCTAAAGGTTCCAAGGCTTAGAAAACACTGTGGAGCCAGGTACTCAGACCTGTAATCCTAGCTGTTTAGGAGGCTGAGATCTGAAGATCTCAGTTCAAAGCTAGACAAGGCAGAAAAGCTCATGAGTCTTTATCTTCAACAAACCAGCAGAAACGTTTGACTGGAGGCATGTCTTAAGTGGCAGAATATCAGCAGTGATTGAAAAAGCAAAGTAGCACCAAAGAGAGAGAGGGAGAGGGAAAAGAGACAGGCTAACTGCTGTGGAGTTCAGCACCAGCTATGGAGAGAACAGAATAAATTGACTGCTCTGCCAGAAAGTGACTGGCCCAAGCATCTGTAGCCCTCCATGATCTCCATGAAGGAGGTAACTGGGCTTCGCCGAGGCCCAAAGGAGCTTCCTGTCAGTCCCTCATGTGAGGATAGTAAGAATGCGTACAAGGGCCCCCTCAAGGAGCCAACTACACCAGTTCCTTTATCTTGGGCTTCTGGCCTTCAGAACTAGGAAAAGATAAATGCTTCCTATTCCAATCACCCAGTGTATGGGATCTCATCATGCTGGCCCATGCTGACTGAGACAACTCAGAAATACACACTGACCGTGCGCAAACTAGGACTGGTGGCACTTCCTCACGTGGTTGGTCCACATCTGCCCAGCTTGGCTTAGCTTGCTCTATCAACTCTGCCCTTAGGGAGTAATTAGCCAGTAGGACATGATAGAAAGAGTGCACTCCCAGAGTAGAGGAGAGACCTGGCCACCTCACATACCTTCACACCTCTGGACTATTTCATTGAGAAGAAGAAATAAGACTGGTGCTTACCAACAGGTACTTAGTGGCTAAGAAAAGAGGCTCCACTCAGGCCTTTATCCTTGTATCAGCCACCTCTGACAAGTCCTTCTGACAAGTCCCAATCAACACCCAATACCCCAGCCACCATCAAGAGACACAGGAAGCCGGGGAGGGGAATCATCCTCAGGTCCATAGACAGAGGGCTGCATTGTCCAACCCACCAACCATGAGATTAAGAAGGTCCAGCCCTAAGAGGCAAATCATGTGACATGACAAGTCTGGAAATATGAAAAGAGCATCTGCTCTTCCCAGCTTACCTTTCAGAGTAGGACTGGGACTGTCCTGTCCATCGGGTTGTCCTAAAGGGTCATTTGGATCTGGAACCTCCACTTCACCTGGGAAAAGAACACAGGTATACATCAGACAAACCCTCACTTCAGAAACCTGTAATTTGTGTCTCGGGAAAAGACAAAGGTATTTGGACAAAATTTCTCACTGTTTGCAATAAACAAGGAGGGACTGGTATTACGACAACTTGTCCAGGGGTTATTTTCTTTCCTGCCTTCCTTTTTATTTTGGCTAGAAATTTAACCCAGGACTTTAAGTATATTACTCAAGTTCTTTACTACTGAACACTGAAACAGAAACGTTTCTATGACTTTAAAAAACATAGTAGTATAACCAATGTCTGATTTAATTGTGGCCATGCTGTTGGAAGCACATTTACTGTTCTGTGACAGTCATCTAAGATTAATTCATTAGCGAAAGACAGAAAAAAGAGTTCATGAATCTAACAGAGCCTAAGTGTACCACTAAATGAAAAATGAGCATTCCCCTTAGCTTCCTAGTTTCCACAAATAATCACACGTCTTTGAGATCCACTCATAAAAAGCATTTCAAGGAGTTTCACAATAAGGAACATCTCATACTGTAAAGACCTTCCCTCTCTCCCTCCTTCCCTCCTTCCCTCTCTTCTTTCCTTTCTCCCTCCCTTTCTCTTTCTTTGGGTCTGGTCATGGGGCCTGAACTCTGGGCCTGGGCCTGGGAGCTGTCCCTCAGCTCTTCAGCTCAAGGATAGTGCTCTACCACTTGAGCCACAGTGCCACTTCCGGCTTTTTTCTTTTTTTGCTTATGTGGTACTGAGGAATCAAACACAGGTCCTCATGCATGCAAGCGCTCTACCACTGAGCCACCTTCCCAGCCCCTCCCCCCCGCCTCTCACCTGAGGTTTAAACACAGGGTCTGGGCACTGTCCCTTAGCTTTTTCACTCAAGCTTGGCACCACTTGAACCACCTCTCCACTTCTGGCTTTTTGTTGGTTATTTGGAGATAAAGACTCTCATGGACTTTCCTACTCTGGACTGGCTTTGAACCATAATCTTCAGATCTCAGCCTCCTGAGTGGCAAAATCTTTATTTTTTAAATCTCTCCCATGCCTTTCTTGGGCAACCACACCATCCTCCCTTGGACAAATAGATGCATGAAATATAATACTACAACACTTGAGGGCTAGTGGTCCTATCACTAAAACCAAGATGGTACATCAGCTACACAAAGCAGTCAACAAATTGCTGCTGCAAAATTAAAGATGTGCTAGGATCTAAGGTGAAATTTTTTTATTTTGTTTTTGTGCCCATCCTGGGGCTTGAACACAGGATCTGGACACTAGGTCTTAATTTTTTGCTTAAGCCTAAGCTACATCTCTACTTTTAACATTTTGGTGGTTGTCTGGGGATAAGAATTCCATGGACTTTTCTGTCCTGATCTGGCTTTGAACAATGATCCTCAAAAAATCAGCTTTCTGAGTAGCTGGAATTACAGGCATGAGCCACCAGTACCTAACATAGGATCTGAAGTTTTAAATTGACATATTACAAAAGAAACAAAAATCAAATCCCAGTGCATGTACTAAGCAGCAAAATGTAGTGTTAGCTATCCCCCAATGCTGACAAGGTCACAGTGACTTTGCATAAATGGGCCAGGCTCTGCTTCCTCTCCTCCCAGACCTGCCCAGACTGGAAACGTCTCCACTTCTGAATTGGAAGCTGACTAAGATGAGTCTGCAAATCGTTCCCCCCATGGAATTGGGACAACAGGCTTGTATTTCTTCAGGGTGTGTATTTATATGACTTTTTCACACTATTTGTCAATTCCTAAGCAGTTAATAATGCTTATGCTTCCTCTTTTCAATATGTGTATATGTAAATATAGTACGTGTGTTTGATTTCGTGCCAATTTAAAATGTCAACTGTATGACTAGATTTTCCTAAATGAATATCCTGTACCAGCAAGGAGAATAGAAGGCTGGATGGAAGTGTGACTATCAGCACATAAAATGGCTTGGTCAGTTGGTGCTGTCAGTACACAGCTCACGTGGGCTCCACACATGGAACAGGAGTTTGGCTGTGAGACACGGGCAGGGAGTAAGCAGAAAGACTTGTCTGGTGGAGCAACATCCCTGACCTACCCTGTTGCAGAGTTACTGTTCCTACTGCAGTCACAACCCAACAACCTACTTGGCAATCATTGTTGCTGTACCTAGCAATATCTCCTCTGCACTCATGCTGAGTAAGCAGTCTCCTTATCTTCAGAATTGCTTTCTGTTAACCAAGGTACAAACATATGACATGGAACATTACAGAACGCATAAACTTTAAATTGTGTGTAGTTCTGAGTAATGTGATGAGTTCGTGAGTCATCCACTCAGATGCAAACCACTGCTTGGTCCAGAACATCCATGCTGTATGCCCTGCCTGACCGTTGGTCACATAGCAGTGATCTTCATTATCAGACTGACTATACAGTGACATGTTTCTTGTGTTCAAGTAGCCGCTAAGCAGTAGTCTAATGTCACATCTCAGTGTCCTTGTCATTCACCTTTCTCATCTCCTCATGCATGAGTTATATCAGTTCACATCATCTCAAGAGGTACTCAGGGTGAGTGCAGTATAATAAAGTACTTTGAAAGAAAGAGAAAAGACTAGAGTCACATCATTGCTATTGCAGTACACTGTTAAAATTGTCTGTCTCATTAATCTTATTAATCTCTTACTGGGCCAAATGTATAAATGAAACTTTATTACAAATAGGAACAAACACCTACATACAGAGTCTGGGACTGCTGGGCTCCAGTGGCTCGCACCTGTAAGCCTAGCTACTCAGGACATTGAGATCTGAGGATCGCAGTTAGAAGCAGTCTGGGCAGTAAAGTCCATGAGGCTCTTATCTCCAACTAAGTACCAGAAAACCTGAAGTGGTGTTGTGGCTCAAAGTGGTAGAGCACTATAGCTTTGAGTGAAAGAGCTCAGGGACAACACCTAGGCCCCACAACACACACACACACACACACACACACACACACACACACGGGGGGGGGGGGGATGGAGAGAGGGATAGAGGGAGAAGGTGAGGGAGA
The DNA here is from genome assembly GCF_019054845.1 of Dipodomys spectabilis. Taxonomy (NCBI): domain Eukaryota; kingdom Metazoa; phylum Chordata; class Mammalia; order Rodentia; family Heteromyidae; genus Dipodomys; species Dipodomys spectabilis. The sequence goes on from NW_024870775.1 coordinate 16,273,553, forward strand.
TGGAGAGGGAGAGGGAAGGAGAGAGAGACTCTGGGACTCCTTATTGCTATGCATCCTCTGATGTCTTGAGACCTGCCCCGCCCCAGATGAAGAAATGACTAGTTCTTCATATCAAGGATCCTTTAGTTTCTCTGATTCAGGTTTCCTCTGTCTCCAGCTATCTGACAAGCTTGCTTTAGCAAAGCCTGTGCCCACATAGCAGGACGAGTTGTGGAAAGGTTGTGGAGCCTTCTGCACTGTCAAAGAGAACATTATGAAAGCAGAAACATCTCAACTCCTCAGCACTTTCTCATCTGAAAAGAAGAACATTACTCTAGACAGATCATGTGGCTTCATATTAGTGACATTTCAACAGGTTGTTCCATTCCATACCAAAGGCTCACACATGTTGAAGAGTTGTTTAAAACACCTTTTTTTAAAAATATTTTATTGTAAAGATACTGTACATAGGGGTTACAGTTACATGAGTACATTTCCTATCAAGCATTGTTACCCCCTCCTTTGTTTTCCCCTACCATCCCTTCCTTTCCTACCTCCCCAACTCCTCCTTCCCTGCTGTCCCACCAAAGTTTTAAAGTTCATTTTCAACATAGTGTCTTGCATGTCTCATTGTTACAATGAGTAAACCTGTATCCTTGTTTCGGTATTTTGTTATTTCTCTTCCCCTCCCCAAATTAGAAAAATGTATATATAAGACATAGGGCACCAGAATCAAATACAGTGACAACAGGGGTTATACCATGGGGGAAGAACACACAAAAGAAACAAAAAAAAATCACATAGTACATTAAAAACAACAAAGATAAAACCTCTTGTGTCCCTATCTTAGGGTTCATTTAACTTAGCATCATCTTATATGGTCATATGTGCACAGCTTTTTTTTTTTTTGGGGGGGGGGGGGGGTGGCAGTCATGGGGCTTGAACTCTGGGCCTGGGCACTATCCCTCAGCTCTTCAGCTCAAGACAAGTGCTCTGTACACAGCTTTTGACCTTTTCTGTTTGTCTGGTAAGATTATCCTAGACATATACTAGTATTACAAATAAGGAAAACAGTTCCCCTATGACCCGGCAATCCCACTTTTAGGCATTCACCCAAACAATCACAAAGAAGGCCATACTAAAGCTACCAACACAACTATGGCTATCACAGCATAGCTAAAATATGGAACCTACACAGATGTCCCTTATAAAACACCTTTTAGGGGCTGGGAAGGTGGCTCAGTGGTAGAGTGCTTGCTTTGCATGCATGAGGCCCTGGGTTCAATTCCTCAGTACCACATTAGCAGAAAAAGCCAGAAGTGACGCTATGGCTTGAGTGGTAGAGCACTAGGCTTAAGCTGAAGAGCTGAGGGACAATGCCCCGGCTTAGACTTCAGGCCCCATGACCACCACCCCCCAAAAAATACACCTTTTATATTCTGTCCCTCTCTGCCTCTGTTTTTGTCTCTCTCAAGTTCTGAGGCTTGAACTCAGGGCCTGGTGCTCTCACTTGCTTCGCTTGCTCAAAGCTGGTGTTCTACCACGTGAGCCATTCTTCCAGTCCGGTATTTTTGCTGGTTAATTGGAAATGGAATCTCTTGCATTTTTCTGCCTGGGCTGGCTTCAAACCCCAAGTTTCCAGACCTCAGCCTCTGAGTCACTAGAATTGTAGGTTTGACACCCTCCCACTTTACTTTTAATGATTTTATCCAGGAAAGGGCTCCAAAGCCAAGCATCAGTGCTGATCAGGGACCTAGAATATGACTGGATTCATTGGTTTGAATGTCATTCAATAATACTATGCCAGCAATTAGACACCAAACTCTTTGGAGAATGGCTGAATACTACATTGACTGCCATTGACCCAGTGATTTCAGACCTTGGGCATATTCTGAGGAATACTTTATCAAGGCCCTGTGTGTTCAGGGTTGAACCAATAAATGTCTATAGAACAACAAGGAACAAGACTCACTGTTATATTAACAATGCTTATTGGCAGTCATTTTCACAGCCTTGCATGCAAGAGCTAAAGGCACAGGCCCCACTCAAATGAGTGTGAATTTTGAATAACAGACACTGTGGATCAGTCAAGAAAAGCCTTCTGCAAACCTTTCAACATAAATCACTCATGTGGCACCTTGTCTAATAAATCAGTAAAAGAGAGTAAGTATGCATCTGAAAAGTGGCACAAAGGTGTGTCTTGCTCCCCAGGCTTGCTCTTAAAGAATGCAATTATCTCCCTCTCATTAACAGCAAAGACACTATTAAGCAAGAATTTACTAATGAAGTTCAAACCTATGCCCTTGAACTTGAGTCCATGGTGCTAGTCTGGTTTTTGATTTGTGTTTCTTTTAAAACATGTTTTGTTGTTCAGACTTTGCATCCATTAAACCCTTTACCTGTCCATCTGAATCAGGATGCATACTGTGATATAATTAGATGCAGTCTTCAGAGCAACATTCAGAAAACTTCAAAGCCATCTGATTTTTAATTAATGAGGCAGGAATTCTATTCAACCCAAGCTTGGAATCCTTGGATTTAATCCTCATGAAAAAAGTATAATTCCTAGGATATGAGAATGGAGTCATGATGCAGAGACTACAGCCTGAGAGAAGGATCTGGCTGCAGACCAGTGGTCTCTTGGAAAGGAAGTATATAAATCTGACCATAAACTGCCTGCATAGAAGTTCCCACAGCACTTCCTCCTGCCCATCTGTAACTGGAAATGCCAGTCACATGCTCCAAAGACTCAGCAATGCAGCAAAAACATCCCTGGAAATGCAACCGTGGAAGGGAAATTTGTAGTTGGAATGAGCAGTGTATACAGTCCTAAAAAGGTGAATGAGCCTGGGAGCTGAGCCAGGTAAAAGGTGTCTATATTGAAGCAATCCAGGGTTCCAGGAATGCTCTCTGAAAATCTTATGCTGTGTTTTCAATGCCAGCTAGACTTGAGTGAAATGGCTAAGGGACAGTGCCCAGGCCCTGACTTCAAGCCTCAGTAATGGCAACAACAACAAAAATAATAAATTGCCAGCAAGACCCACATAGCACTAGGAAACTGCCAGTTTATTGTTGACTAGTGGTCTTAACAGTGTGTAATTTTTTTAATTTCCATTTTGTCTAATTGTGAGCTGAGTAAATATATTTTAGAAAATGTCTCTTGCCAATATGATCTTGGCTTTGATCCCATTTCTTCAGCAAACCTATTAAACACCATAACTAGTCCAGGTACTGGCTCAACTCCCTCCACGACCACTTCCCGAATGCTTTCCTACCTTCTCCTTCTGACTAGCCAGCAGTGCACAACAAAAGTCTACTGTCAAGAAGCCAAGGAAATATTTGGTTGAAGAAGGAGAGAGGGCCCTAGGGCAGCTGATTTGAGGTCTTGCATGGACACTGCCTTTCCAACATCTATCATCCTGAGAGCTAGCAGCCTGGCCAGGTCCCCTCCCCCAGATTTTGCTGGGAAGGTAAGGAACTGCCCCATCACTAGGACAGCAGGCCCTGAGGCCTGCTTTCTCTAATGTGCCTGCTTGTTTCTGCAGCAAACCAGTAGAGAAAAAGCAATGAGCGATGCTTAGAAAACATTCCGAGTTTGCTGCATCCTCTTCTTGGGTTTCAGGGAAGATTATTTTGATTTATCAGCCAATCCTGTCCCATCTGGATTTTAAAGATGTTTTGAACAAATAAAATATTTACAATTTAAATTGTTTAAAATGTTAAAGATGTTCAAAAAAATAAAATGAAAAGAAACTCCACTGCCTTGGGAAGGAAGGTTCTTTACTTGATTCTTCTTCTTATTTTTGTGCTGATACTGGGCTTGAACTCAGGGTGAGAACTGTCCTTTAGAATTTTTTCTCAAGGGCTGGGAAGGTGGCTCAGTGGTAGAGCGCTTGCCTTGCATGCCTGAGGCCCTGGGTTCAATTCCTCAGCACCACATAAGCAAAAAGAAAAAAGCCAGAAGTGGCGCTGTGGCTCAAGTGGTAGAGCGCTAGCCTTGAGCTGAAGAGCTGAAGGATAGCGCCCAGGCCCAGAGTTCAGGCCCCACGACTGGACCCAAAAAAAAAAAAAAAAAAAAAAGAATTTTTTCTCAAGATTGCTGCTCTATTACTTGAGCAACATCTCCAATTCCAGCTTTTTGATGGTTAACTGGCAATAAAGAGTTTCACAGACTTCCCGACCAGGGCTGGCTTTGAACAATGATCTATAAATTTCAGCCTCCTGAGTAGCTAGAATTACAGAAAGCTGACCCTGGCCTGCATCTGTGTGAGTGGGACTGTCAGTTTTTAATTCCAGGGCTGCACACGAGTCCTGGGTTCCCATTTATATCCTTGCTTGGATTTCTTGTGGAAAAGTTTAATAGATATAATCACTATGAGGCTTCTGTTTCAGCACCTGATCTTTGTATCCATCCCTTTTTGGGTAGTCCCCAAACTGCCTCAAAAGGTTTTCATAGCACTGATTTTGACTTGAAAGTGACTTATAGGGCAATCAGGCTCAGAATGACAGAGAACTGCCCTGGAAAAGAATGAGCAAGTTACTGAAGGCCATATAGGAGTCAGTAGACTAGACTGCTCGTGCCGGGAAACTGACAATACCTGCTTGTGGCACCAGCTAATTCTTCCTTCCTGGTGCCACCTTCTTACTTCTAGGCAGTGTCCTGTTCATCCTCCCCCCAAACCCCGTGACCCCATCCCTCAGCAGTCTATCAGTTGAGATATGTTCATCCTCTAAGCTCCCTCTCTCTGAGGATCCCAGCAGAATGGGTCTGCCTCAGCTCACCCACACCAAATTCTTCAGTTCCTCTCCTGCTGGCTGACATTCTTTTCTGACACAATGCTTATGCCAACACCATTCCACAACTCAGGAGCAGCATCAGCTCCAAGGGCATTTGGGGGAATAGATGTGGGGCCTGGCCTTGTACAGCCTGACCGTATTTGGTGATGGTCTTGTTAGACATTTACACAGTTCACACGTTCCAGCTTAGGCACATCATCCTCACAACTTTCCTCACTTGCATGACCACACCTGGGTCTTGTTCTGCTACAGGATGCCTGGAGAGATTCTCCTCTTTTCTAGTCCACTATGCAAAAAACAAAAAAAAAGTCTCGTTCTCTTTCCAGGCTTGATCTCTGGATGACCTACTTAAATAAATGACATCAAGATTTTCAGGTATCAATGGCTCATGTGCATAATACTAGATACTCAGAATGCTGAGATTTGAGCATTCCAGTTCAAAGCCAACCCAAGCAAGAAGATTCTTATCTCCAATTAATCATCAAAAAGCAGGGGGTAGAGCTGTGGCTCAACTGGTAGTCTTGAGCAAAAAAGCTAAGGGACAACACCCAAGCCTGTAATTCAAGCCCCAGTACTGTCACTCATACATACAGATAGACACACACAGACATACACACAGACATAGACATAGACACACACACACACACACACACACACACACACACACACACACACACACACACACACAGGAAAGACAGCAAGGAGATAATCTATCACATACATAGATTGGGATTTTGTTTTTCATCAGAACCCAGAAAGATAACATAATCAAAATATAAAGAGAAAAAATTATCAACCCATAATTCGACATCCAGACAAATTCTAATACAGAAATGAAGAAGTTAGGACATTTCCTAATACCTAAAATATTAAACATCTGTCTTTAACAAAGTACTCTAATGGAAATAGCAATAAGCAGAGATGAAAAGCCACTGGACAAGAATTCTAATTCACATGAAAAGGATAAGAAGAACACCATTAAAAGAACTAGGTACAAGGAAAGGCAGTGTAGGCATGCCCTTTACGACTCCTTTTTTGCCTTCTTCACTTATTTGTCTTAAAAGATTATTGCACTAGGCTAGGCACTGATGGCTTAGATTGTAATCCTAGCTTCTCGGGAGGCTGAAATCTGAGGATTTCAGTTCGAAGGCAGCCTAGGTGAAAAAGTCCATAGGACTTTTAAATCAATTAACTAGCACAAAGCTGGAAGTGGAATTGTGGACTAAGAGGTATGGTGTCAGCCTTGAGCAAAAAGCTAAACAAGAGCTCCTGGTTCCAAAGTCAAGTCCCAGTAGAAGCACAGACAAGAGCTTACTACACTAAATTCTAACTGTAAAATTATGTTGGGCTGGAGGTGTGTGTGACAAGCAAGTGCATGGCTGAGTTTAAAGACTAGTACCACACACACACACACACAAAGGCATTAAAAATCAAGATGCTACCACTAAGAAAATAATTACATGCACATGTGAACAATCAAAGAAAATTTAAAGTATAACTAGGAATATTCCTATAACTACTTATATTTTATACACAACTAAGAGAAGACCCAAAACAAAAAAAGCAAGTCAGGTATGGTAGTGGCTCATACCTGCAATCTCAGCACTCAAGTGTCAAGGAAGGGAGAATAAAAGTTTGAGAGCAACCTGGATAACAATGCAAAAACGCTTTCTCCAAAAACAAAACAACAAAATATAGAAAGGCAAATACTAAGCCAGACACGGCAGTGCATTCCTGAATCCTAGTTTACTCAAGATCACTGAGTTGAGTTTGATGCCAATCTAGGCAAAGTGAGCAAGACCCTATCTCAAAAAACAAAGGAGTTGGAGGCCCTTTTAAAAGCTAGTCTCAGCCTTGATGAGAACAGCAAATATCAGAATACCCAAATGCTCATCGCCTTAATGAGTTAATAAATAATAGTGCAGATACATAACAGTTAAATGATAAATTAGTAACAACAGATGTGACAAATGTACTACAGTGTCTGACAGCAATCATTTCAAGTTTTGAACATTTTACCCTGCTAGGCACTAGTTGAATTGCTTCTCATCATCCTCTTGTTTAAACCTCAAAGTAAGGACTGTAAAAATCCTCTCATTGCCCCCAATCACTGTAAGCAAACTGTTATACCTCATTGACTTGCAGTCTGAAAAATAAAAAACAAAAAACTTCGTGCAGGAGATGCAGAGGGTAGTGGTCAGATCACAAACAGGCAAAGCAAGGCAAGAACCAACTAACTGTGGCAAGCTACATACCACTCTCACACATGCAGAGACTGAGCATTAAGCCACCAAGGCTGCACATAAGTCAGATCTATGCTGAGGTTCTCGAAGGAAACTGGGTGAGCTTCTGTTGGAATCCTTTAGGCATTTCCTCTGTGGTTAAATAAAAAAAAAAAGCTACATTAATTGCTTAAACAAAAAAATAAACCCAAATACTTAATCTTTGTGTTTTGAGTTTTGAAATATGAGTGAATTATGCAACTTAAAAACACCTATTACAACCAGATGCTGCCTATAATCCTAGCTATTCAGGAAGCTGAGATCTGAGTATTAAAAGTTCAAAGCCAATACAAGCAGACAGCTCTTTGAGACTCTTACCTGCAGTTAACCAGCAAAAAAGTAGAAGTGGACCTCTGGCTGCCTTGAGTGAAAAAGCTAATGAAGCGTGGCCTGGACCTGCGTTCAAGCCCCGATACTGGCACATACATATACACATTATCTATTGCACAAAACCAGATGTATTTTAACTCTCTGTCACAACCCCAAGCAATTGCCACCACTTAGGGGAAGTATTTGCATTCCAGTCCTGAACATCCTCCATCCAACCAGGTCCACATACCAGGTACCATTAGATGATGTCTGAATTCTGCAATTTGAAGAGCAAGGGTAGTGACATCATAAACATCTATATTTTACAGTGATACAATTGTAGCACTGAAGTTGAAAAATATTAAAACAATTTCAACCACTGCTGGTGAGTGGTTATCATAAAAATGCATGTAATTGCCAGCTATGAATGCATTTCTCTCAATTACTGTCTGTGGCACTTTGGAATTTCTCCTTTTAAAGGAAAAGAATTTACTGCAAGAATTATGTTAGCAATCATATCAACAGACACTACTTATTTCTCAGGCCACTGTAAAGATTATATAGAGAGAAAATTTTTTCTATGCATTGTTTTACTTAATTGAGACTTGTAAACTCATAAATCATGGTCATTTCCAGGCTTTTCTTTGAGGATCTTCTATTTTCACAGCCAAAAGCCCTAAAGTAATCAATCCTGGCGCAGTGTTATGGGTGATGGCTACAGGGTAAATGTTCCTGTGTGTCCCTCTGCACGGCAGGTGGGCTCCCCTCTGTATGTGAAACCCTTTTGCCTTTACAACCAAATGGTACCCAAGAATCTGTTATTCTTGCAAAAACACATGTGCATGCCTGCAAAGATGGGGCAGCCCTGTTGTTTTGCTGCTATGTTAGCAGTTGGATTTGTTATTAAAAAAAAAAAAAAAGACCTAATTTTTTTAAAAGGTGAGGGGTGGGATGGGGGTAGAAGACAAAAGACCAGGCACTAGCGACTTACAACTGTAATCCTAGCTACAAAGGAGGCTGAGGTCTGAGGATCACGGTTCAAAATCAGCCTGGGCAGGAAAGCCTGAAACTTTTTTCCCCCTGCAATTAGCCAACAAAAAGCCATAAGTGGAGTTATAGCTCAAGGGTAGAGTAAGCCAGCCTTGAGTGAAAAAGCTAAGGGATACTATCTGGGCCTTGGGTTCAAGCCTCAGCACTGGCACAAAAACAGTGGGGGAGGGAGGGAAGGAGGAGAAATGCGGACAGCTGCCCTCACAGAGATGCCTGAGCTGGAGGCCTCATCACTGAGAGAAACAAGGGTCAAACGACCCTTGCGTGACGACCAGACTTTCATACAGCCTCACTTACAGTGGCATACTCTCCCAATAGATGACCTGCATTTTTCTAAAACTTACCCTTGGATCTTTTACTTTAAAAAAAATTCTTAGAGCACATTTTACCCTTTCTACATTTCCTGTTCCTTCTTACCTAATCTCAGGGGTGCCTTTGAGTGGTAAAAGGCCTTTCTGAGACTCAGATCCTGGGACTGGAGAGACGCGTTAGCACATAGATGAAGGGCTGATGGCCTGGGCTATGATTCCTTGTCCATGACATTGTAGTGAAAGGTCAACCAAGCTCCCTGCCAGGAAGAAACCCTAACAGGATTGTGTGTCTGTAAGGCTGGTGGACTTTGGGATCAGAGCAGCAGCAAGGAGAGAGGCTACTAGGGAGAAAAATTACCTGCAAATAATTTCACATTGACAAAACACCCTCTTGGGGGCCTGGGCTGAGGAATTTCCTAAGTCACACAGTGTTGAGATCCCATCTGTCCCTTTTTCCCCCTCACCCATTCAGTTTCCCTCTTTGTCTCTACATGTCTCCCTCCCCTTACACCTCTCTTTCCTAGTCTGTATGTGTCTCTCATATTTTACTTCTGCTTTTCTTGCTCCAGGCCTCAAGTCTTGTTCTGCTTCTTGTTTTCATTCTCATCCTACCCTCCAGATTGCTTTTCCTTCACTTCAATGGTTCTGTCACCATAGCACATGTGGCATTTTAGACCATCAAGTTGGAAAGGGGTCCTTGGATTCCCCTGAATGAGGGCAAGAGATAGTCCAAATACCTCTGCACAGAGAAGGCCTCACCACAGAGAACTCAAAGCTCGGAGGTCTGTCCTGCTCCAGTCTACATTGGATTTCTCCAAAGCCTATGAGTCAAAATAAAAATTTAGGTATGATCTAGTCCAACAGTTCCAGTTCCTGCCTCTGCCACTCACTAGCGCTGATCCAGGGCTCCTTGGCAACTCTGTTTCCTAAAATGCAAATGAGGGTGAGGAAATCTCAGCCTCTGAGTAGCTGTGACAAATAAATAAACAAAACACTAACAAAAACTTTGCCAATTGTACCTTGAGTTCCTTACACGTCTACATATAATCATTAGTATATATTGTTTTCTCATCTGAGTTTTTTTCTTCTAACAACTCATCTGGAATACAGTCATGACACACAGGTCCTGGGACCATCATTAGTGAACTTAGCAAGGGGCAGAAATACTAGCCATTCATGTCACTAGACCAGGGAGGTTGTAACCTGGAGTCATTAAACACAAAGGGCCTTCCTATTGTTAAGACTTCTTGGTGCATTGCAATGCACCAAGAAAAGTAATCAGAGCTTTCCATATAATTTTGGGCATGTGTGTATGTATGTGTGTGGGTGTGCGCACACACACACTCTGGGGATTGAACTCAAAGCCTTATGTACTCTGAACAAGTGTTTTACAATAGAACTACCACCCCAGTTTTGGGTTTATTTCTTCATACAACATTGTCTTCTTTGAGAGCAACAACATGGCAGACACCATGGTTATGGTATCTCTAACTTTCAGATCTGAATTTGGCTGGGCACCAGTTGCTTGTGCCATTTATCCTACCTACTTAGAAGGCTGAGATCTGAAGATCACAGTTCAAAGCCAGCACCAGCAGAAAAGTTCAGAAGATTCTTAATTCCAATTAACAAGCAAAAGGCCAGAAGTGGACCTGTGGCTTAAATGGTAGAGCACTAGCCTTGAGGCAAAAAGCTAAAGGACAGCACCCAGGCCCTGAGTTCAAGGTCTAGTACCATATAAAACAAAACAAAACAACAAAACAAAAGCTGTGCTTTGAATGCAGAATTTGAATCTTTTTTTGGGTTAGCAAAAGGCAGTACCATCCCCATTCATGATATTGGGATGCATCAGTGGACCCCACCATACCCCATCAGCCTAACAAGAAAGAGAAACAACCAGCCAGACAACGTGATGCACTGTAGGCTAGTTGTCTTGGATGTAATTTCAACATAGGATATTTTCAGCTTCTGATAGGGTTATCAGGACACAGTCCTTGGTAGGTTTGAGGTGCATCTGTATTTGCAAAGTGTTTACAGCCACTGACTAGAAAATGCTTCCAGATGCCCAGAAATGTTGACTATTGAAGGCATCTGTTGGCCTAAAATCAAGAAGGGACCAACTTCCCTATAGGAGTTTCTTAGCTCAACTCCAATAAAAATGCAAGCATAGAACAAGAAGGTTAGCCAGAAAGAAACAGCATCTGAGTCAGAAAGGAATCAAGAGGCAGAGGCACCGAACCTGGAGTTCACAGGAAAAGATCCTGGACCAAAAGCTTGGCCTCTCTGCCTTCAAGCTCGTCCCAGCTGGTTTAACAGTTATTTATTATGCCATAGTAAAGTTCACAGCCGTGTTTCCAAAGAGATTCATTATTTATGCAAACACACTGCTTCTCCATGTGTACTAGCTGGAAGAGTGCAAGGAGCCCTTAATGGGCCACAGGCCTGTTTAAAATATTTACCAATATAGATGCCAAGTCTAGCACCATGTAAAAGTAGATGAGGAGAAGAGCTGCAATACTTTCATCCCGGAGGGTAAACTGTAGAAATGCTGGGGGTTCCCAGAACTCTGCTTTCTTTGTGCCTGGACCATTCCCACAGAAGAGGATGACCTTTCCTCCATGGGGGGGGGGGGGGGGGGGGGGGGGGGGAGGGGGAGGGGGAGAGAGAGAGAGCTGAAAACTAAACTTAGGCTTTATATAAGTTCTCTACTACTGGTTTATATCCCCAAATAATCAGGAAGAGTTAATTAGTCACTTCTCTATAATTTCTTGCCCTGACTCAGACCTTTGAATCTTGAAGATTTTCACAGTTTGCAACACATACTTCATCTAGTCTGGTGTACAAGCACTCTGGTCTTCTTCCTTAACTGTTCTCTTGTGAAGGCTTCCACAACCACATAAAATGAACTAAATAAAAAATACATCTTTCTCTTTGCATCTGTCTTATGTCAGTTTAATTCTTAGGCTGAACCAGAGACCTCAGGGAGCAGAGGAGGAATTGTAATCCCCCACACCAGGAGGTATGATCTAGAACAAAGTGTGGCAGGATTTGCCATGCGGCTTTCCTCCTCTGGAATAGGTTCCTTGAATAAACACTTTCAGCACAAACCAGCTAGATAACTGGTTTACAAGGGCAGACCATGGCAAGGTTGTAAGGAGAGGCACCTTGGGACTTGCCTATGGACACATCCAGCGTGACAAATTCCCTTACTTAAGGAAGAGAACTATCTCTGACAGCCCACTACTGCCACAAGAAGCTTGGCGTCTCTGTGGAATTGAAGGTCCACCTGGTTTGCTTTTGCTATAACCCCTGCTTTCACTGTATTTGATGCTGGTATAATTTGTGGAGGGGAAGGTAAAAAACAAATCGTTTAAATAGGGATACAGGTGGACCCATTGCAACAATGAGATGTACAAGACCTTATGTCGAAAAACAAACTTTACAACTTTGGCTGGGGGAGAGGGGTGGGGGGTGGGAGATAGGAAGGGATGGGAAGGGGAAACAAAGGAGGAGGCAACAATGCTTGATAAGAAATGTACTCATTACCTTGCCCATGTAATTGTAACCCCTCTTATGGTATTTTCACAATTAGAAAAAAAGGGCCCTTGTGTGCCTCTGGCTTATAAGCCCACCTCCAACCAGATATTACCTGACATTAAAAATGGTGCTAAGCCAGGTGCTGGTGGCTATGATCTTAGCTACTCAGGAGGCTGAGATCTGAGGACAGTTTAAAGCCAGCCCAGACAGGAAGTCCATGAGACTCTTATCTATAATTAACTACCCCAAAAGCCAGAAGTACCAGTTTTGAGCAAAAAAGCTTAGGGACAGCACCCAGGCCCTGAGATCAAGCCCTAGGGCCAACGAGAGAGAGAGAGAGAGAGACAGACAGACAGAGACAGAGACAGAGAGACAGAGAGACAGAGACAGAGATACAGAGAGAGACAGAGAGGAGAGAGAGAAAACAACAGAAGAGGAAAGTAGAGGAGAGGAGAGGAGAGGAGAGGAGAGGAGAGGAGAGGAGAGGAGAGGAGAGGAGAGGAGAGGAGAGGAGAGGAGAGGAAAGGAAAGAAAACAAAACCCAGTGACCAAGCCAGGTGCTTGTGGCTCATGCCTGTAATCCTAACTACTCAGGAAGCTGAAATGTAAGGATTGAGGTTTGAAGCCAGGTCCAGGCAGGAAAGTTTGTGAGATTCCGATCTCCAAGCAGCTACCAAAAAGCTGTAATTGAAGCTGTGGCACAACTGATAGAGCACCAACTATGAGTGAAAAAAAACTAAGAGAAAGAGTGAGATCTTGAGCTCACACCCCTGGATCACCACACACACAAAAAAAACTATTCTCCATCACACAGGCAAACATCACAGGAGCAGGTCACAGGACAGAGCTGGCTGAGGGCAGGTGAGGGCACCTTCACTCAAAGACAGTGTGGAAGCAGAAGACAGTGGGCAACATCTCTCAGACTCAAAACAACATATACACCCAATACCCACAATTCTACTGTGGGTAATATGTCCTACAAAGCAAGCTCACAGGGTTCATATCCTGACTTCTGCTGTCTTTGTGATTTAAAAAAAATGATGGGTAGTTTTTTAAAGTGGTTCCCTTCACTTAATATAAATAAAGACTTCAAAAATCATTCAACTTGGTGCCTGCAGAAGTTAGACATTCCTCTCCCTAGCCAAACTATTCCATAGAATGAAATGGATGTTTTCTCTGTTCCTCCACAGAGGGACATCTGGCAATTACCAGATTGAGACTGTTATAAATGAAGCTCTTAAAAACACTGTGTGAAGATCTTTTTGTGGAGTTCATGTGCAGGTCTTTGTATGAACATTTTGTGCAGGTCTTTGCATGGACATGAGGTTTCCTGCTCTGGGCAACAGCATCCCCTCCATGCCGATCCCTTCGGCTCTCTCTCTCACCTTTTTATTTCTGGGGAGCGAAGGCCTAAACTCGAGGCCTTGGCATTGTCCCTTAGCCAGTTAGTTCAAGGCTAGCACTCTGCTACTTGAACCACTTCGGAATTATTACTGGCTAAATGGAGGTAACAATCTTAAAGGCTTCACTGCCCAGGATGGCTTCAAACAATGATCCTCAGATCTTAGCTCTTGAATAGCTTGGATTACAGGAATGAGACATTGGTGCCTGATTCCCCTTCACTTGTACGTGAACCTTAATGAGCCCATAATTGTGCCCCCAAACATAAATTACACCCCCCCCCCAGATCTTCTTCAGCGAGATTCTGACTCTGAAAGTGGGAGAAGGGGCTTTGTTCCTGTCTTCCGCTCAGGACTATTTGCTACCCACACTGCTAATCTATAGTCCTGGGTTGTGGACCTTGGCATGGGAGGGGGAAGGGGAAACGATATCTCAGACTATGTCCAAGTGGATCTATGTTCCAGTGTGTCCTTTCAGATCTGGGTAAGCAGTGACAGAAGCTGAGAGCAAGGCCCATGGATTCGCTGATGTAGGTCATCACAAATAAACCCTTCCTTATTGTGAAATTTTTAAATATAATTTGTACACTTGGCATACTTGGCTTAATTTGCCCATTTATATTACCCATCAGATCCCCATAGGCATTTGAGTTAGAGCCCTGCCAAGTCTTAGCTACAGACACAGGAACTATTTCCAGAGGCACCACAGTTTATAGACCAAGGAGTTAAGGGCACACTTCTACACAGCTAAATTTCTACCTTTCACTTCCTTGACCTCTCACTTTCTACTTGGTGAACATGTAATAAGAAAGCAGCAGATGCCAGCACCCTGATCTTGGGCTTCCCAACCTCTAAAACTCAGAAATGAGTAAGGAGAGAGAGAAGGGCTGGAAGAAGGGTGATGAAGTTTAAGAACCACCAACTCAAACAGCATCAGCAATGTTCTTCTTTTTCCCATTGTAAGAGGATTCAATATAGCCTGAAGCTGAAAGCCAAGCTAGAAAAATGAGTGTGTTCTTGGTCTTCTGTCTACCAAGAAAGTGATGGAACCACCATGCTATGACTGCAGGAAGATGGAAGCATCTGAGAACTATGCAAGTATGCTGCCTGGTGAAGAGCTGAAGAATCTGACCAAAACCAAGCAGAGGACTTGAACAAATGTTTCTCCAGAGGTGATCACACTAATGACCCACATGCACATGAAAAATATATTGAATGTCATCATCGGTCATAGGGCAATGCAAATCAAAACCACAGTCAAGTATCATCTTTCAGCCTTTCAGAGAGGATAGTAAAGAGAATATAGCAAGCCTGGACAGGATGTAAAGACACTGGAAGACTTTCTCACTGCTGGCAGGAATGAAAAATTGTGCAGCTGCCATGGGAAATAGTGTTAGTTTCTCAAAAGACAAAAAAGTATAGGTAAAAAATGGATGCAATAGGTGTCTATCAATGAATGAGCAAAATATAATCTATATAGACAATGGGATATTATTCAGCTTACTACAGCAGTGAACGTCAAAAAGTCACATTGAAAATTAACTAGTAATGTGCTGGTATTGGGAGGTAGGCCTTTAAAAAGGGATTATCCAGAAAGAATCCTTCCTTATGAACTTAATACAGTTATCAAGGGAGTGAGTTTATTATAAAAAGGTGTGCTGAAACAAGGATACAGGTTGACCTATTGTAACAATGAGATATACAAGACATTATGTTGAAAACGAACTTTACAACTTGAGGGGGAGAAGTTGGGGAAGTGGGGAGGGAAGGGTTGGGTGGGGGAAAACAAAGGAAGAGGTAACAATGCTCGATAGAAAATATACTCATTATCTCACTCATTCAACCGTAACCCCTCCGTACGGTATCTTTACAATAAAAATATATATTTAAAAAAGGTGTGCTTTCCCTTTTCCTCTTCTTTCCGCTGTACCCATCCATATCCCTCTTTCCTTCTCTGCCTCTCTCTTATCCTCTCCTACTTTGTGGAACAAAGCCTTCCCAAATAGTAGCACCTTGACATTGGACTTCCCAGCCTTCAGAACTGTGAGTTCATTAGATCCTACTCAGTCTGTGATGTCCGCATATAGCAGCACCACAACACAGAGACACAGCCTAAAGTAGGAGGAAAGTTCTGATACATGATAAAACATGTAGCTTAACTGGTAAGAATACTGTGCTAAGTGAAACAAGGCAGTTGCAAAATAACAAATACAATGTGAATCCATTTATATGAAGTATCTAGGGTAGTGGAACCAGTAAAACAGGAAATGATGGTGGCTTTGAGGGACTAAGAGGAAGAAAAGAGGAGTTACTGTTTAATGAGTATAAAATTTCAGTTTTGCAGGAAGAAAAGAGATCAGAAACTACATTGCACTGCTATGTGAATGTACTTTATTACTGAACCACCCACTTAAGAAATGGTTAAGATGCTAAACTGTATTAGTTGCTTAATAATGAAAATGAACAGGCTTCTGGGAGCTAGTGGCTCAGGCCTGTAATCCTAGCTATTCAGGGGGCTGGGAGCTGAGGGTCACAGTTCAAAGTCAGCCTGAACGGACAAATCTGAGATTATTACTTCCAAATAACCAGCCAAAAGCTGAAAGTGAAGGGATAAGGTAGCATGCCAGCCTGGAGCAAAAAAAAAATCTAACCAAGAGTGTGAGACCTTGAGATCAAGGCCCTGGCACAAATATAAACAACAACAACAAAATACCTTTCTAATGTATTTATAGGTAACACGTGATTTTTTTGTTGCTTTGTATGTCTGTCCCCTACAGTATAATCCCTGTTTTCATTGTATTTGATGTTGGTATAATTTGGGGAGGGGAAGGGAAAAAAAATAAATTGTTTAAATGGGGATACAGGTTGACCCATTGCAACACTATGTCGAAAAACGAACTTTACAATTTGGGGGGGGGGGGGTAGTTGTGGAGATGGGAGGGAAGGAATGGTAGAGGAAAAACAAAAGAGGAGGCAAAATGCTTGGTAAGAAATGTACTCATTACCTTGTTCATGGAATTGTAATTTTCACAATAAAAACTTATTTAAAAATAAAAACAGGCAAGCTAGATTAAAATTCCATAAGAGGCAACAGGCTGAAGTTATGTTTCAAGCAAAGGAGCACTAACCTGTCCTACCTGGGTGGAGTCATGGTCGTTACATTGGTACTGTGCTTTATGAATATTACAGTGACACAAAACCCTGAACACAGAACATCAGGTCTATACTTTCCAGGGAGCTTCCATCATTTTCATGAATTACATTCATCACAGTCCAAGTCTTGTTTCATGGGGGCCTTAGATTCCCACATACGTGCATCTCTATGACACAATACCCCAGCTTACAGGAACTGACTTCAAGGCCACTCTCACATGTTTTCTGGGGGTGATCTCTTTTTCTGGGTGAAAACAACTGAGACTTCAATTTTAACTTACTATGGCTCAGTGACACATTCACTTCTGTCAAGGGTCTATTGCGTGGTTCATAGACTCCCTGATTCTCACTGTATCCTGGCACAGTGGTAGGAGGAGAAGTCTCTCCATTCCTGAGCCTCCACCTTCATGACTGACCTATTCCCTCCTACTACCTTCACAGCAGGTTAAATATTCAACATGTGAATTTCAAGGAGACACACACTTTCCAACCATAGCAGGTACCATCATCATTTAGAGTCTAAAAAACAACAAATCCCATTGGGGGTCTGTTGGGAAAATCAGAGACAACAGTAAATTTAATAGCATGGTGACCAATTCCAGGCTGGTATGCTACACTAAGGGCCGTCTGCCATCCAAACCTGACTATGGCAGTTGTATGCTACCGTAGTTACATCACATCAATCACTATGAAATCACATCAAGGCTAATAAGAAAGATATTTCTACTAAAACTAAGCCAGGAGCCAGGCGCCAGTGGCTCACACCTGTAATCCTAACCACTCAGGAGACCGATCTTGAGGATCGTGGTTCAAAACCAGCCCAGGTAGCAAAGTCCGTGAGACTCTTATCTTCAATAAACAGCTAGAAAACCAGAAGTGGTGCTGGGGCTCAAGAGGTAGAGAGCAGTCACCTTGAGCTAAAGAGCACAGGGACAGTGCCCAAGCCCAGAATTCAAGCTCCACAACCGGAAAGAAAGAAAGGAGAAAAAAAAAAAACTAAGCCGGGGCATTAGGAGGCAAAAGAGAATGAGTTTGCTTTTAAAATGTCAGCAATTTGCGCACATGACATCACAAAATACTGGCAGCACGGAATTGTGAAAGTAAAAATCTATCCAATACTGCATTTTGCTGGTGTCTGGGTCATTTTGCTGCATATCAAAGAAAGAGAATGTGCACTTTGGGAGTGGAGTGTATGAGAAAGATGTCCAGGCACTCTGATTAATTGACTTTCCCACTAATATCCATAAACTGTTGAGTGCTGGTGGCTCACACCTATAATCCTAGCTACTCAGGAAGCTGAGATTTGAGGATCACAATTTAGAATCAGCTTGAGAAGGCAACTAACAAATAAAAAACCAGAAATGGAGCTAAGCAAGAACATTCAGGGCCCAGAGTTCAAGCCCTAGAACTAACACAAAATTAATTAAATCATAACTTAATGCACATTGTAAGTGGAAGCAAAAGATATAAAACATTAAACCTGTTAATTCCCACTGTAACCTACTTTTTCAACCCAACATCAAGGCATCTCCAATTCCATCAGCAGCCATCAAAGCAGTGCTGAATATTGGCATTCATAAGGAGCATTCTAAGAGTTTTCATTTACTTTTTTTCCAAAGAGTTTAAGAAGTATTCATTATTTATACCAATGCTGCAGGGAATAAACTGAGCGAGAGTATGTAAGCCATTTAACCAAATCTACTGGACCCCAGAGGCCAGACAGAGGCTTCATCAGGCCTATCTGATACAAACATCTCCTAGGCTGGCATGTGGCGGGGCCTTGGGACCCCAAGGCTAGGTATAACTCACAGTCACACCACAGATTTCTAACCAAAATTGTTTGGATGGCCCAAAATTGCCCATAAACGATACAGCGTCTAAATATTAAGGTACAGTAATATTTTAGAAGTAGTCCTTTATAGAAGAAAACTCAAAATTCTGATTTTCCTATATTTCTTTTTTAAGTCCTTTTTCTACTGCCTGCAGCTAACTGCTTTGTTGCAGAACAGCTTAAAACAAAAACAAAAACAAAAGCAAAGCAATCTGTAGCTACTAGGTTGGTGGCTCAAGCCTATAATCCTAGCTATTTGGGAGATAATGATCAGGGAATCATGAGTTGAGCCCTGCCTGGGAAAATAGAAGCCATCTCAACCTATGGCTTGAGAATAGTGTTTTGTGCCTATTAAACCAGCTACAAGGGAAGCACAATGGCTTGGTAGAGTGGCGTGCACTCAACA
The DNA here is from genome assembly GCF_019054845.1 of Dipodomys spectabilis. Classification (NCBI taxonomy): domain Eukaryota; kingdom Metazoa; phylum Chordata; class Mammalia; order Rodentia; family Heteromyidae; genus Dipodomys; species Dipodomys spectabilis. The sequence goes on from NW_024870775.1 coordinate 16,292,605, forward strand.
TCCCCAGTGACACAGGTAAGAACAAGTAGGAACAAGATATTACCTTCTAGATAACTAATGCAAAAGGGACCAACCAGGGCCATGGCCTAAGTGGTAGAATGCCTGTTTATCCCTGAGTTTGATCCTCAGTACTGCCAGCAAAAGCTTAATATGAAACTTCAATTTCCCTCTACTTGCAGGTGAGTAAGAGTTCCTGTGCAATTTCACTGCAAAGGACCAGACACTGGCAAAAGTGTCTGCGCATAGGCCTACCCACTGACAGATCAGGAAAAAGCACATCACTCTCAGACACATAATCCATGGCAATCTAGTAAACCTGGCCCGTGACATGCACACAGTACAGGACACCCAGCCAGCAGCGTATGCCATTCAAGTCACTAGGAACTTAGCAGGCCTACCCTTCACAAAAGCCCAGTCCACTGGGGATCTCCTACCCCATTTCCCCCATCCCATCCCTACACACAGCACCAGTGACTCACGACTAAGACATTTTCCACTATACCCAAGGCAATGATAGCACAAGAATCCAGAACAGGATTTACCTTCCTGAAGTCTGTGAGACTTTTGGCACCATTTCTGGCAGCTCTGAGAAGACTTTTCACAGCTATGCTATCTATTTCATGGTAAAAAACTAAGCACAGCCTAGAGCAATCCTGAGAGAGGATTTAGAAGGCAAACATGAGCAGCCGTCAGCAAACACCTTCTTAAAAGAGTGTTTCAAGCCTGAAGCGCCTACAGATTGACAAGTGCGGTTGTGCCTTCTGCTCAAGCAGATGTTTTCCTCGGCATTACCTCCTTGTAATACATGATCACTTGGTTCTACATGCAGGGGCCAGAATGCACCAACCAAGCTGGCTCCCTCTGCCTCTGTGCTTTAACAGGCTGGAAGTAGGTGCCCATGTGGTGATCCTGTATGTCTGTGACCTTCAGTGTTAGCGGTGGTACAACTTACTCCATGACCTGGTGTGCAGCAGCAGATGGCCTTGAAATTCAAGTTCAAATAGTAGAGTCACACAGAACACCGGTCTGCTTACAGAACACTCAAGAATAAAAGCTGGCATGTGAATTCTGGTTACAGCCCCAAGAGCCTGGTCTGAGCTGCCAGATGTGACCTGCACAGAAGGGCTGCATTGACCTTTAACCCCATCTCTTGGATATTCAGAGAGGCCCAACAAATTCCACGTTGGCTAAGTCTGCTAACTGGTATTACCATGCAGTCGACATACATAGAACTGTGTCTCTGCTGAGGGGCCTGAGCAGTGTCCACACTGCACTGTGAAGAGGAACAGGCATGGCCCATTTAGGCTGCCCGGGGCTGACATAGATCAAGACCTAATCCCTTACCCCTACTGCCTGGCATAGGGAGCAGGGTGGTCCCTACCTTGTTTAGGGCCCACTGAGAAGTGTGGGTGATGAAATGGCAGGAGAGACAAGCTACGTGGGAGGCTGAGAGCTGAGGATCAAGGTCCAAAACCAGCCTGGTGGAGATGAACTGTGAGACTCTCCTCTCCAAGTAACTACCAAAAAACCAGAAGTATAGCTTGGCTCAAGTAGTAGAGTACCAGCCTTGAGCAAAAAAGCTAAGGAAGACCTCCCAGGCCTTTACTTTAAGCCTAAGTATCCCTACCTACACACACACACACACACACACACACACTCAATTCTAAATTCTAGACACATTTTAAAATAGGTCCATAGGTCCCCACTGAGAGAGAAACTCCCTACAGGGGTCTAAGCATCCTCTTTCTCTCTTACACTGGGTTGGCATGTCTTAGTGTTCAGATCACTTTATTTCTGCTCAAGTCTACACAATTCCTTCGACTCTGTTTATGGATGCTTGTGTGCCATTTGCTTGTGTCCCCTGGAAGTAAAAAATCTAGAAGAAAATGAGTAGTTGAAGTCACACAGTCCTTACATTTCCCTAATGTAGGTAATCTTAAAACAAACAGTCTCAAGCTCCTGTTCTTAAGCGGGGAGGTTAGAGAAAGGGAAGGTCAGAGAGACCTTAGAAATTAATCCATGGATTCACAGTAACTGTGAAAACCAAGGGCCAATGTTATTTCCAAACATAAGACAGGATCAGCACCTCTGGAGGTCAGGCACATACATGTGTGCGGCTTGTCCCATGCACACTTGTGTGGGCCATTTTGCACACCGGGGGCTCTCAACCAAGATTTGGAATGGGGCCGGGGTATGTGTGAACTATGATGTGGGTCAAGAGAGGCCCAGTAATCCTTCACACCCATGTGACTCCCTGCCTTGCCCCTTTCTCCTTGTAAAGAAACATACTTAATTTTATAGGTCTACAGATAATTCCCACCTCGGCTAAAAAGTAAAAAGAGAGAGCCTTCAGACTACCCTTTTGCCAGGGAAGTGCAGCTGGAGGCTAGGCTGACCTACAAAGCTCCGCTACCTGGGCTCTGAAAGCTGGAGGATACTGGGCTCCATGTGTTCAGGCAGAAAGTAGTTCTGTCTCAAGTATCCCTCTGCCCACACAGTACTGAATTCACCTTCATCAAAGGCCTTTGTGCTTTTATCCCTTTTTGTGTGTGTGTGCCCATTTGGGGGCTTGAATTCAGGGCCTGGACATGTTCCTAAGCTTTTTTGTTCCAGGTTAACACTCTACCACTTGAGCCACAACTCCATTTGTGGCTTTTTTTTTTTTTTTTTGGTAGTTAATTGAAGCTAAGAGTCTCATAGACCTTCTGCCTAAGCTGGGTTTGCACCTCAATTCTCAGATCTCAGGCTCCTGAGTAGCTAGGATTACAGGGGTGAGCCACCCACCCAGTCTGGACTAGGCTGTTGCATTCTAGCCACCACACCTTCACTTCTGGCCAAAAAAAAATTTTTTTTAATAAATAAACAATAAACATCTCCTGGTATGTCATACCTCCTGGAGAAACTAATTCACAGTAAAGGAAATAGAACACACTTGGCCTCCTGGCACAATGACAAAATATACATCAACAAAATGTCGGCTTTCTACAGTTTACATCACTCACACCCCTCACACTAGAAGGACCTACAAATTACAGCTGTTGATGTTTTCATATAACCTAAACTTTCACTCTACAGAACTCCGACTTGTCTAAATGTATTTATACTCTCCGTCAGGGAGGGCTCATTATGAACACCGGTTGTTTAAACAGTAACCAGATTGTTTGGGGCTGTAGTGGCTGGGTCAGGACGGGTTTGCTGTCTGTGGTGCACTCTCTAGAACCCACAGGGTGAAAGGAACCAAAGAAACTGGTAAAATGAAAATCGAGACATAAGAAAAGGTCTTTGTGAAATGTAAACAAGCCCAAATTGTGGGGCTGGTTTTCTGGACCCTGGAGGAACCACACAGTAACGAGATGTCAAAGAATAACCCACCCTCAGAAACCCAACTACTCTGATACTGGAGCCCAGAGTAGCCTTCTACAAGATTCTATTGTGCCCCAGCCCCTGAACCACTTGGTTGGAATTCAGGGTATTCTTTGAGAGGCTTTTCTGACATTCCCTTCACCTATGCAGTGCTTGGGAAACAGTATTTTCAGCCTAGGGAAGTGGGGCTTTCCCCCAGCAAGCGCAGAAGGGCCTCAGACACCAAGAAGGAGCAAAAGATACAGTAGAAACTTTAAGGCAGAAAGCTGAGGGCCGGGAAACTGAAAGGGTGCTGAACTGTCTCCAGGAGAAGAAATTGCAAAGTAAGATGTATTATCAAGAGGAAAAAAAATAAATGGTTCATGCCTTAATCCTAGCTACTCAGGTGGCTAAGATCTGAGGATCACATTTTGAAGCCAACCCACTTAAAATCTTATCACCTATTAACCAGCAAAAAAAAGCTAGAGCTGTGGCTCTTAAGTGAAAAAGTTTAGGAACAGTGGCCCAACTGTGGGCTCAAGCTCCAGTACTGGCAGGAGGTGCTGGGGGGCAGAAGAAAGATGGGGAGATTGAAAAAGTAGTGGGGAGGGAGAGAGAGAGAGAGAGAGAGAGAGAGAGAGAGAGAGAGAGAGAGAGAGAGAGAGAGAGAGAGAGAGATGAGAGGTGAGAGAGAGATTGAGGGGGGGAAATCACAGTAAAAGAAAAGAAATCTTGACATAATGCTAACCTTCCACCTCTTGAGAACAGCATGGATCTATCATCTCCCCAGAGGATGCTGGTCTCTGTCTTTAACCTGTGCTCATGCTAGGATGAAGGTTGTTGCCTTGAAGTGTAAACTGATGTATGAACAGACTATACCTATTTTAATAAGTAGCAGACTTTTGGCCAATCAGAAGTCACCAACTAGTTAGTATTCAAACAAGACAGGCATGATGCAACCCATTTGGGATGTCTCTGGTCTTGTTTTCTGTATGTTACTTCCTTTTCTCTGGTTATAAGTATATATACTACCTGGTTATTCTGACCCATTTTTAGTCTAGTAGGATACCTGACTCAAGAATGGATATAAAACTTGTTGAGATGTGGAAAATGGGGTTAGTTGTTAGCTCAGTCGTAGAGTGCTTGCCTAGCATGCACAGGGTTCCAGGCAGAATTTCTAGCACCTCTCATAAACAGTGTTTTGTTTTGTTTTGTTTAATTTTTGGCAAAAGTAGATTTATTGTAATTTTATTTTTCAGAGATATTTAGAAATAATTCACAGGAAGATATATATAGGTCATTCAGAAATACTACACCATTTTATATAAGGGTCTTGAAAACCTGCAGGTTTATGAGGTAGGGTTCAAGAACAAGCCTCTTTGGACACACCCATAGCATGGTCTATATACTTTAAAACACAAAACAGAAAATTAGGTTAAAGCCCAAACTCTGCTTGTATCCACTAGCTTAGCTAAACTGTCTGGGAATCCCTTTCCTCATTAGAGAGGCATGGCTGACACTTTTGTGACAATCTTGCAGAGCACCAACAATGATTCAGAAGTGTGCCCTCTGGCTGCCTGATCAGAAAAGGGAACAGAAAACAGATAGCAGGTCCAAAGCAGAACTGGTAAATACAAGCAATTTAATTCTTCTAGTAAATTGTGATGGTCTACTTAGATACATTTACAAAAAAAAAAAGTTCATGATTATATAGATTATATTTCGAGAGGGAAGTCCAATAATGTCAACTACCCTTTACCATAGTAAATCATATACGTGACATTTTTAAGTATTCTATGGCTTTCAGTATACAGATCCATGGCTTATATAAAATGATTTTCCTCTGATGAGTAGTCATTACAATTTCCTCTCAATAGTTAGAAACCACAGGCATTTTCATTCGTAATACCAGTTATCACATAGTTTCTGGAAAAAAAAACTTTAAAGGCAATTAAAATACATAGGTCAAAAGAAAGTGCTAAAAAGAGTATTAAATATTTATAGGTAGAATGGGTACAACTAGCAGGAGGTATTACTTTGAGCTCCTCTTGCTTTTGACAGGCTCATAGTAAATTACAGGATTTTCACTAATCCTCAAATAAACAGTGTAAATACTGTTCTTACCTCAGAAATTGCCTGCTGGCTATTAAGGGGTATTCTTAAGGAAGAATTGACAGTATGTCAACTGTCAGCCTTTGATAGGCCTCTAGGTAAATTCCCCACAAAATGAAAGTATTTGATGGGAAGGAAAATCAAAAGAAAAACAAAAGATGACTGATTAGGACATCATCAAATAATGTGGTAACACCCAGATGTCTAAAGATGGGTAGGTTTCTAAACTTGAATAACACACAAAGAACCACTACCCACAGGCAAGTACTGTGCAGGAGTTTACTTTAATGTATAGCACGTTTAACACTTTGGACCATTATAAATAGCTTTATTTATTTACTTTATTATTTTGGTGCTAGTATTGGGGCTTCAACTAAGGACTGGGCATTTAGTGTCTCTTAGCTTTTTCACTCAAGACTGGTATCTACCACTTGAGCCAAAGCTCTACTTCCAGTTCTTTTGTGGTTAATTGGAGATAAGAGTCTTGTGGGCTTGCCTGACTAGGCTTGCTTTGAACTGTGATCCTTAGATCTGACCCCCTGAATAGTTAGGATATCCAATGTAAGCCACTACCGAGTATACTGATAATCAGTGTTCTTAAAGTCTGTGCATTCCCTATGGCACCACACTCCTCTCCATAAATGGTAACTATTATCACTTTCTATCTAGTTGCTCAAACACCAGGAACTATCTAGCTCCCTCTTGCCCTAACTCTTCATGGTCAATAAATCAGTCACCAGAAGACAAGTCCTAAATCCTACTCTAAGAGCAGCCATCTTGCTCACTGCTGAGATTCTCCTCTGACCCCCTATCCAAGGCCCACTTCTATGTGTATGTATAGCCCATTTGTTTGCATGAAGTTAGAGAAAAGCAGGAGATCCTTCAAGAGAAAAACTGAGCTTTGTTGCTCCTTTACTTAAAACCTTTCAGACCACCTCCCACGCACTCCAACCAATGCTTTGAATCCTCCCCACCACTAAAAGGGTCTGTCTCCTCTCTCAGGGAGGCCTCACCTCTTACCAGACAGTGACCCTCACTCTACTGCCAACCTTGGTCCATCCAAGTTCTTTCTTGCCCTGAAATGCAGACATGTCTATTTATTGTGGTTTCCCCAAGGCTTCATCTCTAGGTCAGTTTCCTTACAGTAGCCATCTTCTCAGACAGGCCTTCTGTGCCACTTCTCAAAAGTGTCCCCACCCACCACACTCTACCACAATTCTTCCCATTACAGTTTTGCTACCAGCTAAAAATCCCTCTTTATGTATGTGTTACTTTGTGTGCGCGTGTGTGAATGTGAGTGCACGTGTATGTCAGAGTTTGAACTCAGGGCCTGGCTACTGTTCCTTAGCTTTTTCGCTCAAGACTGGCATTCTACTACTTGAACGACAGCTCTTCTTCCAACTTTTGGCTGGAAACTGGAGATAAAATTTTGATGGACTTTTGCACCTAGCCTTGCTTTGAACTGAGATCCTCAGATACCAGCCTCCTGAGTAGCTAGAATACAAGTATAAGCCACCAGCACCTGCCTCATATGTGTTACATTTTTACTGTCCATCCCCACTAAGTGTCTGATTCCTTGTATTTCCTAAGAAATGATATCACAGTCACCCATGGTTTTGATGTGGGGTTTGTTCCTTTCAAAGCTCATATTGAGGTTTGATCAGCATGTGTAACATGGCTGAAAGGTAGATGGCCTTCAAAAGAGGGCTAATGCTTATCTTGAGGGACTGGATTCACTATCTTTAGAGCAGGTTCTTATAAAGCTAGTTTATGACTTGGTGTTTTTCCTTTTCCAAACATGTTTTGCTCTCCTACTATTTTGCCGTATGTTGAAATAGCACAATGCCATCACAAGCCAAGCAAATACATGTGCTATGCTCTTAGACTTACTAAGACTCCACAGCCAAGAGCCAAAGTAAATTTCTTTTCCTTATAAATCATCCAGTGTCAAGTATTCTGTTATAGGAACAAGAAAATGGACTAGGACCCAAACTACAAAGGATTTAGAAAAGAGGTAAAGAAGCACAGGACTGGAAAATACAGCAAAGACCATCACTGGACATGTATTGCTGTGTGTGTGTGTGTGTGTGTGTGTGTGTGTGTGTGTGTGTGTGTGTGTGAGAGAGAGAGAGAGAGAGAGAGAGAGAGAGAGAAAGAGAGAGAGAAGGGAGAGAGAGGAGGGAGAGAGAAGGGGAGGGAGGGAGAACTGGGGTATGAACTCAGGGTCTCTAGTTTTTGCTTTTTCACTCAAGGCTGGTACTATACCACTTGAGCCATACCTCCACTTGCAGTTTTTTGTTGGTTTAACTGGAGATGAGTCTTTTGAGTTTATCTGCCCAGACTAGCTTTGAACTATGATCTTCAGACCTCAGGCTCCTGAGTAGCTAGAATTACAGGAGTGAGCAATCGGTATCTAGCTTATTACTGATTTTGAACCTAACTTCAAAAAATACTTGCAAACAGGACGGGAGGAGAATTTATATCTATTACATAAGCAAATTGCACTACTTTGACACTATCTTAAATCACCTAAAAGTAGACAAAACATTGGAAGAAGTATAGTTTATCTGACCATTGATGCTTTTATTTAATGACTTGGAAGACACTGAGCATTTCTGAAAGAAGGATATACAATTCCTGGAAGTTAGCGAAGGCTCCTGCCTCCTGGGTGCTTCCTCCCTCCCAGCCTCTAGGGCCTTGAGACAAGCAGCAGAAAATGTCAGCAGCTGCCACTTCAAATGTATCAGGCCCACATGGTGAGGCCATGAGCTTCACTTCTGAAACAGAGTTTATGAGAAGGAAGGCTGGGCCCCACCTGTGAGGAGCAGAACTAACCTGACTCCTGCCTACTGTCGGTGACATGCAGGGTGGGAGATACTCTGGGGTGTTACCCAGTCCACAGGGGCTGTGGCACAGGCATTTCAGAATGACATAAATAAGCCCATCAAGAGTCAGGGCAAGCCAGGAACCTGTGGCTCATGCTTGGAATCCTAGCTACTAAGGAATTTGAGATCTGAGCATCCAGATCCTAGCCTAGCCAGGAAACCTGGTGAGACTCTTATTTCCAGTTAGCCACCAAAAGAAGGCAAACATGGAGGTGTGGTTCAAGTGGTAGAGTATTACTCTTGTATGAAAAATCTAATCAAGAGCTGAAGGCCCTGAGTTCACCTAGTACCAGCACCCAAAAAAGTTGTGGGTTTTTTTTTGTTTGTTTGTTTTGTTAAAGTCAGGACACGCTCACCTATAGCCTCTGGATGTGTTGGCATGTCTGAAGACAGACTGTCTACCATGAGGAGCCAGAAAAGGAGTTCTGCTTCTTGGGTCAAACTCTGATGGCTGAGGCTACCCAGTTATGATCATTACTCCTTGAAGGCTCTAGCCTGACACCTGTGAGGGTCCCACTCCAGTACAGGGAGCCTCTTGTGGGAGCACACTAGTCCAAGCACTGGTGTCCATTGGCCATTAGCCACTAAGGTCAAGGAGGTCCTTCTGGATCCGAAGTTCCCAAGGCCATTTTGTGAAAAATAGGCCCCATCTGGTATCCATAGCAACAGAAAGTCAAGACTGGGTTTAATGATCATGATTAAGATTTACTTAGGGAATAAAAGCAGAAAGAACACAAAGGGCCAGCTAGTTGTAAATGGGAGGGAGAGGGGCCATGGGCTGTTTGAGGGTCTCTAGCTTTTGTTTATAGCTGTTCCAGACGATCTTAAAATTATCAGGTTGGGGAGAGTCAACCTCAACACACCCTGGTCTTCGATGCAATTGGTAAAGCATTTCCTCTTCTCTGGGGCCAGATCAGCAATCACATGAGCTTTTGCTTTTCTAAACTCCATGTTTGTTTTTGTAGTCACTGCCAAACTAAATCAATTCAGCTTGTGGCAACTTTAAAGAATCATGACTTGCGCAAACAGTCTCCGTCTTTGACTCCTTTCCAAGGACGTCGCGCAACATTTATATAAGTTTCACATGCCTGGTGATCAAATCCTCTAATTACTCAAATCTGTGTCACAGAACTGCAAATTACAGACTTCTAAGATGACAGATTTCTATTAGGTGATATGCTTGGCTAAAGTTCTTTCTTTTATTCAAATAGGAGAGCAACACTAAACTTTTCTTGCAACAGCAGGTTCCATGTATGAATAGCTCTTTTCATCTTTAGCTACAACAAAATCACTCACACACACACACACACACACACACACACACACACACACACACACACACACACACACACACGACCGAAGGCCTGAGTGTTGTCCCTTAGCTTTTTCTGCTCATGGCTAGTATTCTACCACTTGAGCCATAGCTCCACTTCCAGCTTTTTGCTAGTTAATTGAAGATTAGAGCCTCACATACTTTTCTGCCTATGCTGGCTTTGAACCATGATCTGTAAGCATGAGCCACCAGCATACCAGCTCCTAGCTGGACCTTTCAGTCCAACAGCAATGATTATGAGGTCTAAATCATTCCTAACAGCCTTCTGGGGTGACTGAGTAAAGCATTTGCTACCAAAAAAAAGCTTTTGTGGCTCTGTGTGGATGGACCAGAAATCAAACAAGCAAACAAACAAAAAGACAGAAAGAACCAAGTAGGCTCAGGGAGGCCTAGCCTCTGACCCAAACAGCAAGAGCACAAGAACATCACCTCTGATCTCTCAACTAAGCAACTCAACTCTTACTGCACAGATGACTTCCTCCTGCAGAGCCTGTGAATGGTTCTGTGAAGCCCTGGCTCTCCTATCCTTCAGAATCCTGCCTCTAATCCTGCCGCTCAGTCCTTCCCTGGGATGAATATGGCTAAAAAGTAGACCCGCTAAGCTGGGGAATGTGACTCAGTGGTAGAGTGCCTATCTAGCATGCACAAGGCCCTGAGTTTCTATCCGCAGCACCAAAAAAACAAAACAAACAAAATAAATGAGGAATGGTACTCTTTTCTGCTCCAGAAAGATCACTTAATTCTGGGGTCAATCTGAAATCTTTATTCCATATCAGCCTGGAGCCTGCTGGATCTGACCTAGGGAAAGTGCCCAGAGCTGGCCCCAAATCGCTTCTACCCTAAGACAAGGATGACACAGCCACAGGGTGACAGGGAGAGATGGGAGTGAGAGGAGATATCTACAGAGCAGTAATATATGTCTTTTGAACAAAATATTTCCACCACAGATGCCCAAACACTACTCCTGGGCTGCTGACTTTGTCACCCCTGGGTTTGCACAGATCAGCACTTAATCATAGCTGTTGCTGATTCTGTCACCCTTGGGTCTGCACAAAGCTGCCCCTACACCCAGCTGCCCTGACTCTCAGATTTCTCCCCAAAAGGTGCCCAGGCAAGGCAGGCACTAACCTTTGAGCACGTGTCTGTAAGTACACATCTATATCTCTGTGAATGTGTGTCTTTGTGTGCATGCCTATGTGTGTCTACATCTGTGGTTGTGGAAAAAAAGGAAGGGCCAGCTAGATCAAGGGATGCTGAAGCAATGTAGGTCTAAACACAGGAATTGTTTTTGCAATTTGCTTCATTTTTACTAAAAAAAAAAAATACCTAACTGTTACATTCTTTTCTTATGTTTGCTTTGGTGCACTTAAAATCCATTATCTACCAACTATGAAATAAAAGCAAACCCAGTGTCTGGTAAGATGGATGTGTTTTCCTGGCCTCAGTCTCGTCTACAAAATGGACCTCATCGGAGGGCCACCAACAGGAGGGTGAGTCAGAAAATGCAGTCTCACTCAACAAAGAGCTCTGGCCACAGACATTCAAGCACAAGAGAGAAAAATCCAAGAGCAAGGATGCCAGGAAGTCACTGGAGGGAGCAGTGGAATGAACTCACAATATGCACCTTCAAGAAAACTGCCCATGCTTCACAAATAGGCAATGTCGCACTGCTAAGAAGACAAGGCATGGCTCCTTTAGAGCCCAAAATTTTAACAACCACTTTTGCCTGAGTGGATGCCTATGGGAACCCTGGTCTGAGGAGGAAAACATAAAATACAGATTCTGGGTAAGATTACAGGAAGATAAATATCAAATAATCCTTAGATAATATCATGGAATGACTATAAATTTTCCATATAGGAATGACTATGTCATCAGGGAGACAAAGTCATCAATCTTAGAAGCTAGATAAACAGCAATTTGGGGTGAGGAAGCATTAAGATGTCAATGTTTTTTCAAAGTGCTCAAGAAAATATGTCTGGTGCTGGAGTCCTATGACTGTAATCCAAGCCACTCAAGAGGCTGAGATCTGAGAATTGGGATTCAAAGCCAGCCTGGGCAAAAATCGTTTTATGAGATTTTTATCTCCAGATAACACCAGCATCTGGCTGACTTCCATCTGGCTGGAAGTCAACCAGATACTAGTGGCTCATCCAAGTACTCTTAGCTCCTCAAGAGGCTGAGATCTGAGGATCAGATCTCAGGAAAGTCTATGAGACACTTATCTCCAATTAACCACCAAAATTAACCACTTAAACTGTGGTTCAAGTAGTAGGGTGCTAGCTTTGAAGGAGGAAAAAAAACAAAACCTTAGGGACAGAGCCCAGGTCCTGAGTTCAAGTTCCAAGATAGGAACCAAAACAAACAAACAACGAAACAAAAACAGCTGAAGTGGAGGTGTAGCTCAACTGATAGAGCACCCACATTGAGGGAACATGCCAAGTAAGAACAAGAGGCCCTGACTTCAAGCTCCAGTACCAGCACCAAAAACAAACAATAAAAATTTTTTAAAAAGGAAAAGAATTAATAAAATGTATAGCTTGGGGGGGGGGGCAAAGAAAACCAATGCAATATTTTAATAATAGTTTAGTCTGAGTATATAGTATTTTTTGTTGATCTGCCTACCAACTCTTTTACATTTGAAATTTTTCTCCATCAAAAGATAGACATTCAGGAACCCACATCCTCAAAATAACAAGGAATGACAGGAGTACATTTAGTTAAGTCTGGGCCTGGAGAAAGGCACTCACAGAACTCCAAATCAGTGTGGCTTCACATCTCTTAACTTCTCTAACTATGGACCCATGTGGGACTCAACTGAGGGTCCCTAAGAGATCCTCAAGCCTTGTTACCATTCATCCTCACCTGGCTTCAGTCACTTTCAGCCTAACTCTACCTTCCCAAGCTAAGCTCAGAATACCCAAGACTGGGTGATTTGCAATGAATAAAACTTAACTTTGGCTCAGGGTTCTGGAGGATAGAAAGGTAAAAGCACAGCATCACCAACAGTCCAACGCCTTCTCCCCATGGTAGAAGGAGAAAGGAAGAGAGGGACAGCAAGAACTTTCAGCCTCAAACCTGTATATCCGCATTAATGTTATCATACCTACAGGAGACCTAACAGACTCTGAACCTCACATATTTCCCAAGTAACCTTGCCTAGCTCCCTTGCCAGAGAGACCTTGTAACTGGCATTTACAGATAGAAGACGGCACTTTGGCAGGTAAACAAATGCACAGAGCCACAAGGAAAATGGCAGACCTAGGAATTCAATCTGAGTTGTTCATAGTGCAGGCATGTGGCAGGTGCAGGTGGCTCAAGTCTGTAATCCTAGGGTCTTAGCCAGCCCATGCAGGAAAGTCCATGAGACTCTTATCTCCAATTAACCACCAAAAAAAAAACTGAAGTGGAGGTCTGGCTCAAGTGGTAGAGCACCAGCCTTTACCTGAAGAAGGTAAGGAACAACTGTGCCCAGGCTCTGAGTTCAACTCATAGTATTAGAGCATGTTGCACACACTTTTGCATGCAGAGGCACACACCCACACCAAAAAGAAGAACAGAAAGGCAAGGGAGACGTCTATCAAGTTGCAGTAGGAAACAGAAACAGATGAACTCTAACCAAATCCCAAGGTTCCAACTTTGGAAACATTTCCAGCAGGCACACTTGGGAGGGGCCAAGGGTCACCCACCTGAGATGGCTGTCCTCTGGGCTGCTATATGTCACACTAGTTTCCTTGATGAGAAACAGGGCATTGGGGGCGGGGTGTACACAGCTCTCATCCACAGGACAAGGAATGGCCCATGTGTTTGTAATTAGGAGTCAGCCAGCTCTGGCAAGCAGAAGAGATCTGTAAGGCCTCTTGCCAGGAGTAATTTCTTTTCTGCCTAAATAAGGCCTCTCCTCACTCAGTGACCAGTGACCAGCACTGCCCACAGGGCAGCCCAGCTCTGGCTTCAAGGAAATGGAGGAAAAAGGGAGCTCTGAGTTTCAATCATGTTCGCTGAGTCAGGCCACATGGCTAAGACCCACAGAGTTTTCTTTGTAGCCTCAAGGAAGCCAGTGATAAATAACATGTGTCGTTCAGACTGGGGGGAAGGGGCAACACACGCACACGCACACACACGCACATGCGTGTGCACACACACACACAAACACATTTCCTCCACTGGCAATGAGTGTATAATACACAGAAGCCCTGAAAACAACGCTGTCCTCCCCTGACACACAAGGAAACCTAAGTAACCAGAGAGAGGACTTGTGATTAGTAATAAAGTAAAACTCATGCAAGGCCCCTTCCCCCACTCAAGAGCAGATGTGGCTGGTGCCAGGCATGCCGTGTAAGGAGAAGCCACTTCAGGAAGCACAGGCAAGCTGTGGTCAGTCTCCCCCTGGACACCCAAAGTGCTGGAGTCACATGAATATCAAACGGGCTGGGTGACCCATCTTCTGGCTTCCCAGAATAAAAACACAAACCAGATAATGAATTCCTGAACCTTGACATCTTCAAGATCTGGATGGTTGCACAGTCTCAGGGGTTTACAAAGAGTTTTGTTTTTTGTTTTTTTTTACAAAAATACCTGGCCTAAGACCTGGGCAGGAGGAGAAAAGGGCCTGGGCAGAACTCTCTCAACTTCCGTATTTTGTTGGAGTATCCTGGGGGAACAGAGTACTTACTCATCAAGAGAACAGAGGCATCAGCTAATGTTAAGTTCACAGGACTTATTTTTCTGCATTGGTTTTACCCAAAAGAAAGAAATAATTCTTTTTTTTTAAATAAGATTTTATTGTGAAAATACTATACAGAAAGGTTACAATTACGTGAGCAAGGTAATGATTACATTTCTTACCAAGCATTTGAGAAATGCGATCAGTCATTTAGCTGAAAAATGGGAGGAGGGAAAGACCATGGAGAAGCCTCAATTTAACAAGCCGCAGAGGGAATCCTCAGCCCTTCTTCCATCTTCTCAAACTGCTGACTCGAATAAACTCACTAATTGTCACAAGGACAAGAGGAGATGGTCCTTCCAGGAGCAAATAAACCAATATAAAGCTTTATTGCTGATTTAAATTAGCCTTGATCCAGCACAACTTCCAAGCCTGCTTCCTAATGGCTCTTTACCACCATCCTAATGGGGCTGGGCTCAGGAGGGCTCATGGTAGCTCTGACCCCTAGCTGCTGGTCAAACAGCTGCTTTATGGATAGGAAATGTCTGTGTCTTACTATACATGTCACATGGTTTTGTGATTAACAGCCCAAGAACCTGGCTTTAAATCCCAACTCATTCACAGCTACCAGGGACATGTCTAAGAAGCACAATTATTAATCCTAAATCAGTTTTTTCAAAAATTGAGAAAGCACTAGAAAGCATGATGAAGAAACAAAAATATATGTCATGCTTTTAACTCAGACAAAACTACCATTGAAATATTAGTACATTTCTTTCTGACTTCCTAAATAATATATACACTCTACATATTGACACAAACACTATTTGTTACTAGATTAGAGTCATTTAGCATGTTGGGCCTTTCATTATTAATAATAACATACTGGCCTAAGAGCATGGCTTAGTGGTAGTGTGCTTGCCTAGCATGCATGAAGCTCTGGGTTCAATTCCTCAGTACCACATAAATGGAAAAATCCAGAAGTGGCACTGTGGCTAAAGTGGTAGAGCACTAGCCTTGAGCAAAAGAAGCTCAGAGGCAGTGCTCAGGACCTGAGTTCAAGCCCCAGAACTGTCAAAAAATAAGTAAATAAAAAATAATAACATACTATTGTATTAATAATATATTACAACTCCCTGGAACTATACACTTCCTCCACATAGTGAAAAACATCCCATGCATTTGGCCCACTTTCTGGTTTTTAATAAGCACTTAGTATATATCTTGGTTGAACAGGCAAAAATTATATTATAAAAAAATTTCCCTAAGCCGCGCACCGATGGCTCACGCCTGTAATCCTAGCTACTCAGGAGGCTGAGATCTGAGGATCACGGTTCAAAGTCAGCCCGGGCACTAAAGTCAGTGAGACTCATCTCCAATAAACCACTAGAAAACCAGAAGTGGCACTGTGGCTCAAGCAGTAGAGCACTCTTGAGCTAAAGAGCGCAGGGACAGCGCCCAAGCCCAGAGTTCAAGCCCCATGACCAACCAAAACAAAAAACAACAACGACAACAAAATTGCCATATCCTTATACATAAATATCACATCAAGAAGGTTTTGCTAAATCACTACTTACTTAATATAGGGTGTGTGCATGTACGTATGTGCACATGTGTATGCATGCACTCAGGGCCTCAACCCTCTTTCTTGACTTACTCAACAAGATTGGATTTCTACCACTTGAGCCACACCTTCATTTGATCTTTGTGCTTGTTAATTGGAGATAGGACTCTCCTAGATTTGTCTGCCTGGTATGATAATAGAACCATGATCTTTAGACCTCAAACTCCTAAGCAGCTAGGGTTACAGGTATGATCAACCAGTGTCCAGTGAAAAGGTGATATTTTCAGATAAACAAAATATATTTTTGAATAACTTTCAAAATGTACTAAAGAATTCCCTGTTATTCAGCACTTGGATTATTTCTAACTGTGCATCAAATAAAACCACCAGTAACAGCCTTATGTGTAAATTTTTCTCTTTTCTCAGGAAAGAGTCCTAGAAGTGAATATCCTAGGCTACAAAGGTTGCAAGATAACTTTTGTATTCATTGCTAAGAATATAAACTATTTTTCATTTCCTTAAGTGTTGGTCAGCTTGTCATCACTGTGGCAAAATATCTTTAATACGCATTTTTTTAAAGAAGATTTTGCTCAGAACTTCTGATTCCAGTGCACAGTCTCTTGCTCACAATGTGCTAGGCCTGTAGCAGCCAAGTTTATTATGACAGGAGTCCACGGTGAAGGAAGATGCTGACCTTATAATGGCTAGGAAGTACAAAGCAGGCAGAGACATGGGTTCCAGAATTCCCTTCAGGGGCACATCCCCAATGATCAAACTTCCTCCTCTTAAGGTCCTAACTTCCTCTTAAGGACCATCCCCTTCTCAATAGTTCCATTGTCTGCGAACTAAGACCCTAACATATAAGAGCTAGGGAAACATTTACATTCCAAACTAGTGAAGCATGGTGGTTGAAACCTAAATTCTAGCACTACTGAAGATGAAGCAGGATTTGGAGTTCAAGGCCAGCCTAGGCTTCATCATGCATAATACCTTGCATAACAATATGCAAGGTTAACAATACTGAAACTTTTAAATTTACTTACCATCTATAAGCATTTTTCAGGAAATTCATTTGTCTCATTCCTCTTCTATTCATATTCATCATTTTGGAGCAGGAGCATATATATTTAGCACTGTAGCTCCCACTCCCTTCCTGGTCGTGGGGCTTGAACTCAGGGCCTGGGCTCTGTCCCTGAGCTCTTTTGCTCAAGCAGTCTACCGCTACAACTCCACATCTGGTTTTTGAGTGGCTCAGTGGAGATAAGAGTCTCACAGGGACTTTTCTGACTGTGCTGGCTTTGAACTCAGATCTCAGCCTCATGAATAACTAAGATTACAGGTATAAGCCACTGGCGCCCAACCTGCTTTGTAGCTTTTTAACATACATATACATATACATGCACGCGCGTGCGAACACGCACACATACACACACACACACTTCACACTTTGGCTTGAACCCAGGACCTGTACCTTGAACTATTTTGCTCAAGGTTGGTGATCTACCACCAGCTCGAGTTCCGGCTTTTGGATGGCTAATTGGAGATAATAATCTCATGGACCTTCCATTTGGGCTGGCCTCAAACCACAATTTTCAGACTCAGCTTCCTGAGCAGCTAGTCTTTCAGGCATGACACACCAGTATATATATTTTAAAACATAATAGATATCTTCTTTTACCACATATCATACTCAAAACTTTACTTACTATACCTTTGTTTTTTCCTATGCTCCTGTAAGATCTTAGCGGATCATTTTTGTCCAAAGACACTCAACAAGTCCCTCTGAGATACTGATTGAGGTGATTTGAAAAGTTGGGCACTTTGGGAAAATCTGGTATCTTTAAAACATTTTGTCTTCCAGAGAACATATTACTGCACTTCAAGGTTTATATTATCCTAACATCCTTTCATATTGGTTGGTAAAGTGTTCAGGTTACTTCAGCTGCACCTATGTATGTTTTGATAGTGTGGTGATATTGTTTATGGTTCTTTGTTCTTTGTTATGGGATCCCCTGCTCCCACCACATCTTTCCATTATAGTCACATGCACAAGAGATTTTTCCAAAGTATTTCATCTAAATTCATCAATGAATCCACATATTAACTCTAAATGGTTTTAAAGTACATAGTGCCTTAAAAGCAGTAACAGCATCTTATCCAACTGAAGTTCTCCCTGTGTTTCAACTTCATTTCCTGTATTCTTAAAGACTCACAGAGCAATCTCATGCAAGGATGTTTAATTGACTGCAAAATTAATAGGAATATTTAGGCTGTATGACTAATGTTTATTTTTAGACATAGATATTAACTAATTAATCATAGCTAATTAAAATGCTATCTTGCTAGGTGTCGGTAACTCATGACTATAATCCTAGCTATTCAGGAGGCTGAGATCATGGTTTGAAGGTAGTCCGGGCAGGAAAGTCCATGAAACTCGTTATCTCTACTTAACCACCAGAAAACCAGAAGTGGCACTGTGGTTCAAAGTGGTAGACTGCTAGCTTTAAATAAGGGGGGGGAGGGGGGGAAGAGGTAAGAAAGAAGCTTAAGAAAAAACACTCAGGCCCTGAGTTCAAGCCTCATGACCAACAATAATAGCAATAACACACACAAAATATGTTATCCTACCTCTAGTGGTGTCCTTAAAGTTTAATAGGTATTTTATTATCTCTGTATTTCAAATGTCTAAGTGACTTCAGTCATCTAAAGGATCTGGTGCCTCAAGTCTATAATCCTAGCCATTTGGGAGGCTAAGATCTGAGGATCTCAGTTAGAAGCCAGCCTGGACAGGAAAGTCCATGAGACTCTTCCCCAATTAGCCACCAAAAGATAGAAGTAGAGGTGTAGCTCAAGTGGTAGAGGCTATCCTTGAGTGAAAATTCCAAGCAAAAATGTGAGTCTCTGAGTTAAAGTCCCTTTTTACTCTCTCATTCTCTCTCTCACACATACACATGCATGAATACACCCCACAAAAAGTCAACATGAGGGAAAATTTAATTTTAAATGCCATCAGGTATAGTTTCATAAACATGAACTAGATACCATGATACTGTCATGTCTCCAAACAAATCCCTGTCCCCAAGGTTGAGTGACCTCGGCGTCTAGACACAGTGAGACAGACAAATGGGTACTCTGTATAAGAGATCTATGGATACATTGGTCAGTTATTAAACACAGGCATCCCTCAAGAGCCAGCCTTCTCAGGTGTAGTCAGTACTTCCAAACTGCATGAGACTAAGTGAGCTCTTAAATATTAACAGCAATCTGGGCGTCAACGGCTCACAGCTGTAATCCTAGCTACTCAGGAGGCTGAGATCTGAGGATGGCAGTTCATACCCAGCCTGGGCAGTAAAGTCTCTAAAACTCTTAGCTCCAATTAACCACCAAAAAAATACCCCCCGAAATGGAGCTGTGGCTCAAGTGGTAGAGCACTAGCCTTGAGCAAAAACTCTTAGGGACAGCACCCAGGCCATGAGTTCAAGTCCCAGGACACACACACACACACACACACACATACACACACACACACACACACACACACACACACACACACACACACACACACACTTCAAGTAAAAATGAGAAAATGAAGACAGAGCTGTAGTCTGGAATGTAGGCCTATTATGCTTTCTTACCAAGGCACCATGGTTCACAGATGGCCAGCAGTTTCATTAATGGTGGCAGACCATTTAAAAGTTAGAAATCATAAAACAAGATACACTCTTAACAAATACTAAAATATACATATGTAGTACCACCAATGTATCAATGAAGATACTAGGCCCTTTCTATTTAGTAAAAATATCTGGTTGATATTTTGATATTTGTATTACTTCTTCATAAATCACCCACATTATATAATCTATTTCCTGGTTTGATTCTTTCAACAGTGAGGTATTCAAATGCATCTAGGAACCCAAATATGAAATATTGATCCATTCATTAGAAGTCAACAGGATTATTTTAAGAGGTTTTCTTCATTCTGTATTTTTCAGGTATTAAACTTGAGGAGCTTTTTCTTTCTTCTCATTCATACTACTTACAGATTGTGTAAAGTTATGCCTGTTTAAATAAGCACAACTTCCATGAGCAGGTTTGGGAAAACACAGCTCTCAATATTAAATACTGTTATTATTAGATAATCAGTCCTCAAACAGAAGACTTAATCTGTTGCCATATTAAGAGAAAAACAAATTTCAAATAAAGTCTGGCTCACACATTTAATCCTAGCTACTCAGTAGACTTCAGGTCTGTGGGATTGTGGTTCAAGACAAGCCCAGGCAGAAAGCCCCCAGACTCCATCTTCAAAATAATCAGCAAAGAAGGAAAGAAAGAAGGAAAGGAAGGAAGGAAGGAAGGAAGGAAAACCAAAATACAAAAAAAAAAAAAACAAAAACAGGTGGCAAGCAATCGAAGTGGTAGCAAGGCTCTAAATTCAAGCAAACTACCATACTGGCAAAAAAAAAAAAAAAAAAAAAAAAGGGGCTGGGAAGGTGGCTCAGTGGTAGAGCGCTTGCCTTGCACGCATGAGGCCCTGGGTTCGATTCCTCAGCACCATATAAGCAAAAAGAAAAAAAGCCGGAAGTGGCGCTGTGGCTCAAGTGGTAGAGCGCTAGCCTTGAGCTGAAGAGCTGAGGGACAGCGCCCAGGCCCAGAGTTCAGGCCCCACAACCGGACCCAAAAAAAAAAAAAAAAAAAAAAAGTTTTAAGGTTAAAGTAGCTTAGAAAAAGACATCAAACTTGTCTTAGAGAAGTGGAAGGAACTGACAGTTTAACAATATTCATTCTATGGTTTAAATTGTCTAAAAACTTTGTAAAATTGAACTGAGAACTGGTGGCTTATCCCCATATTCCTTGCTACTCAGGAGGCTGAGAGCTGAGGACTGCATTTGAAGTCAGTCCAAGCAGAAAAGTCTGTGAGAATCTTACCAGCAATTAACTAGAAAGTGGGGGGGAGGGGGGGAGGGGGGGGGGAGAAAGCCAGAAGTGGAGCTGAGGCTCAGTAGTAGAGTACTAATTTTGAGCAAAAAGCAATAAGAGCATGAGGCCTTGAGTTCAACCCCCAGTACCAGAACAAGAAAATATTGTATTATTACTTTTAAAATGTAAGCTTGTTGCCACTTCTATGGAATATAATGCAAGCATGAGGTTATGTTTGGGAGATGGATGGACCTAATGACTTCCTGAAAGGGACCAGTGGGGTATGGAAGGGAGTCAAGCAAGAACTTTGTGCTACTTGGACTTAAAAAATATCTCTGAAGCCGGGCGCTGGTGGCTCACGCCTGTAATCCTAGCTACTCAGGAGGCTGAGGTCTGAGGATCGCGGTTCAAAGCCAGCCCGGGCAGGAAAGACCGTGAGACTTCTATCTCCAATAAACCACCAGAAAACCGGAAGTGGTGCTGTAGCTCAAGTGGTAGAGCATTAGCCTTGAGCTGAAGAGCTGAGGGACAGCGCCCAGGCCCAGAGTTCAAGCCCCACAACCGACCAAAAAAAAAAAAAATCTCTGAATCTGAATACCAAATCCTGGTGGCTGTCCATCAGATCTCATTCCTAATTCCACAGAAGGTGTTTTAATAGTGACAGATAGCTATGTGCTTATCTTTACCCCTTTCAAAAAGGAGATGTGAGAACTGGAGACATGGGCCTACCCTAGCTGGAGAAGGAACTGTCTGCCACCCCGTTTAAAAGGTAAATGCAAACCATACTGTCTCTGGCCCAAGAAAAACAAAGATACACTAAGGACTCTCTCATTAAAGGGGTCTGAAGGTGTCCCATCCTGTTTAGACATGTATGCTGACCTATGGTGACCTTGACTATACAAAGCCATCACAGTGTTGACCTTGTAGAACTCAGGCTGAAAACAAAAATAATCTACATGAATCTTTCAGAGCCCAGATCAGTCAGCAGTCCAAAAACACCAGCCACTTTTCATTTACTGTCCCTCCAACGTGGGGGTAGGAAGCAGTGATGAAGGAAGAGGTAGGAAAGGGGAAGAAAGGGAGGAGAAGGAAGCAGGGGAGGTAATGTAAACATAATCATTTGCTAGAGAAGAAAACACAGATGTGTGTGCACACATGCACACAGGCACACATGTTAGTACTGGAGTTTGAACTAAGGATCTCACATTCCCACTGGGCTTTTTAAACTGATTAAGGTTGGTGCTCTACCACTAGAGGCACACCTCAATTTTCTGGCTTTTAGCTAGTTAATTAGAGATAACCCTAGGTCTCCTTGGGGCAGGCCGAAATTTTCTTAATAGAGACCCGGAAACACAACAAATCAAAGAAAGGTTGGACAAATGGGATTGCATGAAGTTGCAGAGCTTCTGCATGGCAAAGGACATAGCTAGCAAGATCAATAGAAAGCCCACGGATTGGGAGAAGATCTTCACTAGCCATACAACAGACAAGGGTCTCGTATCTAAAATATACTTGGAACTCAAAAAATTAAATCCCCCAACAACAAATCCTCAAAGAAACAACTGCCCAATAAATAAGTGGGCTAAAGACTTAAAGAGAAACTTCTCTGAAGAGGAAAGAAGGATGGCCAATAGACACATGAAGAAATGCTCAACCTCCCTAGCCATAAAAGAAATGCAAATCAAAACAACATTGAGATACCACCTCACTCCAGTTAGAATTGCTATAATCAAGAACTCCAACAACAACAGATGCTGGAGGGGATGTAGACAGAAGGGAACCTTACTGCATTGTTGGTGGGAGTGTAAACTTGTTCAACCACTTTGGAAAGCAGTATGGAGGTTCCTCAAAAGACTTCACATAGAGCTCCCCTATGACTCAGCAATCCCACTTTTGGGCATTTACCCAAAGATTTACAAACAAGACCACACTAAAGCTACCAGAACAACTATGTTTATTGTAATATTATTTACCATAGCTAAGATATGGAACCAACCCAGATGCCCCTCAGTAGATGAATGGATCAAGAAAATGTGGTATATATACACAATGGAATTCTATGCCTCCATCAGAAAGAATGACATTGCCCCATTTGTTAGGAAATGGAAAGACGTGGAAAAAATTATATTAAGTGAAGTAAGCCAGGCCCAAAGAAACATAGGTCCCATGGTTTCCCTTACTTGCAATATCTAGTATATGTATGAGTCAAGCAGAAAAGGTCAGATAATGTGATGTTAGGAAAATGAACCCTAAGATATGTATTTAAATGTTTTTTTCTTTCATGCATTTGTTTCTAACGCATTTATAAGATTATTTCTTTGTTGCTTTGTATGTCCCTCCCCCACAGTATATCCCCTGCTTTCACTGTATTTGATGTCGGTATAATCTGTGGAGGAGAAGGGGAAAAATAAGTCCTTTAAGGATACAGGTGGACCCGTTACAACAATGGGAAGTACAAGTTGTCATGTCGAAAACGAACTTTACAACTTTGTTGGGGGGGGGGGGGGCAGGGGGAGGCTGGGAAGGGATGTGAAGGATAAACAAAGGAGGAGGCTGCAATGCTTGATAAGAAATGTACTCATTATCTTGCTCATGTAATTGTAACCACTCTGTACAGTATGTTCACAATAAAAAATAAAAAAAAAGAATCTCATGGACTTTTCTGGCTAGGCTAGCTTCAAACTGTGACTCTCAGATCTTAGCCTCCTTAGAAGCTAGGATTATGAGTGTGAACTACTGTTGCCCAATACACAGATTATTATTATTATTATTATTATTATACCACCTGTTGGATACTAGGGCCCATTTGTAGAATCACTCAGACAAGAGAAAAGCTGGCTAGACGCCCTCTCTCATGGTCCATAGCCCAGTCTTAACTCAAAGAGATCTAGTATCCTTTGGCATGCACTGTGATATAATTGAAAGTCTTCCTCCAGGGACTTTTAGTAGGAAAGACTATCCAAAGTGATCTGATGGCTTGTTCAGAAGAAAGACTTCAGAGGCATAGCATAGTCTTTCCCAGGGAGAAGAATCCACATTTGGACATTTGCCTCAATGCATGAGCCAGAGTTCCAGCCCACCTTTCCCCACCACCTTCAACCTTCCTGATGGGACTTGCCTAGGGTTGTGGCCTTCTTAAAACTCAAGTTAGGCTTGGTCCCAGTGTTGGGAACTGGGCTTTACAGGAAGTGTTTGGATCATGGAGGCAGAGCACTCATGAATGGATGAATATCTTTTTCTCCTGAGTCCTGGCTCTCCTGGGAGCAGCTTAGTTACATTGTAACACAGACAACCTATACTGCAGGTATCTACTTACCCTTAGGCTTCCTGCCATTGTTGAAGCAGTATGAAAACCGTCACCAGATGTGGTCACCCATCATAGATTTCCCAGCCACCAGTACTATGAACCAAATAAACCATTTTCATTTTATCCTCCTCTTCCATTTTTTTTCCCTCCAATAGTGAATATCAAAACCAGAGTCTTGAAAAATGAACTACACAATGTTGCCCTCCAGCTCTTGGATTTTGTTTGAGGTAGAGGTGTGTGTGTGTGTGTGTGTGTGTGTGTGTGTGTGTGTGTGTGTGTGTGTGTGTGTGTGTGTGTGTGTGTGTCCATCCATCATCCATACTGGGGCTTGAACACGATTCAGGGCCTAAGCATGGTCCTTAGTTTTTTCTCTTACGCTGGTGCTCTACCACTGAAGCCACACCTCTACTTCTAGCTCTTTGGTGGTTACTTGCAAGATAAGAATCTCAAAGTCTTTCTTTCTCAATCCCACTTCAAAAACCAGTTCTGACATCTCAGCCTCTAGAGTAGCTAGGATAACAGGTATTGAGACATTGGTGCCCAGCTTTATTTTGTTTTTGAATTAAAGTCTGACTAATTTTTCTCAAGCTAATCTCAAACTCCTGCCACTACCTCCCAAGTGTCCAGTGTCTCACCATTGTAATTCTGGCTACTCAGGAGATTGAGATATGAGGATGAAGGTTCGAAGCTAAACTAGGAAGGAAAGACCAGGAGACTTTCCTCTGTGTGTGTGTGTGTGTGTGTGTGTGTGTGTGTGTGTGTGTGTGTGTGTGTGTGTGTGTGTGTGTGTGTGTGTGTGTGTGTGTGTGTGTGTGTCCAAGGGGGTGAGGGTGGTCATGGGGCTTGAACTCTGGGCCTAGGTGCTGCCCCTTAGCTCTTTTTTCTCAGGTTTAGTGCTCTGCCACTTTGAGCAAGAGTACCACTTCCAGTTTTCTGATTGTTATTTGGAGAGAAGAGTCTCACAGACTTTACTGCCCAGGCTGACTTTGAACCCTGATCAGCAGATCTCAGCCTCCTGAGTAACTAGGTTTACAGGCATGAGCCACCAGTGCCCAGCACTATTTCTTATCTCTAATTAACCATTAAAAAGCAAGAAATGGAGATGTGGCTCAAGTCACAGAGCCCCAGCCTTGAGTGGAAAAAAATTAAGGTACAGCACCCAGGCCCTTAGTTCAAGCCTCCGTATTGGCACAAAGCATAACAAAACAAATAAGAGGAAACCAGGTACACAGGCTCAGTGTGCACTCTGCCTAGACATGCAACAGCCTATTAGAGGAAGGGGGCTGATGGGCTGAAAGACAAGACTCGTGAGTGCTATTTTCAAAAGATGGAGAGAACCCATGCTTTCACTCAGCCCAGCCATCCATCCACATCAGGCTTCTATACCCAGCAATGCCTTGATCTACATGCTTCTCCTTTCCCAGCCACTCCAGCAGGGTGTCTATGTGGCATGCAGAGGGCATGGTGCTCACATTGATGCTCTAAGCTTTGACCCAACCCACTAAATGGCCCTCCTAATGAATGGCAGCCACATGCTTCCAGGTGCCCAGGCCCAAAGTCTGTAGCTCATTCTTGTATAACTCCATGTAAAGGAATTCAGAAGCTTGAGTTCTTTTATCTGAGTTTCTTTACATGGACACAACTAGTCTACACACATCTCTCTGTAACTCTCCTCGACAGATTGCAGACCTGAATAAGCCGACCCCTTGTTCTCCTCCTGTTCTCCCTCCAGCTTTCCCTTCAACAGCTCTGCACAGCCCGGTGTCCTTAGGACCCAACACACAGAACTGAGTCATCTGGACTGTTCAAAGTTTCCTCTATTACTGGAAGACAGCCAGAGTCCTGATCCAGCCTTGCTGGAGGGTCAGCTTGATCCAAGCTAGACAGATGCCCCTCATTGTGTGTTTAAAGTAGCTTGACACTGGGCACTGGTGGTTTGTGCCTATAATCCTAGCTACTATTTCCAATTTACCAGCAAAAAACAAAAGTAGAGCTGTGGCTCAAGTGGTAGAGCACCAACCTTAAGCAAAAAATGCCAAGGGACAATGTTCATCTCAGTACCGGGACACATACACAAGTACAAGCACACACGCACATGTGCATACACACACACACACACACACACACACACACACACACACACACACACACACACACACACACACACACACACACAGCTTTACCCCAGTCCAACTCTTTGAGAAAATCCAAAGCACAGGCAGGCAAGTGATTTCTAACCCCAAGCATCAGAAGCACCAGCTGAGGTCAAAGAAGGTCCAAGGAAAGTTCAGTGCAGAATGAGGCTGACCAGGGCTCAAAGTGTATCCATGCTTGAGTTCCCTCAGATGAATGCAAAGGACCTATGGAGGAGGATCCGGGGTTAAGACAAGGAGCATGGGGTACAGAAGCTCAAAGAGGGCATTCCTCTCAGTATCTCCTGGGAATCCACTTTTGGGTGAAGCCATATGGGGCCCGAGCACTGTGCTCCCTCTCCTCATTTCTTGGCTCCACAGTCACCTTAAAGGTCAACATCCCATCATTCAACCCTACCTCCTACAACCAGGTGACAGTTGCTGATTCTTAAAGCCAGCCTAGCTAGGACAATGAGTTGAGGGTTTGTTGTCATTGTTGTTTTTGGTGCTGGTACTGGGGCCTGAACTCAGGGCCTCCTACCCTCACATGGCTTTTTCACTCAAGGCTGCTAGTCTACCACTTGTGCAACAGCTTTTTGCTGCTTACAGCTAAAAGCCCACTCTGGCTTTGAACTAAGATTCTCAGACCTTAGCCTCCTGAGTAGCTAGAATTACAGGTGTGAACCACTGGGACCTGGCCAACAATTGTGTTTTGTGGCTTCTTTTCTCCAACTAGTGACAGAGCAAGTGTCAGTCCTTAAATCAGCCTGGCACAAGTCCATCTGAACTCTCTTTACCTCACACTCCATCTGAGACAGGAAAGACACAGTCTGAGGCCTGAGAATGGACAACAGGGACACATGCTCTGTCTCATGGTCACCATCAACCCAAACAGAGCTCCACCTTGCAATCACATACTACCATCCCACAGGAAAAACCTCTGTGCAATCAATTTCCAAGATCTTCTGAGGATGTGAATCCCCAAGGAAAGCACGTGAAATTTTAGCATGGGGCCTCAAGAAAAGCACATGCAATTTTATTTACTTATTTTCTGACAGAATTAGGGCTTGAACAGGGGCCTGGCTGCTGCCCCTTAGTTTTTCCACTCAAGGCTGTCCCTCTACCACTCAAGCCACAGCTCTACTTCTGGCTTTTTGCTGATTAACTGGAGACTTTTCATCTCTGGCTTTGAATTTTGATCCTCACATCTCA
Source organism: Dipodomys spectabilis (assembly GCF_019054845.1). Lineage (NCBI taxonomy): Eukaryota > Metazoa > Chordata > Mammalia > Rodentia > Heteromyidae > Dipodomys > Dipodomys spectabilis. The sequence goes on from NW_024870775.1 coordinate 16,320,078, forward strand.
GCCGCCTGAACAGTTAGGATTTCCAAGCATGAACTGGCACCTGATGCACTTGTAATTTTAAACTTCCATAGGTCCTGAAAACATAGTCCACTGTATATATACAATCCACTGAAAAGGCCCATTTGCAAGTGAGCTAGCTGCAGATTCCCAAGGGCTCCAGATAAACAGAGCACCAATAAAACTTGATAGCATGGGCTCTGTTCAAGGGAGAACATTTTACAACTCAACCGAGGTCTCTTCCAGGAAATGATTGCTTTCCCAGTCTGGCCCAGGAAAGTGTCCAGCCTTATGTCTCTGGGCACAAATGTCACTATAAGATGGGGGGGGGGGGGGGAGGGGGCAGGGAAGAAGGGACTAAGGCCGGTGAACTTGCATCCCACAACATAACACAACACCATGGTGCAGGAACTGAGGATGATCAAAGAGAACCCTGCAATCTCACAGTTCCTGGGGTCCTATGGAAAGAGACAAAAATGGAAGTCTTGCTCCCCAACAATCCAAAGACCAGGCTCCCATCAGTTCCCAGCAGAGCTGTTGGTTAATTCAAAGATGTTCCTCACTCTCCAAACCTACCGCCACCCCCCAAAACATTCCTCCTCCATCTATCCTAAAGCAATGTCAGTGGCTTCTTTAAGACAACCTGGAATTTCCTCAGGATGGGAGCACTGGCTGTTAAGCTCCATCGCTCTCCCATCTACACACTCTCCCAGGCCCCAAACACACTCATTCAGAGCCCCAAGAGGAAGGAGGGCCACAATATGCTTCCAGCTACATCTTGGAACACAGTTCTACCTGATTCATCCCCTACCAGGAACATGTCCTCAGTATAAGGAGCTAAAGAATCATAAGGGCGGTGAAGCACCCCCTCCCAACATAGGAGAGGAATCCCCTAAGACCTCTTTCTCAAGAGGTCACTTCCTTTACCTGTTCCTCTTCTCCTCCAAAAGTATCCACTTAGCTTGTCAACACCAAAAGTTGCATTTCTGATCATCCCTCTTTTTTATCTATTTACTTTTGCTTCCTACCAGGCACCCTGAGCAACAATGTTCAGTTTCCACTGCTTTATAACAGCCAAACACCAGTGGCTCATGCTTGTAATCTTACTTACTCGGGAGGTTGAGATCTGAGGATTGTAGTCTAAAGCAACTTAGGCAGAAAAGTCCATGTGACTGTTATCTTCAACTAACTAGCAATATACCAGAAGTGAAGCTGTGGCTCAAGTAGTAGAGCACTATCCTTGAGCAGAAAGCTCAGGGATAGCTCCCAGGCATGGTGTGCGCATGCGCGTGCGAGCGTGTGTGTGTGTGTGTGTGTGTGTGTGTGTGTGTGTGTGTGTGTGTGTGTGTGTGTGTTACACTCAGGCACGGTGTGTGTGTGCGTGTGTATGTGTGTGTTACATTCAGGCACGGTGTGTGTGTGCGCGTGTGCGTGTGTATGCGTGTGCGTGTTTGGTTCACAAGTTGAACCAGTGGCTCATACCTGTAATCCTGTAATCTTAGCTACTCCAGTGGCTGAGATTTAAGGATTGAGATTCAAAGCTGGCTAGGGGAGGAAAATCCATAAGATTCTTATTTTCAGTTAACTATCAAAAAGCTGGAAATGGAGCAGTAGCACAAGCGGTAAAGCACTATCCTTGAGCAAAAAAGCTAAGGAACAGCCCCTAGGCTCTGAGTTCAAGCCCCAGGACTGACACTAGGAAGAAGAAATAGTAGAGGTAAAGGAGGAGGGGTGGAGGAAGAAGATGACAGAAGAGGGAAGAAGGAAGAAGGAAGAATCCTAGCAAGCCTTTGTGCAGTCTCCTTCTTTGCTGGTAGAGGGCCTGGCCTACAATACTTGTTGAAACTAAAGTGTATTTGTTTGGACTGTTTTACAAAGAAACCTCATTTGCTGATCAAGGCTGAAGTCCATGGGTGTTTACAAGGAACACTACTACATGGACAATGCTGCTGACTGTCACCCCTATTGCCTGCCCTGCCCTTCCTGTGCTATCCCCCACCACTTTGCCCTCACCCCTGAACATGTCTTGCTTCCTGGTATTTATTTTGTTATGTTTAACAAAATGAATTACACCATTGTACTTCTCCCCTAAGTAGGCTATCCTTTAGTCAGTTTGTTTGTATATGTATAAAATCCTGTATGTGTTGTCTTGTACGTATGTATGTATGTATTTTAGATCTAGCTTCCACATATGAAAAAAAAGTGCTATTTGTCTTTCTGAGCCTGACTTACTAAACACATACTTTTTTTTCTAGGGCTGTCTATTTCTCTGCAAATGACATAATGTTTTTCTTTCTGTGGATGAGTAAAATTACATTGTTTATATATAGCACATCTGCTTGATCTACTACTCATCCATTGTAGGGCATCTGGGCTATTTCCATACCTTGTCTATTGTAAATAGTTCAGCAAAGAACATAGATGTCTTTATCATATCTTGACTTGCAATACTCTAGATAAATGCCCAGGAATGGATATTGCTGGATCATAGAATAGTTCTATGTTTAATTTTCTGAAGAATCTCCAAACTATCTTCCGAAATGGTTGCACTAGTTTACATTCTCACTAAGAGTACAATAGGATTCCCTATCCCCTATATACCGGCCAGCATTTGATATTGTTTGTATTCATAATAATGGCTAATCTTACTGGTTGTGATGGGATTTCAATGTTGTTTTGATTTGCATTTCCTTTATGGCTAGGAAAGTAGAGTATTTCCTCATGTGTTTATTGGCCATTCTTACTTCTGAAAAGTCTTTATTTCGCTCATTTCCCCATTTATTGTTTTATTATTTTCTTGGGGCGGGGGGAGCAGTTAGCTTCTTGAGCTTCTTGTACATTCTAGATATTAGGCCCTTGTCAGAAGTATAGCTGATAAAGATCTCTCAATCTGCAGATGGTCTTTTTTAGTTTAGTAACTACATCCTTTGCTATGCAAAATCTTTTTAGTTTGACGCAATCCCATTTGTTGAATCTCTTACTTGCTGAGACCCTGGAAGTCTACTCACAAAGTTCTTGCTTATGCCAGTAAGTTCTAATGTTTGTCCTATTTCCTTTCTGTAGTAGTTTCAAAGTTTCAGGTCTGATGCTGAGGTATTTGATCCATTTTGAGTTGATATTAATTAGTGCAATATGACAGACAGGGATCCAATTTCAGTCTTCTACATATGGGTGTCCAATTTTCCCAAAACCATTTGCTGGAGAAGTTGCCACTTTTCCAACATATATTTTTAGCTCCTTTATCAAATGACTGCAAATATCTAGATTTATTTCTGGGTCTTCCAGCTATTTCCACTGGTCTTTGAGCCCATTTTTATACCAGTACCAAGCTGTTTTTGTTATTATAGTTCTGTAGTTCAAGTTTGAGGTATGGAATTGTGATATTGTGATACCTCTGTATTGCTTTTTTTGCCTACAATTTCTTTGGCTATTCAAGGTCTTTTATGATTCCACGTGAATATTTGGATTATTTTATCTATCTTGTTGAAAAATGACACGGATGGGTATTACACTGATTTTGTAGATTACCTTTGGCAATATGGACATTTTCATTATATTAATTCTGCCAATCCATAAACCTGAGAGGTCTTTCTATTTCCTGATATCTTCTTTAATTTCTTTCTTCAGAGTTTTATTTTTTTCCCTATAAGATCCTTCATGTCCTTGGTCAGGTTTATTCCTACTTTGCCCGGGGGAGAGGTGGAAGGGGTGGGGGTCGGGGGGAGAGGGTTGGTCATGGGTCTTGAATTCATGGCCTGGGTGCTGTCCCTGAGCTCTTTTGCTCAAGGCTAGTGCTCTACCACTTTGAGCCATAGTGCCACTTCAGTTTTTTAGTGGTTAATTGGAGATAAGGGTGTCACTGATTTTCCTGCTCAGGCTGGTTTTGAACTGTAATTCTCAGATCTCAGCCTCCTAAGTAGCTAGGATCATAGGCCTGAGCTGCCAGTGCACAGCTCCTACTTTTTTTTTTTTGAGGCTATTATAGATGGAATTGTTTCCCTGATTTCTCTTTCTGCTCATTGTTGGTAAACAGAAAAGCTACTGGTTTTTGTGGGTTAAGTTTGTGTCCTACTACTTTGCCACTTATTAATCAGCTCTAGAAGCTTGGAGGTGGAGTCTCTAGGGTCCTTAAGTATAGAATTATGTTATTTGACTTCCTTCATCAGGCGTCCTCGTGAAAGTGACATCATCTTTAAACCCTACATGGCAATCCCGGACACACCGTCGTGATGCCCAGGGAAGACAGGGAGACCTGGAAGTCCAACTACTTCCTTAAGATCATCCAACTTCTGGATGATTATCCAAAATGCTTCACTGTGGGAGCAGACAATGTGGGGTCCAAGCAAATGCAGCAGTTCCACATGTCCCTCCGAGGGAAGGCTGTGGTGCTGATGGACAAGAACACCATGATGCGCAAGGCCATCCGAGGGCACCTGGAAAACAACCCAGCTCTGGAGAAACTGCTGCCTCGTATCCGCGGGAATGTGGGCTTTGTGTTCACCAAGGAGGACCTTACTGAGATGAGAGACATGCTGCTGGTCAATCAAGTACCTGCTGCTGCCCGTGCTGGTGCCACTGCCCCATGTGAAGTCACTGTGCCAGCTCAAAACACTGGTCTGGGGCCCAAGAAGACTTCCTTCTTCCAGGCTCTGGGCATCACCACCAAGCTCTCCAGGGGCACCATTGAAATTCTGAGTGATGTGCAGCTGATAAAGACCGGAGACAAAGTGGGAGCCAGTGAAGCCACACTGCTGAACATGCTGAACATCTCTCCCTTCTCCTTTGGGCTGATCATCCAGCAGGTGTTTGACAATGGCAGCATCTACAACCCCGAAGTGCTTGACATCACTGAGGATGCTCTGCATTCTCGCTTCCTGGAGGGTGTGCGCAACGTAGCCAGTGTCTGTCTGCAGACCCCGTGCCTCATTCTATCATCAATGGGTACAAGCAGGTCCTGGCTTTGTCTGTGGAGACTGACTACACTTTCCCGCTTGCTGAAAAGGTCAAGGCCTTCTTGGCTGATCCATCTGCCTTTGTGGCTGCTGCTCCTGTGGCTGCTGCCACCACTGCTGCTTCTGCTGCTGCCACGGCTTCAGCCAAGGCTGAAGCCAAGAGTCGAAGGAATCAGATGAGGATATGGGATTCAGTCTTTTTGACTAATTTCCCAGAAGCAGTCAACTCAGATTTATTTGCAAAACAAAATAAAGGCTTACTACTTTCTCTTAAAAAAAAAATTGTTATCTGCAAATAAGGATAGCTTTATTTCTTTAGATCCCCTTTTATTTTTTCTCTCATCTTACTGCTCTGGCTAGGAATTTCATTATTATACTGAAGAGAAGAGTGGACATCCTTGTCTTGCTTCTGATTTTAGAGGAAATGGTTTCAGTTTTTCACCATTTAGTATGATGTTGGCTGTTTGTCTGTCATAGATAGCCTTGATTATGTTGAGGTATATTCCTTTTACTCCTAGCTTCTCCAGAGCTTTTATCATAAGTGGATGTTGCATTTTGTCAAAGGCTTTTTCACATCTATTAAGATGGTCATGTGACTCATATTACATTTATTGATTTATGTATATTGCAACTCTTTTCTTTATATATACATTACTAAATCTTACCTTAAAGATTACAGCCTGGCCACGTGCCAGTGGATCACAGGTATCATCTTAATTACTTTACACAATAGTCAGAGATAAGGAGGATCAAGGTTTAAGGCCAGCTCAGACGTGGGATCCAATTTCCACTAGTAGCTGGGCATGGTGATGTAAATCACACAATGTCAGAAAGTATCTATAAGAGGATTGTGATCCAGGCCAGCCTGGGAGGAAAAGCAATATTCTATTTCAAAAATAACAAGGATAGAAAGAGCTCAAGAAGTCAAGCAACTATATAGCAAAGCTCCAAGTTCATATACAGTATCAAGCTGGGTGCTGGTGGCTCACACTTGTAATCCTAGCTCTTCAGAAGGCTGAGATCTGAGAAGCAAGGTTCAAAGCCATCCTGAGTAAACAATTAGAGAGCTAATCTCCAAATAATCAGCAAAAAAGTGGAAGTGTGGCTCAAGTGGTCAAGTGTCAGCCTTGAGCAAAATAAAAAAGCCAAGCAAAAGCACAGGGCCCTGAGTTTAGTACCAACACAAAAAAAGCAAAACAAACAAAAAACTAAACAACAACAAAAGACAAAAACTATCACCAAAAAAAATTTTTAAGACAAAAAAGCATTTCTACACCGTTTCTTGGTCTTAAAAATCCAGGTAAAAGATGGGCACCAATAGCTCACCCCAGTAATCCTAGCTACTAAGGAGACTGAGATCTGAGGATCATGGTTCAAAGCCAGCCTGGGCAGGAAAATCCATGAGACTCTCATCTCCAATTAATCACCAGAAAACAGGAAGTGGCACTGTGGCTCAAGTGGTAGAGTGCTCACCTTGAGCTGAAGAACTCAGGGACAGAGTCCAGGCCCAGAGTTCAAGCCCCACAACTGACAACAAAACAAACAAAAAAATCCATGTAAAAAATCACATGGTAATAACAAAAATTATAACAATAAATTAAATCTGCAAATATCATAAGCAGAAACTTCACTTTACAACAGAAGGAAGGTTCCTATATGAAAACAACCCCATCTCTTTGCAGTAAGAGATCTTAAAGGGTTGGGGGAGGGGTGAGTCAATTACAAGGTTGGCTTTTATTCTCAAAACCACATCTCATAAATTTTCCATTTCCCAGTTGTCTCATTTTCAAGATATTTAAAGTGTTTTAGAAAAAGAAGAAAAATTCCAGTTGTACACCAAAACTGTATCTTAAGGCATGGGGAAGGGGGGTTCCTTAAATAAATTAACACACATTTAGTAGGTAAGAATAGAGTATATTTTAATCACTATGGTAGTTTCTCTTAATTTTCCCCAGACTTTGCGTTTCAACTCCAAGGGAAAAGTAAAAGACTAATAGATATCAATGAACATGCCACGTGCCCACAAGTTCTAACTGGAACATATAAAAGAAAAATTATAGTTTTCATTGTCAAACTGCCACTTTAAATACATATTTTTAGTTAAAAAAGAGAAATTACACACATTTTCCCTCTACCCTCACAAAACTGGTTTCATTTTTGCATGTTGATGTCTAACTTTTACTGCCTTGTTCCAGGAGTCTATTTGGGGATTTATAGTTTAATAGGCAGTTAAAATCATGGCCATATTCCTTAACTTGGCATACCTATGGGACAGTTTCCTGCTTTGGATTCTGAAGGATGTATTTATTACAACTTACACACACACACACACACACACACACGCGCGCGCGCGCGCGCGCGCACGTACGCACGTACGCACGCACGCACAATCAAAAATAACATTGCAGAACTAGGGACCAGTGGCTTGTGCCTGTAATCCTAGCTACTCAGGAGGCTGAAATTTGAGGATCATGGTCCAAAGCCAGCCCAGGTATTAAAGTCTGTGAGATTCTTATCTTTGATTAACCATAGGAGGAGGAGGAGGAGGAGGAAGAGGAAGGGGAAGAGGAAGAGGAAGGGGAAGAGGAAGAGGAAGGGGAAGAGGAAGAGGTGGTGGTGGAGGGAGGGAGGGAAGGAGGGAGGGAGAGAGGGAGGGAGGGAGGGAGGGAGGGAGGGAGGGAGGGAGGGAGGGAGGGAGGGAGGAAGGAAGGAAGGAAGGAAGGAAGGAAGGAAGGGAAGGGAGGGAGGGAGGGAGGGAGGGAGGGAGGGAGGGAGGAAGGAAAGAAAGAAAGAAAGAAAGAAAGAAAGAAAGAAAGAAAGAAAGAAAGAAAGAAAGAAAGAAAGAAAGAAAGAAAGAAAGAAAGAAAGAAAGAAAGAAAGAAAGAAAGAAAGAAAGAAAGAAAGAAAAGGAAGGAAGGAAAGAAAGAAGGAAAATAAGAAAGCCAAAAGTGGAGGTAGGTGCTCAAGTGGTAGAATACCAATTTCAAGCAGAAAAAACTAAGGGATAGCCCCTTGGCCCTGAGTTCGAACTCCAGAACGGACACAAAACAAAACCCAGCAAGACACAGCAAGACATCCAAACCACCAGGTTTGTTTGAGACTGGGTTATCCTAAAGGCTGAGAGGCCAGGCCAAGACCAGCACCAGCTCTGACCTGCAACCCTTAGGCTGCAGTCCTACAAGGCCATCTTTGTCCCGGATGTGGAGAAGTGAGCTACAGCAGTCCTCTGCTCCCAGCCCATCTGCAAAATCTCCGTGACTCTTAGACAAGCACAAGAGAGACACAGAAACACTAAGATCAAAACAAAGAGCCTTGCCCCTCAGGACTCTGCTTCTCATTCATTTATTTTATGATGCTGGAGGTGGAGCCCAGAGCCTCAGGCATGCTGGACAAGCCTTGTCCGTAAGCCACAGCTGTAGCCCTCTTTTGTGCCTCAAAACAGGGCAGGACAGAACCAAACTTCCACCTGCCACACAAACACCCCTATGCACCAGCAGGCTTCAGTTCTTTCCAGAAGGGAAGGACCACACTCCTGGTGACACGGACCCCAAAGCATAGCCAGCAGACTCCACTACAGCCTAAAAATGCTGTCTCTCCTGTCAGTCCCTTTAAAACAAGCAAAGCAGGCAATGTGTGTCTAAGCATTTAGCCCTCACAGACGTTAGGAATTCTGTGAAACCCAGCATTCATAAAAGCCAGGGCTGCCAGAATTAGTCTTAAAAACAAAGAACAAGAGAAGCATTTCTCAGTATACAGCAGATGAATGCTTCAGCAGAAACTTCAGTGAAGGTTGCTTTATAAACTCTAAAAGGAAACTGGACAAACTTCATTTTGTGAGTGGACAGCAAACCCTAATAACTAAAACCTGGGCAAAGAGGCAAAAGTGACATTACAATAAAGTACAGGGTGCACACACCGCACAAGGTGCAGGGCCCTCTGCTGCTGACCTGTTTCATGGTGGTCATTTGGATGTGGAATAAGAAGCCTTAGCAATTAAATCCCTCATAAGGACAGGAGACTCACCGCTCTGCAGGACAGGGTTACAGTTGTAGTGATCTTCTGTTTTGTGTTTTATTTTTGGGTGGTGCTAGGGTTAGAACTTCGAGGGCCGGGTTTGCTAGACAGATGCTCTACTGCTTCCTGACCCATGCTTTCACCTCTTTTTTGTTTTGTTGTTTTTGAGATGGGAATCTCAGTTTTCTTCAAGGGAAGCCTGGATCATGATTCTCCTATTTACGCTTCATGCTGTAGCCAGAAAGAGAGGTGCATGCCACCATATTTAGTTTTGTCTAGGGAGCTTTTTCTGCCTGGACTGGCCTAAAACTGGGATAACAGGCTGGGATAATTGGCTGAGATGGAGATCTACTGAACCTTTTCACTTGGGCTGGCCTCAAATCACAATCATCCAGATCTATCTCCCAGTAGGTATAATTATAGAAATGAGCCATTGGTGGCTGTCTATTGGTAGTTCTTAAATTCCTGGGTATGTGTAGTTGTCCTAGGAAGACAAGATGGCAGGCATGGGAGATGGGGTGAGTAATGTTGAATTTATTTTCCTTATCAAAACACTCTCCTCTTCTAAACCAGAGTACTGATGCTTGTACTCCTAGCTACTCAGGAGGCTGAGATTTGAGGACTACAGTTTGAGGCCAGCCTGTATAGGAAAATCTGTGTCTCTTCTCTCCAACAAACTCCCCCAAAAAATTGAAAATGGAGCTGTGGCTCAAGTGTTAGAGTGCTGGCCTTGAGCAAAAAAGCTAAGGGACAGCATTCAGGTCCTGAGTTCAAGCCGTAGGACCACCACACACATCCTCATCATTTCCTATGGTATTCACAACAGATTCCTGGTATCCGATGGTACCAGATCAATGTGTAGTGTGGGTGTGGGAGAGTATCAGTCTGGTGCAATGTGTATAATGTGTGTAGTGTATATGATCAGTATACTGGGTATGTGATGGTTTGTATACATGCACCGTGTGTGTGTGGTGTGTATGGTATGTGGTGTGAATGTGTATATGTGATGAGTATATTGTACATGCATGTGTCCTGTGTGGTATGTATGCAGAGAATGTCTGGGTATGTAGTGTATAAAGGTAGTGTGAGTGTGTAGTGTGTGTTGTGGATGTGTTTTGGTTAATGTGTGTTGATGTCTGTGAGCATGTTAGTTAAGTGTGTTTATCCTGTGAAAGGTGGCTTGTGTGGACCACTGCAAAAGCCAGGACCAGTTTTCTCAGAGGACGCCACAGACTACCTGGACATTATGATCTATTTAATGCAATTTCTCTTTCTCTTTTGGACACAATACTAAAAGTGTACTCTCCTTTATTCATAATTGTGTTTCTTTCAAATGGCTTTGGTGATTTGGCCACACCCACATCATGATGGCTGAGAGGCCCCATGGCACCTGCCAAGATGTGCCAGCCTGTCCTCAACATTTAAGACACCCACTGCCCACCAAAGTGCCCAGGATTTTCATGAACATTCCTGAATGGGTCCAGCCATCCTGAAGGTGAGGTGGCAGGCATGGGTAATAAATAATGGTACTTTCATGGTAGCATATAGAAATTAGAAAAGATATGTCTACTGTAAAACCCACTGGCTGCACTTGTGTAACCTCATTAAAATGACCCAACAGCCCAGGGTAACATGATCACATTCTTCCTCGTTTTTCTAGTTTTGTCCTTTTATGAATGAGGGGAGCCAGAGCTCCACAGCTCACTGAAAGCCCATGGATTCCACACAGCAGGCCCAGAACAAAAACACACTTCTGCATACCCTACACCCATCCACCACCTAAACTGCCTCTGGGAGTCACTTTCTCATGGGAAAAAAAAATCTTCATGGGTGACAATTTCCCTCCAGTTTTTATAACAACCTGCCCCTATTTTTCAGACCTGGCCTACACAAAAGGCTGGGTCGCAAAGGGGAACCTACTTGGGGCTGGGATGGGCCCAACAAGCAGTCAGCCTATTCCATAGACGTCACAGTCATTGCCCTATATTCTTTTTTGTGTGGGGGTGGGGGGGTGGGGGTGGGGGGGGAGTCAGCTGTGGGCCTGAACACTGGGCCTGGGTGCTGTCCCTCAGCTCTTCAGCTCAAGGCTAGCGCTCTATCACTTGAGCCACAGCACCACTTCCGGCTTTTTCTGCTTATGTGGTGCTAAGGAATTGAACCCAGGGCTTTATGCATGCAAGGCAAGCACTCTACCACTGAGCCACCTTCCCAGCCCCAATTGCCCTATATTCTTCTTGTTATTTTGTGCCATTATTGGGGCATGAACTCAAGGCCTAGATACTGTCTCTCTTAGCTTTTTCCACTCAAGACTGGTGCTCTCCACTTCTGGCTTTTTAGTGGTTAATTGAAGATAAGAATCTTACAGACTTTCTTGCTTGAGCTGGCTTTGAACCCAGATCCTCGTTTCTTAACCTCCTGAGTAGCTAGATTACAGGCATGAGCCACTGGCACCCAGCTCCTTTATACTCCTAACAGTTAGCATTTGCTACAAACAGGGAGTAAGAAAGGTAAACATGATAATAATCAAAATTATTAAAGAGGTTAATGACTAGGATGCTTCTACTATACCTCTATCCACTCATCTAGGTAAGTGCTCAGAAGCCTGGTGCTCCTGAACCCAAGCTGATATGCTCAGCTTAAGAGTCAATAGATTCTCCATTTTATTGTATTTCATGCAGTATTGATAAGCTGGAACAGCTCCTTAAATACAACATAGCAAATAATGTTCATCCACAGACAGAACAAAGCCTAAGCAGGCATTATCCCCTGGGTCTGATCACCCATCTCCAACCATTTGCCAATTTGCTGAAGGTTTCCAGCTCACAGATGCTCCCTCTAACCTGTCTATAAGACACAACAGAATGCAGACGAGTCTGCACAAATGACCTGGGATTTTATGGCTTAGTTAACATATTTAGTCCCTCCTTTCTAGGTCAAGAGAAAGATTTCCTGGAGCGCAAACAAAAACTTTTTAAAACTTACAGTGATCCTTTTAAAAAAAAATAAAAATAAACTACATATTTCTTCAGGGCCACATCCACACTTTAAAAGCTCTTCCATGAAGCAAATGTTAATAAAATGTGTAGGCCTCCAAATGTCACTTCAGCCAAATTCCCACATGACAGACTAACTGACAAAGCTGAGGTCCTAGCCACAGACTGGCACAGGCCTGAAGCTAGTCCAGAGATTAATTGGGGTGGGATGGGGAAAGTGCTTCAGTGGCAGAGGCCTTGCCTAATAGGTACAAGGCCCTGGGTTTGATCCCTAGCACTGCAAAAATTCAATTTTAAAAAGCATTGTTTTATTTTTTTTAAAAAGCTTTCAAAAATATATTATTGTAAAATGAATCCCACTCTTTAGTGCTTTACTCAAAGTGATGACAATAAAATCTAAATAGCAGGTGAGTTACAAAATGCCAGGTTATGGATAAGCCTGCAAATGTCTATTTCCATGAAGGGCTAGTGCTCAGAGACATTGTCAAGGGCTCCTAGACAGTCTCCCTCTCCTCTGGCACTCATGAGGCTCATAAATGCAATCCTGACCATGGTCCCTGGGCACTCCTGCACTGTTCTGAATGCTCTCAGATAGTGGTCAGCCCACTCTTTTGGACATCAGCCTCATGGGCTCCTTTATCCCCACAGGATTTCCTCTTCTGTTTATGGTGCTTCACATGCTTGTGCATTTCCTGCACATTCTGTGTGTGGCCCTAATAGCCACCCTGAGAAGCATCTGAGTTTACATTTTCCAAAGGGAAAACCTTCCAAACATCTTCCAAAACAGAGACCTTTCCCAGACAGTGAGGGTCAGGGAGGACGTAGACCTCTGATGGACCGCCCCTCTGGCCCTGCCACCTGCTCTGGGACTCAGAGCCAAGTTGCTGCTACAGAGGCCTCTGGCTGCAATGTCTGTATGCATAAAAGAAGAAAGATAGAGAAAAGATAAAGACAAGAAGTAGCAAGAGCAAGGCTTTTCAAAAGCCATGGACACAGTGGTCTCTTTTTATCCATAAGGGATACCTTCCAAGGCCCCTGAAATGCCCGAACCAGCAGATAGTTACTGGACTCCATGTGGACTATGTCTTCCTGTACACAAATACATAGGATCAGATTTCATTTATATTAGGTATAGTATGAGATAAATAGTAATTAGTAATAAAATAGAACAGATAAATAGTAAATAGATAAACAGATAGATAAATAGTAACCAGTAATAGAACAATTAGAACAAGACTGTGTAAAAACAGTTACTTAACACTTATAAATTATTTACCCTTGTAATTTTCCATTTAATATTTTTAGACTGTGGTTGACTAGAACAACTGAAACCACACACACACACACAAAAAAAAAAAAACCTGCAGACAGGGAGAACAGCAGTAGTAGGAATTACCAAAACATATTCATATTCTCATTTCTCTGTCTCTGTCTCTGTCTCTCTCTCTCTGTCTCTCTCTCTCTCTCTCTCTCTCACACACACACACACACACACACACACAACACACACACACAACACACACACACACACACACACACAGAGTCTTCCACCCTCCCTCTCCCAATTTTTTTGTTTGAACTCAGGTATTTGAACTTCCTACTGAGCAGGCACTTTATGGCTTTAGCCACATATCCAGACTACTTTTTTCCTTTAGAATCTCAAGGTTATGCCCCAGGCCAGCCTCAGACCTTGATCCTCCTGCCTGTACCTCCCACAGAGCTGAGATCACAGATATAAATCAACAGGCTCATCTTTAATAAGATGGGAATCTCACTGACTGGATGCCTAAGCTGACCACAAATCACAAAATTATCCCCCAAGTTCTGCCTCTCAAATAACTGGGATTACAGGTATGAGCCTCCATGTCCAGTCATAAACATAATTCTTGGTCCCCCAAGTACATGATTATCTATTTTTAATACTGCTGTAAATTAGATTACAATGAGTGTACTTAATAAAAAAGCTAGTGCATACATGCCAGTCTCTGCATGTATATTATCTCCTTTAATCCCCCAAATGACAGCATTACTACACTGTAAACAGTTGAGAAAACTAAAGCAAGCCAGCAGCCCAGACATAGTCACTGCACAGTAGCCCCTAGTGTAGTGACACCTCACATTGTACACCAGCTTCTCAGGCCAGAGAGAGGCAGATCTGACTCCACCTGGGCTGGCCTACTCTACCCACTGGCATGTCAGGGGCAGAACAGAGATCAAGTCCCACCTCTAACTACCTACAACTTCTTTGAAACCCCCAAATGGACAGCTTTCCAGTCTGTCAATCCAAAGCACTAATTATCTTTTTGTTGTGGTTGCTATTCTGGTATTGGAGCTTAAACTGAGGGCCTCATTCTCTCCTTTGGCTTTTTGTTCAAGGTTGATGCTCTACCAATTGAGCCACAGCTCCACTTCTGGTTTTTTGCTGATTAATTGGAGATAAGACTCTCATGGACTTCCTAGTCTGGCTTTGAACCACAATCCTCAGACCTCAGCCTTCTAAGTAGCTAGTATTAAATTAAGCACTCGTTATCTTAATTCAGCTGGGTAAGGATTTGAACCATGGCCCATGGTAATGGAATGAACAATGTTCCACGGTAACCAAAGAGACAAGACCTCAGCAGCTGGAGGGAAGCCAGGGAGACATGGCAGGATTTCTGCCATCTAAAGCCTCTTTCAGACATAAGTCTTGGGTGCACCATCCAGACAGAAAAGCCAAAAATGTCACCTCATTCTCTCTACAGTAGGCAACTCCCTGAGAGAAAGCATGGGACACCCCCAATGATAGGTACCTGAATGCCCCTATTCATGATGCCTCTCAGATTAGCAGGGGGTGGGTTTGACATTTCTATTTATGCCCACATTCATGTGCTGGGAGGATCTGAATTTATTTATTTATTTATTTGTTGGCCATGGGGTCTGAACTCTGGGCCTGGGCCTCAGCTCTTCAGCTCAAGGCTAGTGCTCTACCACTTGAGCCACAGCGCCACTTCCAGCTTTTTCTGCTTATGTGGTGCTGAGGAATCGAACCCAGGGCCTCAAGCCTGCAAGGTAAGCACTCTACCACTGAGCCACCTTCCCAGCCCATGGATGTGAACTTTAAAAGAACTCATCATAGGAAATGGAAATGCATGCAAAGCAGAGGGGAATGAATGGAACAACCATGGTACACAGATACCCCAGAAGGCTATGCAAGCCTGCAAAGGAAAACCTCATGGTTGACACAGCACCTAGAGGGTATCCAGGAACCTTGCACAACTCCTAAGCAGTAGTTTCCAAGTTCACACAGGTCCAGTTCACAAAGGCCAAGGTTAATGAGGATTGGACAAGTATCAATGCCCCCTTCTGGAACAGGCCAGGTGTACCAGCTTGAAAATGTGTCAAAATAGTTGACTTTTTCTGTACTTACTTCCTGAGAAATGCTTTTCTGCTCCTCCTAATATATCTCTGTGTCTAGATTAGAGGCTGGGCAAGGGTGGGACCAGTGATTACTGATCTCAATCTTATTTCATTGGGAGAAAATAGATATCCGCTAAAAAGCTGTGACCCCCCCCCCCCCCATTACTTCCCACCAGCTTGCTCACACTGGAAATGATGTCTTAAGCCAGCACTAGTGGCTCAAACCCATAATCCTAGCTACTAAGGAGGCTGAGATCTGAGGACTGGGGTTTGAAGCTAGCCAAGGCAGGAAAGTCCAATTAACCACAAAAAAGCCATAAGTGAAGATATGGCTGAAATGGCAGAGCAACCAGCCTTGAGTAAAATAGTCAACTGAGCGTATGAGGCCCTGAGTTCAAGCCCTAGTACCAGCATACGTGCACACACATACACACAAAGACAACAACTGAGTAGCCTGTGGAGCAAGTTGCTGGCAGAAAGTAGGCACCAGAAACATAATTTGCAGGCCCCAAACTGGCTACTACCCCTGAGTGCCCAGCCCTAGATTTCTTTCTCATTAAAAAGGTCAATCTTCCAAAATGTATCCAAATAGACTTTGTCAGTTAGAGGTACTTTTCAGTTCTGTTTTTTTAAAATCTCAATTCCAAGCCAACCAACCCAGTGATATATCCAGCTGCTTCTAGGCCAGGCCGCCAGGTCGGGCTGTCTGCACATCTCCCCTCTGATCGCCACTTCCCTGCAGACCAGGCCTTTCAACAGCCACTCTCTGGCACTGAAGGCCTTCCAGAAACTCCCCCTCTTAAGCCCTTTTTCATTCCTGGAGCAGGCGGCTGTAACAGCTCCACACGTTTCAGCAAGCTGCCAAGCCAACAGCATAAATCAGAGTATGTTTTAGTGTTTCAGGCCAAAGGAAATGGTTCTCCAGTTAGGTTCCCTACCGTTTCTTAAAGTGATTATTTTGATTTAAACCATTGCCTGGTGGCAAGACTGCTGGCTACTAGCTTTAGTTCGTTTGTCCTGGAAGCTGGGAGTACAAAGAAACTCTGTTTGCTGGCTCCCAGGGGCTCCTCCAGGCAGCACTGAGGTGGGCTGTGAGAGCCTGCCCCCTCCACAGACCAGAGCTTGTTCCTTGCCCCAGAGAAGCTGCCAGCCCCAAAGACATCGCCTGCTTCCTGCCAAATGCTGTCATATAAGCTGCTGTGCTTGAAATGGTCAAACTATCTGCAGAATATCAGGATCTCTCCACATCTAGAAAAAACACACGTTTGGAAGGAACATAACTCAGTCCATAACAAGATGCATTTTTAAGGTAGACAGGACCATCTCAGCTGCCATGGAAAACCCCAGGCCCTACTGCCTCATTTCTATCCACTCCCTGGGCCATATTGATTTCTGCTACCAGAACCTATGCAGTTGAGAAGATTGGAAAGAAACCTAGAAGAACTCAGGTGAATTCATTGAGCATTAGGGAAGTGTTTTCTAATTATTTTACACCATCTTCAGTATATACAAAATAGAGGAGGCCTGCCCTGGGTCTTTGAATGTTCCTGTAGCACAGGGAGGGAGAAGGGGAAAGGGAAGGAGAAAGATGGAAGGGGGAAGGAGAAAAATGGAAGGGAGAAGGAGAAAGATGAAAGGGGGAGAAGGAGAAAGATGAAAGGGGGAAGAGGAAAGGAATGGGGGAAGGGGAAGGGGAAGGGGAAGGATGCCCATGTGTCCTTATTTAAAGCAACCATTCCATGGTCTGCAAAATTTTGCTAATATAGCTGGGCACCATTGGCAAGAGCTGAGATCTGAGGATAAAGATTCGAAACCAGCCCGTTAACCAACAAAAAGCCAGAAGGAGAGCTGTGCCTCAAGTGGAAGCACACTAGTTTTGAGCAAAAGTCTTAAGGACAATATCCAGATCCAAGTTCAAACCCCAGTACTGGCATGTTAAAAAAAAAAAAAAACTGCTACATAAGCAAAAAGTACTCACAACACAGTCCAAAATAACAAATAGAAGCAAAAATAGGGACCTTTGAGCCATCTGCTCAGGACAGTATCTTAAGACTTTGCTCTTCCTCCAGGCCTGGAAGGTATCCTCCCCACCTTAAGATGCTAAAGGCAGACTACAGATGTTGTCTCAAGAAGTATCCTTCACCCACTGACACAAGAACCCAGGTGGAACTCCTTCCAGCATTGCTCCCACCCCCACCAGGCTGGGATAGCAAAGGTCATTGAGGGGGAGGGGAGCGGAGCGCCTTTCTCAGTGTGCATCATTTAAAGCTGCTGTAAGCAGCCAGTGTACAAGCCTATACCTTCTCCTAAATCCCAGATTCCTCTCTGAACTGATTGGTGAGATACTTGACCCAGCAAACCATCACTATGAAATGCTTCCTTAGAACTAGACTAACACAGAAACCAAGCTAGGCAGTCCAGGGGCTCCCCAAAAGGTATGCTTTGTGCACAGAGCCCCCATTCTCATATCATCTGGCTCATTATAGGTTTAAATCAACTCTACTAGGGTTTAATTTGTACATAATAGTGTACCAACCTTAAGGGACCATTATCATAAATTCTGACCCATGCATACTCCAAAGTAACCATAATCACAATCCCCTGAGAAGCACTGAGTAGAAGAAGAAATCACAAAGACTGTTATGCTCAGGGCGGTGGAGGGGAATCCCGGTGCGGGGGAGCGGCCTGAGGTATAGGCAGCTATCAGAAATGGAACACTGCCCTCCGAGAATACCACTTGGAAGGAAGGATTATGACAGCCCACCAGTATAGTGTGAAGATGGGGCCCAGTTGGGGCCTTCCGTTCTCCACCTGGATGACCTTGAGAATTTAAGTCTAGTGGTTGCATCTTAAAAGTTAAGAGCCTCTTGAGTAGCCAAAGAGCTCAGGGATAGTACCCAGGCCCTAAGTTCAAGCCCATGAACAAAAAAATTAAGAGCCATATGCTCTGGGCTGTAGCTCAGTAGTAGAGGAATGCCTAGCATCTGTGAAGCCCTGGATCTGACTCCCAGTACTAGGGGATAGGGAGGGAGAGAGACAAAAAACACATAAAGATGTTGTATAGTAGATTTTAGGTTAGCTAATGTCTAAAATTGTCCACCCTCTACCAATATGTTAAGTCCAGTCCTGAAAGCAGAACTACGCAGAGGTAATAATATAGGTTAAGTGAGACAATGAGATGGAGTTTTAATCCCCAGAGAGCTGGAGGCTTCATGGAAAAGGAAGAAAGACAGGAATCCCTCTACTACATGAGGATACATTAAGAAAGCAACAATCTTCAAAAACCAGGAGAGTCCCCAAAAGGAAATAAATCTGCCCAAACCTTGAGCTTGAAGCCTCCAGAACTGGGAATAGTAGATCTTTGGGTTTTTTTGTTGTGGCTGCCTAGCTGACTAAAACAGATTTCTGCAAAGAACAAAATGGTTCCAAGGGAAATCTCAGGTGAAACCTCACCATCCAGTACTGACTCAATATAGTGCCCAGAAGTTTCTCATTTTGAGTACTGCATCACCTCAGTCCCTCTCAGTCATGTTTGCCCTCTGCTACAGCCCCCAGTCCCCTTTTGAATTCGGAGCACTGGAGAAGACACTAGGAAAGCCACTGGGCTAAAGCATCTTTACTGCTACAGTGCCTCCTCAGAAGAAGGGGATCCAAATATCCAGGTCTTCAGGAACAGGGATATGCCTCCAGAACTTAGCTGTCCAAGTGCAGAAAGACATGTGAAAACACAGAAAGTGCTCTTTGGGTACGAAGATACTCACAGGACACAATACAGAGACACTGTGGGACAGAGCAGAGGGCATTGAAAGATGAAGTGATGCTATGTGCCAAGATCCAGAGGTGCAAACAGTGTGGGGGGGAGGGGAAGGTTGGGAACAGGAAGAGGGAGGGTAAATCCAAGGGCAGAATCTGAGCATGAAGTGTGTGTGTGGCCCCATCCTTCCCAAAGCACAATTCAGAGGAGGAATGGGATAGCCAATTTCTGGTATCCGCAATGAGCCAGCTATGCCAACACCTGCAAGCCACTGAGGAGCTAGCCCCATCCACGCAGAACTCTGAACTCTCAGGGGGACCTCCTCCTTTCATGCTGAACCTCATTAGGTCCTTACACCCATGCTGACCTCAGGCTTGGCAGTGTAGTGATGATCCTTTGACAAGATCTGTTACTATAAAGTACACTCAAAGTCCCTACATAGATTATGCACTGAAAAAAATGGGAATTTCCACTTGCAAGTCACACAGAGGCACAAGTACTCCCCTGGAAAAGGTACCCACATACACGCACCAGTACCCCCACTTCCCATAAAGAGGGACTCCAGGATGCTGAGGGAGACAGTGCTGAGGTCGGCTTCTATTCCAACAATTTTGTCTCCCCAAAGTCAGGCTGAATAGATAGGCCTCATCTGTAGCTCTCCTCCGGGGGCTGTTTTTCTCATTTCCTGAAGGAATATACTGGCGATGGGGCTGCGGGTGGGAGGCTCCAGCTAAGAAAGCCCATCCAGCACAGGGCCAGCCTTGCTCTCCCCCCTCTCCGGAGGTGCTGGCAAGCAGGAAGACATCCTTCACATCCTCACTGTCACCAAACACGACACTCCCCACAGCTCAAGTTCACTTGATTGGGCTCAAGTCTGTCTTTGATCTTGAAAGAAACACTCACTAGACTCACTGTCCAGGATAGAAGGGCACAGAAGGCTGCTTTGCAGAGCTCCACGGGCGGTGTGCATCCCCCACCCCAACAGTGGAAATCAACTCTGAATGGAAAACAGATGGGACTGTTCACCAAAAAAAAAGTTATTTATATTGTGGAATCTTTCAGAGCAAGCAGAGACTTGAAGAGGTTTATCACCTGGGGCATAAGGCTCATGATACTTGAGTCCCTTCTTGCAGGAAAGGGACGGATGTGTTTTATGGAAAATAAAGACAAGGAAATACGTCAGTTTAGATGATATTGTTTGATTTCTCTTTCTACTAATGTATGTGTGCCAGTTCCAATCCATCAAGGAAAAAAGTCACTCAGTGATGCAGCAAAGAACGCTTTTCCAGAGAACCTTCCAAGGCCAAGATTAAGAGCTAATTGTTCAATGCATTAAAGGAAGGAGAGGGGCCATTACCGAACTGATCACTTTGTAGAGATAATAGATATAATGGGCCTCAAGTCAGTGCCATTCATTTTTTGAGCAATCACTCCGGTCAAAGCTATAACTTTTTAAAATTTTTCATTTATTTATTTTTGTGCTAGAACTGGGGCTTGAACTCAGGATGCTGATCCTTAGCTTTTTCACTGAAGTCTGGCACTCTACCCGTGAGCCACAGCTCTACTTCCAGCTTTCATTTTTTTCCTGGTTAATTGCAGAAAAGGAGTCAAATAAACTTTTCTGCTCCCACTGGCTTCAATCTAAGATTCTCAAATCTCAGTCTCCTGAGTAGCTAGAACTACAGCCATGAGCCACCAGTTGCAATATTTGTATCGGCAGTTGGATACAGGGTGGGTAAGATTTGCTACACTACTCCCCTAGCCTTGAGATAGGGTTGTGCTACACTACTTCCTAGCCTTGAGATAGGGATTTCTTCTTTATCTTTTTTCCCATTAAAATATATTTATGCTAATGCAGATGGTTCATACCTGTAATCTTAGCTACTCAGGAGACTGAGATCTAAGAATCACATTTTGAAGCTACATAGGCAGGAAAGTATGAGACAATTAAGCACCAAAAAAGCTGGAAGTGGAACCACAGCTCAAGTGGTAGAGCCTTGAGTAAAAAAGCTCAAGCACGGTGCCCAGGCCCTGAGTTCAAGGCCCAGGACCAGCACACAAAATAAAATTGTTCTCTTTCAGCAGTTGTACAAAGGGGTTTCATTTCACCATATCAGTTTATAAATACAAAGTATCTTGATCAATGTCACCCTTCCCATCATTCTTCCCATCTCTTCCAACCCAGCACATCCCTTCAAGTTGCATGGTCCCATTTTCATATACTTCTGGCCATAAACAAAATGCAAGTCAAAACAACACTGAGATTCTACCTCACCCAGTAAGAATAGTCATCATCAAATGCTAGCAAGAACATAACAAAAAGAGTATACTATTATAATTTGGGGAGGAATGTAAATTAGTTCCACCATTGTGGAAGGCAGTTTGGAGATTCCTCAAAACAACTAACCATAGAACTATCCTACAGTCCAATGAGACCATTCTTGGGCATTTATCCAAAAGATTACATGTCAGAACATGATTTTTAAAAAAAGAACACTTGCTGCTCTATTCATCATAGCCAAATTATGAAAATAGCCTACACACCTTACAATGAATGAATGGATCAAGAAAATGTGATAGGGGCTGGGAAGGTGGCTCAGTGGTAGAGCGCTTGCCTTGCATGCATGAGGCCCTGGGTTCAATTCCCCAGCACCATATAAGCAAAAAGAAAAAAGCCGGAAAGTGGCGCTGTGGCTCAAGTGGTAGAGCGCTAGCCTTGAGCTGAAGAGCTGAGGGACAGAGCCTAGGCCCAGAATTCAGGCCCCATGATCGGACCCCCCCCCAAAAAAAAGAAAATGTGATATATATATATATGTATATATAATCATATACTGCATATATACATATATGTACTTTTGTATACATATATATGTGGTATATACATACACATATATGTATGTACACCCACACAATAAGATGCAGATAACTTTGTAACAATTTAGATAATACATGAAGGAAACACTCTTCAATATTTTGTGTCCAAAGACTTTTTGCCAGTATTGGAATGAAAACTCAAGGCCTCACTTATGTTAGGCAGGCGGATGCTCCAACTTACTGAATCACTCCCTAGACCTTTTGGCTTTTGTTTTTGTTTGTTTGTTTGTTTTAAATACAGATTCACATTGATGTCCAGGGTGGCTAGGACCTCAATTCTCCTATGTATGCTCTCCACAGAGCTGGGACAACAGGCACACGTATCTAGCTTTTTTTTTAATTGGTTGAGATGAGATCTTAAGAATTTTTTTGCCTGGACTAGCCTTGAACCACCATCCTCCCAATCTCAAGTACCTAGGATTTTCAGATATGAAACACACTACCCAGCACCAAAGAGTTTTAAAGCAATTACAGCTTCTAAAATATGTCCTTTTCTGGGACAATGAACATTCTTTTTTTAATTGTTATTATAAAGGTGATGTACAGAGGGGTTACAGTTACATAATTCAGGTTACATAATTCATATTTCTTTTGGGGCAGTGTCATCCCTTCACTCACTCTTTTTTTCCCTCCAATCCCCACCCACAAGTTGTATAGTTCATTTTCAACATAGTATCTAGTGAGTACCACTGCTGAATCAGCATTCTTAACACTGAATCTGTGATACTTGCAGGAAATAGCCACAGACC
Source organism: Dipodomys spectabilis (assembly GCF_019054845.1). Classification (NCBI taxonomy): domain Eukaryota; kingdom Metazoa; phylum Chordata; class Mammalia; order Rodentia; family Heteromyidae; genus Dipodomys; species Dipodomys spectabilis. Next base: position 16,342,807 of record NW_024870775.1, read on the forward strand.
TCATGTGTCCATCAGATCAAATGTCATCTCTCCCTTCTACATATCCGACACCATTTTGAAAGTGATACTGCTATAAGCAGATCCCCTTAGCCAGTATCCTACACGACCAAAATCCATATAACAGGGTGTGATTTCAGGAGTCATAGGAAATGTTCCTATTTCACATGTTCTCCTCTTTACACTGATTTCCTCCTCACAGCCTGCTAGGGTATAGATACTGGGTCCTCAGAAGGTGCCTGTGTACAAAGGTTTGGTCCTCAAGGTGCCACTGTGAGTGGGTAAGGGAGATATGGGGTCACTGGAAATACCTTAGAAGTGATTTGGCCTCTGGGTCTTGCTCTTTGATTTCTGAATCATAGCATGAATGGTTTCCTCCACCACATGCTCCTGCCAAGCCATGTCATTCTTGCCACACATCCAAAAACCATGGGTCCACTTGATTTAGACTGGAAACTCCAGAACCATTTTTTTCTTTATAAAGTTAACTTTCTCAGGTATTTCAGTACAGTAATGGGAAGCTAACTAATATACATCCCAATGACAAGACACTCAAGATTCCCAGCCTTTACCTGATTTCAATAGGGAGAATCCAAGGGCAGGAAAGGATAGCAAAAAGAAAAAGAAAAAGAAAAAAAAAAAAAAAACAGAAAAACAAAGGGACCCAGGAGGCAGACATAAACTAAGACAAGAAAAACATGAGAAAAACAACCTCTGCCAGTGGGAACTAACACCTGCAGGGAAGCCAACTTGAAATAGCTGTTTGCTGGAGCACAAGCCCCTTTTCCCTCTCCCCCAGCTCTGCATGACTATATGAATAGGGAACCAGGATCTCCAGTGCCAAGGCTGCTTTCCTAAGGATGCTCTCTTCTAGGATATCACTATAGAATATTTCACCTGTTGCTTCAAAGAAGTCACCCTTCCTTCCAGACTTTCTTTTATACCATGCAGTTATATGTGAACACATTCTTCTGAGTATCACATGTGGAAAAGGTTAAAGTCACTTTGGCCAGGACCTCTCTACTCACTGCCATTTGGTACCAGGCTGTTTGGACAATGTGAACAAGGTGGCTGTGTGTGTGTGTGTGTGTGTGTGTGTGTGTGTGTGTGCGCGCGCGCGCGCGCGCGCGTGCGTGCAATGTGGACAAGGTGGCTGTGTGTGTGTGTATGTGCGCGTGCGTGCAATGTGGACAAGGTGGCTGTGTGTGTGTGTGTGTATGTGCGTGTGTGCGTGTGTGTGTGTGTGTGTGTGTGTTGGGACTTGAACCAGGGCCTAGGCAATATCCCTTAGCTGCTGTGATTAAGTTACAGCTCATTAAGTGGGAGAAGAAGAAGGACTACAGGGAGGAGTCCACTCTAACCACAAAGGCCCTTAAAAGGAGGATGCAGGAGCTTAAGAAAACATGATGTGATGATAAAGCTGACTTCAAGAAAGACACTATCTGGATGACTCTGAAGCAGAAGTCACTCTAGAAGATGGAGGAGGCAAGAAAATGGATTAATTTCTAGAGCCTCCAGAAGAATGTGTTCTGAACCCATTCTAGACCTCTGGCCCCAAGAACTGTACAAGGAAGTACTTACATAGTTTTAAGTAATTAGGTTTTGGTATACTTTACAGTGGCCACAGGAAACTAATACACCTAGTAAAAGTAACTATTTTCCTAATTGTACTCTATATTGACATATTCCTTTCTTTTTTTTATTGTGAAAATACTGTACAGAGGGGTTACAATTACACGGGCAAGATAATGAGTACACTTCTTATCAAGCATTGTAGCCTCCTCCTTTGTTTCCCCTTCCCATCCCTTCCCATACCCCCCCACCCCCCTTACCCAAACCTTCCCCCCCCCCAAAGTTGTAAAGTTTGTTTTTCGACATAATGACTTGCACATCTCATTGTTGCAATGAGTCCACCTGTATCCCTATTTAAACGATTTGTTTTTTCCCTTCCCCTCCACAAATTATACCAACATCAAATACAGTGAAAGCAGGGGTTATACTGTGGGGGAGGGACATACAAAGCAACAAAGAAATCATCTTATAAATGTGTTAGAAACAATCGCGTGAAAGAAAAAAACATTTGAATACATATCTTAGGGTTCACTTCCCTAACATCAACTTATCTGACCTTTTCTGCTTGTCTCAGACATATACTAGTCATTGCAAATAAGGGAAACCATGGGACCTATGTTTCTTTGGGCCTTACTTCACTTAATATAATTTTTTCCAAGTCTTTCCATTTCCTAACAAATGGGGCAATGTCATTCTTTCTGATGGAGGCATAGAATTCCATTGTGTATATATACCACATTTTCCTGATCCATTCATCTACTGAGGGGCATCTGGGTTGGTTCCATATCTTAGCTATGGTAAATAATGCTGCAATAAACATAGTTGTGCTGGTAGCTTTAGTGTGGTCTTGTTTGTGAACATTTGGGTAAATGCCCAAAAGTGGGATTGCTGGGTCATAGGGGAGCTCTATGTGGAGTCTTTTGAGAAACCTCCATACTGCTTTCCAAAGTGGTTGAACAAGTTTACACTCCCACCAACAATGCAGTAGGGTTCCCTTCTGTCCATATCCCCTCCAGAATCTGTTGTTATTAGAGTTCTTGATTATAGCCATTCTAACTGGGGTGAGGTGGTATCTCAATGTTGTTTTGATTTGCATTTCTTTTATGATATATTCCTTTCTGAACATTCCTTTTTAAATTTGTTTTGCCCATTCTCAAGGGCTTCTATTAAGATTTATCTATCTTTTCCATTATAGCATTTGTGACATATTTAGGAATTATTTTCCTACTTTAAAGTGATGGTTAATCTTCACTGTCAGCTTGATTGGATTGAAAGATGTCTAGGAGATTAGTAAAGCATACCTCTGGGTGTGTTGGTACAGGTATTTCCAGAGATGATTAGAACAACAGACTCTTACCTAATGAACAGATTAATCCCTTGATGGATTCATACACAATATGATGGCATCATAGAGAGGTAAAAAGTAGGAGGTGAGTGGGGCCTAGCTGCAGGAAGTAGGTCAGTGGGACCCTGTCCTTGTCCTCATTAATTCCTATTTTCCTTTTCTCTGCTTCCTGTCTGCCATGTGAACTGCTCTGCTTTGCCCCCACCCCCCACCCCCGCCCCATGATGGACTCTTATCTCTGAAACTGTGAACCAAGTTGTTTTTTTCTCAAGTATTTTATTCACAGCATCTTAAAGTCACCAATATATTCAACTTCTCAATGAGATTCTCATCTATTTCTCCAGGAAGGAATGGTACAAAGCACCTGACTAATATAATTTTGTCACAGAATACAATGGAGGGATGCTAAAAATTGACTTCAGATATCCCCATCCGCTGGAAAGCACCTTCATCACTGAGTAAATTCCCATTATTATCTGGATGAGCTTAAATACTATCTACTCTGTTCTATATATTTGTTTATTTAATTACTACAACACAGTTTGATATTGGGTGGAGCAATTATGAGTGATTTTCTTTCCGAAATTATCTTGGGTTTTCTTCTCACTTTTCACATCTACAGATTTCTGAAATAGTAGTGGATTTCTATAAAGTAACAATCTATTGGGGTATAAATGAAAAATGCATTAAATTTGTATGTAAATTTCTAACCATAGCAATTGTCTGTCCAAACTTTCTGATCTTCTTTCAAGTCATTAATTCAATGAAGTCAAAGGTATGCTCGGCACATTTCTGCTGAGGTTATTCCTGGATAGCTGAATGGTATTGTTGTCATTGGAAACAGGATTTCTTTCCCAGTATTTGTTCTCTACTTTATAATAAAAATGTCAATTATGCTAAGCTCAAGTGGCTCACACCTGTGATCCTAGCTACTAACGAGGCTAAGATTGAGAGGTTTATGGTTCAAGCCAGCCAGGACAGAAAAGTATGCAAGACACCATCTTCAGTCAGGCAATCTATAGGTGACTACACCTATCACAGAAGCAACAATGGGAACCCTAAAGTAGGCTATTCACAGCCTAGGCACTAGCCCATATCCTAAATCTAACCAAAAAAACAAAAACAAGAACAAAACAAAACAAAAAACAAGGCTTGAGATGTGAATCAATGGTAGATTATCGAATAATAAGTAAGAGTCTCTGAGTTCAAACCCCAGTATCACCAAAAGAAAAAGGAAAATGTTTGTCCATGGTTCCTGAATCCAGTCAGTGCACCACATTTCTAAACGGTTTCTAAGAGTTTCAGTTGAGTCCCTTACATTTTGTATATAGAGCAGATTGAAGCCACTGCAATTAATACTAATTTCATCATTTTAAAAATGTACACCTGGGCCAGGTGCTGGTGGCTCACGCCTGTAATCCTAGCCACTGGGGAGACTGAGATCTGAGGATCACAGTTCAAAGCCAGCCCAGGCAGGAATTACCTATGAAACTCTTATCTCCAATAAACTACCAGAAAACTGGAAGTGGCGCTGTGGCTCAAGTGGTAGAGTGCTCACCTTGAACTGAAGAGCTAAGGGACAGCACCCAGGACAGAACCCAGAGTTCAAGCCGCACAATCAGGGGGAAAAAAAATTTTTTTACGCCTGGGACTTAGTGTAAAGCTCAGCAACAGAGTATAAAAGTCCATGGGTTCAAACCCAGCATCACAATAATGATGATATTAAAATTAAAATATGTACATGACATTTGCTTCACTTTCCTCCCCCTTGGAGACCTTCTGCCTATCAAATAACTCACTTGGGCCATTTTTTGTGCTGGTACTAGATCACTCAAGGCCTCACACTATTGCTTTTCCACACAGAAATGGTGCTCTACCTACCACACATCCAGTTTCACTTGGCTGTTTTACTGACTCTCTATAACCTGTCGGTGTTTTTGATGCTAGTCTCCTAGTAGCAGCTGTTAGTGCTGTGAATCACTCCATCCCACGTGACACTGGGGGATTCATTCAAAATGTAATTCTGACAGGGGGAAGGAGGCTGCGGGTGACTCAGTGCTTGCCCATCATGTGTGAGGCCCCAAGTTCATCCCTAGCATTGAAGAGATGTATGTGTGTTTGAGTAGGAGGGAAGAAATACAATCCAAGAGAACTTTCCAGAAAGGGTGTGGTGTTCATAATTTTATATTTCCCCCACTTCAGGAAATTTAAAGCCGCACAAATAGAAATAAAGAATTCTGTAGAGAGGATGGGATTACAAATAAATAAAATAATTACATGATGGAAGTCAAAGTTGGACAGGAAAGGGGTACACAAACTAGGTTGAAAAGCTGTCCTTTAAAAAAAATCTCCAGGTACCAATGATTCATGCCCATAATCCTACTTACTCAGGAGGCTGAGATCTGAGAATCAAAACCAGTCAGTGCAGGAAAGTCTAAGTTTGTGTCCAAGTAGCCTCCCTCAAAAAAACAAAGCCAGAAGTATTGCTGTAGTTCAAGTGATAGAGCACCAGTACTTAGCAAAACAATAAGTAAGGGACTGAGTTCGTGGCACAGTAATAGAACCAAAAAAAAAAAAAAAAACCACTTTCCTCCAGGAAGAGAAGAAAAAAAAAGAAATATGGGGAACAATATTAGCCAGAATACTGTAGGATTTCCCTTCTGAAAGGAAGAACAAAGGGAAACGCCTTTGTCCCCTTACCACTGATCCACCATGTACTCAGCCAGACACAGTGGTTATCCTGGCTCACCTGCCACACATTACAAACATACCCTAACACTTGTAAAGATGCTTCTGCCCTTTCTCAGTCTCCCTCAATTTGAAACTCTATGTGAGCACTAACAAAGTGCTCACTGAGTACACAGCCAAATTAATTTCCCAGAGCAAAAGACCTAGTTGGGGCCCTGATCCCGAGCCCCCAAAATCAGACCTCCGCCAGGGGATGTCCAGACTAAGTTCAGAGGTCACAACTAACAGACCTCTTTCTAGGGTACCTCATCAGGTGGCCAGAGAACAGAAGAGACTAGAAGTACAATCGAAAAATTATTAGAAGAGCTGAGCAGCCTGTGAAAGGATAACACAACCCCTGAGGTCAAAGAGGTGACACAGTTATGGCCAAAGACAAAACCTGGGTTCAGGGAGGCAGCAGCCAGCATTGTAATGAAGTCTGGCAAACCTGCTTGCTGGGTGAGCAGCCCTAACCTCACCATTCAAGCCATCCCAGGGTTCTGGGCTCCCCAATAATAGAAATAAACAAGATGCTAGAGGTCACTCACATAATGTAAGAGGCCTAGGAAGAGTACTGATCAATAAAAAGTAAAACAAAATTTGAAAGGGAAGGTATTGTCTTTTGCCACAATTTGGACCTTGAATGTCCCCCACATGTTGGAAGACAGTCCCCAGCCCCTTACACTATCAGAAGGTGGAAGAATCGTTAGAAGGTGGGACCTGGTGGAAGGAAGTTAGGTCATTGGGGATGTAACCCAGAAGGGGATATTAGGACCCTAGTCCCTTCCAAACTGTACCTCTGCTTAGCTCCACCCTGATGTGCTGCCTCACCATCAGCTAAAAGCAATGGATCAACAGACCATGCCCTAAAAACCATAACACAAAAGAAACTTTTCTCCCTTATAAGCTGGTCATCTCAAATATGTTGTCATACTGATAGAAAACTGGCTACAACATTCTCATTCTATAAATATACAAGTAAATTAAACTGCACAAGTGTTATGGAATAAATCATGTTCCTCCAAATTCATACACTGGAATCTCTAAGTTCAAACCCCAGTACATCTAAAATCTAAATAAATGAAATTTTTTTAATGTTTTAAGAAAAAAAATCTCATTTCCCAGTACCCTAGAATGTATTTAGAGGGCCTCTAAAAAAAAGAGGTCGTATGGACAAGCCCCAACCAATATGACCAATGTCCTTAGAAGAAGATGAGATTAATATGGACACTGGTGGCTCACACCTGTTATCCTGGCTACCCCGGAAGCTAAGATCTGAGGACCGTGGTTCAAAGCCAGTCTGAGAAGAAAGGCTATGAGATTCCTACATCCAGGTAAGCAGCAAAAAGTAGGAAGCAGAGGTGTGGTTCAAGAAATAGTGTGTGCCAATCTTGAGGAGAGAAAGTCAAATGAGAGTGTGAGGCTCTGAGTTCAAGCCTAGTAGTGGGAAGGAGAAGGAGGAGGAGGAGGAGAAGGAGAAAGAAAAAGAAGAAAAGAAGGAAAAAAGGGAGAAGAGATTAAGACAGACATAGACACACTCAAAGTGCCAACCAAGTTAGGACACAGTGGGAAGTTGGCACCTACAAACCAGAAGAGACCAATCCTACTGACACTTAAGACTTCCAGCCTCCAGAACACTGAGAAAAATGTGTGGCTTAAGTGCCCATTGTGGTGCGTATTGTTAGGATTGCCCCAGAACACTAAGGCAATGCTCTGGTCTGAGACATTACTTCCTAAAACAGCCCACAGCAACAGTGGTAAAGGCTACATTCAGGTGCTGCTTGAATATTCCACATGCTTCACACATACAAGCCACACTGTCACCAGAATCCCAATAGCTGCCACTTCATCATCCACAGCAAGCACAGGCGCAAATTCCACCATTCTTTTCTATATCACATGCCTAGCATCATCCTACAGGCAAAGGGGAGGGATCCGGCCTTGAGGCCCCAGGACCTATGCTCCTGCCGACCCCAAAATAACCCTCCACACCAGAGTACCAAGTGTACACAGTGGTGCAAAAGAAAGAGAACCAAACAGTGACCCCTGAACCTACTATCTGATTTCACAGCAGATCTTCCCCTCCTTTACCATCTTCTCTCTCATCATCCAACTGTGTGTCAAAGCTGTTTTAAAGTTCTACACATTGTCATAGAAGGTGTCAAGTAACACAGGTGGTATTCCCTTTTGCAGGAACCATCACTCCATAGCTGACCTTGACATGAGACTCTCTGACCCCTGGAGGCTGAGACAAGCCTTCCATTTGGAAATCTCTCCTAACCAAACTCTGAAGAAGATGGTGACCTGCACTCAGGAGCCACACTGATTGTCTGGAAGACTAATTTTAAAAGCCTTCCAAGTTGGGTATTGGTGGTCATGCCTATAATCCTAGCTACTCAGAAAGCTGAGATCTGAGGGTCTAGGTTTGAAGACAGCCCAGGCAGAATCCAAAAGACTCTTATTATCAATAAATAAAAATAAAAATGGGGCTGGGAAGGTGGCTCAGTGGTAAAGTGCGTTGCTTTGCATGCATGAGGCCCTGGGTTCAATTCCTCAGCACCACATAAGCAGAAAAGCTGGAAGTGGCGCCGTGGCTCAAGTGGTAGAGCACTAGCCTTGAGCTGAAGAGCTGAGAGACGATGCCCAGGCCCAGAGTTCAGCCACCCCTCCCTCCAAAAAAAAAAAAGGCTGGACATTTCTGGTTGTGAGACTCTCATCTCCAAGTAACCAACAAAAAGCCAGGAGTGGAGGAATGGCCGAGTAGTGGAACACCAGCCTTGAGCAAACAGCTGAGGTAGGACCCAGGCCCTGAATTCAAGCCCAGCAAACACAAAAATCCTTCCAGGAAGTCCTTTTCTGCAGCAGAAGACACACAGAGACCATGAAGAGAGGGCTGCTGTGAATACAGGTCTGCAGTCATTCCCTGGGTACTCCTGGGAAGAGGAAGTGACGAGGTAGCTCCCTTGCTGGACACAGACAGAGGAGGATGACACAGCCTCCTGTCATCTGGGCAGGCAGATAGAGCAAGCCACTTTCTCCTTGGGAGCTGACGCCCCTCCTCCACTGTGCCCTGCAGATCAGGCTCCTTGGGAGGGGCCAGGAGCAACAGGGCTGCCCTTGTTCCTTGCAGGTTCCACAATCTGGTTTTCATTGAATGGAGTTTTCAGTGCTCTCCCACCACATTTTTCTTTAATTATGATAAAAGAGAGTAACTTAATCAAGCATAAATCCTGTTGAAATGAACAGGAGAAAATAAGGGGGTTAACGTGGAGAAGGGGGAGGGTGGAAACGTGGCCCACAGGTCTTGTGGATTTAGGAGAGAGCCTGCAGGAGCTGCCAAACCAGCCATTAAAAACCAAGGCTGGTTCCCACCCAGAATCCAGTCTAGAAGCCTGCTACAAGAAGAAGAAACAAAGACCAGGCACCACCTGCTTGATTAAGGTGCCTAGGAACAAAGAAACAGTTCACCAAGCTGTCCCCACGGGCAGGACTCAAGTTCCTACAGACCCCTCTGTCCCACAATAAAGGCTGACCAGGGGAGGGATGCAGAGGTCATGCTTACATGTGTTCACATATATGTGCAGGCATGCTTACAGCAGCAAGCAGCAGAGGTTCTCAATGTATCTGATAGCCTAAAGCCAAAGGAGCAATAACTCCTGGGTTGGGGGAGGTGGCGGGGCTAGAAATACAGAATGCCAGCTGGGTGCTGGTGGCTCAGGCTTATAATCCTACCTACTCAGATGGCTGAGATTTGAAGGTTGAAGTTCAAAGCCAGCCTGGGGAAGAACAAGTGTATGAGATTCTTATCTCCAATTAACCAACAAAAAAGCTGGAAATGGAGCTGTGGCTCAAATGGTAAAGCACCAGTTTGAGCAAAAAAGCTAAAGGACACACACACACACACACACACACACACACACACACACACACACAATCACACAATCACACAATCACAATCCCAGGCCAGAACTACAGAATCAAATGCACTTGATAATGGAGAACAGAGCTAGGCTGGGAAATCTGTACTTAAGAAGACATCTGGTGTACAAGTCGTTATGTTGAAAAACGAACTTTACAACTTTGGTGGGGAGGGGGGCAGGATATGGGAAGGGATAGAAAGGGGAAACAAAGGAGGAAGCAACAATGCTTGATAAGAAATGCACTCATTACCTTGCCCATGTAATTGTAAGTCCTCTGTACAGTATTTTCATAATAAAAAAAGAAAACAAAAGAAGACATCTGGGACTGGGAAGGTGGCTCAGTAGTAGAGTGCATGCAAGAGGCCCTGGGTTCCATTCCTCAGCACCACATAAGCAGAAAAAAAAAAAAGTGGTGCTGTGGCTCAAGTGGTAGAGCGCTAGCCTTGAGCTGAAGAGCTGAGGGACAGTGCCCAGGCCCAGAGTTCAGGCCCACGACCGGAACCCCCCCCTCCAAAAAGAAAAAAAAAAAAAAAGAAGAAGACATCTCTCCCACCTCCTCCCCCAAAGAACCATCCAGTCTCAAGTTTAGAAATTGCTCTTACATCAGAGTATATATCTTCCATTCATAGAAGCAGAGTGTCGATTTAAAAGGTAAGACCACAATTGCATCTTTTCATTGAAGGAGTCATTTTGTGTGCTTACTATAAAGAGCTCTTAGCTCTCAGGGCCTCAACAGGCCACAGGAATCCTAAGTACGAATGCAAACCAGTGCATTTGGCCTCCATAAGGATGCTTCGAGTGTCTCAAGCTTCCAGATGAGAAAATTGGAGCACAAAAGGGCTCAGCCCCATAATCTACCAGAGGCAGGTCCAGGAGTCCAAGCTGGCATCTGGCTCTACACATCTGTCTAATCCACACACAGTGCCAGGTACTATACAGGATTCATTTCAGGTAAGCAGGACAGTTGTCCCTACTAGATAGTGATCTCTGAGAAAGGCCCTAGGGTCAGAGAGTTTTGAATCAAGGTAGGCCTGGACTAAAATCCAGGACTCTGAAATTCCTGGAGAGAACACACAATAAAGGCCCTAAGTTGTGTGTAACTTATCCCTTCCCAGAAGGAACATTTGGAAGTTTCTCCTTCACAGAACTCAGGAAGTTGAGAGTATTTTCTGGAATCTTCTCCTCTAGATTGAAGAGAACAGTGCCTCCCTTTGATAACAAAATGGTGTCAGAGCCACACAGAAATATGAATTTCCACTTGTAAAACCAACACCAAGAAAACCACACCAAGAGACTTTATCTCTAATTAACCACCAAAAAGCTGGAAGTAGAGGTGTAGTTCAAGTGGTAGAGCACCAGCCTTGAGCAAAACAGCCAAGGGACAGTGTCCAAGCCCTGAGTTCAAGCCCTAGTATATGCACCAAAAAATAGAGGAGAGGAGAGGAGAGGAGAGGAGAGGAGAGGAGAGGAGAGGAGAGGAGAGGAGAGGAGAGGAGAGGAGAGGAGAGGAGAGGAGAGGAAATACAGGGGAGAGGAAGAAAGGGGAGAGGACAGAAAACAGAAAGAAAGGAAGAGAGAGAAAGAGAGAGAGAGAGAAAAGATGCTCACAAAATGAGAGTATATATTTTCAAAGCATATGTTTGACAAAGGACTTCTAGGTGTGTTACAAAAACAATAGTGCAATGGGCTGTGTCTGCATCTCTTCTGAATCTCTATGTTGAATCTCTAGGCCACTATGAGATGGTATTGGGGGTGTGCCCTTTGGAAAGTAATTAGATTGAGAAATCATGTAGGAGTAATGGGAGTAATAGTCCTTATAAGAAGAGCACTAGCCTTAAGCTGAAGAGCTGAGGGACAGCGCTCAGGCCCAGAGTTCAGGAAAAAAAAAAAAAAAAAGACCGACCAAAAAAAAAAAAAAGACACCAGACAAGTGGGGCGCGCCGTGGCTCATGCCTGTAATCCTAGCTACTCAGGAAGCTGAGATCTGAGTATAACAGTTCAAAGCCAGCCTGGACAGAATAGTCCGTGAAACTCTTATCTCTAATAAACTACCAGAAAACCAGAAATGGCGCTGTAGCTCAAGTGGTAGAACACTAGCCTTGAGCTGAAGAGCTGAGGGACAGCGCTCAGGCCCAGAGTTCAAGCCCCATGAGTGACCCCCCCCCCCCAAAAAAAAGAGAGAGAGACCAGAGGCTGGGAAGGTGGCTCAGTGGTAGAGCGCTTGCCTTGCATGCATGAGGCCCTGGCTTCAATTACTCAGCACCACATAAGCAGAAAAGGCTGGAAATGGCGCTGTGGCTCAAGTGGTAGGGCGCTAGCCTTGAGCTGAAGATCTGACAGACAGTACCCAGGCCGAGTTTAGGCAGGCACCACGACTTGCAAATAAAAAGATGAGACCAGAGCTCCACCATTCAAAGACACAAGGAAGGCAGCCTTGCTGGCACTTTGATCTTGAATTTACAACCTCAGTATTGATGAGAAATAAATTTCTGTTGCTAAGCCATCTTATCTACAGTGTTTGTTTGGTTAGGACAGCCCAAGCTAACACGACCACTTACAACTAAATCATAAAAGATAAATTACTCAGTCAAATTATGATCCCAAGGATCTACACAGCAACTTTTCCTCTCCCACAAAAAACATATACACGGAAAATAGACAAATGAAAGTGTTTAACCTAATTAGCTACTTATGAGATGTAAATCAAAACAATGAAATATTTCATATCTTCTAGGATGGTTCTGATCAAGTATGTGTGTGTGAGAGGGAGAGGGAGAGGGAGAGACAGACAGACAGACAGACAGACAGAGGTGGGGAGAGGGAGATGGAGTGAGAGAGAGAGAGAGAGAGAGAGAGAGAGAGAGAGGGATGGAGGGAGGGAGGGAGGGAGGGAGGGAGGGAGGGAGGGAGAGAGGGGAAAAGGGAGAAGGAGAGGGAGAGGGACAGAGATGGGGAGAGATGGGGATACTGAGGACTGAAGTTAGGGCCTCAGGCTTAATAAGCAGGCACTCTACCACTTGAGCCACACCTCCAGCCTCAGAGCTAATTTTAAAAGATACAAAATAGCAAGGGGTAGATGTGGAGAAAGTGGAATCCTCATACACTGGGGATGGAACCCTTCTGACTCTTAAAACATAGAGTTAACATATGCCAAACAATTCCATTCCTAGGTAGTTTTTTGTAACATGTACTGAAATGTTAACAGACATGGTATTCTAACTGCCAAAAAGTGGAAAATCAAGTATCTACTTACTAATAAATAAACAAAATGTGCTATGTCAACACAAATGAAATAAGATTCAGCCACGAAGAGAATGAAGTGAGCATATGTTACAATATGGATGAAGCGGGAAACATGAAGCCAAGAAGGCAGGCACAAAGCCTGGATAGTGGTTCATGTCTCTAAGCCCAGCACTCCAAAGGCTGAGGCAGAGGGATCACAAGTTCAAGAGCAGCCTGCATTATATGATGTTTCCTGGCATACTTAGTTATGTTACTTATCTCAAAAAATTAAACCAAGAAGCTGGCCATCACAGACCACGTGTAGTATTTATGTGAAATGTGTAGAATAAGTAAAACCACAGAGACAAACGGGACATTACTGGTTGGTGAGGGCTTGGGCAAGATGAGAGAAAAGGGGTGATGAACACTAAGCATGCAGTTTCATTTTGGAGTGATGAAAATGGTCTAAAATTGATTGCCATTGGACTAGAAGCATGTGTTAGAGGACTAACCATTAGCAGAAAGGGCTGAGGAGAAGTAGAGTCTCTGAGTTCAAAACCTGGTACTCAAGAAAAAAAAAAAAGATTGACAGTTGTATACTTTAATGGTGAATTACATTCTACGTAGACTACCTCAAAGTGTAACAACTACTAGAACATGTAACAGTGATATACATAATCAGAGCATTCAGAAGATGGAAGCAGGAAGATTACCAGTTTGAGGCAAGCATGGGTTACACAGCCTGGCTCTGTCTCAAAAAATATTTTTTATTAATGTTAGAGCCAGGTGCCAGTGGTTCCCACCTTTAATCCGAGTTACTCAGGAGAACTGAGGGTCACAGCTCTGAGATAACCTAGGTTAGAAAGTCGAGAGACTCTTTTTTTTTTTTTTTTGTCGGTCATGGGGCTTGAACTCTGGGCCTGGGCGCTGTCCCTCAGTTCTTCAGCTCAAGGTGAGCACTCTACCACTTGAGCTATAGCACCACTTCCAGTTTTCTAGTGGTTGGAGATAGGAGTCTCATGGTCTTTCCTGCCTGGGCTGGCTATGAACCCCGATCCTCAGATCTCAGCCTCCTGAGTAGCTAGGATTACAGGCGTGAGCCATCAGCACCCCGAAGTCTAGAGACTCTGATCTCCAATTTATCATATATTTTTTTTTAAGCCAGAAGTAGAAGTTGGCTCAAGTGATAAGAATTCCAGCCTTGAGCAAAAAACTCATGGACAACACCCATGCCCTGAGTTCAAGCTCTAGGACCAGCACAAAAAAGAAAGGAGGGGAGGAAAGGAGAAGGGAAAGGAGGGGAGGGGAGGGGAGGGGAAGGGAGGGGAGGAGAGGAGAGGAGAGGAGAGGAGAGGTGAGGAGAGGAGAGGAGAAGAGAGGAGAGGAGAGGAGAGGAGAGGAGAGGAGAGGAGAGGAGAGGAGAGGAGAGGAGAGGAGAGGAGAGGAGAGGAGAGGAGAGGAGAGGAGAGGAGAGGAGAGGAGAGGAGAGGAGAGGAGAGGAGAGGAATCTAATTTCGAAATGGAAGGGAAGAGGAACAGACTCAGGCAACTATAAAAACTAGTGAATTCAGATAAAGATATAGATGAGCTGGTATGTTAGCTTTCTATGGCAGTGGCAAACTATTAACAACTTAAAAGTAGAAAAGGTTTATTTTGGCTCTGTTTCAGAAGGCTCAGTCCATTGTCACTTGGCCCTGTTGCACTGGACCTGCAGAGGTACAGTCCATCATGGTGGAGCATGTGGTGAAGGACTAATCCCCTCACGGAAGAGAGTGCGGGTAAGACAGAAAGAAGCTGGAGTTTCTCTCAGTGGCACAGTCCCCAAAACAGAACTTCCTTCCACTAGGCATCACCTCATTGTGTGTGTGTGTGTGTGTGTGTGTGTGTGTGTGTGTGTGTGAGAGAGAGAGAGAGAGAGAGAGAGAGAGAGAGAGGAGAACTGGTATTGGAGATTGAATTCAGGACAAGGATGCCCATCCCTTAGTTTTTTCACTCAAGGCTAGAACTCTACCATTTGAGTCACTCCTAACTTATGGCTTTGTGCTGGCTAATTGGAGACAGGGGTCTCATGGTCTTTTCTGCTCAGGTTAGCTTTGAACTATGACCCTTAGACCCCAGCCTCCTGAATAGCTAAGATTACAGGCATGAGCCACCAGCACTCAGCTTAGGCCTCATCTCTTAATGGTTTCCATCACCTCCCAATAGCATCAAAGGCAGGGGCCAAACACATGGTCTTGGAGTGACATTCCAGATCCAAGCTACAGCAGCAAGCATGAGAGATGAATCCTCAAACCCCTTAAAAATGCCAGGATCCCATCTCTATCCAGATGTACACATTAATGTCTTTCCTTATTTTTTTTTTGGGGGGGGGGGGGATCCGGTCGTGGGGCCTGAACTCTGGGCCTGGGCACTGTCCCTCAGCTCTTCAGCTCAAGGCTAGTGTTCTACCACTTGAGCCACAGTGGCACTTCCGGCTTTTTTCTTTTTGCTTATGTGGTGCTGAGGAATCGAACCCAGGGCCTCAGGCATGCAAGGCAAGCGCTCTACCACTGAGCCACCTTCCCAGCCTCCATGTCTTTTCCTTTAATACACATCTGTGTTCCTTAATTGTCTGACTCAACCTGAAAGACCCAGAACTCATGGTTAGATTGTCCAGGTTACAGAATGGTGCCCTGGGAAATGGATCTTTGTGTTTCTGACTGGATTTTAGACAGTCCAGGCCTGGTTCTTAAAATGAGCCATTACCCTAAGGACTCTAGGCCCACTCATCCTCCAGGAGGCCGTGAACCTGGGCCATGGATATCGGACCTCCCGACAGACAGGAAATAGGAACACTGTCAATGAACAGGGTGAAGGGATGAAAGGTCCAGTCCTGAAATTAAGAGCTACAGTCTTAATTATGTCTTAGACATGTTATAATTCTTCCTGCCAAAGTCTGCTGTCATAGATCAAAGTGTACGAAGGGCTTTGGGTTGTGAAAATCACATGAATCAAGATGTCTGCGGCATCTGTGGTGAGCTGACCACCTTGCCAGGGTGGTCTCACTCACAGCTCCTTTCCAAGCAGAGGTCCTGAGAATCTGCTTCCAAAGGACTTGAAGACGATGGCTGGGTTTCAGGCCAGGCTCATTTTAGACAACTCACTGTAAAAATAACCTGAGCACCTGAAGAGCAGATAAATCACATCTCAGTAAATTCAAACGTATTCTATGTTGTATTTATGTCACTGTTATACATCTTCCTTCTGTCTGCACTAAAAGGGAAGATCTTGAAGACAAAACTCTTTTAACAATATTTTAACCCAAAGCTTCTTTTGTTTCGGTGCCAGTCCTGGGGCTTGAATTTAAGACCTGGGTGCTGTCCCTGAGCTCCTTTTGCTCAAGGCTGGTGCTCTACCACTTGAGCCACAGCCCTATTACCTGCTTTTTTGGTAGCTGAATAGAGATATGAGTCTCACAGACTTTCCTGTCCAGCCTGGCTTTGAACCATGATCCTCAGAGCTCAGCCTCCAGAGTAGCTTGGATTACAAGTATGAACCAAGAGCATCTGGCTGTCACATAGTTTCTTGTTTGGGGGGATTTCTTTTGCTCAAGGCTGGTACTCTACCACTTGAGCCTCCTCCACTATCAGCTTTTTACTGTTTAATTGGAGATAAAAGTCTTAAACTCTCCTGCTTGAGCTAGCTTTGAACTGCTATCCTCAGATCTCAGCCTTCTGAGTAGCCCAGCTCCAAAGGTTTCTTAAGTGGGAATTTTTTCCTCAACAGCTGCCATATTCCCAGAGTTTTCTGTAATTTATAAAACTTTCAACATATAAGGTAATACTAAAATATTTTTCAATATAATTTTCAAATACAGTAACTCTTCATTCTAATAGTTTATAAACTTTCATGAGTTCTTTCACAGGACAAGGGGTAAACCACATGAAGGATATGGCTACTCTTAAACATACCAATCTACAATTTATACACCTGCAACCAGGAAGTGACACCTCAAAACAGCTCTCAGAGTAGGGACTCAGGAAATCAAATGACTCAACTGTGAAGCTGTATTTGCTTTTTCCTTTAACTGAAAAAGGAAGTACTTTTGTAACTATAGTTTGAATAACTACCTTCCAAGGAGTGTCCAGCCTATGGGATTACTAAGAGGGTGGGTAGGAATCCTTTAAGACATGCGCCTTAGTGGGAAAAAGAAGAAGGTTACTGAGGATGTGCCCTTCAAAGTGACACGGAAACCCTAAGATTTCCTTCTTCTCTTTCTTCCTGGCTACCAGTGTCTGAACATCCTCTTACACCATGAATTCCCATGATGCTCAGGTTCACTGCCATCCCCACAGACCAAGAGATGACAGACTGAACCTCTAAAGTCATAAGTCAAAGTAAGCCTTCTTTCTGTAAGTTGACTATCTTCAGTATTTTGTTACAATAACAGACATGGGGCTAATATGCTTTGATAGCATTTACTGTCTCCCTCTTTGAAAATTAAGATATAAAGTCAAAGAAGTGGTGATCTCATGTAAATACTAGATAGACAAGTGGCTGCCTGAGGCTAGGGGTCTGGGTAGGAGATGAGGAACAAGAATATGTTGGACACAAGCCTCAGACTGAGTTAGTGTTGCATTACACTGCATGGTGACTACAATGAATAGTATTATAGATTTCAATACCAGCTAACCAGCCACTTGAATCTTCTTCCTTGTAAGAGAGAGAGATAAATAGAAATGAAAACATAACATTTGTACCCTATAAATTATGCAATTATTATTTGCAAGTAAATAAATGGGGGCACTGTCTTTGTAGGAGTCAAACATGGAAGGAGGAGTTGCTTCTTTTTGTTGTTGTTGTTGTTGTTGTTATTGTTTTTATATTATTTTTCTGGATATAGAGCCTCACCAAAAAAAAAAAATCTATCTTCCTCTCTCTTGCCTCAGCTTCCTGAGTGCTGGGATTACAATTAATCACTATCATGCCTTGACTAATAGCTTCATCTTTAAAAAGCATACCAAGTCACCAAAAATTAAAAAAGCATACCAAGTAACCAAAGGCAATTAGGTAAATATAATCTAAGCAAGAAAAAAATAGCTTTCTATGGATTAATTCTTTACTACTCTTTAAAAAACTAGACCAGGGCAGAGATGACATTTCATTTTCAAAATATGGGCCATGACATAAGACCACCTGAACCAATAATGGCATAATGTATGAGACTCTCCTTTACCTTTTGATTAGACACATGGAAGGTGGATGCTGTAAAAAAAAAAAAAAAAAAAAACTTTGGGGGCTGGGAAGGTGGCTCAGTGGTAGAGGGCTTGCCTTGCATGCCTGAGGCCCTGGGTTCGATTCCTCAGCACCACATAAGCAGGGGAAAAAAGCAGGAAGTGGCACTGTGGCTCAAGTGGTAGAGCGCTAGCCTTGAGCTGAAGAGCTGAGGTACAGCGCCCAGGCCCAGAGTTCAGGCCCACGACCGGACCCCCTCCCCCCCCCAAAAAAAAAATCTTGTTTCTTTGGCAGTTGCCTGACCTGCCTAAGATGACTTATGAAAAAAGAGAAACTGTCTAATTTTAAAGTGGCTAACTATGTTTAATAGGATTCTACTTTAAAAAATGAAAGTAATATGAAAGACATTTCATTTTAACTGCTACACGGGGTATTTCTTTAACATGGGATGGCATCCAAATTTAGCAACACACATTGAAAAGGGGCCTTGGATCATGACATTTCAAGTTGAGATCAAGTTACAATAGTGGTGCTATGTGAAAATGCTTCACAATAAACTAGAAAGCAAGCCAGCTGCTTGCTTTAAAGAGTAATTTTCACTGTTGGCTCACACTTGTAATTCTAGCTACTCAGGAGGCTGGGATCTGAGGATTCCAATTCAAAGCTAACTTTTGCTGTAGAAAAGTCCATAAAACTCTTTATCTTTAACCAACAAAGGCCGAAAGTGGTAGTCTGGCTCACGTGAAGAACTCCAGTTAGAATGAAAAAATAAATAAATAAGCAAGAGCTTGAGGCCTTAAGTTCAAATTCCAATACTGGCATGAAAGAAAGAAGAAGGAAGGAAGGAAGGAGGAAGGAAGGGAGGGAGGGAGGAAGGAAGGAAGGAAGGAAGGAAGGAAGGAAGGAAGGAAGGAAGGAAGGAAGGAAGGAAGGAAGGAAGGAAGGAAGGGCGGAGAGAGAGAGAGAGAAAGAGAAGAAAGAAAGAAAGAGAAGAAAGAAAGAAAGAAAGAAAGAAAGAAAGAAAGAAAGAAAGAAAGAAAGAAGAAAGAAAGAAAGAAGAGAAAGAAAGAAAGAAAGAAAGGAAGAAAGAAAGGAAGAAAGAGAGAGAAGGCAGGGAGGGAGGGAGGGAGGAAGGCAGGCAGGCTGGGAGGGAGGGAGGGAAGGGAAAGAAGGAAGGAAAGAGGGAGGGAAAGAAAGAGGAAGGAAGGAAGGAAGGAAGGAAGGAAGGAAGGAAGGAAGGAAGGAAGGAAGGAAGGAAGGAAGGAAGTAGCAGAGCACACTTGTATTATGCCCTTGATGCTAGGGCAAAAAAAAAATCTAATTAGCTAACACTTTCATGGACTTAATTTTATTATAAAAATATGTATTAAAGAGTTGGAAGGCTAGAAAAGATAAACAGGCTCTACCCAGGGGTGGATCCTACTAGGAAGGCGTTGGAGGAACAAGGAAGATGAAAGAAGATGAATATGGTTAATGTAGATCGTTCGCATCTATAAAAATAGAATAATTTGCAGGGCGCCAGTGGCTCACCTCTGTAATCCTAACTACTCAGGAGGCTAAGCTCAAGGTTGGCCTGGGCAGGGAAAGTCCATGAGACTCTAATCTCCAATTAAACACCAGAAAACCAGAAGTGGCACTGTGGCTCAACTGGAAGAGTGCTAGCCTTGAGCTGAAGAGTTCATGGACAGTGCCCAGGCCCTGAGTTCAAACCCCACAACTACCCAAAAAAAAAGCAAAAGACAAAAAACCAAGGGCTTAATTCTTATAGTTCTGGAAGCTGGGAAGTCCAAGGTCAATGTGCCTATATTTGACAAGGGCCTTTATGGTGCATCACGCTATGAGAGCAAGAGAAGGGGAAGGAATGGGAGAGGAGGGGAAGGAATGGGAGGGGAAGGGAAGGAGGGAGGGGAGGGAAAGGGGGAGGGAGGAGATAGCTGTTTGCAGGAATATACAAATAAGTATATCTTTCCCATTAAAGAAATACAGAAAACAACCAAGTCTCTTGTTTATTTCTGCATTTTTCATTTTTTCCCTGTTCTTCATTCTCTTGAACTCAAGCCCCCCTTATAGTGCTTTGAAGGTAATGACAGAGGTGACAACAGGGGTCTGCAGGAGCTTAACCCTGAGAAGAACCTGCCTCAGTAGAGGATCTACAGCCCAAGTGAGTCTCTCTCTCCCCCCCCTTCCTCTCTCTCTCTCTCTCCCTCTCTCCTTTTATGTCTGTCCATCTTCCAACCACTTGATCCAGACATGAGCATATTCAAGATGCAACAGGGGTGGCTAAAGCCCAAGGGTTTGGGCTAGAAGACTGAAACCCAAGCTCCCAGAGAACTGGAAAAATACCAGAGAGATGATAGAAAAGGGAAAAATGCCAAAAATGGGAAGAAAAAAAAAAATCCCTTCAGGTTGTTTATAAACTTCTGAGGCCACCCATGAGCTGTGCATATGTACCTCTGCCCCCAAACAGACGTTAAGACTAGAACTGCAAAACAGAGCACCACAAAGACCCCGGACTGGCCACAGGGAGGACAGGCATGGGACAGATCCAAACAGCACTACAAAGGCTTGGAGGTGACATCAGTACCACAAACATAGACTGCTGTTGGGAACTGAACCCAAACATATCAACTGCCTTAGATCAACAAACAATATTCATCCAAAAGGTAAAGAACACCCAGAATCTAATAACCAAAATTGAGAATCTCTATGACAGAATCCAAATATACCTCATATAAAAAGATCTAAGAAAATTTTAAACAATACTGATTGGTCATTAATAAGATGTTTCAGATGTTGCAACCATCTGACAGAGACTTCAATACAGCTATTATTAAAATGCTGAAACAAGATACAAAAATTGAAATGTTTATATCTTGGGAAAGGTATAAAATCTACAGAAACAGAAAATTGTAAATTTGAGAATGGAAACATCTAATAACTAAAAGAAAAACCTCCAAGAACAGGATCAAGACTTACATGGAGATTACTGAGAAAAGTCAATAAAAAGTACAGAATTGAGTTGGGCACCAGTGGCTCACGTCTGTAATGCACTCTGTAAATAGCAATTTCTTACAAACACAAGTTACACTAATGAGCAGCCCATTCCTCAGTATGCACTACAAAGAAAAGAAACCACACATGTGTGTTAAAACAGCTCTATTTATAATAACTAGAAATAACTCAAGTGCCTTTCAGAAAGTGAATGGACAAGCAGACCACAGGGCCCCCTATACAAGGGGTTATGATGAGCAACACAAAGGAATGGATGACTGACATTTTTCAATATCACAGGTGAATGGCATTAGTAGAATAGAGAACCTACCTTGGATGAGTCAATACTGTGTGATTTATAACATGTCATTCTTGAAAAGACAAAGTTACAGGATCAGAAGACAGGTTAGTGGTGAATAACACTCATGACTGGGATCAAGGTGTCTACAAAGGGGTTCTGGGGGACAACAGAATCATTTTGTTTCCTGATCTTGGTGGTGACTGCACAAATTCATCTATATTTGTGTTAAAATTCATAGAACTCTATATAAAAAACCCAGTTTTACTCTATTAATTTAAAACTAAATGTTTGTACATGTGTGTGCATGCACACAGCCAATAAAGGGCCCTTGGCTTTTTCAGTAAAGCTTGGCACTCTACCCACTTAAGCCACATCCCCATTTCTAGGTTTTTCACTGGTTAATTGGAGATAAGAGTCTCATGGACTATTTTGCCCCATGCTGACTTTGAACTAGGATCCTCAGATCTCAGCCTCCCGAGTAGCTAAAATTACGGGCATGATCTAGTGGTGCCTGGCATTTTCAGGAACTTTCGAGAAGAAAAAAACTTTTAAGGAAGAATTAGTGAACATTCCCTCAACTCCCACCAGTCATTGATTTACATCATTCCTGCAAAAGACAGCAGGAAGCAGTCAGCCACCTAGGGCCTGGGGGCTAAATGTGGCTCACTGCCTGATCTGAAACCCCAAGAATCCTTATTCCAGTTTTCAATGGTTCAAAACCAAAAGGAGATGCTGTGACACAGAAAGGTCATTTGTCCACAATAATGCTATAATAGGACATGTCATTTACCTCATATTATCTCTGGCTACTTTCACACCACAGAGTAGAACAGAATATTTGCAACACAGACACTCCCAAATCCTGGCTATAACTCCCTGGTTTTTTTACGGTAAAGGTTTACCAACCCTGATCTAAATTGAATAATTTAGTCATTAAATATGGAAACGTTGGGGTTTTTCTTGATTGATACCAACTGACCAAACAGTAGAACACTATACTCTGCCCTCAAGCGCCCTGTTTTTATAACCAAGGAAATTTGTTCACCACAGAGCAGAAGGGGTAGAGCATCCAGGCTGACAGAGGTCAGCAGTCAGGTGAGGACAAGGACAGCCAGGCCTACTCTCCGGTAACAACCCCCCTCATGCAGCTTCCCAAAGGCCAGGGCTTCAACACCTATCAATTTAACAAAGGAAAATGGATGTATGCTTACACCTTTCACTTATTTTTATGGTTCTTTTCTGGTTATGAACATTATTAGTCTTTCAATTCCTGAGCACTATAACCCACATCACTTTCGCAAGAGTGAAATATTTCTATAATGCCGAAAGCAATTCAAGATCAAAAGTTAATTTTTTTAATATTGAGTAAAATACTAAGTGCTGAAAGCAAAATGGCAAAAACCAAGGAGAAGGGAAGAAGGCGGGGGGGGGGGGGGGGAAGCCCTCTTATTTCAATAAATCTGGACAGCATTCTTCCATGAAGCTTGCCAACAGCCCAGAGCCACAGTTGGGGCCCTGATTTTGAGGGAAAGCCTGAGTTAGTATGTATGCTACACCTGGGAAAGATATGTATTCTAGTGTCACTCCATGAGCGAGGAAAACAGCAGACAAGTTCATCCTTTAGTGTCTGGAATACTATTTAGCAGAGTCAAAACCCAACCGTTTCACACTGACTCAAAGTAGTATTGTTCCGTAGTCGATTCTTCGATTTTTCGAAACATTCACAAAAGCAGCATTTACCTCCCAGAGGGCTGCAAACATCCAGGCTGAAGGACTTCCCCAGCTATAGAAGCCCTTGACTCTTTTAATAGACCCCCCACACACAATAAAGTGTCTCCCATCTTCTGAAGGCTAAGAAAAGACATCTTGGATTGGGCTGTACTGTGCAGTCTCTAACACCTCTTAATAGACAGCTCTGCCCTATTCTCTCTCTTCTGGCTGTACTTTCTCTGTTCACCATTGGTCTCTTCCATGTGCTGAGCAGCTGCTTGATGTATATATCACCATGTATGTGTTTCTCCATTTGTACCATTATCTGTCGTGTTCTCTTTTAGTCAATCTTTCCCATCTTACCATTAATTATCTACAGACATCAGCCGGCACTCACTCACTGTATAAAAGCTGACTGAACAAATCAACCTAAATTTGGACAGCCTGTAATGCTAGCTACTCAGGAGACTGAGATCTGAGGATTGCGGTTTGAAGCCAGCTAGGGCAGGAAAGTCTCTTAGACTTATCTACAATTAACCAGCACAAAGCCAGATGTGGAGGTGTGGCTCAAGTGACAGCACCTGCCTTGAGCAAAAAAGTCAAGTGACATCAAGGGACCCTGAGCCCAAGCCCCAGTATTAGCACAAGAGAAGAGAAGAAGCATGTGGGGGGCGGGGGGGGGGGGGAGTAATAGTTTCCTTACCTATAGCATGTGGGAAGCTTGCTGGCAATGGATTCTCATAGTTACAATACTGAGTTAGCTCTGTCTCCTTGTCATTTTAACAATGTGTAACTTTGACATCCCAAGCTAAGCAGCTGTTCTTCCAGAGGCTAGTACACTTCCCAAGATTCCCAGCACATCCAGTGTCAAACATCCCAGGGACACCGTAGGGAACAGCGGGTAGTATCTGCAACACATTTACAGTCAGTGTGTGCATCACTGTGGCCTTCTGTAAGGTCACTAATAAGTCAGCCTTTATCTCGGCATTCTCCATCCAGCCCCTGCCTCTGGCTCAGGGTGTTTAAAGACCAATCTACTAAATGCCTTGTACTGCAGACCATTCAGGAGGCATGCACAGACATGCATTTTATTAGGCACCTCAAAGACTGCACAGAAAATACAGAAGCATCAAAAGCAGTAACACCCTGTAGCAGATCTTCAGTTTAAATAGAGAACAAAAGCCTCACAGGAAAATAGCAGTGTATAATTGAAGTAACAAAAGGAAAAACCTAAGCCAGGCAATGGTGGCTCAAGCCTGTAATCCCAGCCAGTGAAGGGGCTGAGATCTGAGGATCATAGTTAAAAACTAGTCCTGGTAGAAAACTGTGAGAGAACCTTATCTCCAATTAACCAACAAAAATGCCAGGAGTGCAAGTGTTGCTTAAGTGGTAGAGTACCAGTCTTGCACAGAAAAGCCAAGAAAGAGTACAGGCCCCAAGCTCAGGCCCCAGTACAGGAGCAAAATGTAAGAAGGGAAGGGGTAAAAAGAGAAGGAGAAAGAAAAGGGGATGGAGACAAGATGGGGAGAGGAAGGGAGAGATGGAGAGGGACCTGGACATGGTTATACTTTACATACTGAGAAAAAATAAAAAATAAAGGCACCTTCGTGTGCTTTGCAAAAACCTAAGCAATTTGGGATACAAAGGGCCAAGTCTTCCCCCTTGATCACAGCATGATATATTTTTGACTGAAAGAAAATCATACCAAAGTTCTTCATGTTCCTGGGGACTTGGCTATTTAAGGTCATCATTTTCACTATCATCATATTCCTATTCTCCTTCAATCATGACAGTGGTGGGTTTGTCCCACCAATACCTTCCAACCCATTGTGTCTCCTTCATTTCTCTGAATAAAACAGCATGAAGGTTGCGGTTTTATTTATTTCATTTTTATTTTTTGGTTCCGGTCATAGGGCCTGAACTCTGGGCCTGAGCGCTGTCCCTCAGCTCTTCACCTCAAGGCTAACACTCTACCACTTGAGCCACAGCACCACTTCCAGCTTTTTTTTTTTTTCCTGCTTATGTGGTGCTGAGGAATCGAACCCAAGGCCTCATGCATGCAAGGCAAGCGCTCTACCACTGAGCCACCTTCCCAGCCCTTTATTTCCCTACCTCCATCATTTTGCACTTGGATAAAATTATATACCAGCTTATTATATCTAGTCTATAGCCCCTTTTGTCAGGTACTGGAAGCACTCTCAGAGCATTCAAAAGCAATAGACAAAGCCCGGTGCTGGTTGATGGTACCCACTTGTAATCTGAGGATTACAAGGCTGTGATCTGAGAACTACAGTTCAAGGCCAGTACAGCATACAAATCTGAGAAACTCCTATATCCAATTAACCAGGAAAAAAAAAAGCTGAAAGTAAAGCTGTGGCTCAGGTGGTAGAGTGTCAACATTAAGCAGAAAAAGGCAAGTAAAAACAATGAAGACCTGAGTTCAAGCTCTACAACCAACTCCAAAAATAAAAGCAATAGACAAGAGCACAGATCTGTCAGGTGCAATTCCAGAAGTTAAGTGAAGGTCACGTGACCCAAGGCAGACGCACATACCACTCCTCAGAAACACAGTGTGCCCAATCCAGCATTATATATGGCATGGAATTTATCCAGCATATAGCAATTGCACCCCAGTGTGAGCAGCCCACCCCACATCCGGACTCTTCCGTAAAGAGAAAGTGCCTTTGGGAAGGATTTCCATCCCCCTAGAAACTCAGGATGTAAATTATCTTTGACAAATTAACTTTCACTTCTCTTCAGAGATAAATTTGGAAATGGAAGCATTGAAGAGACTACATGAAAGGGCTTCCATCTGGTGGTCCTGTTGAATCAGGTGGACAAGTTGAGTTTCTTTGATTTGACGAAGACTTAACAACCTATAATTCAGTCTCTGCCTATATGAAATCAAGTCTGGGCATGAAAAGTGATAGCAGCCACCTGGAAGGGAACTAAGAAAGCCTCCAGCCCGGAGAAGGCACAGAAGAATTCCTGCCCAAGCAGGAAAGTCCATGAGACTCTTATCTCCCAAAAAGCCAGAAATGGGAGCTGTGGTTCAAGTGACAGAATGCCAGCCTTGAGTAAAAAACGCTAAGGGGCAGCAGCCAGGTCCTAAATTCAAGCCCTACTACCAGCACAATAAATAAATAAATGCACACTTAATTTCCATTCTTAGTTTATAAAATGTCATCTGATTCACAGCAGAGTTCTGGTAAAAGAATTTAGCCAGTATATTGGTCAGTTCTTCATTGCTGTGACAAAATAACTGAGGAAAATCAACCTATAAGGAGGAAAGATTTATTTTGGATCACAGTTTTTCAGATTCCAGACCATGGTTACTTGGCTCTGTTGCTCTGGCCTGGGACAGCACAGTCCATCCTGGTGAAACAAGGCTGTACACCAGAAGCAAGGGTCTGAGGGGGACAGGTCTTCATATTCCCTTCAAGGGTACACCCTCAATGACCTAACAACTTCATTAGGTCCCACTTCATCAAGTTTCTACCACCTCCCAATAATGATACAGACTCCATGACCAAACCTTCAATTCTTCCTTCTGTAGAACATTCCAGATCCAAACCACAACAGCTACCTTCTACTCAACCAATTGCTTTGAATATAGGAGGTGAAAAACATTCATAGCTGGGCATGGTGGCTCACACCTATAATCTCAGCTGCTTGAAAGACATAGATAAGGAGGATCACAATTCAAAACCAACCCAGACAAAAAGTTCACAAGAGTCCATCTCAATCAATGGCTGAGCATGATGGCATTCATTGTCATCCCAGCTATATGGGAGGCGTAAATATGAGGATCATGGTCCAGGATGAACTAGGAATAAACATAAGACCGTATCTCAAAAGTAACCAAAACAAAAGGACTACAAGTGTGGCTCTGATGGTAGAGCTCCTTCCTAGAATCACAAGGCCGTCAATTCAAACCCCAGTACCTTAAGAAAGTATTATATATATGTACACATATATGCATTACACACATATATTGCATATAAACTGTAAATATAAATTACATATATGCACATTACATAATAGATAATAAATTTAATACATATGCTTATAATTTATAATATATGTATTATATATACTGAACAAAACTATTTTGTCTTAGACATGTGAGAGAATAGTAATGGTATAAAAAGAGGAATAAAAAAGTATACAAGAAGGCGTGTTTTTTATCGAACTACCTTGTATGTATGTATTTGAATATCACAATGATCACCTTTCTAAAATTATACATTAATAAAATTCCATCTGTACTGAATATAAACATGTTTTTTTTTTTCTTGTCAGTATTCCTAAACAATACAATATTACAACTTTTCACATAGCATTTACATTTTCCAAGGGAAAAAATGATGTTTTGTTTTCTTGAAACAAGGTCTTATTACATAACCCAGGCTGGCTTTGAACATCCTGCACTGACTCCCAAGTGCTAGGATTATAATGTGTGTCCTGCAACTGTATTAAAAATAATATATTATATATGCTGGGTTCCAGTAACTCATGCCTGAATCCTAGTTACTTAAGAGTCTGAGATCCAGAGGATCATGGTTCCAAGCTAGCCCAGGAAGAAAAGTCTATGAGACTGTACCTCCAAAATAATCTGCAAAATAATCTGGTAGCATAGCTAAAATGGTAGAAAGACAACAGAGAAAACAGAAAAAAAATACAAGGCACAGTGTTCAAATTACAGTACTGGCAAAAACAAAAAGATATGTGATCTGGAGCACAAACAAAGGACAAAACACCAATAAAGGGATTCTAAATGTCAGGTTCATTAGAGAACAGTGAAGGTTAAAATATATATATTAAAAATCTCTACTTATCATGGCACCAGTACCTCACACTCTAGAAGGCTGAGAGCTGAGGGTGGAGGTTCAAAGCCAGGTTGGACAGGAAACTCATCTACAATTAACCAGCAAAAAGCCAGAAATGGAACTGTAGGACACACACAGACACAGACACACAGACACAGACATACACAGTCATACACAGACACAGACAGACAGACAGACAGACAGACAGACAGACACACACACACACACACACACACACACACACACACACACACACAGAGTCAAATTTCCAAATCACTTATTTTGTTTAAAAATCAACAAAGGAGGAGGCAACAATGCTTGATAAGAAATGTATTCATTACCTTGCACGTGTAATTGTAATCCCTCTGTACGGTATTTTCACAATAAAAAAAATCAGAACACTTAGCAAAGCTATTAGAAACTGATCCCAACAATAAGAAAAATGCAATTGTATGGATGAAAGAGAAAACTGTGAGCAGCAGTGGCTCACACCTGTAATACTAGTTTCTCAGGAGGATCTGAGATCTAAGGACTCAGGCAGGAAAATCCGTGCGACTCTTTATTTCCACTAAACCATCAAAAACCCAGAAATGGACCTGGGGCTCAAGTGGTAGAGTAGAAGACCTCAGGGATGGCATTCAAGTCCTGCAACCAAAGTAAGTGTGTAAGTGTGTAAGTATGTGTATGTGGGGGGGGGGGGGGAATTCATACTTGTTGTGGATTAGTGACTTCTCTAAAGGATCAGGCTGAACTTAACTGAAAATTTTCTGGGAAGGATCTTCCATTCTAGATGCCACTAAGAACATCTGTGACTTGTGGTAGGAGATCAAAATACTCAGCAGTCTGAAAAAAGTTCATTGCAACCCATATAGATAACTTTGAGGGGTTCAAGATTTTAGGATAAGAAGTAAGCGCACATATTGGAAAAACAGCAAGAGAAGTAGAATTCAAAGTGGAGCCAGAAGATGTGACTGAACTGTAACCACACAATAAAACAGATGAGGAGTCGATTCCTACAGATGACCAAGGGAAAATGGTTCCTTGAGGTGGAATCTACTCCTGGTAAAGATGCAGTGATAATGTTTAAATGACAACAAAGAATTTAGCATTACATAAATTTAGTACATAAAGCAGGATTTGAGGACTGGATCCAATTTGGAAAGTGGGTCTACTATGGGCAAAATACTCTGAAACAGCATGATAGAGAAACATGCTACAGAGAAATGTTTCCTGAAACAAGGTGTCAACCAATGAAGTAATCTGCTATGTTGTTTTATTTTCAAAAGCTGCCACAGCCAGCCAGCCTCCAATCATCACCATCAAATCAGCCAGCAATGGCATCCAGGCCAGAACCCCTGCCAACGGAAGGCTCAGATGATCCTTAGTGTTTTAAACAATGAAGTATTTAATTATATTCATTTTTTAGACATAGTACTATTGTACACTTAATAGATGCCAGTACAGTGTAAACATACTTTTTATATTGGGCTGGGAAACCAATAAGACTCTCACTATACTCTCTTTATCCCGATAGGCACTTTAATGAAGATGGTCAGGAACCAAACCCTCAGCATCTCCAAAGTATGCCTAGATCTGTGATTCTTCTGAAGTCTGTTCATAGACTGCATTATATCCAAACAAGCCACTTTTACCTCTGGGGTTTAGATTTATGCTGAACCAGGAGAAAGGGCCACAGGGTAATAATACCTGCCCCTACCTGGTGGGAGGTTGTCAAGGTTATAATTAGATTGCATTTGCAGACAGGACCAGAGCTTTCACAGGGAAAGACTATAAATAACTTCAGGTATTATTATCCCCAAAGATAATCAATTATTTTCTCATCAAAAGGAGGCTAACAAAGACAAGCACTAAGGACAGAACCCTGTAATTTGCTTAAGCCTCTGGCTTCCACAAGACTTTCTGAGTGTTTAGAATTCACAGGGACCCAGTGCCACCTCCACCATTCTCTGACAAATGAGGAATTCACACTCTCTAATAAATCCTATTAGAAGGGAGGGAAGGAGGGAAGGAAGGAGGGAGGGAGGAAGGAAGGAAGGAAGGAAGGAAGGAAGGAAGGAAGGAAGGAAGGAAGGAAGGAAGGAAGGAAGGAAGGAAGGAAGGAAGGAGGGAGGGAGGGAGGGAGGGAGGAAGGAAGAAAGGAAAGAAGGAAGGAAGGAAGGAAGGAAGGAAGGAAGGAAGGAAGGAAGGAAGGAAGGAAGGAAGGAAGGAAGGAAGGAAAAGATAAGACAGACCAGACCAGAGTAGCACTAAATGGCATTCATTCCCTAAATTCAGATATATGGGCAGGGGAAATGGAGGAAGTAAATGAATGAATCTGAACACATGGTAATAGCTCCTCCCTTTGCCCTCCTAGGCTTCAGGGTCCCAAGCCTACTTTCTCTTCCCCTAGGCTATACCTTCCCCTTTCCTACTGCAAGACAATTATTGCAAGGGCTCTTCCCAAGGCTGTTTTCTGCAAGGCCTCCTAGCCTGCCAGGCAGAGGCAGGTGTTTTTCATTAGCTCCATCCAGTACTTCATACAGACAATCTCCCTCATCCTTTCCAGATGAACAGTGCTCATTTGTTGGGCTCCTACTATAAAACACTGACCCTGAGGATAGCCTCTGGGTTTATTCATTGGCAGGGATCCTGAAGGTCTACCACACAGCCAGCACTCTGCGGAGTTCAAGAGCTACTCAGAATGGACCCAAGCTGAGTCCATTCTTCTATAAGAAGGGGCCTAACTCTCTAGAGACCCACATGAAAGTCTAACCATATTTAAAAACCCTCCAATGAAGAATTCATCCCAAGAAGACAGCACTTTTCTTTAAAACAAACTCAAGAGGAAGGTGCTTCCAACTGCCATAGAAATTGACACTGGGGAAAGGAGCACTAAGCCAAAAGATAAAAGGATGAACACATAGGATGGGACCTGGGGATGAACTTCTAAGAGAAACAGCACTCTAGCCACTCCTCCACACAGGGGCAGAGCCCAGGAGGGGAAGAAAAGTGAGGTGACTGCATCTTTTAAAATTTTGACAAAGGACAAGCAACAAGAGGAAACAATGATCCCCCTTCTGTTCTGTACTTCCTTATCTCAAAGTTAAGTTTTTGTTGTCAAAACAGGGAATAAACACACATAGGTGTGCATGTGTGTGTGCACCTGTGTGAGCACGCATGCACACGCACACACGAAACAAAACTCAAAAGTCACAAAACAAAAGAATGGGAAAAAGGTTTTCTTCTACCCTCCTACTCTCTCCCCATCACAGAAGTAATGGCTTAGGTTTTCTTTTCTTTATTTCTTCCTTCCTTCCTTCTTTTTCTTTTCTTTATTGTTAATTGGAGATAAGAGTTTCTCTCAGATTTGTCTGCCCAGGCTACCTTCCTTTGGTCCAGGATACTCAGATCTCAATTACAATTACAGTAGCTACAATTACAGGCATGAGCCACCAGTGCCCAGCCAAAGCCCGGTTACTTAAGCTAAGTAATAGGTACCCGGTGTTCTTTTCATGGTTCTTTATGTACCCACTCAGTGATGTACTCTTTAGTGTGGACAATAGAGGACTCTTCCTGGTAATAGGTAGCTGAACCTCTGTAATAGCAGTCTCCAACAAGGTTCTTGGGGCCTTTTAAATTAAAATCAAATAAAATCAGAAATTCATTTCCAACATTACACTAAGTCACATTTCAATTGCTGTAACATAATGTTGTGTAAACACAGAGGCATTCAATCTAGACATGACAAATATACAGAATACTTCCCCTCCAAGCCCCCAACTTGCCCTTGTATAGCCTAACTTAACCAGGATGTGGGGCAATTCCTAAGCACTATTCTTCTCACATTTTTTTTCGTGTGCTGTGTGTGTATGTGTGTGTGTGTGTGCGTGCGTGCGCACGTGCACACATACACGTGCCAATACTGGGACTTGAACTATAGGTTTGAGCACTGTCCCTTAGCTTTTTTTTTTTTTTTTTTTTTTGCACAAAGCTAGTTAGTGCTCTACCACTTGAGCCACAGATCCACTACTGGCTTTTTGGTGGTTAACAAGAAATAAGTGTCTCACGAACTTTCCTGCCCGAGCTGACTTTTTTTTTTTTAATTGTGAAAATACTGTACAGAGGTGTCATAATTACATGGGCAAGATAATCCGAGGTGACTTTGAACTGTGATCCTCAGATCTTCACCTCCTGAGTAGCTAGAATTTACAGGTGTGAGCCACCAGCACATAGTTCTACCTCTCATTTTCAACAGGACACACAAACCTCCAGCACCAGGTAGACAAAACACCTCCTCCTAGAAGTCGATGAATTATTTCCAACAATGTCCTTCTTCTAAGGCCAAAGAGCTCCCTACCCAGCACATGTCACACCAACATGGGTCTTGCCAAGAAACATACTTGTGAATTATGGCCACTGAGAGAGCCACTGGCTCACCACTTGGCTCCTTTACAAGATGATGCTGAGGTTCAGCAAGAATCTGTGAGGCAGCGATAATCCTTTCCTTGTCAGTCCTTCAGTCCTTCCAGTTCCTCACTCAACATCAGCTAATTAAACCCACCTCGCCTTCACCTGCCCCGAGCCACTTCTACAGAGACAAATCCTATTAATACCACAGAACACATCAGTCAAGGCCCTTCCAATGCCTTCCCCATTCTGCCTCTGAGCCCTGGCTACTGGCATATGCCTGTGTCACCCCCCCTCCCCGCTCCACACACACACATACACACGATTCCAGCATGGTTTTCCTAAATGGGCCACAAAAAGGATTACGTACCAAGCACTTATCCTTCATAGTGTCTACCAAAAAAAAAAAAAAAAAAGTAGGGCAGGAATGAGAAAAGAAAAAAAGAGAAAGCAAGTGCAAACTTTCTAAATACAGAAATTGCATATTTTATAGTCTCCATTCTCCATGCCTGCTTTTCTAAGATGTTGTTTCTGCTTCTATCTGCATACTAGGCAAATACTGCACTGAAATTCATCCCCAGTCCTTTGATAGTTTCTTGTTTGGGTTTTTATTTTCGGGCTCATACTGGAGCTTAAACACAGCTTTCTGTTCTTGCTTGGCTTTTTTGCTCAAGGCTGGCATTCTACCACTTGAGCCACAGCTTTACTTCTGGCTTTTTACTATTTATTTGGAGATAAGAGTCTCACAGACTTTCCTGCGCTGGTTTCAAGCCTCCATCCTCAGCTAGGATTACAGGTGTGAGCCAAGATAACCTGGCTGAGCCTTTTTTTTTTCTTAAGTAGATATCAGAATATAATCTAGATATATATTAATATGCACTGAATTCAGTCTAAAAAAGGTTTTGGTCTGAAACTCAGTTTTCTAAATGAAGTCACCAACTTCTTGTGCTGAGAAGATAATTGTCTCAAGACTATTTTGTTGCCTTAACTCTGCAATTTCTGAGTTGCCAGACTAAGTGCCATAAGCATTCCAACCACAAAAAGAAAAAGGAAGAAAAGAAGAAAAAAAAAAAGCATTCACACACCTTTGAGCTCAGGAGCCCCAGAGGCGGTGGTTTGTTAAACCCTAACATAATATGATCAGCAACTCTGCTTTCCACCTTTCCCCAAAACCCTGTGAGGAATAAGCCATAGAATGTCACCTCTCCCTCATTTGTCAATCAACCCCAGGAAGATAACCCTTTCCAAATGGCAGCTAGGCTGCAGCTGGGAGGAGAACAAAGGGAGAGGGTGAACAAAGGGCAAAGGGCAGCAGAAAAGTTAGGGGGAGGAGGGGAAGACACCTCTTCTGTCACATTGGAAGCATGGATAGGGGACAGAGCGCTCTTGTGTGAAGGCCCTCATGTAGGAATAATCATCCTTTCCCTAGCCTTACTTTGAATAAAATCTCCCTTCTCACCACATCCTCATTGCCTGGGCTAGAGGTGGCCCAGGCAAGGGTGCAGGGCTCAGGATCCATCCCAATGACCAGCTAGTGACTCCAGCTGCCTAGGCCAGAACTTTAGGGTGAGGAAGATCACAGAGAGCAGAACTCAAAGGAGAGGGCCAAATGCCTGGGTGAGAGGCGACCAGAAGGCTTTGTACTTCCAGACAGAAACAACAGGAAGGCTACTCAACAAGGTAAAAAGCTCCACCACCACCCCCCTCTCCACGTTGCCACGCATACACATTTTAATCACAGTGCCCATCAAACTACTTAGGCTTTCTTTTCTTTTTAATCCTGACTGAATAAGAAACAAACAAAAAAAAAACATAAACAGGAATATAAGAACAGGATTATTTTAAACTGTGTTTGCACATGTGTGGTATGTTAGAGCCTATACTACTTGAGCCATACCCACAAGTCCTTTTTGCTTTAAATTTGTCATTCAGATAGGGTCTCTAAAGCTAAATTTGCTCTGGCTGGACAAGGCTAGTCTCCAACTAAAAGCTCCGTCCTCCCATCTGTACCTTCAGTATTGCTGGGATTACAGGGGGGTACCACCATGCCCAACACTAGAATGGTTACATTTGTTAAATTTGTTAAGCTCCTATAGTCTTTGGGATACATAAAAGCATAAGCTTAATAAAGAAATGAAAGCTGGATACTGGTGGCTAACATCTGTAATCCTAGCTACTTGAGAAGGCTGAGATCTAAGGTTTGTGGTTCAAAGCCAACCTGGACAGAAAAGTTTGTGAGACTTTTATATCCAATAAACTACTCAGAAAAAGCCAGAAGTGGCACTGTGGCTCAAGTGGCAGAGCACTAGCCTTAAGCAAAAGAAGCTCTGGAACAGCACCTAGGCCCTGAGTTGAAGCCCAAGAACCTCTACATACACACAAAGAAGAAATGATAAATTGTTGGGAAAAGCTTTAGAGAGGAACAGGAGGTAATAGTTGATCCTGCTATAGGTGACTGAGAGTCCATAGGGTCCTCCTCCTCCCACTGGTTTCTTATGAAAGTTTTCTCACCACTCACAATTTCTTTCTTTCTTTCTTTCTTTCTTTCTTTCTTTCTTTCTTTCTTTCTTTCTTTCTTTCTTTCTTTTTCTTTTTTGTTGGTTGTAAGGCTTGAACTCTGGGCCTGGGCGCTGTCCCTCAGCTCTTCAGCTCAAGGCGAGCGAGCACTCTACCATTTGAGCCACAGATCCACTTCTGGCTTTTTCTGTTTATGTGATGCTGAGGAATAGAACCTAGGACCTCATGCATGTAAAATAAGCACTCTACCACTGAGTCATCTTCCCAGTCCACCACTCACTATTTCAAAGATGTCAGTCAGCTCCAAGCCAACCCAGCTGGATTGAAGCTCACACCAGGGAACATACATGTCAGTCTATTCTGCAGACTTGGAGTCTCTTTTTACACTCCAATGGTGTCTATACTGAGACTATGTCACGATCTATCTACACGGAGGCCTCTGGCCCTACTGTGGTGCTCTTCACACTGAATGTCTATACCTCCAATTTTGTCTATAGCAGCACAGTCAGTGCACCCACTGTGCTGGGAGGAAGCCTCCTTCCTGCCTATCGCAGGACCTTCCTCTTCCAGGCAGTGCCAGGCTGGGTTATGAAGCATTCCCTGGGCACCAGTTGCTCACACCTATAATCTCACTACTTAGGAGACTGAGATCTGAGGATCCAACTCTGAAGCCAGCCCAGGCAGGAAAGTCTGTGAATCTCTTTTCTCCAATTAACTGTCAATTATCTGTAAGTGGAACTATAGCTCAAGTGGTAGAAGAGCTGCCTTGAGCAAAAGTTAAGGAACAGCTCCCAGCTTATACCTCAGTACAGAGAGAGAGACAGAGACAGAGAGACAGAGAGACAGAGAGACAGAGAGAGAGAGA
Organism: Dipodomys spectabilis; assembly: GCF_019054845.1. Lineage (NCBI taxonomy): Eukaryota > Metazoa > Chordata > Mammalia > Rodentia > Heteromyidae > Dipodomys > Dipodomys spectabilis. The sequence goes on from NW_024870775.1 coordinate 16,378,424, forward strand.
GAGAGAGAGAGAGAGAGAATCCCTGTAGCATCCCGTTCCTGGGATGAAGTTTCTTTCTTCTTAAGAAAATCAGGCTTTCCAGCTTGGGGGTGGGGAGGGTATAATTTTAGGGCTCAGGGTGTTTTGCTGGCATTGAGATTAGCAGATGGAAGGGAAAAATAACACTACCTGCTGGGTACCTTTCTTCTCACCACAAGTCAGTAACCCATTATACTTAGCATTTCAAAGCCCACAGGAGGAGTCCTGGGAATATAAATACAGACCCCAAGAGGCTCTACAAAGTTACCTAGAGACAAGCTCATTTCTTTATTCCAGGATTGATAGGAAATTCAAACTCTTCAAGAATCTGAAGCAAAAGAGATTTAAAAGCCCTGGCCTCTAAATGGACTCCTAACTATGCAAACTCAGACAGCTCTTGAAAATGTAATAGAGAAAAACAGCAGAGTGCTAAATACAATATGATTTGTTTGCTTGTTTGTTTTTATTTTTTGTCTGTCCTGGGGCTTGATTACAGGCTCATGCCTGTAATACTAGCCACTCAGAAGGCTGAGATCCAAGGATCACAGTTTGAAGCCAGCCCAGGAAGGAAAGTCTATGAGATTCTTACCCCTAATTAACCAACAAAAAGCTCAAATGGCAAAACATTAGCCAATAGTGAAAAAGCTAAGAGAGCCCAGGCCCTGAGTTCAAGCCCCAGAGCACCATAAACACACACACACACACACACACACACACACACACACACACACACACACACACACACACACACACACACACACACACACACGACTAAAGCTAAGAGAGCCCAGGCCCTGAGTTCAAGCCCCAGAGCACCATAAACACACACACACACACACACACACACACACACACACACACACACACACACACACACACACGACTTCTCAGAACAGAACCCCAAAGACAGGGCAGGCAGGACTTCTGGCAGGCAGGTGGGCAGAAGAGCCTATGGGGTTTGTTCCAGGTGACTACTCATATAGGCATAGTGTACAAGAGAAGAAAATTGCCAGATGCTGGTGGCTCACACCCAGTAATCCTAGCTACTCAAAGAGGCTGAGATCTGAGGATCTGAGGATTACAGTTCAAAGCCAGCCTGGGCAGGAAAGTCTGTGAGACTCTTATCTCCAGAAAACCAGAAGTGGGGCTATGGCTCAAAGTGTTAGCTCAAAGTGTTTAGTTGAGCAAAAAAGATGAGGGATAGCACCCAAGCTCTGAGTTCAAGCCCTATGACTGACAAAAAAATTTTTAAAGAGTAGAAAGTCCTTAAAGTTCCATTTCTAACAGCTTATTATTCCAAAGTTTAGGGACCATTTGCTTTTCAAGCATGGATATATTTTAATTTAGCATGAAATAGTTCACATGCATCGCCCCCCCCTAAAATAAATGAATAATATGATCTCCCTCCAAAGATGTTCCTGGTTCTAACAAATATGATATCCCCTTCCCTTATATCATTTAGCCAAAAGCAACATTGCTCTGTGGACTTAACCTCTACATAATTTGAAGCTATACATATCCTACCAGTTGTTATTTCCTGCTAAACACTGTGCTATGAGATCTATCTATCCACATTGAAATATGTAGCTGCAGGAATTCCAATTCATAAATAAATCTTAAGCTGGGGCAAGTGGCTCACACCTGTAAACCTAGCTACTCAGGAGGCTGAGATCTGAGGATCGAGGTTCAAAGCCAACTCAGGCAGGAAAGTCTGAGACTTTTATCTCGTTAGCCCACAGAAAACTGGAAATGGTGTTGTGGCTCAAAGTGATAAAGCACTAGCCTTGAGCAAAAGAGCCCAGGGACAGTGCCCAGGGCCCAAATTCAAGCCAGAGTACTGACAAAAAAATAAAAATAAATAAATAAGTAAATAAATCATATTGTATTTAGTGCCTCAGGTCTGTAATCCCAGCTTCTTGGGAGGCCAAAACAGAGGATGAAAGGTCAAGGCTAGCCTAGGCAAAAAGTTAGTGAATTCCATCTCATCCCCTAAACCAAGCTCCTATGATCCCAGCTAGTCAGGCAGAAGGATCTGTCTAAGGCCAGCACCAAGCAAAAACTCAAGATCCTACCTGAAAAATAACTATAAAGAGCTGGAGACTTAACATAAGTAGTAGAAGCACTTGCCTAGCCAACATAAAAAGATCCTGAGTTCATATGCCATTGCTGGGGATGTAGGAAATTTTCCCAGTGTTCTGCCAGTAGATATTTGAATTGTTCAAAGTTTTTGCAAACTTCAACAAAAGAATGGCCATTCCTGGAACCAATCCTTATGCCCTTGAGGGAAGAGGGTGGTATAATAAGTACCTGAACTGAAATAATGACAGACAAAAAGGCAATTCCACTTGTCCAGATACTACTAAATTGTAGTGAGGACCCCGGTGACCAGAGTATACCCAATGACTCTCTCCAGCAATTTCTTCTCTCTAGATACATTTATCAACACTTGTTACTGTTAGAATTCTTCATTTTAGTGAATCTAGGGAGACGTGATACTTGCTCACAGCTACCTTTCCTGTTCCAAAGCCTTTCCAGGATTTTTCCTCCTTTGTGAACTGCTTTTATATTTTTAAGATCTGCTTAGAGTACAGCTCTGCTTATAGTACAGCTGCTTGTAGGCTGAAGACAGACTTAGCTGGTAGCTTAAAAGTACAGATTTAGTTGGGCACCGGTGGCTCATGCCTATAATTGTAGCTATTCAGGACTCAGAGATCTGAAGATCAAGGTTTAAGCTAGCCCCAGTAGACAAATCCAAGAAACTCTTTTTTTTTTTTTTTTTGTCGGTCGGGGGGCTTGAACTCTGGGCCTGGGCGCTGCCCCTCAGCTCTTCAGCTCAAGGCGAGCACTCTACCACTTGAGCTACAGCGCCACTTCCGGTTTTCTGGTGGTTTATTGGAGATAGGAGTCTCACAGTCTTTCCTGCCTGGGCTGGCTTTGAACCGTGATCCTCAGATCTCAGCCTCCTGAGTAGCTAGGATTACAGGCGTGAGCCACCAGCGCCCGGCCCCAGAAACTCTTACCTCCAATTAGCCAGAGAACAGCCAGAAGTGGAGCTGTGGTTCAAATGGGGAAAGCACCAGGTCTGAGTAGGAAAAGCTAAGCAAGAGCTCAAGGCCATGCATTTAAGCTCCTATAACAGCACCAAAGAAGAAAAACAAATACAGATTTAAAGGTACAAACTGCTGAACATTCCCTTGTCAGCCTGGACCACCGAAATTTAGCCATGCGAGGTTTGGCTACACCAAGCTCTTTCTTGGCTTGAAATCTAGGTCCAATGAGGGGATAGTGAGGCAGGGCTGACATGAGAGTAGCACAGGAATAAATGCTTCCCACATCTCCACTTGTGTCCCATCATGCATGCTGCTCGCTAAAGTAGTCTCAGCTCAGACTGTATAACCTGTGCTCAGAAATTACAGAAGGAATGTGTGTCCCCAAGTGCAGGAAGAAGGAAGTGTGTGTCCCTAAACTCAGGAAGACTAAGTGTCTAGAAAGAAACTGGTATTGATGGTTTAGGAGAGAAGGAGTTGTCTTACTCAAGTAGCAGATTTTTTTTTTTTTTTGGGTCCGGTCGTGAGGCCTGAACTCTGGGCCTGGGCGCTGTCCCTCAGCTCTTCAGCTCAAGGCTAGCGCTCTACCACTTGAGCCCAGCACCACTTCCGGCTTTTTTCATTTTGCTTATGTGGTGCTGAGGAATCGAACCCAGGGCTTCACGCATGCAAGGCAAGCGCTCTACCACTGAGCCATCTTCCCAGTCCCAGTTTGATAGAATTCTTAATACACTTTTTCTTATTTATTTATTTAGTCAGTCGTGGGTCTTGAACTCAGGACCTGGTGCTGTCCCTAAGCTCTTCAGCTCTCTACCACTTGAGCCACAGCCCCATTTCTAGTTTGCTGGTGGTTAATTGGAGATAAGAGTCTCATGGACTTTCCTGCTCGGGCTGGCTTTGAACCATGAACTTCAAATCTCGGCCTCCTGAGTAGGATTACAGGCATGATCCACCGGCGTGTGTGTGTGTGTGTGTGTGTGTGTGTGTGTGTGTGTGTGTGTGTGTGTGTGTGTGTGTGTAAATAATGAAGTATCTTACAATTCCTATGATAAACCCTTCTAACATTGCTCTTTTTAAACATATTACTTGCTAAATTCTACATAGGATATTCACATGTATGTTTTTAGATGTCCAGCAGACACCTATGTGAAGTACTTTAATTTTCTACAGGAGTGCCACAAATGACCTCAAACTTAGCAACTTAAAACACCAGGTGCCAGTGGCTCATACCTATAATCTTAGCTACTCAGGAAGCTGATACCTGAGGATCATGGTTCAAAGCCCACCCAAGGCAGGAAAGTCCATGAGACTCTTACCTCCAATTAACTACCCCCCCCCCCCAAAAAAAGCCTAAAGTAGAGTTGTGGCTCAAGTGGTCAAATGTAGGTTGCTAGACTTGCATGAAAAACCTAAGGGGCAGGCCAGGCTGTGAGTTCAAGCCCCAGTGCCAGCACCAATAAGTAAACAAATAAATAAATACATAAGACCCTGCTACTAGAAAACACTTCCAGGTTGTCTTCTGTCCTCAAAAGAGAAACCAGAACAGGCCTGATGTCCTTCTGTATAGATGAATAAGAAGATCATCTCTCCAACTCTCCACTAGTGCTGCAGCACTGAGCATATTCATAGCTCTGACTCTGCCTCTAACTTTTACATGACACTGGCTCCTCAACAATGCTGCCCCCATCCAGTTTACCTTTAGAAACACCACCTTAATCTACTCCCCATTTTTTTTTCCTAAGGTGACTAAATTCTAGCCATCTCTTACACTCCTAGAAAAATCTGAGCTTATCCTGATTCTGTGTGGCCTAGAGAAATGACACTGATGATTTGGCATTTTCTTCCACCTGGTGAGAGCCTGCTCAGATCAGCACATTTCTCATTCACTATCTCTGCTTCTGGTTCCCATTAGAACAACTGCTTCCCAGAACACCAAGAATAGCATCTTATCTGTCCTTTCCTCTTGAACTTCCAACCTGTGAACTTGATGGAGGAAATGTTCAAATGCATATCATAATCCCTAATTTTTAAATATATTCATAAGGATATTTCTTTCTTTCTCTTTTTTTTTTCTCCTCTTGGGCTCAGAACTGATTAAACAAAACAATGTTCTCTGTCCAAACCTGTATTTTTCTTATTACTTTCTAATCATTTTACCACCAACATAAAGGCCTGTTCTTTTCTCAACACTGAGCTCTTTAATCATTCCTGACAGGCCTCGGCTTTCCACTTGGCCCAGGCCCAGCAAACACCGTTGGGCTCCACCACCCTCGGCTGCCTCTCCTCTGGGTAACACAGCTCATTTAAAAAGTGAGTGTGGGCAGGGGGAGAGGAAGGCCTCTGTGCCTCGTGAAAGCCGCTCTTCCATAGTAGGGTAAACGCAGCCCTGGGAGCCAGAGACCCAAAGGAGGAGGAGTCCCTGCATCTCAACATGCTACTATGGTATCATGATCTAAATTAAGTGGATAGCTTGCAAACCATTCAACTTGATAGTTAATCATAATATTTAAACTTATAAAGTATGTAAATATTTAACTTCAATCGGCACATCTAGTCTCTCTTTTGAGATTAGAATAATGTTATGGGCTAGGTGCCAGTGGTTCAAAGCTGTAATCCTAGCTATTCAGGAGGCTGAGATGGGAGGATATTGGTTAAAATGCAGCCCCAGTAGGAAAGTCCATGAGACTGTTATCTCTAACTTTGAGTGAAAAAGCTAAGGGACAGTGCTCAAGCCCCAAGTTCAATTCCCAGTACTGGTACATGTGCACCCACGCACACACGCACGCGCGCGCGTGCACACACACACACACACACACACACAGATAATAAAAATAGTAATAATAATAATCTCATGGGGAAGCAGGGCAGATAGGCTCATCCTACATGTATGGAGAAAGGAATGTAAATGAGGTCTTCTGACATGTTCTCTAATAAGCCACCATGGGTTATAAAGGCTAATAAAAAATATAAGTAATTTGAGGAGCAAGGGATAAAGTGACTACAAACTTCTATCCCTTGAGGAAAACTGTATGCGCTAAAAATAGAATCATGTTGACCACCCAGAAGGATTCAGAAGGTAGAAGAGGAATTCCAGGTGAAAGAAGAATGTAGAGTTAGAATTCTGAGTCCCCAGGGACAGATGGCAGGCTTCCTGAACTGGATGGACAGAAGAGCTACTTCCCAAGGAGGCCCTGGCTCACTCACAAATTCATCATTCTTCCAAAATGAAAACGCTTACCGGGTATCACTGGCTCACACTTGTATTTCTAGAAGATCTGAGGATCGCAATTCAAAGTCAGAGCAGGCAACTCTGTGAGACTATAATTAACAAGCAAAAGTGGTGGAACAGCTCAAGTGATACAGCAGCTCAAGTGGTAGAGCATCACCCTAGAGCAAAAAAGAGATATCAACTAGGCCCTGAGTTAAAACTCTTGTGCTGACACAAAAACAAACAAAACACTTAAAGCTCCAAAAAGGAAGGTCAAGATATTCAAAGGCAGCAAGACACCTGGACAGCATTCCCTTCCTCAGGATGGGTCTGCTTCTGAGAGAGTCCATGGCCTGCATCTCTGCACCCCTGAGGACTTGTAGCTAAGGAAGGGCTAAAAGCCTAAAGAGAGAGGCAGGGGGATGGAGGAGAGAAACAGGCCACAAGGCAGTTGAACTCAGTCCAGGCTTGGCCATGGCTAGGCTGGTAGCCCTGAGGACCCCTCAGAACTCCTGGGCAGGACTCTCTGACTCCTACAGATGTGTACAAGCCACCAACCTCCCATGACTTCCCAGATTGGAAAAGAAACCCAGAATGTCTTTGCCAATCCAGTCAGGCATCCTGTATCCAACTCCTTCTCTACAAATGGTGTGGAAAGCCCTGTAAATGAGACAATGTTCATTCCAGACTCCACGTAAGGGAAAAGTGACCTGTGGCCAGCTGAAAGCAGTGTGAGCAGCAGTCATCTGTGAGGTAATCAGGCAGCTGGTCCAGAGTCTGGCTCACCCCATACCTCAACTTCACAAAGCCTCCCATTCATACCAATATGCTAGAGACCCAGCATGCACCCACAACACACAGGAGGGCCCAGATGCTACCCTAAGAGGTCTGGGAAGGCTCCACCCATTCACATAACTTCATTTGTAAGACAGGATACCCAGTTCAAGCTAAGCATCTGACAAGCACACAACAGATCATCAGCACAACATGGAGGCTGCTTGCCTCCACCAGAGTCACTGCTAGCCAGCAAAAGCAACGCTGACCCAAAGAGGACTTTAAATTCTCCAGTCTTGAAGAACAAGGTGCTTTGCAAAGCTTGACCTGAGCAGCCCAGAACAACACTGGTAAGCCTGGGCCCTGGTCTAGAAGAGACACTGCACTCTAGAGATACATGAGTGGTGGGCAGCTTTTGATGACCACCCACGAAGGCTCCAGCTCCAAATGTGGCCCCTGAGCAATCTACTCGCTCTCTCTAGGCAACTGGGAGAGGCTCAGACATCTGATGCCACAGGATCTCAGCACACCTTCCTGGTCTCAGCTCCATCATCTGTTCTGCTAATTCAGCAAGAGCTGAGATGGCTTCTGAACAGAGAGGGCACTGAGAATGGCAGTCCAGGTTCTGTACACAGCTTCAGGAGAAACAGGTAAGAGCAATGTCAGGTCCACAAAGTGAGGCTGCTCCCCTGACCTTGGGCCTCCAGGAAGAACCCAGGAAGTGGGGGGGGAGGGGGGTATCCTGCCAGGGAGACAAGAGGAGGCAGAGGAAGGCATACGCAAAGGAACTAATCAAGCAAATAAATGGCTGTGGGTGCTGACAGCCTCACAAAGGGGGGTTGTGGACACATGGGCTGCAGAGAACTGGGCTGGAAAGCTTTGTAAATATTTGAGGAACAGCAAGAGCCAGGCACTGGGATCTTAAATGTGTACCACATGTGAGACCCCAGGAGAATGTCTCTTTTAGGGCCTCCTTCCTCCTCTGTCCAAGGGGGACAGGAAAGACGGTAACCTCCACATGCCAGCAAATGAATGCCTACCTGCCCTAATGCAGGCACCCAGAGTGTATGTGTATGTGTCAGATATGCCTTAGAAAACCAGTCTGCTCTAGAACACAGCTGCTGGGACAGACAGAAAACTGTAGGAGGGGAATGGGGACAGCAGATCCTACGGCATCGATGGGGACAAAGCAAGCAGAGAGAGGAGAAACATCTACCAGGACCAAGTTCCTCTGACTTCTCCCAAAATGCCATTATGCACCCGATACCTGATCATGAGACATGCACCATGAAACCACACAGTCATCACATACAACATATGCCATGTACTACATATGCACTTACACTCATTAATACACATACGCTTGGTGATATATACACACACTGGTAAGTTATACACAAACACACAAGTATAGATATGTATAGGCACTTGCCTACACAGTACAGATACCACATGCACATACACACTAGCAATACACATCAACACACATGCACTCATGCAAACACACATAGGTCCATCCATATATATACACAGAACATATATAGCACACACACATACACAAACGTACCAGAAAACTAAGAAAATGAGAATTCAGCTTATAGCAATGTAAGACCCCGACTGTGACTTTTGATAATTTGGTAAAACATTAATCTCTAAGTACCTAGTAACAAAAGATCCCACAGTCTATTCCAGAGCTGAATGGGCCTCAGATAAGGTGCAGCAGGCTGCACAGGGTCTCACACAGCCCTGTCCTCCCCATCCTGTCTCATACTCAGTTTGGGGAGCAGGGTCTGGAGCTAACCTTACCTCCCAGTGGGACCATGACAAGACCAAAATGAAAAGAGGAAAAAGACAAGCGTCCCCTAGAAGATGATTATATGCCCAGGCTAGCACTGGAGGTGTGGCTCCAGCAGTCCTGACCTGCTGACCAGATTGCATGGGAGCAAGCAAGGAATGGGTCTGACTCCACCCAAATCTACCATGCCTACCTTTCTAGGAATAGGTATAGAGTACATTACATCTAGAATGGATATCGTATAGAGTACACTCATATCTTGGCACCACCTAAAATTGATTCCATAACACCAAAACGCAAGGAGGCTCCCGTCCCTTGTATAAAATGGACACTATGTGCATAAAACACATGCAGACACTCCCATGGATTTTAAATCATAGATGATTTACAATGTAAATATCTATAGTTGTTATCTGTTTATTATTTGTATTTGTCATTTCAAGGAAAGTCTATGCATGCCAATGCAAATGCAATTGTACTTTCTGACCCTGAGGAATCTCTGCCTATATCTAGTATAAGTTGTAGTCCATAAAGCTACGCCCACCAAAAATGCAAACCATCATGTCAATAATTTGTGCATGTGTTTCAGTCACCTGTACAGTTGATTTCCTAGCCAAAGAAGGACCATCTACAATGGGCCTATACCCCCTGCCCCAATTTAGAATGAACCTCTTTGTTCTCCAACAAGAAAAAAAGCCCCATGTGGTTTCAAATATTACCTTGGTGCATTATCTTGCTAGGGGTAGGGTGGGGAGTAAAAATAAAAGTGTCTGAAGTTCTAAACCTGAAACCTGGGGACCTTGTCTTTTCCCTGTACCAATAATGTTCTTGAGTGAATGGCCTACCTCCTAGATTCTAGAGCAATAGGCCAAGCAAACTGAAGGCACATGAAAACAAAAACATTTGTATGAATATCTACCTTAATTCACTCCAGAAACACCAACAGACCCAGTGGCTCACTCCTATAGCTCACTCCCTAGCCTACTCAGGAGGCTGGATATAAAGACTGCAGTTCTAAGCCAGCCTGGGCAGGAAAGTCCATGAGACTCTTATCTCCTTCAATTAACCACCGAAAAAGCCAAAAGTAGAGGTATGGCTCAAGCAGTAGAGTGCCAGGTTTAAGCACAAAAGCTTAGGGACAGCACCCAGGCCCTGAGTTCAAGCAACAGGACTGGTAGAGAAATAGAATGAGAAAAAGAAAAACACCAACACTCTCACTTTTCAGATGCAGAAACTGAGGCTGGGAGAAGAAGTAACTTGCAGGAACTCTACCCAGCCAGCGGGCCAGCAGACCAGGGTGGTTTTCCCTCTACCAGACACCCAGAGCATGATGAGTCAGACTGGGACGGGCTCCAAAGCCAGCCACCATCTTCCTGAGTCCAGGATGTAAGTTCAAAGTGGTTGACTCAGCTCCCTAACATATTCCACAAAGAATTCAGAAATGCAGGCTTCCAGGACACAGGAAAGAAAGGAGTGAGAAACAACTATATAGAAAGTTACACTTACGTTCTCTTACCTAATTTCTTCCTACCTGGGAAAACTTATAATTTTAAGCCAAAGCAGAATGCTCAGCTTTTCATCTTTAGGTTTCACAAAATGAAGTAAACTTCCTCCTCCTCCAAGAGTCCTTTCCTTTCTTTCCTTACAGTAAACCCAAATCCCAGGCCCTCAGGCCCAGCCCTCCTCCCCTTGCCCCAATAAAAACCCCTACTGATCTCAGCTCCCATCAGGAGCAGTTGGAGTTGGGGAGGGAAGGGGGGATGGTGCTTGAACAGAAGTGTCCCCTGGGACCTTCTGAGTCTCCTTCGGGTCACCCTACCTCCCATCAGACTTCAGGCCTCTCTGAGACACAGACCACCACTTGACACCAACTGTGTTTCCCAAAGTCTCAACTGAGATAACAATAAGAATACCATTGAACTTATTTTAATATGAACCTAGTTCTCAACAATGAAGTTAATATATGAACATCTTATATGCCCTCACAAACTTAAAGTCATCAGAACTGAGGTGCAGCTCAGTGTTGGAGTGATTGCCTAGCATGCTCAAAACCCTGGGTTCATCCTCAGCATGCACATTAAAATCATACACTTGGGAGTGGAAATTGGGCACATGCAATAAACTGCATGAACCTGACGGAGTTATATTAAATGACATACATCAGACACACAAGACTTAAAGAGAAAGATTCATGGAGACAGGGGTGATTGACAGGCCCTAGAGGGAAGTGAACACAGAGTTAGCGTCTCCTAATGACAGTTTCTGAATGGGATTATGAAGAATTCTGGAGATGGGTGGTAGATCTGACACACAGCAGTATGAAACTATTTCATGCTGGTGAAATATACTGAAAAGTTATTAAAATGGTAAATTTTTCCTAAGTGCATTTTACCACATAAAAACAGAGAAAACCCCGGTGTACTCAAAAATATTAACAACAACAACAACAACCCATTCTCCCCTCATGTATCAATGTACAGCAAATTTTAAAGTGTACTTCAAGAGAACAATGAGAGCTAGGTATGGCACAGGCCATAATCCCAGCATTTGGGAGGCTGAGGCTGAAGGATCATGAGTTTGAGGCCAGTTTGGCCTACATAGCAAGCCCAAGACGGAGAAAACATGCAATTAGATGTGTAAAGAGTCAGTCACAGGCAGACCCTTCCCTCAGCCAGCAAGGAGGAACTAGACAGATATGTGTGGCAGGATCTCAGACATCCAAAGCCTAGCCAGCTCCTTGCCTGGCTTCTGACGACCTGGCAATCCAGCATCGGCGGGCTGCTCCAAGTTTCCTTCTACCACACTCACCCATTTACTTCTACAACCCAGCTACGACCCTAAAATAAACTAATCAGATGCTAGGGTGGTTTGTGCCTCTGAGAGGTCAATTCATAGTTGTTGGGGGTTTTGTTTGTTTGTTTGTTTTTGTTTTTGTTTTTGTCGGTCGCAGGGCTTGAACTCTGGGCCTGGTGCTGTCCCTCAGCTCTTCATCTCAAGGCTAGGGCTCTACCTCCTGAGCTGCAGCGCCACTTCCAGTTTTCTGGTGGTTTATTGGAGATAAGAGTTTCATGGACTTTCCTGCCTAGGCTGGCTTTGAACCACGATCCTCAGATCTCAGCCTCCTGAGTAGCTAGGATTATAGGCATGAGCCACCGGTGCCCGGCTTTCATAGTTTTTTTCTTCTCAAAAGAAATACAGTTCCTATAGCTCCAAATTCTTCCCTGAGTATTTTAAAGTAAAACAGACTCCAACCTATACATTTTCTATAGATTAAAAACCAAGATTTTTTTTTTCCTCCAAGTCCATCCGAGGGGCTGGTACCCAATGATGGCTTCCCTTCCTCGGGATCCCCGGATATCCATAGCCCACCACTTCTGGGTAGCACTCCCACCTCTCTGCAGACCAAGAAGAATGGAAGGAAGCACAGACCAGCAATTCTGGAACAGGCTTACTAGAAACTCGGGGGAAAATGCCTTAGATCAAGGTGTGCAGGATGCACAAGGTACTAAGTGCCAATGCCAGTTTCATACAAGTAACAGGTATGACTGCAGTCTCAAAAACAAAGTTAGGTTCCCACATACAATGAGTGCATGGCTGAAATAGTAACACAGTGATTTCAGACATTCAAAGCAACACCACCAAAACTCTGAACCAGTCCCAGTGCCCTGACATGCCATGTGTCATTTGTGTTTAACCTTAGAGCCAGAAGATCTGGTGCCAGGCGTAATAAGGGTGAAGAGATTCCTCAGAACTCTACCAACTTAATTCTGTCACTCACCTGGCCCAAGGATACCCATGAAGCCACTAGAAAGGGACCCTCTCACAGAAAAGAGCCCAGAATGTTCTGCAGAGCAGCTTAGACAATAAAGGAAATGTAAGCCTAGGTAGGTGACATCTTCCTCCAGTCTACCCTCAGGAAGTAAATGGCATGGCCTAGCCAAGAGCCAAACATGAAAAACAACCTAGTCACCAACCTTTCTCTCTCCTATTAAGGAGACTGAGGCAGAGAATAGGTATGACTGGGGATGGAATGGGGCAGGGTGACATGGGGGAGGGGGGAACGAGGGTGCTGTGGAGTTCACACTTCATGCTGACCTTGAAATATCTCAGCAGAGAGTTCTCTCAGATCAATAGAGGGGCAGCCACTCCACCAGAAGACCAAGGGTTGGGGCAACAAAGCACAGCCAAGTCCTTCCAGGCCAACCTTGTGCCCTCCAAGGGGCACAAGCACACAGTCCTAACTCCTCACGCTGCCCTGCCAAGCCCGGAACAGTTCATCATTCCTGATCCCTCCCAGGAATCTGGCACCCTTGAGTCCAAAATAATGAGATAGAATCTCTTAGAAGAAGGAGGAGGAGGGGGTGGGGGAGGAGAAAGAAAGAAAGAAAGAGAGAGAGAAAGAAAGAAAGAAAGAGAGAAAGAGGGAGGGAGGGAAGGAGGGAAGGAGGAAGGGAAAAAAGGAACTGCTAGTCTAGGTGCTTTTAATATAGCCTGAGGTCACCTGACTCCCAAGGTACCCCACTACAGACACACACACACACACACACACACACACACACACACACACAATCCATACAAGCATCACATATACATATATATATATATATAATATATATACCGACTCATACTATATTTCACATACACATATACTACACATGGAAAATACACACATCCCACCTAAGCATCTCACATCAACACATACACATAACACATATATCCCATAAACATATCCAATGAACACACAAATGTACTACACATGAACTCTAAAGTCTTGTGTCTTTTCTTTTGAAGGCCATAAAATCTCTCTCTACATGGTGGTAGAATCCAGAGAACAAGAGGGCAAACACCACAGGTTTCAGAAGAGAAAACAAAAATTGAAGCCAACTTGGAGAAATCAAGGAGAATGTTCCAGAAGAAAGGGAGCGGAGCACCATGCTCTGATTTTGTCTTTTCAGACTTCAGCATAGTGCCTTTCCTGGGAAATTTTAGAATCTAAGCAGAAGATTGCATATTAAAGAAAATGTTGAAAATTACAGACTAGATTTATGTGCAACTCTCAATTGCTGGTTTTAAGAAACTATTATTAATGAAGAAGCAAAAACAGTACTTATTTGTAAAAAAAAATTTTTTTGGAAAGAAAAAAAAAAGAAACCAGTAATAATTGCTGAACAGGCAAGACAAAATTAAACTCAAGAGAGAAGGTTTTAAACCACACTAAAACCCCAGAAGGTATCCCCTACTGAAGTACAGGCAGTGACCTCAACTCCTTTTCTGTGGAAAGGAGGCAGGAGAGGCCAGTGTACACCCCAAGTCTGCAAGGCTACTCTGGAGTGCCAAGGAAGCTTGTGGGTCCCCACAAAACTGAGCCTTTCCCTAGCTCTTCTCTTCCCCCCAGTCACAGAGCTGGGGTGAATTCAATGACAAACAAGCTTGAGAGAAGAGTTCCATCATGACCCACAGAACCTGCGGCAGCAGCCTTTTGGAGAAGTTTGTGTTGGGGAAAAAATGCCCTAAAAAATGGTCTGAGACCACAGCTGCATTGACCCTAGGCAATCATCTCACTGGCATATGGTGGCAGAGCTGCCACTCAAACCAACAGGACTCCAACAGGCATGTGGGCAGAGACTCCACTCCACCAAAGAACCACAGAGCTGCAGCCACAGGAGACCTCTCACTCTGGCACCCCAAGAAACATTTCTTCCACCATAACCCTGCCTCCCCAATTCATTCATGACGCTTAATAAAAGTGCTTTGGTGTGGATCTTTTGTAGTTGGTTATTCCTTGTTATGACCAATGATCCACATTATTAAATGGATTTCTTTTAAAGTCTCATTTTCCTTCTTGCCTTCCCTTCTCTTCCTCCCTCCCTCTCTCCTTCTTTCCCTCCTGCTTCCCCCCTCCCCAACCCTGCCTCCTTCTTTTTGGTGCTAGGACCAGGATTTGAACTCAGTGCCTCACATTCTTGCTCAACGCTCTTGCTCATAGCTGGTACTCAACCACTTGAGCTACATCTCCATTATGGCACTTTGCTCATCAACAGAAGATGAAGTTTCCAAGACCTTTCATCCTAGGCTGGCCTCCAACTCTATCCTCCAATCTCAGGCCTCCTGACTAGCTAGAATTGCAGGCATGTGCCACTATTGCCCTGTTATCTTTTTTGTCTTTCTAGTTCTACAAATCTTCACTGTATGTTTAGAAAAGTGATGGTTTGCAATGATAGGGGGAGACCAAACTCATTTTTTAAGTTTTTTTTTTGTTTTGGTTTTTGTTTTTACCAGTGGTAACATGAGGACCATCAAAAAAGATCCTGGGCCACAGATGGAGTTGGGCAGCAAAGCACCTGCCTGGCATTCATGAGGTCCTGGGTTCCACTCCCCAAACAGCAATTGGGTAAACATGTGCCTCAAAACTTGCCACACTCACTGCTAAGTGTACAGTGCAGTGGCACTTGCACACTGCTGTGCAATCACTGCTTCCATTCACCCCAGGGTCCTTCTCATCTTGGAAAGCTGGTAAAAGTCTCCACCAGAGACTTTTTTTCCTGTGCTAAACAGGAAACCATTTATTCCAAATCAAACACTCCTTTCTCCTTCATGTTCTTAGGAACCAGCACACATTTCCACCCAGGTACCTTCTTGGCATCAATAAGGGACAAAATATAACTGAGAGAAAGTCCCTCACAAATGCATGGCACAGAGAACTGAAATCAGACTCTCCTGCATCCCTCCTGCATCCCTTGGGCAGGGGAGATTTAGTGGCTGCCCTTAAAGGACATCACCAAGGCAACCATTAAGGAAAACCCAGAAAACAAAAAAGGATGGTATGAATGCAACAGGTGTGAAAATGCAATGTGGGGCATGTTTCTAGAGGATTACAGAGCTAGGCAGCAGCCTCTGCCAGAAAACCAAATTATTTCCCACTCACTATAGAAGCAAGAACATCCCATATCCCTGACACATAGCCTCAATAAACCACTCCTAAAACAGTGTCTTCTCTTCAAGATACTTAAGGGACGCACTTCTCATCTAAATGGACTAAAATGAGTTGTGAGCCTCCTAGTACTTTAGGATGTGCAGGGGCAGGGCATTGGCCCACTCCAGAGCTCAGGGTACTGTCCAGTTATCCTAACCATCCCACAGTGGGGCAGGGAAAAGGCCAGACTGCAGGAAAAGTGATCTTCAGGAAAACATAGGAGATGTATGTAAGAGGTATGAATAACTTCCTTAAAAGTTATTTGTAAATGTTACAATGCAAGAAACTCCATACAGAAGTTCGATAAAACAAAGTGGAATCCAAAATTAATACAGAGATAAACCATATAGCTGTATATATTCTCAATCATGGGAGGGGAAGGCAACTCCCTGGTTTCAATCTCGGTTCACAGGGCAAATAGTGAAAAACATTTCTCCAGTTCATGGTTCAGAAGGCAGATAAGATCAAGTCTAGGTGGCTATATCTGGTGCAGGTCTTTTTGCTAGGGAGGAGGCAGAGTGGGGGTGAAGGGGCTCTGTTAGATGGCAAGGTTGGGCAAGTCATGCTATGGCAAGACATCCTGGCTCAGGTTTATGCTCTTCTTATAAGAGTGATAGCTCTACTAGCACTCCGTCCTCCTCTGGCCTAGAGCCTTGCCCTCTTATAGAGTGACAGCTCCACTGGCCCAGAGCTCTATCTTCTTATAGAATGTCAGCTCCTCTGGCCTAGGGCCTCACTCTATGTTTAATTGAACCTCAATTCTCTTCCAAAGACTCTACTTCTAAATACCATAAATTAACTTTCTATCCTCTTAAGATCTCTTAGTGGGAGTTAAATTCAACAAAATCTTTAGTGGGCACATTCAAACCATCCATCAAAACATCCCCTAGCAGATATAGCTTTACCTAGTGTGCAAGGCCCTGGTTCAATTCCTAGCAACAAGAAAGATAGAAAGATAGGAAGGAAAGAAGGATGGAAGGAAAGAAGGAAGGAAGGAAGGAAGGAAAGAAGGAAGGAAGGAAGGAAGGAAGGAAGGAAGGAAGGAAGGAAGGAAGGAAGGAAGGAAGGAAGGAAGGGAGGGAGGGAGGGAGGGAGGAAGGAAGGAAAGAAGGAAGGGGGAGGGAGGGAGAGGGAGGGAGGGAGAGAGCGAAGGAAGGAAGGAAGGAAAGAAAGAAAGAAAGAAAGAAAGAAAGAAAGAAAGAAAGAAAGAAAGAAAGAAAGAAAGAAAGAAAGAAAGGAGGAAGGAAGAAGGAAGGAAGAAAAGAGAAAGAGAAAAGGAGAGAGGGAGAGAAAGAAAGAAAGAAAAGAAAGAAAGAAGGAAGAAAGAAAGAAAAGGAAGGTGTCCTGACTGTGCAAACTCAGATTGCTCTTCAAATTGTAAGAGAGAAAATATAGCTGTGAACTGGTGGCTACCTATTCTAAGGATTGCAGCTCAAAGCCAGCCTGGGCAAAAAAGTCCAAAAGACTACCTATACCACAAAAATCCAGAAGTAGGGGTGTGGCTCAGGTGGTAGAGCACCAGCCTTGAGGGAAAAAGCCAAGACAGAGCAAAGGCCCTAAGCTCTCAAACCCCAATACCAGCACAAAATAAAACTTTTAGAAATTGTCATAATTTTAATGAGTTTTGAGTAAGAAGCACAAGTAGGATTCTTAAAAGTTATCTTAGTAAACTCCAATCTAGCACTTATTAAAAGCTAAGCTTGATGAACTAAAAGAGGTGTGTGTGTGTGTGTGTGTGTGTGTGTGTGTGTGTGTGTGTGTGTGTGTGTGTGTGTGTGTGTGTGTGTGTGTGTGTGTGTGTGTGTGTGTGTGTGTGTGTGTGTGTGTGTGTGTGTGTGTGTGTGTGTGTACTGGTCTTGAAATCAAGGCCTGAGTTCTGTCCCTTAGCTGTTTTGCTCGAGGCTGGTGCTCTACCACATGAACCACAGCACTACTTCTGGCTTTTTTGCAGGTTACTTGGAGATACGAGTCCTTGGATATGGCTGCCCAGATTGGTTTCAAAGTGTGGTCCTCAGATGTCAGCCTTCTAAGTAGCTAGGATTAATGTTATGAGCCCTGGCACCAAGTTTCCTAAGAGCCTCATAACCATTAACTCATGTTCTACCCTAAATGATGACCGCAGGAGGCAAATGGATACCAATTGTTACCCCATGTTTATGCAGGATGCTTAGAAGAAGCACAAAATCACCATGAGAAATAAACAATATTAATCCCAAGGGAAAATGTTTAAAATAAATTCTGCTTCTTACCACTGTAACTTCAAAATTGACATTAAAAACAAATAAAATTAATGACATATTTAAAAGATTACCCAAAATGGGCTCCACTGAGATTTTTAAAACATCCAATAGAGCCAAAAGAAACAGCATTGAGATTTCAAGTGGAGGGTGCCAATTAAGAAAAGTGATTCCAATTCCTGAAATGTAAACACCTTATAACTTCATTATGCAAACCCATAAAGCCTACACGTTGGACAGTTAAAAAGTCTGTAGATGAGGAGGGTAAGTTCCCCTTCCATATCACTCTAAATTAGTATACCATGGAAGAGCTGGCTGATGTCAGCATCACACCAACAAGAGGAATTTAACAAGAAACCACAAACCTCTCTAATTTACAGAGCACCATAGTTCACAGGGCCTAACAAAACATGCTACTTTGCCAAAAACAACCTATAGAATTTCTTTCTGATGAGAAAATCAAAATAGTTTGCTAATTGCTTTTCCTCCTCCTCAGGTGACCTGTCTTAGCCTGAGTGTGCTTCCGGTGGCCATCGTAAGAAAAGTCAAATGCATGTATCCCACGACTGTGATGTCTCAGAAACAGACTGCAAAGCTACATCAGGAGTGAGCTCTGAGCCCCAGTGGTAGGGGCCAAATGCAACACACAATAGTGAGAACACTTCACCTATAACAAGCAACATACACATGACTATAAACTGTTTCATTTCTTTAAGAACAAAGAGGAACAAAAAAAGCTCTTACTGAAAAAAAAAAGATCCATCCCCACTGATTTGGAAAACCAGGAATGAACATCAAACTTGTCTTCCCGGCCAGACCCCATGAGTAACTATAACAAAGACCTGGCTCTTCTTCCATCAAATTTGTGGATTTTATTCCCTTGGGGAACTGTATTTCTTCCAAAGAAGTAAATTCTGCAGCAGGGTGCTATGGCTCCCACCTGTAATCCTAGCTACTCAAGAGGCTCAGATCTGGGGATCAAGGTTCAAAGCCAGCCCCAACAGGAAAGTCCTTAAGACTAATATCTCTATTCAACCACCAGAAAAACATAAGTGGAGCTATGGCTCAAAGTGGTAGAATGCTCTTGAGCAAAAAAGCTCTGGAATAATGTCCAGGCCCCATGGTTAAATGTTCAAGGCCCATGGTTAAAAAAATTAAAAAGAAAGAATGAAAGTAAATTCTGCACTTTGCCCCCCAAGTCATCTACTCTTTAGCCTATCAACGTAGCAGAAAAGAAACTTAGGCCAGGTGCCAGTAGCTCATGCCTGTAATCTAGCTGTTCAGGAAGCTGAAATTAGGAAAATTTTGGTTTGAGGTCAGTCAGAAGGAAAAAAAACATTCTCAAGACTCTATCTCCACCCATAGCTGAGTATAGTGACAAGTGCCCGTCAGCACAGCTACATAGGAGACCAAGATTGGGGGGACTGAAGTTCCAGGCCAGTCTAAACAATGAAGTTCACAAGACTCCATCCTAACAGAATAAAAACTGGTCCTAGAGGAATGATTTGTACTCTTGTCATCCTATCTCCAGTGTGAAGTATAATTAGGAGGATTCTAGTCCAAACTAATCCTGGGTCAAAAATGAGTTCCTATTGAAAAAATAACCAGAGAAGCCGGACACCAGTGGCCCATGCCTGTAATCCTAGCTACTCAGGAGGCTGAGATCTGAGGATCTCCGTTCAAAGCCAGCCTGGGCAGGAAAGTCTGTGAGACTCTTATCTGCAATTAACCACCAGAAAACCAGAAGTGGCACTGTGGCTCAAGTGGTAGAGCTCTAGCCTTGAGCTGAAGAGATCAGGAACAGTACCCAGGCCCAGAGTTCAAGCCCCAGGACCGACAAAAAATAAATAATGATAATAATAATAATAATAATAACCAGAGGTAAAAAGGGCTGGCTCAAGTGGTAGCATGCCTGCATAGCAAGTGTCAAGGCCTCAAGTTCAAAGAGTTAAAATGGCAATGCCCAGTGCTGGCAATGGTGTGGCAGAAAAGCCCATCTCAGACATATCAGAGTGGATAACCAGTTGAAGAATGTGTGTTGAAGGTCACATGGTTGAAGTTATCAAACAACTTCAAATTTGCACAACAAAATTTCTTGGGAATGTATCAATTTCACTTATTTGAACCTGTGTGAAGCAATACATTTGAGATCTGACATCAAAAAGCACAAGCCACAGAAGCAACACACTCATGAAACTATAACCAACTGAAAAACATCTTTCCAGCAAGGACTGGGGCATAGCTCAAATGGCAAGGCACAGAGGCCCTGAGTCCAATCCCCAGTACCAGGGCCAAGAAAAAACATTCTGCCCGCAAAGGAAATAATTATCAGGTGAAGAGTCAAGCCATGAAATGGGAGAAATATTTGTCAATCACACCTAATAGGGGATTAGGATCCATACTACATAAAGAACTCCTACAACACAATAACAATAAATAAATATCCTGATTTTAAAAGGCATAAAGAACTTGAACCCACATTTCTCCCAGAAAGTCATACAAATGACCTTTCAACATCTGGAGAAACAAGTTCAACCTCACTAAGCATCACTCATGCCAAATGAACAAAACCACAGTGAGCTAGGGATAGCACCTCACACCTGTAATCCTAGCTACACAGAAGAAAGATAAAGTTCTAAGCCAACCTGGGCAAAGAAGTCCAGAAGAATCCACCTCCAAAATAACCAGCAAAAAATCTGGGCTGAGCCAGAAAGCCAACCAATCAAGTTTGAGGCCTGAGTCAAACCCCCATACTGGTATATTTAAAAAAAAAATCTATAGTGAGCTACCAACTCACACCAATTAGGAAGGCCACTATAAACACAGAAACACACATGGACAAGGGGGAGGAGGAAGAAGGGGGAAGAAAAAGAAAGGGGGAAGAAGAGGGAGAGGGGGAAGAAGAGGGAAAGGGAGAAGGATAAAATATAACAAGTTTTCCTGAGGCTATCTCATTCCTACTATTGGTGGAAGGAATAGTACAGCTGCTTGTGAAATATGATGGAAGTCCTTCACATGGAATTACCATATTACCTGTGATGCCATATCTGGGCATATATGCAAAACACTTGAAGGCAACATCTTCAAGAGGTAGCTGCACACCCAAATTCAATGACCGTTATTCACTACAGCCAAAAGGTGGAAAGCAGTCCCAATGTCTACCAGGTGATAAAGCAATGAACAAAACATGGCATATGGCATATACATAACATGGTATGAATATATAGTGCAAGTATTTACTCAACTTTATCCCATGATATCCTACAATATGGATGGACCTTGAAGACTATGCTATTGAGACCAGACATTACAAAAAGACCAATATTATATGAATACACCATACATCAGTACCTGGAGCAGTCAGATTCAGAGAGGGAAAGAAAAATGGTATCTTCAGGGGCTGGAGGAGGGGAAACAGAACAGGGGGTTCTTTAATAAGTGCAGAGAACAGGCAGGGCAATTCTTCTTGCTATAGAGATGGATGTAAACAGGCTTAATACTACTCAACAGTACACTTTAAAATGGTGGCAAGAAGCCAGTGCCAGCAGCTAACGCCTGTAATCCTAGCTGCTCAGGAGGCTGAGATCTAAGGATCATAGTTCAAAGCCAGCCCGGGCAGAAAAGTCCTTGTCAGACTCTTTACTTCCAACTATCCACTCAAAATCCACAAGTGGCACTGTGGCTCAAGTGGTAAAACACTAGCCTTGAGCACAAAATGGCTCAAGGACAGTGCCCAGGCCCTGAGTTCAAGCTCCCCACCTCCCCCCAAAAATGGTGACAAGGCAAATTTTAAAATTGTGTTTGTATCTTCTGATGCCAGTACTAGGGCCTGAAAAATCAGGACCTCATGCTTTCCATTGGCTTTTCTATACCACTTAAGTCATGACTATACTTCTGTCTTTTTGCTGGTTAAGTGCAGATAAGAGTCTAATAAACATTTACTAGACTGGATTCAAATCGGGATCCTTAGATCCCAACCTACCAAGCAGCTAAAATCGCAGGTGTATAATTGTTTCTTTGTTGTTCTTTCGTTTTATTTTATTTTGTTTACCAACATTAAAACTTTTGTTTAACTTCAAGAAGTTTACTTTGAATAGATATTCAAGGAAACGTAGCTTTATATTAAATGCATAAAATAAGCAATGTTTATAATGTGGAATGATAGAAAGATGCTTAAGAACACTTATATTCACTCACAGTAAGTAATGATCTCAAATCAATACTGAAACAAAGTAAGAGGCCCATTTCTTATTGGGCCTATCACCACATCTACCCTAAATCTTTTCCTTTAACAAACAAACAAGCTAAACACTGATAGCTCATGTCCATAATCCTAGCTACTCAGGCAGCTGAGATGTAAGGATCAAGCCAGCAGGGCAGATAAATCCACAACACTTTTAGCCAATTTTACCAAGAAGAAGGCCATGAATGAAAGATTTCCATTTGTGAGTTAAAAAGCTGAGCAAGGACACAAGGCCATGAGTTCAAGCTACAGTCCTGGCATCCAAAATAAAAGAAATATAAAACATGAAATTGTCTACAACAAAGGTATCTATTTGAGCAGGGGGATGGGGAGGAGGCACCAAAACAAAGTATTTTTAAATAAGTTTCAAAAAGGCAATTCAATTAATAAATGAAGGAAAGGGACAGAGAATTCCAGTTACTGCATGTAGAAGGGATGATGCTATACAAACTTTCTTAGACAAAACCACAGTCATCATTATTGCAAGCAACAACCACACGTAGATACCTAAAACAGTGGATAAAAGCAAAATGAGAAACATAATACTTACACAGGATGACAGACTCTTCCTGCTAGACACACCATAATGAAGACAGGATGCGCAGAAGCTTCACAGAGAGAAACCCAGCAGACACCACCTTAACCCAGTCATCAAAGGGTGTTAAAGGACACAGGGACACCATCTTCCTCCTGATACCATAGCACCCCTGCTGCCTTCCTGCCAAACACATCCCTTGAACAAAGAAGCACAAATGACAGAGTGTCCTACAAAATAGCCATCAGTACTCTTCAGGAACGTCAAGGTCAAGGAAAAAGGCAATACTGAAGGACACCAAGGAGACATGACTACCAAAAGTCATATGGGGTTCGGCTCAGACCCCACACCAAAAGCAGGCATTAGTGAGAAAAACAATGAACTTAAATGAGGTGTGGTGGAAGTACCACACTGTTAACTTCCTCGTCTTAATGAATGGACCATCTTGACTTAAGATATTTACTGTTATTGTTGTCTGTTTTGTGTACCAGTCCTAGAGCCCTGTACTCTAACTTGGCTTTTTCACTCATGGCTGGTGCTCTATCCCTGAAGCCATACCTCTACTTGAAGATTTAAGAGTCTCTTAAACTTTTCTGCCTTGGCTGGCCTCAAACTGGGATTATCAGACCTCTGCCTCCTTAGTAGCTAAGATTACAAGCATGAGCTGCAAGGGACCGACAAATGAAGACATTAGTACAAGGAGAAACTGGATGATGGGCAATATGAAACTATAATTTTACAACCATTATGCACATCTCAAGTTATGTCAAAATAGTGTGTATGTGCTTGGGTGGGGGGATGGGAGTGGGTGGGTGTGGGTGGGTAGGTGGGTGTTGTCTACATGTGTTCATCTGCAAGGATGTACTTTCTTCCAAAATCAAACAAAATTCCTCGTAGAAAAAGAATGAGGCCGGCATGGATGGTGGCTCAGTGGTAGAGCACTTGCCTTGCATGCATGAGGCCCTGGGTTCAATTCCTCAGCACCACATAAGCAAAAAGAAAAAAGCCAGAAGTGGCGCTGAGGCTCAAGTGGTAGAGTGCTAGCCTTGATCTGAAGAGCTGAGGGACAGTAACCAGGCCCAGAGTTCAGGCCCCATGACCAGACAAAAAAAAAAAAAAAAGAATGAGGCTAAATTTTCAAGAAAACATATTACTAAATCTAACTAATATGAAATACGCAAAAGCTTGGGATATTTCTGATTCATCAGCTATAACCCAACTCCTTAATATCCAAATGTAATGTTTCTCTAATATTCTATTATCCATATTGTACTAGACTCAACAATAATTTAATTGTTAGCTAATGCTATCCTAAAATTCTAAAAGTGAATATGCATATATATGGAACAGGCCATGCTACATTTTCAGGGCATAGTTAGATCTCAATCAGGTCCTGGTTGAGAAGATGCAGCTATAAACTAGGGTACAGTGATTCATGCCTGTAGTCCTAGCTATTCAGGAGGCTGAGATCTGAGGATCCTGGTTCAAAGCCAGCCAGGACAGGGTAGTCCATGAAAGGCCAGAAAAGGCCAAAAGTGGGGCTGTGGCTCAAGTGCTAGAGAACAGCATTGAGCAAAAAAGCTCAGGAACAGGACCTATCCCTGATTTCAACCCCTAGTACAGGCAAAAAAGAAAAAGAAGGAGGAGAAGGAGAAGGAGGAGGAGGAGAAGGAGGAGGAGGAAGGAGGAGGAGGAGGAGGAGGAGGAGGAGTAAAAGGAAGAGGAAGAGGAAGAGGAAGAGGAGCTGCTCCTATACCAACTTCAAATTCACAATCTAAGAACACATGTACAAATATGCCTAACTAGGCTCACAAGGTCTTCTTATAACTAGACAACATTATTTTTCCACCTAAGTATAACATGACAATATCTCAGATATAATTGTAGAGAGTTAAGCCTCCAATATGCTTCAGTTTTGTTCAGTGAATCAAGGACTAGAGTGAAACTAAATTCCTGAAAGGCACTATGACAGATCCAGCATCCAGCAATTAGTATGTTCTGGGATCTGCTCTCACAGTAAACTCCTAAACCATGAGCATTGTCTGTTGGATGCCTCTATAACAGGATGCCAATGATAGTGTAGTTTGGCGGGGAGGGGGGTGTGGGGAGGGGGATTACAGTTCTTGAGGTCTGGCAGGACAAGGTAGGACCACATATGGTAACAGAAGGCATCACATCCGAGAGCATCCAACAACCTCTCAAGAGTATCCTAGTCCCAAGATAATAGCAGTGATGCCAGTCTATATATAATCACCTTAAAAGAAAAAAAAAGTCAAATAGTATTTTTTTCCTTTTATTTTTTTTCCTGTTTTTGATGCCAGTGCTAGGGCTTAAAGTCAAGTCACTGTAGCTTAGCTTTTTTACTCAAGACTGACACTTAACCTCTACATCTGGCTCTTTGCTGATTAATTGGAGATAAGAGTCTGATGAACATTTCTGCCCTGGCTGGCTTCAAACCACAATTCTCAGATTTCCATTTCTTTTCTTTTTATTGGTATATTTTAACTAATTTGTACAGTTACTACAACTATACAAAGTAATGGACTTCATTGTGGCATTTTCTTGAATGTATATAATGTGCTTCGATTATATTCACCCGTCACCCTCTCTTGTCCCCCCATTCCATCCTATCCTGTTCTGTCCTGTCCTGTTCACACCTCTGCTCCCCACTTCTTCTGGTCTCCTATTTCCATGTCATTTCAGGTCTAGATTCTGCATATAAGAGAAAACACATGGCATTTGTCTGTGTGTGGATTGCTTTATTTCCCTTAACATCTGTTTAATCATCTCTTAGGGGTCTCATCTCTCAACTGTGTGGAAATGACAACTAAGTTCCAACACATAACTTTGGGGGACACATTCAAAGAAAGGTCTTTACTTAGACATCTACAAGAAGGCAACCCATTACATTACAGGGGTCCAAGGTTCCATCTTATCCCCTCATGTTTAGCAAGGAGCTTTCCATCCTCCTACTCATGAGCACAGATCAATGCTCCAAGAATCACACTAGCTACTTGCCAAGGCAGAAATAAGGTAAAGCCTTCTCTAAAGACTCTGATTCCTGGAAAGAAAGTTCCTCCTTCCCTCACATTTTATTGGCCAAAGCTAAGACATATGCCCACCCAGCCCAGTCATCAGCAAAGGAGACTATGATTGCCATGACAGATGTAGGCCAACCACAATGAGTCCTCAATGAACTTTTCCAGGTTCACATTACCTGAACACAGACACTAGCACAAAAGAAGTCTGGCAAGGCAGGCACAGGAAAAGTAAAAGAAACTTAGCTTCTTGACTAGATTCTGGAATAAATATCACGAGTCGATTCAACATCACCAAAGTGTATTTTCATTTTTGGTTTCCACAGTGGGGCCATCATCTGTATCAGAATATTTCCAACCCTCAGGTAGCATGTAGCCTTATAACTGCCTCTAGAACCCAGAACTAGCCACTCAAAAGTGCCACTGTGCTAAGAACAGCAATAGTGACTCAGGGTCAGAGAGACATCACCTTTGAGCCAACCCCTAGCCCCACTGTTTCCAATTCCTGAAATCTCAATATATACTTAGCAGCCAGAGAGTGTAGTCCAGGCCAGAAATATTCCAAGGCCCTAAGTTCCATCTCTAATATCATGGAAAAAATGAAATCCAACAATGTGTCACCCCCTCAAATGACAGAGGTACTGCCTTTACTTCATGAAGGACCATGAAGAGAACTAAGGACTGTAACTACTTACACAGACACATGCACACAGTGCCCCTCCAGAGTGACCCCTTTAAGCCAAAATCCCTCTCCTAGCCTGGCACCCTTCAAAGGAATGCAGCCTGTGTCCATTTTCCTTGGAGAGAAAGGGAGAAGAGATAAACAAAGAGCTGGCTGCCTGCTTCAGTTCTGGCAGGATGCAGCACTGAGTGTTGGACAACTCCCAACACTTTCTTAATCATATTACAGCATCTCTTAGCAGTGCCTCTGAGAACTCAAAACATCTTTAAAAGGGCATTAGGAAGCCCTGCAGCTAGCTCCTAGGATGAGGTAAAGTCACATCTTGGCTTCAACTGATCCCACACAGGAGAGCAATGTGAACAAGAGAGGAAGAATGATTTCTTCCTACAGCCAAGGCTGACTTGATTCATTGTAGGAATGTGTGTTCATCAGCCGGTAATCATTCTGGGAGTTCTTCCATGTTCTTTCCAGGAGTTAAAAACCTGACTGTTGAGGCAGGGGATATAGCTCAGTGGTAGAACCACTTGCTTAGCATGTGAGACCTTGGTTTACTCTCCACCACAGCAGCAAAAACAATGAAAAAGGTTGGGCACTGGTGGTTCACTTCTATAATCCTAGCTACTTGGCAGTCTGAGACATGAGGATTATGGTTCAAAGCCAGCCTGGGCAGAAAAGATCCTGAGACTCTTAGCTCCAGTGAACTAGCAAAAAGCCTGCAGTGCATGTGTGGCTCAAGTGGTAGAGCACCAGCCTTGAGTGAAAATTTTAAGAAAAAAAACTGAGGCCTTGAGTTCAAGCCCCAGTACTGGCACAGACAGAGAGATAAAAAACAGAGACACAGAGAAAGAGACAGAGACAGAGAAACCCTCAGCCAGATATCCTGCCCCAAAGCCTCACTGGGCACTTCCTCTTCCCCCTGCAGCAAGACCTGAGCTCTCTACCCAACCACCACCCTCCCTCCCTCTATGCTAACCACCAATGTCTACTGGGCTTCAAATCTAAAGATCCTCTATCAAAATCAAAAACCTGCTCAAGTGAAAAAAATCCTAGGCATCATCCTGCCAGTCCCAAGTGTTTGTATTTTTTTTTCTCCTGATGATGCTGAAGACGGTAAACACAGCATCCCAACACAACAGTGGCTGTGTTGGGGTCCCTTTTCCATGTGCTGACGCAGGGATTTAATACATGTAGTTTGTCATTAAGAAAAGAAACTACTCAGGAGGCTGAAATTTGAAGTTCTGAGTTCAAAGCCAGCCTTAGGCAGAAAAGGCTAGGAGACATTTATCTCCAATTAACCAGCAAAACACCAGAATGTAGCTCAAGTGATAAGAGTGCTAGCCTTGAGCAAAAAAGCTAAGAGTCAGTGCTAGGACCTCAGTTTAAGTCCTGGTATTGGTACTAGAAAAGAGAGAAGAGGAGGAGAGAAGGGGAAGGGAGGAAGGAGGGGAAAGAGAATACAAGAGAGGAGAAGATGGAGAAGAAGAGAGAAAGAGAAGAGAGAAAGAGAAAAGAACAGAGGAAAAAAGAGAAGAGAAACTTGGAAAAGAGAAACTTAGAAACGATAGCAAGAACAATGTTAAAATATGACATAGATGAAGATACACTGTATTTAAAAACAGATTTGTTGAATTGAAGCCCTTTATACAGCTACTTAAAGATAATGAAATTTAAATTTAAATAAATTTTAAAAAGAAACTTGTCGATTCTGGCCTAGGATGCGTAGTCTTATTTCATAAGGGTACGGAACCATCACTGCCTCTCAAAGAAGCAGGCAAAGGAGATGGAAATTAGCATTGACCACCAACATGGAAAGTGAGGTCCTTTTCAAGCTTCTTAAGACTTTCCCTTTTGGCTGCAGAAAATGCTCACTTCTTCTGTATCTGTGGGAAGCAATGAATCAGGAGACCCTATGCTTTTCCTTCCTAATTCTCAAGCTTTGTTCCTTCACAATGGCTCTAAAATTAATCCACCGTGTTTCATCATGTGATATTTATCTGTTTTCCATCACCTACCTCTCCTTCAAGGTCATTCATTTCCTCCTGACCCTCCAGCATTCTTCCCACTCCCCTAAACAACTTAAGAGCAATTCTGCAGCTCAGCCATTTTGAGTTTGGCACGGATTTCAAACTCCCTTTTCAAATGGAATCTCTGTTCTGTCTCTCTAACTGCCGTTTCCCTCTTAGGCCACTCTGAGTGTTTTTACTTCTAAACTCCTTGGCCAAGGTCATCCACAAATTAACTTAGTTTAAGAAAAAAAAAATCCAGATCCTAGAGATGGGAGGGAAAGTTATTTGCAAAGAAGCAATGCCAAGAAAGATGTAGAGGAGGCATAATTAATGTCACAGTCAGGCTGGGGGCCTGACATATTATGCAGCGAGCATCCAGAGAGCTCTTTACATCTGAAGAGTTCTCCATGCTATGTTAAGAAGGGGATGGGGTGTCTGTGTATGTGTGTGTGTGTGTGTGTGAGTGTGAATATTTTGTTTTGTTTGTGATAATGAGGTTTGAACTCAGGGTCTGGCACTTGCTAGGCAGGCACTCTACCACTTAAGCTATACCTCTAGTTTTTCTTAAAGGTTTTTTTTTTGGGGGGGTCCGGTCATGGGGCCTGAACTCTGGGCCTGAGCGTTGTCCCTCAGCTCTTCAGCTCAAGGTTAGCACTCTACCACTTGAGCCACAGTGCCACTTCTGGCTTTTTTCTTTTTGCTTATGTGGTGCTGAGGAATCGAACCCAGGGCCTCATGCATGCAAGGCAAGCGCCCTACCACTGAGTCACCTTCCCACCCCCTTAAAGTTATTTTTCAAATAAAGTCTCATTCTTTTTGCCCAGGGTTATCCTTAAAGTGCAATACCTCCCTAATAGCTGGGATTATAGGTGTGTGCCACTATGCTCAGCCCACAGTTTGGACCTTGAGTGTTTCCCAAAAGCTCATACCGTGAAGGTTTGGTCACCAGCCTGTGTCAGTATTGACTGTTATAAAACCTTTAGGAGGTGAGGTCTGGAGGGAAGAAGTAGGTCATGGGGAACATGCCCTTGAAGACAATTTGGGAACCCTTGCCCCTTTTTTTCTGTTTCCCAGCAGCCATTAGGTCAGTACCTTTGTTCTACCACACACACGTTCCATGCAAGGACACACTGGCTCACCACAAGCCTAAAATAGAGCCAACTGATGGTGGAGTGAAACCTCAGATGCTACGAGACAGAATTTTTCTCTTCAGAATGCGAGCACCTTAGGTTTTTGGTCACAGTTACTAGCTAATAGAAACACCAACAAACCTGCCTTGGGAACCCAGGCACTGGGCAATAGCCACCACTCCCTGCATTCACACTGTGGTTCCTTGAGAAAGAAGACAGGTAGAGTTTATCTACATGAGAGCAGCCTCAGGACTCACACAACAGGCAGAAAGTACTAGGAGTCATTTCACTAAGCAAATTTGAATTGCCTCTCACACACACACACACACACACACACAGACACACACACACACACACACACACACATACACACACACACACACACCCCTACTTAAAAGACAGACAACAGCCTGACACTGATAGCTCACGCCTATAATCCTAGCCACTTAGGAGGTTGAGGTTGAGATCTGAAGATCAAGGTTCAACGACAGTCTAGGCAGGAAAGTCTGTGAGGTTCTTATCTCCGATTAACCAAGTGGTAGAGTGCCAGCCTTGAGCAAAAAAGCTAAGGGACAGCCCCCAAAGTTCAAGCCCCAGTACTAACACAAACAAAAAGAAAAGAAATAGAGATGGGAGAGAAGAGGGGGGGAACAAATGTTTGTGGGAAACTGGAACCCTCCCTTACACACTGTCTGTGAGAATACAATGGTGTGGGCTTGGCAAGAAACAATTTGGCAGTTTCCCAAAATATTGAACATATTGGTCCTATTGGGCCCTAAAGAACATATGCAGTCCTACAAAAACATATACACAATATTTATAACTGCATTATTCATCACAGCTGAGTGGAAACAAACCAAATATCTATCAACCAAATGCATAAAATGTAGTCTAGCCACATAACAGAACACTACTCACTAGCAATATCAGTGACAGGTCCTTGACAGAGGGTCCCCTTGTTGAGACAGAGTAAAGAAGGTCACTTCACCTCTATAGGTTCCCCAAAACCCACAGTTCCAGTCTATCAAGAGAAAAACACATTTGACAAACCCACACTGTGGAACATTCTATGAAAACCTGACCAGCACTCCTTATCCAAGGTCATGAAACAAGTCATTTGTCTGTCACATCACAGACAGGAGGGGCCTAAAGAGCCAGGGCAACTAAATGGAATACTATGTACTAAATGGGATCTTGGAACAGGAAATGGACATTTAGCAAGAGCACCTAAATAAATGATGAACTTCAGCTGATACAATGTGGCTAAATTGGATCATGGGTTTTGAAGTGTACCACTTTCCTTTTTTTTTTCTTTTTTAAATTTGTGGTGCCGGTGTGAGGGCTTGAACTCAGGGCATGGGTGCTGTCCCTTAGCTTTTTCACTCAAGGCTGGGGTCCTCGTACTTGAGTCATACCTCCACTTCTGACTTCTTGGTAATTAATTAGATATAAAACTCTCACAGACTTTTCTGTCTGGGCTGGCTTTTCAAACTGATCCTCAGATCTCAGCCTCCTGAATATCCAGAATTATAGGCATGAGCTTCTGGCTCCCAGTATCTTAAAGCATACATCTTAAAGTGTCCTAAGACAAAACTTTTGTCCTCATTTTAGAGAGGAATAAAGTGCTGACACTGATAGGGTATGAATGAGTCTTAAAAATATTGTGCCAGGGGCTGGGAAGGTAGCTCAGTGGTAGAGTGCTTGCCTTGCATACATGAGGCTCTGGGTTCGATTCTTCAGCACCACATAAGCAGAAAAAGCCACAAGTGGTGCCGTGGCTCAAGTGGTAGAGCACCAGCTTTGAGCTGAAGAGCTGAGGGACAGAGCCCAGGCCCAGAATTCAGGCCCCACAAACAACAAAATTATTAAAGGCACCATATTATATTGTTTCTCTTTGGAAGTATCCAGAAAAACTAAATCCACACACCAAAGGGAAGACTATCAGATGCCAGGGCCAGAGAAAGCCCGGTGGCTGCTCAGTGGATATTGGGTTTCTTTACTGGGGCAAGGACAATGTTCTAAAATTGAC
This sequence comes from Dipodomys spectabilis, assembly GCF_019054845.1. Classification (NCBI taxonomy): domain Eukaryota; kingdom Metazoa; phylum Chordata; class Mammalia; order Rodentia; family Heteromyidae; genus Dipodomys; species Dipodomys spectabilis. Next base: position 16,410,139 of record NW_024870775.1, read on the forward strand.
TGTGGTATTTGTTGCACAACTCTGTGAGTACCCTAAAAACCACTGAGTTATTTACTTTGAAGTGGTGAATGTCCTGGTATATGAATCATATGAAACTGTTATTAAAATTAAAGATCTTAACAGAGGGAAAGTTGAATCATACCAAATTGCTTTCATTCAAGCATTTTTTTTAAATTAATGGATCCGTTTTCTAGAGCAGCTTTGGGTTTACAGAAAAACTGAACATCAAGCATAGTGTGGCTATATTCAATGTACATGACACATTTTTACACTACACTAATGAGCCACTGTTGACATATTAGGTTGTTTTTGTTGGGATTTTTTAATGGTTTGTTTGTTTTGTGTGTGACTTAAGGCTGTAGCTCTTTCACTCGAGGTTGGCTCTCTACCACTGGAACCACATTTTCACTTCTGGCTTTTTGGTGATTAGTTGGAGGTAAGAGTCTCACAGACTTTCCTTCCTTATCTGGCTTTGAATTGCAATTCTCAAATCTCAGCCTCCTGAGTAGCTAGGATTACAGTGTGAGCCACCAGTGCCCAGCCAACACAAGAGTATTAACTACAAGTTCTTACTCTACATTTTGTCTGGACTTTCTAGATTTTGATTCGCCACCTTACTGCATTACAGTAGCCTACAGAGCAGTTTCATTGCCCTCAGAAATACTCTGTGCTCCACTTAGTCACCCTTTCTTTTCCTCAAACTCTGGGGGCCATTAAGCTTTTAACTTATGTTAAAATTCATGCCTTACAGAATGATACTGTATGACTACAAACAGACAATACAGTTTCCTTTTCATGCTACATCCTACCACTTCCTAGTCAACCATCTTTGACCTATTAAAAGCAGCAACTCCATACTGCTCATTCAATCTAACAGAATGATTTTCCCCTTGGCCCTGTGGCTCATACGTATAATCCTAGATATTAAGAAGGCCGAGATCTGAGGATGGAAGTTCAAAGTTGGCCTGGGTAGACAAATGAACAAAAGCTTCATCTCCAATTAACCAGAAAAAGCCAAAAGTGGAGTTATGGCTTAAGTGGTAGAAAGCCAGCCTTAAGCAAAAAAGCCAAGAGAGAGTGCAAGGCTCTGAGCTCAAGCCCTAGTATCAGTACCAAAGACTAAATAAAAAACATTAGATGAAACTGTTTTCCAAAATCTGTAGATTTCCTCAAGGTTAGTGTATCTTCTCAAACCCAGCTCCAGAAACCAACTATGCAGTTATCATCTGACAGGATCCAATCCAATTGCCCTTCTTCCTGGGTGCATCCCTGATCCCTACACTTCTCCAAACCCTATCTCTCAAGGGCTCACCCTGGCTAGGCTCTGCTGGCCTTGCCCTCTTAATCCCACTAAGCAATAACTTCCCTGACACAGGCATCCTCACATAAAGCCCTTCCCTCAACTCTTACAGAGGCTTTTCAAAAAAAAAAAAAAAAAAAAATACCATTACTAGCACCTAAACAAGCAAGTAAGTTGGCCATATATATCTATATCTATACTCCTAGCTAAGCATAGGCTCTCTCACTGAGTTACACTCTCAGCCAACATATAGAGTTTTTAATTCACCGTTTTTTTTTTTGTTTTGTTTTGTTTTGTTTTTGGGTCCGGTCATGGGGCCTGAACTCTGGGCCTGGGCGCTGTCCCTCAGCTCTTCAGCTCAAGGCTAGCGCTCTACCACTGAGCCACAGCACCACTTCCGGCTTTTTTCTTCTTGCTTATGTGGTGCTGAGGAATGGAACCCAGGGCCTCATGCATGCAAGGCAAGAGCTCTACCTCTGAGCCACCTTCCCAGCCCCATCATTTTTTTTTTTTTACTAACAGCCAACAGCCAGTGATTCGTGTCTGCAATCCTACTCAGGAGGCAGAAAGACTCTTAACTCCAATTAACTAGCAAAAAGCCAGAAGTAGAGGCATGGCTCAAGTGGTAGAACACTAGCCATGAGTAGAAAAGCTAAGTGACTGTGCCCAAGCTCTGAGTTCAAGCATAGGTGTGTGTGTGTGAGCACACGCATGCATGCATGCACACACGCGCACCACACACACACACACACACACACACACACACACACACACACACATGCAAGCAAGCAAGCAAGCAAAGAAGAGATTATTCTGCTAAACAGTTCCAAGGAATTCTGTGATTCCCCAGCAACAGTAGGTGCTTAACTTATCTAATTGAGTAAATCAATAAAGCCATAGTACTTTAAGCATAGAGCAGGTACCCAGTAACCATTTATGACTTGCTGAAGGAATGTAGGCCACACAGTAGAGACCAGAGCTATCTACCAATGCCTTGTGATGATTGTGATGACAGAGATCCATAGTGCCCAGTATACTTGACCACTGAGCACTTAAGTATGGCTGGTTATAATTGGGACACTCTGCTTATTTAATTTAATTTTGTTTTAATTAGTTCAAACTGAAACATAGTTCAACTACAAAAATAACCATGCCTTGGGATCCTGATATTATCCTCCAGAAACACCAGTAACAAGAGAATTTGAAACTGGGTGAGTGAATATTTGGCAAGCAAAACAAAGCTTTAGAGACTGAGGCTAAAGAAATATGTAAAAATCTGCCAACTTCATATCTATAATACTAGCTACTCTGGAGGTTGAGATCAGGAAGATCATAGTTCAAAGCTGGCTCTAGGGGCTGGGGATGTGGCTTAATGGTAGAGTGCTTGCCTCCCATGCATGAAGCCCTGGGTTCAATTCCTCAGTACCACATAAACAGAAAAAAATAGAAGTGGTCCTGTGGTTCAAGTGGTAGAGTGCTAACCTTGAGCACAGAGAGGCTCAAGGACAGTGCCCAGGCCTGAATTCAAGCTCCAGGACCAGCCAAAAAAAAAAAAAAAAAAAAAAAAGCTAGCTCTAGAAGAAGGTCAGAAACTCCAACCAGCAGAAAGCTGAGCTGGAGTGTGCCAACTAAGCAAGCCTAGTGAGTGTGAGGCTGTGGGTTCAAATTCTAGTACCAGGAAAGAAAGGGAGGGAAGGAGGGAGGGAGGGAGGTAAATGTTACCCTAAAAGAACAATGTTATGTTCTTTCTTAGTAATCAACCTTAATTAGTATTAACATAGTTAGGAGAGCTTGTCAAACATGAAACCTCCCTTTCTGCAGACATTCACTGTACTCTCTGAGGCTAGTCCTGAGATGTGACAGGACTGTGGAATTCAACAGTGACAAACACCTGGCAGAGAAATCACTGATCGCCTAGGAGACAGGGCGTTTCTCTTGGTGAGGAGCAGAAACCTGGCTTCCATGCACTCATCTCCATTTCTCCTGCTGACACACATACTTAAAAAAACATTCTCAGTTGGACTTGAAGAATCACAATATGAATATTAACACTTTAATCTGTTGCCAGATACAGAAATACATCTACCTTTCATAAAAGACCAATTATAAGATGTCTAGGTGAACTCTGAGGACTCAATAAAGCAGGCCAGTTACCAAATGACAAACACAATGTGTTTCCACTCATGAGTAGTAAAATGCAGTCAGAAAGAATGAATGGTACGGCAGGCTGGGCACACTGGCTCATGCCTGTAATTCTAGCTATTCGGGAGGTTGAGATCTGAGGGCCGATGGCACTAATGATGTTTTTTGGATTCCTGATGCTGTGGCATCTTCAGCGTCAATACCTGGCAGAGGCTGCCCCAACCAAACCTCACGAAACCTAGTGACGAAACCTAGCAAAGGGCTCAAGGGACCACACTGCCTTTCAGAGGTAAACCAACCAAACCAGAGCCCTACCTCCAACCTTTTCCTGACCAACACACCAGCCACACACCCCCAGGCCCAAGCCACGGGAAGATACAGGAAGCAGGTAACAGGGGACACCCTCATTTTCTCACATCTGCAAATGTTCCTTAGAGATCAGCCATTCTATCCACCCTGTCTTGCAGCAGAAAGCCCAGCAGAAGTGGTCCTCAGCTTTCTGCTCTTTCTGTTCTCTCCTTCAACAAACCTGGTGCTTCCTGCAGTCCTGCCTGGTATGCTATGCCCTCTTCTTGTGAGAATTCAAGAAATAAAACCTTCTGTGTAAAATCCCACAGGATGGCACCAATGGCTCACACCATTAATCCTAGCTATTCAAGAAGCTGAGATCTGAGGATCATGACTCAAAGCCAGCCCAGGTAGGAAAGTCTGTGAGACTCCTATCTCTAATTAATCACAGAAAAGCCAGAAGTGGCACTGTGGCTCAAGTGGTAGAGTGCTAGCCTTGAGCAAAAGCTCAGGACAGGGCCCAGGCTCAAAGTTCAAGCCCAGGATAGGAGAAGGAAAGACAGAAAGAGAAAGAGAGGAGGGGGAAGGAAGGAAGGAAGGAAGGAAGGAAGGAAGGAAGGAAGGAAGGAAGGAAGGAAGGAAGGAAGGAAGGAAGGAAGGAAGGAAGGAAGCAAGGAAGCAAGGAAGCAAGGAAGGAAGCAAGGAAGGAAGGAGGGAGGGAGGGAGGGAGGGAGGGAGGGAGGGAGGGAGGGAAGGAGGGAGGGAGGGAAGGAGGGAGGGAGAAAGAGAGTAAGAGAGAAAGAGAAAAAGAGAGAGAGAGAAAGTGAGAAAGAAAGAAAGAAAGCAAGCAAGCAAGCAAGCACAGAGTCCTGTCACTGATCCACCGCTCATCAAAGTGGAACTGAGGTCTGATGGCCATGTAAAGAGACATATCCTTCTCACACTGGGCACTAGAAATGAATGGGATTCTGGCGGGCAGAAGAGTCCAGTCTCAGAAAGCCAAACTGCTCTAGCCACGTCACATGCAGATCCATCATTCCAGAATTTACATTCCAGCAGTCCTCTTTTTTTTTTGTGCCAGGATGAGGGCTCAAATTCAGGGCTACAGGTTCTCAAATAGCTTTTCTTGCTCAAGGTTGGTGCTCTACCACTTGAGTAATACTTCCACTTACAGCTTATTATTGGTTCATCGGAGTTAAGTGCCTCATGGACCTTTTCTGCCAGTGTTTGGTTCAAACTGTGATCCTCAGATCTCATTCTCCTGGATGGCTAGGATTATAGACGTGAGCCACCAGTGTCTGGTTAGTTCCCCACTCTTAACCCATGGATACATTCCAAGGCCCCACATGGATGCCTGCAGTCATGGATAGTACCAAACCCGACAGATACTTCATTTTCCCTATACATACCTACCTACAATGCAGTTTAATTTACCAATCAGGCAGGGTAAGATTAAAAATCACAATATTGTAGAATTGTTAGCAATGCTCCTGTGTTTGGGGGAACATAATTAAGTAAAATAAGGGTTATTTGTACATAAACATTGACACAATTGATCTAACAACCAAGAGAGTTACTAATGAATGAGCTAGAGGAGGACAGCACTATACAGGGTGGATCCACTGGAATGATCCTGTCCCAGGAGGATGGAGTGAGGTGGCCTGAGGTACCAAGAAAGGCTCATAATTTAAAACTTACAAATCGATTATCTCTAGAAGTTTTCAGTTTATTCTTTTGGACCATGACTGATTTTAGGTAACTGAGATAATGGGAAAGCAAATTTTCAGATAAAAAAGGGACTCACAATTGCACCTCCCTTTGAGGACTGCTCAGAAAGGTACATAAAATTATGTACTCTGCAGGGCACAACACAGACCTTGACAAGATTTAGCTACTAAGAACTGACTGACTCCAACTGAAGCTTAAAAACACTAAGTGAAGTCAGGCACTATAGAGGGGTGAGGGAGACAGGGGTTCCATCCCCAAGATATCTCATTATGTGTGTGTATATATGCAAATACTCCAAGATCTGAAAAACTCAGAAATAATTCTGATCCCATACATCTCAGATAAGGAATTCTCAGTCTACAGTAATCTGCAGGAAGAAATGTCAGTTGTAAAAACTGACTCTCCAGCTACTCACACAAGCAGAGAAAGACAAGTCTACAGATGTCCATAGCAGAGCTGTTTCGAATAATAACCTAAAAATCAAAGTAACCATCCACAGATGAGTGAACTAAATTATGCATATGCAAATGATAGATATTAGCCATAACTTTTTGAACAATGTAGCTTGAATTGCACTAATATGGAAAATTTTATAAGAGCTATAAACTTCAGTCCAGTACGTATGGTATGATCTCATTGTATATTAAAAAAAAAAAGAGAGAGCTATAAACATTAAACTGGAAAACATGCTAAGTGAAAAAAGCCAGGTCCAATAAGATACATAGGCATTATTCCATTTAGATGAAATTTCTAAAACAGACAAATCTACAGAGACAGACTGCTCACTAGAGACTCAGAAACCACAGGGGGAAATGGAGTCTGACTGCAAATAGGGAGAGGGTTTCCTTTAGAAGTATTAAAAGTATTATGAAGTCAGAAACAGGTGGCTCTTGCCTATAATCCAGGCTACTCAGAAGGCTGAGATCCGAGACTCATGCTTGGAAGCCAGCCTAGGCACACTGGAAAGTTCATGAGATTCATCTCCAATTAACTACCAAGAAGCTAGAGCTATAGTTCAAGAGGTAATGTGGTAGCCTTGAGTAAAAAAACTAAGGGACAGAACCCAGGCCCTGGTTTCAAGCTCTAGTACTAGCAAGAAAAATAAAGTTTGGAACTGCATAGTAGTCATGGCTGCCTAACTAAATATGCCACATATCACCAACTGTGCATTTTAAAATAATTACTTTTTTTGTTTTGGGGTTTTTATTTTTTTGGTTTTTTTTTTGGGGTGGGGGGTCCGGTCGTGGGGTCTGAACTCTGGGCCTGGGTGCTGTCCCTCAGCTCTTCAGCTCAAGGCTAGCGCTCTACCACTTGAGCCACAGCACCACTTCCGGCTTTTTTCTTTTTGCTTATGTGGTGCTGAGGAATCGAACCCAGGGCCTCAGGCATGCAAGGCAAGCGCTCTACCACTGAGCCACCTTCCCAGCCCTAAAATAATTACTTTTAAGGTATCTGAGTCTTACCACAATTAAAAAATAATAACCAGTCAAGGAGGTGTACAGGCAGCTAGGTAAGCCCATGAGCATTCTTGAAGGAAACACAAGTAACAGGTGAGAGGGGAAGGCCTGGGCCTGAGGAAGAGGAGGAGCTAGTGTGACTTCATTTTACATACATCCTGCTTTGTCCTAGCATTTGCGCTAATGGATTTTTTTTTTTTTGCTTTGGTTTTGTTTTTATTGATTTTTTTTAAATGTAAGTAGAATTATATTACACTGGTATAAAATTAAAAGTTCAAAGAAAAGCTAAATGAAGCTTTTTGATCACACCCCACAGTTAGGAAGGGCCTTAAGTATTTGTCTCCATAAAAATGCAGAAAATATTGTTTTATGAAGGTTTTCAGAGTTGAGGGTTGTGTTTTTTTAATAAATAGGAAAGAAACATTGTTGAAGTCAGGCATTGGTGGTTCATGCCTATAATCCTAGCTGCTCAAGAGGCTGAGATCTGAAGATCCTGGTTCAAAACCAGTGCAGACAGATAAATGCAAGATTCTTATCTCCAATTAATAAGCCAAAAGCTAGAAGTGGAGGTCAGGCTCAAGTGGTGGAACACAGCCTTGAGTGAAAAAGCTAAGCAAGAGCTCAAAGTCCTAGGTTCAATATCTAATATGAACACACACACACACACACACACAAATTATAATTAATTTTTTGGGGGGGTTCCAGTTGTGGGGTCTGAACTCTGGGCCTGGGCGCTGTCCCTCAGCTCTTCAGCTCAAGGCTAGAGCTCTACCACTTGAGTTACAGCACCACTTCCGGCTTTTTTCTTTTTGCTTATGTGGTGCTGAGGAATCGAACCCAGGGCCTCAGGCATGCAAGGCAAGCGCTCTACCACTGAGACACCTTCCCAGCCCATAATTAATTTTTAAAAGAGCAAAATAAACAGTTTGTGCAAGCCAAAGCTCTACCACTATCACAAGGACTTTGTTGCCTCTAATACATACCCCAATTTCACAGCAGGACTCAAAAAATTATGAACAACATTTTTAAAAGCTTAATCCTGGGCAACTGGTAACCCACTGGCTTTTGGTCTTTTTTGTGTGTTGTGTTTTGTTTTTAATTAAGTTCAGCTTTTAGAATCCATAGAAATATATGGCTAGTCAAGTAAAGAAATCTGACTATATTGGTTCTTTCTTATAATGCCCTTAAATGAAAGAAAAATAGATAAGCTCAAAGTTCAGAGTAATAGCAAAAACTAGCACATTAAAACTGAACCTTATTTGAACTCTGAAAACATAATGCAACACTTTGCTAATGAGAGGTAATAGGGACTGGGCTCTGGTTTGCGTAACAATGGAGTTTCCTTCTCCTAAAAGACAGGATGATATTTCACTTCCAAAACATTTCCTAACTAAAAAGATAACACACTAAATTTTGCTAATAGTAAAGGAAATCTGGAATATGTCCTAAAAGTTAGTTGAATCTTAAGAAATAATTATGTTCTTAAAAGAGGTTTTAATAGCATCAGAAGATAAATCCCTTCCACAGGAGAAGTCACTAGGTTTCAGTCTTTTAAAAGCTACCTTCCAAGCCTCCTGGCACTGATGGCTCACACCTGTAATCCTAGCTACCCAAGATTGTGGGATCTGAGGACTGAGGATAGCAGTTCAAAGCCAACCTAGGCAGAAAAGTCCATGAGACTCATGTCCCAATTAACCAGCCAAAAGCTGTAAGTAGAGTTGTAGCTCCAGTGACAGAGAGCCAGTGAAAATCTAAAGGACAGCACCCAGGTCATGAGTAAAAGCTCCAGTACTGGCACCAAAAAATAAATAAGGGGTTGGGAGGGTGGCTCAGTGGTAGAGCGCTTGCTTAGCATGCACGAGGCCGTGGGTTCGATTCCTCAGCACCACATAAGCAGAAAAAGCCAGAAGTGGCACTGTAGCTCAAGTGGTAGAGCGTTAGCCTTGAGCTAAAGAGCTGAGGGACAGCGCCTGGGCCCAGAGTTCAAACCCCATGACAGACAAAAATAAATAAATATATAAATATAAAATAAGCCACCTTCCAGTCACAAGTTCCCAGCAGCCCCTTCTCTTCCCTGTCCTGCCCCTTGGGTTCCCACCTAAAGCCCCTAAATGCTGCCTTGTATTGGTACTTGTCCTGGGGACATTGGTATGGCACCCCTGTACCCCATCCTGGGAGTCTACACACACACACACTCACGCATGCACACATACACAGGTGGCCCAAACTTATACCCATCCTAGTACTGCCACAGGAGCTTCCTTTCTTCCCTTGGCTAGAAAGACAGGAACGCGAACTAAGCATAAGCCTTCTGGAGTCCCAAAGACAAAAAAAAGGAAGAGAAAAAAAAGCACTTCCACCAACCCCTCCTCTCACCAGGCCTCCCACTCCATGCAGTGCTGCAGGGCCTTCCTATGGCTCCTCTCCCAGGAGTCCACGCCTCCCACTTCAAAGGGCTTCCCCATACATCACACTGGCTGACAGCCCCACATCTCAGCAGCAGGAAGATGTTTGCTTCTGTTGGCTTTTGTTTGGGCTTTTGCTGAGGCCCTGGTGAGGGAAATAAAGGCCAGAGGATAGCGGGGATGGGGAGCCTGAGCTACAGTGGGGAGCACCCTGGAGGCTGTGGGGCAGCTGTCTTTCATCCCTAGGGAACTGCCTGCTCTGCTGTGACTCCTGGGAGGCCCCTTCATTTTGGAATCACCCAGCCCAATTCAAGCCTCCAGATCTAATCAAGGCTCCTATCTCCAGACAGACAGTCTGTGGAGGAGAGAGGGCCAGATGGCAGTTGACCAACGCCATGAGGAGGACAAGCCCTGCACACATGGCCAGGCCTGCATGACTTCTGTGCCTTGGCTGGCTGAGCACAGAGATGACAAGATCTCCAAAAGGGCAGAGGTGCTCTGGTGCCAAGTGCTTCACCTGAGTTAGGTAGAGGGCACACATGGACACCTCCTACAGTCCACACTGTATGGTGTGGCACATCCCACCTCTGGCCAGGCTGGCCCTGGGGAGACGGTGTCTTTCCCTGCTGACCAAGGCTGGAGGCCAAGGTCTGTCAGTTCTCTACCCATTCACAGTGGTGGGTTTGTAACAGCTAGTGTGTCTGAAATGCACTGACTACTTACTTGGGCCTGATCAATTCTGAGGCAGTGAACTATCTAAACCACTTGCTAGTACCTCTGACACACCTTTAACCTACCTCTGACACACCTTTAACCTTACACATACCTCTCCTCCGGCTCCCATTCCTCATCTATTTAAACATAGAGCTCATGTCTATACTCAGAAGCATATGCACCATATAATAAATCTCCTTTCCCTGCCCTTCACCATTATCATCTCTTCATCTGGCATATAAAGTCGAGTGACTACATGTGACATGTAGGACCCAGGAGTTTGGGCCCGGGTTCTAAGCTACAGTTTCACTTTCTTCAAGTAAATTCTTACATAGGAACCCAAAAGGCAAAATCAGCATAGGATGAGCACCCACCTAAGTTACATGTGCCTGTATTCATTTAAGTGTGTCCTGGATGGAAACTTAATCCTCCAAGTAACACAGATATTGATGGGATAGAGGTGCAGCTTTGGGAGGCAGCTGGTCTTGGTGGCTTGATGAGAGAAAAAGACCTAGCACAGTTCTGCATCACTGTGTGAGGCCCTCACCATATACACAGGAAGATCTCATTGGGTATCAATGGCAAACTCTTGGACCTCAAGCCAAATAAGTCTTCATTCTTTTTCTTGTTTTATTTGGAGTTCATATTCTACCACCAGACTACACTCCCAGCCCTTTTCTTTATAAATTATCACATCTGTGGTACTTTGCTATACAACAGAAAACAGAGTAAGAGAGTTGGCATAACAAACCACCAGAGACTAGAGAGCTTAAACAATCCAAATATTCTGTCTCACAGTTCTGGAGGTTGGAAGTTGACAGGGTGGGCTTCCTTCTGGGTTCCCAAGTGAGACTACTCCTGGCCACTTGTTCTGCATACAGACAATCTTTCTGGCCTATTCATCTTCAACATCTTCCTTCTTGCTTTCCCTGTATTTGAGGGGAGGGGGGGAAGGGGGGGGAAGAGGTCTACGTCCAAATTCGAAAATTGTTACATTGGACTGAGGCTCACCTCAATGACCTCACTTTATCACTTCTATAAAATCCCTTTCTCCAAGTAGAGAACACAACTCAACCCATAACAGTATATAATACTGTCTTGATGAAAAAGTCACAATGAGCCTCCACTCAATAGGGATAAAAATTGGAAACAGTTGATCAGCAAAAGAGCAATAATCTCATTCCACATCTGCATCTTTTAAATTTTTTGTATTGCTCTAGTTTCAGAGTATCAAGATGCTGGCTCTTGCAATCATTTATACAAGGCAAAGGAGTTTCAACAGTTCTAGGTTTAAACTCCAGAACTCTGGAATTGAGCAGACACGGCCACTTCGATCTACACCAAAACAAGCCAATTGGGAGATGCCCTTGAACCGATGGGAGACCCAGGTGGATACAAACTTGCACACAGATTTATTTCACAATAACTTCAACTATGTCTAAAATGGAGTATGCATCAAATACTTTGCAAAGCCTAGAAATGCTCCTCAGGGGCAGTTAGTAACTTCAGAGAAGCAGCCACACTGAGCATCCCTAACTGCTCACAGGGTGTTCCCAGTGCTGGGCTGCACACTTTCTACTCTGAACTGACTTCCCTTGCACTTCCTTACCTTCCCCTAGAGTTAGAACCAGTTGAAGACTTTCTACAAAGAAAGGTGGAAGACCATGGGTTGGTAGGCTCTTTGTTTCAGTAGGCTCTACTCATTTATTTAATTGTCCAGGTTCTGGGACCCTTGAGACACCCAAATCAACCAATATATACATAAAATGACTGATGCACATATTAAATAAATAATCTTTAGATTACTTATATCACCTAATACAGTGCATGTCTTCACTTGCATAGATTCTAACACATTCAGTCCATGAAAAGTTCAAGTTTTGCTTTTGGAATGTTCTGGAGTTTCCTTTTTCCAATGTTTTCCATCTGGGCTTGGTTGAATCCACAAATGAAGAAGGCCCTCTGCATTCTGTTCTGTAGATATAAACACATTCCCTTGGGTGATAACAGATAATTAGCACAGGAGATACACAGGTGCCAAAGATTCTAGATCTTTTTTGTTTTTAAATCAAGCTGGAAGGTGCTTGTTAGAATACAGAAGTAAATGAACAGCAACAGCTAAGACAGGAGCCAACCGCCTCATCTCCAAGTGATTCCTCTGTCATAGGAGGTTTCTGTTTGAAGATTTCACTCTAGAGATGGCTATCAATTCAGAAATGGGGGAAGGGAGGAAAGGATGGAAGGAAGGAAAAGAGAGAATGAGGGAAGAGGAAAGGATGAAAGGAAGAGGGAGAATAAAGAGGGGGAGAAAGGGAGGGAAGAAGGGAAGGAGGGAGGAAGAAAGTTTTTAGATGAACCATATGCAGTACACATCTGTCCTAAACCTACTCCTCCATCTAGAAAAGATTCTTTGAAAATTCTCTCACTAGCAACTATAGTTTTATATTCATATGTTCACTGTATCTGCTGCGTAATAACTCACAGTTGAGAAAGAACTGTTGATTCACTTAAAAGACATGCAGATGTTTCCAGCCCTCCCTAAATGGCTCTCAATGAACAGTGCACCTATTGTTTAGCCGGCTCCAGAATCTGTGCATTTTAAACACTGACAGGTAAGAGCAATCAAAGTGAGAAGTTACACACCACAGCGCCACACTCCCACACTGCTGATACACGCGTACTACTCGCTCCAATTTCAGGCAATTGAAGAGGTCAAAAGAACCTAGGATAACTCTTTCCAATTTGTGTTTGTCTTGATTATAAAGTTAAATTCCTCTATTAGTGGAGCCCTTTGTATACGTTCTTTTGCAAACTGTAACTGTGTCTCTTTTCCTTCTTTTCTTTTCCTTTCTTCTCATCCCTTTTTCCTTTTCTTTTTTTTTTTCTCTGTTGAGAAAGGAACCCAGAGCAATGCACAAGACTGGCAAGCATTTTAACATTTAACATACCTCCAGCCACCCTTTTCTCCTATTCAACTGGAGCAATTTTTCTTATTCCATTCCCTTCTTCCCCCCTCATCTCTCTCTCTCTTTGCTGGGTACTCTACTGTGCTACCACTGTGCCATACTTCCAGCCTATCTGAATCACTTATGTGTTCAGGATGTTAATTCCTTCATTCTTTCTCACTGCGGACACTCTCTTAGCCACACTCTGAATTTTCAACTGAGATATCAAAAGCTTTGCCCTGACAGAGAACTAAGCATTTTGTTGTGATGGAAAGGAAGGAGGGGAAGTACCTACCTGAAAGCTAAAATGCCTTCCTCTCATTCTTCCACCTCAGTACCAAATTCAATAAGCCCAAGGCTCAAAAAAGAAGAAGAGCTGGTCACCTGGGGCTCACACCTGTAATCCTAGCTACTTACCAGGTCTGAGAGCTGAAGATCACAGTTCAAAGCCAGAGTAGAGAGGAAAGTCTGTGAAACTTTTATCTCCAACTAACCATCCAAAAAGCCAGAAGTGGAGCTGTGATTCAAGTGGTAGAGCACTAGCCTTGAGCAAAAAGGCTAAGGATCAGTGACCAGGTCCTGAGTTCAAGCCCCAGTACCAGCACAAGACAGAGACAGAGAGGCAGAAGAGAAGGACTGGAGGTGGGAGAGGGCCTGGGGTCAATCTTCAGCAGTGTAAAAAATAAAACCAGGGTTCTGAGAATGGTGGAGAGTGGCCCATTCCCCTAGTGTCCTTCAAGGTATTACAGTGAGAAGTTACCCACCAAGAAGGGATTGGAAAGAACAGGAAAGGATGGGAAATCCTAAAAGGGATGGGAAACCTGGTGTAAAAAAGGCTCCACAAGGAAGTGGCGCTGTAGCTCAAGTGGTAGAGCGCTCGCCTTGAGCTGAAGAGCTGAGGGACAGTGCCCAGGCCCAGAGTTCAAGCCCCACGACCGACAAAAAAAAAAGAAAAGGCTCCACAAGCAGGGTGCCAGTGGTTCATGTCTATAATCATTGCTACTTAGGAGGCTAAGAGCTGAGGATCATGGTTCAAAGCCAACCTGGGCAGGCAAGAAAGTCCATGAGACTCTTATCTCCAATAAATTACCAAAGAAGCTGGAAGTAGAGTTGTGGCTCAAGTGGTAGAGTGCTACACTTGAGCAAAAGAAGCTCAGGGGGGCTGGGAAGGTGGCTCAGTGGTAGAGCACTTGCCTTGCATTCCTGAGGCCCTGGGTTCGATTCCTCAGCACCACATAAGCAAAATGAAAAAAGCCAGAAGTGGCACTGTGGCTCAAGTGGTAGAGCACTAGCCTTGAGCTGAAGAGCTGAGGGACAGCGCCCAGGCCCAGAGTTCAGGCCCCACGACCGGACCAAAAAAAAAAAAAAGAAGAAGAAGAAGCAGATCGGGGACAGCACCCAGGTCTTGAGTTCAAGCCCCAAGACCAGAATAAAAGAAAGAAAAATAAATAAATAAAATGCTCTCAACTGTAATTCTAACTACTCAGGAGGCTGAGAGCTGAGGATTGAGGTTAGACACATCAAAAAGCCAGGTGTGGCAAATGATAGCATGCCAGTCTGGAAAGAAAAAGCTTAGGGAGAGTATAAGGCCTTGAGTTGAAGCCCCAGTACTCGCACATGTATGCACACACACGCGCACACATACACACACATAGGTTCAGCAGACTTCACCTCAGCTTGGCATGGCAGAGGGAGCTTCCCCTACATGCTTCAAGATGTGCAGTATGGACAGAGTCAGCCACACCAGGTCCTCCTCTAGCCAGGCAGGACCCAGCTCAAGGCAAATACAGAAAAGCAGCACCTTCTGGAATTCAGGACTAGCAACCCCCCCTGGAACCCTGCAGTCTGGCTATCAGGCAATCTAAATGAGGGTAGGAACAGGAAGCCAAAACTTGGAAAACCTTATTGTGTAAATGCAGTATGGATGGCCATTACAAGACTGAGAAACTGAGGAAGGCTACAGTGTCAGATAACAGGAAGAGCTCCAAGAGCTCCAGTTAACAATTACTTGTGACAGTGATATTGAGGTTATGCCAAAAAAAATCTTTAACCAAAATTCATTTTAATGTATTCAGAGATTTTTTTAATGGTTGTCTGGGAAAATCAAACCAAACAAAACATGGTCACTGTTGAAGCTGAATGAAAAAGATGTAGGTCTTAAGTCTCTTTCTTTCTTTTTCTTTCTCTCTCTTCCTTTCTTTCTTAAGTCTGTTTCTACTACAATAACAAAATGTTACAGAGTGGGTAATTTTCAAGAAATAGAAATGTACTGCTCTCAGTTCTGGAGGCTGATGTCTGAAATCAAGGCAGTAATGCATTCATGATGTGTTGAGACTCTGTCCTCCCACAGTAGTATTTGTGTTCTGGGTCCTCCCATGGTAGAAGACGACAGAAGGGCAAGAGGGCCCAGGATGCTTCCTTCAACCTCATTCGCACTTAGGACAGGAGTCCTAAGACTTAACAGAAGATCTTGATACTACCACACTGGGTAACTGGTTTCAACATACAAATTTTGGAGGACATAAACTTTCAACCATAGTAGGTTCACTACAGCAGTCTAATTTTAAGTATATTGGAAGTTTTGAGTAATAACTTTTCAGGTGGGAGACGGGGAGGAGGGAACACAGTGGTGGCTCATACCGGTAATCCTAGCTATTCAGGAGGCTGAGATCTGAGAATCATTGTGCAAAGCCAGCCTGCGCAGGTAAGTCTGTGAGATGCTTATCTCCAATTAAACACTGAAAAAGCAAAAGTGGAGCTATGGCTCAAGTGCTAATGCACTAGCATTGAATGTGAAAGTTCAGGGACAGTACCCAAGTCCCAAGACCAGTAACAGAAAATAAAAAAAATTCAGGGGCTGTTTAGTGCTGCTGCTTCATGGCTGTTCCAGAGGCTGAGATCTACTAAAGATTGTAGTTCAAAGTTAATTGGAGCAGATAAATCCAAGAGACTCTTACCTTCAATTAATCAGCAAAAAGCTGCATATAGAGGCATGCACAAGTGGTAAAGCGTCAAACTGAAAAATCCAAGCAAAAGCATGAGGTCCTAAATTCAAGCCCCACCACTGGCGTGCATGTGGGAGCGCGCGCGCACGCACACGCACACACACACACACACACACACACACACAAAGACAGATAGAGAGACAGACAGATAGATGGGGGGGGGGGGGGGGAGTAGCCAATGGTTCTTGTAATCCAGAAAACAGACTTAGTCCCTTCAAGGACTCTCCAGGCCTGAGTAACTCAATCCCTGTAATCCTAGCTACTCGGGAAGCTGAAGTCTGAGGATTGAAATTCAAAGCCAGCCTTCAGCAAAAAAGCTAAGCAAAAAAGAGCTACGCAAGAGTCCAAAGCCTTGAGTTCAAGCCCTATCTAGAAAAAGAAGGAAGGAAGAGGGAAGGAAGGTATGTTTATGGTCTGGAAGACTCAATACTATAAAGATGTTAATATTGCTCAAAGTCATCCATAGATTCAGTATAATCCGTATCAAAAGCCCATGAACCACCAGGCACCAGTGGCTTACACTCATAACCCTAGCTTCTCTGGAGGCTGATATCTAAGGACTGCAGTACAAAGCCAGCCTCAACAGAAAAGCCATCCTCTTAACTCCAATTAACCAGCAAAATCCTGAAAGTGAAGCTGTGGCTCAAGTTGTTCAGCATAGCCTTAAGCAAAAAAGGGAAGGGAAAGCTTTCTAGCCCCGAGGTTCAAGTACCTGCACAGGAAAAAAAAAAAAAAATCTCACGAGCCATTTGGTGCCTACTGATACCTGAAATGAGGCCTGAAGGTAACTGAATCTTTATTTTATTTTATTGTTATCTTGAAGTAGTTGTATAAAAAGTGTTCAATTCAACTTGTCTTTTATGAGTACAATGCATCTTGATTGATGTCATTATCTTACATAAATTTAACATAAATGGCTCGATGTGCCTATCGGCTACAATATTCCACAGCACAAGTCTACAAGGAGTACAGGCCAAACTTTCTGTGATTGAAGTGTCCCTTTAGGATAGTGTGGAAATCATTAGACGGGGAACGCAGGGGCTGAGCCAACCCTCCCCCACTCTGGGACTGGGCAGCAGCCACATTCTCCTGATAACATCTCACAAGTGACAGAGCACTCACTGGAGCTCATTCCAACACAATTAAAGACAAACACGCGCACTTCCCACAGAAACTTAGACCTTCTAGAGGACAAGCTACTTAGGGGAATTAGGCTACATTTTTCCATAATTATTTCCTTCCCTTTGACTTTTGATTTGTTGTTGCTGTTTTCAGAATTAGAACTTCAAAGAGCACACCCTCAAAAAATCTCACAAATGATGCAAACCACACCAACCCAAAGTGCCTGTTTTCGAAAAGTTTGATGAAAATTCCCAACATTGTCCAACCATTCCTTGGCCACTCTGTTCAGATTATTTCAAACCATTACAGCCCAGACAGTTTTTACAAGTGTGCATACAAGCTGGGCAGTCCCACCCTTGTTTCCAACTTGGCAAGCTTCTCAACAAAACCAAATAAATATATGTTAGGTAAAGGAGACGGTACAAAACCCCAGCTGGTTTGGGTTGTAATTAATGGGATACAGCTCCTCTTCTTACTTAGGTTTTTACTCTATAACTCAAGAAGCTCTCACTATCCACTAAGCTCCTCACTCTGACACTGTGCTGCCGGGAACAATGCAAAACCAACAACCTAAAGCAAGATTTTCTAAACCAGCCCTTTTAGCCAACAGCCTTTTCACGAAATTGCTATTGGCCATGCATCTGGGGATACAACTAATAAAAATACAGCCCTAGCTGGCAAAGTCCCCTCTGCCAAAGCCCAGTTCCAAGGTTCCATTGCTTTGAATCTCTTAGCATGTGTGGGGTCCATCTGGTAGTCACAAGGAAGAAAGAAAGAGAAGAAAGAAAGGAAACGAAGGAAAGAAGGAAAAGGAAAGGAAGGAAAGGAAGAAGGAAGGAAGGAAAAGGAAAGGAAGGAAAGGAAGAAGGAAGGAAGGAAGGGAAAGAGGGAGGGAGGGAGGAAAGGAGGGAGGGAAAGAAAGAGAGAAAGAGAGAAGAAAGAAAGAAAGAAAGGAGAGGAAGGAAGGAAGAGAGAGAGAGAAAGGGAGGGAAGGAAGGAGGGAGAGAGAAAGAGGAGGAAGGAAGGAGGGAAAGGAAGGAAGGCAGGAAGGCAGGCAGGAAGGAAGGAAGGAAGGAAAGAAGGAAGGAGAAGGAAAGGAAGGGAGGGAAATATGTGATAGTTTCCTTTACACAGAGCAAGAGTCATGGCCAGTGGACCAATACAAAGAACCACCCTGGAGAAAGGTTTTTGTCATCTTGGAGGATGGCCATAAACCTTGAGCAGAGATAAAACTTTCCGGTCCTTGAAATACAACCTTGAATTACAGAATTAGAACTCAGCAAACAATACCAAAGGAGCCTATGATTTCCAGCATTAGGGTGGACAAGCTGAGTCCTGCCCAATAGGAATCCTGCCCAATAGGGATCACAGTCTTCACACCCAGCTCTCATTTTAATGATAATGATGACTCTTCTCATCCCTCACAGCCCCAGGAATGCATTTTAAAAGAGTGCCAGTTCTTAGGCCACAGAAATGTTTCTAAAGGGGATTAATCTTTCCTCTTGATCCAAGGAGCAGCTTCTAACCCCTGCATATCTCAGAATAAAATATTCCAATAGGAAAGGGTAGCATAAAATCCCATCTCTGTCAGGCTTACAAAGTCCCCGAGGTTAAGTCTAGGCTAAACGTTTTTAAGTAGCAACTAGTGACTTCACTGTAAGTCACATTATAATAGAGAGGGAACACACAAATACTAATTTAATTACTGCTGCACTTTGAATAAAAAATAGGAATGTTTAATAAAAATAGAAATGTCATTTGCATATTGCCTCAAAAATTGGCAGACTGCTGTCACCAAAAACTGCCCTTGCAAACTGCAAATTTTGGGGTTTGTGGGTTGTTTTTTGTTTGTTTTGTTTGGGGGATTGTATGCAAAATATTAAGCTATTTATCAGGTTTGTAACTACAACTTGTTTAATAATCAGACTGTAGTTTAAGGGCTGGGGCTGTAATTGTGGTAGGAGACTAAGTGTGGTATGTGAAAAGTCGTAGGTACAATCTCCAGTGCCACCGAAGGACTATTTTTTAAGTGCAGCTCTGCAGCCTTGTTAAGTAGAGCCCCTCTAGATGACAATGAGTCCCCACATGGTGCAAACTGTCAGAGTAGCATTCTTCTCAAGTGGATAGCAGGGCTCAACTGGATCTCATGATTAAATTCTAGAAATGTAGTTTTTCTTTGCTTGGTACCCAACTATAATAAGAAAAATGTGTTGCCTTACTATATACATGAACGCTTCTCTGTTTCCACCAAGTGTTTTTGAACAAGATGTTTCCATTTATGTTCTTCTAGATGGGTCGCTATCCCAACATATTATGATCATCCCTCCAGGGACCTGGGCCAGAAGTATATACTGCACTATCAAAACTAAGAGAAGAGCCGGGGGTTAGTGGCTCAGGCCTGTAATTCTAGCTACTTTGGAGGCTAAGATCTGAGGATCCCAGTTCAAAGCCAGCCCTAGCAGAAGAGCCCATGAGCCCCTTATCTACCACTAATAAGCAAAAAGTCACAAGTAGAAGAGTGGCTCAAGTGGTAGGGCACTAGCCTCGAGTAGAAAAAGCTACAGGCACACAAAACAGGAGAGAAGGGAATGCTCCAGCCTTCCTTACCTAGAAGCACTGGTGGTCTGAAATTAAACCTATGTTCTCAGGAATCTGTGTCCTTAGGTCAATCTTCCTATTAAAATGTAGAATAAAAACTTATAATTCCTTTTAAACTCACCTTTCGATGTGTTTACATAGTACATAATTTCGTGTATAAACCATTCAAATTGCAGAGGCAACTTGGGCAACAGAAAAGATCTCAAACACCCAGATCTCCAATCCTCATAACTCTATTTTGAATAGGAATTATATCCGTTGGAGTCTCAGTTAACCTGGCAATCAAGAAAGAACTATACAGACCTACTCTTTTCCCTACAGATAGCATTATTTCACTAGAAAAGTAAACCTATCTCCACGGAGGGTTCAAAAGTGAAAGAAAACCACTCTTCAGGGCTTTTTTAAAAAAATATATATTTACTTATTTAAACTACACCAAAAATGCAATCGACTTCCTCGATTTTATTACAACCTCGATTTAAGCTGTGGGCTGGTCGTCAACACCCACCTCAAACCCTTCACCACAGCCACACCTCCCCCCAACCCCCTCGCGCAACCCACAGGGTTGCCAAGATTTTGTTTTATTTGCGGGGCAATTAACCACCGCGTGGCCGCCAGCAAAAGCAGCGCGCAACCGCACGTCGACGCCACCGGCCAGATCCCCTCCCCCAGCCAATGGCTCTCCAGAGGGCACAGGGGGAGATTCTAGCACAGGAGGACTCTGTGATCGACTCTACCTCTGAAAGAGGAGCACTTACTTCTTCCTGCGCTTTGGGCGGTTAATGCTTTAACAGACACCAATATAAATGCAAACTTCTTCTTCCCAGGTCAAATCATCAGGAATGTTTGACGTAATCAGCATCTGCTTAAACCCAAACTCCCCCACCCCCACCCTCCGGAGGCTGCTCGGCATTTCTGACTCTGATCCAACCGGCTACCCGAACAGCTGGGCCGGACACCAAGGGAGCGCTCAGCACAGCAGGGCGAGCCGAGCACACCTCTCCCCCCGGCCCCAGCCCCGTGCCCCGCCTCACCCCTGCCTGCGGTGGCTCTCTAATTCTCACCTGCCTGCAGGAATCGGAAGGGGGTACGGATAACCCTTTACCAGCGTGGAAACTCTCACACATTTCTGGGACTTAAGTCTCATCTGTCTCTAAATCTCCGGCGTTTCGAGGTCCTCCCTGCGGTCCGACGTGGGCCAGACGCCACGAATGCACTGCGATCTACACAACGAGGATCAGTATCGGCCCTGGGCACCTCCAGAGGTCCCCTTACGTCCCCTCTGAACCCCTTCAACGTTCCTACAATGTTCCTCCTCGCCCTGGATCTGCGCACTGCTAGCCACACAGCTCCCCGCCCCCCTCCCGCCTCCGGAGGCACGGCATCCCCTCGAGGAAACATCTCCAGAAAGCCAGGCCTCTCAGGTCCTGGGGGCCGGGTTGATATTGGGCCCCCAAATGCCCAGGAACCCCTACCCCAGTCACAAGGGACGCCCCTTGTACGACCTGGGCCAACAAAACCAATCAAGCTCTACGATCTTTTAAAAGGCTGAGGGGGTTGACGGGGTCCGGAAGCCAGACCTGCGGGCGCCCCCACGGCCTCCTGGGGGCCTCACCCGCCTCCGGCGCCCGCTGGGCCAGAGCCCACCCTGGCACGGGGGGGATGGGGAGCCTCCGGGGCAGACCGAGACTCTGGAGTCCGTGTGCCCTCGAAGGGTAACCTCGAGGAGCAAAGATGCAGTTAGGGTCCCGGAACCCAGGAGTGCCCAGCCGCAGGTCTGGGCTCCGGGCGCTCACTCGCACTGGGAGCTGCACACTCGCTCGCCGGCAACCCTCGGAAAGCCCCGGCCAGGGGCTCCCGCCGCCGCCCGCCCCGGCCTCTGGAAACACTTAGCGGTCCCCAGAGCGCGGCTTATTGGAACCAGCCCCAGGCGGCCAGGGGCACGGGCCGGGGCGCAGGGCCCAGACTGGCGCCGAGCGCGGAGGGGATGGCCCAGCCCCGCGCCCCTCGCTCCTCACTCAGGAGCCAGCTCGGGCGCCAGCGCGGCGGCCCGGGGCCAAGTGACGGAGAAAAGGATGAGCCCGCTGCCTGCTCCGCGGCGGGCGCGCACGGTCTTACCTGAGCTCCACGGCACCGAGAGCAGGAGCGCGGCGGCCGCCCAGACGGCCGAGGCGCACGGCGGCGCCCGCCGCGGCAGCGCCGAGCCCCGGGCCATGCTGCCGGCCGGGGGGGCGGGGGGGAAGGGGGGAGCCGGTCGCCCGGCGCGCTCGGCCTTCGGGTTTGGGGCTGGGGCGCGGGGCCAGGCGCCTCCACCCCTTTTCGGCCGCTTCTGTGTCTTTCTCCCACCACCGCGCTTCACAAGCTGGACCTCGTCGCTGTCCCTTCTCCCCGCTGGGATGCGCGCCGACCGGCTCCAGCCACGGCCCAGGCTGGCTGCGGAGACTCCGGGGCGCGGGCTCGGGCGTCCCGCCGGCCGCCGGGACGAGAGCGGGGGGCGGACCGCGGGCGGGCGCGCAGGAGGCAGGGTCCGGGACTCACCCGCCCCAACGGGCAGAACGAGGCCGGCACCGGCGCCCCCTGCCGGTGGCACTCGCGGGCGGCGGCGGGCTGGATACACGGGAAGCGGGGATCCCGGGGACCGCCCTGCGTCCAGGGAGTCGCCTTCGGTGCGCGCGCTCCAGCCTGCACCGGACGGCCCTGGGTCACCAAATTAGCCCCTCGGGTCACCCAAATAGGACTTGGCCGAGACTGCCCACGCTGCAAAGGCGCCTGGCTCAGTTATCACCCACCTTCTGGGAACTGAAACACTGGGGATCTGGAGTCATAAGTCAAAAAGAAACTCAAGGCCACATGCCACTCAGCCATTCCCTATCCGGGAGAATTAGAAAGACCTACCCGGTCCTAGCAATCCTCAGCGTCCGAGGAAGAGGAAAAGTGTGGGTTTGGCAAAGGAAACGTTCAAGCAAACAAACTGGCCGCCGCCACTCCTGGCGTCCTGCCAAGGCCGGTGGGGACAAGCACGCTTGTCCAAAACGTTCAGAAAGTGATGAGAATAAAACCGTGTGGAGGCAGCCCTCGGGAGATGCTATCCGAAGCCACCACGGCTTTAGGTTGACTGTTAAAAGCCAATTGTGTCATTTTACCCATTAAAGGCAGAACGCTATTTGTTCTCTGTAGAGCCTCAGAACATGCAGAAGTAATTTGCTTCACTTGTAAAAAGACATTTTGAACGCAATTCAAATAGCATATTTTCTTGCTTATTCTTGGTTTTTTTGCTTTAGCACATGCAAAGGTCTGGATCTGGAAGGCCCCATCCTCTTGTTTGGAGCTGAGGAATTTTCTTTGTTTTTCTTCTCTTGGCGAATGGATTTGGATTCTCCTTGCCTCTAGGTTGTTTGTTTTGCAGGGTTTATCTTTTAACCGATTACCAGGCAGTTTGTTTAGTGTTATTGCCAGAGAACTATTCCCTGTTAATTGAGGTAAATGAGGGACAGCCTCAGCCTAGAAAAGCCCCTCCCCCCCTTAGCTCGCCAAAGATGTCCCTCAAAGCCTCAGATGTGTTTTGCTGTGTGGCTAAGCCAGTCCTGACCCCCACCACTGTTCAAATTAGTCGGGCCTGGAGCTGTTTCTGCCTAATTTGTCTGGAAGAACATCTCACACATTCATTCCTAACTCTGATTAGAAGATACATTGTGTCTGGCCAAGGGGATGCTTGGCCAGGGACAGAATGAACAAAGACACACGGTCTCTCCTAGCAGCGTGGTAAATCATTTTGCCATAGCTCTGATCACTGTCCTTCTGGCCACTCTGGTGTGGACTGCTCTCCAGGGCAATATTTAAAGTCTATCTGGTGTTTGAGGTTTTCCTCCTCTTGCTTTCCCTTGGGAGCCCTTAAGGAAACTTTTAGAGTAAATAGGGTTTAAGAGTTTTGGTCTGGAAGCTAGGTACCAGTGGCTCGTGTCTATAATTGTAGCTACTCCAGAGGCTGAGATCTAAGAATCATGTTTGGGGCCAGCCCACGAAGACAAACCTGTGAGATTCCAGTTAACCAGTGGAAAACCAGAACTAGAGACATGGCTCAAATGGTAGAGTGCCAGCTGTGAGTAAAAGCCCCTGAGTTCAAGCCCCATTACCAGCATACACACACACAAAAAAGTTAGTCTTGAAGCACTTAGTTCAAGACTTTGTTCTGGGAAGTGGCGCTGTGTCTCAAGCGGTAGAGCACTTGCCTTGAGCTGAAGAGCTGAGGGACGGCGCCCAAGCCCAGAGTTCAAGCCCCATGACCGAACAAAAAAAAAAAAAAAAGACTTTGTTCTGATGTATTAAAAACCTTATATAGGGTGCAGAGAAGGGTCCTTGGATCTCTGTGTTGGAAAGTTGGTCCCTCAGCCAGACTCTATCTCAAGCCCTTGGAAGTTAGGCCACCCATCTCATTCCACATAGCTTGAGGTTATAGTTCTAGAATCATTTAACTAATCAACTGACCTTTATCTCTGTGTGCCCTTCAGGAAAATAACCCAGTCATGCTTCTGCCCCTATCTCCAAACAACCTTCATATGACTGAATCCCCACAAACCTGATGCAAAGGTATCTGTGTGTGTGTGTGTGTGTGTGTGTGTGTGTGTGTGAATAAGTGGGAGGGTATACTGGGGCTTAAACTCAGTGCATGGACACTATTGCTTACCTTTTTCACTCAGGGCTGTTGTTTTACCATTTAAGCCATAGTTGAATTTCTGGCTGGCTTTTTGGAGATGAGTCTAATGTGACAGTGATACTCAAAAGACACCATGTTGGAAATGAAGTTTACAACTTGGGGGGGGGAGGGAGAAGAATGGGGAAGGGAGTTCTGGGGGAGGGAAAGCAGGAGAAAATGAGGAGTAGCTGACACTGTTTGAAAAGAAATGTGCTTATTACCTTACTTATGTAACCCCTCTGTACATCAGTTTTACAATAAGTAAACAAAAAAGAGTCTAATAGACTTTTCTGCCTGGGCTGCCTTCGAACACAATTTTTTTCTACTTCCTTTTTTAATATATATTTTTTTATTGTAAAGGTACAGTACAGAGGGGTTACAGTTACATGAACAAGCTAATGAGTCCATTTCCTATTGAGCATTGTCAAACCACAATCTTTAGTCCTCTTGGAATTACAGCTGTGAGCCACTAACTCCCAGCTTTCATTTTTTTTTATGTATTTACTTATTTATGCATTTATTTATTCATGGTACTAGGCAGTGACGCCGGGGCATTATACATGTTATGCAAATGCTGTGCCACTGAACCATACCCAATCCTGGACCAAAGTCTTTTTTTTTTTGGTCGGTCATGGGGCCTGAACTTGGCCTGGGCGCTGTCCCTGAGCTCTTCAGCTGTAGACTAGCACTCTACCACTTGAGCCTCAGCCCCATTTCCAGCTTTTTCTGCTTATGTGGTGCTGAGGAATCGAACCCAGGGCCTCATGCATGCAAGGCAAGCACTCTACCACTGAGCCACCTTCCCAGCCCCCATGGACCAAAGTCTTTAAGTAACAACATACATTTTTGTGCACAGCTTCTCAGATGTGGTCAGAAATATGGGCACTATTGCACATAATTCTTCTTTTTTTGGAGGGGGGATCCAGTCGTGGGACCTGAACTCTGGGCCTGGGCGCTGTCCCTCAGCTCTTCAGCTCAAGGCTAGTGCTCTACCACTTGAGCCACAGCACCACTTCTGGCTTTTTTCTTTTTTTTGCTTATGTGGTGCTGAGGAATCGAACCCAGGGCCTCATGCATGCAAGGCAAGAGCTCTACCACTGAGCCATCTTCCCAGCCTGCACATAGTTCTTTAAAGCACATTATTCTTTAAAGCTTTAATTTATCATTATCATCATTATCATTATTGGAACTCAATGTTGGGAGCACAGTCCCTGAGCTTTTTTTGCTCAACACTAGTGCTCTACCACTTGAGCCACAGTTCTAGTTTCAGTACTTTGGTAGTTTTGGGAGATAAGAATCTCACGCACTGCCGGGCACTGGTGGCTCACGCCTGTAATCCTAGCTACTCAGGAGGCTGAGATCTGAGGATCGCGGTTCAAAGCCAGCCCGGGCAGGAGACACCGTGAGACTCCTATCTCCAATAAACCGCCAGAAAACCAGAAGTGGCGCTGTAGCTCAAGTGGTAGAGCGCTCGCCTTGAGCTGAAGAGCTGAGGGACAGCATCCAGGCCCAGAGTTCAAGCCCCACGACTGACAAAAAAAAAAAAAAAGAATCTCACGCTCTTTCCTGCCCCTGCTGGCTTCAAACCATGATCCTCAGATCTCAGCCTCCTGAGTAGCTAGGATTACAGGCATGAACCAACAGTGCTCAGCTTTTAAAGTTTTATTATTATCTTTGCATATTTCTTTCTCTAGAGTTTCCCTATAAACAGCTCCAACTTGCTTTCTCCCACTTTTTCCTTCCTCCTTCTTTGCTTTGCTATTGGTTTCAAATGAAAGGATAAACAGGCAAAATTGGATGAGTCTAGGGAAGCTTTCTCAGTAGGCAGCAGGATATGGCTTAGGTACAAGGCCAAATTGGAGCTACATATAATGTCCTGCCTGTATTAGTTACCAATTGCTGCATAATAAATTGTCCTCAACAATAATAGATCCAAGTAGCAAGTCTCCTTTCAAATGATTTCTGTAGGGCAAGAACTCAGGAGATAGTTAGCTAGGCAGTAGTAGCCCCTGGTCTCCTAGGAGGTTGTAGTGAGATGTCAGTCAGTGCTGCAATCACCTGAAGACCTGTCAAGCGAGAGAGTTCTCACATGTAAGCTAGATGGTTCACTTGCTGGGTGAATGGTTCTGGGTAAGAACAGGAAACATCAGTGTCCAGCCACGTGGATAGTGGAGCACCCTTACAACATGGCAGCTGTCTAACCCCAAATAGAACCAGACAGAAGCTGTAAGGTCTCTTACAATCTAGTTTTGAAAACACAGTATTATTTCTGTAATGTTTTATTGGTTATACAGTGAGCCTCCTTCATTCTAGGAGAAATCAGACCAGAGCATTCACACCAGGACTAGGAATTGCTAGATGGATCCTCACAACAGGTAGCAAGAAAGTACATACTTTGTTCTAGCAAGAATAACAGGAAAAAGTAGGATTTTCTAGCAGGCTACCAGGGCCATGCAGACATGTAGGGAAGGCATTCCAAGTAGAGGGAAGAGCCAGAGTCAAAGCTTTTGGGAGAAAGAGGTCCTGGACTATTTGTGCAACAGCCCAGACCAGGATGGTAACTGTGTGTAGTTTAGTTTGCATTTTCTCAATGAACGTTGTATATTTTATGTTGTATTAGAGAAACATATTTCTTAGGTCCATTGGCTATATGGCTTTTTATAAACTGTCTCTAAAAATCTTTGGTTTATTTCCTAGTTGGGTTATATGTCTTCTTGGTTTTGAGTTTTAAGAGTTCTTTGTAAGTGCTGGATACTAACTTGTATCAGACAACGACATAAGTATATATTCCTCCCATCTCTGGCTTGTGTTTTCCTCCCTTCCTCCCTCCCTCCCTTCCTTCTTTTCTTTCTTCCTTTTATTTGTGCCATTCCTAGGGATTCATCCCTTGCTTAGCTTCCCCTCCACCCTCATCGCCGCCCCCCCCCCCCACACCTCAAGACTGGCACTCTACAACTTGAGCCACATCTCTACTTCTGGCTTTTTGATGGCTAATTGTAGGTAAAAGTCTCACAGATTCTTCTGACTGGGTGAGATGGTCTCAAGCTGTGATCCTCAGATCTCAGCTTCCAGAGTACACAGGACTACAAGTGTGAGGCCCTAATACCCAGCTTTTCTTTTTTTTTAAATTTATTTATTTTATTGTGAAAATACCGTACAGAGAGGTTATACTTACATGGGCAAGATAATGATTACATTTCTTACCAGCTTTTCTTTAAACTTTTTGAAATTAAATTTAAAAAAACAACAAAAAAACAATGTTTGGGGTTTTGTTTTGTTTTGTTTTTAACCAGGCACCAGTAGCATATGCCTATAATCCTGGCTACTCTGGGGCTAAGATATGAAGATCACAGTTCCAAGCCAGCCCAGGCAGGAAAGTTCACAAGAGACTTATCTCCAATGAATTGCCAAAAAGCTGGAAGTGTGACTGTGGCCCAAGTGGTAGAGAGCTAACCTTGAAAACTCAGGGACAGTGCCCAGGCCCAGAGTTCAAGCCCCAAGACTAGCGCAAAGAATGAGAAGTACTCTCATTTTCATGAAGTGCTATTTGTCTACATTTTCTCTTTGAGAATGAATTTTTGTTGTTGTTGTTGTTTGTTTTTGTGTGTATTTGCTAGGTTTGGAGCTTAACTTCAGGGACTCATACTCAGCTCCTTGCTCATGTCTGGCACTCTGCCAGTTCAGCCACCCCTCTAGTCCCGCAGTTTGCTGGCAAACTGGAGATGGTGTCTTGCAGAATTTTCTGCCTGGGATGACGTTGAACTTTGATCCTCCAGGTCTCAGCCTCCTGAATAGGTAGGGCTTTAGGTGTGAGCCACCACTGTTCAACCTGGGTAGTGTGTTTTGTGTCTGAACAAATGCTAACTCATACAAATTAAAAAATAATAATAATGATAGTGAGTAAGATTCTGGAAGATTTGGTGAACACTAAACTTGATGCCTCATCACTGGTACACTGATATAAAAGGTAGATGGCTCCACTTTGAGACTCGCTGAGGGGGAATGAATCAGGTCAGTGCAATGGAATTTTCACTTATTCATTACTTCTCAGTCACCAAAATCTTCCTGTACTCTACTAATGGCAAGCCCTACAAAACTCCAAGTACAAACAAGATAAATAGCCCATCTTATCCAAAGAAATTATTCACTTTATGCCATTCATTCTGCTGGGCTGGCCAGGCCCTCTAAATCCATACAAAAAAAAAAAGACTAAATGTGGTCAGTGGCAATTCCAGGCTGACCCATGGGATGTTTCTGTTCTTTTACTCAGCCTTTCTGCCACATTCTATCCTAGACCATTTCCCCCCCAAAACACACCCACCCACCCCCAGCTCTGATGACATCAGGCACTCCTGGTTTACTTCTATTACCCCTCCCTCGTCCTCCCTCCTTTCCTCCTCCTCCCCCTCCCCCTTCTCCTCCTCCCCCTCCTCCTCCTCTCCTCCTCCTCCTCCTCCTCCTCCTCCTCCTCCTCCTCCTCCTCCTCCTCCTCCTCCTCCTTCCTCCTCCTCCTCCTCCTCCTCCTCCTCCTCCTCCTCCTCCTCCTCCTCCTCCTCCTCCTCTTCTTCTTCTTCTTCTTCTTCTTCTTCTTCTTCTTCTTCTTCTTCTTCTTCTTCTTCTTCTTCTTCTTCTCCTTCTTCTCCTTCTTCTCCTTCTTCTTCTTCTGCCTCCTGCTTGCTAGGCAGATGCTCTTCTACTTGGGGCCATACCTCCAGCTCTTCTGTTCCTATTTTATTTTGTTTTTGAGATGAAAGTCTTTTTAACTTTTCCCAGACCAGGCTCAAGTTCAGCCTCCTGAGTTGCTGAGATTACTGGTGTGTGCCACCACATCTAGCTTGATTGCATGTCTTTAAGCATGCCTTCTTGTTTGTAGCTCAGCCTTTTCCACATGGTTCTATGCTGGTCTTGGGCCTAGGTCATCCTTTCCTAGTGGCTCACTCCACTCTGTCCTAGTGGGAAATGACTTCTAAAGGCATGGCTTCAGCTAACAACTGTGTGCCCAGCATCTCCTAAATGTGTGTCTCAAACATGGGCTGTTGCCCTGATCTCTGAGCCTATAGTATTTCCAGATGACTGTCCCAATAGTACTTTAAATTCAGGTTACCCAAACCATGGATTCAAGCTCTACATCTTCCTTTCTTGAGCCCTACCTTAGATCTCTGCTTTTCCTTCATCCAATGGCACCATTGCCCTTCAGTTCCAAAAGACAGACAACTTAGCTCTATCTTTTATACCTCTCTCTCCCAAGCCAAACCACTTACTAGTAGTTCTGCCTTTTGATGCTTCTGCCTGTGGTCCAAGTCTTATCCTTAACCTTTGTCACTGCCATAGCCCAAGAGAAGCTCATCTTTTGCCTGAAAAAGAGCCTCCGAACTAGCTCTCCAGCTCTACTTTCAACCACTTTCAATCTTTTCTTCATACATTTAAAGGAAGAACTCAAGCCTTTCTAATTGTGTGTGTATGTG